>NC_081191.1:8795837-10143337 GCF_902713425.1 Acipenser ruthenus
TCAGATTTCAAATTAGGAATTAGGTAACCCAAGTTTATTTTTGACAGGTCAAGTTGTTGCGGAGTACCCACTATCAAAACTTCTGTCTTATCAGAGTTAAGTTGCAGAAAATTTTGGGACATCCAAGTCTTTATGTCAGTAAAACACTCCAGGCGGACTGATGTTGTAGTGATATCACCTGGTTTCACTGAGATGTATAACTGCGTGTCATCTGCATAACAGTGAAAATTTACACCATGCTTATGAATAATCTGCCCTAGAGGTAGCATGTATAAAAAGAATAAAATTGGACCAAGGATAGAACCCTGAAGGACACCACAGTCGATATTTGCTAAAGAAGACACTGATTCCCCCAGTGAAACAAAAAACGGTCTATTAGGTAGAATCTAAACCAGTTTAGCACATTACCTGCAAGACCCACCCATCCCTTTAGACTGTCAATTAAAATGGAATGATCCACTGCATCAAAAGCAGCACTAAGGTCCAAAAGAACCAGAATGGAAATAGAATTTCATTCTGCACTCATCACTAAATCATTTGTTACTCTAACCAAGGCAATCTCTGTACTGTGATTAGAATGGAACCCAGATTGAAACTGTTCAAGAATATTGTTTGAACTCAAGAAAACATCAAGTTGTTTAAGTACTATTTTTTCAAGGACCTTTGCTAAAAACAGGTTTGAAATGGGTCTAAAGTTAATCAGAAGTGAGATATCTAAGTTTGTTTTTTTAAGAAGGGGCTTAACCAGGGCAATTTTACAGGAAACTAAAGATATCCTTCAAAAATCTAGTTAGAATTGGATCTAAAGTACTAGTTGCAGATTTCATCTGCATTACAGTCATGTTTAATTCCTCAGCAGTAATCAAAGCAAAACATTCCAGCACTGTTTCCCCTAATCTGTCTGGGATACTTAAATCGGGGCCATAAACTGGAATTTGATCCCTAATGGACTTTATTTTATTTTGAAAGTAATTATGAAATTCTTCACTTAGTTGAAGACACTTCATTGTTACTAACAGGTGGTAAAGAAGGGTTTACCAGTTTATCTATTGTGAAAAAGAGGACCGTGGAATTATTTTTATTTTCCTCAATAAGATTATAGAAATAAGTATCTTGCTGATCTAATAGTATTATTATACCTCAATAAATAATCTTTCATGATATCAGAATAAATATGCAATTTTGTCGCCCTCCATTTACGTTCCTTCTTACGACACTCTCTTTTCACTTGATGGATAGTACTGTTAATCTAGGAGCTTTACGTTTAGAAGAGACTAATCTAGTTTTAACTGGAGCAACAGTATGAAAAGTAGTTGTGCACAGATAGTTATATCTGTCAACTAACTCATCAGTGGACAGGGAAGGAGCTGCTGGCAATGAAGTTCTAATTTCAGAGAACCTCTTTGCCGTTGAGGGATTAATTACACAACTTTGTAATAACGCTCCTACAGCATGCCTCCCAATTCCCTATAATAGTGATTCATGCAATGTTTATACAGTAAATACAGTACCGGTGTTGTTCAAACTGTAAACAACTTATCAGTCTAACTTCCGTTTCTGTCTGTCCCTTTTGATACAGTATCTGAACTGAAGAAACACTGCGCTGGCACTTTATAACACAGACATCTTCTTCAGCATGCGTTTTATAACTAAATAAATATATTAGGCCTATTACATGATTATATTTCCTAATGTATCTTCTTTTTTTGTTGCGGGAGGAGCTGCAGCTTTCTCTGGGTGACGAGACGCTTCAACTTCGCTTCAGCCCTGCTTCAGCAGCCGAACCGGGGCGAGCCCATTGCCTCTTCCCCTCTCCCGACCCGCTCTCCGTCCTGCACTTGGTTTGCTGGTCGAACTGAACTCCGACCTCCGGTTAGCCAGGCCATTTATAGTTTAAAAACTGCTAATTAAAATCATCCGCGAGTGGGAATGTTACCTTTTTTTTGTGAAAAATATAGCGTTGATTACGTGGTGCTATACATGGTTAATTCACGGAAAGTTACATTTTTGCTTCAATGTATGTGCATTATAGAGAGGGAGTTATTTTATTTTGTATTTTAGTCAGATATAGGTTGTTGTGTGTCCCGCGGCGCCCCCACCCCTTCCTTACTTTTTTTTTTTTTTTTTTTTAACTCACGTCTGAACCTAACAATTTTATTCAGCACCACATAAAGATAGTGTGCATTTCATGACTGAATTGTTTACCTGCAATGGCGAATCTATGAGTTTTGAGAAAATATAAATTTAAAAACCTGTAAAAAAAAAAAAAAAAAAAGATCGAGTGTTTACTATGAACACACATACACGCGCAGACACAAGGAATGTTCAATCAATCGTATTAAGCACACAAATAATAACATAAATCAGAAAAGTCGGAAAGTAAATCTCTTAGTCTCTAAGCACAAAACACAATTAAAAAACTCTCTCTGCACTCATGCTGGCTAGCAGGCATTTGAAATATGACACCGCCTGGCTCTCCTCACACACAAGCTGCAGTTTGAGCAAAATGTGACGTAGATAGTCGCTTGCTCTCACACACACACGCCCACACAGAAGCACAGTAAATCTGAGATAATGCAGACAATCTTAGAATATATCACATTCAGTTTGTCAATGGTATAAAGATTAAGTATATGGCAAGTTTACTTTTAAATAAATTCTTCATACAACAATATGATTTAGATTATGGTATAGTAAGCAAACTCGTTAAATTTGCAGACGACACAAAAATAAGAGGAGTGGCAAACACTGTTGAAGCAGCAAAGGTCATTCAAAATGATCTAGACAGCATTCAGAATTGGGCAGACACATGGCAAATTAAATTTAATAGAGAAAAGTGTAAAGTATTGCATGCGGGCAATAAAAATGTGCATTATAAATATCATATGGGAGATAGTGAAATTGAAGAAGGGAACTATGAAAAAGACTTAGCAGTTTATGTTGACTCAGAAATGTCTTCATCTAGACAATGTGGGGAAGCTATAAAAAAGGCTAACAAGATGCTTGGATATATTGTGAGAAGTGTTGAATTTAAATCAAGGGAAGTAATGTTAAAACTCTACAATGCATTAGTAAGACCTCACCTAGAATATTGTGTTCAGTTATGGTCACCTTGTAACAAAAAGGATATTGCTGCTCTAGAAATAGTGCAAAGAAGAGCAACCAGAATTATCCCAGGTTTAAAAGGCATGTCGTATGCAGACAGGCTAAAAGAATTGAATATATTCAGTCTTGAACAAAGAAGACTACGCGGCGATCTGATTCAAACATTCAAAATCCTAAAAGGTATAGACAATGTCAACCCAGGGGCACTTCTTTGACCTGAAAAAAGAAACAAGGACCAGGGGTCACAAATGGAGATTAGATAAAGGGGCATTCAGAACAGAAAATAGGAGGCACTTTTTTACACAGAGAATTGTGAGGGTCTGGAACCAACTCCCCAGTAATGTTGTTGAAGCTGACACCCTGGGATCCTTCAAGAAGCTGATTGATGAGATTCTGGGATCAATAAGCTACTAACAACCAAACGAGCAAGATGGGCTGAATGGCTTCCTCTCGTTTGTAAACTTTCTTATGTTCTTATGTTCTTATGAAGTAGATTACTTATAGTTACTTCATCAAGTTTCACTAAACGTTATTTCACATGCAAAGTGTGCAAACTAAATAATTAACAGCTAAATTCTATGTGAATGTGTTACAATTAATTAATTTAGTTCCATCAAAGGAAAATGCAACTGGAATTATACTCAACAGTTCCTTGAAGCTTAGACTTTTGGTCTGCTGGCTTGGAAACTCAATCTGTTAAAGTGTCCAGTACAAAACCTCTCCTCTCCACAATGAAGTCTTCAGTCCTACATTGGATCAAACTCGGCAACAAAGCTTTCAATTCTCGATAGAATCAACAAACAGCTGCAACAAAGTCTTCAGTCTTTGATATAGGATCCACAACAGCGCCCGTCCGCTCTGTCCTCTTCGCTGAATCTTTTAGCTACGCCGGTAGCAGGGCACAGTTTCTTTTGGATACTGTGGTTTTAGGTGTACAGCAGATCCAGACTGGTTTGTCTGATAACAGTCTCTGTAAGTTTTACGGCAGACCTCCAGCCGGGCCTCAGTCTCGTTGCTTGTGGTAGTAACTCGCTAGCTTCCTCGTCTTGGGTCCATTTCAGGCAGAGTCCCGTCATGGGTCTGTTTTCAGGCAGAGTCCCGTCTTGGTTCCATTTTTAGGCAGAGTCCCAGAGTTGCAGCTTTGCTTAGCAGAGTGACAGCACCTTGTTTAGCATTCGATGTGGAGTGCAAAATGTTTAGTTTTGCTTGGATATTTATAGTCTTTTTCACTCTGCTAAATAGCCACTTTCATGAGATCATTTGTGTATCTTGCCTCTTTAAACTCACAGTCCTCTGATGTTTTAATGTCCTTTTCCACTGGGACATCACTAGTTTCTGTCTTCCTTGTGTCAAAACGATTGTTGTTGCACGTGTGGATTATCTGTACATAATTCAACTGTCTGCTCAGCCTAATCCAGTTCAGGCACCGGTCCTCTAATCAGTAGGTCACATAGACCAGTATGTCTGCAAGCCAGAGGCCCCCTTCACAAGACACACAGTTTCATTAATGAATCCAGTTAAGTTTCTAATACACAATGTCCCACAATGTGGATGAGTGTGGGTAGGTCATGTGTGTAGTCCAGACCCAAAGAGAAATGATCATCCTCTATGGTTGCTAAGGAATTTAAAAAAAAAGAAAAACATCTGGCGCCAGATTTTAATGTTGCTGGCACTATATGAGGTAAACCAGATTTGCAACCCAGAGCGTTTTACTTGCACGTAACAAACACACTAAATCTCGTGGCACATTAAATCTCACGGCAGTACGGTTGAGCGCGGAGCCCTTTAAATGATGGGGGCCCTAGGCGGCCGCCTCTCTCGCCTTGCCTTATGGCCAGCCCTGATCACAAGGTCTGATGAGTGCACCCCACGACTGCACTTGCGCGACTTTGAGCTGTCTTCTGTGGAACTTCGTTGGCTACTTTCAATCTCTCATCCAGATTGTCAACATCTGTTGGCACTATTTTAGCACAGCACACTAACAAATGTTTTTTGTGCTTCAAGAGTATCTTTACCCCTTAAGTACCAAGTCACTTTTTCTTTGAAAATAAAAGAACACAAGCTGTTTATATAATTTGTTACATTACATTTAGACTTAACTAACGAATTAACACAATTAGAATACATTATTACAACATTATAGTTAAAGAGGAAAATTTAAATAACAGGTTAAACATGCTCCAAAAAATTACAAAGTAGGCTGTCCTCAAATTAGGACAATGGCACTTAATGGGTTAAGGGAACCATTTTATGTGACACCATCTGAATGGTCAAAGTACAGTTTACTCAATATGAGGTTGTTTTTTTTTTAATAAAAACCTACAGTACAGTAATATCACTTTCTCTGTAAATGTCATGTTTTTCCTTACTGTCAAGATTGCCATTGGTTTGCATTGCTAGCATAGGACACAGTTTAAGGGTTAGTATGGTGGAGAACACAAATCACAATGCCCATCTCTTAAGCGTCATTCCTCACTCCAGGAATCAGGAAATCCTGTGAAAGCACACACATACATATCCGTATTCTAAAGGAGGGGCAGGTGCACCAGATGGCATTTGTAATGTGTGAACAAGAGGAGCCTTACCCAGCATGATAGCAGCAAATATTTACAATGAGCTATGGCAACACAAACTCATGTTGGGGTTAATGAATTCCAAGTTAAGGACACCTCAGCATTCAGTTGCTTTTGATTTGATGTCTTTGATATAATAATAAAAAAAAACTTAATATGCCTACCCATTACATATGAAAGAAAATAAGACCTTAATATACTTTAGAATAATCCAGAATTCTGTTGTACATGTTATAATTGTGGGGGGCAGTTATAGTATTGTAAGATTGTTTTAACATGTGTATATTTTTACAAACCAATGGTATACCATTGGTATGAATCAATGCACACTGGAAATCCATGACAGAAGCATGGTACCATGCACAGTAAGTACCCTGGCGGTTCAGTAACAAGACCACGGCCACATTTGTATTCAAATAATTGTTTTGCCATTTCTGGTTAATTTGCTGAGTCTGTAATAGTTTCTTCCTGTTACTGATGACACTTTCTGGCAAGAACATTGTAACTATAACATTTTGCAAACTGAAAAAAAAAACTTCTCATGGTTTATCAATGTTTTTTTTTTTAAAAAATTAAACTTTTATGTTACACTTTAAACCATTTTGTGAGTTGCAATGTTCTTGGCCTTGAACCAACTAAATCTACTCTTCACATAGCATGGTGTATTTAAACTACTCTCCCACAATTGCTGAGATACATAGACACACATTCTGTTATCTCATATCGTACAGTGTGTGGTAGCATGTTGCCATGGTACCATGTATGTTATAATCAACATTCCAGCTCCTGATATAATTCCCATGTGTTTAATTAATTCGGTATAATCTTTGTGTTTCTTTTTCACACGTGATACCTATACGGTACCCCGGTATACAGAATATACTACATGATTCGGTATGTGATAATAACTTTTCCCACATGTTGAATAAATCCAAAATTATTGTTACATATTGAATCCAGCAAGGTATTTTATATTTCTCAATGAAAACCTTTTTGGTAGATACTATGGGGCTGAGTTTGAGGTTCTGTTATTTTGTGTTGTGGTTTAAAGTATGGGCAAATCTGTGAATTAACTTGCTTTAACATTATACACAATCACAGATTTTAAAACTTGCTTTCAGTGTGCGTAGAGAGTGAGGTTTGTGTAATTGGTTTAATGTGGTGTTAATAATTGTGAAACTAACAGTATTGATGGATGCTCCTTAGTGGCTGGGTGTTACTAACACTTTTTTTTCTTATTTGAGAAGTCACTTAAGATCAAACATAAGGTTTGTTAACCCATTAAGTACCAAATATATATATATATATTTTTTTAATAATCAGAACACAAGCTGTATTTATGTAATTTCTACATTATATTTAGACTTAACTTTTGCAGTTAGTAAAATTAGAGTAAGTTATCATATCAATATAGTTAGCAAAAATTTTACTAACAGGTTAAAAATACTCCACAAATTACAAAGTAGCCTATTCTCAAATGAGGACACTGGCACTGGGTTAATTAAGACAAAGAACAATGCCTATGTTTGTTTTGAACGGAACACATGGGCTCAACTCAACACGTCAGTACTCTTGTAGCCTTTCCTCTTGAAGAGTTATGATGATTCAACATTAGCACTTACAGAAACCACAAAAACTGCAGCCAAGCTAGTAAAGTACTGGTGTTTATAAAGCATGTTTTTCTTGTATGAAAAGTACACGTTGACTTGTGCTTCCTTGTCAACCAGGAAACAAATGTTAATGTTTAAAAGGATGTATAAAAACGTCAGTGCTAGCAAGCAAGGTGTTTGAAGTCAACCTAAAACAAAGTGTATAATGATTTTAACACAGTTTGGTTGAACAGGTCTTGATTAAAAGAAGTTTATTGGTGTGGTAGTTATTAGCTAGGTTCAAACTCATCCTTGAAAGTTCATTTAATTTGGTAGTCTCAACTCTAGTGGAAGGGGGCAACATCCTAAAGCTACTTCACGACCAAGTTCTGAATGCCACCGGGGGTCAAACTGAGTGGAGATATTCACCTAGTGCTCACCCACACCGGGCTTTAGGTCAAAGTGTCATTTTTCAGGTGTCTCTTGTTATATAAGCGATATCATCCTGCATGGTTTGCAAGAGAGCACCTCAAAGCTAAAATGAATGCTCGATCTGCAAAATGACATCTACTTTAATAAGACATATTAACCGTATTATACATCACAAAAATAATAATTCATACTGAGTAACTGCCATTCTACAAACACAAGGTTGTTTAGAATTGTGTGACATCCTAGAATTTTGACAAATCAGTAATAGTGAGTTTTTTTTTTCTTCTTCTGTCAAAATATGTATAGTAGTAACTCGACAGTACTTGCTCATTAAGTTGTACCTTCTTTCCTTTGTTGTCTTCCACAACGAAATCCCTATGGCCACGGGCACATTCTTCTGGGATTTTTGTGTGGAGACATTTTTGTACATTTCGCCACAATTCGGTTTTAAGTCCTCCATATCTTAACTGTAATACAGCTTGAAATCCCACTAGCAAGCCTCCATCCTGATTGTAATCTCGTTTTAAATCTCGCAAGCAGTCTCCAAGAGAAATGTAGAAATGTAGAAATGTGCTGTCACTCAGTGGTTGGGGGCGGGTTTAAAGTATTGAGAACGAATCAATGATAGATGCAAGTCAGGAAGGCAGGATGTTGCCCAGCAGCACTGGGAAATGTATTTATTATTATTTTTGTAGTAGGTTTTATTGTTTAATGGGAATAGGGTAAAGACATTGATTAACCATTTCGACAGTTTTTCCAATGTTTTCCGGTGTTTATTGGCTAGCCACCGATTTCATTTTTTTTGTATCGGGGTTTTTTTTATTGGGTTTTAACGGTTAAAATCAGAAGCCCTATTTGTAATTGGCTGTATTATTTCAATAAGCACTCTCCCATGCAGGAGTACCACATTTACAAGTTAAAAGTATAGTTAGGTTGTGGGTAAGACACAAAGGAAGGCCCTGATGTCAGAAATGGTGGGGTGCATTGTGTCAGTCTTGCTGTACTAAATTAAATGTGGGGTTAACCACATTATAGTTTGAGCAATGTGTTGTTGCTGTTATTCTTAAGCTTTATATTGCAAAACAAATATCAGTATAGTATACAAGAGGAAGTCAGGAATTACATTGACTATTCAATGGAGGGAAATGATAAGGTTCTACTACAGGAAACAGAAAGTTGTAAAATGTTCCTGATGGTAGAGGAATGTATCTACAGAATACCACTTTCAAACACGAGAAGGCTCAAAGACTGTCATAGGGGAAACAAACTGGTAGGGTTGTTTCTCTAATGTAAACAATTGTAACTTGAAAATGCTTGGCACACCATGCCTTTATTTTACAATACTTTTGCAGTCATACATATTCTGAATCAGTAAATATTTTGTTACAACTGGTGAGCAGTTAAACTTAAAGAAATTCCAACTGCACGTCATAGTTGCTGTCTTCTCACAACAAGCAACCCAGAACTTTAGAACTCTGGCAGGAAAAAATACTGCATGGGCTAGAGTGTGTGATAAATGAAAATGTAATGCCCACTCTCCGGTGGGATGCTTGGATAAACTGCTCGGGCTTCACCCTCAGGGTTTATGTAGCATCCCACCCCTCGGGTGGGCATTGAATTCACTACCCTATGCATTATTCTCTATTGCATGATTTTTTTTAAATAACCATGAATAGTATTTCTAATAAAGCAAAGATAAAGAAGAAACATAATATTGTTTGAGCTTCATGAATGCCTCCAACCTATGAAAGAAAGCCAATCTTGACAGAGGACAAAACAAAGTACGCATTCACTGCTGGTCATCTTATCCTCTGCTTCCAGGGCCATTCATGTGAGGAGTCTTTGTTTGAGCTGGATCAAGGAATAACTCCAAAATTGTGTTTTAAAATGTAAATTACTTTTCAGAATTCCTTCTCAACTAAATCTGCTTACTTCAAACTCGAAATTTGATGATTTTCTTTGAAGTCATTATTTTATTAAGTAGACTATTATTTAAGTAATAATGACATATTCCATGTGACTTAATCCTGAAAAAAGATATTTTGGGAATCATTACAGAGTATTATTTGGATTCAATATACTACCCAGGTACTGGAACGGTATTGGGACACAAGCTAGTGTACATCGGTCTACGTTTTCTCAATTTTTTTTCTTGAATGAGACAGAAAAGCAGCTTAGTTTGTGCAAATTAAAGAAGGCCACGATATTGGCTTGTAAATAGGTCTTAAGGGACTACTATACTCTACTTTTGGCTTTGTTAAGCTATAAGCATTTCAACCTAACAGTGATGAATCAAACAAGATCCCATTATTTACTGTGGGAATTTCTATGAGATAAGGAGCGTTGGCTGAGATTTAAACAGACTGCTCTCATTGCAGAATCAGTACTACTATCATCAGTACTACTATCAGCACCAGGGCACCTTACTCTGTCTCATCTTGTGCAGAATACAATCCCTCTTAGAAGAAGATCAGCACAAGTTATCATGCGAGACAATACAACACCATGATACTATATGATACTAATTTAAAATTCAATATAGTTAATTAGTGAACAGGGTAGAGGGTGTCTGAAGATGTTTCAAATAATCTTTGTAAATGTTACCAGTGAGCTTACAATTACAGCATGGTATTCAATATCCCCTTGTATCGCTTGAGACAACAGTAGATGTCCGCATTGTCAAATGAATAATATACTGACATCATTGTATAATGTCAGGGATGGACATCACACTGTAATTTAGTCATTTAGTAAAAATGGACAGAAGAACAAATAAAAATGGGAAGTACATTCCACAGCAGGCATTTTTAAACATAAATAATGCAATTTAGCTATAAAAGATATTGCGTCAAGTGCATATGTGATTTATCATGAACTTCATCAAAAGTAGATTTCTTTTGAGTCTGTCTATCAGAGTGTGTGTGTGGGGGGGTGGGGTGCATTACCCTCTGCTTCCTGTACTTCTACTGATAGTCTTATCATGATTAAAAGTATCTGTAAAACTACCACAAGATATTATTATTACACCCCTGCCTTCCCCACATACACACATTTTAAGATCTACTCCAGATCATACTTTCTCAGGTGACTCCAGTAGTTACTTAAACATTCGTCCTATTTTAAAAGGGGGCTTTTATCAATGAACCTTAAAGTTCTCCAGGTGCACACTTATTGACACACTTGGGCCATAAGATACAGTTTACTGATGATATCAGAAAAAACTGTTTTACAGTTGCATATATTACATGCAATTTATACAGAGCAGTGACGGAAAAGGGTGTAGATGTTGAAACCAGCTAAGTAAACAAGTTCACTCCTGTGTAAATTGAGAAGATCAGAGTGTAAAGGTTTGATTACTTTAACAATTAGCTGTGATCGGAAGCAGACAATCCTCCAGCTATTCTGAACAGTGGAATAACATTTTTATACTAAACTAATATCTTGGATAAAAACAGAACTGGGCCCTCCTGCATATTACAATGTAATGTCTGATGCAGGGTTACTGTACATCCCCTGTATAATGTGTATCTCTTGCTTACACTGACATTAAAAACACTATATAGAATACTAATATCCAAGTATACTGCACACCTCGCATATAACAAGTCTCATTAAAGTAACATATTTATTTTTCAGTCGACTAAGATTCTTTATTGAAACTTCATGAAACCTGTTCATTGTGCAACATTTGCAGGAGCTTTTGGTACTTAATGTGACCATTTTTTATGTATTTTTGCATCTGACCACTAGCTGATCAAATGCAGCTGGGGTGGAGATATCACAAGAGTTTAACCCCCAGCTTGCATTAATTATTTGAGGTGGTAATCAGTGACCATTGCTCACATATTCCTTCCCTGAAAATGCCTTGTCAAATTTCGACACCCTATGTTATCGCAGGTTAATAGCTTTTCTAAAATAAGAACAAATGCAAATGTTCTGCACAGTTAGAAATTCAAACACATAGGTCTTTGCAAACTTTGAACAAGGCTTTAGAGATGAGAAAACTAACAATGGACAAAAACCAAAATGTATTTGATCTGGGAGCTGAATCATTCATGTCAGTAAAACAGGGAAAACTAAACAAACAAAAAAGTGAATCTGTATTCTCTGATACATATGACATAAGCATTGGAGTAGTTAAGTAGCTAATGGCATGAATGATCATTTACCGAATGCCTATAGTATTTGGATTTCAGAATGATCAATTTGTGACACTGAGTCACATTTTAGAATTAATCTGATGTCTTTTCACTATCTATAAAGAATTATGCGCAAATATGATGAACAAAGGACACATTCTAATATAAAATACAATTTAAATTAATGAAGTATAAACTATACCTAGCATATGATAAAAATTAAATTACAATAAATAAAATATAGAAATCTACAGATGGTGGTGGGGGGAGGGGAGGGGTTACCACATGGTTTAGCTAGAGGATCATAAAACACTGCTGAGAAGCCTGGAGAAAATCAGTGTTTCCTCCTCAAATGCTCATCCAGTAGCAAAAAGACTAATCAACTTGTTGGCAAATCAGAGAGCATGATTTAAGCTTACCTGTACTTAGATTAGTGCCCGTACTGTACCGGAAAAAATTGACATCTTTGTACAAACTGTAAACATTGCAACTTGAGGGTTAAACTTCATGGGGGGTGGCCGATGAATCCAAAAATTCATGTAAATGATCATTTTAATGTGTAGTATGTCAGCTTTGGAACCATGTATGCATTCCTCCTGTTGGTTAAAAGGTGGAGTTAAAGAGCGGTCAGGTGTATAAATCCAAGAGCCTGTGTCTGCTGAGCAATATCAACACCTGAAACCAGCTTTCTGAACAAAAGATTGGTGTAGCCAGGCAAGCAGGTAAGACTCCTCCTTGTCTTAGGCACTCTACATTGGAATAAGATCCTATATTTTACTTTGGAGTCTCAAACTTTTGGTGTTTATTTTTAATTGAAAACAGTTTTGCTTTTGCTGTATACAAATTATGTTATATAAGCTTACTATGAGATGTTCATTTCATAGCTTTTAACAATCTTCATGTTGTTGAGAATCTTATAGTAAGAATGTCTGCAGAGGGATCTGAGTGATATTCTCTGGTTGTAGAAACACTGTTAACACCAATTCATAATATACTGTAATTCTTTTAACTGAATCTTCTATAGTTAAATGCAGATGAGTATATCCCAAAACAGGAGGTGATATAACCCTATGAATAGTACAATTGTAAAGCCTGGGCAGATTCCTGAACCCATTAGCTAGCTAGCTTGCTTGCGTACAGCAGTTACTGCACTTTATTAAGTTCATTTTAGGATATCGATTAAAATAATGCTGGTTTGAATCAAGGAAATACTACTACTACTACTACTACTACTACTACGACTACTACTGCTAATCAATTGCATTCTTCTTTTTTTTGCTCAGAAAACTAATCATGAAGAATGGATTGATGTCAGTGCTTTTGGTCCTGGTGGCTGTCTCCTATAGCTTTGGAAGGCTTGGTAAAAGTGATTCTGACAAAAAGAAGACGACATTTCCACAGCTTTTGTCCAGAGGTAAATATTTCATACAATTTCCACTCTTTTACTCTTAAATTAACTGAGGTCACTGACATGTCCTTGCCTTCTTCAGAAGTTAGTTAGCATCACCTGTCTCATATATACTGTATATATATATATATATATATATATATATATATATATATATATATATATATATATATATTGTGTTACTGACAAAGTAGCCTGTTCTGGTGTTTTGGATAGTGCTTAATTGGATAATGTCTTTGAGTGAATACTGTTTCTCTGAATTACAGGGTGGGGTGATGAACTTACTTGGACGCAGACCTATGAAGAAGCTTTGTTCAGAGCCAGATCAAGGTGAGAATACTTTCATCACAATTTCACCAAAAGTATGTCATAAAAATACTCTAGTAACTCTACTAATATAATTAAATTATTCTGTTTTGCAGCAACAAACCTGTTATGGTTATCCATCACTTGGAAGATTGCCCACACAGTCAAGGTAACACACCAGCAATGTTATTTTGTTTTTCATACAAGCAGATTAGTTTTGAGAATTGATCTTTGATGCTTGTGCTTGATACATGTATCTTTACACAATAGCTCAAAAAGCCTATGTTCAGATGTGCAAAAAAATATATTTTTGGAAGATGTTTTTTGAGCGTTATTTTTTATTGTTGTGCTGTTATTTGTTAAATTACTATGTTCTGTGTACAGCTCTGAAGCAAGCATTCGCTAGCAACAGAAAAATTCAAAAGATGGCTGATGAAGACTTTATTCTCCTGAACCTCGTGGTAGGTTGAGATCGTTTTTACATAACGACTTTCAAATGCTAGTTCTTTCTCAGGTCTGATACGCAGGGATAAAGCAGAACTTTCTATTTAGGCAGCATGAAAGCATTCAAGTTAAAAGTACACAATGAATGTCTTTTTTTAATGTTTTTACCTATTGCACAAACTGTTATTCAGCGTGTTTTTGAACCTTTGAGTTTGCCGTCTCTTGTGATGATTCAAGCTTTTTCATTCTAATTTCAGTTTGAAACAACAGACAAGCATTTGTCCCCAGATGGCCAGTATGTACCCAGAATCATCTTTGTAGGTAAGTGAATTGGTATTTCACAAGGAAACGTACGGTAAAAACAAATGGTGTGATATGATACATACAGAGAAAATTGTAAAAAAAATAAAAAAATAACAGAAAAAAGACAAATCCCTGTTAATAACAGTTAATAATAACAGGGCAATGGCTGCTGTTCATTCAGAAAGACTGCAGCTTCAGTCTTAGTTATCAACCATTCAAGTCCCTAAAATATCATTCTGGTTTATTGCAGATCCCTCTTTGACTATCAGGGCTGATATCACTGGAAGATATGCAAACCGTCTCTATGCCTATGAACCTGCAGACATCAATCTGTGTAAGTATAATGAATTACTACATCATGTTTATATATATATATATATAAATATATATATATATATATATATATATATATATATATATATATATATATATATATATATATATAACAGGAAGAGTACATTGTCAGCTGCTAACAGTGCTAAGTTGTGATGTAGTAGGTATTCCATATTAAATAAAAAATTTAGCAGACGCCTTTATCCAAGGCGACTTACACAGACTAGGGTGTGTGAACTATGCATCAGCTGCAGAGTCACTTACAACTACGTCTCACCCGAAAGACAGAGCACAAGGAGGTTAAGTGACTTGCTTAGGGTCACACAATGAGTCAGTGGCTAAGGTGGGATTTGAACCGGTGACCTCCGGGTTACAAGCCCTTTTTCTTTAACCACTGGACCATACAGCGTCCTTAATTAGTAGAGATACTGGCATCAATGTAAAATACATTGAGGAGAGCATAATAAACTTCATACAGTACAATGATAACGCTTAAGTGTACAAAATATAGATATTTGTATAATATTCTAGGATAACTACTGTACTGTAATTCTGAAGCAGATTCTAACTTTCACGTAACCTTTTTTTTAAATTAGTGATTAGTAACATGGAGAAAGCCAAGAAGCTGCTGAAGACCGAATTGTAAGAGCCAGAGGACGCTGTCTAACTTCTAAGAGGTCCCACGATATCCTCTGCCATCAATTCTATCAGACACCCAGCCTGGACTGCTTACTGAACTATAAGCACTGGTGTATTACATATGTATTCATTTTCACATGAATGGTTACTGCTTGATGAGCTTCTTTATCTATAGCCTTTGAAATAAGTACTGTAGCAATTAAGTTGTTCATCATTTTTAATAAAGTTTTCTGTTTTCAATAATATGTGTTACTTTCTATGATTTTTTTTTAAACAAGTTACAAAAGCACTTTTATTATAATATTTAATAAGCACATGGTGTGAGTGGCAACAAATGTCCGTCCCAAAGTCATGTGCAACTCCATAAAAATGTATTACAGTTTGAGAAACTGCTGTTCTTGAACAGGTAACAAATGTGCCGCCCCCCAGAACCAAAAACCAGCAGGGGTGTCCCAAGATAAATTTGGGGCGACTGTCAGTACAAATTAAATATCTAAATGTTTTATTTACTTGAAAAAAAATGTTTTTACATGCATCGTTGTCATGGTGCTGAAACTTATTCTCCCACAAATTAATTAATCGTTTGTACATACATTAACTGATAGTGTTGAATGGTCCAGGAGTAAAAACCTGGACATTTCAAGTAGATTTTGAACCTTAAGGCCATGGAACTTCAGACAAGTGTGGAATGTCTTGTAATCAATACCAGCCTGTAACAATAACAGAAAAATAACAAGCCTCTTCATTGATACATAATCATAATAATACATCAACAATTACCAGATTTATGGACTGTTTTATCTTTGGCTCAAGATTAATGCTAAAAACCTTTCAAATCATAATAAAGATAAACACAATTTAATTTAACTCTGTGCATACTGTAGTACCAGTGTTTAAAACATTTGATATTTTCCAATCCTGCTAATGTATTGTATGTACTTTTACGAACAGATTTGAACTTACTTAAAGCTTTTGGCTTACTCCATACAGTTTAAACAATAACACGTGCTGCGTTGCTAATTAGCTCAACTGCATGAAAAAGGATCTTACTTAATCTCTCAAAATAATATTTCATCCATTCCTAAAAAATCATTTGATTTCCGATCTTATAAAATGCTACTGATAATCATTATTACACGTTTGCTGTCTCACAGAAATGGTTGCAGACTCGGTGCAGATGCTGACAAAAATTAAACATGTTTTAAGTATAATATTGCTACAGAAAATGTGAACCTCCTTCAAATGTTTGGCATGAAAGCATTAAAGAAAAACCTGCCCTTGTGACCAGCTTGTTATAAAGATGCTTCTTTCAGTATCTTTCAAATTGGTGATAAGTTAAGACTCTCCCTTTATTAGGGCCAGCTCTCTATTAAGAACACTATTCACAGCCCTGTTTGGTGTTTGTAATGGAGGGATTTGTAGTGTTACAAATGTACAAATTGAAAGCACAGCAGTAGATGGTAAAGACTTTAGTTCCACTACAATTAAGTTGGCATTTTGGGCATAACACTCAAAGGCACAACTTCGCCCAAGGGCACAGTGTTGTGGACCCAGTATTGTATGCCTTTTCTTGATCTGTGAGGTACTTAATACATGTTAGAATTCAATGCTGAACCTGGACATACTCTTAATACTCCATCCCTGAGCCCTGAGTTCTGTATACGGCTCAGAATCAATTTGTTTGTATAGAAGGCTGTGGCGTTTATCACAAACTATTAAGCTTACTTAATTTAACTACAAAGTGATATTTTCATTTGGGATGTAATAATATGTTCTAGCCTATCAGCGTTAAGCAACACACCTTTTATAAAGTGGAGAGTTATTTCCTTCAAATGCATTCAACCAATAATAATACGACAGATCAGCTTTAGATTGCATCTTGCCTGTACCTGGACTGATGCCCAGGCTGTCAACATAATAAATATTTGAACAATATGTATAAAGCTAATGTACACATAGCTGCTTCAAGGGTTAAACAGTTCAAATATTCCACTCTTTATAATCCTGTTTGCATCCTGCATTCCTGCAGCAGGCAGGGGGTGGGGTTAAAGAGTGCACAGGTGTATAAATCGAAAGAGTCCGAGTCTACTGAGCCACATCAACACCTGAAACCATCTTGCAGAACAAAAGTTACACTGTAATCAGAGCGGGGAAAGCAGGTAAGATTTCTGTTAGTCTGCAAACCTTTCATTGCATATTTTATTTTGTACTTACCAGAAATCAAACATAATTGTGCTTTTGTTTAAATTACTTTTATTGAAATGTTGTAAAAATATAACTTACAGGTGATCACAAAGTACATGACAATAACTGCAAAAATAACATCATTGCATTTAAACTTCTGAGATTACATACGATTTAAAAGATTGTCCTATAATTTTAGATAAATTTTACTGCTGAAATGAATGTATATATTGGTAGTTCTCTTCAGAATAATGTATGTTGACTCAATACAACATATGAACACTTTAAAAGAACTGTAAACTCTCTTATGTGCCAATAATTTTAGCAAATATATTAATTTAATTTAACTTGACTGCTAATTACGCAAAGTACTGTGTATAGTTTTACTCTTTGCCTTTCATCAACAATTTTATTTTGTGTTGTTTTAGTTACTTTATTTCCTGTTGTAACATTCCAGTCAGATTAAACACATTTGACCTTTTAAACTATACTGTAGCCCTGTACATCGTAATAATGTCAATAAAAAAGTAACATGAGTAAAACTTTTTAAGAATACTGCCTTAACTTTAAGACTTAGAAGAAACAACTAATTAGCATGTTGGCAGTTTAAAACCAGAAAGCTAAAGCACATTTGCTTGCAAGATATCAATCAGCCTTAAAAAAGGTATCATACTTGTACATCTGGTTTTATACATAGAGCTGAAGAATCGTCCAATAATGAGATTATAGCATCATTGTTTCATTTTTGTTCTCTGCTCTTTCACAGAAATCTGTAATCATGGTGAAAGGGTTGATGTCAGTGCTTTTGGTCCTGGTGGCTGTCTCCTCCAGCTTTGGAAAACCTGAAAAAAATAGTTCTGCCAAAAAGGAGAAGAAACTTCCACAGACTCTGTCCAGAGGTAACGTCCCTCTCGTGTGTCTCCTCTTTCTCTTTGCATTTTTCATCTCATTTATGTAATAGAAGCTATGGCCAGCAACAAGTATTTACATTTTGCTTTCAACTGGCATTAAGCCAGACTAATCGCACCTACTAATTATTATGCAAACTGCAAAACTTTTCTAATTAGTTTCCTGGGTAACTACATTTTAAAAACGTGTCACTCAGGGGCTCCTGAGTGGTGCATCCGGTAAAGGCGCTCCGCGTGGAGTGAAGGATGTGCCCTATAGCTTGGACGTCACCGGGTTCAAGTCCATGGACCATGAATGGGAGCTCCCAGGGGGCGGGGCACAATTAATTGGCCAAGTGCCACCTGGGAGGGGTGGAGGGCTTAGGTCGGCCAGGGTGTCCTCGGCTCACCGCGCACCAGCGACCCCTGTGGTCTGGCTGGGCGCCTGCAGGCTTGCCTGTAAGCTGCCCAGAGCTGCATTGTCCTCCGAAGCTGTAGCTCTGAGGTGGTTGCATGGTGAGCCTGCAGTGTGTAAAGAAGCGGGCGGCTGATGGCACACGCTTCGGAGGACAGCGGGTGTTCGTCTTCACCCCTCCTAGTTCAGCGCAGGGGTGGTAGCGGTGAGCTGAGCCTAAAAATAATTGGCGACTACTAAATTTAAAAAAAAAAAAGTGTCACTCACAGATGGTACTTGTGGGTTACCTAATCTCAACAAATTTCAGCATTGTTTAAAACTACTATAAATATTCCTTTGTCATTATTATTTTTTATTCCTGTACAATTGTAAATGCTATCCCCTTTTCTATATGTATTTCTTGAACACTAATTGAATGCAGTTTCATTCAAATTACAGGGTGGGGTGATGAGCTCACTTGGACTCAGACTTACGAAGAAGCTTTGTTTAGAGCCAGATCAAGGTAAGGATACTTTTAGCCTCATTAAAAAATAAATGTACATACTGGTAATTTATATAAAATATTAAAATGTTTTTTTTTGCTTTTTTTAAAATATGTATATAGCAACAAACCCCTTATGGTCATTCATCACTTGGAGGATTGCCCCCACAGCCAAGGTAATACACTTAACTTTTAGCAATTGTGCATAGGTCTATGGGACCTGGAAACAATAAGATACTTATAATTCATGGCCCCAATTGACATGGGCCAATTGACACTGGATGTTACATTTTTCAGATTTTTATTAAACAGTTTTCATAACGTCTAGTTATCTCTCCTGAAATATAGCCCATTCAGATTCTTCAAAATCATAAATCAACTATATCCATGAACATTTTATTGATAAATAAATAGATGTGACATGTTTTTTGCAACACCATCATGGCTCAAATGGCTTAAATATGAGCGCTCATAAAAGCAAGTTTTATTTATTTGCATTATACTGCAATTTTAAAATATACTGTATTTTACCCAATGTATTGTATCTTGTCACATAACTATGTTGTACAAATAACTGGTTTGTCTTCTGTATAGCTATGAAGCAAATATTCGCAAATAACAAAGAAATTCAGAAGATGGCTGGAGAGGACTTCATCCTGTTGAACCTTGTGGTATGAGAGTTTAATTTTTAGGAGGCTGTGTGGTCCAGTGGTTAAAGAAAAGAGCTTGTAACCAGAAGGTCCCTGGTTCAAATCCCACCTCAGCCACTGACTCATTGTGTGACCCTGAGCAAGTCAATTAACCTCCTTGTCCTCCGTCTTTCGGGTGAGAAGCAAATGGCGTCTGCTAAATAAACAAATAATAATAATTTATAGCCCTTTGAATTCAATTCGTATTTGACTGCCACTGATAAACTGTTAAGATGATTTAAAAGGGATGGGAAACCTGGTAAATCATGTTCTTAATGGTTTAAATGAATCAACAAAGCCTCCAGCCAGCCCAGAAAGCCATTATTTCACTGTTCTATTAAACCTGGTTAAGAATGGCACATCAGGACCAGAGATGCCGATCCCTTTGGAAATGGTGAAAGGCATTGTTATTTAGACTGTGTCTGCTCAAGTGAACATAATTGTCTGCTTGTTTACAAAAAAAAAAAAAAAAACATTATTTTATGTAGTGTCAAATAATGGGGATAAGATTGTTATTATATTTTGTATACATCTGCAGTAAATTTCAAGATCTTTAATTTTATTTTCAGTTTGAAACTTCAGACAAACACCTTGCCCCAGATGGTCAGTATGTGCCCAGATTCATCTTTGTTGGTAAGTGAAGTTGTTCACCAGTTTATTTTTAATGTTATGTTTTCTCTTATGTTTGTTGTAGATATAAATACAATACGGGTGGAATGTAGACAATGAAAACCTGACAACGAACCTCTTATTTTCTCAAAGTGTAACAAAAAATCTTGTTACGGTTTTATTGCAGACCCGTCTCTGACAGTGAGAGCTGACATAACTGGAAGATATGGAAACCGTCTCTATGCTTATGAACCTGCAGACCTTGATCTGTGTAAGTATAATAAAAAAAAAAAAAAAATTACACAATGGAAAAACAGGTTTCTCTGAAAGCATACACTGTGACCGGTTATACCACATCTGCACAATGCATAAAGCATTCAAGAGTTCAATGGGTCACAAGCATAGCTACTGTACTTATTTACATTGTTTTTTTATTTATTTGTTTAATTAGTGATTTCGAACATGAAGAAAGCCAAGAAGCTGCTGAAAACGGAATTATAGGAGGAAGCTGTGTAACCTCCGAGAGGCCTCTGGAATTCCTCATGCCAGGATTTGTGTCGAGCAGCACCCAGCCTGGGCAGTTTACTGCTGCAACGTTAAGCACTGGTGTATTACATGTTTTCATAAAGTTAGTGTTTAAAACATGCAAATATACAACTGTTAATTGTTTTAATAAAATTAGCTGTTTTCAATAAAATGTGGTATGTCTCATTCTTATGCATGGATTTAAAAATGGTATGGTAATTTTATTTTAAGGTAAAATAACATTTCTAAATAACAGATCAATGGGTTTTAATTAGGTCTGCATTATGCTTGTCAGCCTTATGCTTTTCCTCAGTCTACACCAACAACAAATTCATTTTTTGATGTAATGTGTTATGCATGTGGGTCGAGGGCATGTGCTGGGGGGGAGATATAACCACACAATCACTCCCCTCAATCTTAGCATGTGGTGGTTTTGTGATTCAGCACTGATAATCCAGCAGGGAGCACTGAAATCAAACTCACAGGCCAGAGGTAAAATTCTACTGAATTAGCTCACTGATCCACTTTGTACTCTACTTATCACTTTCTGCCACTATCCCTAGCGTAGACATATCACTGTATCTTGTATACAGCTGTGGCCAAACTTTTTGCATCAACTAGAATTTTGGATTGAGATTGAGAACATCATGTAATCAAAGAAACTACAAAATGATATTGCAAAAGTCCACCGGAAGCCATAATATAGTTAGATTTCAAAATGTCACATCTTAAAATTTGTTAGTTTTTCATTAAATATATGAAAACTACAAAGCGTTATGTAATTCAGTATATTAATGTAACATTGTTCAGCGTTTTTTTTTTTTTTTTTTTTTTTACTTTACGAAGCAAAATTAGTTAATTCTATAGCGATGCAAAACTTTTGGCCATAGCTGCAGTTATGATGTTAAACTTCAGTGTTTCATATCCAGCAATTACAGGTCTAAAACTACTCACAAAATATTGAGCAGGAAAGGAAGGGCATTACTTTATGCAGTAGTTTTGAGAATAAATATAAAACATAGAACACCATACTGCACCTTCACTGTTCAAATTTTATTTTACCCCTGTAGCAGGACAGCAGAGCCATGTGTGTAGATAGACGGAAGGGCAGAAGAGCCCTGCTGATAAATATATTATTGTGGGTTTATTTAATAGTTTGTGATGTTGTATTATATTATGATTTAAAAAGAAATGCAGTGTAGGAGTTAAATGTATTTTTTGAGGTCTAAAAAAATCATGATTGTATTGTATTATTTTGCTATAGTTGAATGTAGTTTGGCAGAGGCAATGTTTGCAGCTTGTCTCTGCCAGATTACATCTTGTGAGAATGCGTGGTCGGCAGCAAATGAATTAATGACAGACTGCCTGTCGACTACGCATATAGAAAAGTCTTGTGCAGAATCTCCAGATTGATTAAGTGTTTGCTAATCTGGAAATGAACACATGTATAAAATATAAAACCTGCAGTGGGTGTTGGAAGAAAGAGAGAGAGATCTAAAACAAAGAAAATAACAATTGCTACATGTGCTGGAAGGCCTCAGCAACTCTATGTTTATTAGGCAAATTACAGCTGTAACTAAACTATAGCAGCATTTAAAACTTAATCGGGTATTTATTATTTTATCCATACACTTCATTTCTAGGGAAACAAAAAAATATTTCAACAACATGCTGCAATTATGTGGTTGTGGTTTTTCTTTTTGTTTGTTTTAAAAATCCAGGGTCATAGTTTAAAAAAATAAAATAAAATAAATAAATAAATAAATAAATAAATAAATAAAATAAATAAAATTATAATAATTTGCATGTGGTTTAATATAGGTAGATACTTTTTTTATTACAAAGCTATAGTTGTCTCTGTATCTTGAATAGCTAGAAATTAAAATACTTTAGGACCAGACGAGATGCTTAACTTGTACAATGTAATAATAATACCCAAGGCTGAAACAAACACCTGGACCTAATGGACCAACGTATTGCCTACTGCTACCCGACCTTATCACATTCTATTTTTCTTTTTTGGGACATACTGTGTTTTTAACATTGAAACTTAATTACTAAAACTTGGTCCAATTATTAATATAGTTTGGTAATGCTGACAGACCTGAAAATCAAAATAAGGCTCTTTGTGTTACTAAGTAATGAAAACTACTTAGTGTATGCTCATCTCTTTTCTTTAGTATTTGTCTGCTAAAAATATGTACCATAATTACAACAGTATAACAGGCAATTTTTCACATATTTTAGGAGAATCTTTGTGTTTTTTTTAGCAGGACATGGAATGCACAGAATCACCAAGTCTATTAGCACACACCACTGACAGGAGTTTTATTCGTGTAAACACACAAACAATCATTCACAGGATGAGAAAAGTGTTTCATATCCAGCAGATGCAGATCCAAATGTATTAACAAAATACTGAGCAGGTAAGAAAGGCCATTACTTTCGACAGCTGTTATGAGAATAAAGATAAAACATAGAACACTGTAGCACTACGCTTAGATTTTACCTTCACTTCATATACATTTTAAATGTACCCCTCATCAACCCACCAGAAACAAATATATAGCTAGGATTTAAAAGGTTTATTAGGCAAATCACAGCTCTAACTAAACTATATGAAACTATTTTTCTCAATTAAATGCAGCAGCAATTAAAACTTAAAATCAGACTTTTTTTATTTCATCCACATGCTTTTATTTCTGCAGAAGAACTAAACAAATATTTCTTGCACTTTTCATGCTGTAATGATGTGGTAATCGTTTATAGGTTTCTTTATTTTAAATAATCCAATATCCAGTTTCATAAAACTAATATGCACTGGGTTTAATATACTGTAGTTAGCTTATTACAAAGCTGCAGTTATGAGAGGCGCAGATAAAATGTTGGTCTTTCTTACGTGGACCTGCTTCTAAAAAGGTTTCTCAGTGATATACATTTTGTATGCATTTAAATTTTGCCTTTATTATTGCACAGATAGAGAATATGTTATTATACAAATGTAATACATCTTGTAACTTGCTATATTGACAATCCCTTAAAGCCAACATATTTCATTTAGAAAGAAAGCAAAACTGAAAAAAATGGATCTAGCCTTAGATAAAACAGAGAAACAAGTACTGTACTTAGTCTGTTTTACGTAACATAAGGTAAATCACATATTCCTATCTTAGAAGTTGATACAAGTTGAAGTAGTTATAAATATATGTTAGTAAATTACATTTTTATTGTCAGTAAAATACAAATTTGGTTGGAGTGTCATTTCAGCTATACAACCTCCACTCACAAAAGTGTTAAAGAGCACAGTGTTTCAATCACATAAGAACCTTATTGTGCATTCAAATTCTGAGAGCAGATCAGACTACAAGCACATAGTAGAATGCAGTGTGTTCACAGGAGTGCTATTGTATATCAAACCAAGCTTACAAGTCTCAGCTCTACAAAAATAGTTTTATTTAAAGATAACCTACCCCCCTGAAAACTGGTAACTTCCAAGAATTAAGGATATTTATTTTAGATACAGAAAAAGTCCATAAGATGATTTAGCGCAACATTTTTAGCACAGTTTACGATTTCAAATCACAGAAATGCACTTGGATTTGCACGGGGATCCTTTTGGTTCCTATACCTGTAGGTTAGCCACACTCCCAAAATCTGAAAAAAAAAATATATATATATGTGTCTGATACTTAGTCAACTTGTACTGTATTACTACAACTAGTAAATCTACAATAGATCAACATTACACTGTAATGCCAAGTTCAATCAAAAGCTAGTAATATACAAATGGAATAAAAAACTACATTTCCTTTGATTTTTTTTTTAAGCAGTAATTGTTTTTCACCACTTGATATGGCTGTTCAACACCACCCAACCAATACAGTAGCGCATTTATCATGCAAAGTTATTTATTTAAACTGTTCACTCACCTCAGAGAAGCTAAAGAATAGCCCAATACCTCCAACAAATCTCAGAACCTCTTCTGTATGCACTTGTATTTTAGATACACATGATACACAGGAACTATTATAGAAGCAAGGCTGAAATCATAAGAGTACAAAAAGTACAACTTAACATGATTAATAACCCAAACGTTTTCAAATCATACACATTAACACAAGTTTTACATTACCAAGTGTAAGCAAAACAATTCAAATACTTCAATGCACATTATATTTGTTATTTTGGTACACGTTTGTAATTCCACAAACAAACAAAACGTGCATCATGCCCTTGTCATCCACTTTTATAAGTTAGAAGAATCTCTGGACAGATCGTACCAATTTTAATATTATATTATGCTTTACTGCGAAGGCTGGTATTGCTTTGAGGCGAATACCCCGGAAATGCTTCATCAGTTCTAACATAACACTGACATGGTTGATTCGCACAGGAGTAAAAAGACACAGGAACACAGGACGCCCGAGTTTGAAATTTTACAGGATGTCCCTGTTTATCTGGTGATTTTTAGTCCCTTTGCGAATCGGACTGTAGTGTGCATTCATTTGCCTTTTCTGTAAGAGTATCTTTCAAGCCACTGTCCTCCAGAAAAGGCTTTTAGCATGAAAGAGCAGAAGTGGTCTTCAATTCAGAGGGATATCAGTTGCAAAGGTGCTGGCTAGAAACAGAGACCCTCACCTGAGCCCCTTAAGGAAGAGTCAAAGTAAAAAAAAAAAACACATTAACACAATGAAGTATTTACTCACAGCACTGCAAGTCTCGTTGTAATTAACACTGGCAAAGCCACAGCAATCTAGACTGTTCTCCACATCCCTTTGTGTGGTGTCAGAAGTGTTCCACCCTACCTCAAGCAGATGGTTCTGCAAGGAGAGAGATTTTAACTGCAGATAAAGAACAGACTTTGTACAGTGCATCAGAGTTTGCATGATCATTTATTTACATTGTCAGATAGTATGATGTCAATAGATAAACTGATCATACAATCTGCACAAAACTGTTTTTATTTCTTGGCGATTCAACAATTGCCTAACAGATAAATGTGAAAAACATTTTCGTTCAGCAATTACATCGCAAAAAATAGGTGTTGTGAGTCGGCATTTACAGAGTAGCTGAAGATTCAATTACTTCCATATTGGCTAGAAAGTCTGTGCGCAGAGAAGTATAGAAATATTTCGGTTTTGGAATATAACAAGACCTTGTTTTTCTCCATGGATATTGTGAAGCAAAGCACCACCAAGTTAAAGTAAGTTATTGCTTTTCATATGTAAATATCTGTTAATGTCTATATATGTTTGATATTGCAATTGTGTTATTACATTTTGGGGTAACACTTTAAATTAAGTGATTTCAAATGAAATTCCTATTGATTTCAAAAGTTACAAGCATGAGTTCATAACATTTACCATAATACACATAAACAGACACTTATTTTAAAGTGTTACCCACTTTTCTGTGTTTTTTCAAGACTGATATTGATACCAATATACAACATTCATATCGTTGCCCACCGCTAATATATATGCATTGAGTGGTAAACTTTCTAATCACCCTGTGTGTGTATATATGTACACACACACACACACACACAGAGAGAGTATATAGTCTACAATAGATAAAATGATATGCTACATACCATATGCTAAATGCATTTATATTGCTTAGACAGCCATGTTGTAATTTCCATTATCTACTGTATCGTCATGAACATTTTGGCTCTCAAACTAGGATGACAGACTGGTAAAACAGAGCATCCTGAATTTCACATTAAAAAAAACAGATACAACATAGATAAATAAAGAAACTTAGACTTTTAATGGTAGTTATCTAGAAAAATCTTGACTGTAGGTGCAAAACATTTTAAATTATTTCCAATTACTACTTACCTGTTGTTCTTTATTTAGGGCAAGACAAGCACTCGATACTGAAAACTGGACAACAAACACCATGAAGAGTATGATCATGTACTGAAGATTTAGAATCAAGGAGACAGATTTTAGACGTGCAAATGACAACACTGTTTTATACTGTTCATAATGCATGCACCTTCAATAAACTATAAATCCTTATGAGAAAAAAAACAACACATGGATAATTTGTATTGTAAGATAGTATTTCCCGTAACTCTGCACACAATTATCTTTTATCATTAACCAAGCGTCAACACTTCAGGAATGAAAGACTGTCTCTCTTTAAACAAGCATTTTCTTAAGTCGCTATAATACTACATTTTATAGCGTGGGTCACACAAACAACATGTGCAAAGTGCATTAGTCGTATTAATCTCCAAGGTGTTCACGCCCCACTAAGTAAACCCCACAAAGTAAGTTAGTAACAAACAAACAAACATGTCCCACCTGTCATTTAACCTTTTTTTCTCTAGATATAATGGTTTGGAGGATAACATACGTATGTACAGCTGTGGCCTATAGAATGAACTCATTCTGCTTCATAAAGTCAAATGAAACCTGCTGAACAATGTTATGTTAACATATTGAATTACATACCGCTTTGTAGTTTTCCATATACTTAATCCAACTACTATTATGGCTTCCGGTAGGCTTTTGTGATATCATTTTCTAGTTTCTTTGATTACATGATGTTAAATAAAAGATTATTATTATTATTTGTTTATTTAGCAGACGCCTTTATCCAAGGCGATTTACAGAGACTAGGGTGTGTGAACTACGCATCAGCTGCAGAGTCACTTACAATTACATCTCACTCAAAAGACAGAGCACAAGGAGGTTAAGTGACTTGCTCAGGGTCACACAATGAGTCAGTGGCTGAGGTGGGATTTGAACCGGGGACCTCCTGGTTACAAGCCCTTTTTCTTTAACCACTGGACCACACAGCCTCTGATCAACGAAAGATCTAAATTATGTTGATATAGTTTTTTTTTTGTTTTTTTAAATTATGTCTAATCCTCAGTGATGTAAAACCTTTGGCCACAGCTGTATATGTAAAACTTGTGACACACATATGTAAACGCGAAATCGCTATATTTCTATTGATGGGATCTGTAACCAGAGCAAGAGGTAATAACCTGCAGTCATTTATCATTGTAAAAGAAATAACTGGACAACAGTGCACCACAGAATTAACTGAACTACCCTGGATTAAATATATTGACTCAGCAATTAAATATATTGACTTGGGTTCCTGCAGTGCACGACTTCACAGACTGTGTCTGCAAGAACACATCTTGTCTAATTTAAGGACAGGATTATTGATTTAATTCTGCGACAATGGATGCCACAATGTTCAGTAAAGTGAGCAATAGCCTGTAGCGCATTCATTCAGAGTGTATAGTGTTTCTTAATCTTCCAATTCCTGGTTAAAGGATACAAAAAACAGCAACACTTGGTGATGCTTCAAGGCACCAATCAATCCGACTACTGCCACAAGGAAGAGGAATATCCCGACTCCGATAACTCCGCCCACGACCTGGAAGCTGGAAATAAGGCCGAACCACTTCCCCCAAGCAGCAATCCCAATCATCAGCAAACTCACCATCTGCAAGAACAAAAAGCAGATTTCACTTACAATTTCATTTAATAGTAATTGTAGTAAAATTATTATTTTAAAACTGTATTTATTTTTTGAAATTATTTTGCTGCTTTAAAAAAATGCTTTAAGATGACTGATACAATACTTATTTTAATCATTGCTCTTTAACTGTGTGAAGTTTTGTACTTGCTTTTACATAATACCATTAATTAAAATATTATTTTTTTAATGCCTATAAAGAAAAACAAGATTACATTTGGGCAAAATCCCTATTCAAATACAGGTAAATCAAGATTACTGAATGTAAATATGTAAATTTGTTGAACCCAACTGGAAAAGCTCTAAAGATAAAATTATACTGACGTTGTCAGTTTAAAAAAAAAAAACTCTGAACAAGTCGATTTTCTAGGCATTTTTGCGGGGCCTTAAAAGGAGCGAGTGAGCGACTAATACACAGGTGCGACGTATGAGCCGGTGTGTCTAATATTAAACTACTGCACCAGTCCACAATGGGATTACTACAACCACGGTTATGTCTCACACAAACTTAACTGTCAACAACCTGGTTTATTAGTTTATTCTTCAACTTGTTTGGGTACTCAATAAGCTAAAATATAATACTGGTACTTTAATACAGATGTGACGTGCGATTTAGAACATAATTTTACACTCTGTTAATTATTAAATTTGGAAAAACAAATATTTTCTAGCAGTTAAACTAAAAACAACACTGTAAAATTATTAATGGAATAAAATGTTGCAAACAAGGGTTACTTCGAAACTAAACCTGTGTATCTTTATTTATCGGTGTTGAGCATGTAGGAAAATAATACATTCTAAAAAAGTATTTTAAACACAAATTAAAGTCTCAAAAAGGGGGGAGCAACTTTTACACCAGTGTGACCTATAAAAACAATCGTCAGGAGATCTGCAGGCGTGTAGATGAGATTGCTGATTGTCTGGTGAACCTCTTTCCCTTTTGTTTATAAATTGTTTTGGTTATATTGTTGAGCACATTGACTAAGTTTTTGCAACAGTTGGGTCTGGGGGCTGAGTGGGTTCTGAATCATCAAGATGTATCTGCCTTAAAAGCAGTCATGCACACTGTTATTATGAATCTTACAAAAGTAGTCAAGGGGAGACAATTCCCATATCTATCGAAGCAGCAACAGCAAGTATAATGGAAAAAACATAATACCTTGAATCAGATCTTGAATACACAATAAAATTGTTTCTGCAAGTGTTTAGCATATGTTTAGCATAGGTAAACTTCTAAGGGCCTGATTTACATAGCTTAGCTCATCCTTGTGCCCTGAAATAAAAGCGAGAGTTCTGACATGACTTCATATCCGGTCAAGAGTCCAGAGCCCTAACCATTAATCGGGATACTGTGTTATTGTCTATTGCATACACTTTTATTCTGTACATTTTTTATATTATTGTATTTTAAAACAAATGATAACACAAGCTAGAACTATTCTAATATCCTACGTTTATGTTCCTTAATTGTTGCTGTAATATGCTTGTAACAGGGCGAGGAGCCCTGTATATTTTATTTGTTTATTTATTTTTAGAACGGGGTCTCCCTTTCTGCCCCTGTGCAGTTTGTTATTTTGCATTTGTTTTAGTTGTTATTATTATGATTATTGTTGTTGTAGTAGTATTATTTTTATGGTTTATTGTTTTATAAATATAGCGGCAGAGTCGTGTTTTGATATTGTATATATGATCACAAAGCACCGCGTGTGTTTGTTATTACTTAAAATGTGCTCTGGCAGAGGTGAGGTAGAGTACTTGTCCTCTGTCAGGAATAATTAAAAAACCTTGTGGCCATCTCCCGAGTTAATTAAGTGATTAATTTATTGCTAATCGTAGATGGTCACCTGTATATAAATCTGCAGCTCTCTACCCTCAGGGTGGGTGTGTTCAGAGGAGGAACGATAGCAAGAGCGATACATTTATTTGAAAAGAATAGGAACAGCAATCTGCCCAGCCTGACCTATTCGGTTTTGTGTTTTGTGTTTTGTTTAAACTTTTATTTTGCTCTGTGCGCCGTGTTTTTCTGTTTAAATATTTATTTTTGTTTTGTTATTGAAATAAACTGCGCTTGCTGCACCTTTTCACTGCAGTACTGCCTCAGTGTGTTTGTTTCCTGCTGCTGGCCTGACGTCACCCTGTCACAATGCTACTTAAACACAATGTTCTAAACGCACAGTAAACAAAAATCTTAGTAGAAAATGGCATGCACTGGGACCCAGGGTAATACCCGAAGCACCGAGCTGCCAAGCTCAATTGAGATCACCTTGCAAGTTTTCCTTGCTGTTGCATATTGATTTGTTGAACTTGTGTGCATGCAAATATAATTATTTTACCTTGACAATGCCCATTACCCGTCCCCACTATTTTACCCCTTTTTTCATAGAGTATTTCCCCAAACTGAAGAAGTATGGGTAACCTCCACAATATTAACCCTCCTCCATTACCTGAGTATTTTCAGGTGTGGTATGTTCATATTCTAGCAGTCGTTACTAAAATGTTATATTTCATTACAAAACATATTTCAATCTTCCATGAAATATGACATTTAAAAAAGCAACCAACTTATCTTATGTTAATTAAATATATATGCAATGGCCCTTTCTTAACATACAGTAAAACTTAAAATAATTGCTAATACCTAATACCGTTTTTAAATACAAATTCATACTTCTGCTTGTTCATTTTCCAACGTTTTGCATACCATATCCGTGTTAACCAGTGCATGTAAAAAGAGTGAAATAATACTTTCGCTTTATACTTGTGGGTGTACAATACAATTTTGTTATAAAACAAAACTTAGTTCCCACTGACACACAACCTTTTATCAAAGACACAAGGCTGTGTCTTAGCGGCTTCTCAATGCTCGCATGAAGCATGTGAAGCTATTGATCTAATATAAAACGCCAATATACGCCAATATCCAATATACGCGTCGAGTCTGCTGGCAAATATTGTAAATAAATGCCAGAGGTGTTTAATTGAAGTTTTACAGTAATCCTAAAGACTAACCTTTCTTTTTTTCTTAAATTTGTAAACATTTCAAGAAACCGGGTAACTGTAAGCAGCCCTTTTACAGTATTTCCACGCCTTATCTTTCCGCACTATTCATGTTTTCTTCCGTTTGCTCAGCTAAAACAGCTTTGCAGGCATTCTGTTGCTTTGTTATTATTATTATTATTTATTTCTTAGCAGACGCCCTTATCCAGGGCGACTTACAATCGTAAGCAAAAACATTTCAAGCGTTACAATACAAGTAATACAATAAGAGCAAGAAATACAATAACTTTTGTTCAAGTAAAGTACAAGTTTGAGTCAGCTAAAAAGGCCTAATATGCCATAAAATGATGTAGCATTATGATTTATAGTGTTAGGAACCAGGCATTTTAACTGGTCTAAAGGAAAATAATCAATTACAACATTTGGTAACATCTTAAAGTAGTAGAAATACTATTTTGGTTCCCAAGATACAGCAATGTGAAAAAGTAGGTTAATGTGACTTCATTCAAAACGATTATGGTTAATTAATCAAAATGATCGTGTCAACTGTAAAACAGACACAGGCTCCAGTTTAAAGAAGGGAACTATTTGTATTTGATGTCAAACTGTTCAGATACAAAGACTGAGAGGAACGGAGGTTCCTCGCACCAAGTTATCAGTGAGAACTGCCAGAGACTCTCTATACAGCAAGGATAGTTTGTGTTTTCAGGGTATTAGCACAGCAAAAGTAAATCATCCAAAAGCACATTTCTTATTATGACAGTATGCAAAATCAGATAAAAGCTTTCAATACAAATCAGGATAACACCTAATCATTATTTACAAAATTCCAGTTTGTCTCGTTAGTTGTTAAACTGTAACTTTACTGCTAAACTACTTGCAAATGTTGTAAAATGAAAGTACAAAGACTGTGGCGTGAAAGCGAGGGCATCTGCATTGCAAGCTACATTAGAAGCATGTCTGGGGTTTGATTCCCACAAAGGGTTTATATTGCAAAAAAAAAAAATTTATTTTAATTTATGTGTAACACATTTAATGTGAAACAAATTTAGTTGAGATGAATGACACTTTCATTGAACATACACTTTTCCACACATGACTAACGTGCATATAAGGCAGGATTCAAACCCTAACTAGTCATACTTTCACTCCAACTAACCGCTACACCTCACAGATTCACATCTTAACTCTTTCAACAGACTAGGTTACTATTTACATTTACCCTATCCAAAAGGCAATACAATGCCTCAATACAGGTTGAACAATTTTGCTTTTCCCGTAATGTGTGTTATTATTATGAAAAAGAAGTGATATCTGAAACAGAAACACATTGGAAATGTGAAAAAAAAGTTATCAAAAGTGCCCAGCCATGTAAAGTTATATAAAAAAATTAATAAAAAAGCCAAGTTTCAAAAAACCATTGGGGCAACGTTGCTCAGCACCAAGCAAATAGGCACAACTGCAAAAGCGGTGGGGATCACGGCTTCCCTAATTGTTTCTACTAACTTGGCTTGTGTTTTTCAAGCACAATAAAAGTGGATCGAACTTGCATCAAAAACACAAGACTGCAAGATTGTTTCAGCAATTAAAGAAACATATCTCTACACCTGGGGAAAGCAAAGCACAAATGCGATTTAAAAGCATGTATAAGTTGGATTGTACCAAACCTGCTTGCAATATGGCTACCACAAGATGGAGCAACATGTGTCCCAAAACCTGCTGAGGACGACTAGCATATGTCACTTCAAATTGATAAGCATTCCATTTTTATTCATTCATTCATTATTTAAAAACGGGGTGGGAACAGTAACTGGACACTTATTCTGAATGTCGCACCCAGTAAAACCCTGTAATAAATGTCCATCTGATAAATATTTCAGTTTGTAGCAGAACAGGTTATACTGGAGTTAATTCTAACCTAATTTACAACACATCCAAGTCCTGCTAATGGTTGGCATAACAACACTGTATATTTAGTTTCAGCTAATTAAGTAGTCACAATGTTCCCGTTTCCAGTTTCTATATTAAGAGGCAACAAGGATTTACTGCAGTGGAAAGATTTTTCAAGCAATTTTCTGTCATTAAAGGATTTTTCCTTTTTTTTTTTTTTTTTATAAAAATAAAATAAAGATAGATACTGTACTAGACCAGGGGTGGCCAACCCGGTCCTGGTGAGCCACAATCCTGCAGGTTTTCTGGGTATCTGTAAATTGTTAACCTGGACTTTTTTTGTGTGTTGACCAAATAAGAAAATAATTGGTTCAATTAAGTAATTGAGAACTCGGGTAGAACGAAAACCAAAAGACCCTGCAGCTCTCCAGGACCAGGGTTGGCCACCCCTGCATTAGACTCTCCAAGGCATAAAACAAGTTTTGGAAACCAGTCCCGAAAGTGTATACTAATTCCATAGCATTACCATATGCTAGCATGTAGAGATTAGAAACACACATTTTCAACTTCCTTTGGTTCCAAATTAAAGGACTTGCCGCATTCATGATTCATGCTGGCTGTGAATCAGTTTCCAAGGACAAGGTTGTTACTTAAAGTACATTTAGAGTAAAATAAAAATCATGATGCAAACTTAAATGGTAACCATAACAAATGTGACTTGTAGCCATGTTTCTTTCAGTTATTGAAAGGCATGGTTCAGTCATTTCTCAAAGCATATGATATGTTCCTGTAGGGCTTCAGATTAAATTATACAATTTGAGTTTCAACCAGAAAATACTTAGATATTATTTTTTTGGTTATGGGGGAATTTTTATAATAATAATAATAAATTATACATTTGTGTGTATATATATATATATATATATATATATATATATATATATATATATATATATATATAATTACACACAAATGTATACTGTATTATTATTATTTATTTCTTAGCAGACGCCCTTATCCAGGGCGACTTACAACTGTTTCAAGATATCACATTATTTTTACATACAATTACCCATTTATACAGTTGGGTTTCTACTGGAGCAATCTAGGTAAAGTACCTTGCTCAAGGGTACAGCAGCAGTGTCCCCCACCTGGGAACGAATCCACAACCCTCCGGTCAAGAGTCCAGAGCCCTAACCACTACTCCACACTGTATGCGTCCAGTCCTTGGAGGAGCAATATTAAAATACCACCACATTTGAAGACCACTTCACGCCACGTTTATCATGTCATTTTCTGTGATGCATTATTCTATTGTTAGACAACACTAATCCTCACTTTTTTAGCATCCAATTAGGTGGGAATGTTTTTACTTAGTGATATTTTCTATTAGTTGTTCATATTTTTCTCAATATATGGGCTTATTGTTCCATTCATGCTGTCAGGATATTAAAAGGAGTTATAAACCCAGACATTCAAATTCAGTTTCTTACCTTGTATTAGCATTTTGCAATATTACCACTGGTCCCCTTTCTTTGTGTGAAAAATGTTTTCTCAATTGTTTTCACTTTTTAAGCAGACCATGGAATTTTACATAATAGGAGGAATGAAGTGTAAATGTTCTAAACCTATTTATCCATAATTACAGAAAATAAAACAGAGAACATATATTTAGCATACCAAGGGGACCAGTGATATTGCTAGCTAATATGCAGGAAAACTTGACTCATAACTTCTTTAAAAGAGTGGTCTTGCTTTACCACTAAAATACCTCTTTCAAACCTCAAAGAGAACGCATTCCATGCAAACTGGTTTTTCAACGACTGAACATTTAGTCTGACCTTGCAAAGAACATGAGGTCATGCTCCAAGCTGTGACAATATAAAGATAATAAAATGTTCAATAAAAAACATAGGCATCTGATGAAAAACGGCACCTCCAAACATCCCCCCGTTTTGACACACTCGATACAAGTTTACATTTACTTTGAAGGGCTTTAAATCACTCCAATGGGCGGACTGTGTTCCCCAAAAAATACTTTAAAGTCCTTTGTCAGTATTTGCTGAGCTGTATATAAATGTAAAGAAGAGCAGCGACATGACGAATAACTCTAAACGTAACCTTTGACTTTTCTTTTAACGTAACAAATATATCATTTGTGGGGAAAAAAAAGGTTCAAAAGATCCACGAAATTCATTAAAACTAATATATACAATATTTTCATATATCCACAATATGATAAAGTAAAAAAATACTGCCAATTAATTTAGTTGATTTATTTTTCAGCACAGCAACCACAAATATTCTGCACTGCATGTGACGTCTTACAGGTGCTTTGGCTACGTCACTCCAATGTTTAATTTAGCAATACTTTCTAGAATAATTCCACAAGCTTTCACTCTACGTATGGTATACACAAACAAAGCCCAAGACGATTTGGACATGAATAAAGCTAATGATTACGCATAGAGAAGAAAAAAGAACAAAGAAAAAAAAAACGCTCATATGACCAACATACATCAGGTTATATCACATTACTTATACTCACAATGTAGAGAATGTTCAGGGCGCACAGGGAATTCTTGGAACAGGTAAACCCGCCGCAAACCATTGTGAATGCTATAACAATTACAAATAAAGCGTAGAAGAAATAACAGATTATAACACACGAAGAAGAAAAAAATGACAGCCGCTTCAAAGATCTAAATCATTAATTTTAAAACAGACGCCTGCGTAATGCAGAGAACAGCTCAACCAGAAACATCTAAGGTACTCTGATTGGCAAATTTTCTTTAAACATATGCAAATCAATGCGGAAATGCAAGTGGTCAAAGATCTTCTTTACACACAGATCTTCAACTCCACCTTTTCCTCCGTCCCTGTCGAACCGGTGCATCATGGGAATCCAAAGAGTTCTGGGAGCGACTTATCCCCTAACTGTATAATGTAAAATCTGCCTCATTTCCTATTCCAAGCCTTCTCTTTTTAAAACGATTGCATTTTTAAACACGATTCATCTAGATAAATTTAGAGACACCCCTCCTTAACCCATACGTGTTATTGTTTCTACGATCGATGTTTTCACCTGGCCTGACGAGAGCTCTTTATCGCCAAAGTGCTGTCAGAAATTGCCACTGTCATGCATATTCATGAACAGTCAAGACTGGGGCGGTTTGGTTGTCAAGGATCGACAATAATTAGAACTACAGTATAATACCCCGGAGGTTGTGGCAATATTGAAAAAAAAATAGTAGCATCTCCCTTTTATTTTTCCTCGGGATGATCTTTTGATATCCGTAAATTAAATATAAAGTTTAAGAGGATATAAGTAAAATATACATAAAATACATTAAGAACTACTATTGTTCGAGTATTCAAAACTGTTCAGTCATGAATTGCAACTGTAACTGAGAACTGAGCCAAGAATATAGACAAGCTGATAATTTAAAAAAGAGACGTACATTTACATATTTTAAATGAAGCAGTTGCTTTAATTAATAAGACATGAAGTATTTTTTAATAATAGACACTTTTTAATAATGCATAAACAATGCATATAAGGAGAAAGAATATGAAACAGACTTCAACCTATGACAAGCTTCTTAAAGGAATAAACATTTTTAAATGAAGCAGTTGCTATTAATTAATAGATGCACTGCATTTTTAATAATAAGGAATACTTGTAACTTTAGTATCCATGTTAATTTTCATTTTATGGATTGCTCTGTTTTGTCCAAAACAATTTATATTTATCACAATTCAGACATTATGTCAATTCGTACAGATAAACATTAAAAACAGATCTATAATTCATACAATAGATGCCGATTATTAGCAATGCTGATAAAGACAACTTTTGGTTATTAACATTTTTACAGGATCCAATCCTATCCTATGATTTTTCGCTTATTGACAACTTTCAGATAATTACAACTTTTTGATGGCTACCAAGCAGCATCTACTGTATAATAGATTAGATAAAAGGGCATTCAGAACAGAAAATAGGAGGCACTTTTTTACACAGAGAATTGTGAGGGTCTGGAACCAACTCCCCTGTAATGTTGTTGAAGCTGACACCCTGGGATCCTTCAAGAAGTTGCTTGATGAGATTCTGGGATCAGTAAGATACTAACAACCAAACGAGCAAGATGGGCCGAATGGTCTCCTCTCTTTTGTAAACTTTCTTATGTTCTTAAATAAATAAAAAGCTGAATTCAGGAGCTGTAAAACTTACAAAAGATCATCCCGCGGAAAATTGAAAAGGGAGAGATTACTATTTTTTTTTTTGTTTACTGTGTTTCCACAATTAAATGCAGAACAGCTCAGTCTCATTAATACTATTTGTAGTAGTGATTGCAATAATAATAGTAGGCCTAATCTACCTACTACCAAACCAAACCAAACTGTGTGGCAGCAGTATGGAGTAGTGGTTAGGGCTCTGGACTCTTGACCGGAGGGTTGTGGGTTCAATCCCAGGTGGGGGACACTGCTGCTGTACCCTTGAGCAAGGTACTTTACCTAGATTGTTCCAGTAAAAACCCAACTGTATAAATGGGTAATTGTATGTAAATATAATGTGATATCTGTAAAATGTATAATGTGACATCTTGTAACAATTGTAAGTTGCCCTGGATAAGGGTGTCTGCTAAGAAATAAATAATAATAAACCACGCCCTAGTCTTGACTGCTCATGAATATCTGTCTGCACTTTGGTGATAAAGAGCTCTTGTCAGGCCAGGTGAAAACATCGATTGTAGAAATAATAACAATAATAACGTGTCTCTAAATAAATCTAGGTGAATTGTGTTTAAAAATGCAATCATTTTAAAAAGAGAAGGCTTGGAATTGGAAATTAGGCAGATTTTACATTCTATAGATAGGGGAAAAGTCGCTACCAGAACTCTTTGGATTCCCATGATGCACCACTTAGGCCCGGACGGAAGTTCCAATGTTAAATCAGCTGAATTCACCATCTTGTGTATGTAGAAGATCTTTGATGTGGTTAACCCACACTTTGCAAGAGCAACATCCGTATATGACGTAGATGAGCAACAGGTAACACAGGAAGACAATCTACCATGTGACACTGGCCCTGCAATCGGCACTAAATGATTTTTAGGTGCATAGGCAGATATAATTAACAGACATTAAGTGTGTGTCTGCATATGCATGTGATTATAGCCACACTGGTACGATAACCATGGTGCTACAGTTTACTACTATCAGAACATAAGAAGAACATAAGAAAGTTTACAAACGAGAGGAGGCCATTCGGCCCATCTTGCTCGTTTGGTCGTTAGTAGCTTATTGTTCCCAGAATCTCATCAAGCAGCTTCTTTAAGGATCCCAGGGTGTCAGCTTCAACAACATTACTGGGGAGTTGGTTCCAGACTCCTACAATTCTCTATGTAAAAAAGTGCCTCCTATTTTCTGTTCTGAATGCTCCTTTATCTAATCTCCATTTGTGACCCCTGGACCTTGTTTCTTTTTTCAGGTCGAAAAAAGTCCCCTGGGTCGACATTATCAATACCTTTTAGAATTTTGAAAGCTTGAATCAGATCGCCGCATTGTCTTCTTTGTTCAAGCCTGAACAGTTTCAATTCTTTCAGCCTGTCTACATATGACATGCCTTTTAAACCCAGAATAATTCTGGTCGCCATTCTTTGTATTCTTTCTAAAGCAGCAATATCCTTTTTGTAGCGAGGTGACCAGAACTGAACCCAATATTCTAGATGAGGTCTTACTAATGCATTGTAAAGTTTTAACATTACTTCCCTTTATTTAAATTCAACACTTTTCACAATATATCCAAGCATCTTGTTAGCCTTTTTTATAGCTTCCCCACATTGCCTAGATGAAGACATTTCTGAGTCAACATAAACTCCTAGATCTTTTTCATAGATTCCTTCTTCAATTTCAGTATCTCCCATATGGTATTTATAATGCACATTTGTATTGCCTGCCTGCAGTACTTTATACTTTTTTCTATTAAATGTATTTTGCCATTGTTCTGTATCTGTGCTTACCATTCCTGATTAGAATCACTTTAAATTATTAACAGTAGTGGAGCGTTTTTCTTAAACTGCAGAGGGAAAATACACAAGTAATGTAATGTTTTTCTTTTTTTTCTTAGTATGTCACACACCTTTGGTTTCACTTGGTTAATAATTGATCATTTTTCCTCTGAGTTTCAAATAGGGTGATGAATGTTACATGAGCATATGGTGTAATTGGAGCCGATGCCAAGGAGATATGTATTTACATGGCGAGACAACACATTAAAGAACTTGGATTTTGCACTGTTTTTTAAACCGCAAAGACAGTACTTATTTATTTTATTCATCCATCAAAATGTGTTAAAGTTCTTGTCTAATTTCCTTTGCTGACTGATTGGTAGAATGTCACTTTTAATGAGGTCACACCTAGCACCTAGACTGCATAATTCTCAGTGTTGGTGTTTATTTTCAATTTGTCACTGACTGATAAGTGTTGACTGAATAATTATCATTGATAATGGTCAGGTTTCATTTCCATGGAGCAAATCGGTCCTGTTATGAATCAAGTACAAAGGCAAATATACTGAAGGGAACCTAAAACAAAACTAATAAGAAACAACTTTTCCTGCATAGAGCATATTTTACAAGTATTACTACAATATTTAAAGGGAATATTTAGAGGTCTGATCTGGTTAATAAAAAAAGTTTACTATCACTGCATACAAGTTTTCCCTTACTCTGATGCATTGCACTGCTTTTTGGATGCAGTTTGGACATTAAAACGATAACACCGTGTAACAATTTTTTTTTTTTTTTTTTTTTGTTCCTGGGTAGTAAGTGTTATTTCCTAATTGCTTATGCCTCAAAAATATAGAAAATGGCTATTATTCCCCACAAACTTTGCTTTTGTGACCAGGACAGTGATAATTTGAAATTTACCTATTTTCCAGAACATTCCAGATAGATTCAGTGCTGAGTAAACTTGGAGTAACTTCTAGAACTTTCTAGAACTTTCCAGTAATATAAATAGTAGTATAAATACAGGGGCCTTAAGCCCACCAGTTCAGTTTAGTTCCAGCTGCCTAAGTGGATACATATCTGCATTTTTCTGAGATGGCATCAAGGTCATAGGAGACTTCAAAATGGTGGCATTCCTGATGGGTCTCCAAGGCGGTTTTACCAAGTTTCCCTGCTATCTTTGCCTTTGGGACAGCAGGGACACCAAGGCGCACTACCACAGGCGGGACTGGCCACAACGGACCGAGTTCTCTGTGGGGAGGAACAACGTCAAGTGGGAGCCACTGGTGGACCCCCCGGAAGGTGCTGATGCCACCACTGCACATCAAATTGGGCCTTATGAAACAATTTGTCAGAGCTCTAGATAAGGAGTCGGCAGCCTTCAAGTACCTTCAAGACTTCTTCCCTAAGCTGTCTGAGGCAAAGGTCAAAGATGGTGTCTTCGTCAGACCACAGATAAAGAAGATCCTGGAATGCAATGAATTCCCCAAGAAGCTCACTAGTAAGGAGAAAGCGGCTTGGAACAGCTTTGTCGCAGTGGTTCGGGGCTTCCTGGGCAATCACAAGGCCGAAAACTATGTGGAGCTGGTTGAGACTCTGGTGAAGAACTACGGCACAATGGGCTGTAGGATGTCCCTCAAAGTCCATATCCTTGATGCTCATCTTGATAAATTCAAGGAGAACATGGGAGCATACTCGGAGGAGCAAGGCGAGCACTTTCACCAGGATATACTGGACTTTGAACGCCGCTACCAAGGACAGTATAACGAGAACATGATGGGAGACTACATTTGGTGGCTGATTCGTGAAAGTGATTTACAGTATAATCGTAAATCTCGAAAAACTACTCACTTCTAAATCTTTTGTAGTCATTTTTGTATTACTTTAGTATAAATACATGTTAATTTGGATTCATATGTTGTTTTTTTCTGACTTTATGTGAACGAAAAGACACAAATTCGCCCGTTTTCTCATTGGAAATAGGTAAATTTCAAAATATCACTGTCCTGGTCACAAAAGCAAAGTTTGTGGGGAATAATAGCCATTTTCTATACTTTTGAGGCATAAGCAATTAGGAAATAACACTTACTACCCAGGAACAAAAATTGTGTTACATAGTGTAATACATCACCCTGCTCTTGCAAAGTAAACACATGTTCAGTTTCAGGACCTTGGAGGACTGAGCAGGGCCAACACACATTAGCTCTGACGTTACCCCACCTTAGTTTTTTTTTATTTTTTTCAACTAGTTGTAAGCTAATTTCACCGTTACCTCTAGCAATTGTTATAAAGGAATTCAGAACAACCAGAACTCAGTGCAGAAAAAAAGAAGCATGCATTTTATTCTCATTCAATCATGTGATTACAAAAAAACGAATCAAGTACAAGTTTTTCAGATGCATGGGCCTGGGGAGGAAATACTGATATCAAGAAAAAAACAACAACAACAACATGTTTTTACTGTTGTACGTGTGCTTCTGCAGTAAATTGCTATTATACAATATTACAACTTTTATATATCTGCCTATGTTAGTGAAAACATTTGTGGGACATATTCCCTGAATATCATAAAAAATACTTGAATGTTTATTAGAAATGTAACTGGATTCATTAATGAAACTGTGTGTCTTGAGAAACAGGGCAAACTGCTGTGTTTTGAGAAGGGGGCTGATTAGGTGACTGGCTCCTGGACTGGATTAGGCTGAACGGACAGTTGAATTATGGACAGATAATTCACACATGCAACAACAATCGTTTTGACGCAAGGAAGACATAAACTAGTGATGTCCCAGTGGAAAAGGACATTAAAAAAAGGATGTGAGTTTAAAAAAAAGGCAAGATACACAAATGATCTCATGAAAGTGGCTATTTAGCAGAGTGAAAAGACTATAAATATCCAAGCAAAACTAAACATTTTGCGCTCCACATGAAATGCTAAACAAGGTGCTGTCACCTCTGCTAAGCGAAGCTGCAACTCCGGGACTCTGCCTAAAAACTGACCCAAGACGGGACTCTTCCTGAAACGGACCCAAGACGAGGAAGCAAGCGAGTCAACGACCACAAGCAACGAGACTGAGGCCCGGCTGGAGGACTGCCATAAAACTTACAGCGACTGTTATCAGACAAACCAGTCTGGGTCTGTTGTACACCTAAAACCACAGTATCCAAAAGAAACTGTGCCCTGCTACCTACATAGCTAAAAGATTCAGCGAAGAGGACCGAGCGGACGGGCGCTGTTGTGGATCCTATACCAAGGACTGAAGACTTTGTTGCAGATGTTTCTTGATTCTATCGAGAATTGAAAGGTTTGTTGCCGAGTTTGATCCAACGTGGGATTGAAGACTTCATTGCTGAGAGGAGAGCCTTTTGTACTGGACACTTCAAGAGATTCCAAACCAGCGGACCAAAGGTCTAAGCTTCAAGGAACCATTGAGTATAATTCCAGTTGCATTTTCCTTTCATGGAACTAAATTAATTAATTGTAACACATTCACATGGAATTGAACTGTTAATTATTTAGTTTGCACACTTTGCGTGTGAAATAACGTTTAGTGAAACTTGATGAATTAATTATAAGTAATCTACCTCATATTGTTGTATGAAGAATTTATTTAAAAGTATACTTGCCATATCCTTAATATATATACCATTAATAAGCTTAATGTGATATATTCTAAGATTGTCTGCATCATCTCAGTTGAGGCTGTGCTAATATGTGGGCGTGTGTGTATGTGAGCAAGCTACTAGCTAGTCACAGCTTGCTTGAGCTGCTGCTTGTGTGTGAGGAGACAGGTGGTGTCATATTTCAATTGACAGCTATCCAGCATGAGTACAGTGAGAGTTTTGAATTGTGTTTTGTGCTTAGAGACTAAGAGATTTGCTTTCTGACTTTTCTGTTTTTTGATTATTATTTGTTTACTTAATAAAATACTACTATTGATTAAACATCCCTTGTGTCTGCGTGTGTATGTGTGTTAATAGTAAATCCTCGATCTTTGTAACACGTCAATGAAATATTATTAATAAGAGAACTAATCAACCCAGACAAACATTACATTATCAATTATTGAATTGTTCCTACACAGTTAGGCCTAAAAATCATTTATGCTCAACAGGTAGGGCAATCAAATCATTCACAGTTGGGATACATCAGTGCTTGTATTTCTTGCAGAGCTCCACACCTCACTCCGGTCTGGACAGAATGCGCTAAAAGCTGAGAAAACACGGTTTCGTCAGGGGACCTTTTTTGGTGCACCATGATAGAATTCTGGGGTGTTTGAATGCAAACACCCCAGATTACAGTGTTCACACTGTGCAAGGACTGAGATGATATTGTACATCACATTATATTGTACATCACTTATCTGAAGAAAGACAAGACAAGAAAGGCAAGTACTGAGGGACTGAATTCAATACTTTCTAAATCAGCAGCGAGACCTCTATTGATTTAGACATTTTAGATAAAAGCTGTTGTGTTGTTTTCCAGTCTCTGTGTTTCCTTTTCCAAATTTTGCATTGCCATTTAGGGATACATACTGAAGGACATGACAACAAATTACAGAATTATGGAGCACTGCAAATGTAAAGCTTGGAATGATGTTACTGCTGCTATTGAATGGCTAATATAATTAGAGTATGATAATGTGAATACAGTCAATATCTTTTTGCCAAGGGGAAGTTGTTCTGGTGTTTTGTCTGGTTAGAATATTTGTGAACCTCAAATGATTTCCCTCTTTTTTTTTCTCCCAATAAACATTGCTATCTATCAGCCACCATTTGTACTGCAATTACAGAAAGCACAGGCAAGTTTTAAACTCTAATCTGGGACTAACTGAAGTGCACTTGGATAAGCTAACAGTAAACAAAGCACAGATAATTAATTCACCACAGTCCCTCATTTTGCAGGTGAATTACACCCGAGAAATCAAGCAAACACTACCTAGCATGCTGTCAGTTATATTTTTAAATACAGTATTCAAATGAATCATTGCAAAAAAGGTGAGACGGGAGGCAATGTGGCAAAAATTAATAGCTATAAAAAATAGCTAGAAGTTTGAGACCAAAAAAAAAAAAATTCCACTGCTTTCACCTCTGTTCAGGAACTGCTCTTCAATTTTAGTTGCCTGCCATATGTAATGCAGGCCAGATCAGCTAGTGGCTTTATATTAGCGACAGAAAGCAGCAGCATTTGGCTACACACAGCAAAGCTTCCTCCTGGTCCTATATTTATTAACTAGAAAACACCACCAGATGGCAGCAGTCCTATTTAATTTTATTCAATATGGCATTTCAGTCTTGGCAACGACAATGAGGGGACAGCTAATCCAGTCTGATCCCAATTCTGAGGTCTTTAAAATAAAGGTATATAAAGACACATTCGCATCAGCAAATATCACATTACTTTGATATAATTAGATATTGGGTGCCATATGTCATGAGCTAAACCTTGAAATAAAGTTTAGTAACTACCAGTACCTTCCCCCAGAAACTGCCCTGATGGATGCAAAAAATATAACTCAACGAAGTATGTGTTACTGTTGTATTTCTTGTACCCACTGGATGCAGTGTTGCAGGGGGACAGGTTAATAGTGACTTGAAGGTTAGACAATATATATATATATATATATATATATATATATATATATATATATATATATATTCACCCATACCAAGTTTCTCATTAAAGAAATATATAGATTAAACATTTTTAAAATAACTATAAATAAACCAATATGCCAGTGTATATTATATTATATATATATATATATATATATATATATATATATATATATATATATATATATATGCATGCATGTATGTCTGCAGCACACTTGTGCATCACTATGCTAATCAATATTTGGAAAACATGCTTGTGGAATGTTATTCTGCTCTCCATGCCATTCTAGAATTGTCTTTGATGCTGTACATCAATGTGTATCTGCTGTAGGGAATCCCGTGTTTCATAAGCAACATGTTGCAATCGTTGACAAGCACTATCCTATTACAGTGTGGTTAAGTCATTATCTAAAATGTCTTGAAACTAGCCAGGAATGTATAACTACACATATAAATAAATGTCCCTAGGGAGGCTGGCTTTGCACTGGTGCAAACAATATGCAAACTGGGTCCTTGCAGAAGTGGTCCCTTTATTTATATTTATTCATATTTTATTCATCTATATATTCTGTTGGCGGGGAGGGGTGAATTAATGTAATCAGATTTTTGTAATCAAGATATTGAATAAAGGAAACTATCATGACTAAATGGTACCAAATTGATGATGTGTTAGGTTTGTGGCCTTGCATATACGACAGATATTTGAAACGGTACAGGGTGCTCTTGTTGACCAGAGGGGATAGGCTTTCAAGTGTAATTGTAGCAGCTTTTATGTTTGAACTCTTGAACCCTGAAAAGAAAATAAAAATTGCCCACAATAGGCAGGAAGTCTTAAAAACATAAAATGACAGAACTCTGTTTTGTTGAGGCGCAATAAAATTGGAACTGTGATGTGACACACTGTGCAGGAGACAGAAGGGATTTAATATATAAAACCCATTTATTAAAAAAAAAAAAAATTCTTAAGTGTCAAGTAACATACACAAGTCCATATTGAACCATAAAAATACAGACAAAAGAAAACTACAATAGACACTGGGGCGTTCTCATAATACATGAAAAGAGTGCTAATGAAAAGGAGTCTGTAGTTTCATTTCACTTCCTCTATGCGGCTCCTAGATTAATGTTTTTTTTTTCTAATGTAGAACACAACGAGCCAGAGGCAGAGGCCCACACAATGCAATTGATACCACAGGGCTCCATATACAGCCTTTTAACTGCAATATAAAGGAAAAGGCTAGCCTACGATTTCTCCTCAGCTGCTAGAGTGAAATCATTTTTGCTGCCAGAGGCAACTGAAAGATGTTGACTGCTTTAGACTATGTCTTTATGATTATTGTTTTAGTCGTCACCTTCTGATTCAGACTCTGAAAAAGAAAGAGAATAAAGCATTGCATGAATATCTCTGCATTGTTTTATAAATACTGTACTCCATGTCTGAAAATGAAATACTATATAAAGGCTTGCTGGTTCAGTGGTTAAAGAAAATGGCTTGTTACCAGGAGGTTCCCAGTTCAATCCCAGCTCAGCCACTGACTCACTGTGTGTGACCCTGAGCAAGTTACTTAATCCCCTTGTGCTCCATCCTTCGGATGAAACATAAAACTGAGGTCCTATTGCAAGTGAGTCTTGTATACTTCGCCCCCTAGTCTGTAAGTCACTTTGGATAAAAGCGTCTACTAAATGACTAATTAATAATACTAATATTAAAAAGTGTGCTGAACCAGTGTAAAAAAAATAAATAAATACATCTTATCAGGATACCAACTATAGTGTTTAAATAAGATTCCTAATGATTTTAAGTAGCTACATATCAGTTACCTGGCTTGTGAATCCAGCTGTAGGAATTATCATGCTGAAGCACGGTCCTTGAACTACTATTATGTCATTGTATATATAAATGGTTTTAAAGCTATAAACTATACTGTATGTAAATATTGTTTTGCATTGTAACCTGTATTGCCCTGTAACACTTGCAGTCACCTTGGATAGAGGCATCTGCCAAATAAATACATAATAAAGTAATAAGAATAGTTTGTAAATAAGGCCTATTTTTAGTAACTATAAACACCAATAGATGGCAGCATTTCTATTTCTTTTCATTTAGGATGACATTTCACCGAGCAACAAAAAGAGGGTAAGGCTAGTCGAATTTAACCACCTGTCTGTTTATAATAATAAATACAAATTAGATTATGCATCAGCAAATGTTATATTGTCTTAGGGTGCCGTGTAAAGAGGAGGAGCAAAACCTTGTAAATCTGTTTAGTTACACAAGATAACAATGTATGGCTATTTTATTTTCAAAGGAACTATACAATACATACCTAAAACACATGCAGAAAACTGACCAGTAGCTTAAAAGTACTGAACTAAATAAGTACCTTCTTCAGCATTTTGAAGCCATTCAACAAACTTCTTCATTTGCTCCAGAAAGACACTTTTGCCTTTGGCCACGTGTGCTTCTTTGTACCACTTCAGAATGGCTTCTTCACTCAGGACATCAGCTGCAATGCAGAGAATCTTTGGTCAGGTTTTACAAGCAGGCAGTTGGGTCTCAGAGAATGTATGATACACTTATCTACAAACCATGGCAGTCTCTGTGCATTACTGAAACTAATGTTGACAACAGCATCTTATTTTCAATTCATTCACCATCTCAAAGTGCGTTGTCTTGATCACTGATCTTTGTTGCTCTTGTTCGATACCTAAGATTGAACTTGACCTGTAAGGGAGTCTCACCTTTGTAAAAGAGCACTACAATCTTATGGAAGGATTTCATGAAGTGAATGTTGTCGTAACAGTATTCCTGAATCTTTTGGAGTAGAATAAGCTCTGACTGGCCTTGGGTACTGAAAACAGCAAGCAACGGTGCATAATGCTGAAAAAAAAAAAGAAATATTATTCACTAAAATATAACTTTATATTCCATTCAAATCTGATTACTATAAATGCACGGGGATTTACATTTAAATAAGATGTCATCAGTTAATGGCTATGTATTAACCTAAATGTAGCTTCCTTAAAATTCAAAATCCATGCTTACCACACACACACATTATATATATATAAGCATAAACCCACACAAACCATTCATAGAGGATCATTACCTTCAGATTGTACAATGATGTTAACAGAATAGAAATGTCATTTTAAAATATTTCAATGACCTGGCAGCTTTGAAAGACTTTCCAGTCACATACAATTTAGTACAAAAAAACAATAATTCAATCTTTACCTTCAGGTGTTTCAGTGCTTGTTCTGTAACCAACTCTTCCTTCTTATTCCATTCAACAGAATGCATTATGGAGCTCCACAGGAGTCCAATAACAGCTTGTTCTTGCAATTCATTCCTCTTCATTTCCTCTTTAACATAAAGAACCATCTGTAAAATTGGAAGAGAGAAGGAGAAAAGCACTTATCAGTTAGGTTATTTTCAATGAAAAAGTAGACTTTAATTGGAATATTATTATTATTATTATTTATTTCTTAGCTGATGCCCTTATCCAGGGCGACTTACAATTGTTACAAGATATCACATTATTTTTACATACAATTACCCATTTATACAGTTGTTTTTTTTACTGGAGCAATCTAGGTAAAGTACCTTGCTCAAGGGTACAGCAGCAGTGTCCCCACCAGGGATTGAACCCACGACCCTCTGGTCAAGAGTCCAGAGCCCTAACCACTACTCCACACTGCTGCTACTTCATTTTACTTATTTCAAATTTCACATTAGATTTTCACAAATAGTAATCAGTTACAGTGGTTGACAATGCATCAAGATAAGATCTCCAAGATAATTCCAAAATTTTCATGAAACAGAAGCTCATGCCCCCCCCACCTTGAGGGGCACCCCCCCCAGTTTCAGAACCGCTGCTTTAAATAAACAAACATTCAAAATTAGCACTCTAGACCATTAGCAGAGCTCTCTTACCTCCTTGATGGGACATTCCTGAGAGAGACGCTCTTGGAGATCCTTCTGCAGCTCTTTCCTGGTTCCCAGGGACTTCTGGGTGCGCAGAAAGTCAGAGAGCTCCTTCAGACCGGCATCATTGAAGTACTTGGAAAAATGCTCCACATTCTGCTTGCTGGCAGGGAATAATTCCTAAAAGACAGACTTATTTGCTGCTGGCCTTACCATATATGGTACATCAGATCATTATAATGAACATTAAAAGGGATCATTTATATTATCTACTAAGCTACGTATACTCAATGCCTATTCTCTTCTGTAAACCTCCCTTGCTGTTTTAAAGAGCACATATTCCTCCTTTATCTCAAAGACAATACAAGGAGAGCTGGCAACATCAGTATTGCACACATTTTAGAGGTTGGATTAGTCTTCTTCCCTTCCGATAACGCAATGACGAAGTCATTTATTATCTGTCTATATCTATAATGCTGAAATGCTTTTGGGATGTCCGAGTTTCTACCCAAGAGTAAGGGCTGCATTGGGGACTATAGAGTTATCTGCAAGGACACTTAAACATCTCTTCTAGCAATGGCCTAAACACAGAGTAAATCTGGTACAACTGCCTGGGATCCCTGCTACCGTAAATCATTAATTCCTCATTAGAGATGCATTAAACAGATTACAGGTATTCGATTATTCAGCTGTTTCATCAACTGCCCCTCACCTGGGTGTCATCACCTGTTTGCTTTGGATAGCTCATTTTGGATAATTGAATAATTGGTTTGTGTGTTTGTTTGTGTTTTCAGAAGTCATGTTTGGGATTACATCACTCATACAGCATAACAATACTCTCAAGGACTGCCTAAAAAAGGCTTGTTCACAGCCCTGTGAACAAACTAAAATACACTTATGCTTACTAGTAGTTTTTTGTCCAAGTTAGCTTTTCTTAAAGATGAGGTAACTGCATTGGCATCTTTCTCGACCATCCATGCTTTAAACAACTTGACAGCAAAGGACGCAGCAATTCCTGAATGACAAGAGACCAAATTCTGTTGAATATTTTTTAAGGCCCTGTAGCTGACTCTACTTACATGTACTGAAACATACAATCAAAGGAACAGCTTGATTTTTACAATAAAATCAGACAGGGTGAATGTTCGTATTAATTGAATGAACAATTCTACAATTTTTTAAACTAAAAAATTCTAGGTGATGCAAAACTTTTGGCCACAGCTGTAGGTGTTGCATCCTTTTTAAAGTAAAGCAAATCTGTTCCCCTGATGATGGGTTATGTAGTGGGTTATTTAAGTTTTCCTTACCTTCCTTGACTATGTTGTCACTGAAAAGGCTGGTAAGAATCGTGGCAGGAAGTGTTCCGTTTGCCAATAGGATTCCTGTAAGCATGGCCAGCTTGGTCTGTTCAGACTCTGTGAAAGCTTTCAGGAACAGAAGAAGCTGCAGGGTAGGGCAAAGGGATTTTAAGAATATTCCAAGATGCATCACTGTCAATCTCCTATATAATTTTGGTTGGTAAATACAGAGCACCAAGACCAAAGATCTATTTTGGGGCAGCCCAGGGTTGTACAGGGTCTCTCTGACACGTAATTGTAATGAGAATATTACTATCAATCTGGTATCTGCATTGTAATTTTACATGAATAAAAAAGTGCATACAAATACTGTATGCCAGGACTGCACACAAAAACATACAGCCCTTTTCCACTTTTGAATCTAAGGCAAGGAATGATTATGTTGTTCCTGCTGGAAGTAAAGGTAGTAAAACCTTATGCATTAGAAAATTGGATAGGAACAAAAAAATAAAGGAAGGAGAGTTTAACAGCTGCACCCGAACACTACTGGTAAGCCAGAATGTGTATTTTTATGTATATTTATTATTATTATTATTATTATTATTATTACCTGATTGTAAGGATTTAATTGTATTCTCACAAAATGTGGTTACATGTGAAAACTGGCAATTATTCTTTAGTTTTTTTGAACATTTGATACTTAACTAACTTTTAAAAAAATTGTATAAATATGAGAAGGTTCTGCTAAAATGTAAAAGGAAATACATTTAAATCAGTTTTTAATTATAGTTGCTAACAATACATATTAGGACTCATTATCATATCACAAATGTAAGCCCCATTATGTACTGGCTGATTCCCATTTTGCATTCAACTTGATTGCTTTTTTCAGTTTACAATTCAGCAAATAAGCACAACCTGCTTGCCAGTTTCCCTCAGGCAGAGTTCTAGGATAGATCAAAATAGCAGTTCAACATTATTAAATACTGTAATGTTTCACTTTATTCCCTCAATTGGTGCTGTATACGAAGACAAAAACATTAGGAATGCAAATTTAAAATGTATCCAATTCAGACTAAACTGAAATATCTAAAGATAACAATACCTTCTTGATTTCTTCTTCAAACACCTTTTCTAGGTATTTGTATCGCCTAATGAGCTTATTGAAGACCTGAGGAGATAAAACTCATAAGCAAAGCAGAAAAACAAAAAACAGAAGTGAAGAGATTTGAAGTAAAAAAGTAGGGATGGGCACCAATATCGATATTTTGATATGATATCGATATCGTTCGAGAACGTAAATACATTTCCATATCGTGGGGATTAAAAAAACAAAATCACGTACACTCACAGAGACATACTTTTTATTGCTAATACTGCTAAAAATACAAACGCATACAGCAAATCCTATACATACCAATCATGGTCAGTCTCATAAGCAAAACACCACATACTAAAGTATTATTATTTAACCACTGTGTATGCTGCTTGCACCAAGTGAAGTCACATTTCAGGATACAGGCATCTCAGTTTCCGGCAAATGAGCGGTTTATTTGAAATCCTGTTACATCTTTTCCTTTGCTGTATTGAATGGTTTTAATATATATATATATATATATATATATATATATATATATATATATATATATATATTATATATATATATAATTTACTTCTTTGTTTAATTTCTGAGAGAAAAAGGATGAGCTGTAGTTCAGGCACAACTACAAAAGCATTTAAATACCAATGACGAGAAGGAAACTGTAGTGATCACTGTTGTGTCCCTATGCTCAGCTTTAGCATGGCAATAAGGCACGACACGGTGTGGGATATACTCTAATATCCACACGCCCGGGGTGAGTTATAAGTCACGAGGCAAACCAACTAACTAAATAAACAATAATAAAAAACAAACATATTTTAATTAACAAAACAGTAATTATTTTTATTAAATATCCTTCCGCCTCTGACATAAAAAATAGTCCCTTAAACGTAAAAAAAAAATACATTAAACAATTATCATTATTATTTTTATTTTTATTATTTTTATAATTATAATAAACATTGAACTGATTAAAAACAAGAACCGTTATTTATAGATGTTAAATTGAACACTGCCATTGAAATTGCAGCTTTGAAGATTTACAGGCCCTTTTCTTAGATTTTGAGCAATATGGTGTTTTGATTCATTGTTGTTGTTGTCTGAGGAAGTGCAGCAGGACAATCACACAGACTTTCTTTGCCACGTCTGGCCATGTTTAGTTGCACATCAAAACAAACCTCTCACAATGCCCAGGCAGTGAACTTCTGTGTATTTTTTTTTCCTTTTCTTTTTCTATGTCCAGAAGCTGTGCATCGGTAAATTCAATGCCTAGCAGGATCATCTGATGTCTGATTCAGACTCCAAAATCTCATCTAGAGTTTGGTTTCCCGAAAGATCATAATTGATATACCTTGTGTCATTGCGAATGTAAATATAGCTACGTTTTTTATTTATTTTTATTTATTTATTTATTTATTTTAATTTAGTCGTTGCCAATTATTTTTATTATTTTCTCCCAATTTGGAATGGCCAATTATTTTTAGGCTCAGCTCACCACTACCACCCCCGCACTGACTCGGGAGGGCGAAGACGAACACACGCTGCCCTCCGAAGCATGTGCCATCAACCGACTGCTTTTTTTCATACTGCGGACTCACCATGCAGCCACCCAAGAGCTACAGCGTCGGAGGACAACGCAGCCCTGGGCAGCTTACAGGCAAGCCCGCAGGCGCCCGGCCAGACTACAGGGATTGCTGGTGCGCGGTGAGCCGAGGACACCCTGGCCGACCTAACCCTCCCTCCCCCCGGGCGACGCTCGCCCAATTGAGCGCCGCCCCCTGGAAGCTCCCTTCCTCGTTCGGCAAAGGAATAGCCTGGACTCGAACTAGCGACGTACAGACTATAGGGCACATCCTGCATTCCACGCGGAGCGCCTTTACCGGATGCGCCACTCGGGAGCCATGGCTACATTTAAAAAAAAAAAATTATATATTAAATGTGGTTAGTCATGTTTGTTAATATAAATTTAAATATGGCTAAGTTTTTTTTTTTTTTTCAAAATTCTAGTGGTGTATGGATGTCTAAAAGTGATTCACCCCTTTTTGAAAAAAGTTTCAATGAATGGGAATATGCTGTAATAGTCAAACCCCCATGTGACCTGTTTTGACCAATCAGGATAGAGTAGTTAAAAGACCCACTTTATAATTCAACAGTAAGTTCATTCATTTCCTGTTTATGAAGAGATGAGAAATGTGACTGAAAAAATATTCCAAGAGATAAATTCACAGTAACAAAACACACTAAAGTGTGTGTGTATATATATATTATATATATATATATTAAAGTATATATGCACACACAAACTATTTCAGACAATTATGACCATGATTTATTATGAAAACAAAATCAAACATAAATAATGAAATTGCATAGAACACATTAGTGCTTAAACAGTTTTGTGATAAGTAAAACAAATGGTTTATTATTGTGTATTATTAGAAGCGTTAGGCATAATACTTCTGGTAATGCAAGGAACAATAATAAAAACAGAACTGGAACTCTGAACTTTACACCTTACTCTTAAACTATGCAGCTTCTCATTCCTCTTCAAGGATCTAAAACAGCGGCCCTTATGCTGATTTCTTGCTGTCAGCTCATCTTTATTTGACACTACAAACATGTAGCAGAAAAAATTATTGGATTTGTTTGGAGAGTACTTTTATAAACTGACTATGAGCTAATGTAATTATAATGACACATTAACAGTATATGCTAACTGAAACAGTTTAATAGAGCAATGCTGAAATTACACGTTTTTAAAAAGATAGGTACAATTTAAATAAATAAATAAGCGGTTATTTGCATGCTGCATTCAGCATCATTGGCCATTCATTTTGCATTATTTTGAGATATGCGCATGCTTCAGCGGTTCATTGCTATTATTAATAAATGTGAATTTTCAGTATTATAAATGAGATGTACTTTTGAAACATAAAATCATCTCAAAATAACGGCATGACACCATACTTAATACTTTCAGAGTTTTAGTGAGTCAGCAATTACACACGCAGAGCAGCAGACGATTCAATTACTTCCGGACTGGCCAATGTCTGTGCGCAGTAAAGTACAGAAATATTTCGGTTTTGAGGTGGCTGATAATGGAATAGTATAACAATATAACAAGACCTTGTTTTTCTTCATGGATATTGTGAAGCAAAACACCACTAAGTGAAATTAAGTTATTGCTTATGTAAATATCAGTTAACATCTATATATGTTTGATATTGCAATTGTGTTATTATATTTCTGTGTTTTGGAAGACTTCGATATTATCGATATCGAAATATGAGCACGATATCGATATATACAATTTCCATATCGTTACCCACCCTTACTAAAAAGTATGTAATTACTGTATCTCAGCATGCATTTATACAATTATATTTAAATAAGCAGTAAAAAGAATGCATGGGTTTTCAAATTTTAAAAAACAGATTGAAAAGAAACTGAACTGGGAAAGTTTGAGAATTAATTAATTTGTAATACACACAAATACAATTTTTTATTTTTTTTAACTGTAAGCATGTCATCAGCAGATCATTTAGTTTTACCCAAATTCTCAAAGACATGCCATGCCAGTAAAAGTGATAACTCACAGTTCTGGCATAAAACAGTTAATCACAAGTTTTATGTCAGAACAGTGACTTTTCACACTTTTGAATAGGCTAGGCAGCAGTAATGTAAAATTAGTATTGAACATGTATATAACTGTATGCCAATTGTTTTACACAGTCATCCAAAATAATAGCAACTGGTAGGTAACCAACCTACTTCATAATATAAGATGATAAAACTGTTTCATCATCTTATAGTCGCAGGTTTCCCTAAATGTCTTGTAGTGTGTGGGAAAAGAGCTTATCTTGGAGTAGTTATCCTCAAGAGATTATATTAAAATGGCAAAGCTCTTGTTACAACAAGGTCACCACAGAGAGGATTTGACAGTATTAGCAGCTCTAATGGGCTTTTAAAAAGCACCTATTGCTGTCGCTGCAGTGTGTCTCCTCCTCGCAGCTCTATTGCCTCACCTGAGCATAGCTGCGGAGTGTGCTGTGATCCTCACTTGCAGTAAAGACGCAGTGAGCAGTCACCTTGTTCTTGTCTCCATCGTCGATACGAGTGCCACCAGGGGCTGAAGCAAAGAAGAGAGGTGGTTTATTGCCTGGGATCCAAAAAACTGAGGAGGGTCTCTTATGTGCATTTAACGTGGAGACAAGATTATCAGAGTATAAAATTAGGACACCTGAAACAAAAATTCTGTGATACTTTAAGTAATCTTTCTGGTGGAAGTGGTGGCGTCTTGGGAGGTCATAAAGAAAACCCTTAAAGTTGCAAAAGCAAACGTTTGGGCGACATCCACAATTTTTCACATTAATGGCAATTAAAAACAGAGCAGGAATGTCAAGAGGACTTCACGTTATCAGTGTGCTTTCCAGGGATATGGCATTGTTATAGAAATACCACTTAGGGCACAGGGGTTGTAGGAATGTCACACTAAATGTAGAGGCTGACAAAATATACAATACATTAGAATGTTTAAACATCTGCTTTTCCAAATACAACTACAACTCATTGTCTATATGGACAATTCTAATTAAGACTACTTGGTGTGGTCTACCTGTTTTATGTACTATTAAAAAATGATCAATACTAAATACAGTAATGTATCATGTCATGTGTTCAGCACTGTGCTTTCAAATGCCCTAAAGGCAGTAGTCTTATAGTAGAGTGTGATTACTGGATTAGAGACCAGACAGCACATGCTAGTGCACTGCAAGTTCTTTATATAGGTTTATTTACACTGACCCTTTTAGCTTTAATCGAATTTACATTTACTACCCCATGAAGAGCCATGTATAAACCTGGCTAAATCTGTACCAGGCATGTGGAGACAAGAAGGATTCATTTCACATTTCATACAAAAACAAATGTAATAGGTTTAGATGCAAAAGCTGTGGAATATAAGCAAAAGTTCCCTGGAAACCAGATTACTCATATCAATTGAAGTGACATTTTGTCATCATTTTCTAAATTGAATGACTTTATGCAAAATACTTGGAGCGAACCAGCCCGATTTGTTATATTTCTACCTTGCTGGAGATATGGAGACGCGCAACACAGGAGAGAGAAAAAAAAATGTTATGTTTGTATTGGCATTTAGTTTCCCTCCAACCTGCTTGCATTTATTGAGATGGATGGATTAGTAGGAATTGACTTCCATGCCAGGTTACACTGCTTTACATTTTCTAGCAAAGTGTGGGGTCATATGGAGCGAACTAACTCTTATGTAAACCTTAAAAACCCACTGCATGTGTTGTGCACTGGGATATAGGACTTGGTATAATTATACAGCATTGTATAATGAGGAAACTGCTTAAACGGATTTCCTGTATTAACAAACTTTAAACCTTTCATGAGCTCTTGTTACTTCCCTTGGCAACTAATCCAAGCCTCAACAAACTTCAAGGCATGTGTTGCTACATTGATATTTCAGGATTTGTATGGAGTGGACATAATTTACTTTCAGCTCGTACTCTTCACAGAAGTACAGTACATGTGATGATATGCAACATTTTTAAACCATATGGGGCACTACTTTAATGCAAATACAAGCAGTTTGCTTACCAAGCATGCTTCCTGCAATCAGGATGTCAAAGAGGGTGTCTGCATAGCGACGGTAATCTAGTCTTGATCCGGTGACATCCAGAAACTTCGCTACAGCATCCAGGTCACTCCCAGCCTCATTGAGACCCTGAATGATGGTGTCTCGAAACACTGTAGGCTCGAACTTCTCCTTTTCATCTGCACAAAAAGAACGCACTGTCAAATGTAGAAATTAGACAAATGGTCTTTTTCTGTAACATATTTATTAGAAGACAGGATTTTCCATATCGGAATGAGTAGAGTCTTAATATTAACTTTTATGCAACCTGTGACAGAGCAGAGGCTGTGCACATGGGGGCATGTGTGGGAGAATTTGGTGGCTGGTGGCCATCTTGGTGAAGGAAGCTGGAACCAAGATGGCCACCCTTGCACAGTCACATGGCATTGTTTAACTGTACAATTGTTTTATTAGTTAATTAGAAAGGTGTGGAATGTGGCCAGGTGGCAATTGAATGATTTAAGTCAATTTCCCCTGCAGGGTTGAGAGCTGCAGGTTGTGCTTTCTGCCCTGCACTGGGATAGCTGTAGCGTGGGTTCCTGTGGCAAGTGGTTAACAGTGTGCAGGTGCAGGTGATCAATGAACAGACAGACAATTATAATCCAGGTGCAAAGTTTGTTTAATGATATTTTTGTGTCCAGTGCCCGACGGCATAACAAACCGTAAACAATAAATGATTTTAAGTAATACAACGGCGTGTATTACTTAAATTTGTAATCCCTTGGTTTGTCCTGAAATAATAGTCCCGTTTTTATTATTCACCCACACAAAACACAAAACACATACACAAGTCTGTTAGTGCGTGAATTAGTGCTAGTGGTGCAAATACAATTATTGGTGATACAAGTGCAGTGCTGTTCCGGGTTTGTGCTGGCCTCTGGCGACAGCTCCGGAACGTATTAGCTGTCTAGTGATAGCAAACAACAAATAGACAGAACAAACAAACACTCACAATACGGATAAACGAAACACAGGTCCTTCCGGGTCACTTTTCATAAACCAAGACGAAGGAACAGATTGCATCACTTCGTCCCCTATTTATACAGTCACTCATGACCCCTTGATAAACGATTGCAGCTGCATTGTTTAATGTAAGAGTTTTGTTTCAACCTTTCATTTGTTATGTGTGAATAAAGTGTGCCAAGGCGCTGAAGTTCTGTGTCTGGGTTTGCTAGTCTGCCGCTGACCAGTCTTGACTGCCCGCCACTGAGCAACACAAACCTAAAAGTACTAATGAGCAAGTGTAACAGGAAGGAGGCTGGGCGTGATCCAGCAACCACACTGCATCGCAATTAACGTATTTCCCATGGCCCAAATCAGTCAGGCTCATCGAGCTTATGACCTCACCCTGCCAGCTGGAGTCAGAATTCGTAACTGCAGTGCATCACACAACATTTCTTTGGCACACAAGAAAAATGTGCAGTAGGCAACTGCGGTCTTACATAAAGCTGTTTCATGATTCAATGTTGGGATCATGACTGCTTGTATGGGTATGGTGAGTGGTGATTATGGACTATTTGGCTGCTGGTTAAGGGGAGAAGAAGAAGCCACCATCCTCTGAAAGAGGAACTGATCCTCCCCCTCCACCCCTCCACTAGATTGGAACTAGATTGTGACGACAACGCCTAGGTAAGTTTATCTGTGATTTATATATCATATGAGGAAGTGATGATGAGACAATTATTCAATAAGCCTAAATGGGAGAGCAATCATTCAATAAACTCTCCCCCCTAATACTTGATTTTCAGTGACAATTCATTTAGTCCCCTTGACAGATTCTAAGCAGTCAAAATATTTTAATTTTGCGGGAAGTACTATGCACAACTACAATACAAAAAAACTTTCACAGCTGGCAGTTGTAGGACCTGAAGGCTGTCAGTTGCTCAAGTTGTGTGGTTTAAAACTGCTGAGTATTTAGAACCCAAGAATAATCCCTGGTATTTATTTCACAAAGAACACATTGTATATTTGACATCATGGAACTAGACCATGTTAATTAGTAGTAAAACCCATAGAGTATGAATCTCCTGTCCCTTGATAACATGCTGTTTGTTTTGTGTGACTACAGTGCCTTGAGGGACATTTTCCATTCCTTGCTGATGAAAGCAGAGGCAATTAAAATGTTTCAAACATTAAAAAGCTTGGGTGGGTGTTGAAGTTACATTTTTACCATAAAATCAATGGCCAGCTCCAACTTTTTCAATGAGTGTAAAACATTACTGCACAGTAGGATAAAGAGAAAACCCAATGGTTCTGTGAGGGTAATTAAAAAATAAAAGAATACCTTTGTGAGAGAGACTGATAAAGACATAACAATACAGGATTGTATTCTTTAACGTTTTCCTCATATTGTGTGCTTGCATAGCATTACTCTTACTGTGTTGATTATCGAGAGCGCTATAGTGCGATTAACTCTGTTCCTCTTAAACTGGAGTAAAAACAGCCACAGCAGGCAATTTTAATAGACTAACACATAAACAACCACATGCAGCTCAATGGGATACAATTATATAAACAAACCCGCACTGTATTGGACAGCTAGTGGGTATGATATTAATTAAGAGGTTATCAATAGTTGGAGTAAAATTTTATGTTGGATCAGGTAAATGCAGTTTGGTTATATTAATTAAGCAAACATGAAACATTTAAAACTGAATAGGATAACTGTTGCTTAGCAACAGCTGCACATACCCCTTTTCCTGGTTTTGAACCGCTGGCCCGTTAGCACTGGCTTCTGCTGCTTATTCATAAACTTCCTGAAAGGCAAGGAAAGAACCACATTGACCACAATTAATACAAATAATGATTTATGTGGCAAAGACCTGGATTAGAATCTGGCTTAGGTTGTGAGTAAAGGCATGTTTACACAGAAGCAAATTGCCGTGTTTGTGCCAGCACTGATGCTGTATCACTTTCAGTGTAAATGGGAAATGCCGGTAAAAAGCAGTCACACTTTATGCTGGCACTGAACCACCTTTCGAGGAGGTCAGAGATGGCTCTGTGCTGGTACTGAAACAGCTTTTTCTAGGTGTAAACTGCAATGCCACCACTGACACTGCATTTTGCGTTCAAGGTGGATTTTTTCCCCCCCAAGTAAACTCAATTTCTTGTTCCTCTGCTTGTTGATTGAAGAAATAAATCCAACAAAATGGCAAGTGTCCGAGGCAGTAATTGGTCTGAAAAAGAAGTAAGGGAGCTTTTGAAGCATAAGCGCAGAAGAAGAGATAAACGCACAACATGATGGAACTGTGTGAGATGCTAATGTGCATTCCACAACAATAGTAGAGAAGTTAATGACACGCTGTGTTGTGCGTAATAAAAAGCAAGTGATGGCTGAATTAAAATCATTGAAAGGCAAGTATCACAAGATAAAAGATCACAACAACACGAGTGGCCGAGCCCCCAAAGGACAGATTCAGTATGATTTATGTGACAATAGTCTATTCTGATATTCAGAAAGTATAGTGAAAAATATCACGCATACCACAGCTGGTACCATTGGCATCATTGTTTTGGTCACGGTACTGAACACTAGCAAATTATGTTAACGCGAGAATATCCGCCTTCTGTGTAAATGGGGGTAAGCCGCCAAATTGCCGACACTGAACCGGCAATATTGTTGTGTGTAAATGGTGAATTTAGAAAATGAAATGTGGCATCAGTGCAGGCATTGATCCTGCACTTTCTGTGGGAATATGGCTTAAGAGGAGTATTTCAGTCTCAAAAAGAGACCAAAGATTAGGTGAATTTGAAATGTTTCTAACCACAAAGGTAGATTATGAAATTATACAAATATAGGATACATTCTAGGTTAAAACAGTGACAAAATGCCAAAATATAAATAAATCAAATAAAACTGATGAGTAAATACGCTACTTTCCAGCTTAAGTGTTCCACTTTAAACAGTAACAAAGATACGTTTCTCTTCCAGAAAACACAAACTCTGGCTCAGGCCCCATCTATATATAGATTCTTTATCCATGGCACACTAACTTCAGAGACAAGGTCAGGCTTTATGCAAGTGTTATATTACCTTATTAAAGTCATGTGAACAGCATAGAGTTCACACAATGTTTATAGAAACTAGGCATGTTGTAGAAAGAACTACACGAATGTGTCTTTGCTGTATCTGAATATTAAATCTAGCTAAATTGAATGGGCAATGTAATTGTGGTTCTTTCTATGATGTTTACTTTATTATTATTATTTGTTTATTTAGCAGTCGCCTTTATCCAAGGCGACTTACAGAGACTAGGGTGTGTGAACGATGCATCAGCTGCAGAGTCACTTACAACTACGTCTCACCCGAAAGACGGAGCACAAGGAGGTTAATTGACTTGCTCAGAGTCACACAGAGTCAGTAGCTGAGGTGGGATTTGAACCGGGGACCTCATGGTTACAGGCCCTTTTCTTTAACCACTGGACCACACAGCCTCCTTTACAATCATTGTGACTTTTGCTCTAATACTGAACGTTAATATTACCTGTTATCACCTGTTATTATCATAGGATAGAGACTAGTCATGAACCATTGAACAAGCTCGTCCCATGAAAGTGCATCAGCTAGACCCGTTTGTACCAACTGTTACAGAGGTGTTACCCTCATTTAATCTGCTGCTGTCAGAATCTGCATCAGCAGTGTGCTACACTGCCAATGTAATATATTATTATTATTATTATTATTATTATTTATTTCTTAGCAGACACCCTTATCCAGGGCGACTTACAATTTTTACAAGATATCACATTATTTTCACATACAATTACCCATTTATACAGTTGGGTTTTTTTTACTGGAGCAATCTAGGTAAAGTACCTTGCTCAAGGGTACAGCAGCAGTGTCCCCTACCAGGGATTGAACCCACGACCCTCCGGTCAAGAGTCCAAAGCCCTAACCACTACTCCACACTGGGGACCACCCACTGTCTCAAGTTACACAAAAAAAAGGAAAAGGTACTGTAATAGACAACATTGTCATGGTTCACATAAAATGACAAGCACAAAATAGTGCTATTTTTCCCCCACCTACCATACCTATCTGTGTCTGTTTTTTGGATGACTGTGAAGGGAAAACTGAGTGTGAACTGGTGTTGATGAGTCAGGCTCTTTAAATAAATCCTACAGTACAGAAAGCAATATTTAGGGCTACAGTATACTATAAAATTATGTTGTGTGTTGATTGTCCCTTAGAGGTGTCATCTTCACATAATGTATTAACTTACAAAAAACATAAAATCACAATAATTAAGATTGTATTTGGGATATAGATAGATAGATAGATGTTTATATATATATATATGTTTATACCAGATCAATGGCAACTAAAATATTACATGTGTCAGCGTAGTTTTTGAATACACCTTGTTTCTTTTGGTTTTATCAATATCTTGTAATAAAGTGTTAGAAGTTAATTATTCCACCAACAACCGTTCTGAAAGATCCCCTGCTATTTAAACACTTTGTAAAATAAATACATAAAAAAAAGAAATTATATACAAACTTTATAGTATGCAGTACACTCTAATACTGTCTGGTATAGTAGCTACAATGAGCCATTTCTGGTTGTTAACACTAGAAGGAGAGGAGAAATGAAAATGTCCTTTTGTTTTGTACTATCACAGAAATCCCAGCCTGCTCTCTTGTTTTTCTATTTTTAACTCCCTTTGGATAACAAAGCCAACTCCTGTAATGTCTCTTGTGATTTATAAACAACAAACAAGTGCATAACATTATGTCATTTAAAGCTGTACAGCTTTTTACTAAAGGTAGAGCAAGAAACTGGAACAAGATCCAGTAAAGCCATGCATATTGTACCATTCCCTGTAATGAATGGTATAGTGTAGCAGTCTGTGTCTTTACATCACACTTTTACATCTAGTTGAGATCTAGGTGAAATATTCTTTAGCTCACATTGTTGATTGAATTAGGGGATAAAAGGAGACCCCGGCTCATCCATAAATACAGTACACATCTAATGTTTACCTTTAGCTAGAAAACTTATTTTCCAGTTATGTCAAAACATAATTTATTGAAAGTATAATAATCTGAAGATATATGGATCGGTCTGTCCACATGTGTATGTCATACTTCTACATAAGACTTATGTATGTTGTCCGATATGCAACTACATTTATATTAGTACAGTATCTTAATATTGGTATATAAAGATGTAGGCTTCATTTTGGTTCTGTTTATTTCTTAGTCTTGAAATGTCAAAGTGTTACAAAAAAATTCTTCTAAATGTAATGATCAATCATTTTGTTCGCTTTGTGCATTATATAATGTATGCAAAATATTAACAATGTAAAATGACTTAACTGCCCATGCTTGGTAACTTACAGTTACTACGGAAACAGTGGCAATCAAAGTTGGTCGTTAGAACACATGCAATCTATCTAAACAGATGGTGAACAATTAAATAATACCATTACTAAAGGCATACTGAACATAAACGTAATAGGACTCAGTGTGTTCATTTAGATTTAGACAAATGAATATAACTAAAATAATGAGATATGTCTCCCATGAATTGAATTCATTGTAATTTGCTGAGAATTAATTTTTACAAAATAAAATAACAAAACAAAACAAAAAAACAATGAATCCTTCTGCACCATTTTAAACATACATGGTTTAAAAGACAATGTTAACAAAATAAATGGACCTTACAACAGATTTATCAATAAGGTTTCCTTAAGGCTACACAGTACACCATTCCTTTTAGTTATGTTTTAAACTATATTGACAATAAAAATACTGATTAGGAAAAACATTTTATTATCAATATTAAAGGCAAATGTATCAATGTTTTAGTGAAATATGACAGTCTGCTCCGACAGTATAGGGTTCATATTATTCTACTACAAATTCATAATGTATTCGATGTATACTGCATGAAGAATACAGCTGCCATTAATCGTACTATTTAGGAGGAATATGATTTGTATATTATAAATACTATTATAAATACACACTTGGAGTAGTTGAAACTAGTATTAGAGCAAGGACATTTTAAAAAGCAAGGTCTGCCAGCTTTGAATATGTACTGGCTAATCTGTCAGACTCTCTTTAACAAGGAGATGTCATGCAATACATTCCTGAAAGACACACTTAAAAAACCAATAGCACTCCAACACTACACACAAAATATAGTACATATAACCAGGCACCAGTAGGATCTGGCCAATTTAATTTATTACAGTACCTGATGAAAAATCAAACCTGCATGCCCAGATACTCTTTTTATATTATAGCTTTAAAAAGATACATGTCTATCTTTTGAATATTATATGATAAAACTGCTTTAGAAGTTGTAGGAATTTCCCATAAGTTTGGAACTGTTCTGTATTTTGGAAAACGAGCTTAATGTTCAGTCTTTAAAAGGGTTCGTTACATTAGTGGGATAGAGAGGATCAGAAAGTAATCATGTGTTGCATAACAGGGAAAATATACGAAAATAAAATAACTGTTGCACACACAGGACAGTCTAGCCATTCACCCAGAAGACCAGCACACCCTATAGTAAAGGGAAGTTATAGCTGATGAAAATAAGAAAAAGATTACTTTGAAAAAGTGATACAGTACTGTATAATTCAAAAGAATAGCTCCAAATAGAAAGCAGGACAGTATAATAAATAAATAAACAAACAAATAAGTAAGTGGCAAAGAAACTGTACGCCACAGCCACGATGAAAAAATGTTCTAGAATAACGTTTAGCGAGGCATATTAGGCAATTTGTGAAGCGTTTTATCACATTATTTAAATATATATTATTTAAATTTATAATGTAGTTAAACCGTTTTGTGAAATACCAGCTACACGAATCCCTTCATAACTGTGGTTTTAAGAAACTCAATAAAAGAAAAACAAAACAGTACAATTTTAATATAATATTGAAACAGGATAGACTACAACAACCAGAGAAATTAAATGGTTCTACAGTTAACTATATTATAAAGCATGAAGGGCAATCAGACATTACCCTAATGAGTTATACAGTACCTTAATGTGTACAGTGCTATTAAATCCAACCCATCATAAAGTAAACACATTGATTACGATAAAAAGCATGATCTTTTCCTTGTTTTATAGTTTCCTCCACGTTCACTCCAATTGTTGTATTCTAGAGACAATTGGCAAGCAACACCTATTTCGATATACAGTATGTTCTAATATTGTAATCTGAAAAGTGCAAACAAACAAAACTCCAACATACTAATGGTTTAATGTGGGTGTTGTATTATTATTATTATTATTATTATTATTATTATTAATCTATAGTGTCCTGTAATCAACATTTAATATTATATACACTATTCAACATGTCCAATAATAAAGCCACTATCATTATCCAAATAAAATAATACATACACATGTATTATTGTTGGCAGAACACTTACACCTCTGAGTATAAACACAACTCTACATCTCCAGCAAACAGTAACAGTCTGGTATGTGATACAGTACTTACCTCTCCGTTGTTGCCGTTGAGAAGACGTATATAAAACACCACAGGAGTCAAGAGCAGATAAGATTCACATGGGCACTGTACTCTTCAGCTTACTAAATAGAAAGGGACCTTAACGGGACACGACTAAATGGGGGTCCTTCTCTATATAGCCAGATTATACCTCAGATAAATCAAACACATAACTCTCAAAAAACTGTTTTTAACATCTTAGTTATAATTATTAAACACTTTTAAAACGAATATGCCTTCTTTCATCCTGCGTATATAAGTGCTAAAATTGAACAATTATATATTACCACCCCCTCTCTGGTTGCTAAATGAAACATACCAGAAGAAGGCTTAACACGCCGAACTACACTGTTGCGTGTGAAGAGACAGGATACAAAGGGAGAGTGTCTTGTTTTATAAACGCATTAGATTTTTGTATGTGCTATATCGTAAGTATATGAATAGTTCTCCAAGTAATTTTTCAAATAATAAAATATGGCTCCTCCAAAAAAAGGAGATCTTACCGATGAAGAGAAAGAGTTAGTCCACGCTATTGCAGAAGGTAAGGTGTGTGTATTAAGAGATTTTCAATCAAGTTACATGCAATTATAATACCTTTACTGTGTGCATACGTTAAAATATGTGTCGTTTAAAAATACAAGTGCATTAAACATTTTAGCCAGTGAGTAGCTCTCGGCGTTTATCTGTCTGACATTTTCAGTGCCAATGTTTAGTTTGTGTAGGCCTAAACGGACTTCAAAGTGAGATACCGTACTGTCTTTCTTTCTAGTACATTCTGTCTTCTCAGTCCTACCATAATGCATGCTGTTTTTTTGTATTATACAAGTACGCAGGTATAACGATTTGCTATTAAAAATATAGCAACTTAAATATGCTAAACTGTATATTTTGATACAAATATAATTAACTTTATTTCTTGGATAGGAAATGTGCAGGAGGCTTCAAGAGTGCTGGGATGCAAAGGTGTCCGAGTCAACTGTTTGGATGAGGTGAGGGAGAAAAAAAAGGGAAACAATATTGTCACACAGTGTTGCGGCCGTTCTGTTTTAATAATAATCATAATAATCACAATAAGTCCTTTTAATTTAGTCCATGGACTCAAATTTAAAAGTATAAGGGCAGGCACTACACAAGCTTTTTCATTTTAAATCCTTCTCCCTGTGAAGCTGTTGTAAGACCACTGATTTCTAGAAGAAAAAAAAAAATTTAAGTAAGTTGACATCCCTGAATAGGTCTGCGTCCAATCTAAATACATTTGCATTCATACAGTGGATGAAGTTCCTGGTGACCTACTTCTCATGATGCTTGTCACTCAGATTTTGACTGGGGATGTAATCAACTAACAGGCTTGTTTATTTCATAATCCTTTTTTTTAAAACTCGCAGCTATCCTTTTTTTTAAGCCTTAAATAAATTATGCTATCAAATATTAGTAGGTTTTTCTGTCGGCCATGAAAGAACACAATACAAATGATAACATAGACTTACAATCTTTAGTGTATCTTGAAGCATATGGCAAGGACTGTAAGAGCCATGAGATTGCTATCACAAGTAGAATGATAATAACAAGAGGTTGCTGGGATCAGCTGTTGCCGATCGTTCCATGGGCCTGTCACAATCAGATGAGAAAGCCTTGTTCAGTTCTTGTCCACTCTGCTTGGTCTGAATTTGACAGCAGCTGCTATAGAAATTTAAAGCCCAGCATTACATCATAGTAATGTACAGAATATTGAAATAAAAGCACTATAAATGCTATATAGACCCTATATAGACGCCCAAAATAATTTATTATCTATATCACAAGCTGCAATGTTACTGAGATGTGATTTGCCACTTACATCCGACCGTGGCGACAATGGGTGTACCAGGAAATTTATAAATACAAAGCTGAATGTCTATTAAAACATTGTTTCATTTTTTGTACATTGTGTCTAATTGTATAATACATTGATACGAGGGAAGCAGTAACACTGTATTGAGCTTACTTGTCACAGTTAAAAAAAAATGATGTGTGTAATAATGGTACCGTTTCCCTTGTCTGCACAGATAGTTTGGTTTTTCGGTTTAAAACTTTAATTTCTGTTTTACCGATAACTGATTGGACGTCAAACAGCTGGGGTAAAAAAAAAAACAAAAAACTGTTAATAACAAAAGTAAACCGATCATAACTGACTTGCTTCTCTAACTAGCATTTCTGATAACTTAATACATTTTGTTGTGTAAAAGTTGCTGTTTTAATGAAACTGTTCGTGGCTGTTTATCCACCTAGATATTTTAACTGCTATTACCTTGTATTGGAATCAGCCATATAAAAATGTGATATCTAAAAAAAGAGACGCCGTATAAATAAATTGGCTTCCTGTTAGTATTCATGCTGCTTGGATTTACTGTTGCAACAAAAAAAATTGTGGGACCAAGTTGATCATATTATTGCTTGGCTGTTTTGTACGTGTGAAGTGTTTTTGGTCAGATGTATGTTTCTCATATGCCTTGTGAAACAGATATGGATATTCTTCAGTTGATGTGGCTTCGTCTGGACAGAGTTTTTTAAATTAAGGTTCTTGTGTGGAACCTTGTGATGGTTCTACACCACTTATCCCTCGGTCTTAAAGCATAATGCAGAGAAAGATTGTATGAATGACACCACGTAGCCAACCTTGGAATGCACAAGGAAAAATGATAATGAACAAATATTTCCTTTCCAGCATGGGATGACTCCACTGATGCATGCAGCCTACAAAGGGAAAGAGGACATGTGCAAGTTGTTACTACAACATGGAGCTGATGTAAACTGCAATGAGCATGAGTATGGATACACTGCCCTTATGTTTGCAGGATTTTCAGGTACATTTTTTGTTATAAACAGGGTGCTTATGGCTACCAAAATATTCTCAAAAAAATTGTTTGTGTTCCCTTAAAGTAACACAGACATACCGCAGAACAATGTGTTACAAACCCTGTTTAATTAAAAATACAACCATGTATTTAACAACCTGTTTTGCCAGAAATCAGTTAAGGTGCAGAAGTTATATTCACAGGCTTGCATAAACATCTTTATTTCTAATGGCTAATCTAATCCCAATGGCTGTGGTATTATAATTAAACTTGGTGCTCCTTTGTGAAACCCTAGGTAATAAAAACATAACTTGGATGATGCTGGAGGCTGGAGCTGAGACAAATGTAGTAAACTCTATTGGACGGACAGCAGCACAGATGGCTGCCTTTGTCGGTAAGCTGGTTAACTCTCGCATTTCAGCCTGGCTTTAAAAAATAAGAGAGAGGATTGAAAGAACTCGTTATGTTTGCTGGATAGGCCTCATTCCAGCCTGAGTTATAGGCCTACGCTACAAAGAAATCATATAAAAAAAACTGAGAAAATATGGAGGATAATCTTTTTTTCCCGTTCCAAATTGGTATTGTTCACTTTCTCTGCCAAAGGAAGTGTTATGTGTTTATTTTATTTATCTTTTATAATGATTTAGTTTCTGGTGTACTGAGAGAGAATCTATTTGTTATTATATATATATATATATATATATATAATATACTGTATTTATGTATTTATTTATTTATTTATTTTTATCAGGTCAGCATGACTGTGTGACCGTTATCAACAATTTCTTTCCCCGAGAAAGACTGGATTATTATACAAAACCCCAAGGTCTTGATAAAGAGGCCAAGCTTCCCCCCAAGCTTGCTGGACCCTTGCATAAAATCATCATGATGACTAATCTGCACCCTGTAAAGGTAGAGTGACTGCATCCGGAAAGCCTTTTGCAAGTTTAAAAAACTGAGGATAACATCTAATGTCACCTTCACTGTGGCCTTTAGGTCAAGTTAAATCGTGGGAATCTCACAAAAAAAAAAAAACTCTTTGCGATGGTAATTTAACATCTTCTTAAACACCATTTAAGGTATTGACTTCACAATTACAGGTATAACCTTGCATGCTACATGTGTTGGTGACATTGACATCTAGCCAAATATGACTGCCATATTGAGGTCGGATTACTTTTTCAGTTTCTTGGCTATAGAGACTGTACTCGTTGGGTTATTTTATTAATATTGGGTACAATGCTGTTTTCTACTATTTCTTCATTTAGGTTAGCAGAATTGAACTGCTTTACTGCCACATTATTTTAACCTGTGGACAGGTTATGATACAATCTTTTTTTCACATTTCCATTTTACATAAACCATTCATTCCGATATGCCATTCCCCTTACGTTATTCTTCAGGGATGTTTTGTTTTTGTTCATAAAAAGGGCCATTCCAGTCTAGCTTTCCCTGTATTATTTCCAGTTAAACTGATTAATAGATTCCTATTCCTAAGTACAAAAGTCAACCCCATTAGCCAAGCGCAAAGCTCATCAATGTAATTTTAGCCCCCTAATAAAAGCATTCTGCATTCCCCTATACAGGAAATGTCACACTGTGAATGGGGTAGGGTGTTCTGATTTTTATTACCATTCATATATAACTATTTCTCATTGCCCATCCCAGTCCATTAGTTGCTTTAGAAAATTGTTCAATCAGGGTTCACCAGACTTTATTCAATACATCTACAGTGTCCTGTTGAAAGTAGTATAATTGGATTCTGCAGTCTAAAAAGTTAGTACGCATACTGAAAAGGATGTATATAGGTTTTCTAGACTTAATGTAGGAGAAGTGCTGTTGCCGTTATCTTCCCTTTTGAAACTCTAAATGTGAAGTCTAAAGGCAAATGGACAATGTACAGTAGTTCAGTTTTTTTTATTTTGCACGGTTTGCTGTTTTCCTGGTTTACACAGATTGTGATGATGGTGAGAGAGAACGTTCTGCTGGCTGATGTGGCTGCACTGGGGAAATGCTATAGAGTCCTGGACCTGATCTGTGAGAAGTGCATTAAACAGAGGGACATGAATGAGGTGCTTGCCATGAAAATGCACTACATCAGCTTCATTCTACAGAAGTGTATTACTTTCCTAAAGGAACGTGAGGATAAGCTTGATGGCCTTATTAAAAGGTTTGTGTCCTACTTTACACTGTATTGCTTTTTCAGCATTGATTTTTCAGCAAAATAGTGTATCTATTTCTAGCAACAGTAATGGCAGCAAAGTTATGTGACTTAAAAGAATATTTAGTAATTATGAATAACTTATAACATTGAAACTGCAATACATTTACATACATTATTTCATTATGTCTCCCATGTCTTCATCATTCCAGTTCAGAGTTTGCAGTGTGTGTCATTACAAGCTGTATTCTATGATTCTCAATAAAGTAGAAATTAACCTTTTCACTGCCACATAGTTTTTAACCTCTGGATATTTCAATGGTATAGCCTTTTAGTCTTTTTCACATTTCATTTTAAAATCCTGTTTGCAAGCCTCTTAGATTAAGCTACCGGGGATGCTTGGTTTTTGTTCACAAAAACTCCCCATTTCTAGTTTTGTATTGAGTTGGGCTGCATGAGATTTTTCTGAAACTTTTTATTTAAAAAAAAAAAAAAAAACATCTTCCAACAGTTTGTTAAAAGGAAGAGACACCGATGGTTTTCCTTTGTACCAGGAGAAGCTGATCCGAGATTGCATAAGGAAGTTTCCTTACTGTGATGCCACCCTTCTGCAGCAGTTAGTAAGGAGCATTGCCCCTGTGGAGATTGTAAGTAGCACACTGCACTGCCTTGTCATGCTACTGGAAAATATGTACATAGGCAGGAATTACCGTAACTAAACATGCTGCTTTGCATAATAGTTAAACAGAAAGGCCAACCTTACCTTAAAATGTACTTAAGTACTTGAGTTCAATTAACAACTGAAAAGAATATTTATTCTTTTATTCTTAATATGTATTTGCACAGCTGGAAATTGAATGTAATTATACTGCACCGTATGCAACACTGAAATGTTTTGTTTAGTGGTTATTAAATGGTGCACTGTTTAGTTTATTGTTTTTTTTTTTCTTTTTTAATTGATGAAGCAGCACTATTTAATACTTTTCTTTTAAATTTGAATTAATACAATGAATTTGTAAAAGCCACTGCAGCTGGAACTATTGTCTAAGTATTGTTTTGGAAAGAAATGTTCAGTAAAGCAAAGGAGCAGTTCTTGAACTTGTTTGTGTACTTGATAAGCTAAAATAAAATAGGTTAATACTGATGTGGTGTGGGATGTATAATTTGATTTTACGCTCTGTTAATTATTACTTTTTAAATTTTAGAAATTTTGAAAACCTGAATAGTTTCAGCAGTTTAACTAAAAACTAAAAAAAAAACACTAAAATTATTAATGGCATAAAGTGTTGCAAACAAGGGTTATTTCAAATCTAAACTTGTTTGTTTGTTTCTTTATTTATTGGTGTTGAGCATGTAGGGGGAAAAATCAATTGTAAAAAAAAAAAAGTATTTTAAACACAAAGATGTTTTCCTAAAACTGAATTCTCAAAAAGGGGGGAGCGACTTTTACACCAGTGTGACCTATACAACGATTTTTTACGGTGTAAAGCAGGGGTTACTTCATGAAACGGCTGGATTCACCAGGCAAAATACTTTTAAAAATGTTGTTTTATTACAATAAACAGTGTCTGTAATATATGTATATGTCAATAATACTTGAATAGTTGTATTGTGTTAAGAAAGAAAAACGTTTTGGACTTGAAGTAAGATAATTATTTAAGATATTGAAAAAGGAATGGGGGGCGGGGGGTGCTTTGGAGAGCATGGGTGCTTATTAACCTTTTGCCAGTAAAACTGAGCACTAATATGAAAGCAGACAGTCAAGACTGGGTGCTATTCCGAGCACATGCGGTATTCTAAGGTGTTTTAAATGTAACAACAATTAAGAAAAATAAGAACTTTGCTTTGAAGAATACCAAGTTTCTTAAGTACAAATTTAAGAAACATGTTGGATTTAAATTGATTTTAGTTAAGAACATTTTAAGAATAAGGACCCTAAACTGTCCCAACGTAACCCTGTGCAAAGCCTTGAGGAATAATAGCAGGGGTGTAACAGTGTCCTGGTCAAATTCAAGTAAGAGTAGAACTTGAGATCACCTGACAAAATATCTTCGTTCTAGGGCAATGATCCCACCGCTCTCTCTGTGCTCACCCAAGCCATTACCGGCCAGGTTGGTTTTATCGATGGCGAGTTTTGTACAGCCTGTGGTGAAAAGGGAGCTGATAAAAGGTGTTCTGTCTGCAAAATGGTAAGCTGTTGTCCATTATCTTTTAAACAAAGATATTTAGTAAAACACAAGAAAGCTAGTGTGACTTAGTTTGCAGTACACGGTAGAATAATATTTTAGTATTGTATTATGTATCTTTTATAATGTGAAAACTACCTGGAATCTGACGGTGTCAGTTGCAGGAAAAATGTATGGTAAAAATGTAAGAGGTGCTGACAGGAAGAATAATTAATAATATACCAATTAAACAATCTTTTTCTTTTTTTTCTAGGTGCTGTATTGTGCCCAGGACTGTCAGAAGCAACACTGGTTCACACACAAAAAAGTCTGCATGAAACTACGAAATCAGAGAGAAAAACATGAAGCTGAAGTTGCTAAACAGAAAGAAAAACAAGAAAAAACTAAACAAAACAAAGGTTAGTTATTTGAATTGACTTTATTACAATGTCAAGTTTCAAGATGCCTTTATCATTTTTTGTTTTTACAGCTTAAACAAAATACTGAATGTAGTGTAGTTGTTATAGCTGCAAGTGGTTCCCTAGGGTTACTGAAGTTGTGCTGTCTGATGACAAGTGTGTGGATGTACTGCATATTGTAGATGATTGATGTTTTTCATCATCATCTTTAATCTTTTTAGGTGAATCTGAGGAAGCAATAGAAGACACTTCAGTTCCTCAGGAAGAACCCAGTGATGGCCATAATGTTGTAGAGAAAACACAAAGTGGAGAACCTGCAGCTTTGAGCATTTCAGAGAGTGGAATAAATACAGCAGCTTCTGAAACTGAACAGGCCTCTGAAGAGTGACGTTGTCCTCACAGGCTTGGCCAAAGTCAATTTCTGGTAATAAATATATGAACACTTAATCTGTGCTCCGCAAAGTCACTTACCACCAGAGCAGGGAAGTACGTTACTAATTATTCTGCCCTGGAGTTCATGAATGGGATTCCACTTGAAGAACTGCCCAGCACGTGGGTCAAACCACCAACTGGCTGAGCTTGGCATCTAACCATTTTAAGATTTTTGCTGTTGCTCAAATATTGTGTCTGCAAAGTGTGTCAGTAACATATTTATACCAGGCCAGAATTTTGGGCTCTACTCACAAGATCAATGATTAAATAAGTCGCTGTAAACTTATGACACATGAGCTAATGAATGCCCATACCAGATTTCATCGCAGTTCGATGACCTTTACTAAAGCGAGAAATGTGCAGGTGTGACCTAGCCTTACTAATATCTTGGTATCCCTGAATAGTTATAGTCTGCTCTTCAAATATAGGCATCATATTTTAATATGAAGACACCCCCCAGTGCAGTTGTACCCTAAATGTTACCCATTTACTATCAATGTATAATGAATCACATTGGATGACATACAAGTCTGGACCAATCAGTATCATGAAAAAGTATATCGTCATGACCTTTATCCACCATGTAAAAACACTAGAAATATGAAATGGTCAAGTTCCTTCATATATCTCCACATTCTGGTACTCTCAATAACTTGTGATAAAGAATGTTGTAACAAGGGGTCCCCGAGTGGCTCATGTAGTTAAAGCGCTGCCACTGAGAGCGCAGGATGAGTCACACAGCTTGGCGCCAGTTCACTTCTTCCGGGCTGTACAAAGAGACCGAACTTTGCTGGGGACTCCAAAGGGGGCGTCACATTGGCTCTGATGCTCCTGGGGTGGGAGGATGGGAAACCAGCAGGGATTGCTTCTCCTCATTGCGTAACAGTGAACCCTACTGGCCAGACACCGAGCACGTTCAGAGTGGATAACAAGCAGGGCTGATCTCTGTTTTCTGGGATCGGTAGCCCACCTACCTCTGCTCTGGATTGCTTGGTGTAATAGCTATTCTGGCTTTAGGCTTGTGAGATCGGAGGACGCCTGCACGCCCTCAGAACGTCTGTGTTGTGTAGGGACCCGCTGCGGTGAGCAGAAAAAACATAATTGGACATTCCAAATGGGGGGGGGGGGGGGGGGAATAAATACAAGTGATAATTGGTCAAAAATGTTGTAACATTATTACAACTGAGTAAGTGGCTCTTTAGATATCTGGAAAAACGTAAGTGCATAAAGACAGCTGGACAGTCATCTCTAGATGCAGATTCTAGTAGTGCCTTGTTGATTCCTGCATCGGGTTGGGTATCCGCGGGTTCGGGTCGGAATGTGAACTTTTTGGCAGTTTGGGTGCGGGTCAGAAAATGTCATTTTCGGGTCTGAATTTGAATAGCCGTAAAATGTTTTCGGTCCTTCTAGCGTACTCGTCTGTAACCCTTTCCAGATTATGTATTAGAAGGTAAATGCACTGGTATTTCCTGCACTAAAGCAGGAGGCGATTTAGGCGGGAGTCAGCTGACTAAGCAGTGTTCTCGGTTTGTTCAAAAGTGTGGATTTCTTTTGGAATCATAGCGACTGAAAATAATAAACTTGTCATTATGTTTTTGTGTACGACAGCCACAAAACTGGTACATCATCTCTGTGAAAGCTCAGGTGTAGCTCCCTTTCAACTGGTGGCACGAAAGGAATAGACAGGTATTTTATAGTAAAGTAAGCAGAGATAGTTAATATGTTACAATGTTAAGATATATCCAGACCACTAGAGAAAGCTACCACTCTATAGCTTATTGTATAAACTCAATCTGGAGAATGGTAGAGATACCTGTATGTGAATGTGAGAGCGTACAAGAGTCGGTCAGCACAGGCAGTAGGTAAAGGACAAACACTTGCAGGTTTGGGTCGGGTTGCAAGTCCTATTATAGCGGATTGGATCAGGTTGCAGGTAAGAAAACGGTGTTGCAGCGGGTTACCGGTTCAGGTCGGAAGCATGTCCAAAAAGTCCCACAGGACTCTTGTACTTTATGCTAAAGTATGACCAAAGTTCAACCACAAGCTGTTCTTCTGATAATGAAACTCAGTATTTGAGCAACATTTTGAATCCTTGCAAATACAGTACTATAAAACATTAGGGGACAACAAAAAGTGTTGGTGTACGAACATCTAGTACACTTCTTACACGGAAGTACTACGCCTTAGGACTGTTTGTTAAAACATTGTATTTTAAACACTTTAGATACATGCAAAAACAACAAAAAAAACACATACAAAATAGGCTTCTTCATTTCATTATTTGGTCTCCAAGCCATACTGATCAATGTTACAAGAAACAACATGTGTTGTGCTTTCTCCTGGTTGTTTTATAAACCTTCATGGAAGATACATTTCTTAACTTCATTTTGAAACATTATTTAAACTACTGCATAATATAATTAAGTAAAAACAAGTCCACGATAAAGCTATGTTTTCACTAAGTGACCTTAAACGAGCGCAAAGTGTGTTTATAAGTGATACCAATACAGTTTCACTTGTCACAAAAATCAATAATATTACCAAATGTATGTGTCTATATTAGATTAGAAATTTAAATTTTGGAATTGTTTGTTTTGAAAGTTTGTGCATGATTCATGTCGTTTTAGAATATGAAATAAATATTTGTTCCCAAATAAAATGGTGTTAGTTAATATTTGTGTTTGTACATGTTGAGTGTAACTATTACAAGAGTCGTACATTAATTACAAGTAATATACAGTGGTATGGCAAGAGTTAACTTTCCAATGTTTGAATAAGGTCAGGTCTGTGGGGTAAGTCTGACTGTAACTGTATTCTGTTGAACCATTCATATTAAAAGTGTAAATAAAGTGAGCTTTGTACTTGCACTTACCTTTTTATTTTAAAGTTGAAGTGTGTCGTGTTCAGATTTATTGTAAAATGTAATTCCTGGTTTTCTGTTGAATACTTTTATTCCATAATTTAGAAAACTGACATGTTAGGTTACATTTCTTAGAGATATTTGTGAAGTCTTAATGTCCTCTTCTATATAAAATGCCTCTTAAAATATTTTGAAAACCATGGATTACAGACTGGGCTAATCTATTACTCCAAAATGTCCAAATAAAACATCCAGTTTTTTTAGGACGGCCAATTACAGTGATCCATCGCGTATCCGCCTGTCACATATCCGTCATAACCGTTTTTCCGCCATGATCAACCTCTTCAGCTACATTAGTTTATTATTGAACAAATTAGTTGAGATATTGTAGATCTTACCAAAGTTTTCATACACTGTGATGTATGTGCTCTGTGTGCAACCATTGCTGGTAGTGTCATGTGAGTATAATGGTATTTAAGACAGGATTCATTTATCTGCCTTTTTTACATATCCGCCCTTACTGTGGTCCCACCGCAGTCAGATATGCGACGGATTACTGTAGTTGTGTTTTGTTTTTGTTTTTTCTCCCCAGTATATTATGTGGACACCTGTGGAATAGTAACTAGTTAGAACACCAGAACTGATTTTCGAGGGGATCATTGTTACCAACTTTAGCTGGATTTGAACCAACAACCTATATTTATTTATTTATTTCTTAGCAGACTTAGCAAATATTTATATATTTAAAAGTATGTATATCCTCAGCTCCCCCTAGAAATTGTTTTATTTCAAAACAAAATGACACATTTCAAGTTTTTTTATTCAGTTAGTAGTAACGATTGGGTGACATGCCTGCAGTAAGGGGTAGGATTGGGGTATGTTTGTGAACATATCATCTGAATTTAACAGTGATTATCTTAGGTGATTCAGAAGGTTGATCCTCCAGGCGTTTCTGCTCTGATGAAGGTATTGTGTTCCAGTCAATGGAGGAGTACTGCATCAGTGACCTTTGCATGGCCCTGTTCAGCACAGCCGCATCTGGGTCCTGTAATGGAACTCTGAATATACAGACACAAAGACATTACCACTGGCTTAGAAAATACTGTGCTTTGGTAGAGAACTGCCCTCCAAAATGTCACATAAGCTATGGAGATTAAAATAATGCTGCCAGATGTGTGTTTTGTTAATGGAGCTTTTTATGTGACTGGAAACACTGTGCAAATCGCCTGTTGATAAAAGACCTAAAAATGGCCCTTATTTGTTTTTTGTATCACCCCAGGGCATTGTTGTTGTTTAACCTTTTCAGTTTCTGTATTTATGTTGACAACAAACAGGGTAAAACATGTATTGGTACACTTACTTTTTTTGGTTTCTTCTCAAGCCAGATTTATCTGAAAAAAAATTATCCAAGTCACTGCCAAAATGCATATAAGGCAAATGCATATACTTTCCTAAACAAATGTCTGTGTTAATTTAAATAAATTCATATGTAAATGTCCCAGGTTTTCAGTGTTATTGTGTAAACAAAAAAGGCACCAGATCTTATAATTAAAGGAAAGGGATAGCATTTTTGTTTGTAGACCTCATGTACTGACAGCTCCCATATATAATCAAGTTCTTAACTTGAAGTGTATCTATCGGACTGACTCCTTTTAAATCTTTAGGTGTTAGCTAGTCAAAAAAATGTATTCGCATAAAAATCAAAAGGTGTATTCATGCTGACGGAAAAATCAATGGAATTTCCTCTTCAAAGTTTTTAGTTTTTATTTGTATTTTTTTTTTCAGTTTGGAATGTCCAGTTATGTTTTTTCTCTCACCTCAGCGAGTCCCCACACAGCACAAGCATTCTGAGGGAGTGTGAGCATCCTCCGATCTCACAAGCCTAAAGCCAGAAACGCTTTTATGCCGAGCAATCCAGAGCAGAGGTGGGCGGGCTATTGATCCCGGAAAACAGAGATCAACCCTGCTTTTTATCCACTCTGAATGTGCTCGGTGTCTGGCCAGTAGGGTTAGCTGTTGCGTGATGAGGAGAAGCAATCCCTCCCTGTTTCCCATCCCCCACCCTGGGAGCGTCCGAGCCAATGTGACACCCACTGCGGAGGCAAAGTTCGGCCTCTTCGTACAGCCCCAATTCGAACTGGTGTCGCCCCAGCTGTATGAACTTCAAAGATTATTTACAAAAAAAATAGATAAATAACACAACGACCAACTACATTGATCCAGTGCTTAATAAGAAAGCTTTAGCCTGAGTGTTTCAAAATGTTGCTGTTGAAATTCAGAGTTATGGTACCAGTGTGTTAGCCCAAGTCTTTATGTATTCAATGTTAGATATATGTAAGTGATCATGGTTAAAAGTCACAAATTGAAAATAACATGGGGCATCAGCAAAATCCCAACAAAAAAGAATAAACCACTTTACTCACCACAGTAAGTGAGGGACCTTATTGCTGGAGCTCTGGCTTTTGCTAGCAGGGGTGCTTTTACCCGCCTTCCAAATGCTAATGATTTAAGGACACAGGCCCGCTCAGCATTGTACAGGCTGAAAGCAGCATTTCTCTCTTCTTGCTTTACTTCTGGAAAAATAATGAAATGGTAAATTGCTTCACTAGTGTAATGTGTACATGATTCAGAACTGTGGCGTATTATTGTAGCATACACATATACTGCTCCTCCCCTTCTGAGACTTTTTCAATACTACTACTACTACAACAATATATGCTAATCACAATCACTAGCAAACTTTCAAAGACATGTTATGTAACAGTTCAAATAACAAATTACATAAACAAAACATATCAAATAAGTAACAAAACAAAAAAACTCATCTATTAAATTGTACAGACTACATATTGTACTGTAGCTCAGAGTCGTGCAGAAATCACCAAATCTCCCAGGAAGAAAAGCACTGACCGGCCGAATAAGACTACAATTGTACAATAGAAGGACTAGCCTGTGAAATTGAGTATGTGGGAAAGGGGCTGCATGTTACTTTTACTGGTAAAGGTTTTATTTTTTAAACTAACCTCTTCTGTCAAGCAAATGCAGAGATGGCACATAATGAATGACATAGAGACGGTATCCTGAATCTTGTGCCAAAGGATTTAAGAATAAACCTGAAAAGAACTCGATAGTTTATTACAGTAACGTATTTTCTTTATACAGATGAGTCATTGGGTATTAAACAGAAGTTGAGGTAGGTTTTAAATTTATGTTAAGTACTATACCTAATATTGTATCTATCAGGTAAGTTATTTTATTATAGTAAACTAAACAATATAATGCTAAAATTATATACAATTAGAAGAAACCAACAACATCTGTTTTTTTTATTATTAAATGATATTGTACCATTACACTATAAAATGGAAGACAGCAACGCAGATTCCTGTGATTTAAACGTATTGAAAAAAGCATAAAGTAGATGTACAAGTAAAGTTACTAGTTTGAACTTGCATCAATATCATTAAGGAAATATTATAAATTAGAAAATAAATGCCAACAAGCAATTAATTTATTATACGGGAGATCTGTGAAACTATCATTTGTTTTGTTGTGGCTTTATTTACATCCGGAAATTACACTTAAATGATGAATCCATTATTGTGAACGCTTACTTAGTGTCTTCAGAAATTGCATCCCCTTGAGTTCTGACACAGTGCCAACCAGCTTTGTCAACTGGTTGTTGTGAAGCATCAGAACCTGCAGGGATTTCAAATGGCTCAAAGAACCTAGGATGTAAAAGAACATTCTAAAGTAATATTTAATCATTTCTTTCAGAGAAATAATGTACAGTGCCTTAAAGGGTATCAAGTACAATAACTGTTTTCAACATACTGCATCAGGGTGGATATCAAGCCAACGTGATCTGTTGTTTTGAGGAACAACAATGTAACGGGTGGAAGCTGCTGTGTCCTTTAAACTATACTACAAGCAGAACAGATAAAGCTAAAAATGTACCTGTAATATTGGTAAGATCATTGTTGTGGAGGTACAGTTCAGTTAGCCGATAGATGTAGTTCAAGCAGTGTACTTTTTTAATCTGTAAAATAAAGTGGACGATTAAGACTACATCTGTCCAAATCTTTTACAATTTTGTTTCTGATAAACATGCTGGAGACTTTTTCAGATCTATCATGGACATTTCACTATAGGATCTACACTGATTAGAAGAAGAAGAAATTCAGGTCTGAATTCATTATGAATGAGTATGCTGCTATAGTAAAGTGAGCCCAGACTTTTACAGCCATTGTCTAATTTATTATTATTATTATTATTATTATTATTATTATTATTATTATTATTATTATTATTATAGCCATAAATATCTCTCATTGTAAAAGTTTTTGTTCTATTTTTGCACAGATCTGCTTTTCCCATTAATATAAAGACTAGCAAAAATATCACACCAGATAATACATATTTGTCTAATAAAAGTTGAAAAATCCAGACCTTGTTTTAACCAGGTTCTTAATTACTTAATTGAACAATTAAATACCTGCTTGTAACAACCAGTAGGGACCACTGATCTACTGTACACCGCAATGCAAATATCAACCAATTTTAAAGAATTTTACTGAAATGCTGTTAAACAAATACAGATCTAAAGCTTTGTTTTCTTTACCTTATTGTTATTTAGCCATAAGTATTTCAACATCTGAAATCTCGAGAGATCAGTGACATCTATTAGACCTCTAAAAGCAGAAATTAATAATTAAATGTATTAATTAAATGTATTTATACGAGATGCATGCACAATTCAGATTGATAAACCAGCTAATATATATATATATATATATATATATATATATATATATATATATATATATATATACACACACACACACACACACACACACACACACACTAAAAAAAGCAAGTTCATTACGTTATATTTTTAATCAGCAGCATTTGAATAATTAAAAATAAATATAACTTAGAGGGCAAGACCTGAACCTATGTTTGGTGAAAACAGAGACAAACCTATATTGTATAATACTTACGGTTTTGGCATTTTTAAGGTATACCGAAATATAGAACATGCAAAGAATGGGATTAGTGCACCTGCAGGCGTTACATATATTCACAAACATCTTGTTAGCATGCACAAATGTCGTATATTCGACTGAGAAGGTTCAGAGGAAAATTAACAAACCGATAGTTACCACTCTCTAAACCTCTACCCTATACCCACTTGTTTGCAAGATACAGCTCGCTGAGGTCTGCCTCTCTTTTAAAGCCATACTTCTGCAGCTGATCTTGTATTACCTGGAAAAGAAGAATACTTTGACACTAGTTTGTATTATGATTTTTAGAAAAGTGTGGTTGCCATTAATTAATTGACATACATTGCAAATATTAAGACAACGTAATATTGCTGGCTTCGTTTTCGTAAAGCAAATTTAAGATAACGTGAATTGTAGCAAGCCTTTGCTATATTTACACTTTTTTTAATCAGATGTTGTACATATCTACAATGCTTGACTCAAGAGGTATTCGAAATGTATTTAAATTATTCTGTCCCAACCTTTTCGCACGAAGCCATGACCTGTCGGGTAGCGTTCAAGTTTACTGTTGCCAGGAAACGTCACCCTTCACCTTTGTTTCATAACAAACACAAAAAACGCGATGCCGGTGAATACGCATAAAATGGAATGGCTACAATTGTTTTAGCTCATAAGACGTAGACCTGCAAAGGTGTGAGGTACATGCGTCGTTGTTTGCATTTATTTATTTATTTATTTATTTGTTTGTTTGCTTTAAAGAGAGAGATACCATTTCAATAACGTACAACATTGTAACTTTAGTGAGGTCTGTCAAGGGTACAGGAACGCCTGGAGTTAGTAAAGGGGCTGTGTTTGGGATTAACGGATTGAGAGAGCGATTGCACTCGGAGGTTCCTTGTTATGTATATTAGTTCGTTTAGAGGCGTAGGTCGTGGCCCACAGCGAACGCTTATTGTTTTTTTTTTAACACTTGTTATAGTGTATTTGATCATTTATTATCGATCTTAATAAATATCGAGTTTGGCCCTGAAAAAAAAAAAAAAAAAAAGGAGAGAGCTGTTAATCGATCTGTACAAAGTGTTTTATGTGTGTGTGTGTGTTGTGTCGCTGTTCCGTGTTTTGTCTATGTCCTGAGTGCCTGTGCATGTAATTGAGTGTCCCTCGTTCGATTTGTGTGGAGTCTAATAACTTGTCTTGGTATTGTTATGTATAAAGGGGCTGCTTGCACGCTGCTGTGGGCTGTTGTTGTGTGCAATATATTTAAACAACTAAAATGTAACCGTTCGTGTAATTTTTGTTGTTATATGTAGGAAAAGTTGAACACTTTAATGTGATTTTATTGTTTTTTTTTTTTTGTTTGAAGAACAATATTAAGCATACATATAAAGCTCGCCACTAGAGGGCATACTTCCTCTTCCAAAAGATTTTGCGTTTATGCCTCAATAAGAAGTCAGTCATGTTTCAAAATTAATAGTTTTTTTGCAGTATTAAACTTTACTGTAACTTCTGTTTACATGTTTAAGATTTTTGTATGGAATCATTTTGGAAAACTGTTGCTAATATAGAGATTTAATTTGTACCAGAAACCCATGCTCATGTGGTTTTAATAGTACATCCCCATACTATACATACAGTAGGTGTAAACTCAAGTCCATCTAACAAAATGATCAAATGCACACATTATGTTCTCTACATAGCTACATGTGGGGCCCCTGCTACCCTTTAAGTGTTTTTATTTACATTTGTTTCATTGTATTTATTTTATGCAAAGCTTTTACATACTGTCCCAGCTCCTTGATTTGTTTCACATCTGCTTTGATTAGAGTTATGCATGCATTTCTTATTCTGAATTACTATGTTTACATGTACGTGGAATCAATCATTTTTTAATCTGATTGTTTTGAATCTGAAAACAAATGTACAGTTAACATGTCAAACTCAATCAGGTTTGCAGCAATGAAGATTAGGCAGCTTGAAACCAGTCAGTTAAGCAAACAACAAACACAATAACTCTTATACAGTATGACTTTGGAAATAAGATTATTAGGTGTTCAGCAAAAAAGTCCAGGAGTGTTTGTGGTCCTGGACAGATTATAGTCTGGTATGGATATTCAACAGCCTCACAATGAAGAAGCCAGGATATTGGGACCAACGCTTTTCCTGTTAGGACCAATTCTTTTTCATGTATGTATTTTATTATTATTATTTAAATAGATATGTTTTTTTTTTTTTTTTAAATAACACACATGCAATCTTTTAATACAAACATATTCTCAAATATATAACTTTAACATTCATACAGAAATCTAAACCCACAACCCATACTCATGCCTTCAGTGATAATTATTACATAGGAATACATTAGTACTGTATGTTACAATGAGCTTGTAGTGTGCCAACAGTAATATATAGCATATCTATTTTTGTAATTAATTTATAAATGGGCCCCAAATAGCATCATTTCTAACTGCACAGAGAAACGTTGGGACCATTTAGGACCAGTTAATATTGTTCTGTGTTGCTTCTTGTTAGTTTTATAAGATTAACATTCTTTTCATTGAATCAAATAATACGTTAATAAAACAATATATTACTCTTTATGTTGCTGAATGAAAAGTATTTCCGAAGCAGATAAGCTGTGTGTTTTTTTTCTTCATATACATAGTCTATACATTATAGCAAAAAGAAACCACGTTTTTAATTATAAAAAAAAGGAGGCAGCCAACTTCAACTGAGCAATGCAGGATAGAGAGATTTTCAAACAAACACTTTCATGTGTCACTTCAAAACTGAAGCATATTCATTATCTGGACTGTAAGGCTCCTCTGGGATTTAGACAGATTTCCATGAGCCCGTGGCCTTGCTGTTCTTTTGTTCTTTATGCTACACTTTCTATTGTCCAGCACTCGTCAAGCAGCTCCACCCTCTATTGCAGTGTATGCTCTTTCCTGGTAATGGACACGCTCATGCCATGTATCCTGTCAATATATCCATAACTTAGACTTTGTCGCCTAGCAGTCTATTATCTTTCTCTTTCTAGACCTATATGTCACAGCCATTGTGGCTATTGAGCTCTTTAAAAAGGCAATCTCATATTTCCGGTTTTTGAGAAGTACAAATTGACTCTGCAGTGTATCATATATACTGCAGTGTGATTGTTCTTTTAATCCTGCCACCCAAAAAAATTCTCATTGCTTTTACAGCAAAGCCTTTCCATCCAAATTCAAACATAATCCCTTGGGATTTTGGTTTTCTTTTTCACTGAAATATAAGTCCTTTTTCAGTAAAGGTAGCTCTTTTAAAAAAAAAAAAGCTGATTAGACAGGGATGTTATGAAATCTCACATAAAATAGACTATATTATTACAGTCTTGTACAGGGCATTGATGTGGATTACATTTTTGAGTATTTATTAAAATTCAGGTCACATTAAGGGCACTGTAAGGTTAGTGGATACTGGGCAGTGACACACTGCTGGTGAAAATGAAAAATATGCAAGGAATAATGTCTGTTGTATTAATAATTAATATGTTTGTGTTATATAAATTCAGCACAAAGAAGACAACCTGCTCAGTGTATTACTAATTCACAAATCTACAACGGGTGCATCTCTTGATTAGACTGGGCATATGCTGTGTGTTATAAATAACAAACTATATTGAAGAGTGTATGTTTCACAGTCTAGAAATGGTAACTCCACACAAAACTGCAGACCTCTGTAGTAAGAAAAGACTCCTCACTTTTACCGGTTTCAAAAGTATACGTCTGCTTTGCTTTTGCATCTCAGCAGAAATGTAATGCTCTGTTCTGCTCAGTTAAATTATGCTGTTGAAGTAAATATGCAAAAATGTGATTTCCTTTTTTGGGTTCAGAGCTTTATTAATGGAGATTTACTCAGCCTAAATGACCAAAGTTTGAAAATGATGCAGCTGGTTCAAAGAGTTAGATATTGAAGCTGCCCATCTGTTTTCTGTTGCAGAATGTTTACTTCTATGTGATTGATTTGCCTCGAAGTGTAATCAAATGCCAATTTAATCAAATACATTTAACTAAACTAGTAATCAAAAACATTGGGACTCTTGGTAGAAGTGAGCCAGTAAATGACAGTAATTTCATAAAGTTTCCAATTGATTTGAGATCTTTTGTATAAACATCCAGTAGAAAGGCAAATGCAAATACCCTTTGTCCAAACAGTGTATAGAAGGCATGTATCTGAGGGGAAGAGATCATGTTAATATGATATAGCCTTTCACAGTACACAGGTGTGACAGAGAGTGAATGAATCCGAGTCAACAATCTCCCTCCCGAACTGTGAGAGCACGTTATAACAGGAACAGTTTGCCCCAGACTGGATGGTTTGATAGTTCATTCCAGGGTCAGTCGGAAGTCAGCCATCCCAAAAGGGGGCGAAGCCACAATTCTAGAAGTCAGCGCCTTACTGCGGTAGGCGATGTGTCAGTCATGGATTGGAGGAAACGTGATTGCACTCGCTACCAAAGGGGGCGGGGCTGAAGGTATATCAGGGAAAGAGGCTGAGCCATCTGTTCCTTTGTTATGGTTGTGAAAGACCTGTAAAGGACAGTAAAAGCCAAATGTAACCGTGGGTTTTTGTCGTGTTGTATCTGTCTGCCTATTAATTGTCACCCTTATCATTGATAGAAGACTAAATCTGGGAGCTCTCGCTATTCAGCCAACATCAACCCTGCACTGCACTGCACTACTTTTCCACTGTTACTGTATAATTCACCACTTACACAAGGAGCACTCACTGTTGGGATTTGTGACCGTGTCTGTGTATAATGTGTGTTATTATTATTTCAGGACTGAACCCCATGGTTTTGACTGGCTTTACACATAGCTGTGTACAGTCAGTCTTATTATGGGCAGCAGTGTGGAGTAGTGGTTAGGGCTCTGGACTCTTGACCGGGGGGTCGTGGGTTCAATCCCAGCTGGGGGACACTGCTGCTGTACCCTTGAGCAAGGTACTTTACCTAGATTGCTCCAGTAAAAACCCAACTGTATAAATGGATAATTGTATGTAACAAATAATGTGATATCTGTATAATGTGAAATAATGTATAATGTGATATCTTGTAACAATTGTAAGTCGCCCTGGATAAGGGCGTCTGCTAAGAAATAATAATATGAATATATTATTTAAAACAACAAATAAAGCTTTGTTTTCACCATTGAACTGTTGTTGGCCTGTAGTTATTAATCAGTGCATCACCTCTACACCTGTGCATTACAAACCACTTTGCCACAACAGGCCAAAAAGCATATAAATGATCTTATGAAATAATGTTTTTAGCAATGTAGAGTAACTTATACTGTAATATAAACATCCAAACATGCTGCAGCTTTTAGGGGGTGGGTAAAATACTACTTTGTACAGTACAGTTGATTTTTTACTTGTATATAATTGAGTATTGATCATGTTATTTTAAATTATTATTTGTAAATGTTGAATGTGTTTTTCATGAGTTTACATTAAAAACAATTATAATCAAAGAATGGCACCCTAGAGGTTTTTAGTGGATAATTCAGATCAATGACCTGTAGAACTTGATTAGTGTGAAAAAAACAAACACATGGCAAATCACAGCACTGCTTTGCTGCCCTGACCTTCATCAACTAAAATGTCTTTGCCGTAATTATCATTGAATTGTAATTGAACCTATGGGTTATGGGGGCACCCGTCTGAAATGATTATGTTGTCACATGTCAATATACAATATAAGTGTGTTCATGCTACACAAAACCAATTGTCTTTTGCCTCAAGGCTTTGTAAGTTTTAAATAAGGTTCAATAAAACCTTATGGGTACTTTTCACCCGAATCTCTGATGCTCCTGCATAGTATAGTAAGTGGTATGGAAGTGAGGAGTCCTTTATTTTTCTTATATTTTTGTAAAATAAAATGCTGATACTATATTATGATGTAGAAGGTAAGAGATTCAAGACATGCAGTACAAAATACATGTATGTGAAAACTGGAATTATTTTATAGCGCATAATGTTCCAACTACCAATTTCAGGAAAAACATGTTTGAGAATAAAAATTAATGTTCTAGTTTGATTAATTGCCACTTGTCTTTGAAGTGAGGCAACTTAAATTGCATTTTATTACATTTAAATGTAATTTGCCTAAAATGAAAGTGGATCTAAACATAGATATGCTATATTAGATATGCTATATTAATAGATATGCTATATTAACTAAAACAACGTGTTTTAGTTAAGTGTGACCATAATGGGATTTTAAACACTGAGAATCCACTGTGATTAAGGCAGACATTAAAGACAAGGTTTCTGACAAAGGTCACAGTCAGTAAGTATGACGGGAAGCTAACCTATAAACAGAATGCAGTTTAGATCGTATCTGTGAAATGTACTTGGATCAGTAAAGAATATTGCTTTTACTTGAATTGCTGAAAGGTCTGCATAAACAAATAGTATAAAACACTACAGAGAGTATTGATTTGAGAATGTCCAGCACTGATTGATCCCTCCAGCACACAGCATTACTGGGAAGACAGAGTGACTGAATTAGGAAGCTCAATGTCAAATTGAATCAGAAGCAGCAATAGAAGGAGCAGGTGAAGTAAAAGCCAGTGCCTTCTGTAATGGTTTCATTCATATTCATTAATGAATGTATAACAAAACCATAGTCACAAAGTGTATGATGGGTGAGAGAACCGTTTCAAAATACTTGTTGGTCACACAAACCGAATCTGATCCAAGTAATGAGTTGCAAACTTAATGTCAAGTACAGGGTCAAACATTCAGCTTTACCATGTTAAAGAGTAAGTAGAGGGGTCCCAAAAAATATAGCGTTACACGTCCCCACGTGGTGCTACAACTGTTTAAATAATGGAGCTGTCATTTTTCTTTTCATTGTTAACATTCTGACAATGTTTTACACTTATAACTTTTCAAAATGTCTGCTCTAGTGCACTGGGGTTTGAGATCTGTCCTCTAAATCACTGCAGGAAAAAGAAACATTACAAAAAGTGCTCATGGATGGTTATTGCTGTGCTACCTGTTTGACAATGTGGGCAATAATCCTTACACTATCAGTGCACTAGAGCGGGCATTTGGAAAGAGCTTTGAAACAGACTTTAAAGTTATGTGTGTAAAAAGTGATCAGGATGTAAACAATGAAGAGAAAAATTACAGGTGCGTTATTTAAACAGGTGTAGCAACACGTGGGGACGCAATATATTTCAGAACCCTGCTACTTACTCTTTAATTCCAGCTGCCAATCAGTTATCTTCATGGCTGGCTAAAAAAATATAAATCTTTTGAGTTGTCAGAAGTTGTAAATATCTCTCCTGAAGAATGTGGAAACAGTGCAGTCTAGAATATAAAGCTTATGCCTGTCCCCTCACTATTGCCAGAGACAGTATTCTGTAACTATTCCCAAAACAGTTAATTTACTAGTAGTCTTATTTTGTGGCTTGGAAAGTGTAAAAAAAACACCTTTGTTTTGTTTTTTGTTTTGTTTTTCCTTCTTTATGGGTGAGTGGGGTTTATTTACTTTAAAACAATCACAATTCTATGATCTGTCTGTACATGCAGAAAAATATTTTTACAAGTGTCACTTTCATGCAAATTCACTGCCCTACAGACATTCATACACTGCATCTCTACATATCAACAGCTTCCAAATACTTATCATAAGTGGTGTCACAAGAAATCCAATAGAGGGTTTATCGCCCTTGAAAGAAATATGAGTTGCTTGTACTTCTCCAAGAAGGATTTCGCTTTGCAACGAGAAAGGCTTGAAGTATATTTCATTTCTAATTGATTTAGACAACAGTTTACAATAAATAAATAAGTCCAAAGTCTTTTGTGTTATTGTCCTGTATATTGTTTAAGAAATAGTTTTTACCTCTGGAAAAGGTAATTAGAACAGTGCAGTATTGGCACTTTGTGCAGTCAGGTACTCATCCCTGCAGTTGCCTTTCTGATTTGACGACTGGCTTGTGGGTGTGGTCGTACGGGAGGTCACGCCTACTTTCATTCTGAAACTTTCCACAAGTTACACCTGAATGAATGCCAAAAACAAACCGTGGGTATATAAGGAGAGCAAGCAATTGTAATCCGAATACAGTTGGTGCTGATCATTTACCACGTTTTTTAGAGTCAGGGAAATAGCCATGCCTGTGCACAGTATTGAATGCCACATTGTAATACTAGCTTGTGTTTTTCTGATAAACTGCTTGGCTTTCAAAAATGATGCCACAGAGATTCAAAATCCACGTGTGGTTAATCCTGTGCCAGAGAATCCTAATAACGATACATTAAACCAGGCGAGAAATGGAGGAAGACACTTGGGAAATTATGGAACTGATCGAAATGGTAAGTTGTTTTATTTATTTACATTATTATTATTCTTTACTGTGATGATAATAGATAGAGATATAAAGCGAAGCTATACTCTGACCTGTGTGCAGTATTGTGAAGCATAGAATAACGGGTTCTGTATCGAAAGGGACACGCACACATTGCGTTGTTATTGTTCTTGTTTTGCAACGGGTGTCTTTAATGTATACGTATTTTGACATGGTTTTTAAATTTTGTTCACAGTTTATTTCAAATGTAGAACAAAGTATTATAATTTAGGGATTAGCAGTCTGAATGCAGACAAAGCAGAAAATTACTTTCTTTAAGTACACTGTAGTTACAAAAAACAGTTACATCTGTTTATTCTGTTTTATATAGGGCAGTTACATCTGTTTATTCTGTTTTATATAGGGCAGTTGCATGATTAAAAAGCACACTTTCTTGAATACATGGGCTATTTAACCATTAGTTTATTATGAATCTACTCAATTTACACATTTCATATCTATATATATATATATATATATATATAATATCTCAAATCTTCATGTCACAAGGATGTGCACTGTTATTTCAATTCATAATGGGAACAATAATTAAGGCCAAGATGTTGTTGGTCCTATTTCCAGGGAAACTATAACAGGACTAGAGTATTTGTTGACTGTTTTCTGGTTAAAGAATAAATATATAGTTATAGTAGGTAAATGTAATAAGATACATAACAAAAAAAAAAAATTTGCGTACAGTAGTGTTTAGATCTGTTTAAATCTGAACAAGCAAGGGTGTGCTCACAAAAGGGATAAGATCATTTGTGAACAGATTGTATTTTGAATGCTGAATGTATCTTGAGGTGAGACACTCTGCGCAGTCATTCATGAAGATATGTCTTTGCTATGGTACAGTGTTATCTCTACTACATGTTGAACACTTTCATAATATTTAGTTAAGGTAACTTTGGTTTGAATATTAATCTAATCAGTCAATGATCTTTGATTTATCAGTTTCAATTTGAAGGACTAAAGGTGTGTTTTTGTTTGGTTTCCACAGATGAGACTCAGGTTGGCTGCAGAGAGCTCAGATCCACGAAGTACATTTCAGATGGGCAATGCACAAGCATTAACCCAGTGAAGGAGCTAGTTTGTGCTGGTGAGTGCCTGCCTGCTCAGATGTTGCCCAACTGGATAGGTGGTGGCTATGGCAGAAAGTACTGGAGCCGAAGAAACACTCAGGAGTGGCGCTGCGTCACAGACAAGACCCGAACCCAACGCATCCAACTCCAGTGCCAAGACGGGAGCACAAGAACGTACAAAATAACTGTAGTCACATCCTGCAAGTGTAAGAGGTACTCCAGGCAACACAATGAGTCCAGGCATAATTCTGAGGTGTCGTCTCCACCGAAGCCCCTTCATAATCGCAAAGGGAAGAAGAGATCAGGCAAGACGGGCAAGCACAAAGTTAACTGGCATGAATCGGAAGACAAAAACTGAATTGTGACTGTAACCACACTGTAAACAGGATTTTTCCAAAAATTTATTTTTTGTTTTTTTTGTCTAACACTACTGGTTTGCCTAATGTGTGACCCTAATGGGACATGTGATAGAATGGTAGTGTGTACCTATGGCCCCTATAGTCAGTCGCTTGACGTCTTTGATTTACAGCTTTTACGGTGCCGTGAGGTATTAGCTGAGGTTACGAACACCAGACTGGAACACTAGTCTAAACTATGTGATATAGAAAGGTATTTGAACCAAGTGGGACGGTCAAAAGCTAATTAAAAACGACCATGATACTTAATGACAGGTGCTTAAACCTTTACAAAGGTCTTTGTGATGCCCCTCTGCAACATGAGAAGTTTTGTTCATAATCCCCACATTTAATTAAACAGATATTCAATTTGCGGACCAGACATGAGCTTCATTTATAATCATCCAATAAAAATACTATGATTTGAAATTCTAGCTTATCAGATCAATGCATGATCTAAGTCAGAAAGAATGCAGCCCACTCTATCGTGTACCACAATGTTGCTGGGGCTTATCGTTCATTCCAACCCTGTTATGGTTGGAAGTCATTTTTAGTCTGTGGAGCCATAAAACACAATAACATTTCAATCTGCTCTGTTTAGACAGAATTCTTTTAATCTTTGCTAGCCGGTTCTGAGTATACTTGTTTCAATGTGGTGTTAATGATGCAGTTCATTAGTAGTACATACACTATGAAATCGCTGATATAATTAAAATAAGCCTTTTACTGAAACGGTTTCATTACTACAATAGACACATAGAAACAGACCTAAATTACCTATTTATTTTACTCAATGTTATTATTTAATGGGAGGGGAAGGGAAACACACACATGGTACAACATAATTATCATGTGTGTTTTTGTTATTTCTGTGGTCCAAACAATGTCCTAAATTTTGTAGCTGGCATTGAAATACTGTATATAATGTAATATATTGTGTGTTTTATTTGTATTTTTTTGCTTGTTTTTATTTTTGTATTGTAAAGCTTTTTTTTTTGTATAGCATTCTCTTAACTAGAATCCATCTCTTAACAATCTGTTGAAAACAGGAATTTGTTTCTAAAGACAGTTATGTCTTGTATAGTGAAATAACTATGTCTGTTTTTGTTAATGTGCAATCTTGGAACCAAAAGTTCTTTGCAAAAATAAATGTTGCTATTTAAGTATTAATATAACTTTGGTCTCTTGCCAATTTTCATTGTTTTCTTTTATTATAAAATGTTTCTTTGTCAGTCCATTTTATTTCTTTACACATATTAAACTAAACTGCAAGCAAACCAATGGGCTATAGTCATCAGTATCATTAAAAATTAGCTTATCAGCCCAGAATACAAAATGCAATACAAAAATACTAAATTTTTGACTGCAGTATATACTCTAAACCTCAGCTTTGGTTTGTCCATTATTATCTTACCCAGAGTTCTAGGTCAAGGTCATCTGAGAATTCAGTAAGAACTAGAATATTGGAGCCATGCTGCTGGATGCATGTTCATGTGCATCTAGAGACAAACTACAAAAATGAACATTGAGATGAATTTTGATCCCAGTTTTGACTGGAACACTTTTTGGGGGGGTGGGGGGTCTCACACCATGACACAACAATAAATGCATGTGATGACACTAGAACAGTGTTCTCGACACTGCTGGAAAATCTTATCCTACGTGATAGTCTTCGTAAAGTGGAGCAGTGGTCCACAGTGAGTGGCATTCTAACCCAGATATTTGTTTCATCCATATCCTTACTTCATTGAACCCAACTACACCTCAATTCAGGTATCAATCTGTTAATTATTAAATTGTTAACTTAAAAAATGGGGCCAGGGGATCTCTAGTTGTGCATCCCTTGCAGTGGAACAGTGATACATCTAAACTAGACTAGAAAATGATTCATTATATCCATCCAATGTGTGTCAAACTCAATTTTATCAAGGGCCATTTTGTAATTCGTTATTTCATTTTATGGCCAAAATAAAATCATAAACTTCCTCAAAGGTCGATTTTATCAACATACACCCCGCTGGGATGAGCCACAGCTGGATTGTCTTGGAGCATTAAACAGCACTGGGGGCTCACACTGGAGTTCATCAGCCACCTTCTCTCAGAGGTGTAAGCCTGGGATAACAAGAGTGTGCTTGATGCAATAAATCAAGGCTGATTTCCAGTGCTGTAAAATACTCCAATAAAATCCAGCTGTGGCTTAGCCTGGCAGCGTATAGGTTGATCAAATCAACTCCATATCATTTGTTTACAAAATAAAAGTTAAAAAAAGAAAGAAATACAGCTAACGTACATTAAATTATAATTTTTTCATTCAGAATACCAATATAAGCATACAACCTGTGTATTTCCACATTTACTCAAAGTGCTTTAAGGAGAGATCTTCATTGAATATTTGGCAACATTTTGAAACAAAGACTGAAAAACCTGCAAAAGGTGTGGAATTTCATTCAATTAGGAAAAGTGATGACGGTGTTATGTCCCTTCAGAGGGGGTAACAAAAGGTTGATTTTCAGCTTCATTGACATAAAACTGTAGCCTGAGGTTTAGTTAGTCCTTTGTAAAAATTTAAAGAGTCAGGCAGACAATCAACACCTTGGTCTTGGTTATGATCTTCTGAGTAGTTCCCGGCTAGTTTTATACTGTTATAATTATTTAACTACACATTTATTATAACTAGTGGTCCAGTACCCAGGGATCCAGTCACTAGGTAAGAATAGACACAAGAGCCTATGACTGTTATCAATTCTGTTTTTTTTTCATTGGTCAGTATTTGTAGTAACAAAATCAACCTTTTTGTTGTCAAAGCTGCTTTTTTCACAGTTGTATGTTTTTTTTTTTGTTTTTTTTTTAATTATTATTTGTTTATTTAGCAGTCACCTTTATCCAAGGCAACTTACAGAGGGTGTGTGAACTATGCATCAGGTGCTGAGTCACTTATAACTACGTCTCACCCGAAAGACAGAGCACAAGTGACTTGCTCAGGGTCACACAATGAGTCAGTGGCTGAGGTGGGATTTGAACCGGGGACTTCCTGGTTTCTTTAACCACTGGACCACACAGCCTCCTATAATGTAAATATATGTTATATACTGTATCTTCTTGAAATATTATGCCTTCACCATTAACACATGTCTGAATATGGCATCTACAGAAACTTGCTATTATTATATTATTTTATACAAGGTCATATTTTCCAAAATATGTTGTATGTCATCTTGAAATGCTCTTCACACAGAGGCCAGGCCCTTTTTTAATGAGCCTCATTTTGCAGTTGTGACACTTCAGCTATTAATCTGTCAACAAAATGATAAAGCCAAGTGATTAGAAGATGTATTTAATAGTTGCAGCCTGGAACTGGGACCATTTTTTAAAATAACTTGGTGTTGAATAATTTGATCACTTTTTAATATGAAATGTGATTACCTTCTGCAGACATTTTCAGCTCCAGACAGTCAAAGCACTATGAAATTGCTGTGCAGTAGTTTGATCATGCAGCACATCTCCAACAACGATGTCTCAGCATATGAATGGATCATTGCAATGCAAAATTTCACTTTGTCTGCATCTGTTTTGATGCCTTTACATTTGACCACTAATTTATAACAATAAAACCTATGATCAATAAAACTGGGGCAGCAGTGTGGAGTAGTGGTTAGGGCTCTGGGCTCTTGCCCGGAGGGTTGTGGGTTCAATCCCAGGTGGGCGACACTGCTGCTGTACCTTTGAGCAAGGTACTTTACCTAGATTGCTCCAGTAAAAACCCAACTGTATAAATGGGTAATTGTATGTGAAAAGGAAAACAAAAAAAAAAAAAAAAAAAAGTGATATTTGTATAATGTGATATCTTGTAACAATTGTAAGTTGCTCTGGATAAGGGCGTCTGCTAAGAAATAAAAAAATAATAATAATGATCCAAAATACGTACCTTTTGAAGAATCAGGTACAAATTTGCTTTCTATTGTCCTTAAAGTAAGTCTAGAATAGCGGTTCATGGCACCCATCAAAGTAGTAGAGTAGAACCTATGATTCAAATTTGTCAGCTGTTAAGTTTTAACAACCTTTTTTATGGACGGGACACTTACTACGACAAATTGGGTTACAGTAGGAGGAACCCATTTCTGCCAGCCTGCGATCATAACTAGGGGCGGATTCAAATGGGAACACATTTGTAAATATGGTAGCCTAATATTTAGTTAATATTAGCTTATTCCCTTGAGCAACAGTATATGGATATGGTCTGGATGGCAATTTTACTTTTACTGGTACATGGAAATCAGGTCACAAATGCTTCACATACATATAGCCTACAGCACTGAAGTATCAATATATTGGTTTATTATATTTATTAATGAAAAGGAAAGCACACAAAACAGTGGACGTAGTCAACACCTAGTCACTGTCCTAGGCTACCTAAAACAGTTTGAAGTAATACTTCAAAACTGTTTGGCTACCTGAAACAGTTTTGAAGTATTTTGAAAATGCCTGCACACTTTGGGGCTAGTAACAGAGGCGAGTAACTAAGAGCTGTATAAAAGCACACACCTGCAGAGACCTGTCATTGGCTTCAGGATGGCTGTTGTGGTACACTTCCTGATGCTGCAGCACTTGGCTGTTGTTGAGGAGAGGCAGGAACACGTTCAGAGGAGAAGTGCAAGACAAAGAAGACCTAGCATATTCAATCCCAGGGTCACTTTGTTTGGGATGCCGGAGGATGCGGTGCTAAAGCGTTATTGTCTCATTCCGCAGGTCATCCTAGACCTAATAGCTGAACTGAGGGATGAGCTAGACCCCTGCGTCAATCTTGGGACCACTATCCCTGCACATCTGAAAGTGCTGTGTTCTCTGCACTAATTAGCCTCTGGTTTCTTTCAGACCACAATTGGAATGTCTGGAGGAATAGCCCAATTCACCTTTTCTGGAGTGCTATGCAAACTTCTGGATGTTATGCTGAAAAGGGCAGGCTGATACATATCATTTCCTAAGGATACTTGAATAACTGATGTTGGCTGAGGCTTTTCCAAACAACTCAGTTTCATGCTGAGAGACCTCAGCTGTAAAGACTCTCAGCTCCTTCTCAGAAATCATTTCTTTTTTTCCAGAGCGCCAAGAGGACTTTGCTGCCCTTCCTTTGACATATATTTTTTTGCTTTATATTTTCGTGCTCCACAAATGTCATACTCACCGACGACTGCTCTCTGTACTCCTAACTCTGCAATGTGACCTCTAAATAAATCAATGATGATCATAATTGCAGATCATTATTTGTGCGTGTTGAGTATTGCTCTTAAGATTACATAGGGCACAGTAACTGCCTGGCAGTGTTGTCATGCCCAATTGGGCTTGTATTTTTTTTTATTGTTCGCGAAAAAAGACTTTATCAATATCTGTAGATATGATGTATATTCCACTATGGGTAGCGTATTGGGCTTCAAACTTAGCATTTTCTAAAAGGCACAGTCTGATAACAGGCATTACTGCAAATGAGAATCTGTTCTCAAGGGCAGGGGCGCTAGAACTAGGGGTGCTGGGGGTGCAGTAGCACCCCCTGGCTTTGCATGGCTTCCATCATATGCAAGGGTTACAGTTTTGGTCAATGGCTTTCAGCACCCCCACTTTCCAGTGCCACTGATCAAGGGTTTTATTTGATTAAAGAAATTGATTGACTGATTGACTTGTATGGTGAATGTTTAATTAGTAATTGGGAAGGTTTTCGTTGGGTTTTCAGGAAGAAGTGGGCGGGTTTTTGTAAAAATAATTGGCAACCCTGCTGCCTGGCCGCAATGCAATTTGAATTTTGCATCCAGTTATTTGCACTGCGCCTATACTTATATCACCCTCTTTATGCACAAAAAAACACCACTGATTTGTTAACAATCACAAACAGGCATTTTCCTTTCTATGGAATTACACTGCGAAATTATTGACGCAGTTCAGTGAATTAATTTTATTCTAAATTAAATGGGCCATTTTTAAAACATACAAAGAACGTTAAGTTTAACAGACCCATTTGTACACAAACGACATTTACAGAATATCCCCACACCGTACTGTTTTATTATTAGACAGACTAGTTGTTTCATCCTACCCTATCACTGCAGAATTATTGCAGGCAACTGCTGCGTCTTTCTTCTCCTCAAGCAAACAACACTGTTATTTATAATTTATTTCATTGTTCTAATCATCTTAATGCCTTTTTTTCTGTCTCACTTTTCTGTAGCCAGATTTTCTGTATGGAAACCGACAGAAAATGTCCCCGCAGGCCCATCAATCCAGCGACTCACATTACAACCGAGGCCGCTATGAACTGCAGCTACACGGGTAGCAGAAGGGCTGGTTTCCCGGTGGCTGTAGTGCTATCAGCGGGAGGGTCTGGGGAAAGAATGGGACTGTCGACCCCCAAGCAGTTTTGTGATTTTTTTGGAGAGACCATTGATAAGCTTCATCATTTATGCTTTCGAGAGGTAATTAATACGGATGACTTCTCAGATCAATTGATGCTTTTAAAATTTGACATCCTGTAATTATCAAAATAATCGACTACTACACTAGTAACAGAGATCAGCAGCATTTCAGTGGAGTGACAACCAGTAATTGTATTTCCTGGAGTTTAAGGGTTAGTTTGGATATTCACAAAGTAAATTAAGTTGTCCTTACGAAATCCGACCACTTCTCAGTTTTCCAAAGACAGTCAGTGTGAATGAATGGATTTGCCTCGAAAGATGTATTTCCATCACTTTCATGGGACTTTTCACTCATCAGGAACAAACCGTTAACCTTCCATCATGAGTCCCTGTGTAATTTTGTTTTCTTTCTATATCTCTTGACTAGAGCATGCATTTTAAATGGTAAAAGTGCACTTCAACTGACAACTACTTGCACTCTGATTCTAGCAGAAAGTAGGCGGTGTCACCCAGACTGTCATTTGCAGTCAAGCAGTGTTGCCAGACCCCCCCCCCCCCAAATAAAAAACTCTAGATGAATGCATGAAAACCTTTAGAATTGCCCCTAATACCTCTAGGAACAGATGAGTTAATATGTTTTTTTTTAATTGTAAATACAAACAATTAGGCTGGTGAAGGGATGATACATATTGAATTTATTAAGAGACATTGAAATCAAGCTTTAAATAATCCCAAATGCACACCATGTTAAGTCTTATTACAGTAGATTGTTGTTAATTGCATAGCCCAGGTGCCTACTGTGACTGTCTTATGCAATTACCAGCGTATGCAATTACCAGTAACATACACAGTGTAATACATTTAATTGCATACAATTGTGAAGTTTATTTTGAAATTGTAAATTCCTTATTCTGGTTAAATAAAAAAAATATATATGGTCCTTATTCTAGTTAAAAAAACTATTAGTCACACGGGATATGCATTTCACAGGAATCTACTGCATGGGCATTTTCATAGGAAATGTGCTTACTTTTTTTTTTAAGTTAACATGAATTTGTAATTATCAGTATGCAATTCATTGGAATGCACTGTACCTGTATTATTCTTAAACCTTAAACCTACAGTAATATTATATTGGCATACCATGGCTATATTGGAAAAAAAAAGAAAATCTATAAATGTAGTTTTTTCTTCATTTTCCTGATATTCACTGACTGGCACAACAGTTAAACACTGACATTACAACTAAATGTATTTCCACTGCAACAAGTATTAAGCCCCCACCTGGGCCTCTCACTCAAATTTTATGCAGCACAGACTCTGTGGGCCTGGGGGCCCTAATACCTGCTGCACAGGGAGTGATCTTATACTGTGGCAGTCAAAGCAAATCTAACGTCTGAAGAAATTCTATAGAAATCAGCGGTCGCAGCTGCCAACTGGCATGATGTCACAGCGCATCCGCCATCTTAGTAAAGGAAGGACTTGCACATTATCATACCTGCCAGCTTTTGAAAATGATGAATTAAACTTGGCAATCTAACATAGCGGGAGTTTCTTGAGTCTCACCGGGAGACGGAAGATCACCCCTCTGTATAGGGAGTCTCCAGATAAAATCAGGAACAAAATGTTTTCAGACAGAAAAAAAAACCCTCTAACCCCCCCCCCCCCCCCCCCCAAGCATCGTCACGCCGGTGTAGTGTTAGAAAGTGGTATGTTAGCAGTTGAAAGTGTTATGCTGTCAGATTTTGGTACTTGTGCAATCAATTGCAATTTGATGGGTGTTTTCTTATTGTGAAACAGAGGTATATTTACCATTAATTATACATACTTTTTTTTTTTGGCAGATTTAAGCTGGAAACAGAAAATCAATTTCTCTAAAAAAAAACAATTCATGACTAACAAGACAAAATGAGAAGTCCACCGCAGAGTTGCACAAGTAAAAATATGTACAAGACCCAATGTATTGCATATGATAAATATTTGCATACTATTTTCTTAATGGTGGAAAAATATGATTAGATTAACAACAATGTAAAAGAATGGAAAATATGATAAATTAAATTTAAAACGACGTAAAAGACCATACTATTTTATTAATGGTGGAAAAATATGTTAAATTACATTAACAATGATGTAAACGACTGTAAAATATGCTACATTCTTTTAAAAAAAAGATGTAAAAGACCAAAAACAGCATAATGTACCAGATATAAATGGGCACCTCTGCTTTCTTAGCAGTTGTTTAGGTATTGTTTAGGCATGCGCGAGCAAGCGCAGTGCGCTGCGTACTTGAAAATAACACTACACCGGTAACAGACATTTGCATTTTCAGACAGGCTGCTATGTAACTACCATATATAAAGTATTACAGTACAATGACATGTTATGTGACTAAAGGGAAGGTTGAACGACCGGTAGCATTCAAAAGCGGCTGTATAGCGGCGTGCAAATGAATTAACAGTCACAGAGAATTGTGGGTGGGTTTTCCCACTGACTTCCTAAAACGAACTGGTGGCTGTCCTCGTCTGAATCAGCAGTCTCGCTGCCTGGAGAGGTTTGAGTACTGTATCTAACAATAACGGCTCATACAGGTACCATTTGTATTGTGTTGGAATTATTCTCCTCACCCATGATATATGTATATCAGCGTGCAAACGACTTTGCTTCATGTGTAGCTATTGGCGACAATTGCAGAATTCAACGCTGTCATGTCACATCATCGTGCCCTGTCTACAACGCAGTGCAATGTTGAATGAAGCATCAAAACAGCCCATCACAACAATATGAGGGGCTGTAAAATATGACAAAAGTATTTGGAAAGATATTTTCTATTGAAATAAGTCTATATTCACTTCAGTTTACCACAGGTACCCTCTAAGAAACACAGGTTAGTGAATAATACAAAATAATTTATGAACTAGGTATTTTCACATTGTGAAATTCGTGTTGTAAAAATATTTTAAAAATTTCAGAACATTTTTTATTTCTTTATGTATACATTTTATGTTGTTTTTAGCAATAAAGAAATACAATAGTTTCAGGTCTCCAGGTGCACATTTAATTTCTTTAAAAAAACTTATTTACATTGATAGTTGAGTACTGTATATGATACAAGTAGTTTAAAACAATTACAAAAAAGAACCACGTCCTTGTTTCATTTTACCTTCTTTAAAAATATCTAAATAAGCTGCCTTAGAGGCAGGATAAATCTCATATTAATATGGTGACCACTTATTTTTATTTCTGTGTTAAATGGTCTGGAACCCTCCCCAGTAATGTTGTTGAAGCTGACACCCTGGGATCCTTCAAGAAGCTGCTTGATGACATTCTGGGATCAATAAGCTACTAACAACCAAATGAGCAAGATGGGCTGAATGGCCTCCTCTCGTTTGTAAACTTTCTTATGTTCTTATGTATTCTAGAAGAAGTATATTTTATCCTGCAAAGTGTAAGAACAAAATAGAGATGAATATTAATGCTATCTGTTGCATATGTGTGATCCCTTTAAGTTTCTCCAAATAGTTTTATTTCCAAATGTCCTTTTTAATATGTTTTAACATGTTTTAAGCTAACAGAAAGGAACTTGTTAAAAACATATTAATTGTATGATGACATTTCCTGCCTTTTCTATGCAGTTTTTCAGTACCAATCAATTACACTTTTTTCAGTACCAATCAATGATAATGAGTAAGCATCTCCTAACAATCTGAAAACTTGTCTGTGCAGTTTACATAGGCTAATGCTTATGCTTATATTAAGGAAGATTTAATATTATTTCTTTCGTAAGTAAAGAAGTGACAACATTTCATTTGATCAGAAAAGGAATGCGATTTAATCTTACTACACCTCGATCCATGTCTCTGCCTATACTGTTGACTCAAAAAAATAAACAGCAAAGAAATTAGCCTTCGTAAAATGCGTAGTTATCTAATTTAGATTGTCAGAAGCTGCTTTCTCATGCTCATTGATTGGTACCAAAAAATGGAATAGGCAGGACATTTCATCATGCAATTAACTTGTTTTTAACAGGTTCCTTTCCATTTTAAGCAATGCCTGTCAGCTTACAGTATGTTAAAGGGGGAATTTGGAAGTACAACTATTCAGAGAAACTTAAAAGGGTTTGCCTACATGGATTACTATTTACCATACTTAATAACTACTTCAAAAGGAAATTCCTGTTTCTGCAATCAGGGCAGCTTCTAAACAAAACTCAGAAAAGCTCATTAGTGGGCTTCATTTATTGCACACAGTCCAAAGATAGGATATTTAACACATTTCATCACCTTTAATAGTTTATAGTAGAAAGTAGCTGAAAAAACTTCCTAGTATCTGTTAATCAAGGCACACTGAGCCAAGCAAATACCATGTCATATTAAATGGTAAGAAATTAAATATTTTGAAAAAAATAGATTCTATGAAGTAACCATTTAATAAATAGAAATATTGAGATATGTAATGTTTTCATACAGGAAGGGCCTGGTTTGCAGATTGGACACTGGAGGATAGCATAGATTATTATTTATTTTATTATTATTATTTATTTCTTAGCAGACGCCCTTATCCAGGGCGACTTACAATCGTAAGCAAATACATTTCAAGTGTTACAATACAAGTAATACAATAGAGATAGAGATAGAGCATGATGGAAAGTAGAAATCAAAGAGAGAAGATGCAGTTTTTTAGGCAGGAAAGGGACTAGATTTGCAGCAGTAATCAACAATCAAATAGAATCTCGGAATTTGATATTATTGAATTGCTACTGTGTAATCTAATAACTATATTTGTGTAGAAAATAAATTAAAAAGACAATAAGATGATTTATTCACAAAAGAAAAGTTTCTGAAAGTAAAAGATTCCACTCTGAATAATACCACAAGTCTCTGCATTCACTTTCAATATGATTATTATTATTATTATTATTTATTTCTTAGCAGACGCCCTTATCCAGGGCGACTTACAATTGTTACAAGATATCACATTATACATTATTTTACATACAATTACCCATTTATACAGTTGGGTTTTTACTGGAGCAATCTAGGTAAAGTACCTTGCTCAAGGGTACAGCAGCAGTGTCCCCTACCAGGGATTGAACCCACAACCATCCGGTCAAGAGTCCAGAGCCCTAATCACTACTCCACACTGCTGCCCTATATGATGTTAGATCTAACATTGTCAAAGTGAAATAAAAACCCTAGAGCTTCCCCGTAGCTTGGAAGTTGGAAGCTATTCACAATATTTCCATACTGTCCCAGTTTAGACTTAAAAATCTGGTCACCTTATGTATGTACTGTATTATGACTCGAATGGCTGAACATTGCGCGATGTGCGTTGCCATTCTTTTATTTCCTACTGCTGTTATTAACTGCTGCAAATACTACAAATATAACAAGCATGTGTATGGATCTTTTATATAGAAAACCATACAGGTTTTTATCCCTGGGTCTTTCTTGCTCTTTTTCAATATTTTACATTACAGAAGACAGTACTATAACATTATTATTTATTATTATTATTATTATTTATTTCTTAGCAGACACCCATATCCAGGGCGACTTACAATTGTTACAAGAGATCACATTATTTTTACATACAATTACATTTTTTTTTTTTTTTACATACAATTACCCATTTATACAGTTGGGTTTTTACTGGAGCAATCTAGGTAAAGTACCTTGCTCAAGGGTACAGCAGCAGTGCCCCACCTGGGATTTGAACCCACAACCCTCCGGTCAAGAGTCCAGAGCCCTAACCACAACTCCACACAAAACAAGACTAACTCTCTTTCAGTTTGTTTCCACTTTGTTCAGCAGTGTAGTCTGCAGCGTAGGGTGCACCACAGAGCAGGTTAGATTATTTTCCTATCCTCATCAGTTTTGATCCTTCAATCTCCTTCAAAAGTACTGTTTTTACTGATTTACAGAGAATTGCTGAGAAAAAAAAAAAACATTTTATTGATCAGTTGACAGTTGAAAGGTTGTTCAACCTTCAGAACATTAATTGGGAGGTCCCTTACAGTTCAAACCATCAGGACAGATGAGACTGTGTAGCTCAGGGTTTGTCCAGTGCTTATGCTTCAGTCATCCAAGCACACGTGTATAAAGAGTGTCATTTATCTTGTTTTAATTTCTTTCTGGTCAGGACACATGGTCCCCCAAACAAATTTTTCTGTGTTGAACAATGTACAACAAAACAAACAAAGTACTTTTATTCAAAAGGTATATAAAAAAAGTATGTTTGTTTTTTGTTATTTTGTTAGTATTTTGTTACAGGCTTGGTGGTCCAGTGTTTAAAGAAAAGTGCTTGTTACCAGGAGGTTCCTGGTTCAAATCCCTGCTCAGCCACTGACTCAGTGTGCATGACCCTGAGTAAGTCACTGTAACCTCCTTGTGCTCTGTCTTAGATGAGACGTAAAACCAAGGTCCTATTGTAAGTGACTTCAACCCCTAGTCTCTATAAGTCACATTGGATAAAAGCGTCTGCTAAATGATAATATTAATTAATAATATTAAAAAACAGAAAAAATAACTAGTTTGTTCTTTGTTATTCATAAGTTGGAAAACAAACAACGAAAAACAACCTGGTTTGTTGTCAGGTTTTCATTATTCAAAAGCTGAGAAACAAAAAAAGAATCAGATATTTTCATTATTTAAAAGTAAAAAGAAAACAAACCGACAATGATAAACAAACTAGTTCATTGTTCATTTGTTCTTATTCAAATCTTGAAAAAAGAAAAATGTACCAGTTCACTTTTCATTATTCAAAAAATGTACAACGAGCAATAAACTTGGACTTCAGCCTCCCGAAGTTACCGCTATCTAAAAAGATTCCGGTGCCCGCATACTTTCAGAAAAAGTTTCAGTTCTACCGGTGAGGCTGTGATGTGAACTAATCAACCTCAAACCCTTCCAATTGCTGCTTCATTTTGCCTGTTAATCCTATAGGAAGTAATTTGTTTAATTCTGTCAACAATTTTACTTATACTGTTATATTTTATTTGGTGATGTTGAAGGCGTACTAAGTTTTCACCCACATATGCATTAGAGTTTTAAGAAATAATAATGACTTTGAATACAAATGTGAAAAAATCTATAATCTCATAATTATCTATAATCAATCTTAACTTTGAAGCAGCAACTCTATAACATTTAGATACTAGGTAGTAATTTAGTGCCGACATTTCAGAGACAGTAGGAGTAATTATGTGGCTGAGAGAATTACACTAGTATTATAATTAGGTTTTGGGGCAGAAGTCTGAAAACATGCATGTTTCTACCTGCAGAAATACAGGGACTGACAGCTAGTGCTTTTAAATTTGTTCAGACAGTAAATGTGGCTGTGGATGTTTGCCATTGCAATCCATTTGATATGTGTAAACATATTTTCCAGGCATTTACATGTGGTAACAATTCTTATAAAATAGAATGAGGGAAAAAAATGTATCATCCTACAGTAATTATGATCTGTTGCCAAGCTCTAAGCCAAAGCTGATTTAGACAGAATCCCTAAGAGACAACTATGATTTGTAAGCTTTGCCTAATCTGTGGAAATGATTGGTAACATTTTAACATACATTTACAAACCAAAAATAATATATTAATAAAGGAAATCTTGATGGCAGTAGCTTTCTGATTTGGGGCACAAAACTAATTTTGTTATGCTCTGGGGTAAGTCGCGACACATTTTTAAATTTTAAAAATGGTAAAATGATGTTAATCTTGATACGTTTTGCTACCATACTTGGTCACTTTCACCATATTCGGCCCCATTTTCATTCTACTGTATTTGAACTAGTGCAATGTTATGATACATTGAATCTTGAAATATCCCCCCAAAAAATGAAAAATTCATAAAGATTTCCCAGAGCAAATGTTTTTTTTTTTTTTGCAACAAGCTGTGGATTATTTTCATAATATCTGTGCAAACATTTATAATATTAAAACAAATTGTAATGTAAAACTGCTGAATCCTGCAGGCGTAGGGGTCACTGATGTGCAAATCCCCAGCTGATTTGCCTCCTTAACCCAAGGGAGCACAAAAAACAATGCAGCTCTCCCTGTGGACCCCAGGAGATGCAATAAAGTGGTATTTTGAAAATCATAAACATCAGAAATGTGAACTACAATGGATACTCCTTTCTTTTTGTACTACTTGTTGGTGTTTCCTTGAGTAGTTCAAAAAAGGAGCAACCCATACCATTGTTTAAATAAACGATGTAGGACCTTGTGGCCTTGTGCATAGTTCTGTGATAGGGAGTTAGCTAATATAGGCTGATTGCACTCATGGGGATGTGGCAATTGCTGGGGCCTCCATCTGGAAAGATGACCAGAATTAGCAAGACTCCAAGTAAAGTTCTAAAACCCATTAGTGGTTTGGTATCATTTGCTGAGAAGGGAAGTCATTTGTAAATGTGGCTTCTTGGGTTCAAGTCGAGAGCAAAGGGTGTTGTTCAACTGGAAACCTCATTCAATGCCTTCAGTATTCTTTCTTTTGATTTATTTTGTCCTTCCAGGAATTACTTATTAGAAAATAAGCACCTGGGTCAACTTTTTGGCATAAATATGTGACCAAGTCCTTCAAACCTAAAAAAAAAAAAACAGTTCTAATAATTGTTTTAGTTCAAAGTACATAATTCACAGAATTGAAGCTTGCATCCCAATGACAAGCTGGAAGACAGAACCAAAATCAGTGAAGGTTTTGTAACAATGATTGCAGCCAAAATGTGCCTTGTTCCCTTTCCTAGAGTAAGCCAATTAAATACTGTGATGTCAATTTGTGACTAATCAAAACTTTAATGAAAAGCCAGACTGACTTGTGTTTGGAATCTTCTGTTAAGTGTACTATACGTTCAATTATCTTATAGTTTGCATGTAACCACTTTGTTGTGGCTATTAATTAATAAAATACATTTTGATGTACAATTGAACAAGGGAAATATTTGAAAAATTGCACAGTATTGACTATGTCAATGAATAGGACATTTTCTGTCTTTTTGCTTGAAAACTCATTTTAATTAGATAAAGAATTAGCACCTGCATGTATTTATCATTAAATATGAAATACATTTGGAATTTAAACGTATATTTTATCATTACAACTTTCTGATTATATGGAAGGGTATATCATTTTCACCCTTGTAATACTAAATGAAAATGAATCTAATATTTTACAGGCTGCTGGAGCCACCTAACCCCTTGTTTCCACTGCCACAACATCGGAGGGCTGCCTGGACAGTTCACTGGAGCGTGCTAAATACAGAGCTAGTGAAATGCCCCAGGCATTTTTATTTCATGCAATATATCAAGCTTATCAGCAGGTAAGTCACCAGATGTTGATTTGACTTGACATTTTGTCAATAGAAATGCACCAACACACGCTTATGCTACGGTGCTTGTTATGAATTACAGCACTTTTTTGTTTCTTTAAATCTTAGTGGCTCCCTACCTAAAAAGATTTAAATGTAATTCAATTTAAATGTGGTATTTTGTCCCTGGTTCCTAAAACAATACTATTCATTGCTATAGTACCTTTCCTAATAAAACATTCGCTTTAAGGATCAGCCATGACTTATCCTGCTGTGTTTTTTCATACCCTTTCGTTATATTTTTTTCAAAATTCTTGACAGTATAATGGAACTTGGCACACAGTTAAACATACTGCAAGTTAAACCAAAAACGTGTTTATCCATTTGGTGAATAAATTGGGAACAGTTGAACCATTCTTACAAGGTAAAATATACAGCGAAGATAAACATATTTAAATGACTAGTTGTCTAAGCCAACGTATTTAATTGTTGGAACAGCTAAATGCAGCTATTCGGAGAATAGAAACACAAAACGCTGCAACAGTTAATTATATTTATCTAGGGCTGTGTTCAAAGGTTCGAAGGTTTGTTCCCTAGCCAGGAATTCAAGGGTAGTTCTAAACCTTCGAAGGTTCATCAGGCGGCATTCACTCATTATGTTTTTTCGTTTTATCTCTGTTACAGAAACCATTGGACAATGTGTAAATACTATAACTCACACATTAAATGTCACTTGCATGCAAAATTTGATCTTTTGATTTGTATATTACTTAAACAGAAGTTGTTGTATTAAAATCCACTACCAAATCGTTATACATAGCAACTCCATATGGCGCCGCTGCCGTGCATTGGAGCAGGGTATATGACAAAGCACTGGAGATTTACCTGTGGCGGTTGTATTGCTTCAGTAAAATATGTACTGAATACCTAGTGTAGAAGACATTGTGAGAAGTGCTGTGGTAGAACAAGTATGAAACATACAAAATATACGCCAACGCTAATAATTTTAGAGGCAGAGCGGCATAATGCCTTTTATATCAGAAACAATTTAAAGGAGGGATTTTATATTTGAAGGCATATATTAATCCTTCAGGATTATATACATCCTGTCCTTGTTGAGGCCATGTGACTTGCGTTTCTGCTTTGTAGACAGTTTAAGCTATTGTGTTAATATTTGGTACAGGTCAGTTTGACATGATGGAAAAGACAGCATAAAGGATAGATTTTAATAAGAGTGCTGATAGAAGGCACTTGATTTGTGGAGACTTCTGTAATTTTATAGACACTCGTATAATGCTCTTCTAGAATTTACATTGGTGTCACTCATCACATTTTTGTTAAAAAGTTAAAATTGACTAATGTGGAGTTTCTATTCAATCTAAAAAAAAAAAAGAAAACGAAACAAAACAAGAAATGAACTGTGGTTAGTCACTGTTTATACATTATAACAAAGGCATCCTTTGAGTGAAGTGCTTTAGGCAGTTTAGATACTTTGTTTTTAAAGAGAGCATGTTGGTGTAATGCATTAGAAAAAAGAGAATAAGACGACACATTATACTATCCCCAATGTAGTCTATTGTAAAAAATCACGTGTGAGATTTTGTCTTCTTTTACTTGTAACACAACCTGAAAGATACAATACATTACAAAGATACCACAAGACAGATGAAATGTTGCAATTAGATATAATTATGACATTAGTACTATTACATGAGATTGAACCTTGTAAAAATATAAATCTATACGACTACTAGTAATAATAATAATAATAATAATAATAATAATAATAATAATAATAATAATAATAATAATAATAATAATGGGCTGACAGGTAAGTGGTTTGATACAGCCCTTGATTAATCTGATGCCATGGTAAATCCAAAAGCCTTTTTGGGATATCTGTTGGGGCGGATTGGTTTAATCCAGTTTTAAATAAGTATATTTAATAGATTTTTGAATGTCTAGAGTCTTCAGTTATGAAACCCATAACTTTATTTTTGCAGTGCCGCGCCTATGAGTACGGAACAGAATTCCTGCAGCTAGTCCTGCAGATCTGTGGCTCCTAAGCCAAACTTATTGAGGGGCCACCCACTCTCTGGAAGGTAAGGTTTAATGTATTTTCAACCACTCTGCTGAACATTAATAGCTTTAGCAAGATGTTAATGGTTGACACGTCCACACCTTGGGCACTGTCTTAGCTCCATATGTGTTTGCTTATCCAGAGCCTGCAAATTATACTTGAATGTTGTCATTCACAATTGGGTGCTTTCAGTTGTTGTGGGGGTTAAACTACGACAATGTCCCTATGATCCAAGATGATAACCATGCCATCATCCCTTCAATGTACAGAATGACATTTCCCTGACCATATTCCATGCCCAGGTGTTGGCACCTAATGTTATTGGAGTATCTTACTCTATCCTAAAAGGTATAGACAATGTCGACCCAGGGGACTTCTTTGACCTGAAAAAAGAAACAAGGACCAGGGGTCACAAATGGAGATTAGATAAAGGGGCATTCAGAACAGAAAATAGGAGGCACTTTTTTAAACAGAAAATTGTGAGGGTATGGAACCAACTCCCGAGTAATGTTGTTGAAGCCAACACCCTGGGATCCTTCAAGAAGCTGCTTGATGAGATTCTGGGATCAATGAAAAGTGTTGAATTTAAATCAAGGGAAGTCAATTTTAAATCTTTACAATGCATTAGTAAGACCTCATCTAGAATATTGTGTTCAGTTCTGGTCACCTCGTTACAAAAAGGATATTGCTGCTCTAGAAAGAGTGCAAAGAAGAGTGACCAGAATTATCCCAGGTTTAAAAGGCATGTCGTATGCAGACAGGCTAAAATAAATGAATCTATTCAGTCTTGAACAAAGAAGACTACGCGGTGATTTGATTCAAGCATTCAAAATTTCTAAAAGGTATTGACAATGTTGACCCAGGGGACTTTTTCGACCTAAAAAAAGAAACAAGGGCCAGGGGTCACAAATGGAGATTAGATAAAGGGGCATTCAGAACAGAAAATAGGAGGCACTTTTTTACACAGAGAATTGTGAGGGTCTGGAACCAAATCCCCAGTAATGTTGTTGAAGCTGACATCCTGGGATCCTTCAAGAAGCTGCTTGATGAGATTCTGAGATCAATAAGCTAATAACAACCAAATGAGCAAGATGGGCTGAATGGCCTCCTCTCGTATGTAAACTTTCTTATGTTCTTATGTTCTTATCTTGTCTCCAAACACAGTCAGCGGAAATGCGTGAACATTTATACATGTTTTTGCCAGTTTCAAGTTGTGTTTATTAACTTGAAAATTGTAAACATCATACTATGGTATATTTTAATAAAGGAGTGACATTCTTATGACCTTGGTTAAAGGAGTATTTCCTCGCTTTTGAAGTTTCTACTAGCTTGACTGGCCAGCACTGTGCAGGGAGTGGTTTGTTCTTGTCAACAGATATAAATTGTAATTTAAAAATAAGCCTTTGGGGAATATTGTGAGCTCAGGGGATCTCATTAGCATAATAGCTGCTAGAAATATATTTTTGTTGGTTGTTTAAAATACATGGCAAATACTGTTATGAAAATGTACAACTTTTCTTGCTATGTCATATTAACACTTTCCATTGTCCGACAGATTTTAATATGAATGCTGTTAAAAACAAAACAAAAATGGTTAACATCTTGCTGTGTTTAGCTGGGCCTGTAAATACAGAAAATGTAATTTGTAACAGTCTCTCTCAATCTCAATATTGCTGTAGAAAGCAGGAAGTATACTTCAAGTGACATACTGTATAATCCTATTCACAAACTATCTGTATGACTTTTACTTTTGAAGTTACTGTGTATGTGACAATTATGAATTAATCAGGGATTTGATTCAAGTCAGCCTTAGTATAAAATGGCCGCCTACCCCCCACATTGCTGTCATTAATTTTGAATGGAAGCGTGTTGTAAGACAGTATCTGTCAAAATCTTAGTATTATTGTACAAAATGTTAAAGTAAGAATGATATTTCAAAATGAAGGTTTGTTTGTATTAAGCACATGAAGGATAATACTGTAAGAACTGTACAGGAAAGCAATCTGGGTAAAAAAAAAAACAAAAAAAAAAAACATGTTAAAACTTTGTAAATAGATCACGGTTATTTTAATACTTAATTTTCACTTTGGTGGTATTTACTGTAATTATGTGTATGACCACATAATTTGTTTACTGTGCTTACTATGTACAGTTTTTCCTTCAGGGTATGCTTTCTTATTGTTTTTATTTTTGTTTTGTTTAGTCTAATAAAGTTTGTATGTCCTTAGGTGACCTTCAAACGTGATCTGTTTGCAGCTGAATCAATAATTAAGGGTAAGTGATTGTTGATTAATTTTAGCTGATTGAACTAGTCCAGCTATCAATATGTCATTGTAGGGTATGTCACTAAGGGCACTATTCATAAAAGTACTTGCCGACTGCCGTAATAAAACAAATTTTATTGCTTTTCATAAAATTATCTGAGAATACGGGCGACTGTCGCGAAGCACTTTATGAATTGGTATACAGTCATTCAAGAATGAAAATCTGCCTCTTTTTGATTACATCATCAGCCTAATGATTATTAGTGTTCCCTGGTTGCTGTCGATAGCTGTTGCAAAAAGAAAAACGGAATCCAATGACAGCACTACCGAAACCTGAGGCTGCAGCTGATTCCGATGCCCCTATCACATCTGCCAAAAATTCAGGACATATCATAATTTAGAAACAAAAGTATTTTTTAATAAATAGTATTTTCGTTTTATTTGACAACGCTGGTAAACACATTTCCATAAGCACTCATAAGATTTCCATTTTTAATTACAGGACCAAAAAGAAAAAACTAAAAAAAACTAAACAAAAATCACTGTAGGAGGACGTATGAGTAATTCTAATACTACGACTATGACTACTACTAATAATAATAATAAAAGTAATAAGCATCATCATCATCATCATCATCATTTTGAAAACTTTAAATGTTAATCTTACAAATTCTCAATTATTATTATTATTATTATTATTATTATTATTATTATTATTATTATTATTATTATTAATAAACCCCACTTAAAGAAGGGAATCAGTCTGGGGCGAGTTTATGTTTATGATTCAGTGAAAGTTTCACGCCGTATTGCACACACAAAATGGATTGTTTTGTGGTGTGCGACACACTTTTGAACACTGATCTCACTGTGTTTTTTGCAATACCAAGCAAGCCCAAATTTCCCACCGACTGCATCAGCAGCACTGGTATACTGATTATAGTAATGCTCCATGAAAATAAACAGGTTCACACAGGCAGTATTCATCCAAACTGTTTATTGTGAACACAGGTAAAAGAAATAAAAAGAAAAAGCTGCGGATCACGGCAAAATAAATAATAATAAAATAAATGTCTATTCTCAGTCTCTCACTTGCTCACCGCTTCACAGCGCTGTTTCAAAACGATTATGCTAGAGAATACGTTGTGTGAGTGTATATTTATATTAAACATGTTCCTTCATATAAAGCTACAGATTATTATATATATATATTTTTTTCAAAATAGGGAGTGTTAATCACGGGTATGTCAAACTGTGTAACAGAGCAAGTGTAGTAATAAAATAGGTCTTAAAAAAATAGTCTTCCGAGGCTGTCGTTAGTTTAGACTTGACTGAAGAAAGTGTTCAATAACTCTTAGTTATCGGCAGCATTTTGCTGTCGTTCACTCTTATGAATAGCAGCTTGACGCTCAGGACCGATGAAAACGTTATGCTCATGAGGTAATCGTTAACCTTTCTCTCAATTCGTTAAAAACATGCCTTCATAGACACAAATCGTTGGGGCTTAATGACGCATCTGAATTATCTCTTATGAATAGCAACTGCCGTTAAATAGGCGGACGAAATCTGATCATGTACTCCTGTTTTCTCATTTCGACAGGCGTTAACCCTTTGAATAGACCCCTAAGTGGTTTAACATGAACTCTAGCAGACTACTTACTTTAGAGTCTTCCCTTATGGTAAAAGGAAAACTATATGCAAATTAATACATCTTCAATAATACAGCAGATAATAGTGAAAGTTACATCAGGATATGATTAAATACAAAATACTACAGGTTAAACGCTTGGCAGATTACAGTATTCTGAAGTACAGGATTAAATGCAGTAAAATAGGGGGCAGATAAGAGCAAAATAAAGCGCATTTAAATTAAGGGTGATAGTGTCCCAGGATACAAAAAGAGGAGTTCGACAGGTGCTGTTTGAAGCGGTGAGTCTTAAGGAGGCGCCGGAATGTGGTCAGGGACTGGGCAGTCCTGACATCTGTGGGAAGGTCATTCCACAACTGCGGAGCAAGGGTGGAGAAGGAGCAGGCTCTGGAGGCAGGGGAGCGTAGCGGAGGTAGAGCCAGTCTTCTAGTGCAGGCGGAGCGGAGAGGTCGAGTGGGGGTGTAGGGAGAGATGAGGGTCTGGAGGTAGCTGGGTGCAGTCTGGTCAAGGCATCTGTAGGCTAGTACAAGAGTCTTGAACTGGATGCGAGCGGTGATCGGGAGCCAGTGGAGTGAGCGGAGTAGTGGAGTGGAGTAGCGTGGGAGAAGCGAGGCAGAGAGAACACCAGGCTGGCAGTGGAGTTCTGGATGAGCTGGAGCGGACGGGTGGTGGACGCAGGGAGGCCAGCCAGGAGGGAGTTGCAGTAGTCTAGGCGGGAGAGTACCAAGGCCTGGACCAGGAGCTGGGTAGCGTAGTTGGTGAGGAAGGTTCTTAGCAGTGGAAGATGGAGAGAGTGTGGTAGATTCCAGAGGAACAGAGATAGAGAGATCAGAGGAGGAGGAGGAGGAGGGAAAGAAAAGGAGGTCAGATTTAGAGAGGTTGAGTTTGAGGTGATGCGAGTGCATCCAGGAGGAAATAGCAGACAGACAGGTAGAGATACAGGAGGAGATGGTGGAGTCAGAGGTGGGGAAGGAGAGGAAAATCTGAGCATCATCAGCATAGAAATGGTATGAGAAACCATAGGATGCGATGAGGGGGCCCAGGGAGCGGGTGTAGACAGAGAACAGGAGAGGACCCAAGACTGACCCTTGGGGGACTCCTGTTAAGAGAGGGTGAGGTGTGGATGTTGCTCCACGCCAGGTTACCTGGTAAGTGCGGTTGGAGAGGTAGGAGGAGAACCAGGCCAGAGCAGTGCCAGAGATCCCCAGGTCAGCAAGAGATGATAGTAGAATAGAGTGATCAACAGTGTCAAAGGCAGCAGAGAGGTAGAGGAGAATTAGGACAGAGGAGAGAGAGGCAGCTCGGGCAGATTTAAGTGAGTTGGTGACAGACAGGAGGGCGGTTTCAGTGGAGTGAGCAGAGCGGAAGCCAGATTGGAGAGGGTCAAGCAGAGAGTGGTTGGACAGGAAAGCAGAGAGCTGGCGGTGTACAGTCCGCTCGAGGGTTTTGGAGAGGAAGGGTAGGAGGGAGACAGGACGGTAGTTCTGGAGGGAGGTGGGGTAGAGGGTAGGTTGTTTGAGGAGGGGAGTGATAGAGGCTTTTTTGAAGGCAGAGGGAAAGAGACCAGAAAGTAGAGAGGTGTTGAGAAGGGAGGAGATGAAGGGGAGTAGAGCAGGAGCAGCAGCTTGAAAGAGGTGAGTGGGGAGGGGGTCCAAGGCACACGTGGTGGGTTTGTGACCCTGGAGCAGGGAGGAGAGGTCAGAGTCTGAGAGGGGCAAGAAGGTGGAGAAGGAGGGCGAGTTAGAGGGGGATGCAGTGGGTGTAGGGGTTGGAGCAGGAGGGGGTGCGGGGGAGGGAGAGGTGTTAAAGAGTTTGCGGATATCTGAGATTTTAGAAGAGAAGAAGGAGGCAAAGTCATCAGGGGAGATAGAGGAGGGAGGAGGAGGGGGAAAGGGTAGAGAATTGTGCAATTATAGTGAATAACTTTTAGGGGCATTAGGTTTAAGACCAGTCAATCATTTGATAAAATATCAGAGAGATACTACTTATTGGAAAAGGAATGTAAGTCATGTTGATTATGGAACAGTCTTTTTGTTTTTTAGACAAAAAATATCTTATCTTAAGCACATATTACGTTAGGAGTTGGTGATCAACTTTCTGATCTGCAATCAGTGCCAAATCAACATAAACCATCCCTTTTTATTCAGTGAAAAATGCCAGGGAAACAGAAAGACAATAGTTATTCAAATCTTAACCTTTTTAAGAACCTCATTCAAACAAGCGGGCCCTGATCATGACAGACGGACATGATCATAAGCTGATCATGTCCGTCTGTCTGTCCGTCCGTCCGTCTGTCTGTCACTCTATACTATATACTAGGTGAACATGAAAACGACCTTAATTTTGCACCAATCTTCACCATCCTACCAGCCGCCTATAGACTTTTCAGATTGTGTTTGGCTATAATCTGATAAACATTTGATTTTATATGAATATTTTCAACCTGTGCATGCACTCATTCACTTTCTTACTTTAAGCAGTCCAAAAACATTACAACCGGCTAATTTGCATGCACAACACATACTGTAGAGACTAGAGAACGGCCAGACGTCCTTCAGGTTGCGCAGGGGTGCAAAGTAAAACGTATTGTTTATTATACAGACAATACACATAGCCGGGGAAAGCTGGTTAAGCGCCAGTTGATTTTTTTTTTCTAACATGTTGAAGTACAGAAGCCCTGAACTGCACGGTAAAAAAGAAGAGTTTCTCATCTGCACAAGATACTTTCTTTGTATTAATGGTTCTAAAGTAAAAATTACACTTATCATCAATTGCTTTCACATTTTTAATGGATTGTCTGTTTTGTTTAAAGTCTTATTTAACTTTTTATATTAGGTGATCTATTACTTTTTTTTGCTGGATTAACCTGTTGTGATTGAATAGGTTGTATTCTATGTATTCCTGAATTAGCCATGTTATTAGTCACATTTTGAGATCTGTAATCTTTTCTGTTATTATTATTATTATTATTATTATTATTATTATTATTATTATTATTATTATTATTATTATTATTATTAATAGACACCCCTGTGTGGGGTTCCATGTCCAAAGTACTGTTACAGGCTCATTTTGTCCTGAGATACCCAGGTTTATACAACATGTTTGTATGGTGAACTTAGTTGTGGTGGAATAATAATTTAGTAATAAATAAAGTGACCTCACTGTTAACTTGCATGTTCATTACCAATAAAATAACTTCCTATTATCAATACAAATATGATTTTACAATTTATCCATGACAGTACCAGTCGATTTCACAAATAAAACGGCCACCACACAAATTGAAATACTTATCCTTGGAGTGACAATTATATCTCGGTTTGGCTCCTAGTTATGTGACAGAAAACAAACGCTTTGTGTTAAAGGGCTTCAGTCTGGCATGTGTTTACTCAGGGTATCACAGGGGTCCATTTTAGGACACGTGTTGTTCAGAGTTTTTAATAAACAATCTGCCAAAACATTTAAAGTAAAACCATATGGAGACGAAATGTATTGCAGCAATCATCAAGTAAGGAATAATTACTGTTTTATAGTTGCTGTTTTCTTTTTGTTTAGTTTTTTTGGAAAGGAGTATAGATTGTTAGTCAGTGATTGGCTTTGCACTAGCTTTTTCTAAAATAATCTGTAATATGAGTAAGGATGGTCTGCTAATCATGTTTACTCAGACCTCTTTCATTGAAATTTGTTTCACGAGTTTGGGGAATAACACAGCAGTAAAAGACAAAAACTTGTCAGTTTTTTCAGGGAACACAAAATACATCTGAAAGGGCTGGGTTTTAAAACAAGTAGGCTTCCATTTAGATGTACTGTAGTTGGTTTTGTTGGTACAGTACAATATTTTTAACAGAAGTAGTATTTTAATTCAGAATGATATGATTATGAAAATATTACTTGCCAAAGGAGACGACTGGACACGTGAGCTGTAATACAGTACATACTTTTAAATCTGGTACGTATTTTAGCAGTATGTAAAATTCCCCATTAACGACACAACAGCAAAATGAAATCAAAATGTTACCCATGCACAGAACTGCTTAAAACTTAAAAGGCAATGCAATTTAGCAAAAGATTTAAAAATGACAACACCAGTTTTCAGAATTAAAACAATATCCAAAGTCAGTATTCAAAACTGCAGAGTATAGTGCTTGATAAGGCCCTAATGTCACAGGTCACTTGCAAATGAAAATGCACAAAAGCAACTAAAGATCACAGACTCAAAAATAAATAAATAAATAAAAATAAAAAAAGCATCACAGTGTCTAAAACTGTTTAATGATTAACTGTTACATTACCGTGCCTAGTCTCGGTCGCTTTGTTTTTGGAGGAAGCGCTGTGTAACTGCAGTGCACAATAAAGACAGACTGATTTGCCATGCCAGAAAAAAATAAAATAAATAAATAAATAAATAAATAAATAAATACTGCGGGCTGTGTCGCTTAAACAAGTCAATTGTAACATTGAAGAGATGGGCTTTGTATCAGAAAACTGGTGATGGAGTAGGAAATCGTGTGTGACAGGAAAGTAAATTAATTTGTTACATAATGGGGATTGATTTTATTCTTAATAGAAGGATGGTAAAATGTGATTGACGTGTATCTGAGTGTTGTATTCCCGAGTGCTGACTGAACTCTTAAAGGAAGTTTTCAATAAGGGTTAAAAAAAGCATTTGTTAGGTACAGTACCTGCTGACTAGGTACACCCTTTGGCTGAAGAGCTGATATTCAAGAGGTCTGACTTGTGATTAGTATTTTAGCAACATTTTCATATTTACATGTTAAAATTCTTTTGGTGACATCAAACAACGCATGGCGGCAGCAATCGTCTTCAAAGAAAATATTTAACCCCAAAATGGCAGTCAAATACAGTCGATAAAGGTCCACAAAAGATCATACTTGTAATAATGAGTTTTAAAAACCCTGTATTGAGATTTCAAAAATATTATGGGAAAAAAACACGCTCCTCTGTCAACCCCAATAATCTCAAAACAATAAAACATATAGCAGGCTCAAGACACTGAATTCACCAAGGACATTTTCCTGAACATAATTATATGTAGCAAGCCACATTTTTGTATGAGACTTTCATGTTTAAGATTACAAAGTTTAAACACTGAAGTTTAATAAAAAAATGTAATCATATTTAAAATACTCTATGATCTAATCAACCCTAATCACGAGACACATTTACCTTAGGGTGTTCACTTACCTTAGCGTCACCCTTGGAGCAACAATCAAATTACATTTTCTAGTGTCAATCTAGATTTGTATACAAGCGGTGCCTGAAAATTAAATTTGGCAGCAGAACATAGTTTTGGAGTTCTACCCCTTTGTCTCATGTGATTAAGTCTCCCCCTTCCAAGCATCTGATGTTGTGTTCACAAACATGTGCGCAGAAACAACTCGCTTGTTTTCAATTACTGCCCGATCAGCTACAATTGGCCATTTCTTCTAGTTCAGTATTCTGTTTCATTTATAGTGATTTCACATTTTGTTTATACAGTAGGTGTATGGGTATAGAAGCAAACAGAAGTGTCCACTGCTATATTTAAATTTGACAAAAGATATATATATATATATATATATATATATATATATATATATATATATATATATATATTAGATTATTATAATCTACCACAAGACTGTAGTAGCATGTTACATTGCATGAACTCTGACAGCTAGTTGTACTGGTCTTGCTGGTATTAAATGGTATAGTATGTTTTAAGGAAAGTCGATTTCACTGATCAGCATCTCAGCTGCAGTTGCCATGCTTGGTTTTTGGTTTTTGGTCAAGAAGCCGGGTGATGAAAGGGAGCCCTTTTAGAGGTAAATTAATTATGTTGTGTCTTGGTTAAAGGAGGTTAAAGTAAAGTGAAATTATGAAAATAGACATTTCATGCCATTTATAGAACTTTAAGTCTCCAAAATTGGTTCATATGACTGAATCTAATATGCTAACCTTAATGCAACTATTTATTTTACTGTGCATAGATTTTCAAAAATTACTGGTAAATGTAAACATATTAAAACAAAACTTGTTTATTAAAACATATGATCTACCCTTTTATCGGATTAAAAACATATGACGGAGGGCGTACATTTTTGTGCTGTGTGTTTTGCTTACAGTATGTGAACCAAGTTGAGCTGTGTTGGTCTTGGCAGTCTGGTAATTTTACTAGACTCGGTACGTCTGGGCACGCACTGCAGGCCTGGGTGGGCTCAGCAGGTCTTGCAACATGAACACAACAGATCTTTGTTAATAAAGTAGACAGCACTGCGATTGTTTACAAATCCATTACCAAGTAAAAATGCAGCCAGAATATTAAAACTGTACAGCCAGTCTTAATAGAAATCAGGAGTGATAAACAAGAGATTGATGGAAAGATAAATGGCAAATACTATTTTAAGTATTGTTAAGCATTGCAGTTGTTTCCTGAGGTTTTTGGTGTCATTGCAGGAATAGAAAAACAGCCCTTAGTTGAATCCCTCAAACTGAAAACATGTATACAAACGCTTCTGCAAGTGTCTTCATCAGTTACATCGTAAAAAGTGTTCACAAAGCTAAACCAGATTTATATATACTGTATATATTTTTTTAATTGTTGATACATGCATTTTTGTGTATCAGTTTTACTTCAGGTTTACCAACCAGTCTCTATGATGTTTTCCACCCATTTGCTAGTAGTTTTGTAGATGCCTCCTGATGAATTAAGCAGCTGTTCTTGAAATGTATGCTTTCTAGCCCATGCGTTTCCCAATTGGCTATACTTTATAGTGATGTTATTCTTCAAAGCATTATATAACAAATGGAAACGTGAGTGATCTCTGTGCTGAAAAAATGGATACAACAAGTTCATGCCTTTATTATCCTTCATTAGGTTTAAGTCCCTATAATGACTATTTTTCAAGTTTTCATGTTGTAAGTTTGGAATATAAGGATCACCTGTATTTAAATGAGAATGTTATAGGTGGTGACCATAGGTTAATTGTTTTATTATATTTAAATGATTCCTGTGTGTAATTCCATGTATACACAATGTATGTCAGAAATTGATTTGTTGTTTGAAACGCATTCCCCTTTTCACTGACCAAATAAAGAGTGGTAAAAAGGCACACCATCACTTGGGTGTATAAACAAATAGCTGTAGTGTGTGCAGTTTTATGTTGTATCTTGCTTTTGTATGTAAAATCTAAATCTCCAAATGTTCTGTTTCAGAAAGCCTTTCCCAGAAGGCCTGTGTTATCACAGGTGTACAGCAAGATGCAGTCCAGTTAGCTCACTGCCTTGAGAAGACATTACATTATTGACACAGCTCATGGTAAAGTATCTCTGTAAAGTAAAGTCAATGACGGAATCAACTTTATATTAAAAGTTTGTGATAACCATTCCACATACTGTAATAACTGCATCCAACCTGGGTGGCTGTCAGCATGTGGTGAATGGTTGCACAAGAATGACATCAACAACAGGAGATGCAGAACAACGCCCCGTGTGGGTGCTTTTTTTTTATTTGTTTTGTTTTTTATAAATTTAGTCGTTGCCAATTATTTTTATTATTTTCTCCCAATTTGGAATGGCCAATTATGATTTGAAGCTCAACTCACCGCTACCACCCCTGCGCTGACTCGGGAGGGCGAAGACGAACACACACTGTTCTCCGAAGCGTGTGCCGTCAGCCGACCGCTTTTTTTCACACTGCGGACTCACCATGCAGCCACCCAAGAGCTACAGCGTCGAAGGACAATGCAGCTCTCGGGCAGCTTACAGGCAAGCCCGCAGGCGCCCGGCCAGACTACAAGGGTCGCTGGTGCGCGATGAGCCGAGGACACCCTGGCCGACCTAACCCTCCCTCCCCCCGGGCGACGCTCGGCCAATTGTGCGCCGCCCCCTGGGAGCTCCCATCCACGGTCGGCTGTGGAATAGCCTGGACTCGAACTTGCAACGTCCAGACTATAGAGTGCATCCTGCAATCCACGTGGTGCGCCTTTACTGGATGCGCCACTCGGGAGCCCCCGCGTGGGTGCTTTTTATTATTACAAGCAAACAAAAAATAAACACGCCTGAACAGAGCCAGCGATAGTTAAGGTCAGGCTGAAAATAAACATAATAAACAAACAAGTCCCGAACACTTTTATACGATCCAAATAAAGAATATTTCACACAGCTGGTGCAACAGGGTCAGGCAGCAAGGCACAGGGGTCCTCACTTGGCAGCTTTTGTACAGATCATGTATCTCTGCGCTGCTCCTTCAAGTCACTCCTCGTAGTCTGCAAACGATGTAAGCACAAAGCTGTTCACAAAAACACAGGCAACACAATGCGGCCCAACACTCGAGCTCGCCAAAACTGCTCCCCTATATACTGCCAGGGTTGTCAACTGTTTTTACAAAAACCTGTCCACTTCTTCCTGAAACCCGCCCAAAGCCCACCCAATCAGGAGCGTAAGTTGTGACATCACAATCACCTCTGATATTCCCCATTGTAACAAATAGCAACTGCACTATTTGCAATTGCAATTACCAGGGATCCTAGGAATCTGTTTGCTGCAGAATAATGCGGAAACTATAGAAATCACGCCTAAATATCGTGTCAATGAGTTTGGCAATATCCATCCAGGTGACAAAGACTAACTCGAGATAAACTAATGTAAATACTATTTTTTGTTTTTTATTATTAGTACACAGACGCATTTGTAATGTGTAAAGTAAAATGGTAGGCCTACGTTTGTTTATTATTGATTGATGGCACTCTGGTGAGTTTGTGGAACTTCCTTTGAATTTGAAAGTGTACCAATTAATGCTTCCTGTAAAAACTAACTGTTATTCAACAATATCTTATAATGTGATGTGGGGGGCACCCAGTGGGGGGCACCCAGTTTTTAGCCTTTTAACTATTCAAAATATATCCTAATCTAATATCCGCACACATGCCCAAAACTAGCCTAAAAAATAGGCATCCGCCCAAAGCCATTTCTTCACGCACAATACAAAAGTACAAGCCCAATTGGGCGTGAACCCGTCCAATCTGGCAACACTGTATACTGCCAGGCTGCTCCTCACAATCAGCACTGCACCAAAATCTAGCCAATCAGTATACACTGCACCAAAATCTAGCCAATCAGTATACACTGCACCAAAATCTAGCCAATCAGTGCACACTGCAGCACTGATCACGAGGAGTACACCTGACAGTACAACAGCTCCAGGTCCTACCTGCCCTCGAGTGCAGCATCCTCACAGCGTCGGGAGGAAGATTTACAGCTCAGATAAATTCTCTCCCTGTCACAGTGGCCTATACTGGAGACATCTGTAGCCATTTTTTTCTAATTAAGCTTTTCAAAATGTCCTGCATACTTCATTTTCTGATGTCTTACAGTATCTGATATTATGTGAATAACTAAATCTTAAACTAAACAGTAGGCCATTTTACTGTAAAACAAAAGCTACATAAATAAAACAATCAGAGGTGAACATGCATTTTCTATTGCTGCTATCTTCCATTTCAGCCATGTGTACCTGCTTAATGCAAATACTCTTGCTTGTCTGAACCTTGGTAGTCTAAACTGGCCTATAATCCAAACCATGCTGATATCTGCTTTAGAAACAACCATGCTGATATCTGCTTTAGAAACAAAAACATAAAACTCGACAATACATTTTTCGTATGGTCCATGATAATAACTCTAAACCAGGGATGTCCAATCCTGGTCCTGGAGGACCGGTGTCCCTCCTGGTTTTTGTTCCAACTGTGTCATAAATTACTTAATTGGACCAATTATTACCAATTATTGTTCTCCTGCTCTAAACAAATCACTAATCTGAACAGGATCCTGACTCAATGGTGTTTACTGTAATTATTAGAAAATAAGGTAAAACACATAAGAGACTAAGCTAAGTATACAAGCGTTTTGGTGAGTGATTTCATAAGTGCTTTGATCAGTGCTACAGTGCACAGCACAGTACAGTATCGCTACACATGTGGAACTTCCTGAAATTACCCTACCTGGAATTGTCAGCATAATACAGGGGGTATTAGCATGTGTCCTTTCAAAATTATAAATATTATAAATAATAGTAACTTCAGTTGGTGTTTTTATTTTTATAAACACTTGCTAATTGTGCTGACTTTCTGAATTTCCCACATAGTGTCATGACACAATGAACAGGGTAATGTGTTTCACCTAAATACATTGTTTAATCTTTATTCTATACACAGTTTCAAAGTTTGTGTTCCCAATAAATATAATTTCTTATTTTACCTCTTCGCAGGTGGAAGTCCTATCAACACCAGTCGGTGAAGAAGTGTCCTGCTTCAGAATATTTCAGCGAAAGAGTATCGCAATATTATTGATGTCATTGTAAGTAAAGAAAAAAATACAGTACTGTGTATACATGTTCTTATGTAGAGAGCTTACCGGATTCACCCAACACCAATTTTATGCATACCGTATTACTTCGAATTTCCGCTGCCCTTAAATAAGCTCCGCCCTCAAATAAACGCCGCTCTCAATCATGAAACAGGGACATTTTTTTCCCTACCCCAGTTCAAATAAATGCAGCACTTAATTCAGAAACGCATACAAAACACAGTATGGCAAAACATTACAAATAGAAACAAAATTAACTGAATAAACGTCAATATTTAAAAGAATACAATTACACACTGGAACATACCGCTATTTTACTGTATGGAACCAAAACAAAAGAAGAATACCATAGGCACACAGCACTATGAACTGATATTGGTGTATGAGTAAATACAGCAGCACTAATATATATATATATATATATATATATATATATATATATATATATATATATATATATATATATATATATATACTGTATATATAGTGCCGTGAAAAAGTATTTGCCCCCTGTCTGATTTTCTGCATTTTTGCACATTTTTCACATTGTATTTGGTCAGATTTTTGTGTGGGTTGTAGTAGTATATAGAGGGAGTCTGAGAGAAAAAATGAAACCAAAGTTTGGTGCTTCTTTTATTTTTTTGGTGTGCAAGGTAATCAAACATTCAATCTTCAGGTGTGAAAAAGTTATTGCCCCCCCCCTAGTTAACTAAACCCAATTAAAGGGATAATTAGGGTCAACTGTTTGACTACTTTGGTTAACAACCAGGCCTGATTTGGGCCAGCCCTGCCCAATATAAATCTGACTAACATTGGCCCATACCATCAGAGTGAAGTTGTCAGCACACAGGTTCTAGAGGCACATCATGCCACGAACAAAAGAAATTCCTGAAGCCCTCCGGAAAAAAGTTGTTGATGCCTATCAGTCTGGAAAGGGTTACAAAGCCATTTCTAAGGCTCTGGGGCTCCACCGAACCACAGTCAGAGCCATATTGTCCAAATGGAGAAAGTTTGGGACAGTAGTGAATCTTCCCAGGAGTGGCCGTCCTGCCAAAATCTCTCCAAGAGCAAGGCATAAAATCATCCAGGAAGTCACAAAGAACCCTAGAACATCCAGGGATCTGCAGGCCTCTCTCGCCTCAGCTAAGGTCAGTGTTCATGACTCCACCATCAGAAAGACACTGGGCAAAAATGGGATTCATGGCAGAGTAGCAAGGCGGAAACCATTGCTCACGAAGAAGAACATGAATGCTCGTCTCAAGTTTGCCAAAAAGCACCTGGATGAGTTTTGGAACAATGTTCTATGGACAGATGAGTCAAAAGTGGAACTTTTTGGCCGACATGGGCCCGTTATGTCTGGCGAAAACCAAACACTGCATTCCACAGTAAGAACCTCATACCAATGGTCAAGCATGGTGGTGGTAGTGTCATGGTTTGGGGATGCTTTGCTGCATCAGGACCTGGACGCCTTACCATCATTGAAGGAACCATGAATTCTGCTCTGTATGAGAGGATTCTACAGGAGAATGTCAGGCCATCCATGAGCTGAAGCTGAAGCACAGCTGGGTCATGCAGCAAGACAATGATCCGAAACACACAAGCAAGTCTACATCAGAATGGTTGAAGAACAAGAAATTTAAAGGTTTGGAGTTGCCTAGTCAAAGTCCAGACCTAAACTCCATTGAGATGTTGTGGCAGGACCTGAAATGAACAGTTCATGCTCGAAAACCCACAAATGTCACTGAGTGGAAGCAATTCTGCATGGAGGAGTGGGCCAAAATTCCTCCACACCGCTGTGAGAGACTAATCAATAACTACAGGAAGCGTTTGGTTGCAGTTATTGTTGCTAAAGGTGGCGTATTGAGTCTAAGAGGGCGATTACTTTTTCACACAGGGGCATTGGGTGTTGCATAACTTTCTTTAATAAATAAATGAAATATGTATCAATTTTTTGTGTTATTTGTTCACTCGGGGTCCCTTTTATCTAATATTAGGTTTTGGTTGAAAATCTGATAACATCAAAAATATGCAAAAATGCAGAAAATCAGACGGGGCAAATACTTTTTTATGGCACTGTATGTATATATATATATATATATATATATATATATATATATATATATATATATATATATATATATACAGTACTCCCTCGCTTTAAGGTTGTCGGTTATAACGCGCCTCAGATTTAACGCTCCTACAGCATGTCCTCCAATTCCCTATACTAGTGATTCATGCAATATTTCTACAGTAGATACAGTACCGGTGTTAAAACTTTCAACAACTTCTCAGTCTAACTTCCGTTAATGTCTCTCCCCTTTGATGCAGTATCTGAACTGCAGAAAAGCTGCGCTGGCACTTTATAACACAGACATCTTATTCAGCATTCGTTTTATAACTAAATAAACATTAGGTCTATTATGTGGTTTTCTTTCCTAATGTATTTACTTTTTTGCTGCGAAAGGAGCTGCGGTGTTCTCTGGGAGACGAAACGCTTCAACCCGCTCCGGCAGCCTAACCTAGGGTGAGCCCGTTCCCTCTTCCCCTCTCCCGACCCGCTCTCCTTCTCTGTCACTTTGAACTGAACTCCCGACCGTCGTTTAACCAGGCTATTTATAGTTTAATAACTGCTAATTAAAATGATCCACCAGTGGGAATCTTACCATTTTTTTTTAAATTTTTTTTTTTAAATATAGCATTGATTGCATTGTGCTTTATGCATGGTTGATTCATGGAAAGTTACATTTTTGCTTCACTATATGTGCAATAAAATGGTGATTAAAACGTCACTGTCACTGTTTTCTGACTTTCTGAAATTCAAACAAATTCAACTCAATGAAAACAGATATGACGGGTGGGATATAAACTGGATTATGCAGCAGTCGAAAAACCAGATGGAGACAGAGAAAAACCTTGCTAACTATACGGTACGAACTTCAAAAACATTTTGTGTTATTTACTCTTGTTATTTCTTTATTTAATTATGCTGTATCAGTTATATTTAAACAAAATATATAAGTCAATATTTATTTACTTATGCTGTATTAGCTATATTTAAACAAAAAAATATATAGTTGTATTTACTATCCAACCTTGCCTCACTTATTTTGCAGCTTCAGGCCCCCTGTAACAATAGTCTTCCCTCGGGTCAATAATTTTCTACTATAGTCCTCCACTCCAGTCCCTATTTAGTGTATATGTATGTATATACAGGCTAACTTCACTATAATGAACCCCTCCTGGGACCTGGAGAAATGTTAGTTATATCAGGGTGTTCAGTATAATAGGGTTTGGCATTTTTCTGTATCAGAATAATGACAAAACGGCTAATCTGAATTGAACATCAATATATTGCACTTTTATGAAGATTCCTTCACACTGATCAACATTTAAATGGTATTGTGACAAAGTACTCGTGTCACATGTACTCAAAGGCAGTCCTTGAGAACACAGTGGGACTCGGGCACAGGAAAATCGCGCATCCACGTCCAGCTTTGAAAAACTGCATCTGCACAGGCATGGAATCATGCGGGATGCAGAATTCTATGGGGATACAGAAATCTGCATAACACCAGCATTTCAACTCCAACTCCCATGTCTCTGTCTTGCAATGTGGTTACCCAGTTGGGTTTTTACTGGAGCAATCTAGGTAAAGTACCTTGCTCAAGGATACAGCAGCAGTGTCCCCCACCTGGGATTGAACCCATGACCCTCCGGTCAAGAGGCCAGAGCCCTAACCACTACTCCACAACACATACTTACAACATATATTGATAACAAACTAATTCTGTAGCAAAATAAAACAGCACACTTAACACCACTGGTTTTCTACAGTATGCTCAATCTTCTGCGTTGCTCAATACACGAAACCCTTGATTAAAAGTAACCTTATAAAACTGTATTTTTCTTTTAAAACACATTTTAATTTTATTACATGTAAATACTTTTCAGAAACATCAATCGTTCACGTATAGAGATTTTGATCTACGCAGGCATCAAATCTAATAGGATACAGAATTCTATGGGGATGCAGAAATCTGCGTAACACCGGGTCGATCATGTACGTGATCGCTCTAAAAGGGCTAATTTGCATTGAAGAAATCAGTTCTTGCTGTTGGGATCATTAAAAATGGGTGTTCGTTATAAGAAGGGTTCATTATAGTATATAAACAAGTAGCTTTTGAGTTAATGAAATTAAAACTACCATTGTCCCTGAGTCTGCAAGATGTTTAAATTGTACTGGCACTTTTTGTAACCATTGAACTCTTCCCGAGAGTAGACTGGACAGAGGCTCTCCATAACAAACAGGACTAGCTATTGTAACCATCATTCAGTGGCTAAGCCAGGCATAACAGGTTTGGTGGATAGCTGTTAATAGCCACGAACTATGTCCTAACGCACCAGCTGAATCACAACATATTTTCTGGTTGCCAGTTTACTACTAAACCTTCTGTTCCAGTAGGCCAGAAAAAACAGGGCATTAGTTTACGCAGCCACATTTGAGAAGTTTGGCAAATTTCCAAAATGTTGTTGTGTCTGTGAAGCGTTTTACTGATTTTTTTTTTTTTCTGACTTCCTACAAGAACATACACAAAGGGTTGTGTTAAGTGATTGGCCTTCAGTATGCATCAACACCCTATACATGATTTCCCCAAAGTGTACCTGCTTTCACTCTGTTCTTTGTCTTAATCAACAACAGAGCGAATACTTTCTCAAAACAGAGAAGCTCCCTTTGCTAATGATATGTAGAGTGATGGATTCTTCAGTAGAAAGGCAAGCAGCTATAACCTGGCTTTAGAGATAACAACAGAGTTGATTGGTGGGCAGATACATAGAGAAATTCAAGTCAAGAATGTTAAGTTGATCATTCTGTCAAATCCATGCTATAAAATCACCCACCTAACCCTGCTCTGTAAAGACTAGAATGTGCCCACTTTGTTTGTTCACAAAAACACCTTGTTTTCTTTTTTCTGTCTTATAAAATAAAATCAACGGAACAAAAAAATAATACTTCAAGGAAATGTTTTTGAAATATATAATTTATAATTTATTTGACCAAAAACCAACCTTCATTTAATAATGAATCATGACTACAGCATAGTATTACAATTTGTATTTTTAATTGTTATTGGAAATTTGTCCTTGTACTTCAACTCTTTAATTTTTTCCACTTGCTGTGTACACATATATTAAAAAACAAAAAAAAAAGATACTATTTGTTTTAAATGGAGTGCATATCCTCACAGTTTTACTTGAAATAGGCTTAACAAGAGTAGACATCCTGTCTCTTAAAAATAGAACAGTGCTTTTATATCTCTTTAGAATGCTGGGGTTCCTGGAGCCCACCTGTAAATGAAAAGGTAATATCCTGATTAATTCCAGTTTCGTGGCCAGCCTTGGGTCCCAGGTACTGTTTAAAATGCAGCAAGACGCACATTGTTTCTTTAAGTATGCATGTACGTACAGGAAACATTACTTCCTGTATGTTTTCCCGGGTGAAAGAATTTTAAAATAACCACAGACCTCAGTCATTTGAAAGGTAATTTATTTTATTGCTATTATGCAGATGCAAGCTGTGGCAGTTTTTAGGTATGCATTGACGTGAAAGACAATTATTGCTGACAATTAAACATTTGATACCCAGTACCATTTCAAGAGTAGTTCTTGATTGAAAGCTGGTTAGCATATAGTATGTGCTGAACATGACTATAGTGTTGGTGCATGTATAGCTGTGTAATATAACTAGATATTGCAGATTTATTTATTGCCTACCAAATTTCAGTGCGCTGTGCCTTTGACTTTTTCTCCACCATCGCTGTTTTGTCCCTAAGTGACCCTATAATCACCCGGTACAGTACATGCACAGCTCATTATCATTAAAAAAATAGTGCAATGGAACAAAATTAGTCTGTAAACATTTGTACTTAACCCCCCATCTCTGCCTGCTACTTTATTTTCATTGTATGTGGGCTACAGTTGCTGCTGACATAAACCAGGTTTATATAACTGAAAGATAATGTGACAAAATGACGACAGACAAACCCGATCTTATCACAAGAGTTTTATCTTGGTATTTTAGATTGTCTGAATTCTGATTGTCAAACAGAGTCTTGCGATTTTGACTGTGGTTGTAGGATTGGAACAATAAGGCTTCATTGCTTTACATTTGGTATGCTCAAATTCTTTTCATTGCACAGCCTAACGGGTCTTGTAATGTTTTTATAGGTGCATTTGAACATGTCAGAAAGTATGCCTTTCAGCAACAATAGGGATGAGCTGGGCGCCATCAGACTCCTTGCAAAGGAAGCAAAACAGAAGAATATTTTGGTTTATGGTCTCCTGGTTAATTATCCAAAGGTATGCACTTCCTATAACATGCATAAGTCATAATTGCAATAGCAGTTAGGAATGTCCTTTTTTAAAGAAAATCAAAGTGATCGGTTGAATTATTTAGCTCTCTTGTCTTGTCATGTTCTGCAGCTTTCCCACTGGAGGCAATAGTTAACATGTTGAAAACTTAACTAGATAACCCAATGCTTTTATGAAAATAAAGGTAACAAATGATGCATACAATTATCTTTTATGTTTGAATTCATAATTGATAATTACCCAGTTATGGTATAGTGATTATTTGTATTAGTTACGTTGGTTTGAGATGGCTCTGCAGTATCACAGGCATGCTAAAGATTCCTAAGGTTAAGAGGTTATACTGTAGAATGTTTGACACCATAGATTTCTTTTTTTACAGACATGTACAGTACAGCAGTTTCTACATTCTGGCCATCTCAAAAATCTAAACAGCAATTTCATTTGTCTTCAAATTTGATACACACGTGTCCTCCATGAATTTCCCGGTCGATCTTTGATTATTGGTATCATCTAATGAAAATGAAAAGTTTTTTGACCACATTTGTTTTAACTTCATTAATGATACATACTTCAAACCATTCTATCCAAGGGGCCAGGGGATCTCTGTGCACAAAAACACCAGTGTCAATCTAGTTTGGATTTTGGACAGTCAACCTTAATAATTGTTTTCACTGGGAAGACTTAATCCAGCTATATACCATATTCATTGCGACTGAAGTAGCACCAGTGGTTTTTATGAAGATAAAACAACATGTATGAACCCTGTGTTCCTTTAAATGGAATTTTAAATTGCAACAGGGGTAAAATATGTATTTTTTATGTTCCATTTGGGTACAAATTACGTAAATTAAACTTGTTGTTTACTTTTAGCTTATTGAGAGAAACTACTATATAACATGTTTTCTGTATAATGTGCATCAGTGAACAGCCTTGGGTGTATTGTGTGTACCTTTTGTATAAATCAGCTCCTATCAAAAACGCCACAACATACTATGTGTTATACTATTACCAAAGTCAACTGTATACAGTGTAACGCACACCCCGAATATACAGTAACACACAGAAGAAATTCTCCCAATTTTTGTAAAAGGCTGCTCATTATATTTTATAAATGGTATCACCTTTTACAGTTTTCTTGTTGTAGTAATATATATATATATATATATATATATATATATATATATATATATATATATATATATATATATATATATATACACACACACATACACGGTTAGGGATATATATATATATAAATATCGTATTAAGCATTTCAAAGCTGTGTTATACAGAAATATACCAGTTTTAAGTTTCATTTAAGTACAATGTATACAATATAGTCGTTGTAATTGAGGGCAGCTTTGTGCTGGGATCTGTTCTCTTCAGATGCAATAAAAAATATATAAAAAACAAACAAAAAAAACCCAGCTTACTATAAACAAAGACTTTACCAAAGTTTATCCTAATAAAAATATAATTGCATTTTGAGCTCCTAAGTACTTCCCTGTTTTACAGTATGCTTTAGTTTTATAACAATAATTCATACAATTTGTTTGACATTCTTTGTATGATTATGATTATTATGAAATCTTCTTTGAGAACAGGAAACAGGAAACTTTTCTAAAAAAGAAAAGACACAGCAGTTGTTTTTTTTATTTAAATGTAACAGTTCAAGGTTACTTCCTAGATCTGTGCACACAAAGTGCTGCAGGTTTTCGAGACCTTGAAATAACAAAAACACCTTGTTTGAAAGAATAGCTGCTTCATATAATGAATAACAATTGAGGGGACCATGATAACAAACCAGTGCAAATGACATAAACAATATAATATTTTGTATCTAAAATGTATTTTTAATTATGAATCTGCTGTCTAGAACCCCATACAGTAGGTGTGCCTATATCTGGTTACCACTATATTACCACTATATCTGGTTACCACTATCTATGTGTGAACAGTATTTTTATGTCTTGCACCTCTTGTTTCAAAGAATGTGGCTTAATAATTAGAGAGTTGGTGAGGCTTAGGTAGCATAAAGGATTACCAAAAATACATTTTATATATATACATAAATACATACATATCTATCCATCTATCTATATACAGTTTATATATATATATATATCCTGTCAAAATTTATTCATACCTGAGAAGTACATGTACACACACTTATGCTGTGTCTTCCAGTATCATTAAAATATTGGAAGACACAATGTCTTTTTGTGTTTTATTATAAGCATGAAACCCTAGACTGGACTCATCCCATTTATTCTGACAATGTTATGTAAAGATGCAGCATAGGTTTAAAGGAGTTCTGAAACATGTTTTAGAAGCAGCTAGCAGTGGAACACTGCAACTTGCTGCTCTTGAAAACAGGGTCAGTTTCTAGAGGCATTCTTGTTTACTTTTTGGGTTATTCTTGTATTTAATTATGGTACAATGAAAAGTATTGTGTTTCCTTGCTTTTGGTACAATATTTGAGTGATGTTGTGTTCACGTATGGACTTACAGACTTGCTTTATAAATATGAGAAGTCAAAATGGTTTAAACTGTTTTAAAACATGCACATTTTAATGTTTTTAACATGGAAATGGATGATGTTTGAATACGGAAAAATGTCCCACTCTGAATGAAAAGGCACCAATTCCAACCTTTTCTTTTAAAAATGTCGCAATGCAGTTTCTTGATTTCATGTTGATACATTTCACCGTTTGTTTTCAAAGAAAGTAACATAATCTTTGTCACTTTTTGAAATTGTGGTCTCATCCCCAGTAACATTTTTTCATGCTCATGTGCCTGTGTTAGAAGAGTCACCTAATCCTTTTAAAGTTTTACATTGTGGTCTCACTGGTGTGAAAGGGCTGTCATGGTGATATATAGAGGCTTTTAATCCTCATTTTCGAGTACCCTGATGTTTACATGTAGACTGTTTCCTCCCAGCTTAAGAAATAAAAAAGGAATGTTAAACTTGAGATCAGATAAACATTTTTGTAAAGCACCAGGGCCCCACTCCATCACCTGTGCCTAAATTCATTAAAATGATTTATTATGAAATGTATGTTGAAATTCTACACCAAGACACAGTATCTTTACTTTCCATAGAAAAATAGACGTTATCTTTATAATATAGACGTTAATATAGATGTTATCCTTTGCTATTTTTTTTCAATAGGATACATAACACGGAATCCTTGTAGAGAACATGCTTTTAAGCTTGTGTCATTAAAAAAAAAAAGAGCTGAAAAAATCATGCATTTTCAATGCGGTATACATTACACTCAGATTAAATCTTTAAACCATAGATATTCTCAATCCATATTTCAGTAGCTTTCTAGTGAGAGAATGCCCAGTGCTTGAAAACATGACTTTCAAAATCATGCATCAGATATATCAATAATGACTAAAGTAGTCACTAAATTAGTAACTCAATAAACAATACATTCTATTTTAAATAGTAAACTAATAAACTTTGACAAAAGCTCTGACTAAAATGTGTGCTAATCTCCACAGAGGCTAAGGCCGGAGATACACAAGCAATTTGTAATCAATTTTATTTTGGTAACTCTAATTTTAGACTGGCAATCGAGTTGTTAGAATAAACCACTGCTCTATTTTCAGTTAAGCTATGAAAAATATGATAAATGTTGTATTACTGTAACTTTATTAGGCAGAATTATAATAATATCATGATAACTTTGATGATGTTTAAATGTAAAAAAAAAAATAATAATAATAATAAAAAAAAATCACCAATAGTGAATATAGCAGCCTTAATACAAGTTATGGTGCTAAGCATGCATACATTTAATTCACCTTTCTTCTGTTCTATGCAGTGCCTTTTCTGTTTTTTCATAATGTGTCTGGCAAATAGTTATTTTTTAGCTGCCAGAAAGCTATTTCTTTATGTGGGAGTGTGATGGGGTGCTAGCTTGCCCCTATAAATATGTGTTTGTTATTGTTGTTAGTTTTACTGTTTTCATTATGTTTTTTGTGATTCTTGTTTTGGTTTGGATCAGAAGGGAGGGGGTTAAGTTCTTCCCTGTGAAAATACATGTGAGAATGTGGCTGGAGCCTTAAGTGCTTAATTGTTAATTATTAGTTAATTGGGCTCCAGCCACAGAGTATAAAGGGCAGGTGAAACCGTTAGTGTGGAAGTGTTTTTTCTGTTGGGAGTGCTGGGTTTTGGGGAGTTTTGTGTTTGGAAGGAGGGAGTGTTTTGTTTGAAAAGCCTTGGAACCTGACCATTTATTTTGTAAGTTGTCACGTGTATTATTTGTATTTGAACCTTTTTGTTGGCCCTTGTGCCTATTTATTTGATATTTTTTGTTTAATAAAGATCATTATTTTGCCCCTTTCACTGTCTCTGAGCCTCAAACCTCTGTCATCCTGCCACAGGGAGCCATAAGCAATATACTTTTTATGTAAAAGGAATGAGAGAGACTGGGGTACAACGCTACCCCATCTGAACTTTTTTAGCCAATACGGACAGAAACATATCAACTACTTTACCGTGAACTTGAAATGTATACCGTGACATCACTAGTAGAGTCAAAGGAATAATAACATGGGCTGTTTATGTGGAATACACAGTGTTTAGTATGCAGTAGGTTTTGTTACACATTTGTAATTAAAAAAGAAGTATAAATTACTATTTGTTCAGCTTTGATTGAAAACAGCACAAACACAAAACATTTAATATCTTCACGGTCTCAAATAATTATGAATAATTCTAGAACAACATTCCTAAAGCAATTAAAAAAAAAAAAAATATAAAAAAAAAAATTTATACTGGTGATCCTTGGTATACAGTATGACTTCCTAAATATTTTAAACAGCTGAGCCACATTGCGAGATCTGCATAAGAATAATTTATTTTCACAAATATACATGATTAATTCTTTTTTAGCCAGGTTTTTGTTGAAGACTTTGAAATGACCACCCACACAAATCAAATACTCCACTCCATTAAGAAATGTGTTGAAATTTAAATATGATTTTGCAACTGATAGGTCTAGATGGAATATGTTTTTAAAAACAAATAAAAAATTTTCACTGTTAGCTTTTTGAAAATGAGGTTCAGAATTTCTGCAGGAGTCCACTTGAGATCTGCAATATAATATTATTTTCCCCTGCAGTCTCTGAAGGTGTGTATGTGTGTGGGAGTTCAGGGTGACCTAACTTCAGGAGGACAGGTAGCATTCGAAACCTTGAAATCCTAAACTTACAAGGGTTAGGACAAAAGACTGGAGCTAGGAAGCATGGCTCAGTTCCAACATCCGCAGTTTGTACAGTAAGTTGTGTTGAACTCTTGCATCCCTGATGGTCAGTCACATGCATGTACAGTACTGCAGTTTATTTAGTGAATGCAGTGTATGTACTATAAATAATGTTATTATAACATAAGAACATAAGAAAGTTTACAAATGAGAGAAGGCCATTCGCCCATCTTGCTCGTTTGGTCGTTAGTAGCTTATTGTTCCCAGAATCTCATCAACCAGCTTCTTGAAGGATCCCAGGGTGTCAGCTTCAACAACATTATTGGGGAGTTGGTTCCAGGCTCCCACAATTCTCTGTGTAAAAAAGTGCCTCCTATTTTCTGTTCTGAATGCTCCTTTATCTAATCTCCATTTGTGACCCCTGATCCTTGTTTCTTTTTTCAGGTCGAAAAAGTCCCTTGGGTCGATATTGTCAATACATTTTAGAATTTTGAATGCTTGAATAAGATCGCCGCATAATCTTCTTTGATCAAGACTGAATAGATTCAGTTCTTTTAGCCTTTCTGCATATGACATGCCTTTTAAACCCAGAATAATTCTGGTCGCTCTTCTTAGCACTCTTTCTAGAGCAGCAATATCCTTTTTGTAGCGAGGTGACCAGAACTGAACACAATATTATAGATGAGGTCTTACTAATGCATTATAAAGTTTTAACATTACTTCCCTTGATTTAAATTCAACACTTTTCAATGTATATCCGAGCATTTTGTTGGCCTTTTTTATATCTTCCCCACATTGTCTAAATGAAGACATTTCTGAGTCAACATAAACTCCTAGGTCTTTCATAGATTCCTTCTTCAATTTCAGTATCTCCCATATGATATTTATAATGCACATTTTTATCGCCTGCGTGCAGTACCTTACACTTTTCTCTATTAAATGTCATTTCCTTGAATTCCTACTGCGTTCAGTTTGAGAATTAATCTTTTATGCAGGAATTTGTCAAAAGCTTTCTGGAAATCTAAATAAACCATGTATATCATATGCTTTGCAATGATCCATTGTCGATGTTGCATCCTCAAAAAAATCAAGTAGGTTAGACACGATTTCCCTTTCCTAAAACTATGCTGACTGTCTGCCAGGATACTGTTACCATGTAGGTCATTTTCCATTTTGGATAGGAACAGGTCGACATAACATTCCCAGGTTTGGATAGCCAGTGCTTTACTTGAAGTTTAATATAGAGATAAAACTAGAAGGCTGTGTGGTCCAGTGGTTAAAGAAAAGGGCTTGTAACCAGAAAGTCCTCGGTTCATATCCCACCTCAGCCACTGACTCATTGTGTGACCCTGAGCAAGTCACTTCACCTCCTTGTGCTCCGTCTTTCGTGTGAGACGTAATTGTAAGTGACTCTGCAGCTGATGCATAGTTCACACACCCTAGTCTGTAAGTCGCCTTGGATAAAGGTGTCTGCTAAATAAACAAATAATAGAAGAAACTACTTGACTGGAAGCCAAAGGCTGCAATAGACTAGAAAGCTACTGAAGGCTTGTGATTGGAAATGAAGACAATCATATTTTAATAAGATAGTGTCTTATACAGGGAGAGCAAGATAGAGCTTTGACAAATTTGTTTGCATATTAAAACTGGAAAATAAAGCTTTAGCCTTTGTGATTAGCCCCCTTTGTATGCTTTAGTATTCTTTGCACAATTGACTGTTTTGTTACATTTTTTTGGTTAAATGTAATAGTTGCATAGTTCTGTTCATTATGTTGATTCAGTTTCCAATCATTCTTAACCTCAATATCATCACAATCTGTAGACACGGTAATCAAACATATCACTGAAAATCAAACATATTGTTTTTTAGACTTAAAAAGTTAATTTGCTCCATGTTGTTTATTGCATTGCTAAATAACTTGGCAGCTTTTGTACAGCATTTTCCACTTGTAACGAGAGCTCTTATTTATCTAATAATACACTCTGTTGAGATTTTGTGTACTGAACAAACCCTGGTCTTTTGTGCAAATTAGGGCTGCCAGTTAAGCCTCCAAATAGCAATCGATTAACTGGGCACAGAAAATCGAACTGTTCGAATAAATATTGATGATTGTACCGGACACATAAATTTTTGCTCCATTCCTTCTCCCTCCAACGTGATTATTTTAATATCATTGCAGTTAAGTAAAAGACATATTTTTTTATTCAGTGACAGCTGCAGCATCACGCATTGCATCTTGTTATACTGTATCACCTAACCTTCACTATCTGTGAAACACACAATGTGGAAATCCATGCCTAATAATAATAATACGCCTCCAAAACAATAAACCTCACTGGTTAATGATGATCCTCTTTTTTTAAGTGTAATACTGGATTTAACACTGGTTTTTGGCTCCCCTCTCTCTCAAGACTAAACCCTTCTACCGTTTTTACCATTGCCAGCCCGAGCTCCCCTCCATCTCAAACAGCAAAACAAGTCATTTTAGTTAGTGCAGACTGCCGGGTCGTTACACAGCTCCCCCCTCAGAGTCCCTCGTTCCAAGGGGACCAACAAAGTCCCAAAAATGACCCGGGAGTCTGCGCTGGCGTCGGGGCCTTGGTAGTGCTGGTGGCCCTGATCTCCCAGCAGCCGTGGCTGGCAGACTGTCAGCCCTGGGTGAACTGGAAACTCCTGGTAGGGCAGAAACAGGGATGAAAGGGGGAGCAAGTGGGGAAAGGGGACTGTCAGGCAAAGGGGAGACAGGAGCTGCTGGGTCAGGTTCTGCCAGGTCCTGTCCTCTGTAGGGGGCCAGCCGGTCGGTGGAGGGCCACCCTTTGCTCTCTGGGAGGTAGTTGAACCTGGTAGACCACCTCCCCGATCCTCTCCAGGACCTGGCATGGCCCAAGCCAGTGGCTGTCGAGTTTGGGATGGCGGCCCCTCCTCTGCTGGGGGCTGTAGACCCACACAAGCTCCCATTCTTCAAAATGTCTGGAGTGTTTGCTGCTCAACACTCTCTGCGTCCGAACAGCAAATCAAGTCCTTTTAGTTAGCGCAAACTGCCGGGTCGTTACACTATATACAGTCCGTTTTCTTCAATGTGCACAATTTATTTACAGGCTGTTTGCCAGGAATACAAGCCTGTTGTCCTGCTCTGGATTCAAGGCTGCGCACGTTTTTGTTTGTTTACATTGAATACACAGAGCGGCGTACTTGCAAAGCATTTTCAAAACAGATTCGCTGGTAGGATGGGACCAGTAAATCAGATGCTAGTTAACACGAGCAGGAATAGAAAAGCACACCCACTGCTTGTCTGGCAGAAATACTGTAAATAGCAAGGCAGGGCGTTCGGTGCAGCTTCGTTGATAAACTTAAATAATGTTATTAACTATGTACGTTACAAAAATGTAATTATTTAATCGATTATCCAGTAGTTATATCGATGTACACTGCATCAACAGTCCAAAACACCTTTGACCATTGTTCCATAGTCCAATTTCTGTGTTCTTGTGCATATATTAGCCTTTTAGTCTTGTTCCCTTTTCTTAACAGAGATATTATTACTGCAACACATCCTTTAAGTCCTGATTTCAAGAGTGACCTTTGTACTGTTGCTGGATGGACAACGACACCTGTGCCTTCTGCCAGTTCTGTTGTCTATTCAGTGTTTGTCTTCTTTCTATTCCTTAAGGCTATTGAGTGTTGCTCATCCTTGTTAGACAGCTTTTTGGTTCGTCCAGTCCTGGGTTTGTCAATTATAGATAATGTTTCTCTGTACTTGTTGATTATACTTTGGATACCACACCTTGAAAATCGACTGATGCGAGCTATTTCACTCAATGTTTTTCCTTGTTTATGCAAGTCAAGGTTATTATAAAAGTAGAAAACACTAGTGGAGGCTTTGAGTAAACTGTTGATGCTCATAATGCATCAGAATAGAAAAATGCAACATGTCTAAGACTTTTGAACAGAACAGAACTGAACTGAACTGCACAGCTACACCTTGATGACATTAAAAGAACACAGTGTACTGGAAGTTTGTATCCTTAACAGTAAGTAGTGAATACTAAAAGTGTGTCATTCATTGGTGAAACTTCTGTTTTCTGAAGGAGGATTTTCTCTGTGATTTCTTCTTTTTTTACTTTTCCCTTAGATATTTAAATTCTAATTTTAATTACACTGTGTAACAATTTTATTTTTTTTTGGTGCCTGGGTAGTAAGTGTTATTTCCTAATTGCTTATGCCTCAAAAGTATAGAAAATGGCTATTATTCCCCACAAACTTTGCTTTTGTGACCAGGACAGTAATATTTTGAAATTTACCTATTTTCCAGAACATTCCAGATAGATTCAGTGCTGGGTGAAATAAATGTATTTTTGTAGGATGGTACAGAGGGGAAAAGAGAGCCATGAAGTTCGCTATCACAAGAATTTGGCGGGAACCCACTGACCACTCAAGCAACTGCTACTTCTGCATGTTGGACCCTTCCAAACGTCGGACTGGCAAGAATGCACCTGCTATCACGTATCCGGACCTTCCTTCATCCATCGCCCCGGTGCCACACTGCCATGAGCTCCCCGTACCCACTCCTCCAGAGAGAGAGCAGCCGTCTTTAGAAGAGAGCAGCAAGTTAGAGAGCGAGGAAGACGTTGTAGATCCAGATGACAATTTCAGAGGTGGAGCTGAGGAGAGAAACCCATACTACCCCAACCAAAAAGACCTCAACGACTTGATTAGAGATCTTGGTCTCACCAAGTCCAATGCCGAGCTTTTGACGTCTAGGCTCAAGCAGTGGACTTGTTGGATGAAAGTGTGCAAGTCGCAGATCAGAGGAAGCGTCACCAACCTTTTTCCAGCTTCTTCACCCGTCAAGATGGGCTCTGCTGCCACAATGTGACCAGTCTGTTCGAGGCAATCGGAATCGCCTGAATGAGTGGCGCCTCTTCATTGACAGCTCATCCAGGAGCCTCAGAGCCTCAAAGACGTGCTGCTCCTTAATGGTAACAAGTACCTGTCTCTTCCCCTGGCTCACTCGGTGCACCTCAAAGAGGATTACAACAGCATCAAGACCTTGCTGGGCGCCTTGAAGTATGATGAGTACAGCTGGGAGGTCTTTGAAGGAGACTTCAAAATGGTGGCATTCCTGATGGGTCTCCAAGGCGGTTTTACCAAGTTTCCCTGCTATCTTTGCCTTTGGGACAGCAGGGACACCAAGGCGCACTACCACAGGCGGGACTGGCCACAGCGGACCTAGTTCTCTGTGGGGAGGAACAACGTCAAGTGGGAGCCACTGGTGGACCCCCGGAAGGTGCTGATGCCACCACTGCACATCACATTGGGCCTTATGAAACAATTTGTCAGAGCTCTAGATAAGGAGTCGGCAGCCTTCAAGTACCTTCAAGACTTCTTCCCTAAGCTGTCTGAGGCAAAGGTCAAAGCCGGTGTCTTCGTCGGACCACAGATAAAGAAGATCCTGGAGTGCAATGAATTCCCCAAGAAGCTCACTAGTAAGGAGAACGCGGCTTGGAACAGCTTTGTCGCAGTGGTTCGGGGCTTCCTGGGCAATCACAAGGCCTAAAAACTATGTGGAGCTGGTTGAGACTCTGGTGAAGAACTACGGCACAATGGGCTGTAGGATGTCCCTCAAAGTCTATATCCTTGATGCTCATCTTGATAAATTCAAGGAGAACATGGGAGCGTACTCAGAGGAGCAAGGCGAGCGCTTCCACCAGGATATACTGGACTTTGAACGCCGCTACCAAGGACAGTATAACGAGAACATGATGGGAGACTACATTTGGGGGCTGATTCGTGAAAGTGATTTACAGTATAATCGTAAATCTCGAAAAACTAATCACTTCTAAATCTTTTGTAGTCATTTTTGTATTACTTTAGTATAAATACATGTTAATTTGGATTCATATGTTGTTTTTTTCTGACTATGTGAACGAAGAGACACAAATTCGCCCGTTTTCTCATTGGAAATAGGTCAATTTCAAAATATCACTGTCCTGGTCACAAAAGCAAAGTTTGTGGGGAATAATAGCCATTTTCTATACTTTTGAGGCATAAGTAATTAGGAAATAACACTTACTACCCAGGAACAAAAATTGTGTTACATAGTGTTATTATTATTATTATACCATTGTATCTATGTATTCAAATATGTTACATTCAATAACATTTAAGAAAATAATAAAACAATTCCTCACAGTTGCAGGCAGAAACCCCTATTTCCTTCTGTTTTTTTTTTTTTATTTTTATTGTACAATACCTATTACATTTGGTTTAGATCCACAGTTTACTGTAAACGGTACTGAATAAAATACCATTATTCTTAAAATCAATCAGTGTGATAACCTTTTCTTGTTTGGCTTTTACAAGTGGAATTCTATAGATATGTTTATTCACTGGTCCAGTACGGAAATGTGTGTAGATACTAAAAAAGTGCATTTCCAGTGTACCTTGACAAGTACACTACAAAGAATTCAATTGTGTAAAGGAAACCTGAAAGCTGTGAGTCAATAAATTGCTGATTATTCCTGCCAGAAATGATGAAGTAAGTCATGGATATACAAAAGCACTAGGGTGAAAAGCTAAAGCGTATCCATACTTAAACTAACAAAAAAAAAAAAAAATTGGCTGAATGGAAATACAAAGTAATCTGGAATGCAGACAACCAGGCACCATATTCTGTTGGATGTTTCCTTAAAACAAAAGCCAGAAGTACTTTTTCAGTTATCTGGTTATTGTTTCATAGAATATGTGTCAAGAGTTTTGAAATGGACAAAATGTTATGTATTAAAAGACTGTAACACAAGAAAAACAGAATCACTTCGTACTACAGTGCACTATCCCATCATTGTGATTGAATCCCAATCTGGTGCCATATGTACAGTAAGAGCTGTGGAAATAATACTTTTTTTTATAGGAACTAGTGTATTTATTCTCGTGCCCTCATCTCCTGGAAACCTCTTTGTGCATTGTCAGTTATTATATTCATATTTTGTATAATAGCCTGGAATCAACTGTTGTTGCTTCTGTTGAGGCTGCGGAATGAAATGCATCATTGAAGCCCATATGTGCATATCAAATTAATAAGCTTAATCCTTTGCTCCAATGTTAACGTCACTATGTGATGAAGTGCTGAATGCTCTAAGGCCTCAAACACACAGCTGTATATCTGCTTATAATTAATTAAACACATAATAGATACAATACTTATGGGCTTCAGCAGCGCACCCTATGGATATTTCACAGACATGTCACAGCTAAGCTTGACTATAGTATGTTTTCTTTTATCTAATCAATACCTTTTACATCTAATCAAGTGGTGAAAGCCAGTATACAAGGCATACAGAATACCCTTGTTGATAACATGCATTCATAAAATGTACCAATATTTTAAATTTCTGTAAGCTATTCGTCAATGTGTGTCACTTAGTTAATTAAAATCAACTAAGGGGTCACAAATGGAGATTAGATAAAGGGGCATTCAGAACAGAAAATAGGAGGCAGTTTTTTTACACAGATAATTGTGAGGGTCTGGAACCAACTTCCCTGTAATGTTGTTGAAGCTGACACCATGGGATCCTTCAAGAAGCTGCTTGATGAGATTCTAGGATGAATAAGCTACTAACAACCAAACAAGCAAGATGGGCCGAATGGCCTCCTCTCGTTTGTAAACTTTCTTATGTTCTTATGTTCTAAGTCTGAGCTGGAGAGATAGCTCGAGGAAATGCACACAGATTCAAAAAGCAGGAGCCTATGTCGATTCCTTCAGACATCCCACCTATCAATCCACCAAAATACCAAATAGAAGACTGTGCACCTAAGTGGAAATAAGTAGAGCAAGCTGTGAAAAAGGCAAGGGCCTCATCATCTCCTGGGCCTAATGGAGTTCTGTACAGAGTGTACAAGCGTGTCCCTGGTGTTCTACGAATCCTGTGGAAATTGATGAAAGTAGCATGGGAAAAACAGGTTGTACCAAGAGCATGGCGCCGAGCAGGTGGGGTCTTTATACCCAAAGAAAAAGATTCTACGAGTATCGGTTAGTTTCGCTCTATTTCCCCGTTGAACGTGGAAGGCAAGATTTTCTTCAGCATTGTTGCTCAGAGATTGTCAACTTACTTATTGAAGAACTGCTTCATTGACACTTCAGTACAGAAAGCCGGTATTCCAGGTTTCCCAGGATGCTTAGAGCACATCAGTGTGATCTGGCAGCAAATTCAAACAGCTAAAAAGGAGAGGAAGGAGCTCCATGTGACGTTCCTGGATTTAGCTAATGCATATGGTTCAATACCACATGAGCTTCTTTGGGCAGCATTTGATTTTTTCAGTGTACTGAGGACAATAACAAACTTAGTGAAAGCCTACTTCTGAGATTTGCAATTTTGTTTTTCAGCTTCAGAATTCACCACTACATGGCAATGTGTAGAAATTGGAATAATGGTAGGATGCACCATTTCTCCACTGGCTTTTATCATGGCAATGGAAGTAATTATTATGTAAAATTGGTAGTGGGAGGAGAACGCTTGGCTTCTGGAATGCGACTGCCACCAATACATGGATGACATGACAATCATGACTAAAACAGTAGCCTGCACTAATCGGTTATTGGGCAAACTAATCAATCACATTGAATGGGCACAAACGCAATTCATGATGGGGTATGATGGGGACCTAAAGGACACAGTTTGTGTGGGAGAAGTGAGACAACAAGCAGTGCAAGGGTTGAAGAATATAGACAGCAGTACTTTACTGGGCAAACTTAAACTCTGATACTTTCAGTTTGGTCTACTGCCAAATGGGCGGCAAAGAAAGCTGAGGAAGATGCAAAGGCTGCCCTTCGTATCAGTGATATCATGGGGCAATACAGCATGGAAGAGGAGGCCTTGGTCTCAGTTCAGCTCCTCCTACATGGCACAAAGCAGCCCCAGCTCAACGGAGGAAGCTGGTAGTCAACGAGGTGCAAAAGCAAGAGGAGAGGATGATGTGCGTAAAGGCAGTTTCCCAGGCCAAGCAGGGAGAATGGACGAGATGGGAGAGTGTGGAACAACGCAAGATCGGCTGGCAAAACCTATGGAAGGTCAACATATGATCAGGTCAACATATGATGTTCTCCCATCACCACAGAACCTTAATCTGTGGGTATGAGAGGATCCGTGGTGTCCTTTGTGTTCATCGCTAGCTACATTAAGATCTATGTGTTCCTATGTGTGGTTGCTGCTAATACGTTCTAAGGACCTGCCACTGTTAATTAGAGGTTGAGTATTCGAGACTTTTATTCTTTGTATATTTGAATATCTTATTTGAAATTCCCACCTAGTATACATGCTTTCTCCTGTTACTAATCATTAAAGAAAAAAAATGTGCAAATAATGAAATGCAGTATACACTGCCACAAATATAGAGTCTATATTATAATTAGTGCTTCTGATTTTTGTTTTTTATTAATTTAATTTTTCGTTTTTTATTTTTTGCTAATTTCGGGTTTTATGTAAATTGTTTTTGTTCGGGGCTATCGCTTTTTATATACTGTATGAAATTATTGTTTTCGGTTACTTTCCAAAATACTGGTGCTTTTTTTTCTGTCAAAATATGTATAGTAACTTGACAGTACTTGCACACTTAAGTTGTACCTTCTTTCCTGTGCTGTCTTCCACAACGAAATCCACGGCACATTCTTCTGGGGTTTTTGTGTGAAGGCATTTTTGTACATTTCGCCACAATTTGCAATTCTGTTTTAAATCCCCCGTATCTTAACTGTAATACAACTTTAAATCCTGCGAACCAGCCTCCATTCCTAATTGTAATCTTGTTTTAAATCTGGCAAGCGGAGTCTCCAGTTGAAATGTAGGAATGTGCTGCCACTCAGTAGTTGGGGTGGGTTTAACATATTCAGAACAAATCAATGACAAGTCACAAAGGAAGGACATTGCCCAGCTGCACTGGGAATGGTAGTTTGATTTTTTTTGTAGTCGTAGTCGTAGTTGTAGTCGTAGTGTGTTTTTTTTGTTTTTTTTTTAATGGCAAAAGGGTGGTCAACATGAATTGAGTAACAGTTTCCACTATTTTCCGGCTTTTTATTAGCTATTCATGATTTGCACCTGATGTCACAAGTCACATGCCAGCAGCTTGTCGGTCATTTTGGACGTCAAAAACCTTCAGACGGCATATTGACAGCCTGTTTACCAGTGTTTTAAAAAACTAAAATAGAAAAAAGATTGTATGTACTCTTACTATATTGTGATTATCGAACTGTACATGTATATATTTTAGTTAAAGTTGCTTTTATCAGAACTGAAGTTATTGTATATTTTATCTGCTCTTACTGTATTGTGAAATATGTATATTTTGTGACAACTGTAAGTCGCCCTGGGTAAGGGCGTCTGCTAAGAAAATTAATAATAATAATAAAAACAACAACAACAACAAAACGCAACGGTAATTAAATGAAGTCCTGTACCTGTATGTTTCACAGACCACAAGAAACAAATTGAAACACTCTCGTTTATATGTATTTATTATTATTACTACACAAGTAATCTACCACGTGTAAATTAATCCAGTTATTTTATAATTCAGTTAAATGCAGTGCAATCTTCTACATGTTTATTTACTTATTTATTTGTAAGTAATTTCACTCTTCATAACTCACACACACAGATAAACCAATAACAGAAACGTTGAACTTGAAAGGAGATTATAATTATTTTTTATTTGCCATCTGAATGCATACTCAGCAACTTTTGTCACTCTGCCGTGCATTTGCTCTCAATAAACAAGGGGGCACCATTTTTTCCAGGGGCACCATTTTTCACAGTCGCCCTGGAATATTTGGTGCCCCCTCTGTAAATCAAGCAGGAGCTTTCCAAAAAATACCAAACTTATACTGTTATTGTGTCTCTCTCTCACCTGCATACTCAACAACATGTGTCACTCTGGTGTGCATTTGCATGCGTGTGTGTGATATATTTAAAAAGCTAATTTATTTTCAGGTCATATATCCATTTTCTTGGATCCACTGGGAGAGTCCAAAGAAAAAGTGAGGAAGTGCCTTGAGACAACAAGGTAAATCTTTCATTTTGCCTTTAATGACATTGCTATTTTGAGACTCTAGCAATCTGTAATAATAATATAGCTGAGTTCCCAAACAGAATAATAAAAATGTATGTTTTGTCAATGTTACTTTTGGAGCATCACAAAAGTATACATTGTCTGCATGTAAGAGCATTTTCATAGACTTAATATTAACATAATACTACTAAAATTGTACAGGTGTATAGTATGACAAGGTGTGGTATTGCAGGGTAAGTATGGAAGGGCAGGGTTGGTATGGCTGGGGAGAGTTTAAATGCTAGAAAATAATAAAGAAATAACTTTTAGATCTTATTGCAGGGTGTGTTTGGGGTGGTAGTTATGGCATGTTAGGGTAGAAATGGTGGTTTTGTGTGTAGGTTATGGTAGGTATAAAGTTCATAATTTTGAAATTGAACATTGAAATGTTGGTAGGTACTTCCTACAGTATGACATTTTGATAATAGCACAAGCTATAAAAGCAATAGCAAACCTTGGTATTGTGTGTCCAGAAACTTTGTTTACCCAAAAAGAGTGACTTTTTGTGTGACTTTTTTGTTTGTTTTTGCCAAAAGGAAAAAAAAGATATAATGAAAGACATGATTATCCAGAAGACCTTTCCTATTTTTACATGCAGACTAATAAATTAACAAATACTAATCTTGTCCTCGGGGCCTTCGTGAGAACAAAAGGGTGCCAAATTTCAAGATGGAGTTGTGAAACTGTCTCCCACCCAATACAGTCAGACTGCACATCATGTGGTGTTTTTGTTTGTAACGTCTGCATACAGTACAGCTACTATATCAGTTCTTCAATGATTATTTAAATACAGCCACACTGGGTGACATTAAATGGTTTCTTTAAGTAATATAAAATAAACTATCCACATAACGTGTACCAGTTTATGATTAAAAAAATAAATTAAAAAACCCTCTATTTTCTCAGTTTGCAGAGGATGTTCTTGAAGGCAGACAGAGCAACTTTTCCCCCCGAAGGGAGTCCATTGCCATTATCCGAATGGAAATGGCGATCAACCTTCTAAGGGAATCAGGTATATAGGGTAATAGTACAGTATGAGAAAGTTAATACTGATGGCACCCATGATGCATTTGCAATATTCTAAGCTCTTTCTACTGCACAGATTAATTTGGGACCTGGTTCATGAAGCTGCCTTTAATAAGTTAGTTTTAGCTCAAATTCTCACAATTGACAATACAGTAATAGTTCAGTGTGCTTGTTAAATCTAGCCAGGTTTATTGCATTAAAATTGATCACTTAATTGTACTTTTTTGGGTGAGCAGCAGCGTTGCCATGTTAATCTTGTATTGTCCATGGTACAGTATAGTGATGTTTCATGATAAAAAGAAAATAATGTGCAGCTAAACATTTAAAATGATTGGTAAATACATACATGAACAACAAACTACTTAATCTACAGTAGTGAAACAGTCTGGTGGTGGGGTTTCTAACTATTTCTAACTTACATGTGAGACTGCAATGTCTGGGGGCCACTAAGAAGTTGCTGTTGTCAGGAATGAGTGTTTACCGAAGAATGAATAGTTGATACAGTCTTGAATATTTAAAGAAAGACAAATGGACTTATGATGGATTTACGCATTTATATATGGGAGGGGGATGATCAATTAGAGAACAGGTAAGAGTACCTGAGATGTGCCTATTTGTGCACGTTCTCAAATATGCGCCCAAATATGATTATTCCACAGATGATCTGAGCAGTCTTTGCCTGTTTTGTGGAGAGCAGGACACTCTGGGGGATGCACTGTCACAAGATGAATGGGTAATTTAGTAGTGAACACTTGTATTTTTAAACTTTTTCAACTGCAACTCCAAACATCTTCGACTCAAAATTATAAATAAATAAATAACTTTAGTACATGTTTTCTAAAAGTGTATGCAAATGAAATGTACATGGTTTCCATACTTGGTAACGATTTCCTTATTAAACTCTCTACGCTACATTAGTTTTTCTACACCCTCTACTTTCCTTTGTATTTTTCAGATTCACCTTTTTTGTGTAGCATGCACAATGTGAGGACACACAAATGCCGGCGCAACTGGGCCAGCCACGCTAGAACCGTGCCCCCGCCAATAAAATTGCTGTTAATATTGTATTAGTTCAATGATTCTTCTTTTAACTCCTACTAAATAGTGGGGCAAAATACATGCTTAGGTTTCTAGATTTTTATGGTAAGGAGGGTGAAAATAAAAAAGGGGGGGAGTTTTTGTTGCAATCCTTTTTGTTATGTTGTACTGTTTGCTCCTCCAATAAAAACATTTGATCACAAAAACGTTGTTGAGTATGCAGGTGAGAGAGAGACACAATAACAGTATAAGTTTGGTATTTTTTGGAAAGCTCCTGCTTGATTTACAGAGGGGGCACCAAATATTCCAGGGCAACTGTGAAAAATGGTGCCCCTGGAAAAAACTGTGCCCCCTTGTTTATTGAGAGCAAATGCACAGCAGAGTGACAAAAGTTGCTGAGTATGCATTCAGATGGCAAATAAAAAATAATTATAATCTCCTTTCAAGTTCAACGTTTCTATTGGTTTATCTGTGTGTGTGACAGTTGTGAAGAGTGAAATTACTTACAAATAAATAAGTAAATAAACATTTAGAAGATTGTACTGCATTTAACTGAACTATAAAATTACTGGATTAATTTACACGTGGTAGATTACTTGTGTAGTAATAATAATAAATACATATAAACGAGAGTGTTTCAATTTGTTTATTGTGGTCTGTGAAACATACAGGTACAATTTGTCACAAGACTTCATTTAATTACCGTTGCGTTTTGCTGTTGTTGTTGTTTTTATTATTATTATTATTATTATTATTATTATTATTATTATTATTATTAATAATAATTTTCTCAGCAGACGCCCTTACCAGGGCGACTTACAGTTGTCACAAAATATACATTTCACAATACTGTAAGAGCAGATAAAATATACACTCACTTCAGTCCTGATAAAAATAACTTTAACTAAAATATATACATGTACAGTTCGATAATCACAATATAGTAAGAGTACATACAATACTTCCGTCCTAATAAGAGTAAGTTTAACTAGCTAATTTATACACATTTCAAGAAACACAATATATGGTTGTTGTTGTTACTGTATTTAAACAATCTATTCTGGATGTAGAATTGCCGAAATCACAAGTTTACACAAACATCTTCCGTCCAAATAAAATAAACTTGTTCCCATTTTAGTGGATTACAATGACAAACTAGAGTTACTAGCAACTATAAAGGCTTCCAAGCAGTTATCGTGAAATTTAAGCGAATTGGTTAGCGCACTATGTACAACATTTTTCACAGCTGTGGTACTTACAATTCATGAGAAGATTTTAGAAAATTGCTCAATTTTCATTAAATCCAAGATGGCTGTCACACCATGTGACCAAAGGCCGTCATATTGACCATGGCACAACATCCCATAGTCCTCTACATCCGTGTCAAATTTCGTACATTTCGCGGCCATGTTTTGTAACGAAAAAGCGTGGATTTTACAAATGGTAGAAAGGACCTGGTCATGAACATGCGTGCCAATTTAAGTGTCGATTGACGTTGCGGTTTAAGAAAAGAAGATTGTTGAATATTTGGCGCCAATCCAGCGTGGCAGCCAAAGTAATTGTTCAATCGACCTCGATTGAACGTATGGTTTTTATAGGCCATTGCTGCACTATCTGCTGCCATTGTCATAGTTCCTCCTTAAGTTGTTTTTAACGGCAAGAGTTTTGAAAAATTCCAAAAATTTCCACGAGATCCAAGATGGCGGTCGAACCATGTGACTTTTTCATTTGGGAAAGCCAGTCTGGTTGTTCAGCCATAGGCATCTACTTATGTATGCGTTTTCATAACTCTGTGATGTGGTTTGGGAATAATAATAATAATAATAATAATAATAATAATAATAATAATAATAATAATAATAACAATAACAATAGGCTTCCCCAGCCTTTGGCTTGGAAGCCTAATTACGCGCTTTGCGCCGTGAGCGAGGAATCACATGCTCCCGTTGGCAGATAGCAAGGTTTGTTGCAAGCGCATGCGCACATCCATCGGGGACACATGAATCCTAGGGGGCATTGAATTCGTCGTAACACCTGTATTCAAAATTGCAGAATATAGTGGTCGATAAGGCCCTAATGTCATAGTTAACTTGCAAATGAAAATGCACAAAACAACTAAAGATAACAGATAAAAAAAGACATAGTATCATAGCCTGGACGTCGCGGGTTCGAGTCCAGGCTATTCCACAGCTGACCGTGGACGGGAGCTTCCAGGGGGCGGCGCTCAATTGGCCGAGCGTCACCCGGGGGGAGGGAGGGTTAGGTCGGCCAGGGTGTCTTCGGCTCACCGCGCACCAGCGACCCCTGTAGTCTGGCCGGGCGCCTGCGGGCTTGCCTGTAAGCTGCCCAGAGCTGCGTTGTCCTCCGACGCTGTAGCTCTGAGGCGGCTGCACCGTGAGATCACAGTGTGTAAAGAAGCGGGTGGCTGACGGCACACGCTTCGGAGGACAGTGTGTGTTCATCTTCGCCCCTCCCGAGTGCGCAGGGGTGGTAGCGGTGAGCTGAGCATAATAAAATAATTGGGCATTTCAAATTGGGGAGAAAATAATAAAAACTAATGGGCAATGACTAAATTATTAAAAAAAAAAAAAAAAAAAAAGACATAGTATCTAAAACAATTTAATCATTAACTGTTACGTTACTGTAGCTTGTCTCTTCGCTTTGTTTTGGCTGCATTTTCGTCAGGTGAAACTAGAGGAAGCGCTGTATAACTGCACAGGGGTCTCACTATTTACCACAAAAAATAAATAAATAAATAAAAACGCACACAAAAATAAACGCAAATAGTAAAATATAAAGCAAAATACAGTAATATACAACAAATATATAATTAAAGATAAAGATAAAATATAAAGCAATTGCCACTGCATGCATATCCATGAGCATTCAAGACTGTGGCGTGGTTTGGTAGCGGGTAGATTTATTGTCTCGGACTGTGACGGATATTAAAATAAATTGTAACATTGAAGAGATGTCTTTTAAAACTAGTGACGGAGTAGGAAATCGCGTGTGACGGGTAAGTGCATTCATTTGTTACATAAATCATGGGGATTGATTTTATTCGTAATACAAGGGCGGTAAAACATGACACGTGTTATATGGGTAACGGATATCCGAGTGCTGACTGTACGCAAGTCATTTGCATACTGTTTAAAAAAACTAAACAATGTTTTAGAATTATCTGGGGACATAAGAAAACAGTTTCTACAGTGTATTATAAACTAGGTAGTGAAGTCCTGAGGAAATTTTGAGTTATGATTTTAATGTAACCAAGCGACTTCCAGTGATGTTTCCCACACATTATCTCGGTTAGATATGATCTGAAACATACAGATTCGATCCAGGAAGCTATTGTGTGCGAGGAACCTTGGATATAGTTTAAGAATGAAATAGAATGATCAATTATGTCAAACTCCTTAATTAGGTCCAAAAACATTAAAGGCAAATATGTTTTTGAAGCAGCCATATGTAATGATGTTATCAGTAAATTCTGAGAAAACAGAGGTGGAATGCTGAAGGGAACTCAGGGGAATTCATGATTAGTATATGGCAGGCATATGTCATGTAACTCCTAATTTTTACCACACAGAAAGCTGATATTCAGAGATAAGATCATATCTGTACAGTAGTCTTAAAAAGGTATATATATGTAGGTTTTTTTTTATTTTTTGTTCAGTTGGGGGGGGGGGGGGGGTTATCGGTTTTTATTATTATTTGGCAAAATCAGTTATTTTCGGTTATTAAAAATGAACACCACTCAAACACATCAATTTTCAGTTTCTATGATACATTGAATGTACGTTTAACTAATACATTAATACATATACCAACATTAACTTACTGTGTTGAAGTGAGGATGTCCACATTAGAATTCCAGCAATGTAGGACAACCGGGTGCATTTTGAATCCGAGAATTGTGATAACAGGATTTATTTACATATCAACACACTGAATAGCTCACGTGACACAACCAGCAATGGCAGCACATGGAGCACATACAGCACAGTGTAAGAAAGCCTTAGGCAGTTGCTATGCACAAGAACAACTTTAATATGCATTTGTAGAAGCATCTTTACAGCTGTTTTATATTTACAATCACTAAACTTCAAGCCCTATATACAATATGTGATATAAAGTATGTAATAATGTTACAGGTTAAAGACAACATTTTCTGAGGTAAACGGAAGATGTGCTGTTTTGAAGGCAAAGGGTGGTCACACCAAATATGGATTTGATTTAGATTTTTCTTCTGTTCACTCACTTTGCATTTAGTTAATTGATAAATATAGTCTATTAACATGTCTATTTTTGAAAGCATTCTTACTTTACAGAATTTTTTCACACCTGCCTAAAACTTTTGCAAAGTACTGTATATATATATATATATATATATATATATATATATATATATATATATATATATATATATATATATATATACACACACACTGAGTGTACAAAACATCAGGAACACCTTCCTAATATTGAGTTGCACCCCCTTTTGCCCTCAGAACAGCCTCAATTCGTCGGGGCATGGACTCTACAAGGTGTCGAATGCGTTCCACAGGGATGCTGGCCCATGTTGACTCCAATGCTTCCCACAGTTCTGTCAAGTTGGCTGGTAGTGGATCTCTATTCCGAATAGCTTGTTCCATCTCATCCCACAGATGCTCAATTGGATTGAGATCTGGTGACTGGGCAGGCCACTGCAGTAAGCTGAATTCACTGTCATGTTCGTGGAACCATTCCTGGACAATCCTAGCTTTGTGGCATGGGGCATTATCCTACTGAAAAAAATCCATTAGCAGATGGATACACTGCTGCCATGAAGGGATGCACCTGATTTGCAATGATGTTCAGATATTCTGTGGCATTCAAACGTTGCTCCACTTTTATCAAGGGGCCCAATGTGTGCCACACCTCACACCATCACTCCACCACCATGAGCCTGCAATGTTGACATGCGGCATGATGGATGCATGTACTCATGTGGTTTTCTCCATACCATATTCCTCCCATCAGCGTGAAACAGCAGGAACCAGGATTCATTAGACCAGGCAATGTTTTTCCAATCCTCCAGTGTCCAGTGTTTTCGTTCCTTAACCCACTGCAACCGCAGTTTCTTGTGTTTTGCTGAAAGAAGTGGAACTCTGTTAGGTCGTCGGCTGCCATACCCCATTTGTGTCAAGGTACGACGAGTTATGCATTCTTTTATGGGTCTTTCAGCACCAATGTTGTACTGGACTGTCAGTTGACTAACTGTAGCCCGTCTGTTGCTCTGCACAATTTGTGTCAGCCTCCATTGGCCTCTTTCATCAATGAGCCGTTTTCGACCACTGGCCTGCCGTTGGCTGGATGTCCTTTGGGTGATGGACCATCCTTGATACACGGGAAACTGTTGAGCATGAAAAACCCAGCAGCGTTGCAGTTCTTGACACACTCAAACAGGTGCGCCTGGCACCTGCTACCATACCCCGTTCAAAGGCACTTACTGTAAATCCTTTGTCTTGCCCATTTACCCTCTGAATGGCACACATACACAATCCATGTCTCAATTGTGTCAAGGCATAAAAATCCTTCTTTAACCTGTCCCCCCTTCATCTACACTGATTGAAGTGGATTTAACAGGTTACATCAATAAGGGCTCATAGCTTTCACCTGGATTCACCTCGTCAGTCTATTTCATGGAAAGAGCAGGTGTTCCTAATGTTTTGTACACTCAGTGTATATATACCATATATTGTTTTAACCTCAGATTCAATCCAAGGCTGATTGTGCAGTGTACATTTGAAAAATAGCAATAGTATCATTTTTAAAGTAAGATATTGATTAATAGAAAAGGCCATTTGGCCCATCAATGTTTGTTCCTTGGGGGGTGTGTGTAATTTTTCAATGTTCCCAGTGTTTTAGATCTTACTATGTCAGGCTATTCCATGCATTTATAACTCTTTGTTTAAAAAGGTGCTTCCATCCTTCTCTTCTAAACTTTACTTTTACTCAGCTTCCTGTTCTTCTCACTCAATTTGAAGTACCGGTAATGTCTTAGGTTAACTTTATCTATACCATTTATGATTTTAAAGACTTCAGTCAAGTCTCCTCTTTCCCTTATTTTTTCTAGGATGAAGAGATGTAATTATTTTAACGTGTCTTCATAGCTCATGTCATTAAGTCCTGGGATCAGCCTAGTTGCCCTTCTCTGTACCTTCTCGAGTTTAATGATTGAGTCTTTTTAGTAGTAAGGTGACCAAAACTGCAGACAGTATTCTAGGTGGGGTCTAACTAGGGCATTGTATAATCTTAGCATAACCTCTCTGCGCTAACATTCTATTTGCCTTTTTAATTGCCTCACCATATTGGCGAGATACTTTTAATGATGACTCCACTATAACCCCGAGATCCTTTTCAAAGTCCTCATCCCCTATTTCCATACCATTCATTTAGTCATATAACCTGTATTATTATGACCAATAGGCAATACTTTACATTTCTTAACATTAAAATTAATTTGGCACAAGTTGCCCAGTTACAGAGAAGGTCCACATCCCTTTGAATTAGCTGAGCTGCGATTTTAGAGTCCACTACTCCCCCAACTTTTGGTATCATCTGCACATTTAACAATCTTGCAATGTGTATCTTGGTTCAAGTCATTTACATAAATGAGGAACAGTAAGGGTCCAAGTACAGACCCTTGTGACACCTCATTAAATATATACTTTTTTAACCAGTTCTGTATCCATTTACATGTCCTCCTCTGTATTCCTGCTGATTTTAATTTACGTATAAGTGTTTCATTTGTCAAAGGCTTTTTGAAAATGTAGATGAATTAAATCATAAGCATTGCCATCATCTACATTAGCTGTAACATCCTCAAAAAAGTCAAGTAGGTTAGTTACGCATGACATCCCTCTTCTAAATCCATGCTGACTATCCCCAATAATATTGTTTCTGTATAAATTGTCTTCAAGCTTACCTTTTAATATTAATTCCATTATTTTGCATGTTACGGAAGTTAAACTAATAGGTCTATAATTACCTGGGTCTGTCTTAGCCCCCTTTTTAAATAATGGCACAACATTTGCAAGCTTCCAGTCTTCAGGGACCTCACCTGTTTTTATAAAACTACTCATGATAGTAGCCAGTGGTCTACATATTTCTACCCTTGTTTCCTTAAGCACCCTTGGATAAATCTCATCTGGGCTCGGTGATTTGTTATTTTTTAGCACCTGTAGCTTATTTAATACCTCTGCTTCACTGATTCTGAAATCTTTAAGACCTGTGTGTGCAAACAGGCGGCTCTGGCGGCATATTATAAACAAACAAACAAACATAGCAACATCGCTGGTGTTAAAAGTAGGTTTCCTTTCAAGTACGAAATGTGACCATTACGAATGGGTATTTACCTCCGAAAGACCCAAAACCTGAATAAAATATAACAAAGCTTCTTGCAGAGCCTGTGATGCAGTCATGGCCCGCCCCCGAGGGCATAAAATGACAGCGCTCACAGACCTCACAGCACCATTTTTCCTTTCAAGACTGACTTGAGGAGGAGCCTTTTGTTAATTATTGTGTTTTACATAATTTATGCGATAATTTATTTATGCTGTAATCATTTTTTGTTAGAATTAATTACACATATATTGTGCACTACAGTCTGTTGCTTTTTATGTCCTGCAGCGGCATTGTGCCCAGTAGGTAGACTGACTTTGTGTTCTTCCCCCAGGCTGCAATAGCTCCAGCTGGAGTTATTTTATTCTCGTTTTGGCTTTGTTTGTATAATAAAGTAATTGTTATTAGTGTATTTTGCGTGAGAGAAATATTTTTCTTTTATCATTGTGTTTTTCTGTTTTCACAGAGACTAAACACAGGCTTCTCTGCATTGCGTGCTGCTGCACACGTGTAGTGAGAGCAGATGCTGGGCTACAGCAGCGCTGAGCAGGACCAAGAGGCTGTTTAGGTTGTGGTTGATTGCACTCTCTACGAGGGCTGTTAGTTCATTCTAACAAGCAGGCTTCCCTCAGTCTGAGTGGTTTACCCAGTTGCTTGAGAAACATCTCTGCCATAGCTCTACATATCGCTCTGCGTTCCTCACTCCTGCACAGAGCTCTTCCCCATCAATCTCTGTTACAGAGGTGGCTGCGTCCTCCCCCCTTGGCTCTGTGCCAAGGGACAGCGGACAACGCACCTGGGAAAGTAGCCCGCGCAGGAAGCCGTCTTTAATGTCTTCCTCATCCTCCTCTGCCTTTCCTTCTCCAAGGAAAAGGAGGAAGAAGAGACACCATTCTACGCGATCGGTGGACTCAGAGCAGATGGAGAAGCTCTGGGCAGCAGTTTCCCAACAAGGAACGGTGCTCACAGAGTTACTGCATGAGCATATGGCAGTGCCTGCCCCACCTGTCCCCTTGGAGTCCCAGGGGGCTACGAGCACAGATTGGCAGCTGAATGTTATGCTGTCCATTGCCGCCTCTGAGGAGGTGGGCAAACAGGAGCTGGTGTTCCCGTCTGAGGACGTGGAGTCAGACAGCACATCCCCTGCGGTTAACTCTCCCTGTCGGCAGAGCTTCTTCCACTGATCAAAAGGGCCACTGCAGTCTTGCAAGTGCCCTGGCCTAGGGAAGATGAGACAAGGCAGACCATCTTTGATGATGAGCCTACCACCTCTCCCATTTCCCCCCCAGTGCATCCAGACTTTCTTTTTGAGATCCAGTCATCCTGGGGTCACCCGGCTACAGTTTCACAGTCTATGGACACCCTATATAGGATGCACAATGCTAAGAAGCTGGGCCTGGCCCAATTTCTGCCGGTAGAGGCTTCAATTGCCACGCTAGTTAGGTGCCTAATTTAACACTCCTGTCCAGGTATGCTATCTGCTCCAACAAATCGTGCCGCGTCTCGAGATTATCCTCAAGTGTTAATAAGAACCTGCTCCATCTGTCAAAATTGAATGGGCAGGCTGTAGGTAGAAACCTAGCTGCGCTGGTAGCTGCACACAGGCAGCTTTGGCTTTCCCAGGCACGCATGCCTGATGGGGACAAAGCACCACTGTTGGATGCCCCTATTACACCATGGCATACCTTTGGTCCTGCGGTGGACAAGATGCTGCAGCGCGGGAATCCACAAAGGAGCTGGTGCGCTTGCTTCCCAAGCAACCACCCTCAGTGTGCAAACCAGCAGCAATCTGGTGCCCTAGGCCCCATCAGCCTCCTAAGATTATTTGTTTATTTAGCAGACGCCTTTATCCAAGGCGACTTACAGAGACTAGGGTGTGTGAACTATGCATCAGCTGCAGAGTCACTTACAATTACGTCTCATCTGAAAGACAGAGCACAAGGAGGTTAAGTGACTTGCTCAGGGTCACACAATGAGTCAGTGGCTGAGCCGGGATTTGAACCGGGGACCTCCTGGTTACAAGCCTTTTTCTTTAACCACTGGACCACACAGCCAGACTGGTCCAGCCAGCTGCACCTGCTGCCAGAGGTGGTGTTCAGAACCGGTGGTGTCTCAGGAGGTAGCAGCTCTGCTGCAAAAACGGGCTATTCGGATGATAGACATCCTCCAGTTGGAGGAAGGGTTCTACTCCAGGCACTCCCAAGCGGGATGGTTGCCTCAGACCAGTCCTCGACCTCAGACAGGTCAACCCGTATTTGAGTAGAAGGAGGTTCAAAATGTTGACGATGTAACAGCTGTTGCAGTCAATCAGACCAGGCGACTGGTTCACCACTGTGGACCTCAAGTCTATTTCCACATCCCCATAAAATCAGCACACAGGAAGTACCTGCAGTTCGCCTTTCAGGGAAAGGTGCCCCGCAAAAGGGATATCATGCGCCAGCCTCATGACCTCCAGTCGACAAGACGGGGGAACCAATAATTGTGTTACAGGCTGTCCTGTGCCTGTGGCAAGGTTTACTCTATACAGTAATTGCCCCTTGATAATGAAACAGCAGCATTACAATCAAAATGCATTAATTCAAACCTTTCGACCTGGAGACAAGGTAATGCTGCTGCTTCCCTCCTCAGAATCAAAACTATGCGCTAAATGGCAGGGGCCATATGAAGTGATTCGGGCTATAGGAAAGGTGAATTATGAAATTAGACAGCCCGATCCCCGTAATGAAAAATAAATTTATCATATCAATTTATTAAAGCCCTGGCAGGCAAGGGAGACCTTATTTATAGCCCCAGGCAATATAGAGGATGATTTGGGCCCCGAGCTAGAGACCTCTAGCACAAAGGACATTTCGATGGGGGAACAGTTACGTAAGGGATAAACCACGGTAAGTGTTGAATCGGTAAAATAATTCACCGTTTCGAGTGCCGTTAGGCCGTTGTGTTTTGTGTTTAGTGTTGGTGTGTAAAACTGGACTTTTTGGTTACGGGTCAAACCCGGGGAATTACAAATACCGAGTGATACACGCCGCTATATCACTCCAACATTATTTTTTACAGATGTTTGCCATAAGGCTCTGGACATTATTAATTAAATCAATAAACACCCTTGCACCTGGAAATCATTGTCTGTCTGTTTTATATTCGTTCTGCACTGCACTCACCTGTATTCACTCACCACTTTGCCACAAGGACATACTTTTTAAGTTGGATGTGTATATATTTGTATTATACATAAAATACCCAAAAGATACATTAACAGCTTAATTACAAGCTGAACTAACTGTTAATACATACTGTGAGATTATTATTCAAAAGTGGAATTCCATTGTGTGATTCTGAGTACACGATATTTTGTATTTATAACAGCGTAAAATGATTTCACATAGCATGTACCCACTTGACTTTGCAGTCTTATCTCAGCATATCTCTCAGAAGGAAGTAGTTTATTTCTCCTCATTTACTCCTGCAACTCATTATATGTTGTTCACCTCTTGTGGTTATCCATATCTACTAAGTTTGTGTTTCAAGAGTGATTGTATAACATTGTGTTTCTCTGTAACATCAAAAGGATCTTGTTACCTCCAAAGGTATTTAAAATAAATAAATAAATTGGGTGGGGGGTAATAGTAGTAATAATCGTTGTCTAACTAGTAAGTTAAATAATCTCGAACAGTAATGTCATTGCTTGGTTTCAAATGTGCATATATTTAGTAGATTTGTTTATCTTCACATGCTGTTCTGCTGAGCCCTGAGTGATTGTTGGTGGTCTTAAAATTGGCTAAGCATTTCCAGTTGAGGAAGTGGAAACCAGAATAAATTACACTGTGCTGTAGATAATTGAAGGAAGTTTCGCTAACACTTCACATAATTACTGGGAACATAACTTTGATTACTTAATAAAGACATCCATACAGTGCTCTCAGTCTTAACATGTACACTGAGCTAATTCCCATTCTTTTAAATTTGGCACTCGTCAATAAAAGAGTGTTCTCACTTTCTTTTTTACATTCTAATTCTTCAAAATCAAAAAGACATGTATGTACAGTACATTTATAACAGTTTGGCAGTGTTAAATGATTTTTTTGTTCATAAACTATGTAACGCAAACACCACTATAATTACCAGTTGGAATTAATTAGGGACTGCATGTGTCTGTACCTGTTAAAAAAGAATACAAGAATGTGTCTTGTTGTCCAAATTACAGATGTAGTAATGTTTTTTAATCTCCTGTCAACCACTCAAAACTGACACACAGCAGTTATTGTAAAAAAAAAAACATTAAAGAGCAATTGTTGTAAGGCTACAAAACAAATATACTGTATGTATGGACCTTTTAAGTCTTTTTTCTTTTTGTTTTTCAATGTTTACATCCTGACACTATTTACAGTTTCATATTTTAGATTATTTTATACAACATTCTCTTTTTTGTTTAACTCTTCTCAAATCAAATATACATTTTAAACAATGATCTTGTTGCGACTGCCCCAACAGAACTATAATGATGCAACTGTTGTTTTAAGATTTTATTTCCGCCAGCCAAAGCACACTGTCACTTAAAGTGTTTTTGCAGATGCTGACTCAGTACAACCGTACACTTCCTTGGTTTATCAGGAACTCACGGGGCATCTGGGAATTTAATTGAATAGAGTTTATAGTTTTTTTTTTGTTTTTTTTTTTATCAGCTCCAAAGTGCGCTTTGATGTATGGAACATTAAAAAATGTAGAACATTTGCTTCTTTTTTATTTTTTTTTAATAAAATGTCAACACACACACACAAAAATAATCTGTCAGCCCTGAAATACTGAATACTCAAATAGGGACCAAGCAAATGAGATGTTTAAGGAGGGTGGGCTTTTATGTTGCTTACACAACGGTCATTGGAAGCCACACCCCTGTACTATATAGTACAGAACATACACAAGTTTCAAAGCCCTTTAATAAAACAATTCTGCAAAATCGCAGTTACCTGTGAACATGTGATTTGAAACCAATACATGTCTCCCAATCCTCTGCTCTAGCCACTAGGGTTGCTAGCCACTATTGCTAAAGCTTAGTTTGTTTTTCATTTTGCTATGTCTTTGTAGATTACTGCATTGTAGTATAACATTTCTCTTGTTTATTCAGTAGTTGATTGATCCTTTTCACTTAATTCTAAATAAGATTATCTTTGAAGTTATTGCATCATAGGCACAAAATTTATTTTAAAATCAGATTGTGTGGAAAAAATGGTTATTTCAAAAGCCCCAATCACACCTAAGTGACCTGTTTTTAAGGGCACAAAAGCATTTACTGAAATTTCATATTTTCTCCATACTAGACTTGGGTTACAATGCACCTATTACATTTCAATGAAGGTGCCTGGCCAGTCACAGGGGTCTCTGGTGTTTGGTTAGCCAAGGACTCCCCAGCTGACCTAACCCCTACCCCGCCTGAGCAGCACTTGGCCAATTGTGCGCTGCTCGGGTGGGGTAGGGGTTACCTGGGGACTGACGTTGCCAGGATGCTTAATACTTCTGACCAAAGATACAACTTTTGAAACGATCTTGGTTGTTTTTCTTAATTTTTACCCAAGGGTAGTTCAAATGAATAAATGCAGATTTTGTTTGAAGATTTGTAGGGTGCCATCTCCAGAGGTCGCTTTTACGCAGAATGTTGCATTATATAAGCAGGACATTTTAATAAAACACAAAATAATAACAGCAGTGCGTTTCTAAAACGCAGATGTAAAAGACAACATTTCCCCTTTTCATCCCTATCCAATAATTTTGTTTATATTACAAAGTAGTTTTATGCAATGCAACATGCAAAAATGGTTCCACTGCTCCCTGCATCCTGTGGAGGTCTCAGTATCCCATATACCACTGCGCATGTCCCTGGTATTAGAGTGACTCAGTAGTCTGTATCAGAGCATCTTACCTGTTGACACTCTCAGGCAAGAATTTGGACAAGTAAAACACATGCAAGACCATGGATGAGGCCTGCAGGGTTTTTATTAAGAACTATTCCGACATCTTTCCTGCTTTCGCAAAACTTGCAGCAATTGCAATTACGATGCTTGTATGTATACCAGCAGAACAGGGTTTAGGTGTCAGAACAGAGTGCAGACCAGCAAACACTCTCGTTTATGTGAGGATCACCTAAAACATGACAATTTCAATGGAAGGTCCTGAGAATTATTAAGACTTTGATTTGGAAAGAGCGCGAGTCATTTTGGTCTTGGGTGCTAAAAGGAACATTTAAAGAACCTTTAAACAGCAAAACTGTAAACCGTTATGATGTTGACAGCTACCCGCAGAGACATTGGTACATGTTCCACAGCACTGATTTTTATGTTGTGAACGAGGGATTTTCAAAAGAACATGCTTCATGGTGAACTTGTTTATGCCTATTTCTACTACCATTATTTATACTGTGTACTGTTTTGCATGTTAACTTCATTAATCTGATGCAATATGTAAAAATGCAGATGTTCTGGTTGAAAATGCAGATTCTGAGATGGTATGCTTTTTACAAATGCTAATTTTTTAAGGTTAGCGCGACCTCTGCATCTCATTAAATGGTCACACAAATTAGTTGTGTTACCGGAATATCCCAAACATTACTTTCTTTACTTTTCTTTCTTGCCGTCTTACTTTAGAAAATAATTGCCAAACATTGAAAGGCATTGTAGCCCAGTCGATACAGTATTTGTAATTCTAACACGGGGCTCTTAACTTGCTCTGTTACTTTGAAGACTCCTGCACAGATCCAATCCCATCGGTAAACACTCACAGTGGACTGGGAAAGGGGGAGAAGGTGAGCTGAATTGCATGCAAATTCAGTGAGTCAGACCTGAGGGGAGCAGAGATGCTCTGCAGCTTAATGCAAAAAATAATTGCAGATTTCCAAATTTAATAAAAAACAAAAGCTTTCCTTTGTGTAAACCCTTTACATAAAAACATGCACAGGCTTGACTATCGATAGTTGTCAAACAATACGATGCATCGATAAATCAATGCATTGCCTTAGCCTTACAAAAAATATCCTTTTGGTTCCTGGTTCTTGAGTAGTCATGGCAAAACAAATAAATAGGCAAAGCAACAAAACTCTGGATCATTCACAATGAAGGCAAACGTCATAAAATAGCGGTATAACGGAGTTAGTTATCCCCCCTCTTATAATGGAGTCCCAAACCTGTGTGTATACTGTATGAGGCAGGGTGACAGTTCCCCTATACTTAACTAAATATGCATGGTCTTAGGTGAAGCTTGTTTCTAGCTGCCCCCTCCCCCTTTTGAAATGAAAAGACCATTGATTTTAGATGTATGTATTTATACTTATTGTATGTTGTGTAATTGATTATGTGCCTAGTTTCTCCTGTAACATTTGTTAAAATTGAAACACGATTGTGAGTACCTCAAATACATGCATACTGTTATACAAAATAAAAATAAATCAACACACCTCATGTGATTCCTGCCTGGCTGACTTGTGTCTGCTATCACACTGGTGCATATACAATAGCTATAAAAGGGTCCACATTCCTGTTATATAAACAGGATGGTTATGAGGGAAAGGAATGTGCCACTTTTGAAGGATATTGACTCAACATTTTCATGGTAGAATGCAAATTCAACAACATTTTGTTTGACAATTCACAGATGCATTGGCTTGCAACCCATTCTTACATTTTAGTAATCAGCACACAGAACAGTATCTTAGCTTTAAAAGAAAACAGGAACCCTTTATTATTTGCTGTATTAAAACTTGAGCCAAATGTACACAAAGAAAAACATATTTTTAATAAAAGGACATGTACAAAATTACAAAGTTCTGGATCATGTTCAAAGCATTCATATTATATTTTTTATATAATTTTATATTACTTTAATCAATGAACGACTGCAATCGCTCTAGCCAAATTTTTGGACCAAAACATTAGTAGTCATGGTGGAAAATCCTTGTCATATGAGTTTGGAAACTGGATTTTATTAGTAAGCATTTAAGAACATAGTGGCCATGTTAGATTTCTAGAAGTCCTTATTGTAATTATCTGAACATTGGCTAGGCTTTAGAACCACCACTGCAAACATCAGTTTTGATCTGCTAGCACTGTACTATTTATTTAAATGTATTTGAAGAACTGATGAACTACTGACTGTTGTTGCCAGCTTCAGGCAGTCAAGATCAATGTTTGCAAATTAATATATGAATTAAATGTGTGTGATTCAGTTTCTAATGGATTATATGATTTGTAAAATAGAATTAAACAGTGAGACACTGCATTCTATTATTGCATTTTAATCAATCATATAGTTATTTATTTTGTCTTGGATGAAAGACACTGTAATTACCAAACAGAAACTGGGATAAAGCCAACATACAGTATGAACCTGTGTAAGATTGTTTTGTTTTTTAAGATTATGCTACTTGATCCAAAGTCTCTGATGCATCCATCTGCAGGGTGAACCTCCTACTGAAATCGGGACTGCATAGCACTGGCTTGCTACACATCCTTCACTTCAAAGCGAGAAAGGCCCTCTGACACGGCTCCGTCCACTGGACCGTATTTGGGGCAACCTTCCGGGTGAGGTCCGTCAACAGAGCAACGAGCGTGGCGAAGTTCAGGAAGAACTTCCTATAGTAGCCCGCTAATTCCAAGAGGGAGCGCACATGGGTTTTAGTTGTAGGAATCGGCCAGTCAGCCAAGGCTTTCACCTTTGCAATCAGCGGTCTCATCTGGCCGCTCCCTACTCGATACCTCACATATTCCAACTCACTCTTCCCAATTGCATACTTCTTTGGGTTAGCAGTGAGCCCAGCCTCCTGCAAGGATTTCAGGACTGCTGCTACCTTACACAGAGCCCAATCCTCACTGTGGATGACCATGTCATCAATCTAAGCAGCGGCATATTGCTGGTGGGGTCGCAAAATGCAATCCATCATCCGATGGAAAGTGGCTGGTGCTTAATGCAACCCAAAGGGCATGGTATTAAACTGGTATAGTCCGCCGGGAGTCTCAAATGCTGTCTTCTCTCGGGATTCTGGTGTCAGGGGTATCTGCCAGTACCCCTTCATTAAATCCAGTGTCGTCATAAAGTGAGTCATGCCTAGACACTCCAGCAGTTCATCTACCCAGGGCATGGGATAAGCATCGAACTTCGATTTTTCATTGACTCTCTTGAAGTCAATGCAAAACCGGGTCGATCCATCTGGCTTATCCGGTATACGGTACAGCCTCTGGTGAACTTGCACCCCCGGCTCTACAGCAATGTGATGATGGGCTACTCGAGTCTGCCAATCTGTACCGACTCTGTTTTCACCAAAGCACAAAGATCAGGCCCCAGGTCTGTGACCTCATTTGCTTGTGCCACTAACAGGACCTCCTGTTGCAACCAGGGAAGATCTCATAGTCCACCATTCCAACCCATTATGTAACCTGAAAAAGTCCTTGCCACTTCGCCAGTAATTTAGACTCCAAACTAGATAATAATAGAAGAACTTTATCTCCCGGCTGAAACGTGCACTACCGGGCCACCCTGTTGTATTGGCTGTCCTGTCTGTGCTGAGTTTTCTGCAAATTGTCATGCGCCTATCGACCAAGCGACTCAAGACATTTGTGCAGGTCCAACACATACCGGACAGTATTGGTCGAATTATCCTTCTGCTCCTCCCATTCGAACATACAGCAGCTCGAATGGAGAAAACCCTGTGGAAGCCTGGGGATCTTCTCTGATAGCAAAGAGGAGGGGAGGAATCAGCTGGTCCCAGCAGCGCACATCACTCTTAATAAATCTATGTAACATGTTTTTCAGGGTTTTATTAAAACGTTTTACAAGCCCATCGTACTGGGGGTGGTAAACTGAGGTCCTAATGGTCTTAATCACCAACACTTTGCATGTTTCGCGGACCAGCTGGGACATAAAGTTGGTCCCGTGGATCCCTGCCCGAGACAAAAACCTTCACTAGCTCGTTGCCAACAGATTTAGCAGATGCAGAGCGGAGTGGGATGGCCTCCGGATAACGTGTAGCGTAACCCAAAATAACCAATAGGTGCATGTATCCTGCCGCACTCCTCTCTAGCAGTCCGACTATATCTACTCCAATACACTCAAACGGAGCTTCCACTAGTGGCAACGGCACCAGAGGGGCCTGTGGAACGGCTCTAGGGCTGGCCATCTGGCATTCCTTGCAGTGTTCGCAAAAATGCCGCACAGCACCATCCAGCCCCAGCCAATAGAACCTTGTCACAAGCCTTGCTTTGATTGTGTCCCTTCCCAAATGACCAGACACGGGAATAGCGTGAGCCAACTGCAATACATCTTCCCTAAAAGGATGAGGAATGAGCAACTGGTGACACTCTTCCCCCGTGTGGGGTATTTGTTCAACACGATGCAAGAGATCTCGATTAATTTCAAAGTGAGGGTACGTGGCGGCGCGACCACCCGACCATTAATCACAATGGCTTGGTCAAAGAGCCTGTCCAGGACATCGTCACACCCTTGCTCGAGGCGGAAGCCATGGGAGCGAGCCAAAAAATAAGTACCCATGGCTTCCAACTCGGAAGTAGGTTGGTCCTGAGCGGAGGCAGCCGCACCAGACTGCTGTGCTGGCTCCACGGTCTCCAACCCAGGACCTTCACCAATCACCCCCACCTGAAACTTCTCAGACTCCCTCCATTGCCAGCACTCAGTCTTAGCGGCACGGCATTCCTGTTTAGTTTTTCAGTGTTTAAATCTATGGCAAAACCACGCCAGGTCACGAAAGAGGAAGATCTCTACAACTACTTCCTCTTTCTTATCCAATAGGGAGGACGGGGCCATCACAGCAGCTAACCAATTTTTTAACTTCTCACAGTACCGCCCCAGAATGACAGGCACTGGACTGGAGGACACAAACTCACTTGTACTCGCATCACCTGCTGGCCAATTTTAAAGTTTACAGTAACCTTTGGATAAATACACATATCCCCATGAATGCAATTAATATGAACCTGTCCCGTTACTTGTTTATGACCCGGTGAGATTAACCCTTCTTTTATTAGTCACTGACCACACCCTGAATCCAAGAGAGTTTCGGTTTGTGTACCATCCACTGTCACAGGAATGACAAAACTCGTCTGCTGGAGTGACTGAGGTAACTGAACAGTCTTACCTGGGCAGATAAGGTCATGTTCCATAGCGGGGCAATCCCGAGCGATGTTGCCATCCTCCTGGCATGTCCAACACTCGCCATGAAGCTTCACCAGGAGGTTGGAAAACAGGAGCCATTAAAGGGACTCGACTGTAGGGTGGACATTGCAGTAGCTCGTGGGTAACCCCACCCTGCCCCTCTCCCTTGGGCCAGCCGTGGGGGCGATGCCGGAGTACCCAGTTTTCCAGGCGGCTTAGCGTGCGTCAGTTCTGCTTTCTGGTACCGTTCCGCCAGTTGTACTGCCTGGTTCAAGGTCTCGGGTGCCTGTCGTTGCACCCACAGATGGGGCCCTGGTGCCAGGCATTCCACGAACCGCTCGACTACGATCAGCTCCGCCAGCCTGGCTTTGGGGGTCACATCTGGGTTAAGCTAGCCCATGGCATAATCATTGAGGCGATGGTCTGGGGATGTTCCTCTGCCAAAAAGACCTCTTCCCGGAACTTTCTTCAGAAGCCCTCGGGAGTAGCCCCCACTCGAGTGAGGATAGCTGCTTTCAGAGTGGGGTAATCCATCATTTTGGCCAGGGACAGAGTTCTCTGCCACTGCTTGTGCCTCCCCCGTCAACTGTGGCAGGAGGTAACTAGCCCATTGGGCCTGGGGCCACCGGGTCAAGAGCGCCAAGGCCGCGAAGACGTCCAGATAAGCTTCTGGACGGTCCTCTGCTGTCATCTTAGTTGGCTGCTGTAATCTTGGATTAGGTCTGACAGACCTTGCACGGCTGCCGTCAAGATTTGGCGCAGTAGGTCCATCATTGCGGCAAACTGTTCTGGGTCCATTCTGCCTCTCCGTGTATGATACTGCCGTGTATGAGCAGAACCAGTGAATCCCACTTCTCTGACATCACGTGTGGGAGGGTGTGGGGAATTCACTAAACACCCATGAGTCAGATATTGATAACAGAAAACGCCGCACAAGATTTATTTTGTTGTTTTACCCCGGTGGGGTGGCACCAGGAATGTGCCTGGGAGGTTTACCAACAATGGTATTCCTCCCTAGGTGTGGTATGAAAATAATAATTGTAATCCAAAGGTAAACAAAACACGAGAAAACAAATACTTTTTAAGAAAAACTACAAGTAAAAGTTCTGCTACCAGCAGTGCCTCCGCTAATCCATAAGGCGCAAACGTTCATGATAGTTCGGTCTCTCCCCACTTAACTGAAACAGGGTTTTACAAGGGTCCTTGTTGCTAACTAGGGTTTGTACGTCCCAGCCACCGTCTGGCTGTCGGTCTGGGTCCGTAAAGTGGTGCTGCCTCGTGGCTGTCTTCCTCCGCTATCCGTCTTGTCATTTTGCCTTTTCAAATCGTGCCCCAGTGTTGTCCGCAAACTGGCCACGCTTTCTTTTTCTGGTCTCTGGGTGTCTTTTCTTTCACTCCAACTCTCCGAAACAGCCTCCAGCTGGCTTCTCTCCTACATGGGCAAGACAGAGGGAATCATAGCACGTAATTTTTATTGGTTGATCGTCCCCCAAAGACCCGCCTCCCAGCCAGTCAGAGAGAACCAGGTGACACACCCTCACCTAACCGCTCTGTGTCATCGCCATGATTGGCAGGCAGGTCCAATAGGGCCATCAGCTCCCCCCTGCAGGAGAATGCATGTGTCCGATAGCCAGCACAGACCTCACCCTGCTACATACCTACTGTACATTTAGTGGTTTTGAAGATAATATGTAATAAGACACTGAAAAGTTCCAATTTTTATATGTGCGGGGCTTTTATGGTTTAACAACATTCTGACATACAACATAGTCATGTACAGTGAGATAGCAGGGCCAGCAGTTTGTGCTATAGATTTGTTGTACATAACTTAGACATGTATGGAACAGTATGGGAAACAAAACCACAACCATATATTTTTTAAGGTTGTTTATATTTAGCTCCTTTTAGTCCGGTTACACAAACACGTATTTTTGTTTAAAATGACCTGAGACTTGAAAACACTGGAAACTGGTAGTTAAAAAAAAAAACTCTAATACAAAGGAGAGATCTCATGTGTTTTATTATATTGCCATAGACTCTCTGTTTTTAAAATATACCTTGCTTACATGTGGCATAACTTATGTTATAGGCTACATATTTAAAGCAGAGTGAGGTCCAAAAAGGTTATTTGTATATTTGAATCAATTTAGCAAATTATTAGAAGTTTTGAACTGTGCCACTCTTCCAATCATGTTAAACTTTATATGGACCTTTGGCATAATATAGGCTATGATTACCTTTTATGAGTACTAAACAGGTTTGTTGACCAATTAAAGTTAGACCAATTTTGTGTTACACTATAACATATCAGTTTAATTGCTGGCACAGCCATCAATGACAGGAATGCAGCCCTATCTGGACAGCTCGTTTTGTGTCAATATTTGTTTTCAAAATCATGGATTAGCTCTTCTCATCATGCAATATGTTATAGTAACTCAAAATTGGATGCTCTATTGAAGGCTGTGTCTGGGGATTATAAGAATATGAAACATTAAATTCTTCAAATAAAAAAGTCACTTCACATTTTTTTTGTACAGTTTTGTACTGCTGTTCAATTACAAGACATTAACCAAAATATGAAATCTCACTGAAGCATGTGCACTTTACTTCTAATTACATAAGCAATCACTATAGTATTGTTGTCAAGCAAACTTGGCTTTAGTAAGTGGTAAGATTAATAGTTTTAAAATATTTTTGAATGATTGCACTATGTAACACAATTTTTGTTCCTGGGTAGTAAGTGTTATTTCCTAATTGCTTATGCCTCAAAATTATAGAAAATGGCTATTATTCCCCACAAACTTTGCTTTTGTGACCAGGACAGTGATATTTTGAAATTTACTTATTTCCAATGAGAAAACGGGCAAATTTGTGTCTTTTCGTTCACATAAAGTCAGAAAAAAACAACATATGAATCCAAATTAACATGTATTTATACTAAAGTAATACAAAAATGACTACAAAAGATTTAGAAGTGAGTAGTTTTTCGAGATTTACGATTATACTGTAAATTACTTTCACGAATCAGCCCCCAAATGTAGTCTCCCATCATGTTATCGTTATACTGTCCTCGGTAGCGGCATTCAAAGTCCAGTATATCCTGGTGGAAGCGCTCGCCTTGCTCCTCCGAGTACGCTCCCATGTTCTCCTTGAATTTATCAAGATGAGCATCAAGGATATGGACTTTGAGGGACATCCTACAGCCCATTGTGCCGTAGTTCTTCACCAGAGTCTCAACCAGCTCCACATAGTTTTCGGCCTTGTGATTGCCCAGGAAGCCCCGAACCACTGCGACAAAGCTGTTCCAAGCCGCATTCTCCTTACTAGTGAGCTTCTTGGGGAATTCATTGCACTCCAGGATCTTCTTTATCTGTGGTCCGACGAAGACACCGGCTTTGACCTTTGCCTCAGACAGCTTAGGGAAGAAGTCTTGAAGGTACTTGAAGGCTGCCGACTCCTTATCTAGAGCTCTGACAAATTGTTTCATAAGGCCCAATGTGATGTGCAGTGGTGGCATCAGCACCTTCCGGGGGTCCACCAGTGGCTCCCACTTGACGTTGTTCCTCCACACAGAGAACTCGGTCCACTGTGGCCAGTCCCGCCTGTAGTAGTGCGCCTTGGTGTCCCTGCTGTCCCAAAGGCAAAGATAGCAGGGAAACTTGGTAAAACCGCCTTGGAGACTGTGGCAATGTGCCCCGCCCCTGTGTGCATTTGTGTGATGTGTTGTATGGTACGTGTGTTAATGTTGGTGTATAGTCATTGGTACACGGGATATAAACGGGTCTGTGTTTCACGTGTATTTAAAATTGTTTATTTGTATTTAGGCACGGGATTGCACTTCACATGCATTTAAAGTATAGTATGTGAGCACGGGGTTGCACAGAATTAATTCACGTGCTGGGATTCAAGTGAATAATTAATTAGTAATTGAATCCCAGCACAACAGTATACAGACGTGCTCAAATTTGTTGGTACCCTTACAGCTCATTGAAATAATGATTCATTCCTCCTGAAAAGTGATGAAATTAAAAGCTATTTTATCATGTATACTTGAATGCCTTTGGTATGTCATAGAATAAAGCAAAGAAGCTGTGAAAAGAGATGAATTATTGCTTATTCTACAAAGATATTCTAAAATGGCCTGGACACATTTGTTGGTACCCCTTAGAAAAGATAATAAATAACTGGATTATAGTGATATTTCAAACTTATTTTGTTTCTTTAATTAGTATCACACATGTCTCCAATCTTGTAATCAGTCATTCAGCCTATTTAAATGGAGAAAAGTAGTCACTGTGCTGTTTGGTATCATTGTGTGCACCACACTGAACATGGACCAGAGAAAGCAAAGGAGAGATCAGAAAGAAAATAATAGACAAGCATGGTAAAGGTAAAGGCTACAAGACCATCTCCAAGCAGCTTGATGTTCCTGTGACAACAGTTGCAAATATTATTAAGAAGTTTAAGGTCCATGGAACTGTAGCCAACCTCCCTGGGTGCGGCCGCAAGAGGAAAATCGATCCCAGATTGAACAGAAGGATAGTGCGAATGGTAGAAAAAGAACCAAGGATAACTGCCAAAGAGATACAAGCTGAACTCCAAGGTGAAGGTACGTCAGTGTCTGATCGCACCATCCGTCGCTTTTTGAGTGAAAGTGGGCTCCATGGAAGAAGACCCAGGAGGACTCCACTTTTGAAAGAAAAACATAAAAAAGCCAGACTGGAATTTGCTAAAATGCATATTGACAAGCCACAATCCTTCTGGGAGAATGTCCTTTGGACAGATGAGTCAAAACTGGAGCTTTTTGGCAAGTCACATCAGCTCTATGTTCACAGACGAAAAAATGAAGCTTTCAAAGAAAAGGACACTATACCTACAGTGAAACATGGAGGAGGCTCGGTTATGTTTTGGGGATGCTTTGCTGCGCCTGGCACAGGGTGCCTTGAATCTGTGCAGGGCACAATGAAATCTCAAGACTATCAAGGCATTCTGGAGCGAAACTTACTGCCCAGTGTCAGAAAGTTCTGTCTCAGTCGCAGGTCATGGGTCCTCCAACAGGATAATGACCCAAAACACACAGCTAAAAGCACCCAAGAATGGATAAGCATAATAAACATTGGACTATTCTAAAGTGGCCTTCTATGAGTCCTAATCTGAATCCTATCGAACATCTATGGAAAGAGCTGAAACTTGCAGTCTGGAGAAGGCACCCATCAAACCTGAGACAGCTGGAGCAGTTTGCTCAGGAAGAGTGGGCCAAACTCCCTGTTAACAGGTGCAGAAGTCTCATTGAGAGCTACAGAAAACGTTTGATTGCAGTGATTGCCTCTAAAGGTTGTGCAACAAAATATTAGGTTAGCGGTCCCATCATTTTTGTCCATGCCATTTTCATTTGTTTTATTATTTACAATATTATGTTGAATAAAAAATCAAAAGCAAAGTCTGATTTCTATTAAATATGGAATAAACAATGGTGGATGCCAATTACTTTTGTCAGTTTCAAGTTATTTCAGAGAAAACTGTGCATTCTTCGTTTTTTGTGGAGGGGTACCAACAAATTTGAGAACGTCTGTATATAGATGCACATTTCTTTCTCTCGGGGTTGGGTGTTAGAGAGTGGAGAACAGGTGAGAGAGAAGGAGAAATAAAAGTTAGTTTAAATATCAATTGCTATTACGTGCTGGTAGGACCAGCACGATACTTGTTTATTTAAAACTCACGTGTTTGTTTGTGTGTCTGTCCGTGCACTGTCTGTTTACTGTATAGTCCGTTTTGTTTGTCTCTTTATTTTGGCGTGAAGTGCCGTGTCCTGTGTTCTGTTTGTTAAACCTTTTTATTTATTTGTTATTAAACGCTGAGTGCAACCATCGCACTCAGTTTCTCTCATCATCACCGTCTGTCTGTATGTTTCTCTCTCTGGTCTGAGTTCCTCCCTGCAGCCAGCCTGTCACAGAAACCCATCAGGAATGCCACCATTTTGAAGTCTCCTATGACCTTGATGCCATCTCAGAAAAATGCAGATATGTATCCACTTAGGCAGCTGGAACTAAACTGAACTGGTGGGCTTAAGGCCCCTGTATTTATACTACTATTTATATTACTAGAAAGTTCTAGAAGTTACTCCAAGTTTACTCAGCACTGAATCTATCTGGAATGTTCTGGAAAATAGGTGAATTTCAAAATATCACTGTCCTGGTCACAAAAGCAAAATTTGTGGGGAATAATAGCCATTTTCTATACTTTTGAGGCATAAGCAATTAGGAAATAACACTTACTACCCAGGAACCAAAAAAAAAAAAAAAAAAATGTTACACGGTGTTGTTTTTATTGCTGTTGACTACACACTAATAACTAATGTTTAGTTGTTACTCTATGCATAACATTGTATTCCTGGAACTAGGAATTTACATTCTGTAAAATCTAATTTCCCCAAAATGTGAGACCTTAGAAGGAATGTAATCTCTCAGATAGTCACAGAAGAATGCTATTAAGGCTGTAAAGATATTACTTTAAAATTGGAGCCTTTAATTGGTAAAGACATAAGTCTTTTCTCCTACAAAACACTGTATTTGACGCCACTATGTTATTACTTTGAAACTTATGGGTGCAACAGAAGACATTATGTTAAAGGACCGAGTGCATTTTCTTTGGAGACCAGCTGTAACACATGGATTTGACAATAGGATTAACCTTGGAAGCAAGCATCATGTCTGGAAACAATTTAGTATCTTCAGAAGTTTAAGGATTGGTTTCAGCCATTCAAGTAAACAACTAGATACAAATACAGCAGTGATAGTTAGCAATTGAAACACATTCTGTTTTAGAACATTTATCATCTGCTACAGTGTGACAGCATTTCATCCAAATAAAATAACTACCATCGATGTTATTGGAAATACCTGAACGTGTATTGTGAAAAGTTTGAACTTTAATAATTCAATAATCTTGTGTGTCAGCAAGCTAAGTGTAATTTTGTAAGGTGGTTTTAGAGACAGATTTTGTTGTGCCATGGAAAGGGGATAAGAAGCGGTTTAGATTTCTGTGTAATCTTTTTTTTTAACACAGTAGAGGGCAGTGGGGAGAAATTTGAGCCATGGAAGTAGCTGAAGTAAAATATGCATCCTTTTTTCCTACAGATATTTAATTAAATGTTTAATCATGCTAATGTTTACTATTGTTTTTTTTTGTTGATGTTTTTTTCACTTAATCTTATCAGGGATTCAATGGTTTTTTTTGTTTGTTCTTTCTTAGGGCACAGAGAAATGGAACGATGCTGTGGAAAATGTATGTTTAATCGCTGGCACGCTCATCAAGGACAGGAACGCGGTCCTAGATGGGCAGCTCTTTGTTGCATGAAAGTGCGACACAACTGCTCTTCTTACCTTTGGTTTCCATTAAATATTTTCAAAATCATGGATTGGGCTCTTCTCCTCATCATTCAAGATGCTGTCTTCATTAATGTACATTACTAGTACCAAATTATTACCCGATACATTTAAATTAAATACAACTGTACATTTAAGAGGAAACTACTACAAAATACTATCAAGCCAAATCTGATTGCCTTTGTTTACAGTAAAGGCTGGTTAATGTTGCAATTATAGGATGCGCAGTAAATGCATTGAAAATAAATAAGATATTAAGAACATAAGAAAGTTTACAAACGAGAGGAGGCCATTCAGCCCATCTTGCTCGTTTGGTTGTTAGTAGCTTATTGATCCCAGAATCTCATCAAGCAGCTTCTTGAAGGATTCCAGGATGCCAGCTTCAACAACATTACTGGGGAGTTGGTTCCAGACCCTCACAATTCTCTGTGTAAAAAAGTGTCTCCTATTTTCTGTTCTGAATGCCCCTTTATCTAATCTCCATTTGTGACACCTGGTCCTTGTTTCTTTTTTCAGGTCAAAAAAGTCCCCTGGGTCGACATTGTCTATACCTTTTAGGATTTTGAATGTTTGAATCAGATCACCCCGTAGTCTTCTTTGTTCAAGATGGAATACATTCAATTCTTTTAGCCTGTCTGCATAAGACATGCCTTTTAAACCCGGGATAATTCTGGTCGCTCTTCTTTGCACTCTTTCTAGAGCAGCAATATCCTTTTTGTAACGAGGTGACCAGAACTGAACGCAATATTCTAGGTGAGGTCTTACTAATGCATTGTAAAATTCTAACATTACTTCCCTTGATTTAAATAAAACACTTCTCACAATATATCCGAGCATCTTGTTTGCCTTTTTTTATAGCTTCCCCACATTGTCTAGATGAAGACATTTCTGAGTCAACATAAACTCCTAGGTCTTTTTCATAGATCCCTTCTTCAATTTCAGTATCTCCCATATGATATTTATAATGCACATTTGCATTGCCTGCGTGCAATTCTTTACACTTTTCTCTATTAAATGTCATTTGCAATACAATTAAACTCATTCACAATTTTCATTAAATCTGTCCATGAAAGGTCCTATACATGCCCAGCAGTTACAGCAATCAAATCGAACCACTTTCAAAAGATACAATTTAACAGCAAATGATAACCTTTAGTTTAGCTGTCAGTTAGTTTTACCAGTTTAGACTGGCCTAGCTCTGGAGGGGGGTTAACTGAAGTAGGACGTTGTTATCTTACTGTCAAACAAACTTGCATTCTAATTTAGTCTTGTTTTTAGATGCATCCAGTTTGTTTGGTGAACCAGAAAGCCCCTTTCCGTTTTCAAGATGTGTTTGTTCAGATAAATAGTCAGAAACCAGCAATTAAATGATCGTTTTATAGATAACATTCCACTGAAAACTGCTATGCCAAACGAGTTGAAAATATTTTCTCCAATTAGAAACTACTGTGAGTGAAACATTTGCGATAAATTGGACACAGTGGTTTTACACTGTGTGGAGAAAAACTAAGCTAACATTTTTACAAAAGGTGCTATGAAAGTAAAATGCTACCGTTCTGCTAAATATTTCGGTAAATTCACTATGATCGAAGACTTTGCACCACCATGTTTTTTATTTACAGGATTAAAATACTTTACAGTTTTGAGGGATAGTCATATTTCACAAGCTCTTTGTCACACATTTTTCCAAAGCATTGTCCACTTGCGTCGATAGTGCCCTGAAGATACATATTTTTTAACTGAACAAAACAAGGTCACTAACAGAGTTCAGAAAAACAAAATATATTGCTGTGCAGAACAGTGCATTTAGAATTTACACCTGCGGCTGGCAGTGTTTGTTGCTAAGGTTCAGATTGGAACTCAGCCATGAAAAGAAAAATTATTTATACCTTCAAACAGTATTAAACTGATCAGTCTACTGCATGTAAGTACAGGATTGTTATACAGCCACTTATTGCCTCTTTGCACCTCTGCTATCCATCAGGTGTTTTGCGTACTGTATTGTGTTGGATCACGGAAGCCTTACACTTTGTGACAGAAGTTATAAAGGCTGGTTCATACATCAATCATGCGACTGTCACGGAGGAAGATTTCCAGTCTCTAGTCATGCGACTGTGGCCATGCAAGAGAAACTGGCTGCTAGAGCTGTGTTTGAACTGTAAGTTAAGCTGGTCTCATGGGTGTCACAAGATGAACCTGCCTCAACAGTTACAGGCTTCACTGAGTAGTTTCTGTAACCTGTAGTGGTTGTCTTAAAATCTTGTTACGCAATCTTTGACACCACCATTTTTCATTTTTCTGCTTTTCTTTTTCCTCAGCATCAGTTCAAAAGTGGTCAAGTGAGTTTAAAACAACACACTATATCACTGCCACCTGCTGGACACGTGAAACATAAACTCAAGAAAGTTAATGAGACAAAACTTTAGTGCGGGGCTATCCAATACAAATTTATTGTAAATTGTTACCTGAGGGTAGTGTGGTTGAATTAAAACAATAAATAAATAAATACATTTGAACAAGCCTTCAATTAATATTTCACCACAAGAACATAAGAATGTTTACAAACGAGAGGGGGCCATTCAGCCCATCTTGCTCGTTTGGTTGTTAGTAGCTTATTGATCCCAGAATCTCATCAAGCAGCTTCTTGAAGGATCCCAGGGTGTCAGCTTCAACAACAATACTGGGGAGTTGGTTCCAGACCCTCACAATTCTCTGTGTAAAAAAGTGCCTCCTATTTTCTGTTCTGAATGCCCCTTTACCTAATCTCCATTTGTGACCCCTGGTCCTTGTTTCTTTTTTCAGGTCAAAAAAGTCCCCTGGGTCGACATTGTCTATACCTTTTAGGATTTTGAATGTTTGAATCAGATCGCCCAGTAGTCTTCTTTGTTCAAGACTGAATAGATTCAATTATTTTAGCCTGTCTGCATACGACATGCCCTTTAAACCTGGGATAATTCTGGTCGCTCTTCTTTGCACTCTTTCTAGAGCAGCAATATCTTTTTTGTAACGAGGTGACCAGAACTGAACACAATATTCTAGGTGAGGTCTTACTAATGCATTGTAAAGTTTTAACATTACTTCCCTTGATTTAAATTCAACACTTCTCACAATATATCCAAGCATCTTGTTGGCCTTTTTTCATAGCTTCCCCACACTGTCTAGATGAAGACATTTCTGAGTCAACATAAACTCCTAGGTCAGAGGTCACAGGTCTCTGAAGTTAAATACTTTTTTGAAGTAATCAATTTAACAATATAATTATATGAATTAATTAGATCTAATACATTTCCATTGTCTACTACTACAGTAAATACATCTAGAACAGGGGTGGGCAATCCTGGTCCTGGAGGGCCGGTGTCCCTCCTGGCTTTTGTTCCAACTGTGCTCTAAATTACTTAATTAGACCAATAATTGGCAATAATCAGTACAATTAAGTAATTTAGAGCACAGTTGGAACAAAAGCCAGGAGGGACACCGGCCCTCCAGGACCAGGATTGCCCACCCCTGATCTAGAAGATAGATGAGACACCTGGTGCTGCAGCTGATATCAATATTAATCAGCAATCTCCAGAGGCCTGGTTTTGACACAGTATATAGGCCCATACAAATGGACAGTGGGTGAAAAGAATGCACAGGTAAAGCTGAACATCTCTATCCTATTAATTACATTGGGTGTAAGGTCTTGTTTATTTAAAAATGAAGCTGGATTCCTGTGGCAAGTATTCAGCCGTTCTACTGATTTTAGTTGGTTTACAAAATGTAATTGTTGCAGCCCTAATGTATAAACGATTACAACAAAAAGAACTAGCAACTTGAAATGCTTTAGGCAGGGAAAGATAATAAAAGCTACATTGTGTTTGTAAAACATGCATTAGTAGGAAGGACTCTGTCAGCAGATCAGAGAAGTTATGCTTGACAGTGCATTTAAATATAGACTATAATCCTTCACCTGCACAGTAAGGGAATCACATTTTCTGTTTTTATTTTCTAACTAAGACGAGTCTAGTATAACTACAATTTGCAGGCTAGATTTTAATCCGGCTTTGTACTATTTCTGGGTTTTAAGGAAGTCAGCCTGCCATTTGCACCTGGAATTTTGTCTATTGACTGAATGAATTAGTTCAGCAGGAAAGGCTTGTTTAAAGGAACAAAGGGGCACCCCCTAGTGGATATTTTATGAAGATACAGTAACTGATTGAATGACAAATGATTTCTAAGGGATCGGTTCCTTTGAACTGAAGATGCTCAAAAATGTAAGCAACATTTTCACATGCTTTTCTCCAGAATTTATATGGATTTAACTCTTGGGGCTTGTTTGTCTTTCCTAATCCTTCCCCTGCTGTTTCTTGTCTGATGACTGAAATAACCTTTCTGAGGGATTACTGTCCTTACCAATAAATTAAACTGAACAACAGATACCAATGTCTGCAATTTTGACTGCCTAGACTAGTACTACATTCAATACTATCTATACCTGCCTTAGGAGTCATTATTGACATTCTGTGGTTTCAGTTATTCAGTCAGTCATTGTGCTGCCTGGATATACTGTTAATAGTGTTACTGAAATGCTGTAGGGTTTAAAACACAACACATTGCTTTCCCCAGCTTCCTGCTTTGTTGTATGTATTCCGGCAACATTTTTTCGACTGTGACAGTTTTGGTCAGTTGTGTTCTTTTCATATTGGTATGCATCGGGTCCTCCTGTCAAAATGTCTTCTACAGTCACATCGACCACTTCCTGTTCAATCATAAGCAATTCACTGGTTCCCAACTCCTCTTACAAAGCTCAGCATTTTGTTCATCTGTCCAACCTGCTTACTCTAGCACAGTTTCAAAGGGGTGAGATCAGGTTTATGAACAAGCATGACAATCACTGTATAATCCCAACTTCCGCTTTACAGACCCCCGCCCGATAAGAGTGAAGATGAAAGATGTACAGGGGACGTACCTCCAACCATATTCGTATTTATGTTTGTACTCAAAATGTGATTTATTTATTGCCATTGTATGGGGCTTATCATGCTTAGTGATCCAGTGGTTAAAGAAAGGGGCTTGTTACCAGGAGGTTCCCAGCTCAGCCACTGACTCACTGTGTGTGACCCTGAGCAAGCCACTTAACCTCCTTGTGCTCTGTCCTTCGGATGAGATTTAAAACTGATCTCCTATTGTAAGTGACTCTGCAGCAGCAGCAGATGCATAGTTCACCCCCTAGTCTCTGTAAGTCGCTTTGGATAAAAGTGTCTGCTAAATGACTAAATAATAATAATAATATTCATAAACATGTTTCTGCCCCTCCTGAACCTGTTGAGGAGAGAGCCGGGAAGATCCTGGCAAAGATGATGGACAAATTAACCAATAAAAATGCTGAATTTTGAGATGTCAGGAACCAATGAAATGTTTCTGATTGAACAGGTTGCATTTTTTAAGCTGATGTTGTGAATTCAGAAGACATTTTGACTGGAAGACCCGATGCATAACTGGTCAAAACTGATCTATGACCAGGGATATGTTAATCTAAATATCAAAACGATTGTGATTATATTGAAATATATATATATATATATATATATATATATATATATATATATATATATATATATATATATATATATTGTAGGAATATGTACAACAAAGCAGAAATAAGCTTCTTGAACATAAGAAAGTTTACAAACGAGAGGAGGCCATTCGGCCCATCTTGCTTGTTTGGTTGTTAGTAGCTTATTGATCCCAGAATCTCATCAAGCAGCTTCTTGAAGGATCCCAGGGTGTCAGCTTCAACAACATTACTGGGGAGTTGGTTCCAGACCCTCACAATTCTCTGTGTAAAAAAGTGCCTCCTATTTTCTGTTCTGAATGCCCCTTTATCTAATCTCCATTTGTGACCCCTGGTCCTTGTTTCTTTTTTTAGGTCGAAAAAGTCCCCTGGGTCAACATTGTCAATACCTTTTAGAATTTTGAATGCTTGAATCAAATCACCGCGTAGTCTTTGTTCAAGACTGAATAGATTCAGTTATTTTAGCCTGTCTGCATACGACATGCCTTTTAAACCCGGGATAATTCTGGTCGCTCTTCTTTGCAATCTTTCTAGAGCAGCAATATCCTTTTTGTAACGAGGTGACCAGAACTGAACACAATATTCTAGGTGAGGTCTTACTAATGCATTGTAAAGTTTTAACATTACTTCCCTTGATTTAAATTCAACACTTTTCACAATATCTAAATCTAGGGATAGTAATGCGTTGTGTTTTAAACCCTACAGCCTGTTTATTAACACTTTAATAAAATACTGAATTAAACAATTAGGCACCATCCACACAACATAACTGCTTTCAAGAACCACACTGGAAAGCTCAAAGCATCCACAACACTGTTATAATAATTGATACCTTTGGAGAGTAGTGTTTGTTGCTAAGATAGAGATTACATCTCAGCCATGATAAAATAAATAAGTTATATCTGTTGTGACCCGTATTAAACTGATCTTTGTTATTAACACACATACCACATTCAAACGTATACACAGGATTGTTAAACAGCTACGTATGGCCTCTTTGCACTGTTTCTATCCATCAAGTTTCTATCCACCAGTCGTTCTGAATTGGTAGTAAACGGATAACATTTGTGGTACCACTGTATGTTATGGCATGATTATGTACTTGTTCAGGGATACCAAGATGTTTTTCGAACAAGGGGTTTACTGTAGAGGTCCAATGGAAAATAAATGCTCCACCCCCAGGTTACCCTTCCTAAATAATGAACACATTCAGGATTATCACTCCATTTGTGAAATGGCTTGCTTATTAAAGTCATTTGCATATATTTGAACAGCGATCTATTGTCTTGTCAGCAATACAACATTATTAATAAGCACTCCCTGTTGTAAGGAAAGCTGCATCACGTAACAAGAGAAATATATGAAAAAAATGGAAACCCCTGCATTAATGTTTTCATCCATAACATTTTTAGGTACTTCTGTTCTTCACAAGGAAGTCCTTTTTAGTTTCTTAGACAACACTGAACTCTGTTGGTTGTAAAAAAGATTGCAATTGCTTTCATTATTTATTCAAGTGATCTTGGCAGACAATTTTCCATACGGCTTGTGTTACATGTGTCTATGGGAAAAGAGAATTGAATCTGGAAACTAGAACTCAAGAGCTCATCTTGAACTCAGGTCAATACCTTATCAAAAATACTATATAAAAAAGTGAATACCACACAACTATATCTGAGTAATTGCAATAAGAACCACTCTGAATGCTTGTGAACACCATAAAAAAGTAAGTGGTACAGTAATATATATATATATATATATATTCTTTGCAAAAATCTTCATTAATGCATCAGTTAGGGTTGATATTAAAATGACAAGCAACCACAGACAGCCATCATCAGGTAAGATGAACAACACACAACTCTCTGCAGATAACACAAGAGACATCCATCGTCCTGTAGGTGTATGAGGTCCGCGGCTATGTGTTGGGGGGGGGGGGGGGGGGGACGGGACGCCCGCATGCTGGACACCATGGGGTGGGGGGGTGGGGGAGGGCACTGCATGTACTGCAGTCCAAAGTGCTTCCTAGAGACCTTCTGGCTTCTGGGAGGCTTCCGGGGTTGTGGCTGGCTATTTACAGAACACAATGTCGGTGCTGTCTGCCAATATAATCCTAAAACACTGGACAAATGGGGAATACACAAATGTTATTGGTGCTGCCCTTTCAAACTGACATGACACAGCACGTTCCACTCACTGTAAACAATGTATCATAACAGTGGACCTCATACATTGGTATGAGGACCAGCACTCACATTCACTATGAATGTGAGTGCTGGCTCAGCTCAGCGCCCCCCCTAACCCTAACCCCCTCCCCCCCGTTATCTGCAGGGAGTTGTATGTGGTTTTCTTACCTGATGATGGATGTCTGGTTGCTTGTGTTGCCCCTTCTGCTGCTTGTAAGGGGAGGGTGCAAAGCTAGGGTTGAACCTTAACATTGCATTGCCATATTTTTTATATCAGTTAATATCAATTAAAAGTTTTTTGCAAAGAATGTCCTTCTTTTTTGAGACTATATAGTTAGAAAGAAGAAACCCTGTATATTGTAATATGGGTTGGCGTCAGCACCCGGGCGTGTTTGCCTGGGGCTCATACACATACAGAAATAAAAGTGCAAATATTAAATGTACTATTTCTGTGCCACCTATCCTTTAGGGCTAGAAATGTTTAGTGTTCACTAAACTAAACTAACCTGTATGCATACAGTGCAGTCTTCCCCAGTTCTTCATAAAGACGAAAGCTATTAGCTGATCTTGACATACAATTATACAAATGTGCCATTTAAAGACATTGTATAATTGACACATTTACTTTCCAACAAGCAAGACTTATCATAGTGTCTATTATTATCATAACGCCTAAATGCCTGTTATAATTATACGATTTTAAACCATCAACAACCTGTCGAACCTCTGGAACCTCCAAATGAAAAGAAACACACACCTGGATGTCAAAAACTGAAGAAAAGAACATCTAAAAAACTGCAATAAGCACATTGTCAAATTTTCTATGTACATTTAAAAATGATTATTCCTGTAAAGTGTGTGTTCTGTTTTCTGTTAATTGTGTACTAAGTCGGCTACAGTAAAAAAAGAAAATGCACTAAAATAATTTAGTTTTAATTAAAAATAATCTTTTGCTATTTTCACACTGTACAGTAATGTGCAAAATGCAGCAGCGTGATTTATTTCATGTTACCGGTATTGTCACAGTACAGTCAGCACTCACATATCCGACCCTATAAAATTTTGACTTCAGTGATGGTTAAATGCATGTGATGCATATCTTATGATTTCATTTTAGCCTGTTCCAACCCTTGTATCTTTTTTTTGTTCCCTGAAAAATGGAAAATATCAAAAATACACATCTGAAAGGACTGTGTTTTAGAATAAGTAGGCTTCCACTTAGATGTACTGTATTGGTTTTGTTGGTGCAGTACTATATTTTTAACAGTAGTATTTTAATTCAGAACGATAGGATTCTGAAAATATCACTTGCCAAAACTAAAGAGATGGCACGTTAACTGTAATACAGTACATACTTTTAAATCTGGTGGTTTTTTTTAAACACCTGTGACGAATATTTCAGATAAATTTTATCATTGAAGAGATAGGCTTTGTATCAGAATACTGGTGACGGAGTTGGGAATCACGTGTGATGGGTAAGTGCGTTAATTTGTTACATATATATATATATATACTGGGAATTGACTTTATTTTTAATACAAGGGTGGTAAAACACGACTGACGTGTATCTGGGGAATGGATATCCAAGTGCTGACTGTATATGGGGATTTTAAGTTGTGATGTTAATTGGCCTACCCACCACTAGTGGCCATTAGTCTAGGAAAAACAGGCATGTTGGTGGGTTCTAGAAGCTACTGAGCTGGCCTCAATTGATTGGTTTAGGAACAGGAAGTTCCCACCTCCTAGAGAGTCAAAAGGAAGCTGTCATTACCCAGGAAGGGAGAAGTAGCCAGGAAGGATCCTGTGTAAAGAGCATGCGCTGAGAGAGCTGGAGACATCTCTGAGAAACCAAATTAGGGTGACCAAACGTCCCGATGAAATCGGGATCGTCCCGATATTAGGGGCTTTGTCCCACGTCCCGATTGAGGTACTGTCGGGACATAATTTGTCCAGATTTTCAGAGTAAACGTTGAAAACCCAGGCGTAAAATGTGAATTTTTTTTATTTTCTCATTATGAAATTTCATATATGTGGCTGCTGTATTGTCTCGCGGTTCAACAGCATACTCTACTGGTTTAGGTTGTGTTGTTTGAGTGAGGTGTTTGCATTGCATCTATGCGGCTATCCAATCACGTTAACCTGCAGTCATATGATGTGGTATGCGTCATGTGTTTTTCTTGGTGCGCGCGCCTGTGCGTCCCGTTTTACTGGCGAAGTGTCATGATGGCTGGTGTTGTTGACGAGCCTGTCACTAAAAAGCAAAAAAGGAAGTGCAAGTACCGAATGCAGTGGGGGAAAAAATGGATTCAATCATACGCCTATGGTCAAATCATCGAATTAGGATTAGGATTATAATTAGGATTTCACTGACATTTTGCGGACCTGTTTAAACATTAAATACACCTAATATTTCAGAGCACTATAAAAGCTTAAAAATAGAGGTACTTGCTTCTTTACTAAAACAGAGTGATATCATTTTTTAAAGGCAAGCATGCAACATTGTGGATTGGCATCTGGTGTGGATTTGCCCATACAGTGAGGGTCTTTTAATGGAGCTAGTGCTCACCGTGTGTGGCAAACTGGTATTTATTTATTTAAATCAGGCACTAGGATTACCTAGTACTCTAGCAGCAAGCCTGTGTTGTTTATTAAATCTGTGCGTCGTGTCGACAACTAGTGCTCTGTATCTGACTCATTATTATTCAGTGATGATCCATGCAGGTAACATCTCCCTGTTACAGTTACACAAAACAAATACAACTGTATAAACTTAAAACCATTGTGAATTTGCCAAATACAATAGTGTTATCTGGAGTCTAGGTTATTGGTGGTCATTTCTGGTGCACTTGACCCATGGTGTCAGCCGCAACGTGACTTACTGCAGAGAAAATACCAACTAAAATGTTACTGTCCAATCTCGAATCATACATGACATACAGGCAGCAAATTTCAAAGAAGCGTCATTAGCTTCCTGAGGAATTCAAAGCGAAGCTTTTACTATTTCATTGTTTTAACAAACACTACTAGGCTTGGACAGATCGGAAATGCTAATCGGACCCCCGTATTTTTTGACATGCCAAGCAATACTACAGTTCACAAATTGGGAGAAAAACAGGTGTGAGTAATCAGGACTGGAAATGAGAAGCAGCGCATAACTGTAATACTCTGTGTGACAGCAGATGGCCGCAAACTGACTCCATATGCGTAATTGAGGTTGTATCTTTGTAAATGCAGATTTATTTGATGTTTTATTTTTTTCTTAAATTGAGGGTGGGACATTTGGGCTGCATCTTAAATTCGAATGAATCTAGTATATAAAATGCTCTATTGAAACCACTGTCAATATGTCAATTACATTTATTTTGAAGAATTTCAAAGAACTCTGCAATTCAGTAAACAAGAATATTAATCAAATTAACTATTGCTCAATTATTATATCCTGATTTTTATCATAACAAAAACAGAAAAAACAATAGGAACTGGCAATTGGGGCTGTATATGCAGCTTTTACATGCTTTAGTTTTGACCATGATAGCTCAGGCGCAGGATTTCGATTCTGAAGCTTTCTGCCCTTAATGTTGTATGTTTGCTGAAAGCATAATCTCGCACACATACAGTATATTAAACCAAAAATTGACTTTTTTTTTTTTCATTCTATACACATATCTGTACTATTGGGACAAAACGTTAGGTTACTTCCGTAACCCTGGTTCCCTGAAAGAGAAGACGACCACCAATGACATTACGTATAGAATATGCCTGCCCATTGGGTAGGTATTGCTGAGCTCTCTATACCAGAGCTTCCGATAGGCCCCTTCCTGGGATGATGCACTCTGTCCTGCCCACCGAGGGAATAAAACTATCATCCAAAGGAAGCCATTTCTCTTTTTTCATCGAACCCGTGAGGGCGACCGATGTGACCTCACGGTTGGTGGTCGTCTTCTTTTTCAGGGAACCAGGGTTATGGAAGTAACCTAACGTTCCCTTTCAATTTGAAGACGACCACCAATGACATTACGTATGGGATAATGTATACCAGAGCCATCGCGAGGGAGAAGGAACGGCAGCATATGAGGGACGCACAAGCACTGTCTAACCCTGAGGTTAGCGGTGTGAGCTTACACCTTCAAGGACCCTTGTGCCTACAGAAGGCAAGGCAGGGCCTACCATATTAAGGCAGTACAAATATCAGACATTGAGGCACCTCTGAAGAGGGCCCAAGATGTAGCCAACCCTCTAGTGGAGTGTGCGGCTACCCTACCAGATGGGGGCAAGCCAGCACCATCATACACAGTCGAGGCTGTCTCCACAATCCAATGTGACAGACGCTGCTTAGAGAAAGGCTGTCCTAGGGTCTGTGTCCCGTGACAGACGAAGAGCTGGTCAGATTGACGCAGAGCTCTTGTCCTATGCACGTAACATCTCAATGCCCTGCACCAGGCAGAGGAAATTCAATCTCTCATCCTCTGTTGAAGCAAACAGAGGTGGATGGAAGGACTCCAGTCCCACAGACTGATTAACGTGGAAGGCTGTGATCACAGCCTTCCACGTGGAAAGCAGTGTTGGTGCGCAGAGACACCCTGCTGCCATCCTCCCAAATATGCATGCAGGAGCTGTGCACAGACAGCACCTGCAGCTCACTGACCCGCTTAGCGGAGGTGATAGCCAAGAGGAAGGCTGTCTTCATAGACAGGTGCTTTAGCTCTATGGAGTGTATGGGCTCAAACGGGACCTTCGTGAGAGCCTCCAGTACAAAATCAAGGCTCCATTCGGGGAGAACAGTCCTCCTGAGAGGGCATAATCGCTGAGCACCTTTAAGAAAACAGGTAGCCATTTGGAGATGAGAGGAGGTCCGTTGCCCAGTTCACTGCTCCAGGAATGTGCGTCGCCCGTAGGGACAGGAAGTTCCTCTGAGCCCATGTCAATAGCCTGAAGGCCATGCGATGCAACCCCGGGGACTGTAGGCCACCCTGGTGGTTGACATACGCCACCACTGTCATGTTGTCCGTCCGGATCAACACATGTGTACCGCTCAGCACTGGGATAAAGTGGTGGAGAGCAAGGGATACCACTTGCAGCTCCAGCATGTTTATGTGCAGGGATGTCCAGCGGTCCGGCCAGGATCTGCGTACTCCTCTGCCTTCCCAGACCGCTCCTCGTCACCACTTGGCTGTTCAACACTACTCCCATTCGCACACCTTCGTGCATGTGAGAGGTCGTCCTCGACCAGAGTAGAGCTGCCGAGCACACGTGACACAAAGTCAGCCAACGGTGTCTGTCGCGTTTGGCATTGAGGTGGAACGCATTGAGCCACACTTGTAGCGGGCGCATGCGACGCAAACCCAGCTGAATGGCTGATATGGCTGCGGCCATCAGACCCAATAGTTTCTGGCACAATAGGAGGGTAACCTGTGATCCCTGTTGAACAGGGAGAGGCAACCCTGGATAGCTGCAACTCTGTGGTCCGACAGGTATGTGTGCATCGTAATGGAGTCCAGCCAGAGCCCCAAGTACGCACTGCACCGGTGTAAGCTCTTTGCATTGTTGATGGTGAGGCCCAGCCTCGCCAGATGCTCTGTCACGACCGCCGTGTGGAACACTGCTCCCTCTCGCGACTGGGAACAGATCAACCAGTCGTCGAGATAGTTTATTACACTGATCCAGGATAGCGTCCACGCATTTTGAAAACGTACGAGGAGCTAGGGATAGGCCGAATGGCAGCACAGCAAACTTGTAAACGCTTCCTTGAAAAGAAACATTTTGAAAACAAAGCTGAATGCTGATAGATTATTCATGTGCAATGGCTATTTGATCAGAAATAAGCAGATTATTTGTACTTATTTATTTATTTTACAAAACTATGCCTGTATTACTCTTTGATCCCATTAGGCAAAACAAATCGAATCTATCCAATAACTATCTGCACATGACTCTACTCTTTTAGTATATTACACTAATATAGAGTGGGGTACAGTTGGCAAAAAAGGGCCCACCCCCAAACACAACAAACCAGAAAAGGAGTACAAATATTTTTTTTATGGGCTACTTATTTTCCACAGTTAAAAGACAAGGGTCTAAAAGATGAAAATGTTGCCCATAAGTGACGATCACAAATGAAGTACTGTATTTACTATAGAAGTTTTTTTTTACCTTTGATGGAACTATATTTCTGAAATTGTCACATTTTATTTTTTTTCTGGTGTTTCGAATCCTGTGCAGTCCCACTTGTTCCCATTTTTTAATGTGAGAGCCATCTTTAAACATCTTCAGTCTACAGTATGTTGTTTAGCATTATTTAAAAAACAAAGTGTAAAGATGCCACACATTAACAACGGTTCCAGTGAATACTCGTTTAAAAAATATGAATTTCTGTCTCTGTGTATTTCATGTTTTTTTTGTGCTAAAGCTAGATCTTATTTTTTAATAACATCTAGTTATGTACTGGGTGTGAATTTTGAATATTAAACACAGTGAAAAATACATTATTAATTTTTGCCATGGTTAAAGCTTTCTACATAGCAGAATCTAGCAACAAGAATATAGTTCTATGGAGATTGTTTTGAGAATAGCTGGTTATAATTACCATTAATGACCAGCGATTCCTTCCAGCACTGATAAACAGAATATTTTTTGCAATCTGGGTGCCACTTTTTTTGTTTATTATGTTAGCGTTTCTTTATACACATGTTCACCACAATTATTGCATGAATTTACACTCAAAGGATATTTAATAACAACAGAGTCTGTGTTGAAGTATGCCAATACACAAATCATTTATCAAACAGAGCTTGTTGAGGAGTTAAAGAAAGAAACTGTAGGAAAACAGAATGTGTGTGCGTGTGTTTGTTAACAATTCTAAATGCAATTAAACAAAGGGGTAGAATGGGATCCTTGATTTGCCTGATAAGGCATGTTGTTAATTATTCCACCAGACACTGTGCAGTATGCATATAATCAGAGTACTTGGAAACCATTTTCAAAGTAATACTTTTGTAACCTTTACTTGTGGCACACTATTATTACTACAGTACTTGTTATTTTAGGCAATCAGAGACATTGCATTTTGATTTTCTTTATTATTGTCCTATTTGGAGCTGGACATACTGTAACTCTGGAGATGGGTTCACAAAACTAAGATGGCACTTCTGGCTTCAAGTAATATTTTAATGATAATGACATCTCTTCATGCCTCTATAAAGACATCTCTTCATGCCTCTATAATGACATCTCTTCATGCCTCTATAATGACATCTCTTCATGCCTCTATAATGACATCTCTTCATGTCTCTATAAGGCCATCTCTTCATGCCTCTATAATGACATCTCTTCATGCCTCTATAATGACATCTCTTCATGCCTCTATAATGACATCTCTTCATGCCTCTATAATGACATCTCTTCATGCCTCTATAATGACATCTCTTCATGCCTCTATAATGACATCTCTTCATGCCTCTATAATGACATCTCTTCATGTCTCTATAATGACATCTCTTCATGCCTCTATAATGACATCTCTTCATGCCTCTATAATGACATCTCTTCATGCCTCTATAATGACATCTCTTCATGCCTCTATAATGACATCTCTTCATGCCTCTATAATGACATCTCTTCATGCCTCTATAATGACATCTCTTCATGCCTCTATAATGACATCTCTTCATGCCTCTATAATGACATCTCTTCATGCCTCTATAATGACATCTCTTCATGTCTCTATAATGACATCTCTTCATGCCTCTATAATGACATCTCTTCATGCCTCTATAATGACATCTCTTCATGCCTCTATAATGACATCTCTTCATGCCTCTATAATGACATCTCTTCATGCCTCTATAATGACATCTCTTCATGCCTCTATAATGACATCTCTTCATGCCTCTATAATGACATCTCTTCATGCCTCTATAATGACATCTCTTCATGCCTCTATAATGACATCTATTCATGCCTCTATTAAGTGTAAGTGAAAGAGATTGTTTACTACCATCTCCTTAATTATTTTATACATTGACCACTGAGCAGGTAAATCTACACATTTACTGGTGAATCTATAGATTTACCAATTTTACACATGAACTTGAATATTGACTTCTTTATGGTGTTAAATAATATTGGAAAAACTAAATCAATTGCTAGTTTATATTAGTTGGTATTATGGTTTGTGACATAGATTTTGTGGAAACAATGTTTCTGAACACATCAATAAAACAGGCACATTTACCCACTTGCTATTACACCGAAGTTACCATTTTCTAATAGTTATTAATTCTGTGCTACTCATAACCAACTTATGGAAATATATACATTACATAATACCATACAGTGTAGTAATTCTACATGTACAATATGCAATAAACATTTAAGTGTATCTATGTACTGTATTCAAATAATAAATAATACAGCCACGGTCAATATTGTTATAAACCACAAACTATGATTTGGAAACTGTACAAAACAACCTAGACAAGTTTGAATCAACTTGTCTAGGGCAGCAGTGTGGAGTAGTGGTTTGGGCTCTGGACTCTTGACCGGAGGGTCGTGGGTTCAATCCCCGGTGGGGGACACTGCTGCTGTACCCTTGAGCAAGGTACTTTACCTAAAATTGCTCCAGTAAAAACCCAGCTGTATAAATGGGTAATTGTATGTAAAAACAATGTGATATCTTGTAACAATTGTAAGTCGCCCTGGATAAGGGTGTCTGCTAAGAAATAAATAATAATAATAACTTCCAGCGCTAGTTGAACTGAACAGTACATGCAAATTATGATTCTTTTTTTTTTAAGATAGAGATTGTCTTCTGGAAAATTGTTAAAAAAATAAATAAATAAATAAAAAAGTAAAATAATAGAATATTGATACCTAGGCTGACTATTGGTTACTGGCTCAATATTTTGAGTTGTTAAATCAAAGTTATTGTTTTCGATAGATTTCTTTGTATAAAACCAAACCCATGTCAACTGTTCAAACAAAGTGGAATACTTACAAATTCTATTGGGCTTTTTATGGTGTCTTGCCTGGGCAGGTCTTTCATTCAGTATGCTCTTTTACAGATTGTAGTTTTGACCTCTGTTTCAGACAATATGCAATATACGAGGACCAGTACGTTAAGCTAAACAAATATGAACTTACATAATTTAAAATATATTCTACAAGTGGAAATTCCTTGTCTGCAGAAAACAGGCTTGTGAAACATCTGTGTGAAAAAAGCTTTTGAACGCATTTACACCCCACGGACCATTACCATTTCCAAACAGCCTGTGGGTTTACCAGCAACACATGCAGGCTGTATATTACCAAGGCTCTTTCTCAAAATGTCTTTAAACTGAGTGTGTTTAAAACCCACTTTCTCAACAAAACTTAAGGAGTGATTTGTTTAGCATGACACATTAATCTGTTCCATATTTCCTGGACAAAGCTGTCACAATTCCACTTGTGGGGCATTTTCATCTTCTTTTTTAACAGTATCAGCAGGGTACTAGCAGACAACTTCCCTGTGGGCAGTAGACAACGCAAGCTAGCGTGACTACAATCCTATAATGTTTGTTTGCAGCCAATGTTCAGGGTGGGCCCTTCTTCACAGTTGGCAGGAGTTCCAATCACCTTTTGTAATTTGCTAGTGATTATCTCATGCAGTGGCTTTTAGTATCATTAGTGACTGATTATCTGTGTTTTGAGACCTTTAAAACAAAGGACAGGCTATTCTAACTTACCTAATAACTGGAAAAAACACCATTACATTACATAACAAAGAAAATAATCAACTGTGTGCAATTATTGTATGCTGCAATAGTTTACACTTTTTCCTTCTTTATTTTCAATAAAACCTAAATGAGCTTTTGTTTATCCTACTGTACCTTAATAGGCTACATCCATTCCTGCCATTCTCATAGACATATACAGAAACACCACAATATTATGGACTGTGTATAAAGTAGACCTAATGGCCAAGCACATCTTCACATATTATTTTACAGTAGTAAAGTAATGAAGGAAAGATCCTTCACATATAGCAATTCAAAACCATCGATAAAGATCATATTTAATATGATCTGCTTCCATATGGTTTTATCATTCATTAAAATAAATGAAATACTACAAAAATTAGGCCTAATATCGAATTTTACTTTTGAGGTTGTTTGAGGTAGTGAAAGTATATTTACCAACACTAACAGTTTGTTCCTTTGTAATACCAAAGCTGTTCTCTAAAAAAATATATGTTCCTAACTTCAAAAACAGGTTTGGGGATACAAAACCTTATCACCATAGCATACAGTCTGCGTTCTGGATTAATGAAACCCAGGGTGACATTGATGTGTGCACTTCAAATACAGTCTGCGTTCTGGATTAATGAAACCCTGGGTGACAGTGATGTGAGCACTTCAAATACAGTCTGCGTTCTGGATTAATGAAACCCTGGGTGACATTGATGTGAGCACTTCAAATACAGTCTGCGTTCTGGATTAATGAAACCCTGGGTGACAGTGATGTGAGCACTTCAAATACAGTCTGCGTTCTGGATTAATGAAACCCTGGGTGACATTGATGTGAGCACTTCAAATACAGTCTGCGTTCTGGATTAATGAAACCCTGGGTGACAGTGATGTGAGCACTTCAAATACAGTCTGCGTTCTGGATTAATGAAACCCTGGGGGACAGTGATGTGAGCACTTCAAATACAGACTGCGTTCTGGATTAATGAAACCCTGGGTGACAGTGATGTGAGCACTTCAAATACAGTCTGCGTTCTGGATTAATGAAACCCTGGGGGACAGTGATGTGAGCACTTCAAATACAGTCTGCGTTCTGGATTAATGAAACCCTGGAGGACAGTGATGTGAGCACTTCAAATACAGACTGCGTTCTGGATTAATGAAACCCTGGGTGACAGTGATGTGAGCACTTCAAATACAGTCTGCGTTCTGGATTAATGAAACCCTGGGGGACAGTGATGTGAGCACTTCAAATACAGACTGCGTTCTGGATTAATGAAACCCTGGGTGACAGTGATGTGAGCACTTCAAATACAGTCTGCGTTCTGGATTAATGAAACCCTGGGGGACAGTGATGTGAGCACTTCAAATACAGTCTGCGTTCTGGATTAATGAAACCCTGGAGGACAGTGATGTGAGCACTTCAAATACAGACTGCATTCTGGATTAATGAAACCCTGGGTGACAGTGATGTGAGAACTTCAAATACAGACTGAGTTCTGGATTAATGAAACCTTGGGTAACATTGATGTGAGCACTTCAAATACAGTCTGAGTTCTGGATTAATGAAACCCTGGGTGATAGTGATGTGAGCACTTCAAATGATTTTGAAAGGTTTCCTAGACATTGGCACTCAGTTTCTTCTGCAGCTCTATATTTTGTAGTAGACATGGGAAGCATTAACAAAAAGCAGGAAACAAGAGTCTCAGTTGACTTCTGGTGCTATGCTAATGAGTCTGGACTCAGATGGTTCAGGTTTCCTCTTCTGCAGTGGCTGACTGTCAGTACACAGGGAACCTGTTTGAGAGAACTGCTGTTAAATTATCACATAGATAACTTTCACATAAAATGGCAAATGCGCTGCTGTACTAATAATAATTTAGTAAAAATAATTAATAGCTCTAGACTCCAGTTCATATTTTCAATTTCCTTTCTGGAAAAGGCACAAAGGCCTTGTGGTGGTGTAAGCGGAGGTGGCATTATGTAGACCCCCCCCCCCAAAAAAAAATAATAAAATAAAACAGGTAGCTGCCAAATATTTGCAGTTCTTTACAATGCATCTTTCATAGACCTCTGGGTGTTTCTATAAAGAAATGTACATCAACAGAGAATACAAAAAATACAAAATGTAAAAGTGTAACTGGCTTTTTTCTTCTTTTTTAATTTTTTTTTACAGACATTCCAGCACCTCCAGGAAATATGAACTACTACCAAAGGATCTGATTTTAATTTGCTGCTACATCTGTACTGGAGCACATGTGCACACACAACGCACATGAAGCCACTACAATGGAAAAAAAAAAACCCACTGTGGCCTTGGAGCCGGGGGTCCTCTTTTGGGGGAAGTGATGTTCACTTACCAACCTTAGGCCCAGCCGAGCTGGCCTCGACATCCGAGAGGAAGGTTCTCAGTGAGCTAGAGGGGACCCCCAGCCAAATCTATCTTAACAATCTTAATATCATTCCAGGTTCCCCCTGGGGACAGCATACACGCTCCCCAGCCTTGGAGGTCAATCGGTTTGGTCTCACCTCCGAGAGGGCGGCATCTCCCTGAGCTAGGGGGCAACCCTGTACTTTTTTCAATTCTCCATTTTCTGTTCCCCTTGGGGGGTAGCATACATGTTCTCCAGCCTTGGAGTCTGTAACAGTGGGTCGTCACTGAAAAATATTGAGGCAGCATTGGGTGTTGACACACCACACAGGTACGCAGATTTAATTAACAACACAAGTGCTGACACTAGGGTACCAGCGATGGTAGCACTAGTGTCACATTTATTAAAGAAAACAAAACAAAGCTAAAAATAAAAGTTTGTCACACAAAGCGAGTGCTGATCCCACTAAAAGGAACGTCCCACTCCAGGAATCTACTACTCCATGCAAACCCTTTCTATACTGTTTAGGATCAACATCCCCTACACCAGGGGTGTCCAACCTTTTCTTGGGCATGAGACATTTTTTAATTTCAGACTAAGACGCAAGCCACAACAATATATTTCACCGTGAGGCTTGTACTATACCCATATTTAGCCATATTTAGGATGTAAAATAATAACACACACAGCAGGGTAGTGAGAGAAACAGTGTGACCTGGTGTACACTCTAGGAACAGCATCAGTACTGCAGCCTGCTCTGCCACTTTAACACTTTCAACTCTCAGTGATGTAAGTTTATGACGATTTTTATATTGTATTTGTTTTTTACTAAGCACCCTGCTAAAAGAAAAATAGCCCCACATCCCCTTTTTATACTTCCATATACAGTAAATAGTTAACTCAACGTATTGTGTGTGTGTGTGTGTGTGTGTGTGAGGGGTCTCAAGCGGGTGAAGGAGGTATTGTAGCACTTACAAATGCTGTTGTCGGGTCTGTCAAGCAAAGGAGTCAGGCAGACACCAAATAGCTCTTTTACTGAGTGTTTACTGTGCAGGCAGAATGCCAGTCAACAGCAGTACAGCACCCACCCTCTCACAACCTCCAAACAGCACCACTCAGCACAACACAGCCAGAAACGGTGACAAATGCAAAACATTAAAGAGCTATATAAACACTACAACAAATACATAACTGCAAACAGGAACATAACAGTCAAGATGTTCAACAATAAAAACAACAATAATAAACAACAGAACATAGTTTTTTTTTTAACTGCAACACAGCAAAAATTCACAGCACAACACAGGCAAAGCTGGCATGTGCGACAGGGTCAACACACGCAATAATATTTATTTATTTTTATGAACGGCAGCCAGCGGAGTCACTCAACAGCAGGGATACGGCAAAGCCGAGCCCCGGCAGAGGAACGGTGTTCTCTCTGAGAGTGTAGGCTGAAAAGACAACACAAACACACACACACACACTTAATCAAATTCTGCACAGGTAGTCGCTCAGACATGACAGACAGCCATTATACAGACAGCCTGCAACGCAAGCGAGGCAGGCTGTGAAAGAAGGAGCAAGAAGCTAAAAATTATTGACCCATGTAATGTCAGAAAGCGATATATTGTCACATTGAAATGGTACACTGTCAGACTTTGGTACAGGTGCATTCAATTGTGATCTGACGGATGTTTTTCTATTGTCAAACAGGTACATTTACCATTAATTATACATATTTTTTTGCAAACTTAAACTGGAAACAGACAATCAATTTCTCTAAAAAGAAAAAAAGAAATTCACAACGAACAAGACAAAATGAGAAGTTCACTGCAAAGTTGCACAAGTAAAAATATGTACAAGACCAAATGTATTGCATATGATAAATATTTAATAATATATGATAAATTACATTAACAACGATGTAAAAGACTGGAAAATATGATAAATTAAATTAAAAATATGTAAAAGACAGAAAACAGCATAACATACCAGTTTGAATGGGCACTTCCCTGCTTTCTTAGCAGAACTTGTTTAGGCATTGTTTAGGCATGCATGAGCAAACACTATACCGTTAAACATCTTTCTTATTTCATGCAAACTGTGACCTTTAAACTCTCTGGTTTGTTTATTTATTTTTAAAGGGGCAGTGTTGTATAGGCTACTCAGAAACAACTATTCACAATTTAAATGCCTTGTTCATATTATTGAAAAAAAATACATATACTGTTTCATTTTTAATACAGGGTCTCCCTGTCATATAGGCCGATCGATTTGATCTCTGAGAGAGTTGTTCTCCCTGAGCTAGGGGGAAGCCTAGTTTTCTTTACTAACAACTTGCTTTCATCTATGCCAGTGCTCCTCTCTGGCCTCTTTGCATGTCCATTTTCTTCTCTCTTTCAGAATTCCTATTTTTCCCAAATGTATGCTCTATTCTTATTTTCATTTTCCACTTGGAGGACGATCTGTTCAGTCTCACCTCTGTGAGGGCGGCTCTCCGTAAGCCAGGGGGAAAGCATGTCATCTTCCTTAAGTCACAAGCACATAATTCCTAATTCAAGTCCCAGGGCTTACTCCTCGCAGCCCTTCCTCCTGTTCCGTGAATAACATGAACTATGAGGACAGGTTAAAATAAGTTAATCTCTTCAGCCTAGAAAAAAGAAGGGAAAGAAGGGACTCGATAGAAGTCTTTAAAATCATAAATGGTATAAATAAAGTTAACCCAAGCCACTACTTCAAATTTAGCACAGAGAGAAGAACAAGAGGGCATAAGTGGAAGCTGAGTAAAAATAAGTTTAGAACAGAAGGTAGGAAGCACTTTTTTACTCAGGGAGACATGCATGGGATAGCCTACCAGGTGAAGTAGTAGGATCTAAAACACTGGGAACATTTAAAAAAAAGACTAGATTATGTGGTTTTAAATTGGTTCCCCCCAGTAGGGAAGAATGGTGTGCTAACAAGGGACGAGCCTTGATGGGCCCGAATGGCATTTTCTCATTCCCAAACTTTTCTCATGTTCTTATGTGAACTTTGCAAAATGCTTTCCAAAATTGACATATGGGGACCACCTGATAATTATATTGTATATGCATGCCATCATTTCCAGGAATTTATTTTCATGCTTTTCTTGAAGAATCAAAAGGATATGAAGAGAAAGGAGAAAAAAAAAAGTGTGATGTGAAATGTAGTAGATTTGGGGTCCCGGAGGCACTATTAACTTTTCATTAGAATCTGATCTCACAGTCTTAGGATATTAATTTATTGATTGCAGTGAAATGTTATATATTAATTGTCCGGCGCATTAAGTTAATTCTGGGTGTAAGCAAAAAGGGTAAAAAAACAGTGCACTGTTTATTCACTAGTGATAGATATGGATTGTAAGTAAAATCAGTGCATATACCCATACGACATGCAAAGTTATATAAAGGTATTCAGAAAGGGTATGTTGTATAAACAAGTTATGAGATGGTTAGAGAAAGGATAATACAATTTATGTATGAAAGATGAAGTTTCTTTGTATTCTAAGCTAACAGAGTGAATTACATTTCTGGATCTATCTCACATACAACAGAATGACTGGGTGAATCACATGCTTCCAAGTTACACTGTGCTACTAAGCACATGCAAAGCTTGACACAGGAATATATTCCCCAAATCCAGCTGTTTAATTTAGGCTTTTCCATACATTGTGCTTGTTACTGTTGATAAACAGAATACTCCATGTACGTACTGTGTTTATTCCTCTCATTAAACAAAATCCCAATTGCCTACTCAAGGCTACACTCAGACAATAAGGCCTTTGCCTCACTCCAGGAATACATCTCTCTTTTTTTTTTTTTTTTTATAAATTTAGCCATCGCCAATTTTTTACCCTGGTTTTCCTCCCCAATTTAGCATGCCCAATTATTATCTGTATCCTCGGCTCACCGCTCGCAACCCCCCCGCCGACTCGGGAAACGGAGGCTGGAACACGCGTCCTCTGAAACGTGCTCCTGCCAAGCCGTCATTTTTGCGCACTGCAGATCCACAGCAATGCCACCAGACCTATAGTGCCGGAGGACATCACAGACCTGGCGGCTCCACTGCAGAACCACAGGCACCCTATCAGCCACAGGGGTCGCTGATGCGCGGTGAGCCGTGGATTCCCCTGCCGATCTAAGCCCTCCCTACCTGGGCAGCGCTCAGCCAATTGTGCGCTGCCCCCTAGAAACTACCGGTCACGGTCGGCTGTGACAAAGCCTGGATTCGAATCTGCGATCTCCAGGCTATAGGTCACATCCTGCACTCCGCGCAGAGCGCCTTTACTGGATGTGCCACTCTGGAGCCCCCCCAGGAATACATCTCTAACAATCGAATACCCTGGTTATGAACTACACACTATCCCACAGAACATGGTAGACAGCATCCCAACTGGAAGCTAGATTGCAAATGGAGAGTGATAAAGAAGGAGTAGCAGACACAGGTTAAGCCTCCAGGGAATCAACACAAGATGTCCTAACTATGGGTTAGAGTCGGAATTCATAGCAGAGTTTGTATTTTCCAAACAGCAACACAGTGATGTACAGATTCACCAGTGGCTGCATTGAACTGCTGTGAATTTGCATACCCCCTTCTGAGCATGGAGTGCTTGTTAGGGAATCGAAGTTGCTATTCGGTGACCCACCGGAACTGTTCTTGAGGCTGCAGTAAGAAGTCTTTAAGCAGTTTTCTTAGAATTAACCATCCTTGAATGTAGTGCTGTGCTTTGCTGAAATGTATTGTTCTCCTGCGGTTTGTGCCTTACAATGGGATGTTCCTGACTTGACCCACTATAGATGTGTCTTTCACCTGCTGTTCTGATATGTCTTGGATACTTCCGCCAAAATGGTTTTGGTCTTGTGAGCCATTTTTATATAACTTGCAATAAATCCTGGGTTGTAAGTTAGTTCATGTCTATATTATATAAATGGTTTTGTCAGCATACTGTTGGGTGTAACAGAATACTTTCTAACCAACGTTTATGTCATATCCTCATTTAATACCAGATATCACATTATTACTAAAGTAGAGATGCCAAACTTAAGTCTGAGAATGTTAAGACTTGAATTTAATCTAATTAGAGATGTAAGTAAGGGGCCTAAAATAGTTAGACATGCAGCCTAGGCCAAGCAATAGCATTTTCCAAAATGTGCACCACAAAGCATTATGTGGTAATGTCAGGACCCTTCATACTTATGACCAGTGCCTCATCCAGAACTCATAGATCAGAAGAGTTCAACTAAAGAGAAAGAAAGAGAAGTATAACTAACACAGGCTCTCCAACTCTAGGAAATGAACATAACAATTGTAATCTCTGCCAGTCACTTTAACTGCCCTTGACAACAAAAAGTACTTTTAGTCAAAACAATGTAAAATTGATTAGTTTATAATTACTAGTCAAAGTTACAAACATGTGCTATTGCAAGTTAATGCAACCTCTACATAACAGTTAGAAATGTACCAGCAGGATGACATTTTAATTCCAATGTACAGTACGCATTACTCTAATAGCAGAACTACTAGCATACCACATCATTCATAGCAATGGCAAAACAATGAATTTGGCCCAGAAACAGTGGCGCTGTCATTGTAATACAATTTTTACAGCACATGAGCATATGAACCATTTGAACCAATCAACCAATGGCCCATATCATTGTTTCTGCTTTGTATTGTACCATACTACAGTACAAAAGTATATCCATGGACTCTCATTTGTTGAAAATATCACACATACTGTATATGGCTCTGTGACAGGGTAGCGTCGTGGGCCCAGATGGTATTCGGCAGGCAAAGAGACTCAGAGACAAAGAAACTGCAGTTAAAGCACTGCTGCGCAGTTTAATAACAAAAGGAAATCAAAACACTGCTCACAGAGCAAAAATAAAACAGTTAAACAAACACAAAACTGTTCAGGCTGGGCAGAGCCTTCACTGAACTTGCACCTTTAACAAAACTACAGCAACACACCACCAAACTATTCACTCCGCAACTCCCACCACCAAACAAAGGATTTTCTTTTTTTATAGCATGTGGCTGGAGCCTAATTATCAATTATTCAATTAGCTCCAGCCACATTCTCACATGTATTTTGGCAGGGATAGGAAATTAACCCCATCCCTGCCAACCACCACCAAATCACCACACAACAATATTTACAGGCAGGGCTCTGCCCTGCTACATATCCCCCCCCTTGTGCGCAGCACACATGGCCCCACGGCCACCTCCCCCCCCCTTTGAAAGCCATCCACCCTCCCTCAAGTCCCCTATTGTCTTTCCTCTCCCATCCTTGAGGGAGGGTTAGTCCATAGTCCGGCGCCTTCCTGGCGGGACCGAGACCCGGCGACAGGGGACCCAGGCGTAGTGGATGGGGCGTCAGGAGCGCAGGCAGGCGAGCAGTCGGCTGCAGCCCCAGGCAGAGGTGTGAGCCCAGGCGACTGTGGAGCGACGTCTGGGCAACCAGGGGGAGCGGAGCAGGAGACCAGGCGACCTCCTGTGCCTGGTGGTGCTGCGACCTGGGAGTCAGGCCCAGCGACCAGAGGTCCAGACATGCAGCCTGGGTGTCTGGAAGCCCAGGTTGAGGGAACCAACCCCCAGGCGCTGGGCTATGGCACAGGGGTGGTGGTCGGGGCTGTGGTGGAGGTGGTCTCCTCACCTCCCCCCCCTTCTTCGTAGCCGGTAGCTCCTCTTTGTGCGGTTCCGGCCACAGTATTCCCTGCTGCCATGAAGGGCTGGCAGCGACCCCAAGCAAAGCTAAGCCTGTAGTGACCACAGGCAACGGTGGCAGCGGACCCTCGGAAGGCAAAAGCAGCGACAGCGGACCCTCGGTAGGCGACAGCGGACCCTCGGGAGGCGACGGCAGCGGACCCTCGGGAGGCAACGGCAGCGGACCCTCGGGAGGCGACGGCAGCGGACCCTCGGGAGGCGACGGCAGCGGACCCTCGGGAGGCGACGGCAGCGGACCCTCGGGAGGCGACGGCAGCGGACCCTCGGGAGGCGACGGCGGGAGGGGAGCCCCTGGCCATGAAGGCGGCCGCAGGAGCTCCACTTCTCCCTCGTCCCCTGTATCCTGTGGGAAACAAAAGGCAGCCCCAGGCGATGCAGAACAGCCCTCCCCAGGCAAGGGCGACGGTGGGAGGGGAGCCCCTGGCCATGAAGGCGACAGCAGGAGCTCCACTTCTCCCAATGGTGGTGGTGGAGGTAGAGGTAGCTCCTGCTCCTCTCCTCTTGATGGCAAAGGCGGCAGGGGCTCCTCCCCTTCTGGCTGCGAAGGCGGCAGGGGCTCCTCCCCTTCTGGCTGCGAAGGCGGCAGGGGCTCCTCCCCTTCTGGCTGCGAAGGCGGCAGGGGCTCCTCCCCTTCTGGCTACAAAGGCGGCAGGGGCTCCTCCCCTTCTGGCTGCGAAGGCGGCAGGGGCTCCTCCCCTTCTGGCTGCAGCAGTGGGACCAGCAGGCATCCTCCCTCTGCTGGCGGAGGCGGGGCCAGCAGGCTCTCTCCCTCTGCTGGTGGCAGTGGTGGATGCAAAGGCAGCAGGCATTCTTCTGGTGGGAGGGGGCAGTTGAGTAGGGAATGCCCCCGCTCTCCGCAGATGGGGCACCAGCAGGACGCCTCTACAGTGCGGAGGATGGCCTCCCAGCTGATCTCCTCTGGTGATGGTGGTGGGATCAGCAGGCACTCTTCCTTTGCTGGTGCAGGCTTTAGCGGTGGGCATTCGGGCTCCTCACTCCTGGGCATTGAGGACACCTGGGTATGGTCAACTGCCCAGAACCATTCGGCGGCGTCCCCAACCAGGCCCTGGTTCCAGGCCTCCTCGTACTGGGGATCACCGTAGGGGCAGTCCTCCCGGTCATGCCCAAACTCGCCACAGGCCTCGCACATGGGGGCCCCTTCAGCCCTCCATTGTTCCTGCTCAGCTGCCCAGTTTGGGGGTCCAAACTGAGTGGGCGCCCGGGACCACCATCTTTTCCTCTGCTGCGGTTGCTGCCGCTTCTGCTGTTTTTTTGCAGCTCTTCCTTCCCATTTTTTTTTTTTTTCTTTACTACAATCCCGCTCCGAGTCTCTAGGGGCGCTATCCCACTTCTGACACCATATGTGACAGGGTAGCGTCGTGGGCCCAGATGGTATTCGGCAGGCAAAGAGACTCAGAGACAAAGAAACTGCAGTTAAAGCGCTGCTGCGCAGTTTAATAACAAAAGGAAATCAAAACACTGCTCACAGAGCAAAAATAAAACAGTTAAACAAACACAAAACTGTTCAGGCTGGGCAGAGCCTTCACTGAACTTGCACCTTTAACAAAACTACAGCAACACACCACCAAACTATTCACTCCGCAACTCCCACCACCAAACAAAGGATTTTCTTTTTTTATAGCATGTGGCTGGAGCCTAATTATCAATTATTCAATTAGCTCCAGCCACATTCTCACATGTATTTTGGCAGGGATAGGAAATTAACCCCATCCCTGCCAACCACCACCAAATCACCACACAACAATATTTACAGGCAGGGCTCTGCCCTGCTACAGGCTCTTAGATTGTGTACTGTACATGTAGTTTATTCCACGGCTGGATTCAAGGGCTCTCTTTTTATGATCCAAATATTTTGCAGAAAGTGTCCTTGAATGAGCAGATGTCCAGTACCAGGGAATGATGATTGTACTGTATTGGTCAGGATTACATATTTACATGAAATAAAATAAGCATTATTTACTAACTTCTTTTCTGCTTTCTTTTTTTCTTTTCCCTTAGAGATATCTACTGACTGCAAAGGTGTGGTCAACTTTACTGTAATGAGTGTAATAGCAGTGCAGGTCAAATCGTTAATACTGTAAAGAAGGCACTGTTCACACTGTTAGAACAATTTTACCTGAACATACATGGTAGCAGCAGCACTATTTCTCGTGGTTTAAGATGTCACATAACCCCTTGATTAACTTTTATTTAATTTTTTTCTTATAATGCACTGCAGCCCATATATATATATATATATATATATATATATATATATATATATATATATACACACTACCGGTCAAAAGTTTTAGAACACCCCCATTTTTCCAGTTTTTATTGAAATTTAAGCAGTTCAAGTCCAGTGAATAACTTGAAATGGTACAAAGGTAAGCGGTAAACTGCCAGAGGTTAAAAAAAAAAGTTTAGGTTACCAAAAACTGAAAAATAATGTACATTTCAGAGTTATACAAAAAGGCCTTTTTCAGGGAACAAGTAATGGGTTAACAACTTACAGCTGTTCTGCAGCAATGGAAGTAAATTAAGCCTTGAAAGTTGATGCTAACAATTCCTACAGGTGTCCCAACTTTTGTTGATTACTTATAAACCCTCTGTCTGTATAAAAACAGTGTTGGAACAGACTGTGTTACTACACCCTCTTAAGCATTATTTGGACAGTATTGTACTGCAGGAAGTAGTATCGGGAGGCTGTGTGGTCCAGTGGTTAAAGAAAAGGGCTTGTAAGCAGGAGGTCCCCGGTTCAAATCCCACCTCAGCCACTGACTCATTGTGTGACCCTGAGCAAGTCACTTAACCTCCTTGTGCTCCGTCTTTCGGGTGAGACGTAATTGTAAGTGACTCTGCAGCTGATGCATAGTTCACACACCCTAGTCTCTGTAAGTCGCCTTGGATAAAGGCGTCTGCTAAATAAACAAATAATAATAAATATTGCTCTCATAATGGCGAGAAAAAGGCAATTAACAAAGGAAGAACTGAACTTGCCCCATGATATCACCTATATATATATATATATATATATATATATATCTATATATATATATATATAGATATATATATATATATATATATATAAAGAGTGTCTCTGCATTAGCGGGATTTGTTCAGCAGTAGTATAATTTATAACACAGTTGAGCCTGATGACACATTCTGTGTCGAAATGCGTTCTATACACTGATGATATTTAAACAATAAAATGACTCTTGTTTTGGAATATGGAGTGTTTCACCTTTTTTATGAATGAATTGCTCACATTCAAAGATCTAAAAGGATAAAGAAGAATCCTTTAAGACATTTAAGTTTGTCTAAACAACCCAACATAAAAACTGAAACTGTCAGCCAACTAACTTGACACAAAATGAAAATACTATTAAATGCATATAACTTGCACTCTACCATGTTTTAATGATTGAAAGTTACTTGATTAAAAATGCCACAGCATGCCTTATTTTTAACTCAAAAGTACCCCAAATTTCAAGTTTATAAACTGTTTACAAAAATGTGAAAGTTTACATGATAGAGATTTATAACATATTTACTTTTGAACTCCACCCGTCCATTTAACCCACCCCTGATAAAGATAATTAGCCCAGATTAAACCCATTTTTCTTATGTGTAAACATGTCATGAATACATATGAAATGATTGGTGAAAATGTTCAAAATTAAGGTTTTGTAATTAGCACATTTCCAGCTAATCAGACCCTAAAAGGTTGGTCTAGTATAAGCATGGCTGTATTGTATGATACAGCCCATTAACTAAGAAAATGGTGTATCACATTTTGTGTGGTCACATTTTTATCATCAGTTTACAGAGCACAATTGTTTACAAGCTCCACCACAAGCATGGCAAGATTAGGAAGGTTCTGTTCACAGTGTATATGTTAGAGCATCTTTGTTTACAGAAAGAAAATGAAGTTTTCCTTTACTGATTATTAGCTCCAAGAACCTTATACATGAGTTGTGGGTGCAATATTCTGAGCTTTTATGATGAGTTTGATAAATTAGTTAATCTATCTAAATCTATCCTGCTAAAGGGAAGCTGAAATTACAGTAGCTGTTTTTGAAAGAATATCCAGTGCTCACATTTTTCCATTGCTTTAATTATAAGAAATAATAAAAGAAAATCAATCCTGTGGAAAGTAATTTTTATTCATAAGCTAGAGCAAAGTTGGAAACAGAATAGAGCCTGTTTAATGATGTAATAACCATCAAATTCACTTGAATTTCCATTCAATGTACCAAATCACTACTTTATTACTGATTGGTAATATTACTTCCAGGGCTTTGTTTTTTTTTAATGGAAAAGTTTCATATGAGAATTAGCATTGGACATTTAGTACTGTTTATAAGATTTAAGTAGACCTACGCATTAAGAGTAGATTCAGTACATCTCAGTTTTAAAAATTAATTTACCCTGCTTTACGTAACATGTGCGTTATTTATTTCACTTGGTCTCATAATTCTTGACCTGTTATGATCTTCTTCCACAATATTTCAGTAACACTATTGTGGCTGTGCTCATTTTGGTAAGGCGGTTGATGTTTACTGATCATTCATGACCAAGCTTATTAAAATGGTTCCCATGCAGCTGCACATGCACTCACCTTTACCTTTGTTTAGTTTTTTTTACCTTTGTCTCAACAGCAATAGCTCACTCTTCAGACTATATTTCTAAAACTTCTAATTGCTAATTCGTATTCCATACTATTCAGTACATACTGTTGATACATGCCGTGGTCACCAACATTTTAAGTACAGCAGTGTGACTGGGTACTCCCCACCCCTGTGCGTATTTCACGTTTTGTGTTCTTTTGTATTTGCATGTGTTGTATTATTTTTTATTTAAATGTACTGTTTTGTGTTTATTTAAAAACACACCATTTTATTGTTATTATTGTTTACAGCCTGGATGGGGTTAAAATGCCCCATCCAGATAAAATCATGAGATTGCGTGGTCAACAGCAAGTGAGTATTGACAAACTGGCTGTTGACCACGCATATGAGAAAACCTGTGCCGAATGTGGTCAGGGGATAAACTAGGTCATTGATAGCCAGTTAATCCCTCGGCCACAATATAAAAACAAGTTTGGGCTGAACGGGGAGTGTGTGTTCAGAGGCAGAATGAGAAACTTGAGTCGTGAGACAAGAGAGTCAGTATTAGTATTAGAAAGCAATTGCTACCCGTGCTGGCTTACACCAGCACGATACTTGTTTAGTGTCTGTTTTGTATCTGTCTGTTTTGTTTTGGCCACCGTGCCGTTTTGTTTTGAGTTCAGTGTTTTTTACTATTTTGTTCAAACCTTTTACTTATTTTACAATAAATATGCGCACCAGTGCATTCATTCATACCCCAGTGCTGTCTGTGTCTGTCTCCTCCCTGTTCTGACATCACTCACCAAGTCAGTCTATGACAAGCAGTTAGAGCCATGGCAGGGAAAGTATGTTACTGTTATACTTGGTGATTTTAAAATGTTTGGGCAGTTTGAATAGGGAATTAGGATTCCGCATAACATGCTATTATCAGTTATGATAAACTATATGTAAGACACTGATAAAGACTTCAAGTCAAAGTAATTGTTGCCATGTATTACTACGTTTACTTTTCGTACTATTTTAATCAGATTTATTTGTTAAATGGTAACAGTGTCAGTGTATGGTAGTATTTAATTTTATCACACAGTTCATTGGTAAGGGCAATGCTCTGTATGTTCAAGGTCAACTGTATTTTTGGAAAGGGTAGATGAAGTTTGTGATTACCAAATGCTAACACAAAGAAACATCAGGATAGATTATTGTCTGGATTGTTTGGCTAAGCTGTTTAAAAAATAAACAGAATTTGCTGTGACTGATTATGGAGGGTTCCCAAATGGTTGTGTGAGATGCAACAATAACAACTTTCATTAGCCTATCTGCGCTCTACAAGTCTGCTGGGACTTTTGCTGAAAACTTCAGAGTAAGCAAATTACCTTTCTGCAGCTGAAAGATATGTAAACAACAATGTATTATTTGTATACAGTGAGTGTTGAGATATATATTTTTTTAGCACGGAGAATCCACTATAAATGAATGGCAATGAATGAATGATGATGATTGCAATTTCAGATGATTTATGAACTGTGAAGGGCGCTCAGGCCCGATGACTGTGGTGGGCACTCAGGGCCCGAGTGAAATGGAGGCCGTGTGCCTGACCACCTCCTTTGGCTTCCTGCGATGCTCAGAGTTTATGGTTCCTTCAGCAGACAGCTTCCCAGCCATCAGCCTGCATCGCTCTCACTTGTCCCTAGTCCCCAACAGCCACTTCGTCCTTGTCATCAGAACATCCAAAACCGACCAACTTCGTCAAGGTCACTGCGTTCAGATCTCAAAAAATCAATTCTCCTATCTGCCCCTATGCATTTCTAACAAGATGTCTCGCTGCCAAGAATCCTTCTCTCCTAGCAGACCCACTCTTCACCGACTCCTCCAGGACTGTCGTCACAAAACACTGGCTTTCCTAACCCTCTCATCTGTTCCTTTTTTTCCTAGCTTGTGTATATCTGTGCTGGCATGCATCCCTTTCCCAGGTTCTCCCGCGGAGTCAGAGGAGACCCCTGGCCACAACTGTTCTTTCGCAACTCATGCGCTTTGCCTCGCCTGCTGGCTCTATCCTAATCCTAATCTTACCCTGCCCAGGCTTGGATCTTCACCTTGCTCCGGCCTTCTAAACATTTCCCTTCCACAGGTCCCTGCGGGTACCTCTCCGTACCCAGCCTTAGAAGTCGAGCTTCACCTCGACCACGAGGGCGACTCCTGGTGACAGGCACCTGACTACTCTTTTCTTTTCCAGGTTCTCCAACCGTACTCGAGAGCCTTTCCATCCCCAACGCCGAGCAGAGGGGACTCTTCCCTATCCTGAGTGTTTTCCAGTTCTCCAACCATACTCGAGAACGCCTGTTCCCTCATGGGTAGACCGAGTCTCCCAGACAGACTGAGAATGCTTCTCCGGTCCTCAGAGAGTGAGGATCTCTCCTATCCTATCTGTCCCGTCTCCTAATACCCCCTAATAAAATCCCCTCAGCCCTTGCCAGTAGAGCAAAGAGGCACAACCCATAGGGTATAATGGTCTATTAAAAAGTAGCAGAGAAAGGAACTTACAGAGACAAGCACTGGTTTCACATATTTTATTTGTGATTGCCACTGGTTGTTGTACACTTATAAATTATCTTAAAAAGCCTAAACAAGTCTTCTGCTTTCAACAAATTAATTGTATTTGCTAAGATTGTGTTGACTAACTTTGCATTAGATAACATTATCTGAAAACTGAGATGCAGTGGTACCCCAAATATTATCCATTTACTACTTGGGTGGAAAATGTATTAAATCCAACACGACTTACGCTCGTGAAATAGTACTGGAGCTCATTGGCATTGATACTATTGATAAATAGCAGCGAATGCAAGATCTCTGTGTTAACTCTCCTGCAGCCATAGTGTTCATGAATCATAGAGCATATCTCTGAAGCTCGGGTGGGATTAATTTACTGTACCTGTAACACAGGGAAGAGGAAACTCAAGATGTCAGAACATTGTATAGTGTGTTCCTGCAATCTACAAGGGGACTTTTTGAGACTGCTGAAATTGTTTAAAAAAAATAAAATAAAAAAAAACTAAAAGGAAAGAAAACCGTTCTTGGTTACTTTTCATTTAATCCAACCCAAACTTTAAAATTCTACTTCAAGTAAAGAGACTGAAGATAAAAGTCCAGCACAGTCTTTAATGATATGAAATGAGAATAATATTTAAGATTTTGTTTTAGCAGGGCATTGAAATTCAGGCTTTTGATGTTCTGTCAAGTAGCATTCTTCATACTGTTACAAAAACGATAAAACACATCTGTGCATAGCACAAACAGCATCTAAAATGAGAAGAATACAATGAGGAATAAGATTAACTTAGATTTTTACCCTTTCAAAAAATAAAACATTTCAGACCTAATGAAAAATGAAAAAATTTGGAATATTATTTAATTCACAAATTAGATTTGAAAGCTCATCTTAAAAGCTGTATGTTTTTACATTCACATACAGTATAGAACAACAGACTTTTTCAGTGCAGGACTAAACAGCTGGAGTAGTCTTATAACATTCTCATGTAGTGCACAATACATTATTAAAAAAAATATATGATATCTAAGTGAATGCAAGCTGATATATTACAGCTGTTCTGGCTTGTAGAATACAATACTGTGTCCTATATTCTCTATTGTAGCCTTATATTAAGGTGAATCATTAGTAAGTAGACCAGTGTATATTGTGGCAAACTGGTTTGCAGTGAGCAGGTGTAGAGGTGATGCAGTGCTCAAGATAATGACAAACAACAAAGTACTGGTGAAATGGTGATTTATTTATAATCCAAAGTCTGATGACAACAGTAAAGAAAAGGAGGGCTGGCAATACACAATGATGTGTATTGCACAGTTCAATAAACAACAGGTTGCAGTCCAAAAAATAGACACAGTTATTAAACACACACAAGACACACAAACGATCACAAGTCCACAGTGAGTGCTAATGTGTAAGTGGTGAATATACAATTAATCTGTGAACAATGGTGCAGTGTTGTCCGGGTTAGTGCTAGCCATAAGCGACAACTCCGGATCGTGTTAGCCTTCTAATAAATAACAAACACTACAATTAGATTCGACAAAACAAACAGATACTAAACACGCACGGTAATATTTTGCTTGTCCTTTAGCGTTCTCTTAACCATAAACAAAGGAACAGATCACCTAGCCACGTCCCCTTCTTGTACCTTCAGTCACACCCCCTTGGTTAGCAAGTGCAGCCGTTTCTCCTCCAATTCATGGTTACCACATCGCTTTCCCTCTGGAGCGATGACTTAATGTACCGCAGCTGAGCCCCTTTTCTAGATGACCAACTTCCACCTAACCCTGGGAATGAACTGTCAGGCCATCCAGTCCAGGGCACTCTGTTCCCTTTACACGGCGCCCTCACAGGTCGGGAGAGAGATTTATCACCAAGAATCATTCTGTTTTTGTCACAATATGCGTATTTATTTTTCAGAATTATAAATCATGGAACACAATGCATTCAGTCAAAAAGCAGTATCGCTGTACAAATAATTTTACTTTTGTTGACATTGTTCTTATATACCAGGGGTGCCCAATCCTGGTCCAGGAGGGTTGATGCCCTCCTGGTTTTTGTTCCAACTGTACACTAAATTGCTTAATTGGACCAATTAAGCTTCTAATAAGTGCTTGATTGGTCCAATTAAGTAATTTAGGGGACAGTTGGAACAAAAGCCAGGAGGACACCGGCCCTCCAGGACCAGGATTGGGCACCCCTGTTATATACACATATAAACATTTACAGTTAATTTATATTTGACAACCATTCTAACATGACAACGTTAGAATTAGGTGTATTTTGATCTTGGTTTTCTGTGGAATACTCCAAGAATTTGTATTACCATGATTGTGATGATTTGTGATGATTTTTAATAAGACAATACATATTATCAGCGTGTCAATTGTATAACAATGTTTATTGTGTCACAAATAGTAAATGATAGGGAAATATGGTGAACTGCAAAGTGATTTGTAACTTTACCACGGTAAACTTTAAAGTGGTATTTTTATCAAGGGTTCTAAAGTATATATATATATATATATATATATATATATATATATATATATATATATATATATATATATATATATTGTAATATAGCGGGTTGTGAGAGACGGCAGGGAGGGGGTTAAAACCTCCCTGCAAAGAAAGAAAAACATGTGAGAATGCACTGTATTGATTGCTTTATTGTTTCATTTAATTTGCTTATTGTTTAGTTTAATTGTTTTATTGTTAAGTATCAGACCTCGAATAATGCAAAGAAAATAAGTTCATATTCATTTTTAAACAACACAATACTAATGTTTTAACTTAGGAAGAGTTCAGAAATCAATATTTGGTGGAATAACCCTGATTTTCAAGCACAGCTTTCATGCGTCTTGGCATGCTCTCCACCAGTCTTTCACATTGATGTTGGGTGACTTTATGCCACTCCTGGCGCAAAAATTCAAGCAGCTCGGCTTTGTTTGATGGCTTGTGACCATTCATCTTCCTCTTGATCACATTCCAGAGGTTTTCAATGGGGTTCAGGTCTGGAGATTGGGCTGGCCATGACAGGGTCTTGATCTGGTGGTCCTCCATCCACACCTTGATTGACCTGGCTGTGTGGCATGGAGCATTGTCCTTCTGGAAAAAACAATCCTCAGAGTTGGGGAACATTGTCAGAGCAGAAGGAAGCAAGTTTTCTTCCAGGACAACCTTGTACTTGGCTTGATTCATACCAAAGCTGCCCGATTCCAGCCTTGCTGAAGCACCCCCAGATCATCACCAATCCTCCACCACATTTACAGTGGGTGTGAGACACTGTGGCTTGTAGGCCTCTGTCTAACCATTAGACGACCAGGTGTTGGGCAAAGCTGAAAATTGGACTCATCTGGGGGTGCTTCAGCAAGGCTGGAATCGGGCAGATTTGTCTTTGTGAAGGATGCATGAATAGCATATGTATATATATTTAGCATATTTATATACTGAGTAAATTGCAGTTTCAGTCTCTGGCTAAGCTGTGCTGTGCTGTTTATATCAGCTTTTTGTTTCTAATCTGAAGTTTCATTTCAAAGGGTTGCTCGCCCTTAGGGTCCAATTCTAAAAAAGTATCTGGTAATTCTAAGATTCTTTTGTGGTAAGACTGTATTCCACAATAAGGGTGGCATAAAATAGTGTGGTTACCATAACTGTCCCTAATGATTTGACTTAGAATTCCTTTGGTTTCTGCAACCATTTTCCACACACAGTGTAATGCAGATTACAGTAAAACACACCGAAATGTCTGCCATAATAAATTATTGTTTTCATTAATTCTACAGTATACCGGTGTCCTGGGGAATAAGTAGACTGGGGGAATATGTGGATGGCTATCTAGAATTTAAAGGGGAGGTTCCATTGTTTCTAAGGTTTACGCCTACTAGTACTACGTCTGGGGAATTAGTAAATCGAGCCCAGGGAATAAGTTGATCGGATATATTAACTAAAGATAAATCAATTAAAATGAACTTTTGTAAGTGTCATTTATATGTCTGTTTGTTTAACAAACGTTATAGCAACTCGAGATGTTTGTGTTACATATTTAACGTGTAAGCAGTACTTTTACGATAGGTATGCAAGTGATTATCAAAAAGTTAAATCACGATTATTCAGTCATGGACAAAATTTAGCTCGATGCTGCAGTTACTAACTTAGGCCACGATTCACAGCAATCACTGATGCACTTGTATTACACTATGTAACACAATTTTTGTTCCTGGGTAGTAAGTGTTATTTCCTAATTGCTTATGCCTCAAAAGTATAGAAAATGGCTATTATTCCCCACAAACTTTGCTTTTGTGACCAGACAGTGATATTTTGAAATTTACCTATTTCCAATGAGAAAACGGGCGAATTTGTGTCTTTTCGTTCACATAAAGTCAGAAAGAAACAACATATGAATCCAAATTAACATGTATTTATACTAAAGTAATACAAAAATGACTACAAAAGATTTAGAAGTGAGTAGTTTTTCGAGATTTACGATTATACTGTAAATCACTTTCACGAATCAGCCCCCAAATGTAGTCTCCCATCATGTTCTCGTTATACTGTCCTTGGTAGCGGCGTTCAAAGTCCAGTATATCCTGGTGGAAGCGCTCGCCTTGCTCCTCCGAGTACGCTCCCATGTTCTCCTTGAATTTATCAAGATGAGCATCAAGGATATGGACTTTGAGGGACATCCTACAGCCCATTGTGCCGTAGTTCTTCACCAGAGTCTCAACCAGCTCCACATAGTTTTCAGCCTTGTGATTGCCCAGGAATCCCCGAACCACTGCGACAAAGCTGTTCCAAGCCGCGTTCTCCTTACTAGTGAGCTTCTTGGGGAATTCATTGCACTCCTTCTTTATCTGTGGTCCGACGAAGACACCGGCTTTGACCTTTGCCTCAGACAGCTTAGGGAAGAAGTCTTGAAGGTACTTGAAGGCTGCCGACTCCTTATCTAGAGCTCTGACAAATTGTTTCATAAGGCCCAATTTGATGTGCAGTGGTGGCATCAGCACCTTCCGGGGGTCCACCAGTGGCTCCCACTTGACATTGTTCCTCCACCCAGCAAGAAACTCGGTCCGCTGTGGCCAGTCCCGCCTGTGGTAGTTCGCCTTGGTGTCCCTGCTGTCCCAAAGGCAAAGATAGCAGGGAAACTTGGTAAAACTGCCTTGGAGACCCATCAGGAATGCCACCATTGCAGCCTCTTGATGCCATCTCAGAAAAGTGCAGATATGTATCCACTTAGGCAGCTAGAACTAAACTGAACTGGTGGGCTTAAGGCCCCTGTATTAATACTACTATTTATATTACTGGAAAGTTCTAGAAGTTACTCCAAGTTTACTCAGCACTGAATCTATCTGGAATGTTCTGGAAAATAGGTACATTTCAAAATATCACTGTCCTGGTCACAAAAGCAAAGTTTGTTGGGAATAATAGCCGTTTTCTATACTTTTGAGGCATAAGCAATTAGGAAATAACACTTACTACCCAGGAACCAAAAAAAAAAAAAATTGTTACACTGTGTTATTATTATTTATTATGCACTTTGTTCTTTTATTTATTTTTACAGACAGTACTCATTTTTATTTTCCAACCTAGGTACATAGGCTACTAATTTAGCTATCACGTTCAATGTCTTTTTTTTTTTTTTTAACTATGATGTTAGCGTTTTGTCTTTGTAAACTGTGATAGTTAACGCTAGGCCTACTGACAAAATAATAATAGACCTTGCAATACTACAATAATATTGTATGATTGTATGTCATTAGAATATATTACTAAAACATTTTAATTTCGATTAAAGATTGACAACATTTTGACATGTAAAGCCTTTTAATATACATTAAATAAATCTTCGCGATCACACATCAACTACATCTGATTAATGACGACATTTTTACAGACAGAAAAAAGCTGAGAAGCGTTTAACACTAAGCCTAGTATAAAGAGAGACGTAAGTTACAGTATAACTGAACACTTTGCATCGCACATATATTTTACAGACAGAAAATAAATAAAAAAGAAAGTGGTGTGTGAACACATTATGATCTGGCAAATAAAATGACCAGATAGAAAATGTTGATTCATGTAGTTAACCTCCCCTTTAATCAATCTGCTACCACGTCTTCATTTTGCCGTACTGCGCTTGCGCGATCCACTTTTTCCCCGGTCTACTAATTCCCTACGACACCGGTATTTATACTATAAAAATTAAGAAATAATATAAGCATTGGTATAAGTATTATTGCCTGTTTAGTACCTCCCTGCGTGATACATTTACTACCTAAAATAAGCAATGTTACTTTGGCCTGGACCAAATCAAAACTTTGACAAGCCGCTAATCACACTTAACAAACCTGTATTTAATAGCGTTTTCTTTTTTTTTGTAAGTATCTTACTTCTTCTACTCATAAAAAGAAAACGCTATTAAATACAGTTTTGTTAAGTGCGATTAGCACCATGACGTACGCATGTACGTCAATTGAAAACCCACTTACAGTACCATGCCGTACCTGCGTACGTCAAGTTTCCCATTCTATTCTAAGATCGGTTTCTCAGTCTAGCGTTTCAGGCTTCATTCTCTAAGGCAGTGCTAGTACTGTGGAATGTGCAATGAAAGTTGGGGGAGGGTCAGGTGACATTTGTATCCAATTGTGTGTCATGTAGCAATTCCAGTCTAGCTGTGGGTGTTTAGAAGGCTGAGATATATTGCAAGAAGCCACTCAGCTTTTATATACAGTATATAGTGTTATAAATTATTATATTTTGATGTATTATTAGTTTTACTTGTTTAGTTATAATTTATATAGTTTTTAGAGAAAGCTAAACATGGCAGCGTACGTGGTCTTTCTATAATGAACAACAGGAGTGAAGTTGGTTCGGAGGATTCCGATACCAGCAACAGTGATGCTAACTTATCACTCAGCGATGATGATGAAGGGAATGTGGAGCCAAGAACAGTACAAACTGTACAAACAGAAGAGCATGCAGCTACTTTACAGGTAAGCCAGCTGCAAACGGGAAGCTGTTTGGTTTGAAATGGCAGTGCTGTGACAAAATACTATCAAAACACAGCACTGGGTACAGGCAATGCGGCAGGCAGATCCATCACAATGCCTGCACAAAGTAGCTGTGTAGACGCATTTGTGACTATCCCTCCAACACAAGAGAAACAGAGACCGTAAAAAAGGTACAGGGTCTGCTACGAAAATGAAAACAAAAGAAAACACGCAAGAAAAATGTGCAGTGGTTGCGAAGGCAATCCCTAGTTCTGTTGTATTGAACATTTCAATAAATGGCACAGTCGATACTGGCACACCTTTTGATGTTGTTTGATTTGTATTTGATAATTACTGTTTACTGATTATTATTGTTATTATCGTTGTTAAAAAAAAAAAAACGTTTTTATCTCTATATTGAGTATGGGTATGTAGTACACAGCAGCATAAAGGGTTAATGAAAAACACAGTTTAAGTCATTTATTTGTGTTTTATTCATCATATGTTAACATTTTATAGCAATTACAGGTTTGAAAACATTATTATTATTATTTCAAAATCTGGTACCTGGGAAGGGGTTTCATTTTTACATCTGGAGTTGAAGTGGTTAAGTGTGATTAGCAGGTTGTCAAAGTTTTGATTTGGTCCCAGCTTTTGTTTTAGTATTTACTTAGCATATACAGTACAGTATTTTTGTAGCCTTCACAAGTTCATGGCTAAGAACAGCATTTCCAAAGATTGAAAATAACAGCTACTTCAAGTAACAAGGTAGCAGCCTATATAGTATTACCAGTCCAATGTAGGCACATTCCAAGCTGGGCTTCCTGACTGAACTAAGAGCCAGTACTCTCCCTCTGTCTGACAACATCCCTATTGTTTCCTATTGTGTAATTAATAATCTGCTGTAACCATAATACTCAAGTCTATAGACACACATATATACATATTTTTTTTGTACGGGTCTTGCTCTCCCAGTCCAGACACCATTGTCTGTGCTGGTGGTGCAGGCTCACACTCCTGCTGTTTGGAGACAGCTGCAGATGGTGGCAGGAAGCCCTCTCCAGTTCCTTAATGAAGCTCCAGAGGCTTCAGAAGATCCTGGAACCAAAGCTATCATTCTCTTCCAAACCTATTCCCCAAAGTCCCGCTGTGCAGAAACCTCCCACAGACCTGCCACATTTTTGTAATGTTGAAAGACAGAAAAATCAACTTTTCCCTTTTTATCCCTTTCCTGACTCCATTTTGGTTAACAATTTGCTACAAATATTATTTTTTGTTTTTCAATGTCAAATGCAACATTCCCTGTCACATAATATTTTACCTTTTAAAAGAATACAATTTTTTTTTTTTTTTTTACAATACTATGATTTTACATTTAACACAGATATTTTGGCATTACGTCTGCTTGGCTGAGGAGTGATTATCTGGCCAAGTGGACGAGCCAAATATAAGGAAGACCCCTTAAGATCACAGATAAGTCACAAGGTTGTTGGTCAAACAATTAGAAGGCCTGTCTTCAAAGAGCCTGTATCACATCCATATATGTACTACAGTATATAACAAGACCTGTAAGATGTATTGGACCTTGCTGTGATGATTCCTATCATCCCAGATCACTTGAAATAACTTTCAGTACTTTTTCAAAATTATGAACTGCTTTGTGAAATTCCTATTACAAAGCTTGAGGGTATGTTTACATTTTTGCTACTGTCCCAGATTTAGCTTTTTCTTTCTTTCTGGTAAGGTAGTAGCACAGTGTTTGTCAACAGGTTCAAATAAACCGAAAGAAACTCAGATACTACGTTCTAGTGTTTGCTTAACTATTTTTTAGTAAGACTCAATTACACAGATGCAAACCTGCCTGCTAGCTTACATATCAGTTGTTCGACACTTCCTGACGTAAAGTCCAGTTCCGTCACAGTTTACGGTACCTTTTCCAAGTTCCCTGTCTTAAAAGTAATGCAACATTAACTGTTGTAATGAACCTTAACCAGTACATAACACAGTGCACCCCGATAAAAGTCAGTAGATGGACCTATTATTCTCACTCGAGAGTCCCCCTGGCTGCTCATATAATTCTCACTCGAGAGTCCCCTCTAGCTGCTCAGGTTGCTAGGATACGGTCTGCCTAATGTCATGTCCAGCGGTGTCTTCTGGGATGAATGAATTCAATGGCTTATCAGTTTTAGACATGTTTATTTTTTGTCTGATTTTTAGACACCATTAATACGTCATTTTTTAATTTTGGTAAAATGCCTACTACCACTGTAATTGTACATAGGACATTAAATACCAAGACTGCCCTGGGGCCGTATTCACAAAGCTGACTTAAGTCTAAGACCAAAAAACGGACTTAAGTCACTTGCTGACTTTATTATGACCGAGTCTTAAGTCCATTTCACGAAACGATTTTCTGGGGGATCTTAACTTAGACCAGCGTTTCTGTCCTCGCACAACGTCTTCACTGTCTTCCACTCGAGAGACAGCTGTTGCCTGAGGGACAGATTGATAATTTTACTTCTTCATTGGGACACATGTAATTACAGTGAAATAAAAACAATGCCGAATGTTATGTAATTTGTATGTGTATTGTATTTAATGGAATATTTGTTAATAAAGTGTATTTTAAAAAGTATTTGTTTATCTATCTTTCTATTTGCTTTTAGATGTGTATCCCTTTAAGAAAGACGTTCTTAGTTTTTAATGAGATGAAAACAGGATAGGTAATGGAGTAACCAGGCAGAGGGGAACACAGGGGAAGAAACAGTAGTGGGACACACGATAAAGGGTACCCAGGCTGTAGATTTGTTTTAGCTGTGGAAAGTTCGAAATACATTTCTGCTAAAAAAAAAACAAAAAACAAAAAACAGCTATAGATAAAGAAAACTACAGGAGCTGGTATTACTTTGTATGTTTCTACCTCTGCTAATGAACATAGATTTACAGTCCTAATTATAGTTATAATGTTAATGGTATGATCTACATTACAATAATATATTTAATACAAAATAGAAAAAATAAATAAATCACCCGCAACAAAGCTGGAATTGCATTGCTTAGGTTAGTTGATGGAGGTAGATTGGTATGTAAAATATTTGTTAGGGTTTCAATTGACTATTAAAACAGTATCGGCTTCTCAAGTCTTAGGATAGAATTGTTCTGGGCAATTCTCATCTGGATGATCATCAAATAAATCATATACTATCACCTGTCGAGCGAGCCATGGCAGAAAAAAAGTTGTTTCAATGGCAGATCTGGATTTAAGCCTTGTTCTGGGTAGTCTTAAAGTTAAGACCTTACTTAAGACCAAAATTCTGTTAAGTCTCGTTTGTGAATAAGACGTAGGTCCAAATTGACGACTTATGACCAGTCTTAGACTTCAGTCAGCTTTGTGAATATGGCCCCAGTGTGAGCTAAGGTCCCTACATACTAGTGTGAGATGTTTACATTCACGTATTCTACATCATATACAAAATAGTAGTACGTGCAGAAAAATTAATTAGATGGAAATCGCAGGACAAATAATTATCAAATAATTATCAGCGATGTGTCTACAACAGAAGCCGCTGGTAGATTACAAAAAACGATTAATTGAACTTAGGCTGGGACCAAATCAAAACTTTGACAACCCGCTAAACTGTGTTTAATAGCATTTTCTTTTTATGAGTAGAAGAAAGAAAACGTTATTAAATACAGTTTTGTTAAGTGCGATTAGCGGGATATCAAAGTTTTGATTTGGTCGGGCCTTAGGCTAGGTAGTTGTTATCTTAGTATGTTTTGATTCTCTATTAATTAAATAATATTCATTGAAAAAGGCATTATGTTATTATTTTTTATTGCTATAATTTAGCAGGCTAATGTTCCTATTGAAGTAGGCTACAATCTATATTTTTTTCATTAACAAGTTGTCGTTGTTCTTTGTTGAAATTAATGTTCAACTTTCATATTTTGTTGTGTACAACTCATTTAATCAAACCAAGTAGTGTAAGAAGTTGCTTGTATCATTCATGACATTTTTCAAATCAAGTAAGCTTATTTATGTATAAAAAAAAACGATAATAGAGTTGCAGCCATTGTCATCTTACTTAAAGGCTGAAATCGTAAAGTAATTTAAAGTATTATTATTATTATTTATTTCTTAGCAGACGCCCTTATCCAGGGCGACTTACAATTGTTACAAGATATCACATTATACATTATTTCACATTATACAGATATCACATTATTTTACATACAATTACCCATTTATACAGTTGGGTTATTATGGGAGCAATCTAGGTAAAGTACCTTGCTCAAGGGTACAACAGCAGTGTCCCCCACTGGGGATTGAACCCACAACCCTCCGGTCAAGAGTCCAGAGCCCTAACCACTACTCCACACTGCTGCCTTAGTAGGCTACAAACGTGGCAATGGATTGTCTCTCTTTAGTGCTCACGCAAGAACTTGCAGACACATAACTTGTATGCTTATTTGATGAAAAAAATGACAACTAAGAGGATGCAGCAGTGGAACATTGGATGTTTGAGACTGTTGGCACTAATGACACTGACACACAGCCGGACATGCAGTCCAGAAGTCCTCTATTGGTGTGGAATCACCAGCAGCAGAAAAGTGTTTTTCAGTTTCACACTTGGGCATGTAAAAATTTGTGTTGGGCATGTCAAATTTAGAGCTACATGCCCGACCGGGCATGTTAAGATTTTAGGAATTGTCTACCCTGAATAATAGCAAAAATACTTTGCATAGCAAACGGAGGACGGAGAGAGCACACTATTGAAAATGAGCTGTGATGCTGTGGAAAGTGGTACGTGCAGGTGCAGGGGTGATGCAGTGCAGTAATGAAACAAGAGAGTTATAATCCAGTTTTTAATTGTATCCAGGTCTGGTGACCAAACAATAATTCCCCGGCAATACACACCAATGTGTAGAGCACGGCAGGAAACAATAATAACTTGTTTTGCAAACCAAATAATAGTACACGTTATCCACCCCACAATACAATACAATACACCAGTCCAGGTGCGTGCAGTAGTGTTGGTGGTGGGTGATAACAATTTAAACAGTGACTGTAGTGCAGTTTTGTTCAGGGTAGTGCTGGCCCAAGGCGACAGCTCCGGAGACATGTTAGCTGTCTAGTAAATTTACAAAACAAAAGACAATTACTAACAGCGACAAAAACAAACAAAACACTCACGAATACTGCTCGCAATAATTCACAGGGGATCTCTCCCGGTCCTTCCAGTTTCGTATCTGCTCTGAAACCAAGCGAAGGAAAAGATTTACGATTCTTTGGCCACTTTATGCCATTACGCATGACTCCTTGGTAAACGATTGCAGCTGTCTTTACTGTCTGCAGCTGCTACATCGTTTACCTTCCTGGTCAATACGTTCCTGCAACAGAGTCTTGCCTTCTTCCAGACTGACCGACTTCCTGTCCCAGGAAAAGAACTGTCAGGCCAGCCTGTCCAAAGCCTTTCCCTTTCGCTGCTTAGCGCCCTCACAGGTTGGGAGGGAGATTTACAACCAAAACTCATTATATGTCTGTCACAGATGCTCAATGGGTTCTTCCTGGTTACCAAATTACATCAATAAAATAAACAACTAGCCCTGCCCTCCAACAGTCGAAACCCATTAGGATTGTAGACTGACACTCACTATGACTTTGACACTGTAACACTGGAGACAGTTTTGCAATACAAATACCTAGCTGCTGCAGATATTACACATTACTGTACAGTCAAAATACTATATTCATCCAAATAGTCTCCCCCATCCCCATCCAGAATGCTGTCAGCCTCCCCACCCCCTAAATGCCACTGCCTCTGCTATGCATGTTTTTTTTCTGACAAAGAGCAGAGGAGAACGTGTTTGTTTTGTGCTAATATATATACGTCATTCAAACTGTCTAAGAAGAAGAAACCAGGTCTACTAAAATGTATTTGTTAGTAATGATAATAATTAGACAGCATCTACATTTCTACCATATCAAATGGCTGCACAACTTTGTTATGTCTTTATCTAAATATGCTTATTAAAAGGTCACCGAACTGTCTTTTTGGCACGGTCCAACTATTATTTGGCTTGATCTTCACTGTTGGTTTATCTCATCTCATCATCTGATTTTACCAACACTTACTCAGTCTGATATATTGTGTTTTGAAATGATAAATGACAAGGGTCTCTCTAACTTGTAACTGTTATATTACATTTGGTCAAATTTGTTATTCACAAATGTAAATATGCAAACACATGTCCTTCTTTAAAAAAAAAAAATGCTGTGCAAAATACTTTTGATTTAAAAACAGAAAAATTCTTGTAAAGTACTTTATTTATATATTCAGCAAATGCTTTATAGCTGTATATTCTAGACTAATATATTGTTAATAGGATTTCATTTAAAATTATGAACAAGACTTTGATCAGACTTTGAAAATGCAAAATAACAGATCAATATTCAATACAAAGCTCTCAAGGGCACACATCTCCTGTGTGCAATTACAAGTGGGATCTTTCCTGAAATGTTTTCAAGATTTTGTGCTCCCAACCAATATATTAATATGCCATTTGGGTTGAATTACAGCATGCGACATACAACATAAAACACTTTCAATTAAGTAGGAAAAAAAGTGTGTACTCAGTGGAAAATTTGGGACCAAGGATTCAATATTTGAAATGAACAGACTAAAAACTGAACGTATCCAAATTATTTCCTAAAAAAGGGTGTTTTTTGTAATATAATTGAACTAATTATTTCAAGATGCCATCAGTGCCATTTCTCAAATGAACCACCGCATACTTGATCTTGGGTGCCTATTCTTAATACTGTAATAATAATATGGACTTTAAATGGCACTGTGTGGCAAAGTGGTTAACAGTGTGCAGGTGCAACTGATCAATTAACAGGCAGACAATTATAATCCCAGTGCAAAGTTGTTTAATGGGTTTGTATGTCCAGTGCCTGACGGCAAAACAAACAGTAAACAATAATGATGGTAAGTAATACAGAAGCGTGTATAACTTACTTTGTAATCCCCAGGTTTGTCCCGAAATAATAGTCTTGTTTATTGTACACCCACACGAAACAAAACACATACACAAGTCCGTTAGTGCGTGAATTAGTGCTTGTTGTGAAAATACAGTTATTTGTGATACAAGTGCAGTGCGGTTCCAGGTTTGTGCTGGCCTCTGGCGACAGCTCCGGAACGTGCTGGCTGTCCAATAACAAGAAGCAACAATTAGACTAAACAAGCAAACACTCACGATACGGATACACAAATCCTCAGGTCCTTCCGGGTTCTTTTTCATTCACCAAAATGAAGGAACAGATTACGTCGCTTCGTTCCCTACTTATGCGGTCACTCATGACCCCTTGGTAAACGATTGCAGCCACTCCTCCAATCCGCGACTGCCACATCATTCCCCTTCCGGGTCGATGAGTTAATGTACTGAAGCTCCGCCCCTCTTCTAAATGACCGACTTCTTTTTAACCCTAGGAACTAAGTGTCAGGCCAAACAGTCCAGGGTACTCTGTTCCCGTTACTTAGCGCTCACACAGGTCGGGAGGGAGATTTACCACCAAGAATCATTGTCTTTCTGTCACACACTGCTAATGGCAAATGTATGAAACAGCAGTCTCACTACAAACATTCACTCTTAAAATCCAAGTTCAAATGCAGTTCTAATATATAATAACATAAGCTTGATTCTGGTTTTATCTGGGTTGTTTGATTCCATAAATCTTATCTGTTGTGCATTTCCATTCGTTACATAGGTCTCACAGGTGCAGTTTTGAAAACAATATATATATATATATATATATATATATATATATATATATATATATATATATATATATATATATTCCAGATGCTCTCAGCTCTCATTCCTTACTCACAGTTACTGTTCCACTTCATCTCAGCAGTGTCCTCATGGTCAAGGATGTCACTGGCTGCAAACCAGGCCAGTCATTAGGAAAGCATCATGTTGGTAAATGACAGGAAAGAAGGCAATTTCCCTCTCCAGGTGAAATGACCAAGGAAGTGCAAGACTGCCTTAAAGTAAGTCATGCAAACAGAGCCCCTTTTAACCTAGTACCAGTTACCAGCATGAAAGTAGGCCATTTGTTTCTAAACATTTATGGAATTCTTTGATAGCTAGAACCACTTTATGTAATTATTATTTCATTCAGTATATCATTATTTGTAATTCAGACACGGTTCAAATGAATGTTCTCTGCTCTCCTGAGTGACATGCTTATTAAAAAAACTTCACATTTTCTGAGCAGCAGTAGAGGGCCTACATGTGTAGCGAATTGACTGGATGTTTCTGCTACAGTGGAGAGGATATGATATATTACATTATTCTTTGTGATTACCAGCGGTATGTCGTGTGTGTTTTATAGCAACATGAGAACACACTTTTAATGGAATAACAAACTCTGTTATCTGGTAAACACATAAGGATTAGAGTTCAAAAGTGCAGATGTAATAATGCAATGTTTGATACAAATGTACAAAACTTTTAAGATCTGGCAAAACAGCAGTGTTTATTTTCAGTAGATTAAAGGGAACAATGAGTTCACTTTAATCTAAGCATGAAATCCATTCAAAATGTTAAGATGATGGTTGATTTATAATGTACCTTCAGCATTTTTTCTGATGAACAGAATAATTAATAACTTACCCCAAAACATATCAAGATGTTTGCCATTGGTTAATCTATATAATAATACTGAGCAATGATAACAAAAACACTTTGCACAACAACCGGTGGACTGGGATAGCACACTATTGAAAATGAGCTCTTCCTGGTTACCAAATTACATCAATACTAGCCCTGCTCGCCAACAGTCGAAACCCATTAGGATTGTAGACTGACACTCACTATGACTTTGACACTGTAACACTGGAGACAGTTTTGCAATACAAATACCTAGCTGCTGCAGATGTTACATATTACTGTACAGTCAAAATACTATATTCATACAAATAGTCTCCCCCATCCCCATCCAGAATGCTGTCAGCCTCCCCACCCCCTAAATGCCACTGCCTCTGCTATGCATGTTTTTTTCTGACAAAGAGCAGAGGAGAACGTGTTTGTTTTGTGCTAATATATATACGTCATTCAAACTGTCTAAGAAGAAGAAACCAGGTCTACTAAAATGTATTTGTTAGTAATGATAATAATTAGACAGCATCTACATTTCTACTATATCAAATGGCTGCACAACTTTGTTATGTCTTTATCTAAATATGCTTATTAAAAGGTCACCGCTGCCAAACCTCTTGGGGATTTCTCAACTAGGAAATAGTTTTGCCTTATATCCTCCAATTGTTAAAAGGTTGCGTCATCATGCAGTCATCTGGAGACGTGCTAATCCCAGATCAATCTTGTTTGATTGTCAGGGGATGTGATTGTTCTGCATTTAGGCTGGAAATGGTTGGGAACTGTATTTCCCAATGTGCTTTATGAATGAAAGGAAAATTGCACCATTGAGCCAAGTCAGTGACCTCAGTAAGTGAAAAATATGCACAGGTTAACAAAGACTCTTGTGCTGTATGATAACCCAGAAAGGTTAATGGCAACAGATGACAATAAACCTTATGTTTTATGTGTATTTAGCATGGATGTCAAGTCTCAAGGTTTACTCGTTAAACTCTCGTTTTTTCACAATTTTGAGTCTCACTGCTGTGTAATGGATTCTCACGTTTGTGCATAAGTTTGTTATTGTTTGTGAGGCTGTGAAACCCTTTGTACATGATACAGCAGTAAATCCAATACAATTGTCCAAGCGAGGTCACCATGAAGAGCTGTACATTACCATTCTATATTCCTGTAGCTGCAACACAAACTCCCCCCTTACTCCAAAGATATAATTGCCTTGTTGTCTCAAACTGACGGTTTGTCTGCGCGAGCCTTCTATGTTTCTGTACACAACGTCATTACTCAGACAGAGTCGAAGGAGGAAGGGGAGGCTGTCAGACTGTCACTGTCTCATTCATGCAGAAAGTACCACAGAAATAAAAGAGAAATGGACAACATTGGGAATGTAATTATTAAAGTTGAAAAATATAATGTTCTTTATGATGTCAGTGGTTATAAAGACAACAAAAATAGACACCATATGGTAAGAAATAGCAGAACAATTGGAAATTGATGGTATGTCTATCTTTTTATTTCACCTTAATTTTGGTCAAAGTGACAAGGAGCGCCACACACTGGTTTTGTATTTCTGTAAAATGACGCTTCTTTGTTTTAATGTTGACCAATAATAATAATAATAATAATAATAATAATAATAATAATAATAATAATAATCACATTCACACACTAACAGATTTTATTAAAACTGAAAATCAATAAAAAAAATTATATTAAATAATTCAGTATTTACAAAGAAATATTTGTAGATGTATTATTTTTGAATAAACCAGATCACATATAAACATTCACTGTTAAATGTAATTTTTTTTGAGTGTGTGTGGGGTGTACCCAGACTATTTCTTTGTTTTATTTCATCTCCACAAAAGGAGCAAATGCAGACAGTATTTTCTTTTCATGACTAGCTACAGTTTTTTTTTTTTGTATGTACTCGTGCTGTATTCGTGTTGTTTGCTTTGCTCCCGGTGTGCATAGATCTTAAGTCTAGGCCAGTGGCATAGCTGTCAGCCATGTGCAAAAAACAAAATCTAGTGGTCTAGGTTAAGGTTTTTCATCAATCCCAAGGTTTTTCAGCAGGGGTCTCACTGGTATGAACACTTAGGGGTTGACATGTATGACTTAGGTAACAGTGGCTTGGTTTACATGCAGGTGAAAATCGACTCTACAGTCATGACTGTGTGATGTTGTCACGCGATGTTGACTGTGTGATATATCACTCGCAGCACAGAATCCAGGTTGAGCTGCTGCAGCCTGCAGCTTTGCAGTTTTCTGATCGAAATGTTTCTGCTGCAGTGCTGTGGCTAGCTTCAAAATGAAATCTCTCCTACTGATATTTTCTCCGGTGCATTTCTTGTACAAAACGAAGGAATTGATGACATCTAGTCCAGTAGAGATAACAACAGGCTTGTGTGTGTGTGTGTTTATATATATTGTAACAGAGCTTCTCTGTTATCGGCTTGTTTGCCCTTTAAAAACACAAACCCAGACACAGAACTGCACAGTGAAGCACTTTCGTGCACTTTTATTACAAAACAAAAATAAACAAACAAAACAAAAACCTAGCTCTCATTGAGCACTAACTAAAACACACAGGAACCTCAACTATAAGGCAGGGCGGCTAAGCCGTTTACCTGCTACACAAAACACTCTGTTCTTTCAACTTACACTTTTCCTGTAAACTTTCTTGACTGCTTGCGACGAAGACACCGGCTTTGACCTTTGCCTCAGACAGCTTAGGGAAGAAGTCTTGAAGGTACTTGAAGGCTGCCGACTCCTTATCTAGAGCTCTGACAAATTGTTTCATAAGGCCCAATTTGATGTGCAGTGGTGGCATCAGCACCTTCCGGGGGTCCCAGCCGTACTCATCATACTTCAAGGCGTCCAGCAAGGTCTTGATGCTGTTGTAATCCTCTTTGAGGTGCACCGAGTGAGCCAGGGGAAGAGACGGGTACTTGTTACCATTATGGAGCAGCACGGCTTTGAGGCTCTTGGATGAGCTGTCAATGAAGGACAGTATAACGAGAACATGATGGGAGACTACATTTGGGGGCTGATTCGTGAAAGTGATTTACAGTATAATCGTAAATCTCGAAAAACTACTCACTTCTAAATCTTTTGTAGTCATTTTTGTATTACTTTAGTATAAATACGTTAATTTGGATTCATATGTTGTTTTTTTCGAAAAACGAAAAGACACAAATTCGCCCGTTTTCTCATTGGAAATAGGTAAATTTCAAATATTACTGTCCTGATCACAAAAGCAAAGTTTGTGGGGAATAATAGCCATTTTCTATACTTTGAGGCATAAGCAATTAGGAAATAACACTAACTGCCCAGGAACCAAAAAAAAAAAAAAAAATTGTTACACGGTGTAATGACTGACATCCCATTCATACTTACCTACCAGTCTGCTTTTATGAGCAGCAGCTTGTTATCAGAGATTTGCATTTAAAGTAAAGTAGTGAGCCATTTTCAAGCATTTTTTCTAAGTATAAAAGTAATAATAATAATAATAATACATTTCAAAATTAAAATTAACCCGCTTTAAAATACTTGCTATACTCACTTCTAGTTCTGTAACTTTAAACTAGTATTTTTCTCATTTCGAAAAAAAAAAAAAAAAGTAAAATGCTTCAAAAGTAAAGAGCCTGTCCCCTACATTTTTGCATGGCTGACCTGAGAAGACCCAGGTTGTACCGTAAGCCCCCACTTTCACATACAAGTGGGATAATCATCCTTGATAATGATTCGATTGAATGGCTGTAACAAATAGGTCACGCTGGTCACAAACATTGTTTTAAATAAGGGGGAAAGTGACTGATCCTTCCTCTTAACCTTATAATGTTTAATCCTGATCAAGATGTAGGGGTAGCAGTGTGGAGTAGTGGTTAGGGCTCTGGACTCTTGACCGGAGGGTCGTGGGTTCAATCCCAGGTGGGTGACACTGCTGCTGTACCCTTGAGCAAGGTACTTTACCTAGATTGCTCCAGTAAAAACCCAACTGTATAAATGGGTAATTGTATGTAAAAATAATGTGTAAAAAAGAATGTAATTGTATGTAAAAATAATGCGTTATCTTGTAACAATTGTAAGTCGCCCTGGATAAGGGCGTCTGCTAAGAAATAAATAATAATAAAAGATGTTAAGCCCAGTGTGATTATTTATTAGATACAACTTGTACTGCATACTGTTGTTGTAACCTACTGTACTTCTACCCTTAACACAGTTAATATATACATTCAGTAATATATTTGGTTTAATAAATGATTCACGCAGAATCTTAAAAAAAAAAATGTTATAGATCAAGTGCAATGACAGAACAAAACAATATCTAATAATTGGACAAACAGCTGCATGATATATTTAAAGAAAAGAGGAAGCTGTAAGATCATATGGCATTTACATCACTTTTATAAATGGTTAGTCCTATTAAAGTGGGATGGGGTACCGGCGGTCAAGAGAAAAACTGGATATAGACCAACTGCTTTTAGAGCTGCAGGAAGTTAGAATACTTTCATTTGCATGGTTGTATTGCAGGAGCCAAATTATAATTACATTATGATCGAATACTGGTTATGTTTGTCATATTGTGTGGTGTGTGAGATACATTATTTGTAAATCATCATTTATAGAAATATGTATATGAAGGCAAATATTAAATCATTTTGCAGGAACAATTATTGTAGGTTTTTTTCAGGATATTAAATAGATATTCTCTTAATTTATAAAGTTACAACAAATTCAAAAACTTTAGCAAAAGCAAGATTTTGTAATTTAGAAGGCAGGTTTAAGCATGCACAGGAACACGCAGTACTTAGCTTGAAATATTTAAATAAATAAATGGACATTGGGATATTGCGAACCAATGGTCAGTCACTATGGAATTGTGTGTCAGTGTTTGCATTTTCTATGATGTCAAAAACTGCACATAAAATAATTTTACAATAAATTACTCCACAGAATTAAAAAAAAAAAAGTATTTTACACTTGACTGGACCATAAATCATCTTTTTCTTACATAGTTACATTTCATTTTCAAATAATCACTAACTAAATCCACCATCTTCTACATTAACAGTAAACTGTAAAGATGCTCTGCGGCCGCATATCCTGCAATTTCTATGCTTGTTGGGACAAAATTGTTTTAAATTTTCATACATGATGCTTTACAAACATATATTTTACATTATTTTCTGTTTTTAAAGTTTGTTTTTAAAAATTAAATCACGTTTGATATTTATAAAAACTGTTCTTGACAGTTGTTGCCTTTTGTTAACAATAGTCTATTGTACACTGTTTAAGCAATACCAAACTTTATATTACCCATAAAAACATGTCCACATCCATTTACCCCAGATCTGAGTGATCTAAAAAGAGAAAACAAACACAAAATGTACTGTTTAAAATCTCAAATGTAAGTGCTCTAGTTTTATTTATTTTTGTGGAAATTGACCACAGTCTTTAAATATTTGTGAGATTCGTCTCCTATATTGAACAACAAAGTATTGTCTCTGTATTGTTTATTTTATTGTGTTATAACAGGAATGCATGCGTCAAAGACTCTTGCTTGTAGTGTTTATTATGTTGAATTTTAGTAAGTATTTCCATCTTTTTTTTTCTCACACAAAATATTCCAATTTGTTTAATAATTTTTCAGTTCCAAGGCATGCAGACTGATTCAATTTCATGGTGTTTTTCTTGTAATAACATTAGACTCATAGATGAACATCCAAGCCTGAGTGTCTAGAAACTCATAAAGCACTGTATCAAATCAAAGCAGACTTCTCCAGATTCACAGTGGAAGCAATTCCAGCCTAAATAAATCATATATCATTTTGCAACTATGGCATATTATAAAGAATATTTCCTACTTTAATTCTCTCTCACAAAGCATGGGTCACAAATGAATATTTCAAAATAGAAATGATAACTAAGCAATGACATTTACATATTCCAGATGTTTACATTTTGATTCAAATCTGTTTTCATTTGCTTGTTTTCAGATATGGAACACCTGTTTAATCAAAGTAGATATATTTTAAAAATGGCAAATAAACTCTGACACCCAGAGACACACAACTGTTGGAAACACAAATCTGTCTCATAGTTCAGTAGTGAGAAAAAAGTTGATCAAAAGCTCAGCAGAAAAAAGAGAAACTGTTAGAACTAGTTTATATTACTGCATATAGCCTGCTTTCTAGTTTTAGTTTTTGTTAATTAACTGGTTTTAATGCAGAGAAAATATAATCCTTTTAGTCGTTTAGAATTTTAGGCCCAACTTAAATTGAGTGCTATTTAAATTGAGTGCTATTTAAATTGAGTGCTATTTAAATTGAGTGCTATTTAAATTGAGTGCTATTTTTTTCCACTCAATTGTTTATTAAACCTTTGACTTATTATCATGTTTAAAAATCACACTTGTTAATTTAGCCACTGTACGTCTGTTTTAAAAGCCATTTAAATGCAACTTGACCCATTAAGTCACTTTTTATTATCTGAGAATATATATTTAATTACAGTGTGTTTTAATATAATATGGAAATATTTCATAAACACTTTCAATTTAACTTTTCAAAAGCCAACCATTACGTTATTTATGGAAAGCCACTTTACAGCATTTTTACAAATTTTAACCAAAGCATTATCTCTGCTAAATGACAATGTGTCCAAAAAAAATAAAATAAAAAAAAGCCTTATGGCAGCATAAGAGGCTTCAAAATTCATAATTTAAAAGATTCATGAGATGGTTGGGTATTGTAAGCAACAATATATACATAGGTTGCTGTTTTACTTTTCTCTGCTGCTGTGCAAAATGTGTGCTTTTCGTTCCATTTAAATTGATACAATACAATGCAGCTTGCTAGCTATTCATTTTGAATTTTATATGGCATAGTAATGTAATTCAGTACATAGTAATTTCATATTTCATTAATCATATTATTTAACTATTTATCTTTAAATCACTTATAATTAGTTTTTTTCATGTTAGCATGTATTAATTGGTTTTCAAGCCAGCCTGAAACCATTTGCATTACTGAAAGTTGAGTAACTATTACCCTTACCTCATTTTAATATTATATTATAAAACTACTCCAAAATGTCACCTAATTAGTACACGGGATATCATATGTATTTTAATAGGCAGGCATAGTGTTCTTCAACAAAGCTTAAATATACACTGGTATAAAATATAAGAAAATATATATCTTTCAAAAATGCATACTTTTCTAAGCATTTCAAAGCAAGAATAACTTCTGGTCAGTACAATACATTTTACAATACAATACAGCAGTTCTACAAGTTGTTTCTTATTTATTGAAAACATTCTACAGGTTATCACTTGTCTATCCCTTAGATTTAGCCTCTTGAGTAATTGTATTTCTTCACAGCTACGTACATAACCCAGTTCCTGGAAGCTGATTGACAGGGCACAGGTTTGTGAGAAGGTGTTGAGCACATTGTTAGTATCTGACACCTTGGAACAAGAAATCTGTAAGTCAACTTACAGTTCTGTATACACAACCCCAACCTTACAGCATTCCCCCTAATTGCTTATGAACAACATAAATATTACAGCAACTATAAACACATTTCCATACAAAAGAGGTGTGTTTCTTCTGTGGATTTTAACAAATTAACCACTTAAAAAATATCATTTGAATGTACAAGTTATTTTTCAATCCCTAAACACTACAACCGTGCCACACGTAACACTGTAGATAAGAAGGCTGAAAGAAAGAAACCACACGTGTATTAATATGGAATGAATGACTAAATAAACATATAACTTTACCGTGTAACTAACTGCCCTAATCTGAAATGTAAACAGAGTTTTTTTGTTTTTTTTTAACTTACCAGTGGGTTTCGGGTGTGGTGTTTCTGCAGGCAGTCAGAGAACAAATATACTAAATATACTGAGCCATAAAATTGTCAACTTATTCTAAAGATATTTTAATAAGATTAAATAAAAAGGAAAGTATGGAATTACATTTTTACACACTTCACATTCAATTTTACAGACCAAAATATTAAATATTAATGTTGGAAACTATTAATAATACCTTGTAAGCTGTACTAACATAGTGGAGGCATATCTGTTCAAAACAGAACAGCTAATTAGATATCATAGCCTGCAAATTGCTGTCAACAACTGCACAACAAACTTTTCAAATTGAACTTGAAAGTATTAAACAGCAGCATACTATACAGAGTTAAGAATATATATTGCACAGAGAACCTATATCTAAAATAAATCACACTCTTTTCTAAGATAAAGCCATTTTAATATTGCAGATTTATTGTAAATGGTATTTTGGAGGGAGATCACATGCATGTGGTCAGTACTGAGTCTCTGACCCAGCCTCCAGCTCACATTACACACTATTTATAACATCCCCTTTGCTTTCTCCCCCTTAAAGCAGCTCCTTGGAACCCCCTTCTGCTAGCTTCAACCTCCCCTCCTGTCATCTGAGAAACTCTTCAGCAGCTTATCTTGGTATGTGTGTTTATCCAATGCAGCCTGGCAACTGCTGTGAATGATTTGGATTATCTGAACTCCGTTACAAAAAAAAAGAAAAGTTGGTATCTGCTGTTTTGGGGGCTGAGCATATGAGGTGAAAACTGAAAAGGGTGTTGTAGTTTGGATCATCTGAAGTTTTCCTCTGGAACCTGACACTTGCATGCCATGGATCACACACTCTTTGGCTGCTTGCGCAGCCCCCATGCCCCTGCACAGGGCTTGCACCCGGCTTTCTCCCACTCGTCTCTAGCCCTCCACGGAAGATCAGACCATGTGTCCTACCCGGACCTGTCCACCTCCTCGCCGTCCTGTATTATAGCTGGATATTCCAATGACGAGGGCTTGTTTGCAAGTCAGCATCACAGAGGGCATCACCAGCAACACAATCAGCAGCACCACCACCACCAGGCTTTTCAGCCTAACTGGAACATTCCTCAGATGCCCTCTCCCTCAGCTGCCACCAGACATAGCCTCTGCCTTCAGCCCCCAGACTCAGGATCTCCTGATTTGGGGAGCAGACCCCCGAACCTGTGTGCCAGCACACCAAGCCTGGGTACCAGCACCCCAACAGGGGCATCTTGTGTACCAGGGGACTTTGGCAGACAGGCTCTGTCCCCAGCAGAGGCAGAGAAAAGGACTGGCAAAAGGAAAAGTGACAGCTCTGGTAAGACATAAATCTGCATACTATTAAATATATGCTATGTAAGGCAATGATTCAAGTTGGTATGTTTGCACATAATGTATGCACTTCTAAACTTTATAGTCACACATTCACAGACATGCTGACTCACAGTAAAATGATCTGCTGTAGAAATGATCTATACTTCAAAATGTCTGTATGAATATACAATACGCAATAAATATAAAAATAATAAATTAAAAAAAATACAAATATAGTAGTCTTGAATTGTGTACACAATTATGGGGAATTTGTTGTGTGTACTTGAGAACTGTGTAAAATGCAGCTTTTTTAAAACTCAAACTTACACAACCGTTTACCCACTTTGTCCTTGTCATTTAATTATATGAGACCCTGATGCTTCACCAATAGTGTTTTAACATTAATGCAAAGCTGAGTCATCTTAAAAGATTGCAGCTTTAGCTGTATTTCACAAAAAACTATGAAAAACAATAGACTGCACTTACTTTTCATTCAACTTCTATCTTCTTGGATGTTTGCACATATACTATATATATTGGACATGTTTATGCTTTGAATGTAAATGGTGCATTGTAAAAATTCAGTGTCCTGTGAAAGGATCAGTGACTTATGATAGAAACCATGCAGCCATGGTATTTAAAAGACTGCTCCTTGTATTGCTGACAAAAAAGAAGCCTCACTAACAAAAAACACTGTTTAAAAATCATAATTATACAGAAAAGATTATTATAGCCTTCATAATTATATAACAAAAATTGTAATACTTTTCGGATGGTAGTGTAAGTACAGTATGTCATTAGCTTTTATGCCCTTGCAGCTGTGAGTAGGTTACATTACTTTTTAGAGGTACTCTGCTCATAAATAATAATAATAATAATAATAATAATAATAATAATAATAATAATAATAATAATAATAATCCTTAAAAGTATACATTATTACATTTGCCTTTACCATGCTTTATGTTTATCATGTTTGCTTTACATTGACTATGATTTTAAATACTTTTTTTTTCACTTTGCGTAGTATTCTGAAGTAAAAAAAAAAAAAAAAAAAAAAAAAAAAAAGATTAAGTATATAAGGATAGCTACCCTGGATCATAATGTTCCCAATAAAGCCTTTAACTTTAGTAGTTGGCTACTCAAGTAAGCTGTTTTACGCATTTTGTAAAACACAGCATAAAAGCTACATATATTGTTTGAATTGAATAATAGGCCTATAACATATTATTTACGTTTTCAAACTGTAATAATAAACTGTAAGATGTCTGGAACATTGGTTGTTATTGCTTTCAAGTGTTTATTAACACACAAAGTAAGGCCTGTTATAGAAACTATACTGAACAGCAGGCTAAATGCTACATAACTACAAATGCATTTTAAATAGAAAATGTGAATTGGAATTAGTACAGCTTTTATTGTCCACATTACAGGATTGAGAGCCTTTAGACATACACACCCTTAAATTAGCATTCTTGGTTAATTAACAGCAGACTTTGAAAATAAAATACAGTCTTTAAGTGACTCAAGCGTGTATGAATAGCCCTGAGCAAAATCTTTTTAAATTTACACACGTTTTAGAAAGAAGTAAATTAGTAAATAAAAAATGCTTTAATATATATATATATATATAAAGAACAAAGTTTGTCTGTCTGTCTGTTCCTTTATGCATTCGGACCCCGCAGGAGCCAGTGCAGCCAAACTGTGCATGGCCTCCTCTTTCATCCAGGGGAAGGTCGAGGGCTATGTTTGGATCCAAAATTTTGACCGCCGGGGTACTTTATTTAGTAACCCCATTGTTGGATCACTACAGTAGCCATCTATCTCAAATTAAAGAAACACACAAAACCTAAAAAGAACCAAAAAAAATAAAAATAATTAAAAATGGCAAAACCCCAAAAAAAAAAGTTAAAAAAAGGGAAAGGGGTCCGAGCGCATTGTGCGACACCCAAGATCGGTAAGCTATAGGAAACCATAAGGCTACCGTTCCCCAATTTGTCACGAAATATTTAATTTCCCCGAGCAACGGCGGGTACTGTGTATTTATGTTGTACTTTGTGCACCTTTACTATTACTTTAAAGGGTTTTTTTGTTGTTTGTTTATTCTAGTGTGCATTGCATTACAATCGTGTATATATGCAGGTTTTTTAAAAGGTTTTATTAATAACTTGCAATTGTATTGAGCAAACAGTAGAAACCCTACTAGTACTTCATGTGGAATATGCAATCTAAATCACTAAAGCCAGTTCAAATATCGCTGTTCTAAATTGAGGAGATTGATACTGTACCATGACACATGAGACAACAGTTTTATGCCTACTGCTGTTTGTGTCAGTTACCTTCACTGTCAAAAGAATGCATTAAAATCATGACAAATACATTACTGTACTGCCGATAAGCTGCATACTGGGGCCTGGACCAAATCAAAACTTTGACAACCCGCTAATCACAATTAACAAAACTGAATTTAATAATGTTTTCTTTTTTTTGTATCTTATTTCTTCTACTCATAAAAAGAAAACGCTATTAAATACAGTTTTGTTAAGTGCGATTAACGGGTTGTCAAAGTTTTGATTTGGTCGCAGCCTGGGTGTTAAAAATATGAATAATGCATGATATTTAAATGTAATGCATAAAGAATACCTACACATAGCAATTTTGTTGCACAGCTTGAGTTTGCATTTTATCAAGCTTCTTGTACTTCGTTGGTTCCCGGTGTCTCAACAATCAGTTGTTAATGAACCGCAAGCGGTAGCTAGAGATTGGGTCATACAAATGACCAATAAATATAATAATAATAATGTGATATCTTGTAACAATTGTAAGTCGTCCTGGATAAGGGCGTCAGCTAAGAAATAAATAAATAGTACAAATACCAGGACAGTTCATTGTACCTCGCCTGGGAACTGGCAGAAACACGCGACCATAAGAGACTGGATTCTTGATCTTCAGGATTTCTCTGCGCTGTCAGTCGACCTGAATCTAACCTATCAATGTACATATTTATCAACGAACATTTGGAAGGTAAATCTATAAAATAAATAGAATATTCTGTGTTTGGAGAGTCGGGAGGCTTTATTTGCTATAAAAGGCAATCAATAAGAAATAGACTATTATCGTTTCTTTATTTTCCCCCCACTTTTTAGGGTGTATTCAATATACCTAAATGGTGGCAGATCTAAATGCAGCCTCCCTGCTTTTTTCAATAGACAGAAATGCTCTAAAGAGACACACATCATTGTTATGTTTGGTTTTCATAACTGTAATACACAAATGTATATTAACTCTGTAACAGTATGACAATCTGCCACTATTTAGATTGACTGACTAGACACTGTTGACTCAAGTTTACCACTTATTGAAAATACATGCAGTGATTTAAGGCCAAATGACTGATGCAATAAAAAGGCTTAATGTTAAGCAATATTTGTTAGGATTAAATTATGACATCATCATTTTTTTTTTAAAGGGAAGTTGCTAATATACATTGTCTGAATGGTGTGCGATACATTTCTTTTTTTATTAGCTTCTAGTTTGTTTTTTTTATTAGCTTCTAGTTGCTTCTGAGTGCTGTGGAATAGAAGATCCCTCAAAGTCAGTTGCCATACAGAGGCATTGAATTTGCACCTTAATAAACTTAAAACATACCATTTTAATACCTCCTTAAAAGTTTTGCCAAGATTTGACACCACCATGTAAGAAGTACATATTTTTTCTACACCTCCTAGAAAGATCTGTCCTGTACATTATATCATTTGAAACAAGTGCACTAAACTGTATTTCCAGTTTACAGCAACACAATCTCTAACTATCCATTACATATTGAAAAATCCTAATATTATTTTCGGTTCTGTACTTTTAATCAATTAATGACCACTCATGTTTTTCATCTAAAACAAAACGTTTGAATAATGATCCTGAATTATTTATATTTCAGAAGAAAGGGCTTAAAATGAGCATGGCATTTTATCAATGCAGCAATGGCAATTGATTTAATCTCATAAAAAAGTATGCTAATAGCATAAGGATTTAAAAGGTGAGTATAAAAGTTAACAGGCTTTCCTTAAAATATTATGTATGTGAAAAGGTGGCATTTTTTAGGCTGTTCACTGGGGTATCTAATTTATGATCATACATTTTTTGGCCTATTGAAAGTTTTAGCCCATTCTCTATTACTTTGACATGTCTGTCTGCTAGAACAATCTTTGAACAGTATCATTAGTAGAATTTTAAATATATTGTCCAGTGTGTATGTAGTAAAAGTTTATATTTTATTTTTATATTATATGTCACTGTACATCCTTATTTTATGTTGCAAAGGTTATGTACTATGGTATTTATTTATTATGAATTTATATGAAACATATGTTACCAGGATAAATGCCCCTGAGATTCAATACTTTTTTTTTTACAAGGGCCTCCTGGGGGGCAACAGGGCCCACACAACCTCACTGTGACATCCATACAGCTAATACAAAAAAACATACTATAAACTACTTCACATGTTATATATATATATATATATATATATATATATATATATATATATATATATATATATATATATATATAAATATATTTATATTAACAATACACTTCCATTGTCCAAACGCCAGGGAATAGGTTATTTTTCACGAGAAATTAGAATTTGCATTACAAAATAGAAATCTTATGAAGGAGTCAATGGTCGGAAAATAATCTGTAAACCTTGCCTCTTGCTAGTTTGATGAAGAAAGACAATCAGTCCAAAAACATAAACACCACACAGCTGAATATCTAGATACAACAAGTGCCTAATGTCTGATTAAGACATTTCACCTGACATTATTGGTAGGGGGTGAATACTTCTGCAAACCACTGTATGTAGGCTACTGTATATCAGCACAATTTTAAAACTGGTAAATTCCTGTAGTCCACAACCATGTAAGACATAACACGAAAGAGATACAGTATATTGAACTAAAGTGATTTATCACGATTTAAAATCATGTAGATATACACATATACTGTATGATCTTTTTTCCTCACAAATCGTATCTCTTAGTAATACTATATATTACTGCAAGGAATACAATTTTCACGTTTATGAACAATATGGCATTTATTTATGTTAATGTATTGTGTGCAAGCAACATGAGAGATTATTTTTAATTACCAAACTGAGTACATGACACCATTCCTTTAAAAAAAAAAAAAAACTTTTGTCTGGCTATTTGTGGTTAATTTTCTTCACCCTATCCTAATTTAAAAACCACAACCCTAAACCTAGAACCTTTTTTAAGTAAACATAATTGTATGTGTAACACTTTAATTTTGATTAACAACATTTTGACGTGTAAAATAATTTAATATATAAATAATTCTCCGTGATCATACATAAACTACATCTGATTGAAAACGATGTTATAGAAACATAAAAAGACAGGGGTTTAAAACAATTTACCATATAAAGAGTCGTCGATCGCACATTTTAAAGTTCATACAAAAACACAGTGGCACAAACACACACAGTCTTGCAAATAAAACCGTCACATAAAAATGTCAGTGAACCTCCCCTTCAATCAAACTGTTGCCCTGCCTTACTTTTGCCTACTTTTGTATTACTGCGCTTGCGCAATCAACTTATTTCCCGGTCAACTTATTCCCTAGGACACCAGCAGTGATCCTGGCGACAGTGTTACTTTGGTTTTTGTATGTTCTAATCACCCCAATTTTTTTTTTTTTTTTTTTTTAAATCAGCATTTTATAATACTCGCACGGATTTCCTTTGTTATTGTGTAAATATTGAAAAATACGGACACGAGTTTGAAAGAAAACACACACACACACACACTTGGCAATTACCTCGTCTCCACGACGTCTGCAGCATCGTGCTGCATTGTTCTGTCACTGTTTGTAAAAATCCATACCGTGCCCTGGCTTGTGTCAGCACCATGCAATGCCAGCATCCTCGTACCCTACCGGCACGGTGCTGCCCAGAGCCCTGTTGTGCACAAGGCTGTATAATAACTGCACAAGAACGAAGATTAAAAAAAAAAAAAAAAAAAAAAAAAAGGTTAACAAAGAAACTGCGTGTATTATAAAATTAAAATGCTGATTAAAAAAAAAAAAAAAAAAAGTTGATTGCAGATTTTTTTTTATTTTTAAATGGGCAGAGTCGGGTAGTTGTATTATTATTATTATTATTATTATTATTATTATTATTATTATTATTATTATTATTTCTTCTGTCGAAAACCCAAAGCAAATTTAAAAACTTCAAACATCATCTTGATGCTTCTGAGATGACCTTTATAGGTCGGGCGATAGCAAACCACTCACTCCCCCTTCTCAACCCACTTGTAGTCAACAAGCGATAGCTGCTTTTGAAGGGCGAAAAGGGCTTGTTTTGGTTCTGCGCGATTTCGCTTGGAATTTTTCTTGTGTTTGTTACAGTGAATGCTTTCGCGGCCTCGTTCGCTAAGTGCTAACTTTGATTTGGTCCGGCCCTTAGTCTGGTTTGTGTGAAAATAATGTTTATATTAGAAATGCTTTTTATCAATTTAAGGTTTTTATCATTGCAACCTAACCTTGCCAGAACAGTTGAATTTAAGATTTTTCCACTGTGTCATCTATTCCTTCTACCCAAATACATTTAATAAGCACAGTAGATATTTTGAGATAAAGTGGCACAGTTAAATGACAGTGATAAAGTAATGTACAGTAAAACCTGACATTTAATAACATACTCACTTTATAAGATTTACCAAACAAATGTTACCACCATTTTCTGGAGATTTTGTTTTTCTTTCTAAAGCTATATTTCTATAGTATATATAGTATTTTTGTGTGTTTTACAGATCCTTGGTGCTCTGTTCAGACTTTTTTAAAAATATGTTTTCAGTTTGTTTTACAGCTCCTCAGTGCACTGTTAAGACTTGTTGTGTTCGTTCCTAATTAGCTGTGCCATAGCTTTTATTTTAAAAAGTAATACATGTTTGGGATCAAGCTAGATTGATAACAGAATTGAAACTTGAATCAGATTAAATTGGTATTTTGTATTCGCATGAATTTACTTGATTATTAAAAACAAAACAAAACAAAACAAAAAACAGATTCATGAAACAAGGCTTTGCTATTGGATGATGTCATCTCAAATATCTTAATATGGGATGATTCACCATTGGATTTAGAGCAGAAAACATTTAGCAGTGTAGCTATTATTACACAGATTTATATCTACAGAACTGATTTAAACATTTAAGTAATAATTATGAGAAGCGATAATGCAAGTAGTATCATTCCAATGACCCTGTTTTGTGTCTGAATATAACTATGATTCAACCACAAATAAAGATAAAAAAGGTACATTGCTGTGGCTGAAAAATGGCACATCTGCTACAGATTATTGGCAAATATATAGTATATACTGGCCAACCCAGGCCTGGATGGATTTTGAAATACAACTACTAAGTAAATTAAGTGTTTTTAGTATTTTTTGTGAGCAATCACTTTCACAAGCATCCTGTTCGACAGTTATTGCTTGTGTGCACACATTGTTCTAAACTCACTGTATGCATTGATACAATGTTGCTTTGTTACATATTGCACTAGTTTCATTTATAGGCATATATGTTCCTGCTATAGTGTAAATGTATCAAAAGCAGCCCCTGCAGCTTACACTAACTACATATTCAGGAATCACTTTATTTTACTGGCCACCTTTTTAGTTAGTTAACAGTTAACAGCTAGTTTACTAAAATGTTTTATGTAAATGTTTTTCAGTTTGTTTAAAGGCATTTTAAAGACAAAAAATGCTTTAAAAGTTTATAAATACATTAACTAACCATGAAAAACAATGATTTGGTTCTTAACAGTTAAAGAACTAAAATAATTGATGGTTTGTTACTCAGATAGGACTGCCAAATATGAAGTGAATAAATACATTATTATACAACCATTTTTGAATGACCATATCATACAGATTTTTGTTTCATGTGGCAGCATGGTACAACACTATACAAAGACATAAAGATTGGTGCAGAAGAAAAGCTAACTAAAGCCCAAAAGTATTGGTACTTTCAACAGACTAGCATGGATGATGACATACTCATACATGTCAACACTGAGTTTTCAAAATAAGGTTTTGTAAACGGAAATCTTAGTAGCCTGAATTAAAGTGAATACCTACATAAGGCAAAAGCGTACAGCTATACCACTTGGTAGAATGATAGACTGTGATACGGTCTTCATCTAATTGCTTTTAAAAAGGAAAAATATCAAACGGAAAAACAACCATGAAATGCTTCACAATCAAATTCTCTCCTGGCCCCTGAGGTAGTTGTAGGTGGCTGATTTGGGAGCAGCCAATGCTTTATAAACATGCCCACCGTAGTTGATTTTACACGACAGCAAAGCATACACAGTTGCCATTGCATTGTAACTTTCATCACGCAACAAACCTAAAGGATGCTATGGCACCTACTTTATAACAAGAAGAAAAGTCCATCATAAAAAAAGAAAAAAAAAATGCACAGCAACGTTATTAATTACACTGCACATGTGACGGATCACTAATACCACTGTCAGTAACATTTCATATCTTCTCATTTAAACCAACACACTATTGCTGTATGTTAACACGTTATCAATCAATTTGAATTTCTAAAGCAATGATGCTGAAATTGCCAATAGAAGCGCCTTTCACTATTTGTGAGACTTTTCTGCAGAGTACTTTACAATTTGTGAGTCTGGGAACATGTCTACTGTGAGGCGCTGTTTCAGACAAAAGGCAAAGGGTCATGTTTTTGGCGCGCAAGGAATCAGGTTGCAGTGCAAAGGATTATGGGATATATAGAGCTTGGGAGAAATGCTTCTATTGAGTCAATGGAGCCCTGTCATATTTCGCTGGTTTTATTTTGCAGAGTTTCGCTATGTTAAAAAAAAAAATGCATCAAACTTTTGAAGCACATTTCACTTTTGCCCAAGGTCTCTTGAAGAAAACTGCAACATTGACAAATTATGACAGTACGGAATTATTATGAAAAATGCTATTTTTTGAGCACAGTCCCATATTGTTATGCATGCGCATTGTCTGAAACGGCGCCCTCTCGCTGCAACTTGATTCATTGCATGCCGAAAACATGACCCTTCACTCGCTGTATTTGACATACTTTTCTCTGAAACGGCACCTCATTGTCCAATACAGATTTGTTAAACTAGTCACATGTAAAGGTCTTTGCATATGTAACTTTCTTGGTCTGCATTTTTCCTTTGGCAATGAAAGATGTTATTAATTGAATTACTGATTAATTGAATTACTGATTAATTGAATTACTGGTGTTTTTGTGATCTCTCATGCTTACCACAAACATAATTCTTGCTCCCAGGTCCAACCGTTAAAATCAGTCCTGCATAGTTTACAGAAAGTATGCCTCTTTCCAACATAGTTTAGGATTACGTGAGAACATGTTGTTGTCCAAGAAGCTTGAAATTTGCATCAATATTTATGTGATGTATGTGAACTTGCCACAGGGCTCCCCTGGGTCCTAAACCCTGCTAGGTACAGACAGGGATTGCAGTAACCACAGACAGTACATTTATTTTGCAGAAATTAAAGGTTTGCTGACATAAAGGGGTTTAACAGAGTTTTGAGCAAAATATGGGAGAAAATCTGTCCCGGGAGTTGTTCAGGAGGCGGGTCCAAAAAAATGGGAGAGTGAAAAGCAATATGACCAGACATTACATTACAAAACCTATGTTCTCAAATGTTTATTTTTTATCTTGATCTGCAACAATGTTCGAATGTGAACAGAAAAGTTCAATAGACCTAGTCTGCGACCAAATCAAAACTTTGACAACCCGCTAATCGCACTTAACAAAACTGTATTTAATAGCGTTTTCTTTTTATGAATAGAAGAAATAAGATACTTACAAAAGTTTTGTTAAGTGCGATTAGCGGGTTGTCAAAGTTTTGATTTGGTCCCAGCCCTAATTAGATAGCGCTTTAGATTATACAGTATTAATAGTCGTGTAATTACATTGTAATACACGGATACATTTATATGGTTCTTGCTTGATGTGTTAACAAATTATTATTATTATTATTATTATTATTATTATTATTATTATTATTATTATTATTATTATTATTATTTATCTCATAGCAGACACCCTTATCCAGGGCAACTTACAATTGTTACAATATATCACATTATTTTTACATACAATTACATTATTTTTTACACTTTATTTTTTACATACAATTACCCATTTATACAGTTGGGTTTTTACTGGAACAATCTAGGTAAAGTACCTTGCTCAAGGGTACAGCAGCAGTGTCCCCCACCTTGGATTGAACCCACGACCCTCCGGTCAAGAGTCCAGAGCCCTAACCACTACTCCACAAAATTAAATGGGAATAGTCTTTTGAATTACATTTTATTATCTGATCTAATTACATGCAACACCATGTAATTCCCATATAATTACACATTTATTCCACCCATTGTTACTATGTATGGGAAGGAAATGTTAGTAGTTACATGGCTATTATTATGTTATTACTTGGTTATGTACAGCATGCCCGGTAATCTAAAGTGCTAGCACTATTTGTATATCACTAACACTTATCATATCAAAGTATGTAACGGTTAGATAATTAATTAACAATTAGTGGCACCAAGTTAATGTGTCTACATAATAATATATCTAATCTGCATGCTAAATTGAATTCTAAACTAGACTATCAATAGTGCTTGGTTGGTGCTGTTGGACCTAAGTTAAATTCTTTTTGTAAGGTCTTAGGCAGCATTCACACTGGGTCAGTTTCAAATGGACTGGTTCTTTTCGTTTGAAACAATGTATCAATTTGCTTGCTGTTCACTTATCTGCGAGTTCATTTGGATACGAGCTAAAGTTTGTTTTTTTGGTTATTTTCCAATTTTTTCCAGGACCGAATTTGTGTTTACAATGTAGTGTCCAAGTGCGCTCGACTCGTTTATATGGTGTGTGAACTGGATGTTTACAATGTCCTGCAAGGCATATTAAAATATGGCAGCTATTGATTTATTGCTCTGATTTTTAATAGCATGTTTTATTGCTGTGGAGGAAAGAACTGGGGAAGCACTTTGCTAATTTAATGAATACATTTCTTGAATGCCTAATGACAGTAGGAGAAAAGTACAGTATACTCAATTCTGCACTTTTCTACTGTCGGCATTAAACAAAGTAATTTGAGAAAATACTAAATATATTTTACTGTTTTTATGAGTTTTGTCCCGTTCGCCTTGGATTTTGGTGGCTGATTACATTTCTGTCAGAGCTTTAGTTTCTCATACTATCCATACAGTTTAGGATTACCAGATTTCCAGAGTGAAAAAATGGGAAGTTTTTTTTTTCAACTCACTGTTGAGTTGAGTATTTATATCATTGAAATAAGTTTAAATCACATGTACATGTCTTCAACCCAGTTTCTACTATATGTTTAACCAGATTGTTTTAAACAAAAACATGTTTATAACATTAACATCTTTTTCTATTCTATGATATAAGTTACATAACAAATTACAGTTATAAATTGATTTCATATAAAAAGTGTATATAATAAATATTTGTAACGTGGCTTATGTGTTTCCATAGATGTTCAGAAGTTCAGCACTCTTCTTACCCACAATTGTGTTTCATTATTGCTGTCTAATTGTGGTTTGGGATGCATCCAATAAACAGTTAGGAGACAATTGTAAGAAAATATTTACGGAGAATCACAATTTAATAAAACTGGTCCAGTGTTTATCACAAACAGATAATCATTCGGCTAAATCAAAGCACACAAAATTCCTGTAGCAAAATCTATAAAGATAACAATATGGATATACAACTAATTACTAACAAAGTAATATTTCTTTGTCATCAGTAATAGAAAACTTGACATACTTTGCAATGTGCAGAGTGATGTTTCTATATTTACAGGAAGTTTGTTCTTAAATTGTTTGTTCTTGATGCCCCTATCTTGACACTGTCCCACACATGACATTGAACTACCTATCAAACTTTAACCTTATTCTTCCAAACATATATTGTATCCACTGGGCCCTAACCTCAAGGGGGTTTACAATAGCAGTAATGTTTAAATGAGGTCAATGTTTTATAGGTCACTCTGTGCCGCATGCTGAGATACTCAAGAATGAACTGTTTTGCAAAGCTAAAAATCCTTAATGATGGATTCCTAGTGGGACTTTCCATTAAACTGATGCTAGCTTATAACATTAACTATCCTCTGTCCTGTGCCTTTAAGGATTTTATCATGATTACAACAAACAAGCAACTCTGTTGTGTCTTTTGTACCCACTTGGATAGTACTGTAGATCAGTACTTCCCAAGACTACGGTTTGCACTTTGCTCCAGTACAGTAATTGTCTTCAGTCAGCAGAGCAGTTAGACCCTGGATGGAATATGCTGACAGACAGTAAATCTGATTTTTTACTCCAACGTTACAATTGAAAAATATCTATAAAAGCAGAACAAATAAACATAAAATGATATCTCAAGAAATGCATTTTTTTTTAAAAAAAAAAAGAGCAATGTGATTTATTGTGATGTTAGGAGTCTTGTTTTTTTGGAATCATACAAAGAAACAGCTTGATGAATTGGGGGCAATTATAATTAAATAAATGTTACTACTTTTTCCACACTGAAAATTATAAGGCAATTTATTCCTAACTGAAAAATATATATAAAAAAAGCTTATCCCATACTGAATATATAAAAGCAATTAATTCCACATTGAACGATATAAAAGCCAACGTATGATGTGACTACAGCTGCTAAAACCCAGTTCCACATGTTCAGAATCACACATCTCAAAGCCACTTGCAACCAGTTAAAGTGTGAATAAACAATAGCAGAATAATAAAAGTGATTGACAACCCTAATTGTTTCACTTACCTGATTTTCTTTCTTCCTTCACTCTTTTCATGCATGCACCTGCAGTTTATCACATTACATTTTATATGGTGACTGGAAAATGTTCTGTTTCTAATTTCAGACTCCCAAGATGGGAACTACAAGTCAGATGTGAGCAACAAACCCAGGAAAGAAAGGACAGCTTTTACCAAGGAACAGATCAGAGAGCTTGAAGCGGAATTTGCCCATCACAATTACTTGACAAGACTGAGAAGATATGAAATAGCTGTGAATCTAGATCTCACGGAAAGACAGGTATGATTAATATTTACAATAATAATCATGTAAAGGTGATTCAGTTCTCCTAAGTTATTGTGGGGAATTGCTGCAGTGAGTGAGCGCAATTAGACATTCTAAATTGGGGAGAAAAGTAGGGTAAAATAATTGGGCACAGTAAATTTTAAAACACATACATAAATAATACAAAAATAAATTAATACTTTATTATATGTCTATGTGCCTGTGACTCAAATTCACATGGTCTTCAACCCTGAAAATGTCTTTCTCACATTGCTGTTTGGAAGGAAGGAATGATGCCATTACAAGAGCCATAATATTCAGCTACCACATATATTTAACCCATTTCTCAGTTGATAATCCCACGCTATGAACTTGACTGAACTCTAACTCAGGAAGATTAATGGTCCCTAGAAACTCCTTACCCATTCCATCCCAATGCCAAGGCCGTTAAAGCTGCAGATGGTGGCCAGATTTTTATTATTCAGGAAGACACAGTGAGGGTGTATATTATTGACCCTGGAATACATTCTCAAATCCCCAAGATGAAAAGGTAAAAGCAATTATTTTACATTTTGGTACCAATATAGTGCCTTCTCTTCAATGTAAACTGAAGAGACTTCCTTTACAATGTTAGTCAAGTAAAAAAAGGCCATATGTTTTCTATTTGTGAACAAAATACTTACTCTAACTAAGTGGCGGTTCACTCTGAGAAAACATGTGTATACCAGCAAAAATTGGCAAAAAAAAGCAGTTAAAAAAAAGGCCAAAAGCAATTTCTCTTCCTTTGCTTTTAAGATACAGTAGCAAACATTTACTGGTAGTTTCATTTAAGAATTTCTTATCAGTATTTATATGTTGCTCTTTCATATTATTTTGCACTTTTCTACACAGTTTCTTGGCTCTTCTTTCAGCCAGGTAACAGACAGGACCAGCAAAGCTCTGTCTAGCACACAACTAACTTCTAGAGGACATATAGAATTACGAGAACAAATCCCCAAAGTGCTTAGAATCTCTGGAAACTAATGCGTGTTTCTCATTGTCTCTAATTATCCCATTACAATGTTTCTTTACAGTTTCATTAATATTAATTATGACTACTACTAATTGTAATGGAAATAGATGTATAGTAGCAAATTAAACATTTGCTCTAGACATTAACATGACATAACCTGAGTAAGGCCTGTCAGTTTGGCCTCCATTCAGACATACAGCTATGGCCAAAAGTTTTGCATCACATAGAATTTTAGGATAGAGATATAATTAAAAAACAAAAACTTTAGGAACATAATTTAGATCTTTTATTTAATATATAAAAGAAACTACAAAATGATGTTGCAAGAGTCCCAGAAGCCATAATAGTAGTACAGTATTTCATGTTAAATTTTGAAATGTCATTTTTTAATTTGTGTCAGTTTTTGGTTAAGTATATGGAAAACTACAAAGCGGAATGTAATTCAATATGTTAACGTAACATTATTCAGCAGGTTTCATTGGACTTTATGAAGCAAAATTTGTTCATTCTATAGGGTGATGCAAAGTGTTTCGCCATAGCTATACATATCTGGATCCTGTATCTAGGTTTGTGTGGTCATGTGTTGACTATACTCCTAGAAAACTTCCCTCAGCAAGATCCAAAATAGACCACAGATTGCCCAGTATGGCATGTTACTTATAGCAATAGCACCGCCATCTGTATCTTTTTCATTGGGTGACCTATCTATCTATTAATTAAACAAGAAAAACTGTGGCCCCATGGTAATTTGCACAAACTTTGCAAATGCATGGGACACTAATGGGATTCGACAAAAGTTCAAAAGGTCATCAGTATTGTATGTGTTCTATCTGCCATTACTGTTTATTTGTACAGCTGAAACAAAAAGGAAGACATCATGGTTATGAAAATCGAACCTGCATTTCTTTCCTTAAAAACAATGTAAAAACTGCAGGGAGGGTCCTGTTTCATTAAGTAGGACAAATGTTTTCACAAACTTGACTCTGGCAGATTTTACATATAGACTGGTTTCAGTCTGCTGTGTTGAATGGATATTTTGTATACCTTTATCCAGCACTGAATGGTTAAAATATGTATTTCACAAAATATTTTAAATAAATAATCATAATAGTATATAACAACAAAAAAGACCAACATTCAAGTTTGTGGTGAGCAGGAGAAAGAATCACCTATCCTCTAATGATTTAATGTTGAAATACTTGATACAAAAAACTGGACTAACTGAGTAGAAAATGTACAGCATGCCTAAAAGCAGCTGAAGGGTCATAAATATTTGTTTTTGGTGTTCTAGGTCAAAACCTTAACCTGTCACTGTGGTATTTACAATCAATAATAAGCCATGTATCATCAAAACCCAACATAAATGCTCAGGTTATCAGGTTTCTCTCTAACCCCATGATCACAGGGGCACGGCAGTGTTCCTTAAAATAAATCAGACGGGACAAACCTTTTCCAAAGTCCCGTGGAGATACATAGCACAGGGTCAAGCAGCGTCAACCTTTTTAAGCAACAGCTTAATCATCAGTCTGGGAGACGTAAATACTAAACAACTTGTCGACTAAGGGAAAGAAGGAAAAGTTTGAAGCCAGAGAGCAGATGTGCCTAATATATCAGTCTATAATTGCTGGTATACAAATAGCTGCCAAATGCAAACATTCGAATCTTCCTCTCCACATATTGAGCCTGATTTTGGAAAGGGGTTTCATTTTCTGTGGAAATGGCAAAAACTGCTGAATTTTTCCACCTGTTAATACGTTAAAAGATAGCTGCCTATTTTCTAACGTGATCCTCTGTTTTATGCGCCGGCGGATCACATTTCATGCATAATTTTCTGTGGTTCTAAGTCAATAGGTAATGAGCATTTAAGCGGTTTTATCCATCAAAATAATACTTCCGGTTCAATTGTGTTAGCAAATGCTAAATAAACACAATCGAAATTTGTACCAGACCTGCGGAAAAATGAGTCAAAAAGCAAATGCAAACACAAGGGCAAATTCTTATTTTTATTCAGTCCTACCAGTCGCGTATTTAATTAGGACAACATAAAACAAACAAACAAATTATGGGAGTTATAGGTTTGAAAGGAGGTATAACTGCAGTGTATGAAAATGAATGAAAAGTTTTTTTTGGATGTACACAAAAAGTTTAAATGAATAATTTAGCATTTATTTCAGGCACTTAATGTTTTCTCTCAACACAGATGAAGACAGGCTTTATATAATATGTGCTGAAATAAATAATTTTTTAATCAAGTAAACCTTTTGTATATCGAAATTCTGAATAATGATTTCCATTACATGAGAGTAGGTGTTAAAACTTCATTCTGATATTGGACTCAGCTCTTGCTAAGATAAACAGCAACTAAGACATAGCTTAGTTTACTGTAAACTAATGTGATCCATCTGCATTTCCTTCCATCTGATGATGTAGATATCCCTCTGTCTGGTGTTGATGGCTGAAGTGTAATGCTGGCTCCAGGGATCAGCCTATTTTGCCTCCCTGGGCATCAGCACACAAAGGCTGCAATGCTGGCTCCAGGGATCACCCACTGAGCGGCCTCCCTAGCGCATCAGCATGACAACCGTCTGCACTGAGCTGAGTAGGGTACTTCTCTGGGGTCTTCAAGTGAGCACCTTCCATCCTTGGTGTTTCGTCGACTAGCCCACAACACCTTAAGAGGGCTCGACAGTGATTCTCGCGTCCCAGCATCACCCCCCTCCGTCCCCCATTCAGCTAAGCCCAGCTTACTTACCTTCCTTTACATCGACGTTGCTTTCTTTCTACAATGCTTCAGGTCCCCAACCAGAATCTTTTCATCTCAACCAGAGCCAGTTGCTGCTGCTTAACATGAGTTCTTCACTATGCATCGTAATTCTTGACCACTGAATCTGATGTCTCTGAGAAACCGGTTTGTGGAGTGGTCCACAAATCCTCGACACCCCACCTCCACTGGGTAAACCTGGACTCTCCATCCTCGCTGTTCCGCTTCAGCAGCCAGTTGTGCGTACCAAAGTTTCTACCTTTCATATGCCTCATCCACAGCATCCTTCCATGGCACTGTTAACTCTACCAGGTGAACAAGGCATGCTGATCCAGACCACAAGACAATATCAGGTCAAAGGTTAGTGGTGGCAATCTCAGGTGGAAAAATAAGCCGTTGTCCAACATCTGTAGCAGCTTCCAGTTATCTAGAAGAGTTTTGGTTTTAAAATTGGTGGCATGGATCCTCTCCTACCCATAGATTAAGGCTCTCTGGTGATGGGAGAACATCATATGTTGACCTGATGAGGAAACTGATCCTGCTGTGTTCCATTGTCCATAGATCTCACCAGCCGATCTTGCGTTGTTCCACACTCTCCCATCTCGTCCATCCTCCCTGTTGCCTGGTAAACTGCCTTTATGCACCTCATCCTCTCATTCTGCTTTTGCACCTCGTTGACTACCAGCATCCTCCGTTGATCTGGGGCTGTTTTGTGCCATGTAGGAGGAGCTGAACTGAGACCAAAGCACCCTCTTCCATGCTGTATTGTCCCATGATATCACTGATACGAAGGGCAGCCTTTGCATCTTCCACAGCTTCCTTTGCTGCCCACTTCCAGTTTTCAACACAGGTGCTGCCTCCCTCACACATTCGTCGTGTGACTCTACCAATGTCATTTCCTATCAAACCTTGGTGCACTTAAACTCCTCAGTTAGGAACTCATGTGGTATTGAACCGTATGCATTACCTAAATCCAGGAAATGTCACATGGAGCTCCTTCCTATCCTTTTTAGCTGTTTGAATTTGCTGCCAGATCACACTGATGTGCTCTAAGCATCCTGGGAAACTAGCTACCAGAATACTGGCTTTCTGTACTGAAGTGTCAATGAAACAGTTCTTAAATCTCTGAGCAATAATGCTGAAGAAAATCTTGCCTTTCACATTTAACAGGAAAATAGGGTGAAAATGATTGATACTCGTAGAGTCTTTTTCTTTGGGTATAAAGACCCCACCTGCTCAGCTCCATGCTCATGGTACAACATGTTTTTCCCATGCTACTTTCATCACTTCCTACAGGATTCGTAGAACACCAGAGACACTCTTGTACACTCTGTATGGAACTCCATTAGGCCCAGGAGATGATGACCCCCTTTTTCACAGCTTGCTCTACATCTTTCCACTTAGGTGCACAGTCCTCCATTTGGTATTCTAGTGGATTGATAGGTGGGATGTCTGAAGGCTCCTGCCTTTTTGAATCTGTGTGCGTTTTCTCGAGATATCTCTGCAGCTCAGACTTCATTGCTTTTAGTGTGCCATTTTTCTCCCTGGTGAATTAGAATGGGTCTTTATAAAAGTTAGTTCTCGCACGCTCCTTTTTGCAGCGTTTCCATAGGCACTCAGCTCTGCGCAATGTTGCAAGCTTATCTTTTATGACCCTTTGTAATAGATTGAGTGCCTCCTTCTGATTTTGTTCTGCTCTCCTGCATTGCTTCCTCAGCTGCCTCCTTTCTCTAACTAAGCGCTCAATCTCCTGCTGCCGTCTAGACTTTCCAGGAATAGTTTGTACTTTCTCCTTTCTTTTTTCCACTCCACAATACTGTATTGTTAAACTGAAGACAGTCCCTGAAGAGAAATGAAAGCTAACTTACTTTAAGGAATGTATTGTATTTATAGTATGTTCATCCACAACTTTAAACACTCTATTATAAATCCTAGTTAAAACTAAAAACAACTGTGTACAATTCTACTCAAATACCATGTTTATATTAGGTGGATGGTTTGGTCATTTTATTTAAAAGCATATGTCTGCAACGTATTTATTACCGCATTGACACCATGCTGAAATTGGCTAGCTTCTTATTCGCTAATATGTATTATTATTATTATTATTATTATTATTATTATTATAATTATTATTATTATTATTATTATTATTATTATTGTTATTATTATTATGCACAAATGTAGCTAAATTTGGATAAGTAACTGGGCCCTGGGGTATTTCAGGGGATAAATCGTCTCAGGCTGCTCATTTCAAAGTTAATACAAACACAGGACGGAACCCCTGTACGTCTGAATCAGTGGGAAAAACAGGGGTGCAGAAAAAAAACAGTTGGACCTCCTATGAAAATAACCCCCATTATGTAGTGTTTCCCTGCTTAGTTAATCTATTTCAAAGAAGCCATGGGAAGCCATTTATAAGCACTTAGTATTTTAAAGATGAGAAAATATGTTGAGGATTTGTTTTTATAAATAACTGAATTATTTGCAAAGTTGTTTGAGAAATACATCTGGAACATAAAACTTGGTGTAATGTCTTTATTATTATTTGATATTATAATTTAGGTGTTATTGTTTGCTATGGTTACATTATTTTAAATTTATTTTTCTGTAAAGGAATGCCAAATCTGAATGGCAGAGTCTGCCCAAGCATGTCAATACTAATCTGAACTTCCTTTATTTAATTGAAAGTGGTGATTACTAATTCAGTTCTTCATAGCTTTTGATCAATATTTCTTGTGGAATACAGTCAGAAATAAGTGCGCTTACACCAAGGGCTAGAACCATGTGATCCTTTCTCATATCACTTTCCTGTTTTCTTCCAGGTAAAGGTTTGGTTTCAGAACCGGAGAATGAAGTGGAAGCGAGTGAAAGGAGGCCAGCAAGGAGCTGTGTCTCGAGAGAAAGAACTTGTGAATGTGAAAAAGGGAACGCTGCTTCCGTCTGAGTTCTCAGGGATGGCAGGGCTCCACCATTCAGCAGATTCCTTAGCAAACGAGGATAGTCATGACAGTGATCACAGCTCCGAGCATGCGCACTTATGACGCACCACAGAAACCAGCGTCCATACTCAGGAAAGACGTGTAACGAAGGATAAACCTATCTGTAAAAAATAATGAAAAAAATACTTTGTATAAATGTATAAAAAGAGAGAAAATGATAGCTATTTCTAAAAACCAAAAACAGGCCTGTAAAATCTGTTTTGCTTATATTAGAAACCTGGGAAAAGTGCCTTCAAATTGCAGAATCTGAAGAAGCCAATGTCTTTTGAACATTCCATATTTTGTTCTATTCAACGACAATGGGCAGGTTTATTCTTTGGCTTGCACTGTTTAAAACATGCCTTTATCATTTTCGACTGTCTGACAGTTATGTAATAATAAAAAAAGAGGTGCAGCAAATACTTGTTCAGCTAAAACTAAAAATGTAATAATTCTGTAAATAAATATCACTTTTCTTATCTTCACTCGACAATCATTTCCTATTTGCATTATACCAATCCATAAAGTAATAAAAAATGCTAGTTGCTAATGTTGCTAATCTGATTGTTTTTTTGTTTGTTTTTTCCACAAAGAAATTACTTTTAAGGTTTTTTCTTTTCATCATAATCAATACCGACATAATTTCTGAATACTGTGGTTACAGGCTACAGAATACTATCATTGAACCCTCGGTCTAGGGTTAAGCCTATGATTAAAACCTTGCTTTATTTATGAAGGAGTTCTGTTCATAAAGGTACTGCATACAGCATACCTGAAATACATTTTAGAAATATTATCGGAGGTTGTAGGCTAGGGATAACCACGAGCGGATACAATTTGAATTGATGCTACAAATGAAAACCCCCCATCCTGCAGAGTAGGGAATATACAGGTGGCTGCATGTCTAAAATAAAAACCAATAATTAAAACATGTTGTTAGAAATCTTTTAATTTATAATATAACACCAAGATGCCCTTACACCCAATAAACATGTAATGATGAAAATAAGACTTAAACAACACATAAATATTCTCCATGTTTATAATGTTACTTACTTTATTGAGGTTAACAAGAGTTGCATACAATGCTTTTCTATACAGTACATATCAGACTTACAATGCTTCTCTGTGTTTTCACTTTGATTTCACTTTGCTTCTACCATGACAGACCTTAAGAACCGTAACATTTTTTAATGAGACCTTCTTATATGTTATAAAATGGAGACCCATAATTTTGCCATCCATTTTTTTTAAAATGGCAATTGCCAGCTGATCGTCCCTGGTAGCCTGCATAAGATGTCATCAACTGAACTGCAAAAATAAAATGCCTTGGTTGTTGTATAACAATAATACTCCCACATCAAGAATGTAGAGATTTACAGACAGCTGTGGCATAAAAGGCTCTTGCTGCTTGGTGACTAAAACATGTTGGTAACGCTTTATATTGCGTGGCATAAATTAATATTTAATAGATATGCAATTTATATTATATTTATGTTCAATTATTCCTTGTTACTTTCCATTAACATTTAAGTCAGATTAACTGTTTTTTCAATTAAAAACATGTGAACAATGGGAAATTATTGCATATTTTCAAGGGTAACAAAACATAATATAAATAGATGTGATATGCAATTACATTTTCAATCACCATTTGGTTAACATTTACCAAAAAAACAGCTATTGCATATTTATTAAATACTAATTTAACATGAATTTAATATGCAATTGCATATATATTTAATATGAATTTATGCCACGCAATATAAAGAATTACCAACATGTTTAGAAATTCCAGTGAAGGTCTACTTATTGTTTGCAAATAGATAAAGAAAAGACTATCCCAAAATATACTGCTTCTTCTGAGAAATGATTCATGTTTACAGTATTTATTAGCATTGCATGGAAAATCTTCTGGTAATCCAACAGGAAAGCCAAAAACCTGCCTTAAAAAGAAATATTGCAAATACTAAAGGGATTTGTTGCTCGGTTGCCGGACACAATGTTATTTTTTTATCCATATTAAACATATTTTAAAGCATGACTAAAAAAAACATAAAAGTAATGGGCAACATTGGCTAAGTTTACAACAAAAGTAGAGGCAGCACGCTATGGTAGTAGCGCTATTGTTGTTTTAAAAAAATCCTCTTTTTTATTTCAAAATGGTTTTACAACAAACTTATTTGTCATTTTATGATAATTAAGGAGAGACTATGCTACATTAACTGATGTTATGCATCAAGAAAACTATATGATGTGCTAAAGTTGAGCCAATAGGCTACTATTACTACTAATTTAAACTACCTACTATTAATGACGTACTATTAATGTGTGCTTTGTTTTACAGTTACTCAGCAATGCGACCATCAGAATAGGTACAAAACAAAATCTGTCCGGTAAAAGATGTATGATTCTTAACTCCAAAGCAATACATTTTCAAAGAAAGACTATAACTATAGTACAATAATTATTATAAGAGAAGTACTTTGTATTAAAATAATTGCCAACAGCAGGGGTTTAATCTCTACCCCCTCCAGACGTTTGGAACACACATTTCCAAAATTGTGAAAAGTGTAGTACCATGACAGTATGATGACATTAAAATTCTAGAAAACAAACATAACAAAGTCATTGCTACCTGTCAAAGCTGCAGATAAAGGTTTCTAATTGTACTTAGTTTTTTAAAAAAATATTCTAGACTATAAAAGTTATTTTCGCTCTCATGTATTACCAAAGGAATTCTTAATTTTCTATTGTTCTCGAGATTACTAGTGATAACCTTTAACCGTCTACTGTAGTTAAGTGAAGCTGAAATTGTTAAAACAATACCGACATACTTTCTTATTGTTTTAGATACCGAAAGAAAATGTTTATGAACCTTCTACCTTGATCCATTTAGGAAACCCTTTCCTTTAGCAGGAAAAAGCAGTATTACAATAATAAAGTCACATGCCAAAAACAACAGAGCTAACTAAACACTTTTCCACACTTGATTAGAATGGCGGATGAATTTGTGCTTGGATTTTACAAAAACAATGCAGCAGCCTAACAGTAAACAATATTGCAATGCTAAGAAATCAATTGTTGTATTACATCAAATTAAATGTCATGTATTTTAATTTCATAAAGTTAAAAATTGTCATCAGATTCAATGCTGTGGTATAAAGGAAATCTGGAGAAGCCTGCCTCTCAATAATGTTGGGCTTTGTTACATCGACCAATGTAACAAAGCCCATACTCTTGACACATACAGTAATTAGTCTTATTACAATTTCACCCAGTTGTTTTGGTAGAAGCTATTTTCCATAGCTTTGTCAAGGTCAAATTGAAGTCTTTGTAAACATGACATATTGACGTTTGATGCTTTATGGTATTTTTTAAATATTTTTTTTTAAAGTGAGAGGCTATGAAAATCTCAAATGTACTAAAAAATCTTGTTATTTTCTTTTTATGTTTTTTTGTTATAGATATATGCATGCAATTCTAATGCAATGTGTGTTTGTCACAGGGCCATCTTATTTTTGACGTTAATTGTTACCATATAAACACAGAGTTCATTATTTTATGTAATGAACTCCCTGATTATAAAGTAGCGCATTATCATTATCAATGCTGTCTGTTGAATGAACTGTAACAGATGTCAGAATATACAGTATACAGAATTACTTATAATTTCATTGCCCTTGAAATGCCTGTATTAAATGTCTCACAGTTTTTGCAGACTGTTTGGCACTTTTCCATATGGCCTTGCCTGCTGTCTGGTATAGAAGAAAAACTGTTTATGGCTAATTAGGTATGGGTCATGGCTGCTGAATGCAAGTCAAGAGTTAACATCCAGAATGTTGACTTATTGGACTGGATCTTGAAAATGCTGTATTGTACGTTTTCACTGTCTGAGACTAAAAAACAGATACAACAATATTTAATCTGTACAGTGCAAGCCAACTTAAAAAATATACAGTACTGCACTTAAAGTTTCTGTGTTGCCAGGTGTATGTTGCAGTATCTTGGGTCTTCCACAAAGTAACGTGCCAGAATTCTATTGTCCAATAATTGAGAAAGAGCTGATGACAGCAAACATGAATATGGATACATGCCTATTTCAGAAGAGAAAAGCTAGGGCCCAGTTTATCTTTTTATGACACTGTCATCTTCATTTATTTGTAGCGTTTATTATAGTCAGCCTGGACGGTAAACCAATGTTCTTCGACATACTAATAAATATATTGAACAGGCAGATAATTCTGAAATCCAAGCAACAATAACACTTAAATATCCAAACATACTAGAAACCATATTAATACAGAATTTACCTTTCAAAGCAACTGTGGCTGTTTCCCGTATAGATTCATTTAGCATTTTGGACATTGGTTACATTTTAGTAGGCTTGGCCATGCTCCGGCTCTGGGGCCTGGAGCCGGAGCGGATCTTGCCAGTTTTCTGATCTGAGCTCCGGAGCCGGAGAGGAGCTGGAGCTGAGGATGCTGGAGCCGGAGCAGAGCTGGAGCTAAACTGGAGATGGAGCTGAGGAAGCTAGCTCTGGAGCTGGAGCTGGAACTGAGGATGCTGGAGCTGGAGCTGAAGCTGGAACTGAGGATGCTGGAACCGGAGCTGAAGCTGGAACTGAGGATGCTGGAGCTGGAGCTTGAATATGTGTTAATTTGCAAAGCTGTTGCCAACTTCTAGCAAGGTGGTATATCGGTGCAAGGCAAGTTGTGATACATATTTCGCATTTCTGTTAACTGTGTGATTTCTTTTCTATTCTTTTTTTTTTCAACATTTTCTTTATTAACATTTTTGCTTTGGCCAATGTACAGAAAAAGACTAAACAGAAAAATAAATAAATAATACTGACAAACAACATCAAATGAAAGATTATGTAAACTCCCAGCACAATAAAATAGACGTAGAAAATATAAGCATGTATATAGATACAGTATACAGTACATATCCATGTACAAGCACATACGTAAAAAACAAAACAAAACAAAAAAACAGATAACACAAGGTTTAAAATAATAATAATAATACAATAAATAGGCCTGAGTTTTAGCCTTTATGAGATTCCAGACTTATACCCCTAGTCTCCTCCAGGCAGGCCATACCACATAGACCATTTAATAGAGACTGAGCTTTTTCATATTTAAATAAAGGGTCCCAAATATTAAAAAAAAAAAACTTAAAGGGCTTATCTCTTAACAGTAATGACAAGGCTTCCACAGGAATAAGTTATATAATACTTTTCACTCACTGAATCACTTCTGGGGTCTTTTTTGAGATCCACTGAATTAGAATAGGAGGAGTCGAGGAATAGCTGTGCAGATAGACCCAACACACACATAGCAGGAGTCAGGTTTAGGGTTTTATTAAAAACATTATCAATCTCGAGTAACACACTTTTCCAAAAACTCACAATATAAGGGCAATCCCACATACAATGAAAGTAGGTACCCTCCTCCATCCTCTTACATTTAACACAATACTTGGACAAGGCTTGATTCATCTTATTTCGACTAACTGGTGTTATATGATGTCTATGTATCATTTTATATTGCATCTCTTTTGCTTTATTATAAGCCAGACAACTACAGAGTTTAGACCAAAATATTATCCCAGGCTCCTTTTTAAATTAAGCCGAGATCACTTTCCCATATTGATTTGGTCTTTATCGTATTCCCTTGTCAGATATGGAGAGAGCCTCATAGAATCGAGCAGTAACCTTATTCATGTCTTTATTTTCTTTAAAAATCTGTTCCACAGGAGAAATAAAATCCCCCCCCCCCCCCGGAATAATCTCAGTTTTGTTGATATAAAACTGCGTAATTGTAAATATCTGAAAAAATTATTGGTCGGGACATCAAAAGACATTAAACCTCCAAACATCTACAAAATAATAAAGTGTTTGCACAATGATCTCCTGTCCAATGTATGTGAATCCTTAGCAGGTCATTGTTGGATCAGTGGTTTTGGTTCTTGGTCAATGGTACTTTGAGAAAGGCGAAACCAGAGAATATTTTGACCTATTTGTGAATAACAGATTTACTTCAAACTTAATAGGAAATAAGTTCAATTGTGGTGGCGATTCTATCCGGACAGGCTCGTAACAACGATTAATCGTATTGCTTGAATTTTTTTATAGAGTAAACAATATCTATCAAAATAGCACAACACCATTATTATAGATAACTTTGCACTCACCGGCACTCTTTCATTTAACTTTGTGGCAGCAGGTAAAGTTTCTATTTGTTTAATATTTCTTGCTTCACACAGTCCCGCCCAGTCAAAGACTCAGAAAGACAATCATAGAAACGATCCACACAGGCAGGTGTGTGCTTTTGGTAACAATTAAGTGAAAAAATTCAATTAACTTAGCGACAGTTTGCACAACTCACACTAACTTTACTGAATACATTGCAGTTTAGAGAGGCGAGTTACAAAACCTGACTTTCCTTAAAGTGTCTCGAGATTCTGGAGCCTGTTGGCAACCCTACTCTCAGATCAGGTGACACAGGTTGAAACGTCATTAAAGAAATTAGTTGGTTATGGCAAAGATTCAGCTCTCCTTTCTTGTAAAGGTAAAGTAAACAGTTCTGTATTTTGACGTTTCTGTTGTGGGGGAGGGGGGTAGCGATAAATTGTGAAGTTTCAAACTGAAATCTTATTCAGGGATATATTTCCATTCGGTAACAAAAAATACTATGAACTAAAAGGCTCAAAACAATAGATTGTGCGTGTCCCTTGTTAGTAGCTGCCAGTCTGTTTTTCATTCAACAGTTTCCTTCAGTTTTCTTTTCAGTTTTTGTAGATTCGGTATTGGGTTCGGTGCATCCCTATTAAAAACAATCTAGAAGTACTGGTTGCTGATTTTGCTCTAAATTACGGTTCTAGATCAAAAACCAACCTAATAGTCTATACAGAGCATACTGTATAGACTATTAGTCTATACTTCTGCCTGGCATCTAGCCATCTGTGCATTTTTTAAAAACACAAAAAAGTGAGGTATCGGCAGTGGTTGACAGTTGACAGTGTGTCTAATGAAGAGGACACCGAGGACACTGTTTATTATAAACATCTACCACAACGGAACAGTGATGATCCAGGGCAATGAGGACAGGCTGAGCAAGTTTGAAGAGCTATATGAGACTCACACAGAAAGCCCATGGAAACAAATGTGATACACAAACAACACAACCATCTGAGAGCAACAGAGCTAAAGAGAACACAACATCCTGCACACACACACAGATACAGTCCGGCACAGACACAGTACCTACATCTGGAGACAAAACACCCAGGAATGGAGGAAGATTCTGTTATGTGGGGATCTAAATGCATGGACAGGGAGAGAAAAGGATTTCCTTCATACTGAGGGAATCAGACACATCATTGGAGACAATGAAATATACTCCAACCATTTTCTTGAACAAAGAAACAGCTTTGACCATGTTATAAATAACAATGGGAAAAAATACTAAATCTTTGTAAAGGACTTGGTCTCTCAATAGTAAATGGTAGAACTAAAGGTGACTCACTAGGTCTGTATACTTTCCACTCTCCTCTTGGCAGTAGTGTAGTAGATTACACAATAACCGACATGGACCCTACTAGCATCAAAGCCTTTATTGTTAAACCTCAAACATATCTATCCGGTCACAACCAAACAGTGCTGTTCTCAGAACAGTCTGTTAAAACAGTAAGAGAGAATAGGACTCCCCACAACTTACACACACTCCCTTCCAAATTCAAATGGACACAAGACAGCAAGAGTCATTATGAGACGGCTTTAAATAGCAGTGAAATCACAACCTTAATAAATTATATCCTTCAGAAAACATATGACCAAACTATAGAAAACATCAATCTGACTATTGAAGATATGAATAACATTTTAAAAACCACAGCAAATAAATAATTGACACATAATAAAAAAATACAAAGAACATCGTAAAAAGACAGACACAAGAATGTTGGTTTGATAGTCAGTGTAAACCTTTCCACAAACAGCTACGAAACATCAAACCAGAAACACAGAGACCCTAACACTCATAGCTGCTTACCACCATACACTAAGACATTTCAAATCAACCACAGAGACCATGACAACCCTAACCCTCAGAGCTGCTTACCACCATACACTAAGACAGTTCAAATTAACCACAGAGACCCTGACAACCCTAACACTCATAGCTGCTTACCACCATACACTAAGACAATTCAAATCAACCACAGAGACCATGAAAACCCTAACACTTGGGAAAAATCATTTTAAACAACAGTTCAGAGCAATTCCCAAAGCAGAGCTCTCAGAAGAACAAACAGCATTTGTAGACAAACTACACACACTACCCAGTCCAGTCACCTCTGGACACTCCTATTAGACTGCAAGAGATCAAAGAACAGCTACATAAAATACAGACAGGGAAATCCTAAGGGACAGACATGATCCTAAATGAGATGCTGAAATACAGCACACCCAGACTACAGCAGGCATTAATAAAAATATTCAATTTAGTTTTCTAATCTGGACACTTTCCAAAAATATCGTCTGAAGGTCTCATCACACCAATATAAAAGATTAGACCCACACAGTTACTGAGGTGTGTGTGTCAGCAGCAACATGGGCAAATTATATTGTGCCATCATAAACAAAACAATATTACAGTTCATTAAAGATAAAAACAAGACAAACACCTACAAAAAACTAAAAAGGGTAAGATCTCTACTATCCATCTGCTATTCTGTAAATATGTGTTCTAAGTGCACAGAAGTGCTTCAAACAATGCCTGTAGAGCTGAGCTCGGGCGATATCCATTACTGCTCGACACTGAGAGACGAGTCGTGAGGTTCTGGTCACACCTGAAACAGAGCGACCCAAAATCATTCCAGTCTATAGCTGTCGATAGTCAGGAATCCAACACAGTGAGTCACCTTGTGAAAAAGATTTTAGAGCAGAGCAGGACTGACATAACAAACAGGAACAACACAAACTCCTAAAAGAGGCTGATCAATGCTATCAGCAAGGAATCTAAAATTCATTTCATGGTACAATTGGACTACACAGATCAACAAACACAAAACATTAAAACACTATAGGGCACTGCATAGACATATAATCATAGACTATTTAGGAAAGGTTAAAAGCCAAACACACAGACACACAATGACCAAATACAGAGTCAGTGTCCACAACCAGGAAATAGAAGCAGGCCGACACCAACAGACCTGGAAACCTGTGGAGAGAAGACTGTGTGGCCAGTGTGGCATGAATCGAATCGAAGACAAGGAACATTTTCTTCTCTACCGCTCAAAATATACCAAGAAGAGATCAGTTCTTTACAAAGATCTCCCAAAAGATCTCTAACTTTAGGCCACTGAAGGTAGAGGATAAGATGGTAATTATTCTGGGTGAGAACAGCGACACAGCACTCACAGCTGCTGAATATATCAGACAGTGTCATGAACTGAGACATGACCAGTAAAACACTGCAGAAACTCCCTTCCATCATACATGTATGCACACATAAATATCTTTAGATGTGTCTGTTTTATTTAAATATTTTTGTATCTTTTTAATTTGTAATTATTTTGTTTTTATTTATTTATTTGTATTATTATTTATTTTGGAATTGCTTTGTCAATACTTCTGCTGTAGTCATGCCAATAAAGCATCTTTGAATTGAATTGAGAGAGAGAGAGAGAGAGAGAGAGAGAGAGAGAGAGAGAGAGAGAGAGAGAGAGAGAAAGAGAGAGAGAGAGAGACTTTTAAGGTCCTTTATTTTCACATTAAAATCTGTTACAAATTCAAACAATAGGGTAAACCCACAAAAGATGAAATTAAGATTCCTGCTGGCTTTGGTTTCATCTTCTGAAGTTTTAAAATCTGACCTCTTTCCTAATCCTCCTCCTGCTCTCTGGGAGACACTAGCAGCTCTGGGAAAACAGTATCTTGTCCCTGTCCTCCTTCCTGTGCTGCCTCATATCTCAGGGTTTGCCTTTGCCCTGGAGACAGACAGCCCCTCACCTCCCTCAGCACTTTCTCTGCCTGGCTCTTGCAGCGCCAGCCCAGCCTGCCTGCCAATTCAGCCTCACTGAGCCAACGAGAGAGTCCAGGTCCCATCAGGTGTCCTAACCTTGTGATACCTGCCCTCACAATACTATCCGGCAGTGCTGGTGACTGCAGGCACTGCGCTCTGAGAAGAGGGTTAAAAATAATTGGCTCCTCTAAGAGTCTCTGCACTATCAGAGTTTCCTCCTCCCACTCCGCTTTCACTGCCTTCCACACTTTTAAAATACTGCAATAAAAAGAGGGTAGGTTAGAACTGTCCAGAGCGTGATGGCTGATTAAAAACAAATGAGTGCCGTATCCCAGCCCCTCTACTTTATTAAGGAAGAAGCATACAGGAACCTTTGTATGGCCTGCAGTCTGAAGGCTGTCACCCTGCCGACGATGCTGATCAGCCCCTGCCCTCCCTCATCTCCCCCTCCCTGGGGGAGATACAATACAGCAGGCTTTAACCAATGCTTTGCTCCCCAGAAAAACTCCAGGAGGAGTTTCTGGAGACTGTCAATGATATTTCAGAGAAGGTCCACACACACCAGCCTGTGACACAGCATTGAGGCAGTCAGATTATTAACTACCAGGACCCTCCCCCTGAAATACATTTGTTCCAACAGCCCCCTGCCATTGCTCCAGCCTCCCCCTGACCCCCAGTTCTGCTTCATATAAGCAGCAGTTCCGAGGAAAACCCCCAGCACCTTCATCCCCAATCTGCTCCACTTCAGAGCCCGTGGCAGAACTGGAGGGCCACTCCCCTGCCAGCTCCCCAACAGGAAGGTGTCAGTTTTGTCCCAGTTAATCTTCACAGATGACGCTCTCTGGAAAATCCCAAAGCTTTGCTGCAGCTCCAGGATATCTTCTTTACTAGAGACAAACACGGTCAGGTAATCTGCGTAGGCAGACACCTTCACTGACACAGGAGGAGCAGAGCAAGGCAATTGTCAGTCTGCTCCTCAACAGAGCCAGCAGGGGCTCATAGAGAAGGAGTAAAGCATACTGGATAGAGGGCTGCCCTGCCTGATAACTCTGCAAATGTTTTTTAGATGCCATTAAAAAAGTTAATACCAAACAATAAGCAAATACATATATATATACAGTGCCTTGCATAAGGATTCGCCCCCTTGGACTTTTCCACATTTTGTAGTGTTACAACCTGGAATTAAAATGGATTTAATTGGGATTTTTACCATTTGATTTACACAACATACTTAACACTTTGAAGGTGCAAAATATTTTTTATTGTGACACAAAAGTTAATTAAACAAAAAAAAGACATTTGTTGGTTGCATAAGTATTCACCCCCCTGAGTCAATACTTGGTAGAAGCACCTTTGGCAGCAATTACAGCTGTGAGTATTTTTGGGTAAGTCTCTACCAGCTTTGCACATCTGGATCCTGCAATTTTTGCCCATTCTTCTTGGCAAAATTGCTCAAGCTCCGTCAAGTTGGATGGGGACCGTTGGTGAACAGCAATTTTCAAGTCTTGCCACAGATTCTTAATTGGAATGAGGTCTGGGCTTTGACTGGGCCATTTTAAGACATTCAGGTTCATGTTTTTAAACCACTCCAGTGTAGCTTTGGCTGTGTGTTTAGGGTCATTGTCCTGCTGGAAGGTGAACCTCTGCCCCAGTCCCAGGTCTCTTGCAGGCTGAAACAGGTTTTCCTCTAGAATTTCTCTGTATTTGGCTCCATCCATCTTGGCCTCAATCCTGACCAGTTTCCCAGTCCCTGCTGATGAAAAGCATCCCCATAACATGATGCTGCCACCACCATGCTTCACCGTGGGGATGGAGTTCTCAGGGTGATGAGCAGTGTTGGCTTTGCGCCACACATAGCGTTTTGTGCTAAGGCCAAAAAGTTCAATTTTGGTCTCATCAGACCAGAGAACCTTTTTCCACATGTTTGCTGTGTCTCCCACATGCCTTTTGACAAAATCCAAACAGGATTTGATATGGGTTTTTTTTCAGCAATGGCTTTCTTCTTGTCACTCTTCCATAAAGCCCAGTTTTGTGGAGCGTCCGGGTTATAGTTGTCCCATGGATGGTTTCTCCCATCTCAGCTGTGTATCTCTCCAGCTCCTTCAGTGTTACCATTGGCCTCTTGGTTGCTTCTCTGACTTATGCCCTCCTTACCTGGTCACTGAGTTGTGCCATATTCTTTCCATTTTTTAATAATGGATTTAACGGTGCTCCGGGGGATGTTCAAAGTTTGGGATATTTTTTTATAACCCAACCCTGATTGGTGCTTCTCCAGAACTTTATCTTGGACATGTTTTGATAGGTCCTTGGTCTTCATGATGCTGTTTGTTTAGATATAGTGGCTTATTAGGTGGCTTATATGGTGGCTTATTAGGTGGCTGTGTGGTCGACTGGTTAAAGAAAAGGACTTGTAACCAGAAGATCCCCGGTTCAAATCCCGCTCAGCCACTGACTCATTGTGTGACCCTGAGCAAGTCACTTTACCTCCTTGTGCTCCGTCTTTCGGGTGAGACGTAATTTTAAGTGACTTTGCAGCTGATGCATAGTTCACACATCCGAGTCTCTGTAAGTCGCCTTGGATAAAGGCGTCTGCTAAATAAACAAATAATAAAAATAATAATATGCTCTCTAACAAACTCTGGGGCCTTCCAGAAACAGGCGTATTTAATCTGAGCTATTGTGACACTTTAATTGCACACAGGTGGACTCCATTCAACTAATTATGTGACTTCTGAAGGCAATTGGTTGCACCAGAGCTTATTTAGGGGTGTAACAGCAAAGGGGGTGAATACTTATGCAATCAAGACTTTTCAGTTTTTTATTTGTAAATAATTTTGAAAAAATATGTAGATTTTTTTCCCCACTTTGACATTATGGACTATTTTGTGTAGATCAGTGACAAAAAATCCTAATTAAATCCATTTCAATTCCAGGTTGTAACACTACAAAATGTGGAAAAGTCCAAGGGGGGTGAATACTTATGCAAGGCACTGTATATATATATATAAAATATATAGCTTTTATATATATATATATATATATATATATATATATATATATATATATATATATATATATATATATATATATATAAAAGCTATATATTTTAAGAATTATTCTTTGTTTTTCTGTCACGTACAGTACGCTGTATCTTTTTAAGCCTGTATCATTTTGGCATGTCTAGCTTTTTCACTGTTGCCTTCTTTAACCCTTTGCAGTCCATTTATTAAGTGCGTGTCAGGCGCGTCAGGTCCAATTTATTTTCACATGCGCGGTTAATTTTAGACGCGCTGTTTAAAAGTATTTTTTTCCACAGTCAAACAGGTTTAAAAGGCCCTGCATATCAACAAAGCACTCACTAGGCATCTCCAGCCCCGCCCCACCCTTTCGTTCGCTATAGCTTTCACATATGCTAAAAAATAAATAAATAATAATAATAATAATAATAATAGTCGTACATAACGATCAATCATCTCCTGATCACTCATTTTTTCACCAAACGCCTCAATAATGCAATCCAAGTCATTATTTTATTACTATAACATCTGAAAAAAGCTTTGCAAATGTCCGGGATATTCTCTGAGCGCTGATGCAGTATCAACCAGCTTGTTTCCTTATGGCCGCCCCTATCTGATGCCAGGGGCAAGTATGACTATTCATGAGATACGCCCTGTCGCTCCCACTCGGCCATTGAATGGTTTTCTCGGTTTTTCCGGAGAAAAAACGACTAGAAACCTGTTTTTTGCGTTTTTTTGATGATGTCGGGCAGGGTCCGACATTGGACCGGGTAGGAATAATTGCAATGTCGGACTAGGTCCAACATGGGACCGCAAAGGGTTAATGCTAGTTCTGTGGACTTAATAAAAGATCTTAAATCAGAAAAAAGTTTGCTACATCCACACCACTCATTCCTTTCATTTTGTCAAGGAAATCGTTCATCATTTTAAGTGGATATACAATGTTACACCGAGCGGTTTGGCACTCGGGGATGTCAGAGAACAATCAGGAGTCAGAGATATCTCCTTCATCCATGTCTCCCCGCTCCCCGCAGCTCGTCCTATCCTTTCCCAGATCAGTGTCCACCTGCTGCAGCTGGGAGTTGGGCTGGGCAGGATCCCCTACAGTGCCGGCCTGGGGCTCAGTGCTGTACAGCGTCTCAGAGCCGTGCTCTGCCTTACCTTCACCCTCTGGTGAATTTAGATCATTTTTATTTTTATTTTTTTTCTTCTTTTATGGAGTAATAAACACATCATCATCTTCACTTACGGGGATCCTGCCTTCCCCTACTGAATTCTCCCTTTTTTCTTGCCCTTTCTGGCTGTGGGTTTGGACGCCGGTTCTTCCTCCCGTGCTCCCCGATCACCCCTACCTCTGCCCCGTCAGCAATAGCATGTCCCTGCTTTGTCATCGGGTATGATTTCCTCTGGAGTTCTGGACTCCCACACTTAAAATATCTCATCACGTCTGAACTAGCAAACACCACACAGCTTACTCCCTCTACATGAAAGGTTCATGCCACCTCAATAACAGCACTAGGGTTGTTCAACATTTAAAAAGCCTGTCTTCTGAATGACTGTACATGTTTCAACCCCAGGTCTTTACAGCCCAGCGACAGCGGTTTTATTGAACCCATAAGTTTTCTTTACCAACTCAATTCTCTTTCTAAAAGTTCATTTTTAATAAAGGGAGGCACATTCAATAAAACGACTTTAGTTACAGGTGTCGCTAATGCCGAAACCTGCACTAAATTCCCTTTAATAAGAATGCCGTGTTCAACTATTTTATCAACTAGCTGTGTTCTGCTAAAAAACATTACTACAGCTTTATTCATTCTTGACGCGGATATGATATTATTGCTTCCCACAACCATGCTGGCTGCCAGGAGGTAGTCTTCCACCGATACACCGGCGTCTGGTGAGCAACGGACCCTGTGTCGGTGGATGAGAGTGAAACAAAGACTCAACGATCAAATAAATAAACACATATGTACAAACACCAAATACATACTCCTTCCGCCAATCCCACAATCCTCAGAGAGAGTCTTATCACATGACCACGGCATATTTATCTTTCAGCACCACTTTTAATTATAACAGTTTAATCTTTGTTCTATCTGAAGCAAAGTTGCACAAACAGTACAGTTGGACCTTTGGATTAATTTAATCATGCATGTAAAAACTATAGCACTGACAATCCATGTGAGAATACATTCCTTTTAAACTCTATGTATCAGCATGGCTGTTCACAAAAGCCAACTGTTTCTCTGTCTCAAGATATTCGTATGATGTTATGACGCCGAATTATTATTATTATTAGTTTATTTAGCAGACGCCTTTATCCAAGGCGACTTACAGAGACTAGGGTGTGTGAACTATGCATCAGCTGCAGAGTCACTTACAATTACGTCTCACCCGAAAGACGGAGCACAAGGAGGTCAAGTGACTTGCTTAGGGTCACACAATGAGTCAGTGGCTGAGGTGGGATTTGAACCGGGGACCTTCTGGTTACAAGCCCTTTTCTTTAACCACTGGACCACACAGCCTCCTACAAATGAAACTCCATTCAGAAAAGAGAAGGAGGTTCCAGACTATGTCCAGCAGGTGATCATTTTTAAGATGCTTTTGAGATTTCCCCCATCCCTACTCAAGTGCCTTCCTTTGAAGGTGTTTTATTATTATTATTATTATTATTATTATTATTATTATTATTATTATTATATTTCTCAGCAAACGCCCTTATCCAGGGCGACTTACAATTGTTACAAGAAATCATATTATTTTTACATACAATTACCCATTTATACAGTTGGGTTTTTACTGGAGCTATCTGGGTAAAGTACCTTGCTCAAGGGTACAGCAGCAGTGTCCCCTCCGGTCAAGAGTCCAGAGCCCTAACCACTACTCCACACTCTCTTAGAGAGAGGTATGACTTTCTTTTAATTAAAGAAAGTCATACCTCTCTCTAAGAAAAGCACCAGGAAGAGAGTGACAACTACTTGATTCCTTAATAAATACTGGGTGTTTGTTTGTAGCAAATACAGGTACATTGGGCCTTGATTTGTTGTTTTAAGATGTTAACGTTCACTTTTTCAGTCCTGTGCCTCGCAATATGCACACTGCTTCTGAGTCAATGCATGTGCTTGTTATTGGGCAGTAAGCATTTTTAATGGCCTGCTATAAACTCTTTTGCATGAGATGGAGCAATGCATTAAAGTGTCAATTAAAATCCAGGCATGGCTGTAATAACCCATTTTTATTACAGGGTAAATTGCCAGAATGTATGGTGTTTTAGTGAGATAAATAATGTTTAACATCTTGTGATTATTTGCTTCTGAAAACCAATTTTAGAATGATCCCAGTTTAGTCCAGATTTTTGTAGGGATGTTCAGAAAAGCATAAGAAGTGACTGTAGAATTCACTGTAGATGTATACAATATTGTAGTCTCTACAGCATCAATCCCAATCCTTTTTTGATGTACTGTACAGTACGAGCTAAAGCAATCTAAAGGCTAACGTTCTTTCTGCATTCTGTATGCTTCTGTATATGTACTAGAAAACAATACACATTAGGTAAAATCAAATTGGAAATCTTGCAGATTAGGTTGACTTTTTTTTCTTAATGCGGTGCAGTAACCATCTTTTACCAAAATAAGATACGTTACTAATGTTATCTAATGTTTTCATTAAGATTTGAATATTACATTTATTCTATATTCTTTCTTCTATAAAATATGCATTATACCTAAGGACATGTAAAGTTTAATTTTTTTTTGCATTCAGTTAGAAACAAATAATTTTTTTTGTTGAAGAAATTAAACTGGGAATACAGCTGCATAAAAGAAAAGTGTTATCTTACTGCCAAATAAGATACATCCGTTTAAGTTACGGGTTATGCTACATGCCATTATTGAATTGAGAAAGAACACAAATGTTTTAATATGTTAAATTACAGCAATTGATTGTAATTATATTTGGCAGCTGAACATGTGCTATAGCTGTATGTTTTTGGTGAGTGCATTACACCGCTGTAAGGAATTCTAATATTGCACGTCAATTAAACTTTTCTAGACAAGACATTAAATGACAAGCAGAATCTCTCTGCAATTGACTTTCATTTCAAATGGCCATATTCTGCAATATACGTTCCACTTCTGATATACAGGGACTTTACAAAGGCTTGCATTGACAGCTTTACAAAGCAGCTTGTCACTGAAAGCCTGATTCTATTGAAGTCAGAGGTTTGAAGTAGAACATAGACAGAAAACAGTCTTTCTCGCTATTGGTATATTAGGCTTCATTTTGATTACAGGGCAAACAATTGGCCAACAATTGTGGGACTGGCCTCATTATCATGTTCACCTAAGCATTTATGAAGATGGGGCACAGGTTTCAGTTTGCCATTCAAACTAACCCTAGTGCAGTAATCCCATCACTATAATGTTTTCTTTATGAATAACTTAATATACAGCACACTACTATTATTCTCTATATCTGGAAAAAGCAAATTTAAGAACATCTGCTGGACATATGTTGTACTCTGCCATGCAAAGCCTTAGTTCAAACTCACAGTTTCTCAGTCTCTTGAGCATTTTTTAAGAGCCTAATATGTATTTCTTGGATGTTTCAGAACATTGTCTTTTAGTTTAACTTAGGTTGCAGAACTATTAGAATATATCAGCACTCAACTATCAGAAAAGTCAGTTTTATATAAAGACCCTGTGACAGAGAGGGAAAGGATTCAAACTGTAAATCTCCCTCCCGACCAGAAAGGGCGCTGTGTAAGGTTGCTGGTAGGCTTCCTCCTAGATGGACCGCTTTGACGGTAGGTGGAAACCGGAAGGTGACCATATTAGGGGGTGTGTGTAGTTGCACGTACCTGAAAGGACTCTATTGCAATCAGCTGCGGGATGGCCCTCTAGTGGAGATGGCGACGGGTTGATTGCAGGGAGGCGTTTCCGGGTACAAAGGGAAAGCAGCTACATCAGTACTCTGCCTTGCGCTGAGTAAACACACACCTGGAGTATATGTGTGTTTGTTATTGTCTGTCTTGTGTCATTTGTAGAGGAGGAGTGTTTTTCTTTTATCATTATCAGGACTGAAACCTGCCGCGTTTCTCCCAGATACCATAACTGGTAGAGGGGCGGATTGTTATTGTTTTGGATTGTTTTAAAATAAAACACAGACATTTTTGGGAGAATCCTGTCTGGATATTGCGTTTGTTGCACTGCACCACTCACACTTTCATAGACCTGTAAACTCTTTAATAAAATGTGTGCAGTCTTGGATACAGAAACACATGTACTCCAGACCTATTTTCTTGTACTGTAGAACGAGACTGATCTGTTACAAAAATATCTAGTTTAAATACATTACAGAATACAAGTTGTTTATTTTCTTGTGTTACTCATGTATTACTTTGGCTTCTTCTAGGCTACCCATTTCTTTATCGGAATGGTGGTCCTTGAGTTCTTGCTGAGCTGGGTTAAGAATGGGCAGCCTGCCATCAGGGTTAATGATGAAATTACTTCACTTTCCACAGGTGTCCTATCCAGACTTCCAGGGTAAGTATCGCTGTTAATCTCTCTCTCTCTCTCTCTCTCTCTCTCTCTCTCTCTCTCTCTCTCTCTCTCTCTCTCTCTATATATATATATATATATATATATATATATATATATATATATATATATATTCTATTAGAAGTATTTTACAGTTTAAAACTCTCCTTTAAAATTCTCTTTAAAAAAATCATTAATCATCCAGTAAGTTAAAAGTGTATTGACAGCTGATATTATGGGCCATATTCATAAAAGATGGCGGTAATTTAAAAAACAAATTCCGGGGCAGTATTAAACACCCGGTTTACAGTATAAAACTACTTCCTGGTTATTTTACCAGCCAGTAATTGGATTAGATGTGATTTACCGTCACAGATGGTTACTGAATGATTTTATCTAACCAATTGTCAGTTATACAAATGAGCCGTGTCCCCTACTTAAGACATCAATGGCATATACCGTCTATCTACACCGTCACGTTATGGCTACAAACATGTCTGGAGACAGGCAGGTTATCTAAAATATGGAGATGTCAGTTTTAAAAATAATAATAATTGCACACACAGGTGCTGGACGGGAGTGAGAGGTTCGTGTAGGCGCAGTATACGATTTTTGATTAAAATAATATTTAATTTTTTATATAGCTTATATGCACATGCCTTCCTGAAAAATAACTTTAACCATCAGAAATGTAATGTGTTGTCACAGTTCATATTTTACATATTTTACTTTTGGTGAAGGAAAAAAAAGGATAATTTAATGTTAGCACACGTTTCCTTTGCAACGCACAAGAAAGTATTGTAGTGTTTCGCCTGAGGCAAGAAATGGAGAAGACATGCTGCTTTCAGTTTAATTATTTTTATTCATCGGACACTATCTCCACATCCATTCAGAGACCACTGCTCTGTCCGCTTCGCTGCATTCCTCCTTATAGGCTTAGCCCGCCCCCTTATGCAAAAGGTTACCAGGTTTAGGACACATCCCACTGGCCGACACCAGGACCAATGGGCACAGACAGACAAACAATAACCAATGAGGGTAACAGACCAGGGCAGACAAACTAACAGCGGGTTACATGGTACACAAGCAATGGCGGAATACAGCGGGGAGGGAATAACACATACGGTATGCAAACACAAAACGGTACATACACACAAATGCACAGATTGCTACAGTATATAACAGCGCTTTTTGATTCTGCAGACCGGCTTTTAAATTAGTCAGCTCTCTGCGGCCAGGCCCCTAGTAAGTTTTAAAAAAACACTTGATATCTTTGGAATACATTTTATTTGTTAATCAAGAAATACATATATATATCACTTAGCTCTGGAAATTCAGGCTGCACTCTGATCCACGATGCAGCCAGCAAGCTGTGTTGCTCAAAGGTTGCTTTCAGGCCGTTGTCACTCAGTCCAGATGACAAAACGTTGTTCTCGCTTCCAATGTGATGGTCTTCAGCTTTTGGAAAGTACTCCTTGAATTTCAATGAGAGGGAAGCAAGATGGTTTGACACAGTGCTCGTCAACGGGGCTCTTTTATCCGGCTCAAGTGTTCCTTCTCCCATGGCCTCAGCTATGGTCGGAAATATATGGTAAATGTTTGATTCAGCTTTCTTCCTCCATGTAAAAGGTTTCTACTTAAACACCCACATTTTATCTGTCAGACAAAATATGCTTGACTCCTTACCCTGAAGAGACAGGTTCAGTTCATTCATCTGTGAAAAAATATCAGCAAGATATGCAACCAGATAAATTCGATCATCACTGAACATTTCTGCCAGGGCAGGTTTCTTTTGTAACAGAAACACTCTGAGCTCATTTCGAAGTTCACAGACATGAGTGAGAACCTTTCCTCTGATAGCCACCAAACCTCTGTGTGCAGTAGCAGCTGCATGTGCTCCGCTCCCATCTCTTCGCACATCCTTGTGTTCAGAGCGTTGGCTCTGATAAAATTTACAACTCTCACCACATGGTTCAAAGCTTCATGAAGACACTCACTCATTTTCTTGATGGCTAGCATTTTGCAATGAATGGAACACCAAATTGACTGACAATTCGGAGCAACTTGCTTCACTTGGTTTACCAGGCCTGAATGAAGCCTGGTCATTGCAACTGCACCATCTGTACAGATATCGTAATATTCATGCCAATCAAGGCCACATCAATCAAAGTATTCGTTCAGAACGCGGTTCACCTCTGCTTCGTTCAGAACGCGGTTCACCTCTGCTTCGTTCAGAACGCGGTTCACCTCTGCTTCGTTCAGAACGCGGTTCACCTCTGCTTTGTTCAGAACGCGGTTGTTCTTTTTCCCTGTCTAGCCCTGCTGAAACTAGCCTTCACCAGGTAAAAAGAAGTACAACACATGACAAACAGTAGGGTGAGGGTGACTGGTAATTATACCACAGTAATGGGAATTCCTATGGTGAGGGCTTGTCAAGTAAATCTTAGTCCTGAGATTCTTTGGAGCGTTGAGGACAAGTATGCTTCTCCAGGTAAGTATTCCCCAGGGATCCGTGCTCGTCTCAGGTGTTTGGTTTTCTCTTTCCACAGGTATTGCCTTTTGCTGTTTCCAGAGTTGGCCACCAGGGTTTCCCACACAGCGGACCCAGAGGACCTGAAGGGGATGCACTCACACACAAGGTAAGTATTACTAACTACTGCACAACAGTATTTATTTTCCACGTTTTCCTTATTACTATTTTCTTTGCTTTCAGGACAGCGGCCTCTGGTCCTTAGGCCCTGCAGCCCTTCAAAATGTTTGTCACAATATTTAAATAAAGTATTGAAATCCACCCCTTGACTTCTGTTCCTTTGTATTTTGGCTGCAGTGTCCCCTTTTTAAAATAACACAGTCCTTTATAGGGTAGTACACTGTTCTTGCAGCACTGGGTTTATCACTTTACATCACAGTAACAAATTGAATCCTTCTTCACACATTATTCACTGATTAAATGTGCACAAAGTATTAGCAGTGGATTAAACAGGTTATTTCCTCCAAGTATAACCAATAACAAAAGTGCAGTTACTGCGGATGCAGCTTAAAAGAAAACTAGGCTTGTTTGTTTATCCCAGTGCGTGTTCTTTCAGGTCTGAATGCTACTGAGTATTAATAATACAGTCCATGTAATCAGATGTTTTTTTCAGCTACTTCAAATCCAGAAGGAGTCCTCCATTCCTGGATAAGGTAGATCACAGTTGTATTTTTTTTTCAGCAGGAGCCTCACTCTTTGTCCTGCTGTTCCACACAATATCTGTTTGTTCTGGTAAGTAGGTTCCACATACACACGGAATCCTTTGTCTGTACCACAAACTATCTTTGTCATTAAAGATTCACAAGCAACACTGTATTCTTTCCACATTTTTATTCCAGCGTTTTTTTTTTTTTCTTGAGCCGCGGGGCAACTTTGGCTCAGCGGATCACCGGTTGAAAAGAGCTGGTTTAGCTCTGGTTATTTTTCTCATAATATTACATTTAAAACTTTCGTTTGAATGACAAATGGCACAGAAAGACAGCACACAACAGTTACATTAAAATACAATTAATTGTCAAATGGCAGAAAAATCACCTCTATGCTTTTGTAATTCCCCCAGTTTGCAAATACCTGCACAATTCATTCAAACACAATACATACAATAACATCTCAAATCTGTTTCTCATACAGTACACCTTACCATACAAAACTAAAATAAATATATATAGCTAGATTGAAAAACCCTGCCTGTCACACAATACTGTTCGGTTTCATAGCTAAATAGGATTAGAAAACGCTACATCTTTCTTGCAATTTATTTGTAGTTACTAAATACAACTTCTTGAACTAACTAACAATCCTGCTTGACACAAATAATGTATTTTTCAGCATATAGCTATAGCCAAAAGTTTTGCATCACCAATAATTTTACAATGAGACAATTACATATCTATATGAACATAATTTACATATTGTATTTAACATCATATAATCAAAGAAACTTACAAAATGATATAGCAAAAGTCTACAAGAAACCATAATAGTAATACAGTATTTCATGTTAGATTTCAAAATATCACATTTCTCAAAACTACAAAGCGGTATGTAATTCAATATGTTAACATATTATTCAGCAGGTTTTTAATCGAAAAATAATCAACATTTTAATCAAAATTGATTAATTCTATAGGGTGACGCAAAACTTTTGGCCATAACTGTAAATAGTAAACACACGTACGCGTTGGGGGGCGTAATCAAATATCATTTACTTTAAAATGCCTTGACCTGCCTCTTATCGGTAGATGGAATGCTATGAAATATATGTAAAGCAAAGTAGCCTACTAGTTTTCTGCGAACCGCAGTGATGAATATACAGTAGTCCAGACCAGTCAAAACTCCCGTATTCACCAGGAGTCTACCGTATTTTGAACCCTTCTCTCGGATTTTGACAGATTCTCTCCTGTCTTGCTCAAAACTGTACTGTTAACCCCCCTTATGTCAGCAAACCTTTAATGTCTGCAAAAGTCATGGCTGGTATGTTGTTACTGCAATCGCCATCTGTACTTAGATAGAAGGATGCGGACGCCTCTCTACAGGGGAAACAGTAAAAAGAAATCACAGATTGCACCACACCCCCACTCCCGATTTAGTATTTTCAAATGTTTAAGGTATTGTAATCTCTGCGTATAGGAACACCTCCTAAGAGAACACTTTGCCTAAGGGAACACCCTTGTGGTGAAACAGATTTTTCCCATTGCATATGCTCCAGCTGAAGGTACAGTAACTTCGCCAGAAGAACACCTTCTTAGCACCGCTAGCGATTCATTCACAATGGATACAGAAAAAACTTCATCGCGAGAGTGTCTTAAGGCACACTGATTGGTTTAATAAATCTTTCCAGAACCCCCCTCATATCATTGAATTATTTTGTATTCTGATTTCCACGAGTGCACCTCAGCACTACAAAATGCAACGTTGTTTCTCTTGCTACACAGTTGGAAATTGTTCGAGCTCTTGAAAAAAACCTGAATCAGACACAAGTCGCCAAGCAATTTGGTGTTTCTCGTTCTGGTGAGGTGCTTCACCATTCTGTTAAATAATGTGCATGACTTGTATATTGCTGCTGCATTTCGTAACATGTGTAGGGATGCTGTGTTAATTTATTTTGACAGTTAGTTTTTATTAACAGTAAGGTAACCCTAAGTATCAGCCATTATTTTTGCCTCTGCCATTGTGATAGACCGAAACACACCCGCCAGCTAATTTCATAGCACCTAACGATTTAAGCTTTTTGACCATGTTTTTTTTTTCTTTAGTTTTATTAATGTTAGTTTTTTCTGTTACTTTATTATAATAGTTTAACATACACTTGCCTATTATTTTGCTTTTATTTATTCAGTTCATTTCATATGTTGATGCATGTGTGTCATGACAAGCAATACATTCATTCATATTATGTCTGGTGGCTAACTCAGTTTTATAGAACACTTTAGGTATACATTTGCTTGCTTCCCAAGGGGTGTTCTCTTAGCCAGAGACTACTGTACTAGTGCAAAATTTGCCAGAATCAGAATCCTTATCATGCACTGATTTAATACTCATTAATACAGGGGCAGCCTTGTTTCTAGCAGTTCGACTCCTTGGTACATGTTAGTTCCCCAAAAGGTGAATAATTGTGCTGTTAAATTGATACCTGTTATGAATCACATCATCAGACTAATATAGTGTAAGTCACAGCTTAAATCTGCAGGGTTTTCTCACTCTTCTGAGAGGATCATGTTCCACACAAGCACACCAAAGCCTGGCATTTTCTTAGAGCAACAAATAGGCTACAAACGTAATTTGTTTTCCTGTTCAGACGAGTTAACAATGCAATTTAATGTATGCGTTACAAATAACAAAATACTTAAATTACTTAATTATTGGATAATTAAACAAACTTTTTTTTTCCTTTTTAATTATTATTACTATTGGCTTAAATACACGTTCCTAAACGAAATTATTCAATTATGATGCCGGTAAGGGTCAATTAACGGCACGATACAGAATTATGAATCAGATTAATATGCTAATGAGAAAATTGGTCTCTAAAGGCAAATCATTCTAACTTTGCGATGAGTGATGTTTTTTGATGGTAAATGGCATTTAAGCATCACCCAATGAAATACTGTCATGTTAAACACTATTACTGGCACAATAAAGGAGACGGTAAGTTTTATGAATATGGGCCTATGTGTCTATTACAGAAGTATAGTATATTAGCTCTAATCAGACAGCACAACATGTGCTCAACTTGGTAGCATTTACATAGATGTTTAAGGAGTCGCACAAAGCTCTCCTAGCTAAGGAAAAAAGAGGTACCATGAAATTCAAGAAAAGCCCAAAATTATCTGGAAGGTTCCAGCAGAGGTCCCATGTCTCATAAAATAAAAGTGAAACTGACATTGCACTGCATGTACCGTTAGGTGCTGTTTTCTGTCACTTCCAATATGCAGTTACTTGATGACTGGGTATTAAATTGGGAGTCTGTGCAAAGGTTTGCACCTGTACAGGAAATTGAGCTGGATTTCAAACAAAACCTTGTTAGCTGAAAGTTTTTATACGATTTGCCACTTTGAGTGTTTTGTAATAGGCCACCATTTTGTCCATACTTAACTAGTGCCACACTTAGGTGCATTGCTGTTAGGAACAGACCCCTCACCTGTTGCTGATACAGAATTCGCACTGTTTTATTACACTGTGAAACACATTTTCTTTTTTTTTTGGTTCCTGGGTAGTAAGTGTTATTTCCTAATTGCTTATGCCTCAAAAGTATAGAAAATGGCTATTATTCCCCACAAACTTTGCTTTTGTGACCAGGACAGTGATATTTTGAAATTTACCTATTTTCCAGAACATTCCAATAGATTCAGTGCTGAGTAAACTTGGAGTAACTTCTAGAACTTTCTAGAACTTTCCAGTAATATAAATAGTAGTATAAATACAGGGGCCTTAAGCCCACCAGTTCAGTTTAGTTCCAGCTGCCTAAGTGGATACATATCTGCATTTTTCTGAGATAGCATAAAGAGGCTGCAATGGTGGCATTCCTGATGGGTCTCCAAGGCGGTTTTACCAAGTTTCCCTGCTATCTTTGCCTTCGGGACAGCAGGGACACCAAGGCGCACTACCACAGGCGGGACTGGCCACAGCGGACCGAGTTCTCTGTGGGGAGGAACAACGTCAAGTGGGAGCCACTGGTGGACCCCCGGAAGGTGCTGATGCCACCACTGCACATCAAATTGGGCCTTATGAAACAATTTGTCAGAGCTCTAGATAAGGAGTCGGCAGCCTTCAAGTACCTTCAAGACTTCTTCCCTAAGCTGTCTGAGGCAAAGGTCAAAGCCGGTGTCTTCGTCGGACCACAGATAAAGAAGATCCTGGAGTGCAATGAATTCCCCAAGAAGCTCACTAGCAAGGAGAAAGCGTCTTGGAACAGCTTTGTCGCAGTGGTTCGGGGCTTCCTGGGCAATCACAAGGCCGAAAACTATGTGGAGCTGGTTGAGACTCTGGTGAAGAACTACGGCACAATGGGCTGTAGGATGTCCCTCAAAGTCCATATCCTTGATGCTCATCTTGATAAATTCAAGGAGAACATGGGAGCGTACTCGGAGGAGCAAGGCGAGCGCTTCCACCAGGATATACTGGACTTTGAACGCCGCTACCAAGGACAGTATAACGAGAACATGATGGGAGACTACATTTGGGGGCTGATTTGTGAAAGTGATTTACAGTATAATCGTAAATCTCGAAAAACTACTCACTTCTAAATCTTTTGTAGTCATTTTTGTATTACTTTAGTATAAATACATGTTAATTTGGATTCATATGTTGTTTTTTTCTGACTTTATGTGAACGAAAATACACAAATTCGCCCGTTTTCTCATTGGAAATAGGTAAATTTCAAAATATCACTGTCTGGTCACAAAAGCAAAGTTTGTGGGGAATAATAGCCATTTCCCATACTTTTGAGGCATAAGCAATTAGGAAATAACACTTACTACCCAGGAACAAAAATTGTGTTACATAGTGTTATTATTATTATTATTATTATTATTATTATTATTATTATTATTATTATTATTATTATTATTATTATTTGTTTTGCTTAATGTTGTCTGGGTTACAGATATTGATAGTAAATGCACCTGCAATGTTTAGGTTGCCAATACAAATAAATGCCAGTGTTGTACCAGGCAAGGACAAAACATAACATTCGGTATGTAAATGGTTGATATCTTATCTCTGTGAATAGGAGAGAATAACAGGTGATCTTTGGAGAGCTAAACCAGATTGTTGAATGTGTTTCAGTGTGACACCTTTCTGGCGAGTCACTGCTTCAAAACATTAGTTAAAGCTGCAGTATCCCAAAATCTATAGTGTTGAGAATACAAGTGCGTGAGTAAATTAGTTTTTCTTAAAGCAATAAAAACAACTTCTGACAATTTACAAGCCCCTAGAATAAGTGTCTGGGTTGTTTACTACAGTATATGTTTTAAGTAAGTAACTTATTTGGTGCTTTTTTGTTAAATTAAAGTGAAAAGCTTTGAGACAAATCTACAGTAACCCAATGTGTTATTATTACAACAACAACATTGTACTTACATAGCACCTTTCACAACAGGATGTCCTACATTTATTTTTAATATTTCTAAACATTGTTAAATGTCTTCAAAGTAAAAAAAAAAAGTCTTTCATTATTTTTAGAGTCTTGGCAAAAAGTTTGGAGCTGTCTACATACATCTATGTTTGGAACAACAACAGCTTACTGGAGCTTCCCTGGGACTCCCCTTGGACTTGGTGGCTGACCTTCCTTGGAATGGACTTCAGATATTACTGGGTTCATCGTTTGTCCCACGGTACAGTGTTTATTTCCCATGCTATGTTGCTTTTTATACTGTAGTATTTTTATAGTACAACAAAAAAAATAATAATAATTTGCCACCCTGGCGGTCTAACACCATAGTGAAATATTTTTTATCCAATTACCCTGTATATTACAATTCTAAGGTTGCTATTGAGAGACAATTGTTTCACTTTTCACTTTGCACTTTACAGTGTACATTAATTCATATTAAAAGTAAAATTACAAAGCAGGACACTCGTCTCCGGGGGGGGGGTCATACGCATCACACACATGGGAGGAGTCATACGCAAAAAACACTCATTATCATATAATAGACGTATCCCCCCCCCCCCCAACTCAACACCACACGACCATCATGACAGGAAAAATAGACATAATGAAGCATTCTTACCTTTGTATAAGTTAGTGATCAGCAGATGTGTCAGCCGCACGAAGAGCACAGGAAATCGGGACTGTCCCGACCATATAGGGACTGTTGTCATGTATGCTGTCCTGCATCTCCTCCACGCATATAAAACCCTTAACAGCAACCTATTTACATGTGAGGCCTATACAGGCTGGTCATTTCTCATAGTGACATTTTGTCATTGGTCTAATGAGCAATTATTTCAGCTTTTGTTGTTTGTCCAGATCTTTTCGTTTTCCAATTTCATTTGAAAGTAAACACAGAAGTGAGAACAGATGCTGCACAGCCAGGAGTTACTGCATGACAAGAAACATGACCCTGCATGCAGTTTGAAATGATATTAAGTGTGGTGCAAATCAATCAAAAAGCGTATGCATTTGACTGATATTAATTAGAGTAGGATAATAACTGAAGTGATATTATCAAATATTTTTTTAAAATTATTATTATTGACTCCCCTTATATTCTGGCCTGGACATTTTAATATGCAGAGTATGACATTAAGTGGGTTTCACTGTATTATTATTATTATTATTATTATTATTATTATTATTATTATTATTATTAAATGTAGGCTAAGATACATTTTACAGTGAACTCTTAAAGGCATTACAGTCAAAGTCTTGTTTGCCATGAATAGTTTAAAATACTATCTGTTTTTGATTAAAGTTAGGTTTTAAAAAGTTTACAAACTGACAGATACAGGTTCTAATCTTTTTGCTATAAAACGTTACTAGTGCATTGATATAGTGGTCAGCATCTACTTGGTTGGTTTTGGTAAAATCAATCATTAATCTTAGGTGAGTGTTACATAAATAGATGTTTGCTACTGTTGGTATAGTTTACAGTAAGTGCAGTAATACTACTCGAATACAATATGAACTAGGATGCAACAAGTTAGGATTACAGCAAGTTATATCTACAATGACAATGATAGTAGTGCAATAGTGCATTATACCTGTAATCAGTATGGGACCTGGAAGATGTGTCGGACCTTGCTGTGCTGTTTCCTATCTTCCTGGATCACGTGACCTAACTTTCAGTACTTTTTCGGCATTATGAACTGTTTCAGGCAATTCCGATCTACCCCAAAGCTAGGTTGTATTGTTTACATTTCTGGTTGCAACTCGGGAATTAGCATCTTCATTCTTTACTGTAAGGTGCTCCCCAATAAAAGTCACCTATTATTATCCCCCAAGTTAACTTTTACAGACAGTGCAGACAGTAGCTACTCAGGTTGTCTGCCTGGCGTCACGTACAGCAGTGTATTGTTTTTTGACGACAATGATCTTTAAAATGCCCAATTCACAAACATTCCAGTATATCTTTTAATGTGTTGTCTCATGCATGAAGTCAACTGTCAAAATTACACATACCAGGAACGGGGTGACTTAAGTCTTGGAATAATAATAATAATAATAATAAAAAAAATAATAATAATAATAATAATAATAATAATAATAATAATATGTATTGTTTCTCTTCTTTTAAATAAGGATGATTTATATTAATTTAATATTTTCAGAGGGCACTTGTAGACTACTCCTTTTGGCCACCCAGAGCTCTCAAGAGACGGCAGCTATTTTAATACCTGCAGTTTTGCCTACACTTGACCTGTTTACTATAATGGATTAAAATGCATCCCTTGGGGATCCCGAGTGGTGCATCCAGTAAACGCACTCCACCCTATAGCCTGGAGATCGCTGGTTCGAATCCAGGCTATGTCACTGCCCACCATGACCGGGGGTTCCTAGGGGGTGCGGAATCCATGGTTCACTGCACACCAGCGACCCCTGTGGCCGATAGGGCGCCTGCGGTTCTGCAGTGGAGCCATCAGGTCTGTGTTGTCCTTCAGCACTATAGGTCTGGTGGCCTCTCTGTGGATCCCGAGTCGCCAGGGGCTTGCAGCGGTGAACCGGGATACAAATAATGATTGGGTATTCCAAATTGGGGAGAAAACCATTGGCGACAACTACATTTTTTATAAGTAAAAGATTTTAAAAAATAAAATAAAAAATAAAATAAAATGCATCCCTTGATGAAATACCTATGGAGACAACACAGAAGTTCAATTTTTGTTCCCTCCACGGGTATTTCCTGAATATGGTCCATTACCCATGGTCTTCATTTGTAACTTTTTTCCTTCTCAGTGTGCAAATTTTGTTACTTTCTGATGTGTTTATGTACATATACACACTGTTTTTTTTTACAGTATATTCAAGTTATTTCTGAAATCTTGGTCTGTGTGCTGCTAAAGTAGACTAGACTGTGAGTAAAAGGAATGTTTCAGTTTTTATAATTAGACTGGTTTCACAGAGCATAATTGAAACCCAATATTTTTTTTTATTTTTCATTTTATCAATTAATTTTCTAATTATTATTTGTTTTTATATGTACATGCATTTACATGGTAATGTACCCATAAATATGTTTTATTTATTTTATTTAATTATCTTCACAATTTATCTTTTTTATTTCATGGGTATTTCATATTTGAAAAAAACCCAGGGCATGGATGATGTTTTGCAATTAGGCAGACAACTGCTTCTAATTGACCAAGTCTGGTGGGTTTAAGACCCAGATGGATCCAGATCAACAGGTTGAACACCTTGACAGGACCTGTTCTAAGAAAGTCACCAAACAATGAGTCGCTCAGTTTTTGAATCCATTACTGTGGTTGCTTACTTCTGCAATTTCCAGTATAGACAGATTTGTGATGACATGATTAATGCTTTGTTTAAGAATGATGGTGTTGTGATATGCTAAGCCTCTGACCCCACACCATTGTGATATTTCAGCACATCCCAACACTCTGGAGTGCCATCATTCGATTGTAAAACAGCTTTTAGCATTGTTACTTACTAATAACATGCTAATTGAGCACTTACGCTCTTGATAATGAATTTAATTGGTGTGTCCTTCTGCTGTTTTAAAAAAAGGATGATCAGGTGACCGGTGATGTGTGTGTGTGTGTGAGCTACTATTATTATTATTATTATTTATTTCTTAGCAGACGCCCTTATCCAGGGCGACTTACAATTGTTACAAGATATCACATTATACATTATTTCACATTATACAGATATCACATTATTTTACATACAATTACCCATTTATACAGTTGGGTTTTTACTGGAGCAATCTAGGTAAAGTACCTTGCTCAAGGGTACAACAGCAGTGTCCCCCACTGGGGATTGAACCCACAACCCTCCGGTCAAGAGTCCAGAGCCCTAACCACTACTCCACACTGCTGCCTATTGATCCCACTTGTATTTTAATTAAGCAATAGAACCTGACGAAGAGGGCTTTACCACCAAGTAAGGCCCGCTTTGTGCCATTAAATGACCTGAGCCGTTTTTTACATGGATACTGTATTTATGTATTTTCCGGCAGATTGATTTGGAACAGTGATTAAACATAGTTTGAACGATAACATTCAATGTTCTTTACCAGAGATTAAGGACCTCATATTGACCAACATTTTCTAATAGAATAAAATTTTTCTGGAGAATATTGGATTGATTATTAAGAACAGTTGCTAAAAATGTATATGCATTAACTCTAGTAAGTAGGTGATGTTGTCGGAGGTGCCAAGGATGTAATTAAAAAAACTTGTACATTTTCTGGTATTTTCTATATGTATTTTGAATGTATAGTGAAAGTACAGCACAGAGTGGATTATTAAAATCCTCATGCATTATTCTATAATGTCTTTGTTTCAATATGGGAGTTATGACTTTAGTTTTTTTTTCGCAGAATGTTAGTGTTGTATATCCTTTTCCTGACTCGTTGTTTTTTATATTGAAAACTCGTCAGGTGTACCACCTGCTTTATTGTTGTGGGAGGGGTGCACGGAGTCCCCATTTTCTTCAGTTCCAACATCTCCTTTTTGTTTCTGTTTACCCTTTGGTGTATTCATATTTAATTATCGATATTTTGTGGTGACACTCCAGCCGTGCTGATCTTGTGAACATTTTCAGGGGATGGAACGTGTGATTGACCAATCAGAGAGCTGCATCTCTGTCTGGTGTTTCATAATTCTAAATAAAATGTGCCATTGAACCATGCTGATCTTGAGACATGTACATCATAGTTTATGTGCTGTGTCAAGCTCATGATCTATATTACAGATTTTGTTAAATTCCATTCTGCCTGGTCCTATTGGGCTAGTGGTAAATAACTTTTAGCCTACATTCTTTTTATCTTTGGAACCTTCTAGAACCATCCCCTTAAGTACTGACGAGTAGTTTTTTCCCCCGATAAATCATGCTTGATTTATATGTTTCAGTAGAATGAGTGAGAATGTCATAAAAGTTTTTCCCAAAAGTGGTCATATTGCACTTTTGGCAAAATCCTTCCTTGTTGACTTTGAAAATAGTTCAAACCTAATATTTTAAATGATATTATTCTGTCTGGGTGCATAATGCCATCTCATTTACTTTTACAGTTCCTGTTTTGCATAATGAGCTTTTACATCCAGATATTATAAGCTGTTAGTAAATAGCAAACAATTAAACTAAATAAATGCCAGATAAATAAATACTGTAATAGTATCTAAGACCTAAATGTTTCCATTTATCCTTTGTTAAAGATTTGTAAGACATTTTGTCTGTGCATGTGTCTTATCCAAATAAGCATTCCTGAATACACAGGCAGGACAACCCTGAAGAATAACTGCTGCTGCCATTAATCTTTGATTTCTAGGCAATAGATATATGTTACAATTCAGTTTGCAGCTCTAACCCTTCAGCTTATAGAAGGGTTAAGTAGAAACAGGTTAGTTGTTGATCTTATTTGTATGTGAACAGGGGCCTTTGGGGGTTTCTCTGAGCCAAAAAGGCACACAACTTTTTTGATTTACAAAAGGAAATGATGATCTATGATAAATATCCAGATGTGCTCTGCAGATGTATTAGGTTACAGTTTGTAAGATCTGGTTGTCCTACCTGTGTCTTCTAACAGGAAGTTGTAAATAGTAAACACATTAACTACATGCTCGTAGCAGGAGGCATCGTCAGCACTCATTACTAATTTTCTTTTTAACTCCTTCCTCTGTCTGTCTTTATAATATTCTATTCTAGTAAATCACGTATAATTTCACCTGGAACGCAAAACAAATCAGTAATAGTAGCTGTTGTCCCTTTCATCTGTACATGTGTTGAGACAGTTTTAAGTAAGAATTTTATAGTCCTGCTATACAGTTTACTCACATACAACTTTGGTAAGGTGTATCATCAGAGATCAAATTAGAATATATTTTTTGGGCCCTGTGAACTACCTTATATTTAAAAAATATATAAATTAATATTAACTTTGTGGGATTCGGGGGGTGTGAGCCAGGGCTTCGCCCCTTCCTAATTTCACCTGCCTATCATCATTGACTCCCTATTTAAACCCAGTCACAGCTCAGTTCTATCTCTTGTGTTTTGCTTTTTTACCCATATAGAGAGAGCGAGAGAGAGAATATTAAATTGATTATCGTGAATGAAACCTTGCCTGTCTGACTTCCCTGATTCCATTTTCGACTCCTGAACCTCTGACTACCCAAACCGGCCTTGACCCTTTTTTCGCACGACTTCCCAATTTGACTTTGACCTTGCAGCACGACAACCCGACCCGGCTTTGAAAACACGCATCTCGACTTCCTGACTTGATTACCGAACTAAGAACAGACCTGACATCAAGCATGGATCTACCTACCTCTTCCTCTTCCGACCCCGAGAAACCACGGAACACCCTGATCCCTCCAGCGGCATCTCCTTCCTTTGTTTCAGCCCCTGACCCAGGGCCGTCCCAGCCACGCTAATCCAAAAGGAAACACCAACAAGATTCCTTCCCTGCCCAGCTTTTCTTTAAGAACTGGCCAGACTATAGATAAAGAGAGCCAGATCCCATCTGGAAGCAATCAGACCGCATTGTTTTTATTTTTGTGTGAGTTTGTCTCAGTAAAGCCCATTTTCTCCACTTGCCCTCCCGCCCCTGCTCGCTTAGCAGCACCAGCTCCAAGCGCTTACGTCACCACCCCAGAGGCGCCTGCAAGTATAGCAGAAGCCCAGCAGTTACTTTCAGCTGAAGATTCCATGGTACAGCTGCACCAAAAATTAATTACATGAAGCAGTTCATGCAGCCGTTCGCAAATACCTTGTCTACATTTAATACTCGACTAGATGGCATGGACAGTTGATCCAGCACTGTTGCAGTTCTAACTTCTGCCTCTCATGTGCCAGTCTCCGCCCCCACCTTCACAGCATTCTCCATTTCAGCGTCTCCCTTGCTCGCCTCAGCTCAGTCAGCTTTTGCACAGCCCCGTCCCATCCATCAGCTTTCCAGAGTATAGCCTGGCTACAGCATCCACTTCAGGCTTCCAATCAGCAGCAGCCATCCTGGTCTTCAGCAGTCAACTCCTACAGCTGATCATTGCCATCCGATATCACTGCAGCACACTAGTTTATAGCTAGCATGCCCAGTGTGGGGGCGATCGCCAGGACCACCAGAGGTTTTCCCCTAATAGAAGGGTTTTTTTTCCTCTCTGCCGAGCGGATGGCCATCACATAGCTTGTTCCACTAACCATCTATTTTTAGTTATTTTGTTTATCATTGTATGTCTCTTCTTGCTTTTATGTTATACATTGGCACGCAGTCTTTGTGTGTCTTCACAGCGGTGGGTTCAGCAGGGAGCCGGTGGTCCATCTCTCCCCTGTTCTAGAAGCCGAGCCTCCAATCCTCAGTTACAAAAAACACTCCCTTCCTCTCGCAGCCCTGAGCCAGGGCTTTGCCCCTTCCTAATTCTTTCGCAGCTCATGCGCTATATCTTGCCTCAAGAAAGAAGGCTCTGTCTTACATCCTAGTTTATCCTCCTGGGACATGACCCTCATACTCTTAGTGCTCGAGTCCCATAACTAACAATTATTTGTGTTCTTTCAGATTTCTTCCTTAAGTCAAGGCTTCGTATGATCTGTTCCATCCTCGAACCCAGTCGGTAACTGGGACCCAGTCGCGAGGCATCGCCTATAACAACTCTTCGAGAAGTCAGAGGAGTCTGTGTTTTTAGGGGCCCCCAAGGCCGATAGCGCTAGGCTCGACTCCATAGGGAAGGCTATCTCGGTTGGAGTCTTGTCTCTCTCCCCTGTTCTAGAGGCCGAGCCTCCAATCCTAAGTTGCAAAAAACACTCCCTTCCTCTCACAGCCCTAACTCCTGACCCATGATATATAGATATTTACCTATTTACATACTTCTAAAAAAATAATACTGCAATCCATAACAAAGAACTAAAAGGGAAATCAAATTAAAGCAATACTTTTTTTTTTGAAATAGTAAATGTATTTTTATTTAAAAAAAACAAGTAACATGTGAGATAGAATTCTGAAAAAAGAAATGCCTGTTATGTGGGGTTTGCTTCTTAAACAACATTTTATGTTTTGTGGTCCACAGTTCTTTTCTGCTAGTGATTTTTAAATCTGTATTATTTTAAAACAACCCATACAACTAATATTTTGTAGCATTTCACATATAATTCTATAGTGCTGTTTTTGCTTAGATTATTATTTGTCAGGCTTAACATGTTTTTTTTTTCCATCACAGCAGCTGCTTCTGAAAATACTGAAGTGAGGGGACCACTATGGTGTAAGTTTTGCAACTGTGGCCATTATGAGTTAGCAAATGAAGAAATCTATACAAAATCCCAGTTTTACAGCCCCTAGTGGCCATTTGTCCTCCTCACGTCAATGATTCAGCTTTAGATGCAGAGGCTGAACAAAGACCCATTTCCTGGGATGGTTAAATAATGATCTAAGCAGAAGCAACAATATGATATAGGACATTAAAACAAGAAGGAAATATTAAGAACATGTAGATTAGATGAAATATTCCTTTAAATACAGCATAATTATGAAGTCAGGTGACCAATGCTTGCCTGTGCCCTGGGTGGTTTAGGAGGCTTCAACTTGGGCTCTGTTTCATTGAGGGTGGAGATGACAAACAATGGCAGTTGAACAACAAACAAACAAAACCAGCTTTGAGTGAAAGTGGTAAAACTGTAGTTACCTTCATTGTGTACAGACAGCTAGTGTTATCACAGCGTCTATCCACCTGTGTTGGATATGATCAAATAAAGCACTTTTGAATACAGGCCTGCAAAAAGGAATATAAAGTTCCATGTAAAGGAGTGCCATAGGAAATAACACATAAAATACTGGATTTCTAATCTCACCATTAAAATAACTGACCTTTAGTAGCCCCTTTTTTACGGTTTTAGGGAAATTATATACACCAAAGCTTTTATAAAAATAAATGTTTGGCAATTGAAAGCTTTGTTCTGATATTGGCATGAGGACAGTTCATCATGAACCTTTCCCGCTTCCTCTCCCTTCAGAGCTCAGTGAAAGGAGCCCATTCATTCAATTCTCTGGGTACTTTCGTACAAAAAAAACAATCAAACGCATAATACCACATCATCTCAAGCACTGGAATCCTGAGTAAACCAAAAGATTGGGGAGCTTACTGCTCTCTGAACTTGGACTGGTGCTATTGCAAATGAATGTGCGTGACAAATATAGCACAATATTTCTCTATTAAAAAGTTAAAATTGCTTCTAAACTGTACAATCAGGCATTGTCCTTTGCAGTCAAATCATGTCATGTTTTTTTTTTTAATTCAGAAGAAACTTCTGTAAATAATGTGATATCCAAATAGGTTTATACACTCCGACACCAACGGCAAATTGCACACCTTTTAAATGTGCTGATTAGTGTTTCCCAAACATGCCTGTAAGTGATACTTGAACATCAAGTAACCCAAGTGCTAATTTTCAGTGCACACTTCAATGACTATGGCATGCCTTCATAGAGCTGGCTGGTCTTAATAATATATTCCCAAAATGTTACCCTTTTATAAACTCCAATTTTGTTCACAATGGAACTGGCAAACATTTGGAAAACAACCAAGAAAAAAAATGTAATTCACATATAGTATCCAGACACTGTTTACAGATAGCAGGGTGAGCAATCAACATGCCTTTCACAGCAGATGCCAATTAGGATTTGTATGGGGAGAAAAACAGTTACTAAAGTTTACATCAGAACAGCATCCAGATGGTCAAATCCCATTGGCTTGTTTTTTTTTATTCACATTGTAAGCCAAAATCAATTATTTTGAAGTAAACTGAGACCTGCATTATACTCATATTTTAATATGCTGTAATCTCTTTTTACTTGGAAGTTGTTGTGATTTTTTTTTTTATTGGAAAGGGTTAAAAATAAAACATTCTATTGAAAATGAATTTCAGAAGCAATGTCCAGTTAGTAGACTACGTCATTTGCTAAAATTACTTGTGTTTGTATAAGTGTTTGTATGATGAGATACCAGAGGTGGCTACTAGGCCTAAGAGCGGTTGACAGACATGCCCTCTGGATCTGTGAGATGTGGTGTGCAGTAGTTGTGAAGACAAACAGATCACTTTAATACAAGAAGAGGCTGACCCATGGATCGAGGGGTGGGTGTTTTTTTAAGAAGAAATCCTCTCGTGATAAAGCAGGGTTAACCTTGTTGGTGGGGCCTTCATAAATCTTCCTCTTGACAGGAAGTTCCTGGCGATGCAGGTTGGAGGGCGTACAAAAGAATCAAAAGAGCCAGGATGTGAAGTGTCTGTACAGTACATGTGAGGATTGCCTCAGGGACTGTATAATAATATTAACAATAGCCAAGATTGCAAGGCATGGCTTAAGTTCACTCTGTTTGCGTTCTGCTGTCTTAAATAATGGCCTTTGTGAATTTCACCGTGCCATTAACCTCAGCTTTCATAATGGGATCATTTTGCTCCATTTATTTCACAGTAATGGATTTTACTTTGTTTTTTTAACTTTATAAATAATGTATTTTAAGCATCATTATGGCATACATAATGTATGACATCTTCTATTACAAAGAAATAATGTGAGGTTCACTTGTTGAGGAGACAACATTTTCTTCGTTGATGAGTTCAGGGAGCAGTATAATTAGTTTTTAAATGAAAAGGAGTAAGATCCTTGGACTGTGGTCATCAGTACACATGACAAAGCCACAGCATAACTGGATGTGAAAATCCCAAACAGTAGGCCTCCATAAATCAGAGTTCTGTGCGGGGCTGATTTTTACGACCCACTTTCGACCCACCCGAACCTGCAACAGCACCATCTTCTTATCTGCAACCCAACCCGCTTTAATAAGACCTGCACCCGACCCAAACCCGCAAGTCTTTGTCCTTTACCTACTATCTGCGTCGACTGACTCTCTCACGCTCTCACATTCACACACAGATATCTCTACTATTCTCCACAGATTGAGTTTGTACAATAGGCTGTACAGCGTGGTAGCTTTCTCTAGTGGTCTGGATATATTTTAACATTGTAACATATTAACTATCTCTGCTTACTTTACTATAAAATACCTGTCTATTCCTTTCGTGCCACCAGTTGAAAGGGAGCTACACGTGTGCTTTCGCAGAGATGATGTACCAGTTTTGTGGCTGTTATTCACAAAAACAAGCAACAAATCCATTCACATGTTCATTATTTTCATTGTCTATGATTCCAAAAGAATTCTACACTAGTATCCATTACATGATATAAACCCTGTGCTATCTTTTGTTTCACTTTGTCCACATTCATTTTTAATATCATCAAGCAGACATGATAAAAGGATTGTGTAACGTATCAAACAAGGGGCAATACAAACCCTGATCGGCCCCTGCTTTAGTGCAGGAAATACCAGTACATTTACCTTCTAATAGGTTATTTGGGAAATGGTTACAGACGAGTAAGCTGAAAGGATAGAAAACGTTTTTGGTGATTCAAATTCAGACCTGAGCCTGACCTGAAAATTAAAATTTTTGACCCGCACCCAAAATGCAAACCGCGAAAAAGTTAACATTCCGACCCGAACCCAACCCGCTTTTGCGCTTCACCAGCGGGTACCCATGGGTACCCGACCCAATGCAGGACTCTACCATAAAGTATGCTATATTAATAGCACATTTAATAAGAACATTGACTTCATTTTGGTGCATTCTTAGTTTGTGACATACATATTAAACTTAAAGTGACATATATATATATATATATATATATATATATATATATATATATATATATATATATATATATATATATATTAAAATACTATAGTATTTTATACAGGGTCTCTGTACTTTCTCAAGTGCAATAACATTTTTTTTTATGTGGGATATAATCAATTCAAGTCCAAGGCAGAAGCAATAATACTCACCATCAGATCTGGTCAATATTGTGATGGACCATCAAGATTAATGTTACTCATAGCAAAATAAACCAAGAGGTATTTTTCCCTTCTTTATGTCACATGTCCTATTAAAACAAGAGTTTCAGTATTGCGGTTCCCTAGAAATGTTAATCTCGCTATACTTTGATCATAGATTTTTTATTTTTTTTATTTTATTAAATGTGGCTCTGAGAAAGTCTGCATTTAATTCTCAGCAAGATCATTCTGGCAAGGGAGTGGAGACAGCATGAAGTATTGTGAAGACAGAAAATGATTTGTCCAGTGTCCTTTGGTAAGTCTGATGTTTAGCTTGGCTCTATATATGTTGGCTCTATATAATGTTAGAAATACCAAACTTTTTTACACCCCATTGATAATTTGAGTGACAAGGCATCCCGTCACTCAGCAGATTACAAATCAATGCCACATTGAGCCTGCTGCATACATTTACCAAAATGTAACTGTAAATTCAGGATCTGCATAGTCTAGATTATCCCAGATATCTTTACATTAGTAACCTGACAACTGCCGTTTGCTTCTAAACAGACTCTGGTGAAAAAAATATTTTGAAAATGGTTCTGGTGCTTTTCATCTTGAGACTTACCTTGGGATTTACCCAAACTTATTTATTTGATTTTATTCATTCACTTTAATAATGTAACTCTATTGGTCTTGTAGCACAGTGATCTGGTCGGTTGCTGTTTCCAGTTTTCTTTTTTTTGGTTTATATGATGACATCATTATTTGTTTGCATTTATTTTTCAGAAAGTCCCACTCAAAGGCCAATACAGAATTTATGGCAGCCGTATTGAAAAGTTCCAGTGAACCGGTTTTACATTTGGAAGTTTGAGTTGAATCCCAAATATATCTCACTGAGACTGCAGCGATAGCTGAAGCAAGACTGTACAAACCTGTGCACATCAGTTAGTATTGTGTGACTTGTGTTATATGTACAGTATGTATTTGATGTTCTTTATTTACGCACAGTAGTAATATTAAATAACTTCATGAACTCCTAAAACAGTAGCCTATCTGCATATCCCAGTGTGCTTTGTTTGGTTACTGAAAAAAAATGTACAATATAGAGCAGTCAAATTTTATGGAAATTACAGTATATGGAATTTTATATGGACATTTAATAAATGTCTTCATGCAAAAAACAAAGTTATTGGTTTTGTAACAGCATTATTTTCCTCTGCAGTGGGCATTTCCTGATAATTGACCTGTTCTTTCATTAAGTGCCCCACCTTTCTAGCTGTATTCTACTTAAAATGTTATTAGTAGTTAAGTCATGTGTGTTATGCTGCCTAATGGTTAATAATATTTTGTTCTTCGAAATTTATAATTCAAGAAAGTTTTTTAATTGAACGATGTTTCAGAAACTATTTGTAAATTGGAATGTTATGATGAAACAGGTGAAAGTATTTTGTTTTTTATTATTATGCCATGTTTTTTCTTTAGATAACAAAAATTATGCAACATTATTTTTAACAGTCAAATTTCTCAATTGTGGTAAAAAAAATATATGAACTTTAAACTAGAATGCATTTTTTTTTGGATCAATCATTTGTTTCACAATGCTCTATAAATACATGTGGACAGCTTTTCCAGACTTCATGTATTTCATGTGTATAAATATGGTGCTTCTTTAATGTTTGCTTGTTTTTAAAGTGGTGTTCATTCATTAGTTTTGTTCATGATATTCCACAGATTTACAGTTTAATAAGGCAGGTGACTGGGAAGGCCATGGTAGCAATATTCCTTGAGTAGATTCAAAATGTGTCCAGGAAGCACCAACATATGTGAATGAGTGACTAGTGTAAATTCAGAGATGTCTAATACACTTTGACACTGGTATATCAGCAGCTTGTACAAAACTCCTTCAACAGTATTTGACCTATGGGCCATTTGTAAAACACGTCTTGGCAAAATCTATTATTAATTTAGACTTGTATAAAGCTTACTGTGTATATCAACATACTTTCCAAAGTAAAGGTTAAAGGCTGCTGAATTGTTAGTATTGTCTTAGACGAGTCTTATAAAATGGAAGTAGACAGGGCTATTTATCAGTTGTGCATGAGCATGTAGCAGGATTAAGTCAACACTGCCATCCACTGTAGAGCTGTTGCACACCCTATGCACAGCCATCCACTGTAGAGCTGTTGCACACCCTATGCACTGCCATCCACTGTAGAGCGGTTGCACATCCTATGCACAGCCCAGCCTTCTGTGACTGAAGCCTCGTCAGGCCTATTAGCCTTGTGTCGACTGCACGAGAGAAGATGAAAAATAAATCTCCCTCCTTGGATTCAGAAAATCTGATTTACTTAATGGTTTGTTTCCAATTCAGTGCTATTTGATCTCATCTGAGTTATTTTTCACAGCTTCTCAGGGTTTTGCCTTGTCAGGCAAGGAAGAAAGACATTAACTTAGCATTAACTTAGTGTAAAGTAATTGTATGTATTTTACAAACATATCAGTGAAAATACTGTATATTAAATCTGTTCCTTGCTTGTTGTATATAGCTGAACTGTAAACTATCACAATAATTAAGCATATCTGCCACCACGTCTTTAGCGATTCAATATATATATATATATATATATATATATATATATATATATATATATATATATATATATATATATATATATTCAAACTTAAACAACAACAGCAGTCTGCCTAATAATGCCTTATGTTTAACATTATATAACATTATATAAGTTTAGAACACATATAGCAAGATATTACTGATCGCACACCTTGATGTATCAATCTTGTCTTAGCACAGATATTAGTCACACAGTTTGACACATTGTGCACTATTCTTAGAGAGAAATAACTTTGTTTTATAAAATAAAATGACTTCCCCCTGCAATGATTGTTTTTGTGAACTTCTTATCATGTCCACAATTGAAGCATTTGTGTTCATCCATGCAAGCTTACCCCTCCCATTATGTAAGTAATGTAATTTTTCAAAATGTATTATTTTTTATACTGTTGACTGTAAAAATAAACAATTACTATATTAGTTTTGTTATTATTGCCTTGTAATGCATGTTTTACTTATCAATACTAACTATTCTGCAGTAACACAGGGCAGTGGGATCGCAAAGTAATTTGTATTGGTAGAAGGAGGTCGCAGTACCGCAAAGTTTGAGAACCGCTGCTGTAGAGAGTGCTAGTTACCTGGTTTAAAAAGTTCTCTTATGACACAACATGTTTTTTTCAGATGAGACTCAAGTTCATTAGGCTACAAATACAGTTTATATTATATTTACAAATAATTCTATCACATGGAAGTTTTGGAAATTATTTTTCTAAAACAAAAAGAAAATAATTAAGGTTGCAAAAATGTCAATAATCAGATTCTTTAAGACCTAATTTTTTTCTTTTTAGTTCTGTGTTATTTTTTTTTCTTTCAAAAAACAAACAAAACATGGGGAAACTTTACACTTTAGTTAATATTTATTGTCTTAAGTAGAGTTAATATACTTGATGGGAAAAACAGTAACTGTCAGTAACATTTCATTGTCAACTAACTTCTATTTTAAATGAACACACTATTACTGTATATGAATACATATTATCAATCAATCTGAATTTCTAAAGCAATGTTGATGCTCAAATTGTAATAGAAACACTCTTTCACTATTTGTGTGACTTTTAGACTTTCCTGCAGAATGCTTTGCAATGTCTGAATCTGGGAACATGTCTACTCAGGGGCGCTGGAACTAGGGGTGCTAGGGTGTGGCTTTGCATGGCTTCCATCAGCACCCCCATTTTAAAAATGGCTCCAGCACCACTGTGTCTACTACAGATTTGCTGAACTAGTCACAACATGTAAAAGTGTCTGCATATGTATGCAGACTTCATATGTTTTTCCTTTGACAACGAAAGATGTTATGGTAGCGCTGGTTTTCTGAGTGTTACTGGCTTTTTGGTGTTTTTGTGATCTCTCCTGCTTACCACGCAGCTTCTAGTTCAGACCCTGGTACTGTCCTGCCTCGACTACTGCAACTCCCTCCTGGCTGGCCTTCCTGCCTCTGGTACCCGCCCGCTCCAGCTCATCCAAAACTCTGCTGCTCGCCTTGTCTTTTTCCTTCCTCGTTTCTCCCACGCTACACCGTTGCTCCGGTCTCTGCACTGGCTCCCTATCGCTGCTCACATCAAATTCAAAACTCTTGTACTCACCTATTGCTGTCTTGACCTTTCTGCTCTCTCCTATCTCCAGATTATCATCTCTCCCTACACCCCCTCTCGCCCCCTCTGCTCCTCCACCTCCGGCAGACTAGCTGTACCCCCCCTCCGCTCCCTTGCCTCCAGAGCCCGCTCCTGCTCCACCCTTGCCCCTCAGTGGTGGAACTACCTACCCACGGATATCAGGACTGCTCAGTCCCTGACCACCTTCCGGCACCTCCTCAAGACACACCTGTTTAGACAGCATCTGCAAACCTCAGCTCTCGACTATACTGGACTATATGGCACCCTATCGTACCAGTTCTTGCATCAGCTTGTACTTGCACTGAACTGCTCCATTCCATGCTGCATTCAACTACTGTATTTGATTTTACTCTAATAAGCAAATACTTACTATAAGTTACTGCTCTTAATCAAACTCGCTTTTACTGTTTTCTTTATTTTGCACTTACTTAAATTTGATCTTATTGTACTTTCATAACTGCTCTTATCTGTATTATGATATTCTGTAATGTGATATTTTATTATTATTATTATTATTATTATTATTATTATTATTATTATTATTATTATTATTATTATTTATTTCTTAGCAGACGCCCTTATCCAGGGCGACTTACAATTGTTACAACATATCACATTATTTCACATTTTATAGATATCACATTATTTTTACATACAATTACCCATTTATACAGTTGGGTTATTACTGGAGCAATCTAGGTAAAGTACCTTGCTCAGGGGTACAGCAGCAGTGTCCCCCACTGGGGATTGAACCCACAACCCTCCGGTCAAGAGTCCAGAGCCCTAACCACTACTCCACACTGCTGCAATACTGCTGCAATACAATGCAATACTTTGTACTGTGATATTTTGTAACAATTGTAAGTCGCCCTGGATAAGGGCGTCTGTTAAGAAATAAATAATAATCAGTCCTGCATAGTTTATAGAAAGTCTTTGTTTAGGATAATGTGAGAACATGCTGTGGTCCAAGAAGCTTGAAATTTGCAACAATATATATTATTTTTTTGTCACAATAAATATTATTATTATATTATTTTTTTGTCACAAGCACAGCCATCGTAGATGGTCAGCTATGTGAATTTGCCTCACGCACTGAATGTATGCCTCCCACAGGGCTCCCCTGGGTCCTAAACCCTGCTAGGTACAGACAGGGATTGCAGTAACCACAGACACTACATGCCTTTTGCATAAATAAAAGGTTTGCTGACATAAAGGTTTTTTTTGTTTGTTTTTTGTAATGAAAACGTTATTGGTTTTTCTCTTATAACAACATTGAAATACAAAAGCAAAACAACTGACAGAAAGAAATATATATATATATATATACACATATATATATATACATACACATATATACATACATACACATGAAAAAGAAAGGCAATGCACAAACAATAAAATGTTACCATTGTTTTTCCCTTTTTTTCTTTAAAACACTAACAATAATAATGAAAAAGAATAAGGATAAAATAAATAAATAAAAAAAAACCCAGCAGTGCGTTTTACCTACTCCACCTCAAAAGCACTTGCCCATTCTCTATTATATTAGCCAGATTATTAGGGAGGAGATCCAAGAAAGGACGCCAGATGGACAGGAAGGACTCCTCATCACTGACATAAAGGGGTTTAACAGCAGAGCTTTGAGCAAAATACGGGAGAACATCTGTCCCGGGAGTTGTCTGGGAGAAGTGTCCAAAAAACAAGTCCTGGCAAATAAGGGAGCGTTGACAGGATTGCATTAATGTGCATTGTTCCTTAAATGAACAAGAGGCATGGTCATTGTGGAAAGGAAAAAATGACATTTGAACAAAAAAATAGTTTGTCTAGACAAGTCCTAAAAATGATGTAAATCAATATGTTAAAATTGTCTGTAGTCCAAAATAGCTCAAAATGATGCAGCGCAGTCTGCCATTTTAGCCTTTTTTACTTTGAGGGAAAAGGTTTCAATGGAATTCATTGTCATCTTTAAAGAGCTTTCCATCTGAATATCAGCTGCCAAACTATGTGGTGTCCTGTGGAGTAAGAGTATGAGGACATGGTTTGCAATGGGGCTTAGCTGTGCATATACTTCCTACCAATGACACAGAACATCTATCATCTGTAAGATCGGCCGACAGAAATGAATACAGAACTATAAAATCAAACAATAGCGGGATTATCTGCTAGGGTGTTTTAATGTTACCAGTACTTACAGTTCCTTCATTTGTTTCTGACCGTCTTATTCACTTCAAGGTGTTTATTTGAACTAGTTTACACTTTAAAAGGAGTGACTTTTAAAAAGTACAACAGAACAAAAACAAATACCACTGTGATAAGACGTAACTGGTGTTTGGGTATTTTAAGCAATGTTAGCATTCCCTTCTAAAACTCGACCAGCATTTGTCACTCTCTGTATTGTGATCCACCACCAGCCTACTTGAGATAAAGATTGCGACTCCCAGAGTCCTTTGCAGCATTTGTTTTATCCTTCTCATACACTTGTGCAAGTAAAAGTTTGTACAAGCAAGAAAAAAGACTTGTAACGATTCATAAAATTCTTGATGATCCAGACATCTGTTTCTAACCCTAAATTAATCTTTTTTTTTTTTTTTTTTTTTCTCAGACTACAGATTCATTTTCTTTCTGGGTCTGTTTCTTTTATTTCAATTTAGGGGCAAGTTTGAAATCCCATTCTGTCTCACAGCGCCCGGTTAATATGGAGCCACATGGTAACCCTAAACAATATACCAATGTATTTCTATATTATTTTGGATCAGTAATCACTGCAGCTTTAACAAATGTATACAAATTATAGCTGCAAATCCACATGGTGTTGTGTGTTTTTTGTGTATTATTAAATGTATTTACATTTGATGTCCTGTCATAAATATACTGATTTTAATTTGGAAATACTTTTCTTGTGGATGAACTATGTTACATAAGGCAGATTATAATTAATATAGCATATTAAAAATAGATTCAACAGCTTCCTTTAAGAAAAAAAAAAAAACTTTAGATTGTTGTCAATTCTCAGGAGAAACTGGTTGATACATATTAATGGCGAACACTTGAGTTTTCTAAAATGTACTTTAAGCATGACTAAAATTAGACTCTTGACATCTTTTAGTAGTAACATTGACATATGTGGAGAAGTGAAGCACAGTCACTGTGTTTTTACAGCTGTAGTGCATTGACTGAAGGGTTGTGTTACACACAGTTTGTGATAGGAAGCAAATGTTTATAAAACAACTAAGGAGACAGGTCTTTAACCTGCACCTTTTGAGTTTCTTTGTAAAATATATACTTCTAGTAAAAGAAAAAAAGGAAGTAGCTTACATGTATCTGCTGTGTAATAACTGGCTGCTCCTATACAGGATGTCAAACAAATATAGCTAGGTTCGGTATGATATGCTTTGTTTAGGATGGCGCAAGTGTTTTTTTAAAACGAAAATGCATGTTTGCTATAACATGTGAGCTTGGTTTGCATTTTTACTCTTAACAGTGTCATCCAGGCCGGCAGCAAGCGACGGACCTAAACAAGAGCACAACAATACACAGGCGTCTGCATCGGTTAATCTATGTTTTTCTACAACCATTTCCAAAGTACTCAAAAATACTAACGAGTCGTGTTGATTTGGGCTAAACATTCCTAGTTGCTTAACAAGGGACTGTATCTCACTCGGGGACAATGGTACAAATCTGGTAGAATCGGTAGTACTATCAGCATCCGCACCTTCGCCCTGAGTGAGAGCTACAGTTTGTATTATCAGAGCCATAGGATAGTAAGTAGACAGTGAATTCCATTCCTAGTTAGGAAGGAACATTTAATGATCACCATCGCTCTCCGTGTCTGAATCAGTTTCGCTGCCTGCATTGTCGTCCCAGTACATGGGAAGTGCTCCTACTGCGGCAATGTGCCCTCTGTACATCGTGACTTTTTCTTTAAACTGCTGAACCACATTTTTATCATCAGGCCTGCCTCTTGCGTTTAAGTTTAAACATCTCTGTGTGAAACAATCATTTGCTCTGTGGAAGGGTGGTGGGCAATTCACTGACACACACGGGAGACAGAAGGTTTATTTGCAACACCGCACTGGTGCCCAGTATTATTAGTATTCTTTTTTTTTTTGGCTTTATTTTCTCTTTAGCCCGCAGAGGGCGCTGTTGTCTGTGGCCAAAATACCGACAATGGTAGTCAGGTCCAAGTAATACCAATACAGGTACAGTCCAATGTTTCGCACTCACAGGTACTCAAAAGAATAATGAAAACAAAAGGTGAAAGAAAAAGGGAAAATAAAACACAGTAATAAAACTACTAAAAAAACACAGTAATAAAACTACTAAATAAAGGTGCTGCACTCGGCAGCGTTACCCCGATCATCACTATCCACACGGCCCGGGTCTCCGTCCCACACTCACCCATCCCTTCAACCTGCTTGTACTGTTAGGGGTTCTGCCCAAGTTTTTCCCCGCTACTAAAAATTCCTTTTATTTTCTTTTTAATTAATTTATTGTTGTGCTCGGTCCGGCAGCAGAGCTTCCGCCAGCTGGCTCGTTTCGTCTTTGAGGGGCAGGCTGAGGGAACGCCAGAGCGTTATCGTATAGGGTGAGCAATCCCCCAAGGCCCGCCTCTCAGCCACTCAGAGATAGGGAAAGCCAACACACCCTCTTCCCCACCTCTCCGTGTCATTGCCATGACTGACAGGCGGATCTACGAGGCTGCTGCCCCCTTCCTGCAGTACCCCGCATGCGCCAGACAGTCAGCACAGACCTCCGCTGTTACTTGCTCCTTGTACATTTTGTCTTAACTTGCCTCTGCAATTCATAATTTTGATTTTCTCACACTGTCCTGCTGCTTTGTCCTTTCCTCTTTTACATTTTTCCAGCTTATCTTGATATATCTCACAACTTTCCTTCAAACCATATATCACAAAAGCCAACTTTCGCTTCTTATTTTTCTTTCTCAACCTTTTTGTCAGGTTCACATTCTTTATCCAAATTTTCTGTCATAAATTCACATTGATCATGCTTTGTTACTTATTTCTTTACAAAATTCTCCATTATTAAGTATCACTCAACTTTTCAATTCAACAAATTATCTGTTTAATTTCAGTGGGTGCGCACTCTGCATTTACCAAAAAGGAATCTCTAGGATTACCACAACTGTGCAAAATGATTTAGTTCAAAGCGTAACAAATACAACTATGCTTCAGATACCCAATCCTTAATCCTTGGTTCAGCAGTTTTATTTTATTTCATATCATACCGTCGCAACTACTATACATAATTCTGAGCAACCTCATAATATAATTATTTTTTTTTAAACATGTTCTTCGTTCAGCAACAGGCAGCTGAAAATACCCCAGTGAGACAAATAACCACAGTATCTGTAATACAGACCAAAATACCCGTTAGACACGTATTCAACAAAGAATCACCACTAAATACAAGAACTAAACACTTCCCTTTTACAGCCTGTTTCAGATCTCAACATTCAATTTAAGTACAGTAGCAAGCAACCATATAATCACACACATATACTTCTGAACGGCTAGTTTAGTCTGTCTCTTAGTCAGGGGTTTGTGTCCTAGAAGTGAGTCTGTCCTTTGAAGGTCCTCTGGTCAGGGTTCAGTTCCACCTGGCTTGGCTCACCACTTTGTGAGGTTTGTTTATTTCTTAAAAATGATCATTCAGTCTTGCAGATGATTTTCAATCAAAACTGTTTAATTCCAAAGGAAAATCCAAAGAAAACATTACAGAACACAATCACATACAAACAGTACAGAACACAATTACATACAAACAGTACAGAACGCAATCACATACAAACTGTAGGCACAATAACATACAAACAGTACAGACCACAATCACATGCAAACAGTACAGAACACAATCACATGCAAACTGCAGGTACAATCACATACATTAGTATTATTATTTATTTCTTAGCAGACGCCCTTATCCAGGGCGACTTACAATTGATGAAATACATCTTTGTAGATCAGAACCAGCTTCAGCTGGCTGGACTATGGTTCATACCTGTGATCAAAATCAGCATTTTAATTAGCAAAACAACTCATGCATAAACAAGGGTCTTCAGCCCGAGGTTATAACTGCTCTTTGGATCATAAAAGAACCAGTTTCTTATTCTTTGAGACAAGCGGGCACCACCTGCTTGGTGCCAGACCACAGGGAGTGAGCCTCAATGATTTATTCTTTCCTGCCATATACAGAGTTTGTAGAATTGTCACAATTTAATACAATCTTACAAACAAGTGCTTCATTTAGATATAGACTACAGATATAAATATAGAATGGAAGTAACAATCCAATTGTAAGGAGTTATTTCATAACCTTATATATACTCATCATAGTCGTCCTACAGTTTTAATTTGAATGGTACAGCATTGAGTACAGTGGCCTGATCCTTCACAATTGCTGGCAGGTAGCATGTCCACACCTTGACATTAATTTGCTGTCCACTTGGCCAATTGTCAGATAGGCTGGTTTCTTCATAGCTATGCTGCTGGGATAGGCTGCTGGGATTTCTACACAGTTGTAGTCGAGCACAGAAAAGATCTTTACTTTGCCAAAATGCAGTGAAATGTGTGGTCCGGAACTGGGAAAATAATAGGATTGTGCAGAAGAGGCCAAGATCTGGGAGGCCTTAGAATGTGAAGAAATATCTCAAGATTAATGCTACAAATATCACAAAGGAGATGAAAATATGAGGCAGTCCTGATTTATCTGCACATCTGCGATCTAATGCTTTCAGTGGCCATGTTATGTGACAAGCATTTGTCTTAAGCAACTTAAAAACACAAAACCTGACAACAGAACTTTACCAAAGCTAATGATGATTGTCTCTTGAATTAAAATTATATTATGAGATGGTGAAATGACTTTTGTATTCTTAACGAAAGTCTGTTCGACAAGAAACAAATATATACACACTGTTTTTGGGTGAAAAATCTGATGTTCATCAGTCATGTATTGCTCACTTTCCAAGCTTCATCCCTTTTGTCAATTATTTCTTTTGACAGTGGTATCACATGATAGTCCAATAAACCATCTCCATACCTCTTCCCTTTTCAGTTTTATACTCCCCAGTTCCACTACTGGATTCCTGTCTTTCTTCAACAACCCAAACAAACAGATCCGCTTGTATGCCCAACCCTCCCAACCCCCAATCCCACCAGATAGACACTTCAAAAAGCATAGTAAGTGAGACAGGGAAGCATAACAAATTACACATTTACCATGTCAGTGTGTTAGAAACATATGTCTCTATTCAAGTATTCTCTTCTCAAAAATGTTCCTGTTACTATGTTAAATGATGAGCCAGTGAGGCTGTCTTTATATAACACATCATGCTCAATGGGAGCTCATTCCCATTTTACTTTTTGACTTGTTGTCTACATTCTTCCTATGTTCACAGAAGTTAATATAATGTGGGCCGCTCACCAGGTACATCACAGTGCAGAAGATTATAATTTAACCACTGCCCTGTCATTAACGCAGTAGTGGTAAGTGGATAAGTGTTTGGTGAGAAAAAGGATGAATATTCTGGACATGTGTACCTGCAAACATAGGTATAAACACTTTGGCTATAGTTGGGTCAGAATATATTTAGATAGATATATTTTAGCTCCACTTTAAGTTTCTGAGAGAACAGGAAAAAAAAATAATGAAATCCAGCTGACAGTTTTAGATCTATGCTATCCCATTATAGCTTTTCTGCTTTCTACAGTATCCTCAGTCACATTTATGTCAGGCAAACAAAATAAAAATGTGGTATGATTTTTGTTAACTATCTTTAAAATATGTATGACATTATTAATTTCCCAGGCAATAAGGCTGCAATATAAATATTATTATTATTATTTATTTCTTAGCAGACGCCCTTATCCAGGGCGACTTACAATTGTTACAAGATATCACATTATTTCACATTATACAGATATCACATTATTTTACATACAATTACCCATTTATACAGTTGGGTTTTTACTGGAGCAATTTAGGTAAAGTACCTTGCTCAAGGGTACAACAGCAGTGTCCCCCACTGGGGATTGAACCCACAACCCTCCGGTCAAGAGTCCAGAGCCCTAACCACTACTCCACACTGCTGCCATATTGCGACATAGGGGGAGTTTCCGAGGTCCTATTGTAAGTGACTCTGCAGCAGCAGTTGCGATGCATAGTTCACCCCCTAGTCTCTGTAAGTCACTTTACATAAAAGCGTTTGCTAAATGACTAATTATTATTATAATTATGTTCTACCTACCAATGGCATTGTTGGTGCCTCCATCTGTGTTTGCTGTTCATATACAGTTCATCCTGCTCTGTCAATTCTGGATTCACACTGAGGTATTATTTTGATCTATATTTATCAGTTCCCTTTCAAGTTGAAAATAACCATCAAGGTATGGGATATCGCCGTCAGGCAGTAGGAATTGGCTGAGCTTTATAGCAAAGCTGCCGATAGGCCTCCGCGCAAGCTGACGTGTAAGCCCGCCCCCCTGGAAGCTTACATTACGCAGCGCACAGAAACGCACTTCCTCTTTTGCCTTCAGCCTATGTAGGACATTGAGCTGGTAAGTTTTCCCGCTGAGAATTTCTTACATTATTACACTGTCTGTACTCGTTAGCTTTTTCAAGCTTGAGAAGCTGGCTATCGCCCCTTCTCGGAGTTTATTTCAGTGTTCGTTGAGCATTATAATATATATATATATATTTATATATATTATTCACTCACACGCTTTGCTTCGGCATTGCGTTCTTTCCACGTTGGCCTCTTCGCCGCCCGTCTTCCTTACATTAATTTGTATTATTGTTGTGTATATTATATTTATATAATATTATTATATATTATATATTTTGGGGTTTTTGTATTGTCTGTTCTCTCCCTTTAGGTTGTAGAATAGAGTTAGAGGATGCGCTGTGCATTCGGCCTTAGGCCGCGCAATATTTTGCAGCCTCGGTCTTGCTTACAGTTAGACCCAGTGTGGAGCCTGCTGCTGCAGCCACTCCAACAAATACCACCTGCGGATTGTAAACATCGCACTGCGTGATAGCTGTAGGGCTGTAGCCCACATTTACAGTTATATTTGTTGCACTTATTACAGTGCCGCTGCAGTCCTCTAAAAAAAAAAATGAAAAAAAAATTCCCATACGATATACAAGGAAGACAACCGCCAAGTGCACTTTTACAGTTGTCCCTTAACATAAGGTAAGTATAGCACAGCACCATTGTCCTTTACTAAGACACTGTACTGGCACTTAGCGTCTCCGCTCTGCGGGTCAGCTGACGTTTCGGCGTCTAGTGCATAGCGTCTTGATGCTCAGTACTCGCGCTTCGGCGCTTTTCAGTGTCAGCGCTTCGGCGCTTTGGTGCTTAGTGCCTCGGCACTTGGGGCTCGGCGGTGCACATACCCTCAGCGCTCGCTGCACACACCTCAATGCTCGACGCTTCGGTGCTCGATGCACAGTGCTTGACACCTCGGCGCTTGGTGCACGCACCTCGACGCTCGACGCTTCGGTGCTAGGCGCTCAGTGCATACACCTCGATGCTCAACGCTTCGGTGCTCGACGCTTGGTGCACGCACCTCGACGCTCGGTGCACGCACCTCGACGCTCGGTGCACGCACCTCGACGCTTGGCGCTCAGTGCATGCACCTCGACGCTCAACGCGTCGGCGCTCGGTGCTTGGCGCTCGGTGCACGCACCTCGATGCTCCGCTCTTTTCAGTGTCAGCGCTTCGGCGCTTTGGTGCAGCGCTTCGGCGCTCGGTGCTTAGTGCCTCGGCACTTGGGGCTCGGCGGTGCACATACCCTCAGCGCTCGCTGCACACACCTCAACGCTCGACGCTTCGGTGCTCGATGCACAGTGCTTGACACCTCGGCGCTTGGTGCACGCACCTCGACGCTCGACGCTTCGGTGCTAGGCGCTCAGTGCATACACCTCGATGCTCGACGCTTCGGTGCTCGACGCTTGGTGCACGCACCTCGACGCTCGGTGCACGCACCTCGACGCTTGGCGCTCAGTGCATGCACCTCGACGCTCAACGCGTCGGCGCTCGGTGCTTGGCGCTCGGTGCTTGGCGCTCGGTGCTTGGCGCTCGGTGCTTGGCGCTCGGTGCACGCACCTCGATGCTCGACGCTTCGGTGCTCGACGCTCGGTGCTCAGTGCCTCGACACTCGGTGCATGCACCTCGACGCTCGACGCTTCGGTGCTTGACACTCGGTGCTCGGTGCACGCACCTCGACGCTCGCCGCTTCGGCGCTCGACACTCGGTGCCTAGCAACCCTTCGGCAAGCAAGGTGTCATAAATATGTCTGGATTCCATCGCTGTGTCACCTGCGAGGCAGAATTGCCGGCCAACGACCCGCATGAGGACTGCATGGCGAGCCTGGGACCAGAGCATGCTGCGTCGGCCTTAGCAGACAGAACGTTCTGCCCACTGTGCGCGAATTCTCAGACGCGCACTCTACGTCAGAGGGCAAAGAAAGCAGTTGGGGGTCATTCCCCCTACTCAGGGTCTTCTCACACCCTATCCGCCCTGCCATCCTCCTTGGCATCCCCGCCAGTGAAGTTACGGTTGTCCAGGAGTCCATCCTCCCAGCTCACCACTGGCCAAAGATCTCTGGACACCAGATGCACGAGAGAACGTTCCCGCAGTCCACCTATACAGCCACAAGGTCCCTCCCCTCACAGGGAGCGCCCCCGTCGGACCTCAAGGTCCCATTCCGGGTCACCTCGATGAAGAGGACGTTCCCGTTCTCCTCGTCGGGACAGGCGAGGCAGAGACAGGTCGAGCGTCACAGAGCTCATGTCTAAGATGGCCCAGTTTTTGGACATGATGATTGGTCACCAATTGCTGCTCATGTCCTTGGCCAAAGCTCGAGCCACAGATGAACTGGTCAGGTCGGTTACCAACCAACCGATGGTTCCACCACAGCCCCTGTCCGTGCAACAGCAAGACAAATGGGACGTGGATGCCATCTCTAGGGATGCATCGGAAGGGGAGCCTCTCCTCGAAGAGGACAGTGTGGAGGCAGAGCTAGCGTCTCACCACTCAGAGTCTGAGATGGAGGTGCTGGACACCAATGACCCCCTATGGTCACTGGTGGAGCGGGCAACTCGCCATCTGGGGATTGAATGGCCTGCCGTAGAACAACCTCGGCAATCTCTCTTCGAGTCACCTTCGGCACGGTCGCAGCAGCCCAGGATGCTCCCGGCCTTCCCCGATTTTATTAAGGAGGTGCAGTCCACATGGGGGACTCTGGCCTCTTCCCCTGCAACTTCACTTAAGGCTTCCACCTTTACAATGTAGGGAGCGAGCGAGGCGGGGTTGGCATCTTTTCCACCGGTTGGAGCTGCGTTCGCAGCCTTGGTGAAGACACCAACGCTCTCGGGACTGGCAAAAGATCCTGCGTGCCCTAACAAGCAATGCAGGATCACTGAGGTGCACCTCAGGAAGGGCTATTCGGTGGCTACAGAGGCGGTTAGACTGTCCAATGTGGCCAGCCTCCTCTCAGTTTATCAAGCGGCGCTTGTGAAAGACCTCCCAGAATACCCTTCGGTGTCTCTAAGGACAGAGTTGGGGCTAGTCGCTCAGCTCTTGGTGAAGCTAGCCCAGATGAACACACGGGCTCAGGGCAGGAGTATTGCGTCCCTGGTGGTGGCCAGATGACAGCTCTGGCTCTTGCAGGCGAGAGTCCAGGAGCCTGACAAAGTTCCTTTGTTAGATGCTCCGATGGCGTGCAGGGTGGCGCCCTAGAGGAGGTGGCAGACAGCGCCCTCATGGCTCTGGCCAGGCCCCTCGCGAAGAAGCGCAGCCCAAACAGCCCTGAGAAACCCAGGCAGCTGTTGACCCACCCCTACACTGTCCCACAGCTCCAGTTCTGGCAACATTGCACCGACGACATCTGGGTGCACAAAACTATACTCACCGGGTACACCCTTCAGTTCCGGTTAAACCCCCCCCCCTTTCGGGGAGTGGTGGTAACTGCAGTAAAGGACTCGGTTCAGTCCTCAGCTCTGAATGTGGAAATACAGGCATTGCTCAGGAAGCGTGCCATTCAACAAGTAGAACCTGCTCTGATCGACCAGGGGTTCTATTCCAAATACTTCCTGGTGCCCAAGAAGGACGACGAGCTCCGTCCTATTTTAGACCTGAGAGTACTGAACAAATACCTGCGGGTGTTATCTTTCAGGATGCTTACGCACAGGCACATCATCCAGTCAGTCCGGCGACTGGTTCACCACCGTGGACCTGACAGATGGGTACTTTCATGTTCCCATCTACCCGGGCCACAGGAAGTATCTGCATTTTGCATTTCAGAGCAGGGTATACAAGTTTTGTGTCCTTCCATTCGGCCTGTCACTAGCTCCTCGAACCTTTTCTCAAGGCGTCCGACTGCTAAACTATCTGGACGACTGGCTTGTCTGCGTGCAGTCGAAGGCGCAAGACCTTGCGACCTCCAAGGACCTCCAAGGATGACCAGTTTACTGTCATGGAGCCTAGATGTATTGCTTACACAGTTGACGTAAGTCTGTCCTACTGCTGAGAATCCTCCCTTGCAACGGCTTGGGAACACTGTTCCCATACCTTCATGGTTATTTTTGACTTAAAAGGGAATGATAGGTTGCGGATGCAACCCCGGTTCCCTGAAAGAGAAAATAACCATCAAGCCGCGAGGTCGCTTCGGAAGCCTTCACGGCCTGAAGCAAAAGAGGAAGTGCGTTTCTGCACGCTGCGTAATGTAAGCTTCCAGGGGGGCGGGCTTACACATCAGCTCGCGCAGAGGCCTATCAGCAGCTTTGCTATAAAGCTCAGCCAATTCCTACTGCCTGACGGCGATATCCCATAACTTGATGGTTATTTTCTCTTTCAGGGAACCGGGGTTGCATCCGCAACCTATAGTTTTAAGATTTGCTTTCGTAATGTATGTATTTTTTAATAAAACACATAAAAAGTAAAATAAAATAATGACAGAGGTGTGTTCCATTATTTGTTGATTCTACCAGACTAAACCCCTAGTGTCCCTCAGGGTTCGATTCTTGGTCCGATATTATTCTCTTTATACATGTTACCTCTAGGCCAGATTATTCATAAACATGCTGTAAATTTCCACTGCTATGCTGATGATACACAGTTATACATCTCTGTGAAACCTGATGACATTAGCACAACATCAACCTTACTTGAGTGTATCACTGACATCAAAACTTGGATGTCCTTAAATTTTCTGCAATTAAACTCTGATAAGACAGAAGTGTTGATAGTAGGCTCTCAGCAACAAATTGATTTATCAAAAATACATTTGGGGGACTTAACTCCTAATTTGAAGTCTGAAGTGAGAAATTTGGGTGTTATTTTTTATTCTACTGAAGTATGTTTTTATCATCTAAGAAACATTGCCAAAATTAGATCATTTCTGTCTTTATCTGATGCTGAAAAAGTAATCCATGCTTTTATTTCATGTAGACTGGACTACTGTAATGCTCTTTTTTCTGGACTTACTAGCCAAGCTTTATTAAGGCTGCAGCTTGTGCAAAATGCAGCTGCAAGGGTCCTTACCAAAACCAAAAGGAGAGCACATATAACTCCTGTACTTGCTTCTCTGCACTGGCTTCCAGTGAAATATCGAATTGATTTTAAAATTCTATTGCTTACATTTAAAGCACTAAATGGAATGGCACCAGATTACCTCTCAGAGTTGTTGTCTCTTCATCAGCCTCGGCGTGCATTGAGGTCGACTAATAGTGGCCTCCTCTGTATTCCGAGGGTGAGGCTCAGGAGGAAAGGAGAGGTTGCTTTTTGTATTCGTGCTCCGCAGCTGTGGAACTCTCTCCCCGACCATGTCAGAGGTTCACCTACAGTAGCTACTTTTAAATCTAGGCTTAAAACCTATTTTTATCATTTAGCTTTTTGATTTTATATATTGTTGTTTTTAGTTGTTTTAAATTGTGTCTTTTCTCTTTTTGCGATATATGATGTTTTTTTTTTTAACCTGTTTAACTTATTCATCAATTTATGCCGTTTTATTAACTTTGATTTTAATCTTTGTGTTCTGTTACCTTCTTTTTTGTTTTTTGTGCAGCACCTTGAACCTTGTGGTATGAAAGGCGCTCTATAAATAAAGATTATTATTATTATTAAAATTATTATTATTATTATTATTATTATTATTATTATTATTATTATTATTATTATTATAATACCTCTTTAACAATGCTATAATAACAAAACAGACAGGATAGTACAATAAAAACAATAATGCAGTACACTAATATGACAGGTTGCCTCTGTCATGTTCTTGACATGACTTTAATGACTTTTGAAATGGTGCAAACTTTTTCTCTGGATTGGAGCAGGCTATATTGAGCTGTACAGTCGTTTTTTTTTTTTTTATCAAATCTTATTTTATACTTTTAATAATAATTAATTTAAAAAAGTATTATTGATTATGTATAATAGCTGGAAACAGCAGATTGTCACTAAGTCAAGAAATTGAAATCTTTATATCAAATTTCACCACAGTTATCCACCAAATAAAATCACATCATGTCTCCCAAATGTAACCTGGAGGCTTACCAGTAATATCTTTCAAAACAAAAGCACACCAATGCAGTGTATGGCTTCTTGCCCTGATGCAGAAAGAAGACTGAGCCCTACCTTTTTTTATAGGAATTACTTTACCGATACCATCTTCAAAAAAATATTCAACTCCTGATAAGCATTAAGAAGCATGGGGAATATCGATATAACCTTGGCTTGCTGTTAAAAGCAGTTACTATTTTTCACTAAGGGAGCTATACTGCAAATTGAAACGATCAGTAAAGTGAACCCAAGGGAATGTGTTTTTCTGTTCTGACTTTGTCTGGGGCTTCGTAGAAAGCCATCTCCCTTAGCTGTGCTTACGCATTGAAATGCTTTTATGGTTGCAGGCGTTGAGTCAAAACTTGCATTTAATAAAAAATAATGAGACTTTATAAAAAATTAAAAAATTGCACACAGAAGCACAATGTATATGTGTGAGAGTATATATATATATATATATATAAGCCTGTCTCCAACCAGGTCCGCTTGGTGGACGTTGTTTCTTCACCTTTTGTGTGTTAGAGGTATATAGAGGTATATGTTAGAAAACCCGGCAGGTTTTAAATTACCCAACCCTACCCAGGTCTCTTTTTACTAACCAGGTATCGATTTATTAATATTTTCTACATTTTCTTTAAATTCTCAAATTAATAAACAATACCCGGGTAGTAAAAAGAGACCTGGGTCGGGTTGGGTAATTCAAAACCTGACAGGTACACAGGTTTTTGGGTACCCGTGCCGACCTCTTATATATATATATATATATATATATATATATATATATATATATATATATATATATATATATATATATATATATCAGTTTTAAAGTTTTGGAAAAATCTCCTGTAAAAGCAACTGTTGCCTTTTTGATGCTCTTAGTAAAATCCATCATAATAATTTTTAAAAAGAAAGAGTAAAATAAATGTCTTCTTAAACTCAGATCTTATTTTATGTTAAATGTGTAATTGGCATAAAATCAACCTAGTAAATCTGTGTTATAAATATAGTAATGCATATCTAGTTTCACAATAAAAATCTGGCTGTGACCGAACTCTTGCATGGAAAGTTTCCTCTGAAATCAAAACTTGCGTCAGGTCAAACCTTTTCATATTGCCCCAGTATTCCAAAACAAAAACTCCTCTGTACACAGCTATTGAAAAACTTAAATCTTTATTTCAATTGTAGCTCCTGTTTAAACAATAGGGCAATGCATAATACACAAGACATGCAGAGATCCAACTGTGTAACATTGTAAAGGTACAAATAGAGAAAAAGCCGGGACAAATACCAGCTTGTGGATAAAATAAGCACACTTCCAATTAGTATTCAATTAGTAACACATCACAATTATATACATTTAACATATTTTAGCAATTCTATTTTTAGGTGAAACTTTATTAACTCACAAGCAAAATTAACTCACAAGTAAAGAAAATGGAAATCGTCCTGGTAGTGTTTAGTTTAGATAAACTGTTAATGTACTGCAGCACATTAAAGCTTGGTTGCTATTATCATACCAAAAGAGGGAAGTGGTGATTGTTACAAGAATGTGTGTTTCACAGCATCAGCTTGGAAATATTATTTATTGGCCTTTTCTACTACAGCAAAAAGTTGTATACAGACTTGGCTGAGATGTGTTCCTAATTCAACAGGCCTTGATACAATGAAAGGAAGATACATTGAGGCGCTAGTATTTTTTCTTGTTTTTTTTTTTGTTTTAGGACACATCTCTGATTGGAAGAACTATACTAAGGTTGAATGCATTTTGAGCTTGGTCTTAGTGAAGCATTGTAACAGAGCGAGCTCATAATAAGGTTGCAGCCAGTTACAGTTTCTGCTTGTGTGACAGAATTATCTGCCATTTCCCCCCCTGCTGAGCTCTTTATGATCCTGGCACTCCCCTGCCTCTCCAGATTGTTTTACTTCCAATTTGTAAATATTGTTCTTTCTGTCTCTATTATGGAAATTTGGCTACCTCAAAATTTCCATGCTTATTTGAGTTGAGAACTGCCTCATCAGATAAGAAAACAAGCCAGGTATAAATCAGTTCGCTGTGGATTTCAAAGTTTTAGATCATACAACCCTGTGGAACTCCTTGAGATCTGGCCTTCCCCAGTAATCTGTCCCACAAGAAAATCAGAAGACAGATACAGCCACCAAATCTATCTGTATGAATACACGGGCACACTGTCATGAAATAACACAGCACTGAAGTGCCAAATGCATTAATGACAAAGAGATAATGAATATATTTTCTTTCTTTCTTTTTTCGTTCTTTTCTTTCACTGCAGCTTGTTAATAACCTTGGCCCTGTGGAACTAGTGATGAGCACTCCAAGTCACCACAGAGTTCATCACGGTGAGTACATTGAAATGAGTACATGCCGAGTATACCCACACTACCTAAATACTGCTCAATCAACACTCACTGAATCCATGCAAATGATCATTATAAATAGTGTAAAAATGTTACTAGTGAACTGTTGTACCTACTGATTATATTGGTCCTACAGTGTAATAGTTTTAGTAGTTATGTCAACTGTCATGTATTTTTTACTTGCAGGAAGAAACTCCTACTGTATTGACAAGAATTATGCAGGGACTCTAATTAAATGGGATAGGATTTTTGGTAAGTATTCTTTCTGATTATTTACTGTCTTGGTAAAAAAATATATAAACTAATTTGAAAAAATCTAAACATAATATGCATTTATTGTGTTGGATTTCTTCTTAATATGTCACTATTATTGAGTTAATTATGGAATATGTTGCTTTTTATTCACAGTATCTTTCTATATATTGATTTTCTAGGCACATTTGCATCGGAAAAAGAGAAAGTTATTTATGGCCTAACTCATCCAATCAACACGTGAAGTCCTTTGGGTGCAGATATAGACTGAAGATATGTTTTGTCAATGGAGAAGCAATGCTTTTTCCTATTTGTAGTTGTTCTTGCTTGTTTTTAGTTTCAGCACTACGTCCATATTTGGAACACTCCCTGGGATACCCCTGGCATCACAAACAAGCTGTCTGTTATTTTCAAAGACCCTGGCTGGGGGCCAGGCAAACCAAGACTGGGACTACCTGAAGAATTGTCTGAGGTTAGAAAAAATGAAAATATCATTTACCAGTACCTTTTTTGCAGTGGGTTTACACATTGTGTTACCAAGTGACAATATCAATCAAATCAGTTATGCTTCTTTCATACTCAGGCTGTTTGAGCCTCTATAGCACCACATTTATATGAGCAACATCACAAATTTTAAAGATCACTAACACTCACTGTGAGACCAAAGTATATTCACACACCAAAATGGGGAAAACATAATTTATTGTCTAAATTAGAAACTGAAACATTTAAATATGTTTTTTGATTTTTCAGCAGTCGTAGTGGACTCTGACTGTCTCGGAAGTCTGTCAAATCTTTTTCCCTGTTATCTCCACTTTTTTTTACATTTGTAAGTCGCCAAACATGATTCTATCTGATTTGCACTAATCTGACTAATTCAGTTTAGTTCATTTTTTAGGAAGGCAAAATAACTGGATTAGCAGAGTTAAATCCTAACATGGCCTTACTATAGGGTAGGACAAATGCATTACAAAAAACAAGTCGGCTGTATGTTTCAAGATTAGATGTTTGTCTCCATTCAAATACAACACATCAAGGAGAAAGCTAGTAAAATGGTATTTCCACATCCACAAAAATAAAATGAAAATACTGGGCAGAATTTGATTGATGAAAGACTTCCTTCTGAATGATTGCAAGTAAAATCCCTTAATTTATTTCCAGATCACTGGAAAGGAGGTCCCACACAACCCATCAATACCAGTAGCACTGCAAGCTTATGTTATGTTGCAGTTCCTGCTTGGCAGGGCTGTAAGTAATCTCATTATAGTGCTCACACAGTGATAGCAGCTTGTAGACACCATGTGAAAGTTGTTCTGTGGAATTTGCAGGGGTTAATTTTTGCTTAAAAATCATTTTTCCTTTGATCTGAAACAGAACCACCTGTTCTAAAAAAGAGGTATTTGGAATTTCACAGGCATCTTTTGGTTAGGCAAAATGTGCTGTCATCGCTCCTCTTACACACACACTCACAAACAAAACATTTAAATGGAGTGACAATATTCCACTAAGTTTTACTTCCACCACATTACTTTCTGTAGGGCTCCAAAGAAGTTAGATTTGGTATAAATCATGACCACTAGTGATTGAAACTAATCCTGGTGGTCCCATGGTAAACACAAGTGTCTAAATGTATGCATGGCTGCTCCCCCAGCTATTAGGGTTGTGGTGATCATGTGGCGTTTGGAATAGGCTACACCTTCAGTTAATGAAGGATGGTAATGCACCATGGGCACAATGAAATGCACAATGAACAACCTAGGGCAGCAGTGTGGAGTAGTGGTTAGGGCTCTGGACTCTTGACCGGAGGGTTGTGGGTTCAATCCCAGGTGGGGGACACTGCTGCTGTACCCTTGAGCAAGGTACTTTACCTAGATTGCTCCAGTAAAAACCCAACTGTATAAATGGGTAACTGTATGTAAAAATAATGTGTAAAAAATAATGTAATTGTATGTAAAAATAATGTGATATCTTGTAACAATTGTAAGTCGCCCTGGATAAGGGCGTCTGCTAAGAAATAAATAATAATAATAATAATAATAATAATGCAGCTGCAGCAACCTTCTATCTCCCATGGTGGAAGAATATACAGTTTTTGGCCCTGTGTGGTGCTTCCAATGATAAGATTATATTTCTCCATTGTAAAAATTGCACATTTCAAGCTTCAGCACAAAATGTGCTAAGTTACAACCTCAAGCTCAATCCACGTAGAAACCACATAAGAACATAAGAAAGTTTACAAATGAGAGGAGGGCATTCGGCCCATCTTGCTTGTTTGGTTGTTAGTAGCTTATTGATCCCAGAATCTCATCAAGCAGCTTCTTGAAGGATCCCAGGGTGTCAGCTTCAACAACATTACTGGGGAGTTGGTTCCAGACCCTCACAATTCTCTGTGTAAAAAAGTATCTCCTATTTTCTGCTCTGAATGCCCCTTTATCTAATCTCCATTTGTGACCCCTGGTCCTTGTTTCTTTTTTCAGGTCAAAAAAGTCCCCTGGATCGACATTGTCAGAATCTTTTTGTAATGAGCTGATCGGAACTGAACACAATATTCTAGATGAGGTCTTACTAATGCATTGTAAAGTTTTAACATTACTTCCTTGATTTAAATTCGACACTTTTCACAATATATCCGAGCATCTTGTTGGCCTATTTTATAGCTTCCCCACGTTATCTAGATGAAGGCATTTTTGAGTCAACATAAACTCCTAGTTTTTTTTCATTGATTCCTTCTTCAATTTCATTATCTCCCATATGATATTTATAATGCACATTTTTATTGCCTGCGTGCAGTACCTTACACTTTTCTCTATTAAATGTAATTTGCCATGTGTCTGCCCAATTCTGAATGCTGTCTAGATCATTTTGAATGACCTTTGCTGCTACAACAGTGTTTGCCACTCCCCCCTATTTTTGTGTCGTCTGCAAATTTAACAAGTTTGCTTACTATACCAGAATCTAAATCATTAATGTAGATTAGGAATAGCAGAGGACCTAATACTGATCCCTGTGGTACACCACTGGTAACTTCGCTCCATTTTGAGGTTTCTCCTCTAATCAGTACTTTCTGTTTTCTACATGTTAACCACTCCCTAATCCATGTGCATGCATTTCCTTGAATCTCTACTGCGTTCAGTTGGAGAATTCCTCTTTTATGCGGGACTTTGTGAAAAGCTTTCTGGAAATCTAAATAAACCATGTCATATGCTTTGCAATTATCTATTGTCGATGTTGCATCCTCCAAAAAATCAAGCAGGTTAGTTAGCCACGATCTCCCTTTCCTAAAACTATACTGACTGTCTCCCAGGATACTGTTAAAATATAGGTAAGTTTCCATTTTGGATCTTATTATAGTTTCCATATTATAGAAGTCAGGCTTATTGGTCTGTAGTTACCTGGTTTGGTTTTGTCTCATTTTTTGTGGATCGGTATTACGTTTGCAATTCTCCAGTCTGTCGGTACAACCCGTGTGTCAAGAGACTGTTGCATGATCTTGGTTAGCGGCTTGTAAATAACTTCTTTCATTTCTTTGAGTACTATTGGGAGGATCTCATCCGGCCCTGGAGATTTGTTTATTTTAAGAGCTCCTAGTCCCTTTAACACTTCTGCCTCTGTTATGCTAAAGTTATTTAAAACTGGATAGGAACAGGTCAACATGTGGGGCATGTTGTCCGTATCCTCCTTTGTAAAAACCTGTGAAAAGTAATCATTTAATATATTTGCTATTTTTTTTTCTTCGATTATGATTTTGCCATTTGTATCTCTCAGACATTAAACCTTCTCTTTGAATGTTCTCTTGCTGTTATAATATTGGAAAAAACATTTTGGAATTGGTTTTAGCCCCCTTAGCAATGTTCATTTCTTTTATTAGTTTATTTAGCAGACGCCTTTATCCAAGGCAACTTACAGAGACTAGGGTGTGTAAACTATGCATCAGCTGCAGAGTCACTTACAATTACATCTCACCCGAAAGACATTTCTATCTCTCTCTTGGCCTTTCTAGCTTCCTTTTGGACTTGTGTTTGCAGTTCCAAGTATTCTTTCTGTATACTTTGTTTTTGGTCGCTTTTAAATGCTCTGTAAAGTGCCTTTTTTTGCTGAATATTTTTTTTAATTGATCTATTAAACCATTTTGTCAATTTTGTTTTAGATTTAGATTTGTCTACATTTGGGATGTAATTGTTTTACACCTCTAGTACTACATTTTTAAAAAACAGCCATCCTTTTTCTGTGGATGTTTTCTCTATTTTACTCCAATCTACTTCTGTTAGTCTCTTTTTCATACCTTCATAGTTTGTTTTTCTAAAATTGTGAACCTCAGCTTTAGTCATTACTTTTTGTTTTTGAAAATCACTTCAAATGTTGTGGTCTGAGTTTGCCAATGGTTCTCTGACCTGTTTTAGTTATTCTGTCTTTGTTATTTGAAAAGACTAAATCAAGACAAGCCTCCCCTCTAGTTGGTGCCTTGACAAATTGCGTTAGGAAGCAGTCATTTGTCATTTATACCATTTTAATTTCGTCCATCATGCTCCACACCGGGTTTTACCATTTTATATGGGGGAAGTTGAAATCCCCCATTAGTATGGCTTCTCCTTTGCTACATGCATTTCTAATGTAATTGCTGTAACTTGCTGTGTTTCTCAATATAGAGTTCCCAACAGTCATGACCTCCCTTCTTTTTGCTGCCTGGCCAGCATTGTTTATAGCGTCCTGGATGTTGTTCCTTTCGTTCTCTTGATGTTGGTTTTGATCATCTAAATTTTGAAGTGGCTCAAATTTGTTGGATGTTTTGATTTCTGGTGGCTGTGTTTGACGAAGTTTCTTTTTTCCCCTGCTTCTGCCTACCTGAACCCAGCTGTTTTGACCCTCTTCTATCTCCCTGGTGGCTTTCAGTCTGCTAGGGGTGCAGATTTCCATGAATTGTGGGTGCGTCAGCTCCTCAAGCTCCTGTTGCTGTCTCATTTCCTGCAGCTCCATTTCTAGCATACTTACTAGTTTAAGCATGTCCTGGATCGTGCGGCACTTTACACACACTTGGTTTAGCTCTGCTGGGTTTTCTCGGATTTCTCACATCATGCTGGTGTCACAGATTACTGGCTTGAAGACCATGTTTTTTTTTTTTTGAAGTTTAGTTTAACTTCTGCAGCTGTCAACCTGCTTTTGAACTGCTTCTAACTGCTCTGCACTTTTAGAGTAAACTCAACCAGGAAAAGAGTAAAGTCATCCAGGGATGTTTTGATGTACAGCATTCTAACTGAACATGTTTCTAACAACTATTTTCAGAAAATAGTTTTCCTGAATATGTTGTATGAATTAGATCACTGTAATGGGTAACAAATTAAAAATTAGCATGCTGAGTGTATGAAAATCATATTTAACAGATTTTCTCCTGAAACTCTCTCCAACTCAGAGCTGCCTCAGTTTTGGAAATTCCACAACTGGAAACTTGGCATCTCTGAATATATCCCTTGGGTTGACAGTTAAAATAATACAGTAGTAACAATTCAGATAAGAAGAAAACTCAGCTAAAAAAAGCTTAGCCCAAACAGTTGCCTTGAGGACAAATTGAGCTTTTATATGTTTTGACAAGGTTTCTCAACTCTGGTTATAAACTCTCATGCAACTATACATTACAAACTACAACTTCAGCACTTTCTCTTCCAAAAAGAGACAACTTTGACACCATAGTGAATTTCCCACTGGTCTTGATATCTGGGCCCTGATCTGGCTGCTTTTGGATTGTAGACTTTGGCCCTCAGAACTATAGCTTTTGTTCACAACCAACACTTTTCTGTAGCTCAAATATTCCTCTAATATCAAAAGAGCTTCACTGGGATTTTGAGCAGCACTGGAACTGTTATTAATTGAACTATTCCAAGTTATATAAAAATGGAAAATCGCCTTATAACATTCTGGTTTAGGTTTCTGAAAACAGCACTTTATTACTTTAAAAAAATGTGTTTATACATGAAACTTCCCAAGACTGTTGTTGGCTTCTTTAACAAGACTGGAATGGTTTAATGAATATCAAACTTTATGTAGGGATCAAAAACAGATTTTTAACCACTATTTAAATAACTTTTTAAACAGGGCATGGGCATTTAAATATAGTATATATATATATATATATATATATATATATATATATATATATATATATATATATATATATATATATAATCTGCAGTTGATGTGCTCTGTCTTTTAAAATGCTGTGATTGTAGAAGCCTTTTGGTGACTTTTACGCAATTTGATTGGCTCTTGTAAAGCTGAAATTTGTTCATATCCCGATTACCCACAATTCCGTAGTTACTGCTTTCTCCCACCTTAACTCAAAGCAAGGACATGTGGTGTTAGGGTTTTTAACCCTAACTCGCCATTCCCACACCCACACAAGCAACCGCAGACTGCCATCATCAGGTAAAACATAGAACATGCAACTCTTTCCAGATGACACGAGACACCCATCATCATGGTCCACCGGTGCTGTAGCAATTGATATACATGAACACTTTAACACATACACACCCACTTCAGGCTGCAGGACCATATCAACTTTACAAAAATAGAACTATATTTCCAGTCCATGCCTGGTATGAAGAGACGGCTGCCAAGTGCACTTTGAGGGTCATCAACCGTAGGCCTGACTGGGTGGGACCAGAGGTAATCCAGGATGCTGGCCTCTGGGCAGGACAGGGGGTCTAGCTCTGTGTCCTGACACCAAATTAAAAATCTCTTCAATTTGAAGGCGTAGCACTGGTGGGTTGACTGCTTTGGAGAGGCCGATAATATTATTTTTCCCCTTTAATTCTTCTTCCCCTTTGATTCTTTAAGCTTGCTATTCCTACCCACCCAGGTGGTATCCTCCTCGGCACAGTCCTGTGACATCAGATCTTACACGGTGGAAGCAAGAATCGGTGTGCCATATGCCAGGGGAGGTCGGTGGGTTGTTTGATATACCACTCCTAGAACTATCAACCTCAATTTTAGGGACGTGGATAAGGTACACTATCCACACTTATGGCAGACTCCTAGCAGTTCTCTGGGAGGAGGGGTAAAGGTGCACACCCCCTATTTAGGAAAAAGAGACTGCAGAACCAAGGCTGCAAGACAAGCATCCCAGTGTAACTCAAGGTGGATATGGTAATGGGAGGCACAGGTGTGTACTGACATCAGGTAACAGCCCTGCAGCCATTGAAGCAGCCATTGAGGCAACAGTATATCTGTTGGAATGAACCTTAAGCCCTGTAGCAGGCTCCCTACCAGCCAACCTATATAGTTATTTGAATGTTTAGAATGCTAGAAAATGATAATAGTGCATTGAGACATGTCAATTACTTTCATACTTGCATCACCTTGTATTACTGACTGACACGTTTTTTATTTTACTTTTTACTGACTAGTAACATTGGATGCTCTACTGCATTTGTGAAAGTATTGTCATGTTGTTCTAACAAAACAACACTTATCAAGACGTTTGGTATGCATTCTGGGAGTTGTAGTTCAAGCTACAGATCCTACAGTGGCCTAACGTCACTTACACACAGTTTTGCTGACTTGCTTGCAAATGGCTTGTGTAACAAGCACACTCCTTCAGGGGCGGGATTCCTTTCTGAGAGGAAAAGTCCCAGATGCTAGCCTGTTATCTTTTTTATTATTGTAACTCAGGGACCATTTAATATTTTTTCACCAAACTTTCGAAAGGCCCTACCTCAGCACAGACCACGTGTACCTTACTCGGTTTGGTGCAGAAATTCAGTACTGTGTAGCCTGTACATGAGAGCAAAAACAAACATGTTAAGTATAGGGGGAAAAAGGGAACATGCACATTTGTAGGCAAGTCCGACAAAGTCAAAGTTTTTTCACCAAGAAAGCAACAATATGTTTGGCGGAAGAGTTCATCAAAAGTTCATCATGCCCAGTGTTAAACATGGTTGAGGTAGTGTGATGGCATGGGCTTGCTTTTCTTCCTCAGGCACTGGCAACCTTTGTATTGTAAAGGATCTATAGTGAACATTATTGTTTTGACACAATATGTGCCACTAGTATTAACAAAGATAAGCAATAGATAAGATTACCTCAATCCCGGAGAGAGCCATCAGACTAATTTACAGATGGTCCACGATAATCCTGGAGGTTAGAGGCTTCTCTATCTGTGTCACCTCAATGACAGGTTTATATACTATATGGGCTTAGGACATACGTGACTGCAGTCCATTTTTGTTATCTTACTAATTATCAATAGAATTTATTCCTTTAACTGTTACTCCATTCACGTGTAACCAACCTTTAACCAATCTCTTTTACAAGGTTAAAGTGTATAATTGTTTACCGTACATTTCTGCACATGCTTTATCTCTCTAATCATTTTAAACACAGCACCTTTAGTAAACGTGTTTGACATTATTCACTGTACCCTCATATGATATTTCCATCCTACAATGTGGAAGGATACATTGTCTTGGGCCCTATTACCCAAACAGTACATTTATACTCATATTTCTTATTGTAACTCAGTATGCCAAAAACAGCTATGTTTTTTTTTGATCAAATGCAGACACTGGTCTCATTTTTTATTCCTGTGATGCCATCACCTGCCTGTTATATCTCATGGGTCAGACCTGGCATTAATCAAATTTAGAAAAAACACTGTTCATTTGCTCTCTTTTAGATATTGGTTCCAGTGTTTAAAGAATCAGGAGACAGACAGTTGTAATCCACTCAGAACAGGCTTTAATTATAATCCTGGTCTGGTGACCAAACAATAATTCCTGGCAGTACACAACAATGTGTAATGCACTGGTATAAATAAATGGGTTGCAGTCCCAAATAATAATTACAGTTCCACACACAATACACCACCATGGTCACCAGTCCTGTAGTGATCGTGGTGCAAATACAATTGGTGATACCGGTGCAGTGCTGTTCCGGGTTGGTGCTGGCCTCTGGCGAAAGCTCCAGAACGTGTTAGCTGTCTACTAATAACAATAGCAAACAATTAGTGACAAACAAACAAAACACTCAAGATACTGTTTCACACACAGGTCCTTCCGGGTCTTTCATTAACCATAAACAAAGGAACAGATCACGTCGCTCCGTCCCCTATTTGTACCGTCACTCATGACCCCTTGGTAAACGATTGCAGCCGCTCCTCCCATCCGCGACTGCCACATCGTTTCCCTTCCGGGTCGATGATTTAGTGTACTGGAGCTCCGCCCCCTTTCTAGATGACAGACTTCCTTTGAACCCTGGGAATTAATTGTCAGGCCAGGGGACCTCTGTTCCTTTTACTTAGTGCCCTCGCAGGTTGGGAGGGAGATTTACCACCAAGAATCATTCTGTTTCTGTCACAGGTCGTTATCATTTTTTTGACTGAATTGTTCAGCAATGTTTTGCTTTATGAAAAATATATTATCAGATTCCTGATAGAACAAAGGCAAGGCTTGTTTACTCGCTTATGAACTTCGAATCCCAATTATCTTTGGGTAATACATTTATGGTAATCTTTTAAAACATAGTACCAGTATAAATGTTCAGTAGACTTAACATAAGGGCATGTGATGAGTTGGCAACAACAGGTAAAATGCATTTTTGCATAATTTGAATTATTGAACTTTTTGTGTGTGAAGTTCTAAAGTTTGTATCAGCCAAAACTCATTGTTTAAACATATTATTGCACCACTTTACATATTAAACCAAAAAAAAATATGTAAAAAGGAATTGGGGAATGTTCTAATCAGCACATTTTATGCCCCTTTCACACTGTCATGCTCTACCCGGGTCAGAAACCTACTCGGGTCAGGACCCGGTGTCATGCGGGTCGGCTACGCGATTTCACACTGCTTTTGATAAAACAGGATTGACCTGGGTGACAGACGCAAGTACAGAATGTGCATATAAAAGCTTTTCTGGTTTCAACCGTCGGCCCAAACGTTAATTAGAGCAAATTCTTCTTCATCCCTGCTGCGATCTGGCTCATGGTGTGTCTCAAGCAACAAAAATATGGCTAAACAGAATAAACAGAAACATTCCTTGCGGAAGTGAAATCAAATAAATAATAATACAATTTACGCCTTGAAAAATGTAAACATACCTTTGCTTCAATATCCATTAATTTACATTATGCATAAAAAACAGCTTGTCTCTCCATTGGTTCAGTAGGTCACCAGGTATGGCAAGCCGTTTTAACACATAATCCTCAATATCTGATATCAACAATTCTATTACTGATCAAAAATAGATTTTTTAATAGAATTTTTGATGTCAAAACATAATTGTAGATGTCAAAAACAGAATTGTTGATATGAAAAATAGTACCTTTTATTTTGATATCATAAATAAAAAAATATATAAAAAATTATAATAATACATTTGAAGTGATTATTAAATTAGTAGTAAAGTACTGTATTTGTTGTAGCTCTGCATAAATGTGACTGAAAGAGATTAAAACATGACTTGAGCAAGCCCTACCCTTGTTTAACCAATTAGATTGTATTTTGGTGAAAATTCAGAACAGACTTTTTGCGCATGCAGATAAATTTACTAAATAATTGACTAAAAATAACCACAGGATTTAGGCGGAGCTAAACATCTTTTACATCGTGTTTAACAGGTAAAAATGCTTTATGAAAATGTCCCTAAATGTACATTAGGCTATAATCAAATAATAGATACACTTTATATGTGCTTGAATCAAGAAACTTCAGTGTAGGCCTACATTTTTTGCAAACATATTTTTATTTTTAATGCATTGCTTTGGTGATAATAAGTGCTCTTGAGATGGCTGCAATTGCGATACACAAATGCAGGGCAGCTCTTTAACAATATGTTGTATTTTTCACTACAGACCTGATGCAACTAACTGGGAATCAGTTCAGTGTGTTACATTTCTTGCATTCCATCAATTTGGCTATGTGAAAATGTTCTTGGCTTCCTTAGCCGTACCCACTGAGGTAGGTGTTTATTACTTAATGTATTCTCTTTGAAATGTAGTTATTTATCATTTAAAATTATGTCAATGGTGAGTGGTGCAAGTAAGGATCCAATGTCTACAACAGCAGGTATACAGTCGCAGACAAAAGTATTTGGGCAGTTTTAAAAAAATAGAAAAAACCACAAAGAATGTGATTGCTATCATTTCTAATTGTTCTATTGAAATATATAAAGTAGAGATTCAGCTTTATAATAAAACAACACGTTATTACATAACATGCATAACAGCATGCAAAAACTAATTTCATACGTTGACAAAAGTATTTGGGCACCCTTACATTAGTATTTTGTGTTCCCACCCTTTTTTGCATTTTCAAACCAGTTCCTGACATCTTTCCGGATATATTTTTATCAATTTTTCATCACATACAGTTCTGCAATCGACTTTGGTTTTCTTTTTGCAACAGCAGCCTTTGTCAATCCATAACATCTCGATGGGTTTCAAGTCTGGGGACTGAGATGGCCAATCCATAACTGTAATCTTCCTTTTTTTTCAGAAATTCCATTGTAGACTTCGCAGCAGAGCATGTGAGCGGAGCATTGCTCAATCATATTTGAATCTGCTCAACTCTACAGATTTTAATTCCACAGTTCGCTCCATTCACGTTCCACTCCGCTACTTTTAATTCCCCAGACCGCTCCGCTGCTTTTAATTCTGTGGCTAATATTTACTTGGCTTGGGTGACCTTGCAAAGATTATATCTTGCTCTCAATTGATTGTGGAGGCTCTTGCACTTTTCTCTCTTCCTCTCCTGTTTCTGTTTTTTTTTAAAACCTGGATTATTACACGTTTGATTTTGTGTCACTGAGGGGGGGGGGGGGGGTGTCAATGTCAGTAAATTTCAGTAATCAGTAAGGAGGGACTCACTCGCTCTCTATGTGATACTGACCCAGCGTCATACACAGAGAGCGACTCCCTTGAAATGTATTATCAAAAATGTAAAAGCAATACAAGAATTAAAGACAAGATTAAAGAAAAGTTTAACCATCTTTATTAATCTCTGCTTTATATGAAACCAAACCACAAAAACAGGTGCCTTTTTTAAATTCCAATACGACTCTTTGCCAATGGAGATGAAATCACCACATTCTTTTTCATCGTGTTCTCCTTCTGCCTTGCGGGATATTTATTTAGACTTTTAGAGAGACATAGATACTTGCCACCTTCCTTCTTAAAAAATCATTCTGCATACTCCATCATTAATATTAGTATGGTATGGTTCGCCTATAGCAGTGTGCTTCAACCCCCCCGGGTCATTCGCATCAGAATCACTGGCACGGTGGCACTCGTGCTACATGCAGTGTAAAGAGTAAGGACGATTGAAAACGTTATTGAAGATTTACCACACAGGGCACATTAACATTTTTTTAAGTGATGTATCCTGACCATCAGCGTTAATGTGCAAATTTACTTTATTAGGCACAACACATGCACTGCTCGGGAAATTGTGTAGTGGGAGCGGGGCCAGATGTTTTTTCACTCCCAGTCTGCTCAACCACTTTATCCACTCAACTCCAGCTCCAAGCAGATTGGTCCCGCTCCGCTCATGCTCCACTCCGTTCACATGCTCTGCTTCGCAGAATGATTAGGGTCGTTATCCTTCTGAAATACAAACTTCCTTCCAATAAGCAAATGAGAGTGCAAAATGTCTTGATATTTTGCAGCATTCATTGATCCTTCTACAATACAAAGGTCGCCAGTGCCTGAGGATGAAAAACAAGCCCATACCATCACACAACCTCCACCATGTTTGACACTGGGCATGATGAACTTTCCTTGAAATTCTTCTCCTCTCTTTTTCAAAACATATTGTTGCATTCTTGGTGAAAAAAGTTATATTTTGGATTCGTCTGACCATAAAATTTGGTTGAAGAAATCATCAGGCTTCTTCAAGGTTTGCATCTTGGTTTTCGCACATGGACATTCATCTTGTTAAGGTATCGTTGAATTGTTCGCTTGTGGATTTCTTAACCATCTTCTCTCAATTCTTGTGTCAAATCTTTTGCAGTAATCCAAGGATTTTGCTGGGCTGCTTGAACGATTCTTCCAGATTTTGCAGAACTCTTTCTTGCTCTTCCACACCTGGAGCTCGTTGCAGTAGTTCCTGTTCTCCTGTGCCCATGGTCCGTGGTGCTGCCTCAGGTTGTGGTGATGTGGCAGTGCAGGTGCTCCAGGTGGAAGTGCTGGCTCCAAAGCCAGCTCCCGAATCCGTCTCCGTTTGCTCACAAAATACAAAAACAACAACAATGCTCCGGTGTCTTTACTCACATAGCTGCATCCCCTTTGTACTGCTAAACTCCTCCCTGTGATCAGTGCGGTGCCACGCTCTATCCAATCGCCGCTCGCAAAACAGCTGATCACAATAGCACTGTTCAGCAGTATTACAGCTACGTCCTTTCACCAAGATGGCCGACTTCCAGTTCTGTCCTACCATCGAGTCAGCCCATCCCTGTGAAGGCCTACCATCAACCTTACTTAGTGCCCTTCCCAGTCGGGAGGTAGATTTACAGTTTAGATTCATTCTCTCCCGTTCACACCAAGTTATTGAAGGAAAACAAAAACTTGCTCTCCAGAAAAGAAGTACGCAAGGTAAATATCGAAACAGCATAATATGTTAGTAGTGTGTAATATATTATGAACTTCAATATAATTCAACTGGAAATAATATTGCAAGCCTGCATAATAATATTATTATTATTTGTTTATTTAGCAGGCGTGTTTATCCAAGGCGACTTACAGAGACTAGGGTGTGTGAACTATGCATCAGCTGCAGTCACTTACAACAATGTCTCACCTGAAAGACGGAGCACAAGGAGGTTAAGGGACTTGCTTAGGGTCACACAGTGAGTCAGTGAGTGGACCGGGATTTGAACTGGGGACCTCCTGGTTACAAGCCCTTTTCTTTAACCATTGGACCACACAGTCTCCTATCATCTGAAATTGCATTCCCAGCACATTATGTAAAATGTTAATGTTTCTTTTTCTTTTATGTACATGTTTCTCATATTCCAAAAACATAATTTCAACAATGGAATACATTCACAGTTAAAATAGTATACTGGTGGTATATGCAACATTAAAAGTATAATTTTGTATAGGAAGTGTTGAATTAATAGCCCCCTATTTATATTTTGTAATGGTATTGGGTGGGCAGATTAAGAGCAGTAAAAAATTCTGTCCAATTATTCAATTGTGGATATTTCTAATAGATGCTGCCTTACTTTGTAAAGGATATGGAACAGTCTTGATTCTTAACATTCTTGACAGCCACCCTTTAGAAATGCGTGCCGTTTTCAAAGAAATGTCTGGGTTGCAGAGTTTCATTGATTAAGTTGGTTTGTGTTTAGGTGTGACAGCAAGTCATTACTGAGTTCCTTGAGCCAGTGTGTGAGCTGGCTGCATTACTAGCAGCTTGTGCTGTGATGTATAGCTCCAGATGCTTGGACCAATTGACTGTAAAATTGCTCTCTGTTTCTGGCAGTGCAAAGAAGCTGTAGCTTGCAGCCGACCCCCTCATTATTCTCTTCCTTCCCTGCCATCCCGGCTTTAAGAAACATATGGAATCAATTAGAAATGTCTGCTGTTAACTAAGGGGCTGATGAGATTTGCACGTGAGTTTGGAATTGCTCAGTCCTTTATTGTGTCCATGAACATCTGCAGTTTCAGGTGGTCATTTTTTTGGTAGAAATTTTCCAGGATTTATTTACAATAAAAGCAACAGTGTTGTTAAATCATAGTTTGTTTAACAGACCATTAACAATCAATGGAGAATTAACTGGGGCTGGAATTGTAATTTCTACAGACTTAAAATGAAACTTTAAACATTAAAAAAGAACAAGGCTGTCTCTTTGCTTGTCTACACGTCTTGTTACATGTATCTGCTGCCGGTATTTGATATATGATTTTTGTTTAGGATAAGTAAATTACCGTAAATATTTAAAACAAATCATTTAACATTAAGAATATCATTTTAAAACAAATATGGGGATTTTTTAAAATTTATCACAACCATTCTTTTGTCATACTAACCAATTGTGCTTTAAAAAATAGTTATATGCAAACAAATCAGTTTATCTTTTGACACCCTGTCGTGGATTATTGCTTACATGTATACATATTAGGACCCCAATTGATATTTTTAGAACCCCAAAATCTTTTTGTGTTTGGCTTGGGGTTGTCTTGTGAAAGACCCCATCGTGATGCAGAAAATGCACTCTTATCTGAAGAAAAAGATCCGACCATCTCATCATGTCAAAGGCCCTGTCCACACTACATAACCAATCTCGAGAGCCGTACTCAAAAACTTTGAATTAATCCAGCTCAAAGCGTCCACACTAAAGTACGGTTACATGTTTGGTCGGGTTTAATGCTTACAAACACTATTAAAAAAGTCTGGTTGCAGACATTATCCCACCGTGCACTGTATTTTATGTTTACAACCTGGCAAATATGAAGCCTGTGCCCACGGAAGACATAGTGCTTCTTAGCATGAATGTGTGGACGCTTTGAGCTGGATTAATTCATTTCAGTCGCAAGACAACCCCAAGCTGAACACGAAAAAATTTCGGGGTTCTAAAAATGTCAATTGACGCTAAGCTGATGGGGTTGATCCGATCCCGATGGGGTCGGATTTTGGCTTGGAGTCATATATATATATTGTATTTGTATGTACAAATAATGTGATATCTTGTAACACTTGTAAATCGCCCTGGATAAGGACGTCTGCTAAGAAATTAATAATAATAAAAATAGCTGTGGTAGTGCATATATGCAATTGGCAACATTTTAAGATGTAAATGGAGACATAATTATTTTTATTCAAGAGATTGTTTAGGGAAACTTTCCAAAATAAATGTAGGAAAGGTAATGATATATAGTCAAGTTGCTAGATATAAATGGTCAAGATTTTTTTAATCAGAAGAAAAGCATTTTGAAGTCGAGCCAATCGATTAACAGTGGCTTAAACTAGGAAAAAATGAATTTAATGGCACTCATAATGAAAAGTGAGTCAAATGAAAAACTTTGTGCCAAAACATTTAAAAAAGATTTCTGTGATATATGGCACCCTTAATGTACTTATTGCAATTTATTATTGCACAGGACTTTTCCTTAATAAAGTGCCAGCAGTGACCTGTGAATTTATAACCAGGTGGTCTCTCCTATTGTTTAAAATGGCACACATGGAACACATGCGTTGTAATTTCACTTTAATGATGTAACACTTGGGTTTGCTAGACCGTTTGAAGGCTGCAGGAACACGAGTGGTTAAGTGCTTCAGACATTGCATGTCCCACAGTAATTACCGGCTGGTTCCCAATAATGGCTATTGGCAGCGATCCACAAATGAAGTCATAGCAATTTAAGGGGAGAGCTAATAAAAATACACCTGCCTCGTAGTATAAAATGAGTCTTTAATTTTGGTGCTTTGAACTTCTATTTGCAGCCCACAGTGTTAACCAAGTTATATATTATTGTGAGGGCATTGTCTGAGGTTGCAAATGATCTGTGGCCATTGTGACCATTCAGACTTTTGAGTCATGGTGACATCATCTACTGTAGATGGAATTGTGCTATTGTGGAGCTGATGGTGACCCAGTCTGACCTGCTGTGCCTATGACAGGGATAGAATTCGGGAAATGTACATGTCACGTAAGAATCAAGGATTATTTTTGTGTGTATCATATAATGTGAGAATGATTATCAAATAATGTAAGTTTACTTTCCCATGAAATCCAGAAGTGGTCTATTTTTTTTGCTACTGACATTCTAGGGTCAAGGTTGTGAATAGCCAGATGGGAAGAAGCAGTTTTTAAAGATTTCCTCATATGCCATTCCCAGCTTCCCAGCTCTAACAAACTAGAGTAAAGTTAGATTATAGCATATGTGACAAAATATCAGTAAGGACTGAGTAAAAGACAAAGTACATCACTTTAAAACTTATTTAAGTCTTGACTTGGAGCCCATACAGTGGCACTGTGAGGTGTTTAGAGGTCACGACCAGGTAGAATTACATTACTGGCAGGACATTTCAGGTGACAGTAATACTCTGTGGCACTGGCGGGAAGGACAGAGATGAAAAAAAAATGTATAGATCACAGAAGGAGGCCATGGAATAATAAGGTCTGGAAAACTTTTTTTAAAAATTACATCATTTGAACAAAAAAAGAGCATTGCTCTGAGGGATTGAGAGTAAATCTTTCTTTTCCCCCAGACTGATAAATTTTATAAGTGTTGTCTTTTTTTTTTTTTTTTTTCCTGGTAAACACTCAACTAACCACCTACGTACAGAATGACTCAGATTCGGAAATGAAAATGTTAAATCTATGTTTTTTAAAAGGAGAGACTTGTATGTTCTGTACATTTTATATTAATTCACTATGAAATGAACATGTACTGTATATGTGTCAGTTATCAGAGACAGGTCTTTTTTTGGAATAAAGAACTCATACATTAGTTGTCTAATTGTATGTACATCACACAGGTGAGTTTTGCTTACTGTATATCTTTTGGGCTTTCGTAGATAACATCATGTAATGTTAATATAATAAAAAATATATAATATTGAAAAGTACTTTAAAATACTTGAACAACAAAGAAATATGTTAACTCTTTAATGTCCACCCAATGTTAAATATCCCGCCGATGACCTGGCCCTTTAACTCTTTTTACTCAGGCACTGTAAGAGACAGCCCTTCAAGAGCTTCAAAAAGAGGTCCTACTTGTCACAAAGACCATGTGAGGAGACAGCAGTGAATACAAGTGTTTTGCAATGTCACTGCTGCGCTGGTGCAGTAAACAAACATTTTCACACAAAACCTTTACAAAATAAGAGAAATGGCGACATCGAAGGCACAAGGATCCATTTTCTGTTAAATAAATATATATTTGTTTTTTGTGTTTGTGGATCAGATGCACAAGACCAGAGCTGTTTAGGGTTATGTTGCCATGGTCATCACTGTGAACAGCCCCATCTTGTGCCACATGATCAGGGTCCCAGGGACAAATAATTTAAATTATTTCTTTATTTCTTTTTTTTCTTTTCGTTTTCTTTTGCACATTTTCAAATAATCATTTTTTTTATTTGTTTTTTGGTTGCTTTTGGTCCCTTTTGTATATCTGGCCATAATTTATTGTCTAATTTGTGCAATTAATTTTTTTTTTACATGTTCCCTACATGTTGAAGTTTCATTGTACACGGTCAGATTTGAGCTGGTCATGCTAAAATAATTTTTACAAACCATAAATAATGTTTTTTTCAGTGGTTTTTGTTATCGCTATTAAACAGAGTGAGTCTCAGACTGTGTCACTTTTTTTGTGGAAGCCTAGTGTGTGCACATTCATTTCATGTATGACATGTACCTGTAACCTTTATAGTTAAAGAGTTATAGCCACAAATCTAACAACAGTAAAACACTGCTGAAAATAGCTTGTGCCCTAAATAGATATTTCAGATGTTTCAAACCTTGTCAGTAGTCAAAAGGTCTATACACAGGTCTCAGCCTTCACACAGACAACAACCCCTCCATTGTAACAGCAGTCCTTATATATATGCCTGCCTGGTTTTAGACAGGTGTGTCTCATTAGGAAACTCTGTGTTTTTCCTACCTGGCTTTTCTCTGTTCACAGAGATTGTTTAACCGATCAGGACTACACCCGCCTCCCCCCAATACTCAAATTCACTTTTAAAGGGTACAAACTATGCATTATTGGGGGTCCTTTATACCTCCCCTCTATAACCTTTCTCCTTACTTTATCACACACCCTCCCCCTCCCAGCTAAGATCCAACAGACTATTACAGCTCTATTGTATGACTTTTTTTTTTTAGCCTCTTGAGCCTGCCACATTTTTTTTACAACAGGCATGACAGCTGTAATGCCGGATCTGTGTTCAATAATACTGCAATACGAGGTTAACTCTTGGTCCCATATCTCTTTTGCAATATCTAATAATCCCCTGGGATGTTTCCCATATAACAACTCGAACAATGAAAATCCTGTGTAAGCTCCATGTACCTCTTGAATGACAAACATTAAATATGGCAACAAAAAAATCCACATGTAACATTTGATCTGTTACCTTGCGGAGCATAGCCTTGCTGACCAAGGTATCCCGTTCATGTCTCCAGTAACTAAAGAATAGTGTACATAGCTAAAGATTAAGCAGTTAAGAACGTTTGTATACCACCTCAAGATACTGATTCAAGATACTGAGTGGCATAGTCAAGTATGCCTAAAATGTGTTGGTGGCTTCTAGTGGACTTTTCCAAGGGACCTACTGTACCAGATCTTTAGCAATACACTTCAATAATTGGTAGTGGCACTAAAGGGCTGCGGAATGATTTAAACAGCCATGCGCTGACATTTATCAGTTTATTATCCTTTATTCTTCTGGATTTTACATTAGCTAATTGTATTTATTCTAAAACTACAAATTGTAGGTCATTCATGTTATGTTTATTTTTTATTTGTGTTGAAGTATTGGCTCATTTACTTTTGTATTTCCTATGTTTGATAGGTGATTCTGTATTATTTTATATAATGTTGTATCTGTCTCTCCTAGATATTTAATTTTATTAAAACATGTTTGTACTATTCAATCTTTGATGCAGCTGGTGTCTTTGTCATTTTGTGTAGCTCTATGCAGTGTGTCTTCAATCATTTACTGGATGCAAATGGAACCGGCTGCCAGGTTCCTTAATGCAGCGTCAATAAGGCAAACGTTTGCTGTATTTATTTTTAAGTAATGAAAATGTCTATACTTACACTATTTATTGCAATGTAGCTTGGAATGCAGCATCCTTTATAGAGTGTTATTATGTTGGTGGTGCAGGATGGGCTAGTATGAATAGCTATAATTGGGCTTTATGGGGTAAGCCATTACAACTGTTGAGTTGAAGATTATGCATGTGGGGTAGTGATTCCTCAATGAACTGTATTATGATGAGCCAACATTTGAGAGCTTTATCCTTCAAAGAAACATGACATTATTTTTGCTGTTTTTGACATTTCCCCGGTCACCTGATAAAATAGAATGTCTTCTTGGTCCTCATGGTGTTGTTTATTGGCCTTCTTTTACATCTTCCCACAGTGGGGAGTCCAGCTGAAAGAAATGTCTGTATTGGAGATTAGGCCTAAAAACCTGCTTCCTCAGCTCTGAAGAGGATGTTACAGCATTGACTTGGGGTTGCTAAGGAGACTGAGGAGAGGAATGATAGCCAGCTTTCAGGTCCCTCTGGACCAATACATTTTCCCTGTTCTCTTTGGAATCCTGTTGAACTGATTTACAGAACCTCCAGGGAGACAAAAGTCTTATGGCTTTGGCTTTCCCGATTGCACCATCAAAGTGCAGAGTTTGATTTTGTGAGGCAGATGTCCTACCTTACATTTATTTTTTCATCTGTTTTTTGGACATGGTGCTGTCACTGCTGCCAACTTTCCAAGGTCTCCACTCTCCTGGAATGGGGAAGCCACCCTGTTTGGCAGCAGCAAAAACACAACATATATTTTAAACTGGCAGATTCACAGTCTCCCTAATAGTAATGAGGCATCAGGAAATGTTTGGCTGTTGCTTGACCCCCTTTCGCTCTTATTAATTCTTAGCTGAAAATAGCTAACATGGCAGAGTCACATCAAGCGTTTTTACTGTACATTAGTGTGGCAAAGTGGTAATGACGTGCAGGTGAGTGCAGTGCAGAGTAATCACACAAACAACGTTGGTACAGGTGCAAGGGTGTTTATTTAATTCAATAAATGTCCAGAGCCTTAAGGCAAACCTGCAAATAATAATACTGTTGGAAGTGATACAGCAGCGTGTATCATTTCTGATTTGTAATCCCCGGGTTTGACCCGTAACCCAAAAGTCCTGTTCAGTCACCGACACAAAACACAAAACACAGACACAGTTTGACGGTGCGTGATTCTAGTGCTCGTGGTGCAAACAAAGACAGTGCTGGTAGTGAAAAGAGTGAATGGTGAAGTCCGGGTTTGTCGATGGCCTGCGGCTGCAGCTCCGGATCGTGCTCAGTATCCATCAGTGGCTAGACAATACACAAGACACACAGGTTTAGACACAGACACGAAAACACTCACAGTTTCTCCACAAATACGGGCTCCTTCTTGGTTAGTTCGTTTAACCATATACAAAGGAACAGATCACTCAAGCCATGCCCCCTATTTATACCCTCGCCCATGACCCCGAGGTTAACGAGCGCATCCGCTCCTCCAGTCCTCGGATGCCACGCCGCTTACCGTCTGGGTCACTGAGCTCGGGTGCCATAGCTCCGCCCCTTTCCGAACTGACCGACTTCCATCTACCCTACGGAATAAATTGTCGTGCCATTTCATTTAGGGTACTCTGTTCCTCGTGCACCGTGCCCTCACAGGTCGAGAGGGAGATCTAACACTAAGACTCATTCGATCTCTGTCACAATTAGTAAAGGTACAGACTTGATAGACCTGACTAATAGTAACGTGTTTATCTTGATTTTGAATACACCTTGGTCAGTAATTCTAAAATACAGGCTTTCGAGACAACATACTATATGTCTCTTCATAAGGTTAAAGGGGATTTATTTTAAACTTTTGGGAATACACTTCTGAACACCTAATCTGGCCATGCATGCAGCACGTGTCACATAGATAAACACAAGAGTTTTGTCTACAGCACTACACTTAAAAAAAAAAAAAAAATTAAGTTGAATTTCCCCCATAATCAGTATTGAATCCGGCAACACATGTTTACAATGCATCCCATCATCCTTCATTTAAATTCCTGGCATCTTTTCTAGAGCTGTCCTTCATGCTGCTCAAATGACAAATAAGATGTTTTTTTAATAAACCACAAAACTGTAACCCATGTACATTCTAGTAAAGTAGAAAAAAAATGTATTGGAATACATTTTGCTTGTCCTTAATCTGTTACCTTGAATTATTGTATACTAAGCGTAGTGTGCCAATACTTTTGTCTGTAACTGTAATAGTTACATTTTCACTTTCTGACTCACTTTGTATCATAAGAGTTATTGTCAGCTGGTGGATGATAACACATTTAAAATAGTTAGGTGTCATGTAATAGGCAAAGCAAATACCATATACAGAACACAGTACCTTTGTGATAAAAAAAAGAAAACTAAAGTGTTCCTTACACACATGGAACAAATAGGTATCCTACAAAAGTGAATGCAGGCCATGTTAAACATAGCAGTAAATCTGCGGCAGTATCAGTGAAAACGGAAGAATAAGAACATGCTCCTGTTTCCCATAAGCCTGGGCTTGTGATCAAATTAACGTTGAAACTCCCTAATTTGATCCTGCAGTGAGGGGTGCCCATGAATGAATCATCTATGTTTGTGGGAGGCTACTTTGTAAGTAATAGTAAAGGAATGGGAGACAGATGTTTTGTGTTTAAAGCCAGTTGCACTATAGGCATTTTGTGTTACCTAACGTGCAGGCAGCCATATGGAAGAATGGGTTTGGAAACATCCCATTACAAGTAATATATCACAAGCTGACAGCAAGGATTTCAACTTGTTTTGATTTCAGTCATGAATGCAGCTGCACAACTGGCTGTCTGAAATATGTTTAACCCTTCATCTAGAGTGCTGCAGTTCTGATGTAGTAATGAATGATATAGGATGTTTAATACATGTCAATGTTACTTGTAAACATACTTCTGAAGCATGTGAAAATGTAGTAACAAAAAACAATATGCTGTAATACAGTACACAGTGTATATATATACTGATCAAGGAGGTCGTGAGATAAATTCAAATAAAGCTAATCAGGTTCTCGCTCCTGTTGGGTAAAACAAATACTACTCAAAAATAATATATTTGGAATATACATGCTTTGTTTTATTATTCTGTTTGAATCTGGTCACATAGACATGATAGCAACTTTTAAGGTGTCTTTCGGTATGCACCAATGTATGTCAATCTATATTGAGAACCGCTCATTCAACCTTGCTTTGAGTATTCCTTAGCCCTATTCACACAGTTTTGACCTTTATGTTTTTAAAGTATGCCTTGGTGAAGTTTTGTATGCATGGATCTGTTCTAATAACAGTGTGATGAAACTTTTTTTGAAAAAAAAAAAAAATACAATAATATATTCCTCATGTTTATTGGATGAGCTATTAAATAAAGCCTAAATATTCTATTATATTCCATCTTGTGTTTTGTGAAACATTCATGAAAGTAACAAAAGTAAAGCTAGACTATTACAATTATAATAAGAGATTGCAGAATAAACTGTGCTTCAAATGTTAATGTTTATTTATTACATTTTCCATTACTTTCTTATGATGTTCTTTTGCAATGATTCTTAGTGGTTATTGGCACTGATGCCCCAATATGTTGGTGGGGCCATTAGAAGTTATTTCACAATAAGAACATAAGAAAGTTTACAAACGAGAGGAGGCCATTCAGCCCATCTTGCTCATTTGTTTGTTAGTAGCATATTGATCCCAGAATCTCGTCAAGCAGCTTCTTAACTGATCCCAGGGTGTCAGCTTCTACAACATTACTGGGGAGCTGGTTCCAGACCCTCACAATTCTCTGTGTAAAAAAGTGCTTTCTATTTCCTGTTCTGAATGCCCCTTTATCTAATCTCCATTTGTGACCCCTGGTCCTTGTTTCTTTTTTTAAAGTCAAAAAAGTCCCCTGGGTCGACATTGTCTATACCTTTTAGGATTTTGAATGCTTCAATCAGATCACCGCGTAGTCTTCTTTGTTCAAGACTGAATAGGTTCAATTCTTTTAGCCTGTCTGCATACGACATGCTTTTTAAACCCAGGATAATTCTGGTTGCTCTTCTTTGCACTCTTTCTAGAGCAGTAATATCCTTTTTGTAACGAGGTGACCAGAACTGAACACAGTATTCTAGATGAGGTCTTACTAATGCATTGTAAAGTTTTAACATTACTTCCCTTGATTTAAATTCAAAAATTGTTCCTTGTAGTAATTTCTTCAAACATAATGAAGTATAAATGTGTCATTCTCTATGTATAGAACATAGCTGCTTACTGCCTTGCAGAAACATGCACAGGTTTGCAAAACCATCTGATATTTAGCTTTTCTACATCCTGGAAGATTCAGTGAATGCTACTGGTGATGTAAAAACAGCATTATTCCACAAATTACTGATAATAGATTTCTAACATATATTACAGCAGTATAAATACAGATAACTCCTTTGAGAGGGGGTTTTTGGTAAGGAAAATACTGTTAGATTAAAGAAACTTCTGTTCAGAATTGCAGTTAGTTTGCAAACCTTCAAGAAGAGAAATCCCAGGGCTGCTTAGGACTTCGAGTCAAAATATCTCAAGCAGCAGGGAATATTCCAGTATTATTTCAGATCTATTTAACTTAACACTGATATATTTGAATAGTCAACATCCAAATGCGAGAATTAGGTGTAGGGGCTCTGGTGGTGCAGCAGGCTCTGCACGCTCAGTAGCCTCTCAAGCTTTTCACCTCTAGGTTCTAAGTTCAAATCCAGTGCTGGTCACAAGTGATTATTGTCGTAGCTTATTCTTGAAAGGCCCTGAGCTGCTGAGTGGCAGAGTATCCCTCACCTTCATTAAAATTCACAAAACATCTTAACAAAGATCAGAAAGAATAAGGTGCCAGCCTCGGTATTCAACATGGTTCAGGGGTGTTGTACATGAAATACAATTACAGTAGCTGCTGCAATATATCTGTTATGAGTCATATCAACCAATGAAATAAATACATACAGTATACTTATATATTGTGGATTATAACCTTTTTGGAAACTACTGTACTGTACTTAAAAATAATAATAATAATTTATGAAAAAATAAGTGGGTATGCATTCTAAAAGCCTACTTTGCATCTAGAACTTGGTTATTCATCCATATTTGCAAAGAAATACATTAGCTTTTCCCTGGATGAAATATTTGGAAACTAATAAGGAAAATAATGATGTCTTTCTAAAGACAACAACTGGGTGTCTGCTGTATCCCTGCCCTTTCGGGGGGACCTGTTGCCAGAACAGGTAGTCAGAAGCGGAAGGCAGGGAAAATTCCACTCTCTTAGGAAAACAGCTGCGGCTTCCACAGGAAACACTCATTTTTTCCCATCAGCCGAGACCTTTGATAGACAAGGGTCTGGCTTGGCAGAGCTTGCTAAGTAGGATGCAGTTTATGACCTAGAACGTATGAGAGAAACCGGGCAGAGCAGTTCCATTCCTGGCAGAGTTTGGTGGACATTCCCTAGACACTAGAATACATCTGGGTCTTTGACCTAAACCTTATGCATCATGGAGAGATGCTTGCCTCCCATTGACCCATAGTGACATATTACTATTCATTTATTAAATATTGTCCTTTAAGAAAACAAAATATTTCTTTATTGACTTGATCTTTATTTATTCTTTTTCTTTATCAATAAATAAAGGAAACTAAAATGACTGAAAAACCTTCTTACCTGCAAGAATGGTAAATTATGTAAATTGATGTTGTGTGTGTGTGCGAGGGGTGGGGGGTGTTAGGTAGTACTTGCATATAAAGTTGATTAAATACAGTTATTGGAATAAAATAGCATGCTATTTGTGCTTTTCTATTTTTTCAGCTGTTGTTTTTACACTGCACTGTGTGTTGGGGGAGTTTGAGCAGACAATCAGCTGTCAAGGCAAAACACCACTAGAAGATATATTCCCAACTCAGTGTGGACCAATGGCATGCTTCTAATATCTGATACTACAGGCAATAACATATTCCTTAAATATGTATTTTTCATTTCTCATGCATACTGTAAATTGGATTTACATTATAGTAGTTTAAATTTAATATAGCCTGATACTAACTGCAAAAAGAGCATCCATTCAGTGCTGTATGTTTCTGAACCAATGCAATATATATATAGAATACAAATAATGTAGTTACAGTCAGCACTGGGATATACGACACTCCGATACACGTCAGTTGCGTTTTACCGTCCTTGTATTAAGAAACAAATCAATCCCCAGTATATATGTGTAACAAATGAATGCACTTACCCATCACACGCGATTTTCCGACTCCGTCACAAGTTTTCTGATTCAAAGCCCATCTCTTCAATGTTACAATTTAGTTGAATATCCGTCACAGCCCGCTTTTTTTTCTCGTATGCGCAAATCAATCTTTATTGTGCATTAGATACTGTGATGTATTTTAATCTGTGATCTTTAGTTGCTTTTATGCATTTTCATTTGCAAGTGAAGTGTGACATTAGGGCCTTATCGAGCACTATATATTCTGCAATTCTGAATACTGACTTTGGATGCTGTTTTAATTCCTGAAACCGGGTTGTTGTTTTGTTTTTTTTAATCTTTTGCTAAATTGCATTGCCTTTTACGTTTTACGCAGTTCTGTGCATGGGTAACATTTTGTTTAATTTTGCTGTTTGTTCGTTAATGGGGAATTTTACATATTGCTACACGTACTGGATTTAAAAGTATGTACTGTATTACAGCACGTGTCCACAGTCATCTCTTTTGGCAAGTGATATTTTCAGAATCATATTGTTGTGAATTAACATTCTTCTTCTGTTTAAAATCTAGTACTGTACAAACAAAAACAACTATAGTACATCTAAATGGAAGCCTGCTTATTTTAAAACACAGTCCTTTCAGCAATGCATTTTTGACATTGATCTTTTTTGTGTTCCCTGAAAAATGGACAAGGGTTGGAATGGGCCAAAATGAAATAATCTGATATGCGTCATACTCTTAACCATCAATGAAGTCAAAATTGTATAGGGTCGGATATGTGAGTGCCAACTGTAGTAGGTTAATTGGTTATTAAGCATTCAACAGCTACTGTATAGTCTAGTGCAGTATAATATAACATACCGATATTGCAAATCTTGAGACAATATGATGTCAAATGTGTTTACTTAATTTTATATAGTTTCAATCTTACAAAATCCCATCAATGTTATTTTTTTGTATTGTTATTTTCTGAATGTCTTTTTTCAACTGTCTTCTTCTTGTGAATTTAAAAGCTCTGAAAGGTTAAAGATGGAGGGCTTGACAGGTTCAAATATGTGCCGGAAATTAACAAATAGTAAAGTAATTCACAGAATTTGCTATTTCATTCCAATATTCTGTGGACATATTGGAAACAGAATGTACCTAATACTACAGGGGTCCTGCTATGAAATTTTGATAAAGGAATCAGCTTTTCCATACATCACTGCTTAAAATAAAAAAGGCAGTTGAACCACGAAAACAAGTTACCTAATATTATAAAAAGGATCAAACAGTACTATAGTAGGACCACTGTAAATGTGTTCAAATAATAATAATAAAAGCAAATATACTTTATTTGCAGGTAAAATACATTTATTGATGATTTGTCTCATGTAATTATATTTTTGATCAGCTAATAATAATAATAATAATAATAATAATAATAATAATAATAATAATAATAATAAAACAATAGGGGAAACTTATACTGCTACCAATACCACCTGCTGGCCAGCTCATCAATAAATACAGAGTCAAGTAGATGTGAGGCTTTGACCTTTCCATTCTGTGGCTCCATGTGTTCTACAGTAGGGAAGAGTAGAAGTCACATTCTCACATTCAGAATGAGAGCAAAGTTTAAGTCAACAACACATAAAAAACACATTAAAATGGCAGTATTCTCAACTCTTCTTTAAAATAATGTTGAAAGATGATGCAATAATAGGAGTGTCAGGCTCTGCAGGGTGGCCTCTGCACCTGCTCTTCCTGCTGTGGTTATTCGCAAAACTATCCCTACAGGGAACCCAACACACATGGTCCCATCCTTTCCTTGGGATTCAATTAAAAGATTAGGGAGTGGATCCCTGCTGGTTCTACATGATGCTTGTATCCTCAACTATTTAAAACAGTAAAGCCCTGTGCTGCATTTAACATTTCTATCCAACCTTCATTTTGCACATTTAAAAGTATATGAAAAATATTTTACATTATTATCTGACTCAGATCATGGTATGAAAATAATGTGATATCTGTATAATGTGAAATAATGTGATATCTTGTAACAATTGTAAGTCACCCTGGATAAGGGCATCTGCTAAGAAATAATAATAATAATAATAATAATAATAATAATAATAATAATAATAATAATAATAATAATAATAATAGTCACTTTCTCTTTTACTCCTTGTATTGAACTTTATAGCATCTTTTAAAAGTACAAAGTAACAAAAATATGCTAACTGCGTGCTGACACTGCAAAACATCTTTATCAGAGTTTTTGTTAGTTTTGTTTTTTTATTCTTTATTAAAAAATAACTGTCATAATTAAAACTTAATCCTAAAGTAAAGCTACAGTTTGTTTGTGCTTATGAACTATACAGTTCTACCTCAGAATGACTTTCCTCAACAAATCTGTGAAAAGAGCTAGCTCTTAAATTGAAAATGTTCTTACCTGTGCTAAAGATGTAAAGCTTCCAAGGTTAGGCTAGTTTAACTGATTACCTGATGATGAGTTCCCTCTTCTGGTAAATGCTAATTGTGTTGAGTATATCACTGATTCTGTCTGTCCAGCAGTGGATAGAGCTGGCTTATTAAGCTCAACAGAATACAGCTGTGCTGGAGATCACAAAATCCCTGTTTCGAGACCCCATCCAATACTGTATGTGAGTTAATGCATTTGCTATAGGGGCATCCAATTAATCCTCTACAGTGGCATCAAGCTAATGGGATACCTACCAGTTAATAAATAGATAAGGAATGATACCTGCACGTGTGCTTTAATTCCTGTTGAGACTCTTAAATGGGTAGAGTGTATGTGACAAGTTCCCTCTATTGGTAAATGGCAAAGGTTGTGCTGTATGTCAGTGTTCCTATGAGCCCACCTGGAATGCTGTTTTTTATTTACTCAGCAGAATGGATGGTTGTGCTGGAGACTGCAGTCTTTTGTTCAAATCGAACAATCCAACCCTTCTGATATTATGGATAATTATCTTGTTCCCTAATGGAATCATTTGTTACACCTCAAACATTTTTTTAATCCAAACCAATTTTATACAGTTTTTCAAATTCTAAAAAAAAGTTGACAATCATATTTTAAGCAGTGTCACACCTGCAGAGATTATTATTATTATTATTATTATTATTATTATTATTATTGTCACTGTTTTTTCACTTTTATTATGAGCTTGAGATTGACAGTCATATTATTATTATTATTACTTTATTATTTGATTTGTACACGTTGCTGTAGATTTGTTGTACTGTTTTATAAGCACTGTTTGCAGGTGGACTAATGGACTAATGAGCCCCAGCTGAACAATTGGCCATAATACTAATTATGGGCTGAGCTGCTAGCTGTCGGTTATATATAGTCACCCGTTCGGTTGAATTGGGAGAGAGGACAATGAAGGGAATGTACTGACCGGGGAGCTGAGACGCAGAGGGACAGAACACTGAAGGGAATACACTGACCAGGGAGCTGAGACACTGAGAGACGAGACCAAAGGGAATCAACGTTGCCGAATATCTGCTACAAGCAATGCTGTTACCGGATTGTTTACCTGCTGACTCGAGTGCCTGGACCGATCCGTGGGCGTGTGCTGGCTGCAGTGAGGAAGCTGAATATGAAGAGACGTGGCTACCGACTGAAGTTTAAATTAAAGATAAGCGTAACTGCTGTGAAGCAGTTTGCGGTGTACTTGTTTCTAACACAGTATAACTTTAAAGTGGTTTAAAGTGGTTGATTTGATCTCGTTCTCTGTTTACATATCTAAACTTTATTTGCATTGTGTGTGTGTATATATATGTATATGTATGTATGTATGTATGTATGTATGTATGTATGTATGTATATATGTATATATATATAGATATATATATATATATATATCTATATATATATATATAGGATCATCAGGCAATAAACCAGGTAAAGACAAATATAGAGAAAAATAATAATAGCTCAATAATATTGGGGCATCAGTGCCAATAACCACTAAGAATCATTGCAAAAAAACATCATAAGAAAGTAATGGAAAATGTAATAAATAAACATTAACATTTGAAGCACAGTTTATTCTGCAATCTCTTATTATAATTGTAATAGTCTAGCTTTACTTTTGTTACTTTCATGAATGTTTCACAAAACACAAGATGGGATATAATAGAATATTTAGGCTTTATTTAATAGCTCATCATAATCAATATGAGGAATATATTATTTTATTTATTTTTTCAAGCAAAGTTTCATCACACATCACACTGTTATTAGAACAGATCCATGCATACAAAACTTTACCAAGGCATACTTTAAAAACATAATGGTCAAAACTGTGTGAATAGGGCTAAGGAATACTCAAAGCAAGGTTGAATGAGCGGTTCTCAATATAGATTGACATACATTGGTGCATACCGAAAGACACCTTAAAAGTTGCTATCATGTCTATGTGACCAGATTCAAACAGTTAGAATAATAAAACAAAGCATGTATATTCCAAATATATTATCTCCTTGCATATGCTGAAGGATTTTGATACTATCTCTCATTTTTGTGCACCTTGCTTTTCAATGATGGTGCCAGTGTAATTGTCTGGAGAACTGATGGAGAAATCCCACCCCCATTCCCTTTTTCCTTCCTGCTTGATAGCTTTGAATAGGCCTTTCTCTTTCCAATTTTTAAGCTCGGTAAAACTTATACGAATAAGAAAATATGTCCGACAAACGCCATGGAAAACGATTTAAGTCGACTTTTAAGAAGTTTTTACTCGCATGACAAGCTCGCTCGCTAGAGGTGTTTTTATTTTTACTCACAGCGACATTTTATTCGACAATTACATGGAAAACCGTAACGAGTGTATTTCTGGTCCTAGCGCCCGTTCTCGCCATTCCAGTGACGTCACATTGTTTAATGCGCATGCTCTGATGATAAAAACAAGTTGGCAGACGTGGAGCAAAGAAGAAACACAATTATTTTTCCAATTGCTGAACGAATATGATGTCTCTGCGCTTGATTTGTTTACATTTTAAGTTAAAAGTTTCTACCCATTCAGTAATTTTTTTTTTTTTAAAGGTCAATTTCTTATATATATTGTAGCAATCCCGGTTAACGCAGGCAGGCGCATCACACAGGACGAGGCAATCCACATACAGGCGGAGGGCGGGCGCAAACCTGGGACCTCTCGCAATAAAGCATAGCGCCGATACCGCTGTACAAAGGAGCCGACGTACACAATAACACAAACTGAGTAATAGTCGGAATTTGTTAATTTTATCTATTCAGTAATTCTCCCATTATAAAAGTGGGCTTTTGATTGGCTGATTTGGCGCCACTTGTCTCCTCCATTGGTGTGCCATGCAGTGGCCTGAAACCTAGTCTGCTGAAACCAAGTTCCAAGCGACAAAGTGGCTCTGTGTTCCCTCAGCTTTAAAATTAAGTTAAACAAACTGAATGTTTAATTACAATGTGTCTATTTCTTGAGAGCGTCCACTATATATATATATATATATATATATATATATATATATATATATATGTGTGTGTATATATATATATATGTGTGTGTGTATATATATATATATATATATATATATATTTATATATATTAGCTCAAAGAGCCAGCTGCCCAATGTTTTGATATGTTGTACATATCTTTCTCAAGGGAGCCTGTGTTTGAATAAAAATGTACACACACACATTTTAAATGGCTTTATAATACAACTGTTTTTCTTCTTTCTTTCTGCTTATGCAGTTTAGTAGTATGCATCCTAGTACACTGTGCTACACAAAATTGGAAGACTTCTAACAAATAAGCAGAAATAGAAAAAGCAACCTTTAAACTAGTGGGAAAACAATGCTGCAGGTTTTATACTTTTACCTTTTACGCATGCAACACTTACTTACATCATTTGACACTCACTGCAGGTTCAGTTTTGCCTAAACGGGATGTGCATTTTATTGTTGGTTTGAACTGCATATGTGGTACCAGGGTCAAGGTTCAATTTTTTTAGAGCTTAACTCCGTACAATTTACACTCGCTAGACTAGCGAGTTAAAAAAAAAAAATGTATGGAAAATCATCCTGCGAGTATATTTCTGGCGAATAACCTGAAAACGTAGCGTAGCGACACCTGCGAATTAGGCTATGACATCATGAAACGTCACAGGAAATTCCCTTTGACTCGCTAGAATTTGCAGTGAATGGAAAACCATTTTTTTGCCCTTATGTCGCTACTATTTTTGTAGCAATTTTACTGTTTCAATTTTTCTAGCAAAGTAACTTGTAAACTCATTCAATAAATGGATGGAAAGCACACTATTGTATGAGCTTGTTGCTGAAGATTCTGTGGATAACTGTGACTGTATGAGCTTAGTGCTGAAGATTCTGTGGATAACTGTGACTGTATGAGCTTAGTGCTGAAGATTCTGTGGATAACTGTGACTGTATGAGCTTAGTGCTGAAGATTCTGTGGATAACTGTGACTGTATGAGCTTAGTGTTGAAGATTCTGTGGATAACTGTGACTGTATGAGCTTAGTGCTGAAGATTCTGTGGATAACTGTGACTGTATGAGCTTAGTGCTGAAGATTCTGTGGATAACTGTGACTGTATGAGCTTAGTGCTGAAGATTCTGTCTTGACTCTGATTGATTGAAGCTGCTATATATTTTGTGTTATATTGTGTCTGCAGGCATTGCTATTTATTGTAATTTTATAATACTTTTTTTTTTCTTGGAACATATTACACTGTTTTTAAAAATTATTTATTATATTGGTTTTGGTTGTTTGTCTTGTTATCTGCCACAATTAAAGTGCCCCAGTAGACAATTGTGGTCGCACAATTGTAAGACATTTCAAACACATTTATCCTTGTGACAAAAGCACAGCACAGAGACAATGACCAGTGGATAAGAGTGGTGATAGCATAGGCCAAAGTGTACTTTATTAACCAGAGTGGAGATTGTATGTAATGGGTTATTAAGTGATGTTTCTACTGAATGAAGATCCTTTAAGAACTGACTAAGCAAAGTTCTGGGGTAAATTAGCTACTAGAAACCCAGCAAGCACAGATGGGCTGATTTTCAACCTTTTGCTCATAACTTTTTCTTGCGTTCTCAAATGTTTTGAAATGGCATTCTTCAGTATTTCCCATAACCCTTTGCAAACTTTTTTATCCTCTTGGGGAAATGTAGGCTTTTCACTTGATGAAGCTCTATGGACTACTGTCTGGAAAAATGTATAATTTCCAATCCACTCAGCCAGGAACTGTCTTTTTTTTAAAATATATCCCACGCACAGGCCCATTCAATTTAAGTGGGTGTTTCGCTTGACAAGTTATGTTGGAAATGTCACACACAATCAATACTTCAATTCAGATACTGTGAGAATAGTTTGTAAATCTCAATATACACAATATAAGGTACTAATATCAGGGATGCAAATCTGGCGCCATAGCGCCAGCAACATTAAATTCTGGTGCCAGTAGACATGTTTTATTTAATAGATGAAGATAGTTTCTCACTGGGTCTATACTCGCATGACCCACCCACACTCGTACACATACACAGGAGAGAAGGTTTATGTCATGTGGGAAGTTGTGAGAGGGGCTTGATTAGGATGGGGTTTAATCATTTAGTACCAGTAGGCTCTCTGGTGCTAACCTTCAAAACAGTCAAGCACCAATTTTCAAAACTATTTTCACCCCTGAATATGATGCTCTTCTACGTTTTCTTCCGAGTCTCCCTTGGCGAGGACAGGAAATTGTAGAACATGGATACAGACTCTTGTTTCCTGTTAAAAGGAGCAGCTTTTAAAGAACGTTGATGCATCCATATGTTTTCTGGATGTTTTCTTGCTGTCTTTCGCAATTGCTAATATAAAATGATAATTAAATTACCCGGTACAATACCTGGCAGATGGATATGACCGTCTATAACCTGTGCTCTGCTCAATCCTAACGTAAGTTTTGCCATTTTGTAACACTACATGAAAAATCGAAGAGAAAATTGTGATGGATGTCTTGTTGTTCCCATTACTCCAGTCCTTAATAAACCAATTCATCTTCTTAGACAGAGCATATCCTGAATTTTCAAAGGATTTGTACCAAAGGATTCTTTAACAAAATGAAGGTTTACTGTAGACTCTGACAAGCCCAGACATTTATTTAACCATTTCAACTTTAGAAAAACAAAAAGACAATGATGTTTCGACTGCTAGGTCTTCACCAGATTGAGTAAAATCATCACAGAAGTCACTTCAATAGAGTAACAACCTATTAATGTGTTAATTCACAATTAGAATGATAACATTTCCAATTAGTTATTGAATATGCTTTTCACAATTAACCAAATTAAAAACATCTCTAATTATTAAAAGCAGATAGACGATGACCAAAGTCAATTCATTTTCTATTTGTGAATATCACAATTAGAACAAAGTACCATTTTAAAATGATACAATTCACAAAGCTGAAACATCTCTTTAATGAATAAAATCTGGTAAACAAATCATTGGGTTTTTCCACAACTGTATTTTCTTTGTCCTTTTTTTAAATTCAAATTCTATTAGTTTTTGACTTTTTTTAATTGTTCTATTTCTACAAAGTAGCTTTTTGTTTTACAATTAAAACCACATTTTGTATCTCTTGACTAAATAAAAATGTAATCATTATTGTGATGTAACTAATTGATATGTTGTAACTCAAATGAGTGACTTCTGTGATGATCTTACTCAATCTGATAAAGACCTAGCAGTCAAAATGCAATTGTCTTTATTTATTTTTTCCTACAGTTAAAATGATATAACTCAATTTCTGGACTTCATCAAAGAGAGTGTGGTCAGCCTTTATTTTGTTACTATATCAGTTTTATGTGCGATTAACTTCTTGTGATTTAACAAAGGGTTCTTAAACCGTCCATAAGAATTGTTCAATACCCAACTAATGTTAACAGAAAAAATGCTCTTTTTTATTTTTTATTCTGATTTACTTTTGTGTTTTTGTTAATGTGTAGTAAATGTGTCATGCATGATATAGTCCATGCCGACCCTGGTCCTGGAGAGCCACAATCCAGCAGGTTTTATAGGTAACCCTTAATCCTCAATTTCTAAAGACAAGATTTCATTTTGACGAGTTCAACAGGTAATTTGTTCAATTAAGTAATTTAGTGTAATTTGGAACAAATACCTGAACAGCCTCCAGCTCTCTTGAACCACAGCTGAATACTCCTGATTTAATTGAACACATTAACTTACTAAATTGATCAACAACTTGCATTCTTCAGAAATTAAGGGTTGCCTATAAAACATACTGGATTGTGGCTCTCCAGGACCAGGGTTGGCTACCCCTGATACAGTCTTGTACGGTCCATGCATACCGGTATTTTTAAATCCGATGGGGTTTCTATTCCTGAGAGAAATCTAAATAACAGTATGTGAACATATTTAAAAGGTGGTGTGGCAGGGCTGAGGCCTGCCCCTGTAAATAGTATGTTTTGATTTGGGTTTCTAAATTAAAATGTTTTTGTTTTGATTGTAAATGTCTTACATTTTGTAAAAATAAAGTGTGTGCTGGATGGCAGGGCTAGGAGGGTAGACCTACCTGCCTGCCTAATTGAAACCCAATGTGCAGCAGGTGGCCAGGTGCCAATTGCATAACTGATGATTAATTAACACTGGTCACCTGCCTTTAAAAAAGAGGCTGAAAAGTTTCTTTATTCCCGTTCCCGTTCCCCAGCATGAAGAGTCATGCCTGCGCAGGGCCGCTGAGAGCCGTCATGGGCCCTGGGGAAGGATTGGCATGTCCCGCTGTCGCCCACAACTACAAACCCTCTGTGTCTCTCTCGTTTCTCAGCAGATACCCACATAGTAACGGAACACCCCTCCATTATAAGAATCAGTAACTGCATGCAACAGCACATATTGTACAGATTAAGAGTCCTGCAATTTCAAAAAATGTCCACAAGGTAGTGCTGTATTTGCACAGTTACTTCTGTAAAAAACGTTCCAGCCAAGAGCATGTATTTGGATAGGAATATTGAAAAACTATAAAACATTGTATATTAAAATCTTAAATCATTGTAACAAAGTTAAATGATATACTGTATGTCTATGGGGGGAGACAGTACAGATTATAAAAATTACATTTGTCATACTACAAAATAAAATGAAACACAAGGCCATTAGTCGGTGTGTATTGCTGTAAACTCTGGACCATATGGCATATGATGGAATAAATGTGAATTTAATCGTGCTGTGTTATTTATCTGTTGTTTTAACAAATCCAATCATACAGTAATAACGCATTTCAGGAAAACATGCTAGTCCTAGTTGTGTACATTATTTATTTATTTTTTTATTCCTGCTGTGTTCCTAATAATTATAAATCCAATGTTCTCATAATGCATGCTTATTTTATGAGCAACTTTGGTGAGGTCATTAAATATCAACATTATATTAACTTATTGTTTAGATTCAGTTGTATATGATTTGTCTCATCACATTATAGTGAATGTTTTAAACACTTTTGTAGCCAGGAAAAAGCTCTCTGAATCCTGTCTTACCTCCAATTACATCTGTCATGCCAGAGTGTTAACTATTAACCTGTCCCTCAGCTCCCTCTTGTGGGTGTAAGTTGAGCTTTGCAGGGTGACAGGTTAATGGTTACTCTGGTGCACCAAATGTACTAGGAATGATTATAGCTATTAATAAATGATATTATTGCTTCTGAAATAGGTTCAGTACTACTGCAGAATGTTTGCTTTCTGAATAACCAGCTTGTTAATATCTGATCTGTTTTACACTCCCATACATGCATGCAGAACACAACAGTAAACCAGTCAGCTGGTTTGTCTTGTGAATAATAAGACTTATTTGCAGAGTACAATAGAGACCTAGCATTAGAATGTCAGACGCTGCTATGTTAATGTGAAGCATCAAAGTGAAAAATCAGTTTGATTAAAAAAAGATAACATTTAAAACCACAGCTGAGAGCCTGTATAAAAACTGTAGTGTGCCTTTTGCTCAAATGAAACAAAAAACAAGTTAGAAATCTGCACAATAGTGCTTGCAATAGTGAGCTATTATATTTTATTTTCTCAGTTAAAAAATGATTAAGTACTTGAAAACTGGCGTAAACTTTCTTCAGATTTTGGCGAGACAGTGGTAGACTGCAGCATTTGTCTGGCATGGACATGGGAAACAATCAGAAAGAGAATTAAGGGTACTAAAGAGAACACAAGGCATTTTATTTTAAGCTCCATGCTTATCAGTCTTCTATTATAAAATGATGTAATCAATCGCTTTGTTGCATTTACAAAAACATTTGGGGTCTATTTTAATTGCCACAATAGCACATGATGTAAAACTAACACCCTTCTACTTACCAACCCCTTTAATAAATACAACACATTTGGCTAGTTTCACAGACCCTGATTAGTACTAGTCCTGGACTACCCAATGTTAATTTAGGTAAGGTAAACCAAGATTAGTGCTAATCTGGGTCTGTGAAACCAGCCGAAAGAGTTTAAGGGTAAGGAATGTAAACCTGCCACTGTTGGGATCATTAAAAATAGACCCATTTAAGTCAGGGTAACAAAGGTTATAAATGAAATGAAAAGAAACTAAATCAATGTTGACCCTTACTGTCATGATCCATTCTCCAAGGTGCACACACTCAAGCAGGACGGTTAGTCAATATGTTTTGTTGACCTAGCAAACAGATTATGACCGTGTAAGATGAAGAGAAAATCAGTTTGAACTCCCAATCCAGTTCTTGTACCCAAAAGAAAAACAACAAAGCCTCTCAAAAAAAAAATCTATAAGTACCATATGGTTCATTTGATTCATGCACCAGTCTCCTTATAGACCTGTAAATGAGATCTGAATTCAAGTACACCTTATTCTGTGTATAGGTGTTATCCCAGGGAGAGCACATACAGCACATTTCTAAAAATAACATTTTTATTAAAAAAAAAAAAAAAAAGTTTTGTTTATTAGTAGTTCCTGAGTACAGTCTTAGTTTTTGTGATTTATATTATATGAAGTTAATACATTGTGTCTCTTATTGTAAGTGGTATAGGTTTGCAGTTTCGACTTTGCTTCTTAGTCTTCTTGCCCAAACTGCATGAGATGACATCTGTTATACAATAAAACACACAACGTAATATTCAAAATAAATACATTTTAATCATGCTTCCAACTGAAACAAGCTGAAATACTCAAGGTAACTATATGTATTTTCCCCATCATTTAGTGTGAAATCAATAATACATATGTTAATAGAAAGGATTATATCAATGCTATCTAAGCAAAATTGAGATAGTTAGTCATACCATGGAAATAAATAGTATCGAAGAATTACAAACCCTGCTTATACTAAATAATGGGTACAATATCATCAATTCTATGGTTGAAAACCAATTTAAGTTAAGTTGTGAACACTTTTAATTAAATTACTAGGAACTGCTGATTGCATATGCATACATTTTACTGAAACAACAAGCATGTTAGTCATGATTCATCATAACCAATATCAGTCCTTGCACCTCAGTGAGCACCTCTGGCTCAATAAATTCGAATGGGCCCATGTTAACTGAAATGATGGACTTCAATATCATTAACTATTTTGGATGAGGGAGAATGACAATGTTGAAATTATTTTAATTTTTAATTTTTAATTTTTTAATATCTGCTGCACTGTGCACCGATCACTGAGGCACTTGCTACAACAACAAAAACCCACAAAAAACACAAAATAACCACTGATAACAGTCAAACAAAATAAGGTGCTAGGATTGACCAATGAAATCAGTATCCAGCTCAGGATCATTCTGTGCAGGTTCCTTGAAGAGGTTGGATGCCTATTATCCCTTCAGCAGTAAAACTGTCCATTTATAAGAATTGGGGTGCAGTGAAAACAGGGACATATTTTGAGCTCATGTTATCTTCATTTTGATCACATAAAGCAATTGATTCAATAAAGCAGTAGGTTTTATATTGGCTGAATAACAAAGAGAATGCATTTTTTGGAGTTAATTTAATTGCCAGAGTTTCCCTGAAGCATTTTTCACAGACAACAGTTTATTTTTCTTTTATAAAGCTGTTCTCCCCTTCAGACCAGACAAAGGAAATAAAAACAAGTGGTATTGTATTCATTTTGTTATTCAGAAGTAATGTAAATGAATAATGCTTTTTTAAATTTTTTTTAAAAGCCTTTTGTGTCTGCACTGTCATCCTCTCACACCTGGACATTATGACACATGTCATAAATAATCAAACAGCATGTATGTCATGAATATGTGGCTTTATTTCAATTATATATTGATGCAAATATAATTCAGAAGGTCTAAAGAACAAGTACTGTAAGATAGTGTAGTGCTGGGGGAATAGGACTACATCTCCCAGAAGGGAACAGCTTTAATTTGTTTAATTGTTTAATTTAATTTGATTAATTGGTTAATTAGTAATGATCCCCTGCACCTGGCTATCATTGTAAATTAGAGCCAGGTGCAGGGTATTTAAAGAGGGCAGCCAGTCTGCTCTAGGCTGCTGTGTGAAGAGCCTGTTTGCGAGTGTGTGCAGGCGTACCAAAAGAGAAAGGTAGTGTGAAACTTTTGGTGGAGTGTGCTGTATTACTTTGTGTTTGTTTTGTTTTCTTTGGAAACAGGTAAACAGCTTAGCTGTCCTGTTTATAGTTTAGGTTCCTGTTGTGTATTAGTTATTGCTCAAGAAAGAGCTAGGTGTTTGTTTTGTTTGTTTTTTGTTGTAAAAAAGTGCGCAACCTCGCTAAAACCTAAAGTTCCTGGGTCTGTTTTTAAAGGGGCAAAGAACCCGAGTGGGTGCAAGTCTTTTACAATACGTAGTATTTCACATTGTTATACTTGCCACTGTTGGCATTTGGCTTTCAGAACTATGGGGGGGTGTGACTGGGTGCCCCCGCCCCAGGGTGTATTTTTGGTTTAGTTTGTATAGTTTGGTTTATGTATCACGGGGGAGTTAATGTATATTGGTACATGAGCACGGGGATGTGGGTTTGTGTGTGTGTGGAATAGTGGTGACAGGGAGGCAGTTAAAATCCTCCCTGTAAAAACATGCAGGAATGTGGCTTGAGCCATGAATTGAATAAATTATTTAAATGATTAATTAAGGCTCCAGCCACAGGTGTAGAAATAGGGTGATCATGGGTGAGAGAGGTTAGTGTGTTCAGAGGCGGAACAAAAGTGGCGAGGGTAAGAGCTTGGATATAAACAATTGCTACGTTTGTTCTGTGCTCAGTTTGTTTATTTTGGCCATTGTGCCTTTTGCTTTGTATTAATGTTTGTGTTCAACCTTTTTATTTACTCATTTATAATAAACCGGCGCATTCACTAAACATTCTGTGTCCATTCTCTTCCTGGTCTGATGTCACATACAAGCCAGCTTGTCACAGGGGGAAAAAAATAAATTACTGTTTCTAATGATTACACAATATTCAGATACTTAATGCTTTCTGCTTACATAATTTGATCATTTCTTGGGTTTGAAAAGACATCGACAGTATGGACAGAAAACATCATTATGCTGTAAGATTCATTACTCTGTCTATTTATTTATTAGAAATACCCTGTTGTCTCCTCCTATTAACCAAGGACCATTAAGTTCCAAGTTGACTGTTGTAGGGAGGGTTCATTTCTCATGTCCCTAATGTCTGTCTTTCTGTAGAGCGTTCCAATCACAGCAAACCATCTCTTGCTGACTTCGACATTCTTTCATGCCCTGTCAGAACTGGCACTCACTAATATTATATTTATCATCTACCGGAACAGGCCCATTCTTCATATTACTTACAAATCTGGACGGTAATGTTATGGAAACTGGATTTCTCCATTCATGCTGTGTAATCTTTGCATTATAACTTTCCGAACAGATTATTCCACATGAGCTACATGCTATTCTACTGTTTGTAAAACTCTATGGGATGTTAATTGCATCCACACTGACGTGTGAGTGTTGGCCAACAACCAAATTTGTCTAGAAAATGGTATAGTGTGAACATGTAATGAATGGCAACATGATAAAATGCCTGACATGATGGAGGATGCATTTGTTATTTAGTTTGTTGCAAATTTCAAGGGGTTAACAGTTTTGTAGCCCACATATTTTGGCGCAATGAATGACAAGAAAGTAAATCGCATCAGTGTGAAAGTACCTTAAAATGCAACCTGGGGGAGGTCCTATTGTGTCTCAACTGCAGAATCTGTTAAGTTCATGAATAATGAGGGCTGTCAGTACAGGCTGGGTTCTAATAAAGTAGAGTACACTTTTGGATAAACAGTGGATAGGGCTGTGGGTCAAAGGCAGTTTACTCTCGTGGGGAAGATATGCAAATCAAAGTTTTTGTAAATACATTTTACAAAGAACTGTATAAGGCTGTTGTCAATTCTTGTGATGTCATTATTAGTCACTTTTATCAAATTTGCCCTTGAGGGAAAATTGTAACTATTATTTGATGGTTTGATTTATGATTTAAAAGAAAAAAAAAGTTGGATTTGAAAACAAGCAGAGGTAATAGCAAAACAAAATACTGTATCTGGAAATAATCAGGTAAGCTTTCGATAATGTTTTTTTTCTATTTCATTTTTTTTCAAAATGTTTGAAAGAGCAGGTCGAGTCAGTTTCATTCAGTGGAGACTTGAGTCTAAACTGTGTTGAAGTTTAAAAAGTGTAAGCCTTTATGACATTTGGTTTATTGAAGCATACACTGATGTAAGATTGTATTAACTGACCATTTTACAATTCTGTTATAGCAGGAGAGAATAAATCATGAATTCTCTCTCTGTAATCTCACACACCGCCAAAAGGCCCTGTCTGTCTGGGGAAACAATATGAGATCAGGTTACTTTGAAGTTCAAAGTACCCTTTGAACATGGGTGGAAGATCCTTGTTTTCAAGGTGCTATTTCCCCTATATAGAGCAGATTTGGGTATAGGTGTTAAAAAGACGATCACACCGACAAAAAATTGTTCTCACGTAGGCAAGGTGTCTGTGTTTGTGCTGGTGTAATGAAGGGGGAGTAGCTTTTATATTGTATATTAACTCTGCAGATCTGTATGTTGGGACCCTTCTCAAATCCTCAATAAAGCACACTGAATGTTGTTCCATTGATAAGGGTCCTGTAGGTTGCTTGAAAGCTTTGCTTGCTTCATGACTTTGCTTACAGTTCGCCTGTGATTACGTTTTGGATTGTATCTTTGGATTTTCCTGTTTTGGAATTGAACTGTTATTGAAAAATCACATCAAGAAGACTGGAGTTATTGTTTTCAAGAAATTACGGACCTTACATCTGGCGAGCCAAGCCTTAGGAGGAACTGAACCCTGACCAGAAGACCTTCAAAAGGACAGACCCACAAAGGATACGAACCCTGAAAAACCCAGACTAAGAAACAGGCTGTATCATTGGTTCAGACAGTGTGAGTATATGGTTGCTTACTACTGTAAAATAGAAGGCTGAGATCTAAGACAGACTGTAAAAGGGAAGTGTTTATTTCTTGTATTTAGTGGTGATTCTTTGTTGAATATATGTCTAACAGGTGTATTTCGGTTCCACTTGTTTAGTATGTTTGATAAATACTAATAACACTGTAGAACTGGTGCATAGACCACATGCAAGTAGGTCCTGTTTGTTGCGGATACAGGATATTACATTTTGGAGATACTCATTGCAGTTGATTGGTCAATTTATGTATTTGTTTGCAACAGTTGACATATGAAATATTACTCTGCAGAATCTCAGAAGTAGAATTGGGGACTCTTGAAGCGTAATTGTATTTGTCTTAGTGGGGTATCAGCGCACCAGTCCTTGTGTTGTGATAATTGTCACATTCAGAGTAGCTCTGTATTACAGATAATGTGGTTGTCCAGCATTTTATGTGTGCAAGGTTGCGAATACATGAAAAGAAAATTCTGGAAACCTTAAAATGATTTTAAATTAGCCCCTGTGGTTGCTCAGCGTTGTATGTATAGATTAGTTTGACGCTTTACATATGAAAGCATTGAGGGCTAGGGATTAGGATAGCATAGTTGTATTTGTCATGCTTTAAACTGTTTGCACAGTAATTTTAGAGGTTCCTTGTTGCTAAATTCAGAGAGTGGACGCACTGAAATTAAACTAAGGAACTAAGGATTAAGAATTTAGTATTTGATGCAGTTGTATTTGTCGCTCTTTAAAACTAAATCACAGTAGTGGAGAGATTCCTTGTTAAACTCAGAGTGTGCACGCACTGAAATTAAACAGATAGTTGGTTAATTTGCTAAATTGAGTGATAATTAAAAATGGAGGATATTTGTAAAGAAATACATAACAAAACATGGTGATCATTTGGAGAGAGAAGGTCAACCTGACAAAAAGGTTGCAGATGTATTTAAAACTGACCCGTGGATGAAAAAGAAAAATAGAAGCAAAAGTTGGCTCTCGTGGTACAGTGCCTTGCATAAGTATTCACCCCCCTTGGACTTTTTCACATTTTGTAGTGTTACAACCTGGAATTAAAATGGATTTAATTAGGATTTTTTGTCACTGATCTACACAAAATAGTCCATAATGTCGAAGTGGGGAAAAAAATCTACATATTTTTCAAAATTATTTACAAATAAAAAACTGAAAAGTCTTGATTGCATAAGTATTCACCCCCTTTGCTGTGACACCCCTAAATAAGCTCTGGTGCAACCAATTGCCTTCAGAAGTCACATAATTAGTTGAATGGAGTCCATCTGTGTGCAATTAAATCACATGATCTCAGATTAAATACACCTGTTTCTGGAAGGCTCCAGAGTTTGTTAGAGAGCATATCTAAACAAACCGCTTCATGAAGACCAAGGAGCTATCAAAACAAGTCCGGGATAAAGTTCTGGAGAAGCACCAATCTGGGTTGGGTTATAAAAAAATATCCCAAACTTTGAACATCCCCCGGAGCACCGTTAAATCCATTATTAAAAAATGGAAAGAATATGGCACAACCGCGACTCTGCATAGAGAAGGCCGTCCACCAAAACTCAGTGACCAGGTAAGGAGGGCATTAGTCAGAGAAGCAACCAAGAGGCCAATGGTAACTCTGAAGGAGCTGGAGAGATCCACAGCTGAGATGGGAGAAACCGTCCATGGGACAACTATAACCCGTATCTCCACAAAGCTGGGCTTTATGGAAGAGTGGCGAGAAGAAAGCCATTGCTGAAAAAAACCCATATCAAATCCCGTTTGGATTTTGCCAAAAGGCATGTGGGAGACACAGCAAACATGTGGAAAAAGGTTCTCTGGTCTGATGAGACCAAAATTGAACTTTTTGGCCTTAGCACAAAACGCTATGTGTGGCGCAAAGTCAACACTGCTCATCACCCTGAGAACACCATCCCCACGGTGAAGCATGGTGGTGGCAGCATCATGTTATGGGGATGCTTTTCATCAGCAGGGACTGGGAAACTGGTCAGGATTGAGGCCAAGATGGATGGAGCCAAATACAGGGAAATTCTAGAGGAAAACCTGTTTCAGTCTGAAAGAGACCTGGGACTGGGGCGGAGGTTCACCTTCCAGCAGGACAATGACCCTAAACACACAGTCAAAGCTACACTGGAGTGGTTTAAAAACAAGAACCTGAATGTCTTAAAATGGCCCAGTCAAAGCCCAGACCTCAATCCGATTGAGAATCTGTGGCAAGACTTGAAAATTGCTGTTCACCAACGGTCTCCACCAACTTGACGGAGCTTGAGCAATTTTGCCAAGAAAAATGGGCAAAAATTGTAGGATCCAGATGTGCAAAGCTGGTAGAGACTTACCCAAAAATACTCACAGCTGTAATTGCTGCCAAAGGTGCTTCTACCAAGTATTGACTCAGGGGGGTGAATACTTATGCAACCAACAAATGTCTTTTTTTTTTGTTTAATTAACTTTTGTGTCACAATAAAAAAATATTTTGCACCTTTAAAGTGTTAAGTATGTTGTGTAAATCAAATGGTAAAAATCCCAATTAAATCCATTTTAATTCCAGGTTGTAACACTACAAAATGTGGAAAAGTCCAAGGGTGGTGAATACTTATGCAAGGCACTGTATATGGTTTGAAGGAGAGTTGTCAGATATAATAATGGAAACATTTAAAAAAGGAAAAGATGACGCGACAGAGCAGTGTCAGGAATTCATTAATATCATTAAGAGGAATGGGCAAGAAAGTGCTTTTAAATGCAGCAATCCAATTGCATTTAAGAGCGGAAAATGCAGAGAGGAAAAGACAAGATTATGACTTACTGAGGCAAGTTAAAACTCTTAAAGTTACAAAAAGTAGAAGGAGCATATCATTGTTTAACACAGATGTTTAAACGTAAAGACAAGATGCATGTCTGGGTATGATAAAGTGATTCAGAAGCTGAAGGAAAAGCTTACGATGTACTGCAGTCGCAATTCCCATATACTGGGGGGACAATGCAGGCAACAAGGCTGATTTCAGACACAGAAAATGGACATCACAAAACTGTCCTTCCTATGTGTACAAAACCTTGTCTGCTGTATACACTGCAGTGACCAGTCTTGTACAGGCTTATCTTATCCTGAGCCTGTTCCCCTACAGACTACAGACAGCATCTCTGATTTATTTCAGACAGGTTTTAATGGTTGATAATACACTCATTTGAATATAAAAGCAATTAAGAAATGCTAGCATAAGGGATTATTCCAATAGTGTATATCTGTTAGTAATATCCCAGCCTTAATTATGAACATTAATAATGCTGTAGTATTATATTGTAGTGATCTAGTATTATATACGCTACATAAATCAGTGTAATGCTGGCAACATTCATTGTATCTGAAAAGCCGACTATGCCCACCAGAATGGAGTGGATTAAAACTCCAAAAATATACTGCAGTAGATTAGAATAAAACACACTGAGGAAATAAAGCTGCAGTACAAAGAAACATGTATTGCTCCACTACAATAGAACACAGATCTCGATATCACTGAGATGATATGATATGAATTAAAGCCAGGAAAACGATAACATACTCTACAGCTATGGCCAAAAGTTTTGCATCACCCTATAGAACTAACTAAATGAAACCCGCTGAATAATGCTACGTTAACATATTAAATTACATACCGCTTTGTAGTTTACCATATACTTAATGAAAAACAGACAAAAATTGACATTTCAAAATCTAACATGAAGTACTGTACAATTATTACATACTTGCAAACATTTGGAAACTGTTCAGCGGGACACGAGCGGGGGGTGGGGGGGGGGGTATTCTTGGAGTTTGTAGCTAACTCCAGTGCTTCACGTTCCAGTGGCTCCCAAATTTCTCAAAATCGAACACATCAAATCATATTGCAGCAGCAGTGAGGAAACAATATGTTTCTCCAATATGACAGGATATGACATATGTCAATAAACTGAGATCTGGTCATCTGTCCCGGCCATATAGGGACAGTTGGCATCAGGGGCGTCATTTCCTATGGTGCAGGGGGGCAGTTAGTCAAGATTAACAGGTGTTCCAGATCTTTAGCCACTGATGATGTAAAGACACCTATAAAACCTGCTGGATTGGGGATCTCCAGGACCAGGGTTGGAGACCCCTGCTCTAGTGGTTTATTCCTTCTGAAAAACACTTTATTTTTATGCTAAACTAAGAAAACATACAGTAGTCTTACCAGAATGCAAGTGATTGCATTTTATGTGGATGCTTCTAGAAATGTGTTGTGGGATTTGTTATCCCTTAGCACACAAAACAAACAGTAATTGTGATTAACGCTCTGCATCATAACAGTTTCTAAGTAATAAAATCCAAGCAGTTAAAACAATAAATGCATAAATATTCAGGAATGCACTAAAGGTTTCTGCTTTATTGCTACAGTGAAACGTAAAACACACCCACACGCACACGTGCACACGCACACACACACACACACACACACACACACACACACGGGAAACACTTTGTTTTCTTTTTTGATTTAGCTTTAAAACATGCACCACTGGTTTCATTAAATTCAGTTCAGTGGAAATTTGAAAACGCTTTGTAATAAAATATTTGTTTTTAACGTACTTTTAATACATTCTTCACATTATTCAAAGGAGTCAAAATATCATGATTTATGAGCAACTGCCCTATCTATGTCATTAGATTTAAACATGACCATGCTGATATTTTATAAATGAATAACACACTAGAGAATTACGCCTCCTGCATCCTCATGTTTGTTTAATGAGTTTCTTGACGCATATAATATCAACAAAACACTTCACTGTATGAAAAAAACCTGCTGTGTGTCGGCTTGGAATTTAAAATGGGGAACTAAACCAAGCTCTGAGCAGTTTCCTGATCATAATAAATAAATACAATCCTGCTACACTGTTTTTCATAAGCTCAGCTTTCCAAGGGAAAACCTGTTTAGATGTTAGGTTGTGTATTAATGACTGGAAATGAGATTTTTATTTTAGCGTTTTACATTGAAGTAAATTAAACAAAGTAGAGTTGATCTAGATCAGGGGCGTCCAAAGTTGGTCCTTCCACTCCTGGTCTTTGTTCCAACCCTGTTCTAAATTGTTTAGTTGAACCAATTAAACCTCCACCCAGACCCTGAAGTAGTTAATTATATAATTTGATCTGTTAAACCTGGAGTGGAATGGTCCTCCAGGACCAGGATTGATTGGTAGTGCTTGATTTTACGCACCTTTATTGTCTCTGGTTTTCAGTGTTAATAGAAGCAATTAGCACCTTGTTAAACAATCTAGTGAAGTCCTAGTTACACCTGTTACAATACTTAAATTATAGGCAGCAGTGTGGAGTAGTGGTTAGGGCTCTGGACTCTTGACCGGAGGGTTGTGGGTTCAATCCCCAGTGGGGTACACTGCTGTTGTACCCTTGAGCAAGGTACTTTACCTAGATTGCTCCAGTAAAAACCCAACTGTATAAATGGGTAATTGTATGTAAAAATAATGTGATATCTTGTAACAATTGTAAGTCGCCCTGGATAAGGGCGTCTGCTAAGAAATAAATAATAATATAGAACTCAAATTTTGTGAACTCAGGAAAAGGAAATTAAAAAAAAAAGAACACAAAACTGTACTGCAGTCAAAATAAATGTTTATTGTACAGTTTTACTTGGAAGGGTTATCTCTAACCGCTTCAGTGAAAGACTACGTTTTGTACATGTGCTCCTTAAGGCCTATTTATTAATCAACCACAAGGGTATGCTCAAAAGCTGTGACGAATAGTATTTCCCTGTTTCCTGGCTATAATAAAACGCGCTCAGCTACACACTTAACCCTGCCGTGGGACCAGAGTAAGGGCGGATATGTAAAAAGTCAGATAAATTAATCCTCTTTTAAATACTATTATACAGACAATTACTATATTCACACAATTATTGTTTTGAGATTTAGGTTTTATAAGGGAGCTCCCCTAAATCCCTTGTTTAGAAAGATACAGGGTATTAATACGTGTGACAGAGTAGCCCTCTGCCATGTGGGCGTGTACATTCACTGCTGAGTGACACACAGGAGATCAAGACGGAGGTTGAAGTTGATACGCCCCGCAGGCGAACAGGATTTATTAACATAGCAAGTCAACACAGTGAACAACTCACATGACACTATCAGCAATGGTAGCGCATGGAGCACATACAACACAGTAGGATCTACAATCTCTGAACTAATCTTCTCTGTTCAATAAAAAACCAGCATTGCTGATAGCATCAATAAAAACACCAGATCATTATCAATGCTTAGTTTAGACAAATTGTTATACTGTCTGTGATGAAAAAACATTGATGTCACCATGGAAACATAATTACAAAAAAGTACTTTCTTCAAAGAAATGGAAGCATTAACTATTTTTCATAAATAAAGCACAAAAAAACTGTATTTAGTGTATAACATTTTTTTTAAATCTCAAAACCAAAATCCCAGCTCACACAGACTTGAGACCCAAAACAATTTCAGCATCCCAATCAATAACAGCTCAACTTGTATTCCATATTAAGTACAGAATATCCAATCCATAATCCAATCTATAAATCTTCTGCCTGGGTTTATAACTACAGTACAATCATTTAAAATTGCTAAAAGTTATATTTTTATTATTATTTGACCCTCCTGCCCAGAATTGAAGTTCTGGGTCACATTACCCAATGCAATTTCAAACAAATTGAAGCAGTCTTGAATTGATTAGAAATTAATATAAAGTCTAATTATAATAACCACAAAGATATATTTAATTGCATCATAACATTGTATATGACCATTTCATTACACAGAAACCAACATTTTATTGCACATTAATATTTGGAGAAGGGAATGAATGAAGCTTGCTTGAGCATAGTGTATAAAAAAACAGTATGAAAAAAACACCTTTTCATGAAGTACTAATTAAACTATGGTACATCAATAACGTTTGTTTTTAAATGTCCCAATACATTCGGATATATGCAAAAATAAGACATACAGGATGACATGTCCAGGATGAGTTCTCTGAAGGGGACAAGATGTTCATCTACTGTAAAATTTGGTCCTGGGTACTAAAGTAAAGGAAACAATTCTACCCATTTATCACATGCTTCCCTGATAGCAGCTAATTTGTCTCTTTCACATCGGTTGCCTCTGGAATCACGATTATCAAAACAAATCACTCTAGCAATGATATGAACTGTTTCCAGTGACTCAGCAGCAGCAGTTGTGGTGCATAGTTCACCCCCTAGTCTCTGTAAGTCGCTCTGGATAAAAGCGTCTGCTAAATGACTAATTAATAATAATAAAATATAGCCCTACCAATTTCTGTATTTCATGAGCAAGCAGTCACATCTTCTTTGGATCTGTACACTCCAGCTAACAAAAGTATTGCAATGTATGTATACATATCAACATGATCAAGTTATTTCCACTGTGCACCAATGACAAACCTGTCTTTCAAGTTGATCATTTCAAGTATTATATTTTCAGTTGCTGGGGGTATTAAAAGATCTGATGCTATATCATGAATGCAAGAACCAGCATATCTAGTTGGCCCAGGAACCATTTTGGTGACATTGGAATTTGACAGAGATACTGCCCATGTTATAAAAGACCAAGTGAAAGCATTTTATTTTCTTCATGCATACATAGCTACATGGATAAATACATCTGGTCATATTGACCCAAGGCATTATGTCTGTATGCAAGATAAATTCTAAAAAAATAAACATCTCAAAGTTCTTATTTTCTCTTTATAAGTTAGTAACACCAGCCTAGGAGAAGTTATAAGATATTATAGGGAGGAAAAAAGTAAGATTTAAGGTCAATGGGTCAAATAGACTCGAAATATAATAGAAGGGTTAAAATCTCTCTTTAAACTTTACATTTTTATGACATTTACAGGACAGAAGCAAGGGCTGCATGGAGTAATAACCTCGGAAATTGATAATAGGAGAGGAGTACTTTGTGACTTAGGGATTCCCCCTGACTCGCAGAGGTGTGACCGAACCGAACTTCCCCCAAGTTAGATCGATTTGGCCGGTGGTCCCCTTTGCTTCCTGGTGGAGGACGAAGCCAGCACGGCTGGGCTTCTAAGGTTGGAAAGTGAGCTTTACTTACCCCCAAAAGAGGACCCCCGGCTCCCCACAACTGCGCCACCAATGCAATTTTTTTTTAAAAATGTAAAATAAATAGAGGTTTATATCTATATCTATATCTATCTATCTATATATATATATATATATATATATATATATATATATATATATATATATATACATACATTTTTTTTTGACAGGGGGAATTAAAGACTAATCTCACCATTCCATGGAGAGGAAAAAAAAACACAGTTGGGAGGAAATCTCTGGTGGTCCTGTTGGAGAGATGGCCCTCACTCCGGGCATGCTAGCAATGCTCTGTTGGGCAAAGATATACCAAGGAGAAGAATGAACACAAGTTTCCACTGCAGTGGAAGAACTGTTGACATTGACTGCTGCATCTACCTAGAAGGAATAAATATTATGTTTAATCGTGAAAAATCTTGAAATAGGTATTTTAGACTGTGGGATGCCGTGAATGAGCCCAGTGAAGTAATACACAGCCATAACTATTTATCACTTTTGATTAAATGCTGGTTAACATTACTTTTGGCTGCTGAGGTTGTTGTCTGTAGCAGGGCAGAAGCCCTGCTGGTGTTAATAGTGTGTGGGGGGATGTAAGGTTGGCAGTAATGGGGTTAAATCTGTCCCTGCCTGCAATCACAGGGATGGCCATTCCGCAATTAGGTAATTGAGGGTGGCCACATGTATGAAAAGGAAACAAAATCCTTTGTTTGTTGGAGGAGTTTGGGGGTGAGCATTTGTGCTGTGATTTCTTATTTTTATAAATTTAGTCGTTGCCAATTATTGTTATTATTTTCTCCCAATTTGGAATGGCCAATTGTTTTAAGCTCAACTCACCGCTACCACCCCTGCGCTGACTCGGGAGGGCGAAGATGAACACACACTGTCCTCTGAAGCGTGTGCCGTTAGCCGACTGCTTTTTTTCACACTATGGACTCACCATGCAGCCAACCAAGAGCTACAGCGTCGGAGGACAACGCAACTCTCGGGCATCTTACAGGGATGCCCGCAGCCGCCCAGCCAGACTACAGGGGTCGCTAGTGCGCGGTGAGCCGAGGACACCCTGGCCGACCTAAACCCTTCCCCCCCCGGGCGACGCTTGGCTAATTGTGCACTGCCCCCTGGGAGCTCCCGTCCACGGTCGGCTGTGGAATAGCCTGGACTCGAACTGGCGATGTCAAGGCTATAGAGCGCATCCTGCACTCCACGCGGAGGGCCATTACCGGATGCCCCACTCAGGAGCCCTTGTGCTGTGATTTTTGTATTGTTTTGCAACGTGGTAGTGAAGGCTAAAGCCCAGCTTCAAGTATGTTGTTCTTTTGTTTAAACCTTTTATTTTGGCCCTTGTGCCTTGTGTTTGTTTCTGTGTTTAATAAACGTGCGCATACATGCTTAAACAGCAGTATTCTATCTCTGGGTCTAATTCCTGCCAGTAGCCAGCCTGGGCCGTGACGCTACCCTGTCACACTGCCCAATACAGAATGAATGGGGGGGGGGGGGGGGGGGATAGGATATGAAGTCATCGCAGAACAGAGAAAGGCCGTTTCAGTGCTGCAGACCAAATCCTGATGTCTTTCCGGGCTTCTAAACTGTGGTAGAAGGAGCGAGGAGACGCAAGATGAAAATCCTGCCCTGAAGAATGACGAAATCGAGATGTCCCAGGAGCGAAAGAAGGTCCAGTTTTGAACTGGTGCGGCTGGTCTGGAAGGATGTGAATGAGAAAGTGAATGCATTCCAGTTTATTCGGGGAGGCGTAGAACATCCAAGGTTATCCTGGTCGAGACGAAGGCAAAACTAATTATTTAATTCTGTTGATAAAAACCCTGAATCAGGAATCTTTCACATGGTACGCACAACTGAACCACACCAACATCCCTTTGTGGTGACAATTTAATGAGCCTCCAATTATATGGAGGGATTGCTTCATAAAGTAATTGTAACATAAATCCTTAAGCTAACTCAAGAAAAGTAAACATGTATTTGGATACCTTCTCAAGACATGCCTTTAGTTATGTATAAACAATGCCTTACTATAATGATCTAGGGTTTTACCACAATATCCTTCTATATCACCATCAAAACTACATTCATATCCAAGTACAATCAAAAGTTAGACTTAAACATATGAATATATATTCTACAGTAATCATAGCATTCTGGCTATAAATATGATTGATTCATTCGGCATATGATTTAAGGTTTAGACAATATTCAACTTTGATTCAATTCAATGTTATCATATATCAGTGCTTTTTTCAACATACAAAAACAAAACAACACATCTTTTCCTTTCTTCAAGACGTCATTTTCAGCAGCTGTTTTAGTTTTCGTGAAGTTAGAATGTTACAGCGATGTTCTTGAGTCTAATGAAAAATAATACATGTATTATGTGCAGAATGTTTCTCAAGAAAAAACACCTTCAAATGCAAAATTGCATTTACACAGTAACATATTCAAGAGCATGGCTCAGAACACGTTACAAATCTGCAGCGCACAGAAAATTGAACATCTGTATAAAAGGAGATCATCTGAATATACCTTTGTAAAATGTGCATTTGCATTTGAAAAATGGATTTCATTCCACTTTTGCTGGAATCACATTTGTGATAAATAAATTGTAGGTGAATCTGAAATGATGGCATGCCAAGTTGTTTTTCGATGTACTGTACTAACACTGGAATACAATTCCATGCAGTGTTATGTTACTGTATTTGACCTTTTTATTTGTATAGCTCTGTCGTGGGGTTCTTCCTTCTCCTTCAGTCGCTACCACCACATTTTATTATTAATAAAATTCAATCTTTATTCTTTAATCACAAACTCCCATTCAGGCAGTCACATAAAAACAGCAAAAGTCACTTTAAATACGTTGCATCAGTATTTTTATTTTTCCCTCGCTGACTACCCATACCTGGCAGCTTTATCTTGCTCCGACCACACCAAGTACCATAGGAGCTTCTCTGTTAAACTCCATAACTCCTCCCTTAATTAACAGGTAATCATTCTATCAAATATGCTAATTAAATTAATGACTACACACACAACAAGCAAATCACAAACATACAATCAACAAATACATTTATATACTGGTATTAGAAATGGCCACATATAAAATCCAGCTCCCTGCATTTACTTTGGATACAGCAACAATTGTTGCTGTTCCTAAACAGTAATTAATACAGTGGGCTCACCAACAAATAAATAAACATGGTATCAAAAAAATAAAAAAATATTTATTATGTGCACAGGCACTAACAGTGTCCCTGTTTTATTGTCCAGTTAGCAGCAAATCAGTGGGTGTCCATTACTTTATTAATCCTTTCTTTTCAAGGAGAAAACAAAGACTAAACAAAAAGGAGGACAGGACTGGTATTTAGCAATGTGCAACAGTCCTTGTGACGTTCACAGTAACAAGCTCACTTGTATTAACTTCACAGTATGCATGAATACACACAGCATCAACATAACCTCTTTCATTTTTTCATTATAAGAACTCTTAATAAAGAAGTCGCTATAAGCTATAAGCTATAAGAAACCAGTGCCTTCTTAACCCATTTTCCTCACTGGTCCCCCTCGAATCCTGTACCTGATAATTTCCTGAACTGTAAGTCATGTGGTTTGATTGCAGCTACACCAATGGACTGAAAAGAACCTTTGTGATTCCATGAAACTCTCCAAAATATCTTAAGCACAAACAAAAATGGGAACCAGAGATAACAATAAAAGTTATATGTATTTTTTTTTAAGAGTAAGGAACTTCAAATGACAATTTGACAATTTGACCTCACTATTTTATGATATTTGAAGTTATTTAGAGTGGTTCCTTTTTGATATTGTATGTGTTGATGTGTTTTGACCTAAGTTCAGGAGCTGCTGTTCATTTCTCATTGCCTTCCAAAGATACAGTATGTGTCACCTAGACTAGATCATTCAATCTGCTCATAGAAGTAAGAGACTGCGCTTGAACGCAGGTCAAAGCACCTCTTCACTTTGACAAAGTAAAAAAGATTAATTAATAAGAAGCTCTCAGCATGATTTCAAGCATTATCAAAGCATTTTTCCCTTTGCATACACAATTACAGGGCTTTAGAAATAGTACTGTTCACGTCAAAAAATATTTCCAGATTGATGTGTCTTGAGGGCAGTTTAGTGCAGGATTAATCTGTTTATTTGCCCTTGTCTTCTGTGAATGAAAAGTTAATGTATCTTGATTTCTGACTTAGCCATACAATCACTCTTTTGTCATTTAATAGAAATCCCATTTAATATCAAATCAATTTTCTTTCTAAAAATAACAAGGCCAGTGAACCAGCTATAGCCTTCAGCCACCAGGCAGCTAAATGGGCTCTTGCTTACTCTGTGTGCTTCTCACCTAACAAATCTCTACCATGTTCTTTGTTCTTAAGGGGTCTGAGTGGTTACCATATTAAAATGTAGAGAAAAAAGTAACGCACATGAGGCAATTTGAGTGGCTCATATGTGATATGTGTTAAATAGTGTAGTTTTAAAATATCGGGCCAAATAGAAAGTTAAAGTAAATAATTTTGCATTAACCCTATGAGTTAATATATATTAGCATTGTTTAGTCAGGGGTCCAATGCATATCCTATCTGAAATGGACATCAGTGCATCTGTACAGGTGAGCCTGTTAATGCAATCTACTACAGCCGTGAGAAAGTCTGATGTAATTTACACTGTAACAGTAGTCAGAGTCTTTGTTTTTTACTGTTGTACTTTTTTTTATGAATTTAATCTAAAAAAAACATAGTTCTGGTTTTACATTATGCACTTAAATTCTGCTTTACTGCAACGTGGATTTTAAATCAACCTTTATATAGTGACCTTTAGCGGCATATGTGACAAACTGATTTTAGCAGGTGGTACCACTGAAGAATTTACCAAAAAAATCAGATATTCTTTTTTTGCGACATTTTCAATAACCGCTCTACTGTATACACATGTTTAATGCATTCCAACTACTAAACAACTACTAATAACGTTTTGTATAAAATGGAAATTATATTTTGCTTAATAATATTATAAACACAGAATGCCCGAAACCACAGGCTGAGAGGTAACAATAGTCTTCCCAAGGGGCATTTAATTTTCCACTATTAGCTGAGTCTGCAGTACATATTAATATTTGAGTCAATCAAAAATAACAAGAGAGGCAAGGTTGGATAGTAAATATGACTGTATATACTGTAAAGCCATACATATTTGCAAGCCTTTTATTATGTGTTTTTCGCATATGAAAAAAGATCAAATATAAAAACATATCAGTTTAAATACAATACAATAATTCCCCAAATTTTACATCCCCCCCCCCCCCCCCCCCCCACCTAAAACCACCCACAAGGACCTCCCTAACCAATATCAGTCAGGGGCAGCAGTGTGGAGTAGTGGTTAGGGCACTGGACTCTTGACTGGAGGGTCGTGGGTTCAATCCCCAGTGGGGGACACTGCTGTTGTACCCTTGAGCAAGGTACTTTACCTAGATTGCTCCAGTAAAAACCCAACTGTATAAATGGGTAATTGTATGTAAAAATAATGTGAAATAATGTATAATGTGATATCTTGTAACAATTGTAAGTCGCCTTGGATAAGGGCGTCTGCTAAGAAATGAATAATAATAATAATAATAATAAAACTGAAGAAAGATTAATCAAGGATCGAATGGAGTCTGCAGACGATCTCCAGGCCCATGGACCCGAGCTGTAGAAAGCTGCATATAAATTATATCAAGAAAGGCAAGGGTCCATTGACGGCAGGGGAGGGAAAGTGGAGGTTGCCAATGCAGAGTTGTCATTTTTTTAGCTGCTGTGAGACCAGCCAGACAGATCCGTTTCTGCTGCAGTGATAGATCGAGGGATGAGTCATCATTCAGTAATAATATCTTAGCAGAACAAGGGATATTCTTATCAAGAACAGTGGACAAAGTTGAAAAGACCCGATCCCAAAACACAGCCAAAACAGAACACTGTGTGTAGGGAGAAGTTTCATTTGGTAGCGTCTGCGAGGAATTAAATAAGTTCTATGAAGAGAATTAAAATGAATCAACTGATGGTTTGGATTTTTGGAAGCAGAGCTTAGATTATCCCAAATAGTTTCCCAGCAGATTTCTTCATTTTCAATAGATAGATCCCTATTCCAGATGGTGTTAACCACCAAAGGTTTATATGATGACTTAAGGAAATGAACATAAAGTGAGGAAACCAGCCCTTTAGTTTCCACCCCCCGTGTCTAACATGTCATGTAGTACATGTGAAACCCTATAGGCACGCATTGCAGAACAAAGTCGAAGGTAAAAGAAGAAATAGGTACCTGGTAAGTCGTATTGCAATTGTAAATCTAGGAATGTGCGAAGCTGTTTATCTTTGCAAATATCTGAAAAAGTATGTATCCCTCCATTGTGGAAATAAAAAAGGGGAACCGCCTGACAAGAGAGCGAAATTATGAAAAATAGGCGTATGAGGGAACTGTTTGGATTGGTGTTAAATATGCTTTTCTACTAAGCGCCAAATTGTAATTAAATGAGAGATTATAGGGCCAAAACGAAGTTTACATCGCTTGAGAGGAACAGCAGAGTAAAGTAAGTCTTGGAGTCTATGTGGTTATACTAGGTTTTCCTCTAACGGTCGCCATGAAACAGGAGCATTAGGATCAAGCCAAACAGTAATTGGGTGAAGCACAAATGACAAAAAATAGTACTTAAAGTTTGGTAAAGACAAACCCTCAGCGGATTTCTCATGCTGCAAAGTAGACCACTTGAGACACGGACGCTTCCCCCTCCATATGAATTTAGAAATCATAGAGTGCAATTTACTCCAATATTCAGTAGGGGGAGCGAGGCAGCATAGAGCTAAAGAAATTAATGCATGGTAGTACATTCATTTTTATTGTGGAGATGCAGGCTTGAAGTGAGATAGGAAGATGCAGCCATCTATTTAAATATCTTATTAAAATTAGTTAGTGCGGTGGACTGTAAGGAGGGGAGAATGTCTACAAGAAGATATTTAAAATGTTTAACCACCGGAATGTCTAAAGGTAAAACTATATCCTTCATTGCAGCATTCAAGAGGATTAGAGCCAACTTAGACCAATTAATTTTGTATCCTGAAAACAAACTGAAATCATCAAAAATAGACAAAAGGTGGGGGAGTGATTGGGGAACATTATTAACAACTAGCAGTACATCATCGACATAAAGTGAAATATGGTGCTGTGTATTATTGAGAGTGATAGGGGAATGAGTAGTAGATTGGCAGAATTGTTCAAGTGACAGGGCAAGCAGCAGAGGGGATGACGGGCAGCCCTGGCGACTACCCCTGGAGATAGTGAACTGGGGTGAGCATTTACTACCTGTGAGCACCATCGCAGTGGGATTGGCGTATCGAGTTTTAACCATATTAATAAACTCAGTACCTAGACACATATAGTCTAGAGTCATCCAGAGGTATTCCCATTCGAGACAATCGAAAGCCTTTTCAGCATCTAAAGAAAGAACAGCAGGCTAGACGAGTCTTGATGAAGTGTGTTAGCTCTTACATCTTGATTACATTCCAACCAAAGTTAAGTGGGTTCTATTTATGGCACGTCCTACGAGGCTTAGCTGTTTGATCGTGATGAATTAGTTTAGTCATGTGGGCTTCCAGGTGGCACGATAACACCTTGGCATAAAGCTTAACATCTGCATTTATCAGTAACTTGCACATATGGCAGGATCTTTATCTTTCTTAAGTAACAAGGAAATAATAGCCAAATTAACATCTCTGCGGAAAGAGCCCTTGTCAATAGCTGTATGTATCATTTTCAATAATAATGGTCCCAATTAATTCCAAAAAGTAAGAACAAACTCAGGTGGGATACCATCAAACCCTGGGGATTTGCCTCTGCTCATATCCTGTAAAGCTTCCTTTAATTCATCCAAGGAGATTGGAGCACCGAGTGCAGATGACTGAAAGGCGTGGCAAATTAAGTAAGGAATTGCTTACAATTATCTTTATCAGAGTTTATTTGAACGGGGTCAGACAATTTATCTCCCTGCGTGGTCTTAATAGAAGAAATGTCTGCAAAACGTTCGTTACAACGGAGTCTCAAGGCTAGGAGGTGACTAGCTCGGATACCGTTAAAGTAGTAATGTTGTCTAGACCTGTGAATAAGAAACTCTGTGCGATTTCCCAAGTAGAAGATTGAGTTATTTTCTGATAAGATCTACTTCCAGCTGAGAGGCCTCAGAGACCATGTGGGAGCTACTGGAGTCAAGCTTGGCTCCAGTTCAAATTAATTGTTCAATTTAATGCTTTGTCAATTGTTTAACAAGGTAATTGATTATCATTTAAAAACGCTATGTTTGTGAGTGTTTAGGCAAGGAGAATGTAAGGAGTTTGGTTGGCGAGTAGGAGAGCGAGCGGAGAACATTATTTGTTATTGAAGTGCTGGTAAACAAACACATTGGAACAGGTACTTGGACTTTTGGATTTTGATTTGGTTTTGCTGATGGGGGGAAAAAAGGCTTAGTCTGCCTTGTATTTAGATAATAACAACAACGGTTTAGCTAGGGCCTGAGAACCGGTTAGGCTTTTGTTTTGTTTACTTTATTTTGATTGAAAAAAATAAACACACCCTGCTGCATTTTCTGGCATCCTGGTTTGATCTGCTTTATTTGAAAGGAAAATACTTGTGATACTGATACAATCCATCACAACTTGGTACTAGAAGAGGAGGCTACTGTCTGAACGCCAATTCAGACAGCAGTAGCCTGTGAAACGCTGTGGAATAAAGCACCAAGATGGAGGCAGCAGTACAGGCACTGTTACAGGTTAGTGCAGCCCAACAGGAAGCCAATCGGCTTGTACAGCAACAGTTGACTCTAGTCAAAGAGCAACTAACTAAAGTAATGGAAGAATGGGTTGTACCAGTGACCCAGGTTTTGCCAAAGATGACTGAACTAGATGATGTGGAGGCATTTCTCCTAACCTTAGAATGGACTGCGGAACGGGAAAAATGGCCTCGAAAGCGATGGGCAGGGCTGCTCGCACCACTTTTAATCGGTGATGCCTAAAAAGGCTATTTTGACTTGGAACGTGAAACGGCTGCTGATTGTGGTCAGCTGAAGAAGGAGATCTTGGACTGGGCAGCAGTCACCACAGCGGTTTGAGCTCAGAGATTCCACGACTGGCTGTTCCAGAAGGATAAAGCACCACGTTCACAGATGTTTGATCTCATACATTTGACATGGAGGTGGCTGCAGCCTGAGACCAACTCGTTGGCCCGAGTCGTGGAACTATTCGTCATGGACCGATATTTACGGGTACTAATGGTTGGACAAGCAAGTCCTACCACTGCAGATGAACTGGTTGAGAGACATACTACCAATGACAGACTGGTTCGTCTTTCACCGTGGGAACAACGACACCTCAAACTGTGAACCCCATTCCCGAAGAACCGAGAACCGATGGAACAGGGTAAGACTGTGTTTGCTTACAGGCTTGTATGGCATGTATCTTCTTTACCTGGGGTTTTATTTCCCCATTCCCGAGTATAAGCCCCAGATACTTAGTTTCCTGTAATGCAAATGCACACTTCTTTTTATGGGCTGTCAGGTTACTGACCCGCAACAAATGCAACACTGCCCTCACCTGGCATAAATGGGACTCCCAATCTTCACTAAAGATAACCACATCATCCTGGTATGCAGCTGCATACTGCTGATGTGGTCTAAGAACCTTATTTATGAAAAGTAGCTGGTGCCCCATGAAGACCAAATGGGAGAACTGTAGAAGGGTTTCTTTAACATAGTAAATAAGATGTATTTTACTTTTACCTTAACACATTTCAAATAAACATTAGGGCTTCAGATGAGTGTGTTTCTGCCTCCTGTTCCCAAGGAGATGGCTGAGTGACGCAGACACTTTGGGGCATTGCTCACAATGTGCCTCTGAGTGAGCCGGCTCAGGGACTGATTCATTGACAGTGGAGTAAAAAAAAAAAAAAAAAAAACAAAGCTGTCACAAAGCCACCCTCTGAAGCAGGCCACTTTTAGGAAAGCTGAAATTAGATGGCTGTGGGTACACTACAAAAAAAAAAAAAATGTCCTAAGAGCTAAACCGCCTCAAAGCCGGCATAAAAGCAGCTAGTGTAAACAGGGTATGAGAGACCAGTTTTTGTTTTATTAGGTTTATAATATATTATAAGCCTAATAAAAAAATATAGTGGTAGGTGACATGTAAAGTAATAGTGAGAAGCACATGCTGGAATATATAATGATCTAATAATCTTTATCTCAATGTGCTTTTTAATTTACATTTTTTTATATTATTTAAAGCTGCTAAAATACATTATGAAACATGCCAAATATCTATTGTTGCAAAAGCAGTAATACATTATGGTTAAGAACATCATATCATGGGATAGTAGAGATGGAAAAATAAATATTATTAAAAATAAATTATTCATTTAAACGGAAACGGAAAGACACATTTTGCATTGGTACTAAGAATCAGCGAGTTAATATAAGATTCAACTCTATAGAAATTACTTCTTTTTTTTTCGTAAGGTATTATATTAAAAATGTTTGTTTGGAAGCAAACAGCATCAATTTTTAATGAGTCCAGCTAACAATAGAATGTTGCAGATAAAGCTGACATATCATTTATATAAATTATTCATACTAAAGATTAAATGGAAGAGGCTGAATAAATTGTCACATTTAAAGATGTCAGCTTATTTTGCAACTTTATGTGTCTCTAACAGGGAATTTTCCTTAAGATATTTTTTCTGAGGATGAAGTTTAACTTTATGAAAAAAGGACAATTGTTTTCAAGACATCATTCCAGCGGAGGACACAATGAGAATAGTATAAATGAGTGATCAGTAATACTCTGTTCAGCACTAAGTAATGTTCTTTATTATTACTAAAGAGCTGCTACTTGTGAATTAATGACCATATTAGCATTTTATTTAGAACTGACAGAGCTACTGTGCGATACTCTTTTTGGCCTTGTTGAAAAGTAGCATTACTGTAACTTTATGCATGACCCATCCTTACCCCTTGGGTATTTTTTAACCACATTGACCAGTTGCTTTTAACCTTCTCTGACTTCAGACAATCTCTCTGTGGACAATTACCATTGTTCCATTTGCCTATAATGTGCTGTATATTCATATTTAGTTAGCTAGTTAGTTAAATCCAGCTGTGTAAAGAACGAGAAGAAGTGTAAAGTCTTTCAAGGAACCACCTCACAGTACCTTTGCTTCAATGGCCTCCAGTGAGAGGGATGAAACATAACTACATTACGGCAGCTCAAGTGCAAGAAAATATTATCTTGCACTACGATAAAAAAATTCATTAAATACATGCATTAAAATTATTATTACACCAAAGTGATTCAATGCCCCTCCCTACCCCATTTCTTCACTTTGACACACAAACACAACCAGACACATAGCTGTTTACACCTGATCTGATTCAGACTTTTCAGTAGCTGTATTATCAGTAAACCAGTCAGAATATTTCCTTACAAATGCCAGGTGTCTTCACAGCATGACATTATGTAGTGTAGGCAGCAGGAGTGGTTCAATAGTTTTGTTTTGCTTAACAAAATGAGTCATGTTATTAATATATCATAGTACCAATTATTCATTACATAAAGTATGTAATAGATTTCTTGTCCTCCAAATAATACTTCATGTGTAATTAACCTATTGTTAAAGACCTGCTTCGAACATCTGTGACCTTTACAGCTTTGAATAAAGAAAATTGATTGCTTAGCATTTAATGGTGTTAGTTAGAACATTATAAATTAGCACAGACATTTTGCCTGTGGATTTTATGTTAATCAAAAATCTATAGCGGGTTATATAAATATATAAATGGTACAGTTTGGTTTCAAATTATTTAGCCCCTTTTTATGTGGTTTACCACGGTTTAGCTACATTACAGTATTGACACTATTCCTGCTATGCTACACCACAACTATCGTAATTTCGGTATACAATGGCGAACTCTAATGCTAATGCTCGTGTTCCTATGAACAAAGACAGTTTCCATGCAGCTATGTAATACATTTTTTTTTATTAAACAACTCAACTATAAAGCACTATCATTCTAGAGTCAAATGTCAATCATTTTAAATGTTGAAAACATGGTGTCACATAAACTGAATGAAGAAGTCTCTAAACCCCTTGGACTATGCTTATTTGATCAAAGAGCTCACCAGGGCTACTTCCAGCAGATCTCAGCGGTTAATAAATAATTGCTTGGTACAGCCTTCAGTTATAGTAGAAAGTTGGGCGAGATTATGCCACAAATGTGATCTTCATTGCTGAAGTCTCGTGAACATAAGGTATGGCTTTCGGACATGTTTCCATGTAAACAAGCTCAGTTTTGTTCAATCTGCGCGTCACATTCTCCTGACAATGGAGAGAGAATTTGGAGTTTTTAAACTGCATGGAAACCCCCGCTGTTGACTGTTGTAAGCACCTGCATGCCGTTGGTATTGGCTGAATGAAATGTTTATACATATTAACTAACGAAAACTATGGCAAAACACTTGACTCAGTTAAAAGGAAGCTCAACATTTTGGTTTAAAATAAAACCAGTGTGTCTTGTTAATTAAACCCATGGTTTATGAGCCTTGTCCTGCTTGATCAATCAAAACCTTATTTAAGCTTCTTTGAGCCTGCCGATCTACAACAAGCTCAGTAATAATACAAAATACAATTTTCTACAATATTTATGACATCCTGTTGGCTATCTTAAAAGAGGTTAGTGTTCTAAAAATAGCACTGGCTGCATAATTAAGCCCGTATTACATATGAGAAACATTAAAATCTTTCTGATGAAGAAAACAAGGTTAAAACGTGCTGGTAAAGCAGATATTTCATAAACTAAACCATGGACTAAATTGACTACAACAGACACAGCGCAAAAATAATAATGATAATAATAATACTAATAATAATGATAATGATAATAATAATAATAATAATAATAATAATAATAATAATAATAATAATAATAATAATAATACATGCATTATGTATAAACACAATACATTACATTAATTCCACCCCCTTGCTGGTTCTGAAAAACAAATATCAGCCTAATGTCATTTTATTTCCCTTTGATATACAGTAATAATAGTGGGTTTGTTGATTTGTGCATTCAATGCTTTCTATGTTGATTTATATATTTAATGAAACTGCAGCTGTATGTAAGACACCCCGAGAGGCCCCATTCATAAAGCACATTAAAGCCAACCTTGAAGCCTTGATAAACAGAATGGCTTAACTAGTTTACATTGTAAGGCATTGTTTGCATCTGCCTCATTAGGGCAACAAAGGCCACATATCTTCACCACCAACTTGTCATCAGTTTTCTGGAGGTTAGTTGAGGAAAGTTCAATTCTTTCACAAGCTGAAAAAAAGAAAAAAAGAAGGCAGCCACCAATGGAATTAAATGAATGACGTATTGAATTAACAGATAAACATGTCTGTAAATGATTATGTTATTTTAATTTGGCCCATGGCCTTGCCCATTGGAGCTCATTAGCTGCCCCTATGCTGGCAAAAATATGATAAATTAAATATATCAATTCGATAAAAACAAATGCCAGTGGGCAGGACAAGTGGCATTTGAGGCCACCCCCCCGAAAAAGCGCAAGCCAACCTCACAGAATTACCCGGCGCTCAGGTAAGGAAAAAATCCCTGCTCAGCCACAAGGTGAAAGGAGGAAACCTTAGGGAATCCCTGGCCAAGGGTAGCACTTCCTCCAGGCCCCAAAAATAAAACCTCTTAAATTATCTTTTACAATTAACAGTAATGTTTTTGGCGCAGTTAATGTGTCATTGACATTTTCAAATACTCAGTTCATAAGCTTCTGAGGTCCATCTCTCCAATGCCTTGCTTAAATGTGGAGAACGCTCTGTGAGCAGCAGAAGTAACAGCGCCATTTCTGAAGGAATATCCAGGGTAGTTGCCAGATTGAAATCCATCACAGAGACGAGATAGGCAACATAAATAATGAATCAAGTCCTGGAGACCATTGTTCCCTCCGGGTGAAGAAAAGGGGATATTATGAACGTCAGCAAGATACATTCATAGATAGCTTCGTGAATTTGAGCATGGAGTTTACTGGAACGAGGAATGTTCGGCAACAGAGTGACTGGATTAATAATCACTGGTCTACCGGAACTGCGGAATGAAGGATTGCAGCACAATGAAAAAATTGCAGCGCTTCAAAATGTGGATGTCGTGTTAGATGATTCTAGTCAGGACGTTTTCCTGCCGAGTCCTGGAACTGGGTCTGTGATTGGAGAAGTTGAATCCATAATATTAAGGTAAGAGACAAACACCGACACGACCCCATAATCCCAGATACGCAACCAAACAAACAAACGGACGATAAGGGCCGTAGATAAAGTTGGTATATATACTGTATATGGTTCGATGATTACGTATTTGATTAACACTAGAACCGCCATGGCAGTCATTTTGACGGATTGAGGTTTTAAAATTTGAATTACTCTGTGTGTCTGAAAGTTATGCGGTTGTCCGTATATGACTTTTCCTAAAAAGTCATAAATACATGTATTAAATACCCTGATACCGTTTGAAAGGCAGGTTTACGAAAATAAGGATGCTATAATCCCACCCACCTAGAACCGCCAAAGCCGATATTTTGACTGCCTTTTACAATACATGTTTTTATTTTGAATATAACCTATATACACTCTTCTATTTTATTTTTATATACAAGCCTGTTGTTATCTCTGCTGGACCTTGCAGCCATCAATTCCTTTGTTTTGTACAAGAAATGCACCAGGGAAAATATCAGTAGGAGAGATTTCATCTTGAAGCTAGCCACAGCGCTTCGGCAGAAACATTTTGATCAGAAAACTGCAGAGCAGCTCAACCAGGATTCAGTGCTGCGTCGAGTGACACACGCAAGAGAAAATATATGTTACTTTTGTTTTAAATTAAAAACTACTTTCGGTTTTACAGTTTTGTATGTACATATACCTGCTTACATCTGTTTACACAGTAGTTTCTTTTGAAATGTTTATTTTATTAAAGTTTACCATTTTTTGAAGTAGTGCTTTATATGTGGTAAGTTAAAAAATAAACCCTTTTATGTTTAATTGTTCATTTAAATATGGCGTTTTGGCTGTGCAGATGTTTGATATGATGTGCTTGATAAAACTTTTGAGTTTCATCCGATAGTTTTAATACTGATGTTGTTTAAAATGTAACCGTAGTAAAAAAAAAAAAAAAAAAAAAAAAAAAAACATTCATTAATTTTCTTATTATATAGGAATTTTCTGGCACAGAATTACAAAACTCCTGATAAGTAACAGTGAAAAGGGGAAAATAAAAGATTTTGTGCATGATTCGCCAGTTAAATTGAAATGTTAATTCTCTTATTTGGTGTTAAATTATATGTAATGGAGGCATTCCGTAGTTCTAGGGGTGAGGCTCAGCTTGCTACACTAATCCTATTGGTTCATTAACCTATATAGTCCAGACTCACCTTGCGACTGTGGCAGTGTTTACATGCAAGTTTTAATCTCACTACTATAGTGCATTCATGACATGTCACTCGCAAATGACGCATGATTGTGCTCGTTCCAAAAGTGCACGGCAAAAAAAAGTGTCTTAAGTGTCATTACACTTTGGTAAAGCACGGTAAAGTGCACACTAATTGGCCTAATTGGTCCCATAGCAACAAACTCCACAGTTGTGCAAAATACTTAACGATAGACTTTCATGAAATAACACGATACCTCCTCCACTTCCCCTATGTAAAAGAACGCTCTTCTCTGGGATACGGTCTTTCTGTCCTCCTCTGTAGCGTAAGATTTTTCTTATCCCAGTCTTACTAATACAAATCAGTTAAATATCCATCCATCCATTATTATCAATCCGCTGATTTATACCATTATTTATTCATTTCAGTGTATTATGAACGATGCATGAGAACTACTAGATCGTTATGACCAGCATTATTATCATAATAATAATACTACAAATAATGTAGCTTTTTTCCCGCAGGATGTTTCAAGCTTCCACCCCTTCTGACAGCACGCAACACCAGGTCCGCTGGACGGATGAGGAAACTCGTTCCTCCTCCAAATTATTGCGGACCTGGGGGTTATGGATGAACTGGATCGACCTCGCCAAAGAAATTGCACGGCAAAAAAAAGTGTCTTAAGTGTCATTACACTTTGGTAAAGCACGGTAAAGTGCACACTAATTGGCCTAATTGGTCCCATAGCAACAAACTCCACAGTTGTGCAAAATACTTAACGATAGACTTTCATGAAATAACACGATACCTCCTCCACTTCCCCTATGTAAAAGAACGCTCTTCTCTGGGATACGGTCTTTCTGTCCTCCTCTGTAGCGTAAGATTTTTCTTATCCCAGTCTTACTAATACAAATCAGTTAAATATCCATCCATCCATTATTATCAATCTGCTGATTTATACCATTATTTATTCATTTCAGTGTATTATGAACGATGCATGAGAACTACTAGATCGTTATGACCAGCATTATTATCATAATAATAATACTACAAATAATGTAGCTTTTTTCCCGCAGGATGTTTCAAGCTTCCACCCCTTCTGACAGCACGCTACACCAGGTCCGCTGGACGGATGAGGAAACTCGTTCCTCCTCCAAATTATTGCGGACCTGGGGGTTATGGATGAACTGGATCGACCTCGCCAAAGAAATGCCACCATTTTCACCAGTATTACCGGTGCTCTGGCTGAACTTGGTATAAATAGAACGCTCCTCCAGGTACGAGATAAATTCAAGAAGCTGAAATATCTGTACCCGCAGGAGAGAAAACGCCTGCAGTCCTGCGGTCAAAGCTCGAGGTCCCAATTTCGGTTCTGGGAGGAAATGCACCGGTTAATGGGTGACCGGCCAGTGGCAGTAGCATCAGACCATTTGCTGGAATCCTCATCCTCCCAGACATCCTGTGAAATACCAGCCCCATCAATACAATATGGTAATTGCGCCAGCCATCATTTACTTTTCTAAACTAAAATATGCTACCGCGGTAAAGTTAGCTTGACGTTTGATATTCGTTTGATATTCGACTCAAGCTAACCCGACATGAATGAAAATGGCTGTATCTCGCCAACCACAGAAGCTAGAGTGCTCAAACCAACTTTAATTTAAAGGAGACCAATTGTGAATTGTTTCACAGTCTCTGTTTTACATGTGAATCCTAAGAATAATTTCTGGAAAATTATAACATACCGCACATACGCACACTTAGCCTCAGCCACGCGTAAAAGGGCTTTATCTCCCCAACCACAGTAGCTAGATCGTCCAAACCAACTTTAATGTGAAGAAGACCAATTGTGAATTGTTTCACAAGCTCTCCTTTACATGTGAATCAAACAAATAAGTTGTGAAAAACAATAACATACCGCATATATGCACACAGCCTACCTGACACTCATAAAATGGCTTTATCTCCTCAACCACAGCAGCTACAGCGCTCAAACTAACTTTAATTTAAAGGATGCCAAATGTGAATTGTTTTACAGTCTGTGTTTTACCTGTGAAGCCTAAGAATAATTAGTGAATACAATAACATATTGCATATACACACCACCGTCCCAGCGTCAATTAAAAGTGCTTGATATCCCCAACCACAGCAGTTAGCATTTTCAAAACAACTTTAATTTAAAGAAGACCAGTTGTGAATTGTTTCACATGTTCTGTTTTACATGTGAATCCTAATAATAATTTGTGAAAAAAACAAATGGTTGGGGATATCAAGCCATTTTTTTTTTGCATGTCGGGCTAAGTGTGTGCACATATGAGATATGTTTTGTTTTTCACATACTATTCTTAGGATTCACATGTAGAACAAAAGCTGTGAAGAAATTCACAACTGTTCTTCTTTAAATTAAAGTTGGTTTGAACGCTGTAGCTGCTGATCCAGGAGCATCGTCCGATGCTCCTGGAGTACAGAAGGATGTACCGTCTGATTGCACACACCGATGCCAGGCAAGATCGGCAATACAGCCACCTTTTGGAAAGGCTGGACCACGCTGATCAACAGCACCAAGAGGTGGTTGCGTTGTACGCCACATTTCTGCACACAATAACAAGAGAACTGCAGGTGCCTACCCCATCTCCCGCTGAGGTGGGCACCCGTTCTGCTGTGCCCAGTCCTGCCGAATCAGCGGTCCGAGAAGTTTGTACAGAGTAATACCCACTCGCTTCTGCAGCGCACAGGTGTACGGACATATATTGGTGACAGCTCCATGTCCACCCGTACAAGTTCCACCAGTTGGTCAAACGTAGCTCGGATGACCCGAAATGTTTCAATCCATTGTTTGTCAGAGAAAGACTCGTGAAGCACAGCCTCCTCCCACCAAACAGAGTGACGATGATGCGCCTGCATTTGTCTTTCCTGCCGATACACAAATAGAGGTCTGTACATAGGAACGAAGTGGATGAGGGTGTCTGCTGGAAAGAAAGCTCTAGATAAGAAAGCAATAGATGCACGATTCCTTTCCTGCAAACCCATTGCATGGGACTGAAGGAGTTCTTCCCATACAAGACTTAATCTAGCCAGTGTTTGTCTGCGTCTTCTCCATCCATTTTTGTCGTAACTACGTTGTAAGTTGACCTATGATTTTATATACCCTTATAACTAATTTGCAAATGCACACAAATTATGTATTTATTATATTAACAGCATTTGTGTAAGTTTCCACATTTTCTGCATAATTAATTTTAATATTTCAACAAAGTACCTGTGTTTGAAACCAACACATCATGAGTTGTTTTTAATATATTTGTTCCACATTAACGCATATTTGTGATTATTGAACCGATACTACTTTTGTTTAGTACATTAACAGTTATGCAGTTGGCTAAGACTAATATATATGGGTGTGTGAAAGGACATCAGTAGCCTAAGAAGCATAAGAAAAGCAGTAATGGGAATTGGTGAGTGCTGTCGTTTTTTGTACACGATACTTCTACCATTTCTAGAACAACTAATTCTAAACAATAATAGTAATAACTATTATTATTTTCTTCTTCTTGGCAGGATGAACCGTTTTAACTGCAAGCCCTTTGCATTCTATACAGATGGGAGGTAACCTTCTCTTCATCTCTGCCTAGCACGTAAAGCCTCATGTAAACCCCTATGCATTATTTGAACGATATCCTTTATCGTGCAGCATCTCTTTTCAGCGAGTTTGGTGATTTTTAAATAAACCCTCCCATTATTTTATTATTAATGAGGTTGTTTGCATTTGGACGAATAAATTCTCTCTCTGAAATAAACTCTCATGTAAACGTGGAAGCAGAACCGTCATGACCAAAAAAGCGTGAGAGATCTGTTGTCACGCTTTTCAGTTTTTGCTTGTAAACTGCCCGTGTCTCCCTTCTGTGGGTCGGTGGTCCTCCGTCACCCGGCCTTGGTGACCTCTGACCGACGTCGGAGGTCACACCTCAAACGAGGTCGGCTCCTGTCGGTCAAGAAGGTGAGATCCTGAGCCAAACAGTCAATCATCCCACACTACATTTGACATCTTATAATGCTGAGCTCGATCTTTGAATTTATGAAAGTAGTCTTATGTGCAGACACTCCCGACGTTCAATTTTAACTTCTCATTAGATATGTAACAACTATCCTATAAAATTAACTAATTTTGCTTCATGAAGTCAAATAAAACCTGCTGTATAATGTTATGTTAAGATGTTGAATTACATACCACTTTGTAGTTTTCCATATACTTAATGAAAAACTGACACAAATTAAAACATGTGACATTTCAAAATCCAACATGAAATACTGTACTACTACTATGTATACTTTTGCAATATCATTTTGTAGTTTATTTGATAACATGATGTTAAATAAAATATCTAAATTATGTTCATACAGGTTTTTTTTTTTTTTAATTATGTCTCAATCCTAAAATGCTATCCTAAAATCTAGGTGATGCAAAACTTTTGGGCATAGCTGTATTTCTTTCCCAAAGTATGCAAGCTCCGGACATCAATCAGATGAAAGCATTACAGTATGAGCTCCTGGAGGCCAGTGGTGACGTCAGTTGTAGTGTGGGAAATTACAGAGGCACTGGAGCACTTCTTCAGCACAGCACACACATTCATGGCTCCTCTACTGTCTGCCGGATCCCACTGCATTTGCTTGCCTTATTAACAAAAGAAAGAAAAGCATTGCTGCCGATTGAAGATTGAGAAGAAAAGGACAAACAGGATGAAAAACGCACAACTGAGGGTAGCATTATTTATAACTGCCTGAGAAACTAACTCCCATTTACAACAACCTTGCCCTTCTAAGACCTCAGGTAAGTTGTTGATATGTTAATGTTAATAGAATCCTGCTAGAATGGAAGGATTCCTCCTGTATCCAGAATGTCACAGATTATTGTTTTTTTTTTTTTGCTGAATGTTTTATAAATGCATATATGCTTTCTTTGAATACACTATATATGTCAATCTTCTGTTAGCTGTTTAATAAGCAGATTAATAAGCATCAGGCACCCTCAGAGACAAGCACTGCAGCTGTAAGCGTGTGTTTCATTTAAAGCATAGAGTACTCATTTTAAAAATGTTGCTGTGATATAGTACCAGGACCATTCATCTCAGTTAACAGGGTGTATAGAATATAGGACTTGTAATATATTTCTTGAGAACTGCAGGTCATTAAAAGAGGAGTCTTCCTTGTCTTAATCTTTTTACTGTTGATTTGTTTTCTAAACACATATATTGGATATTGTACAGTGTGCAATGAAATAGATTTTCTATTTCTCTATTTTTGCTTTTACTTTTATTGGGAAAAAATAGGATACATGTCCAGGATTAAAATAGGATATTAACTGTAAGCAGAGTGTACACAGTAGTACACCTACACTGCCCTCTTAGCACACCATGTTCTTGTTTGGGGGCAGCATATGTAGAAATATAGTATTACACATTAAGGAAGAAAACAGTGTGTTCTAAGGGATCTTGGTCTGGGTTTGAAATCTTGTAGTTACAGTCGAAGTAGCCGAAATCACCCCAACGCACTAATACAGCCCCACAAATGTAAACACATTTTAAGGACATTGCAAGCTTCTCATGACACCAAGAACAGACAAGATAAATTGATAAAATACAAAAAGAATCCAACTTTATACGTGTAATAGTATTGTTGACATAAATGTACAAGGAAAGTATCAATATTTGCACTAGCACAGTCTGAAATTTGCGCAGTGCCAATAAACCACCTCATTAAAGTCACAATGTAAGAGATGAAAACAAAATTAAAAGACTAGTGGCCAAAATGATAATATCAGTTGCAGGGTCTGTGTTATTGAAGTGCCAATATATATACAAGGATAATACAATAGAGTATAAAAAGAACAATAGGTACATGTGGTACATGGCTCAGACTAATGATTATGTATATTGCTACTTACTTAAGCTTTGTGTATTTTGGAAACAGATTTAATTGGACAATTATTTGGCAGTCACGCTTATTATTATCTATGTTTATATGTAGATGTTTATTGGTGATGTTTTACATGTTATGAAACATGTTTTTGGAATAATAATAATAATTGAACTCTTATCCCTTTATTCATATATAGCCCAGCCATATAATGTAATAGTACACGTAACAAATGACAAATTGCATCTATTTTATATACATTTGATAAAATAAACAAAAAAAGGTTTCAAGGTTTCTTTATTGGTATTGTTGGTAATTAATAACTTGTCATCCCTGCCTCTCTTATGGCAGAATCACATCTGGGTGTAACTAAGTGTAAGGAGGTCCACCAAACAGGTTTATCAGGTTTATTTATAGGGTAGTGGTATTAAGATGTTTATACCATTAAAACACATACAATAGGAATATTACTATATCAAGTGACCCCGCTCCCTCAGCTGTTTGTGTTGACTAGGTTCTATTGCAGTTACTGCATGCATAGGTCAGGGGGTTTACCTGAGCTTATTTAAGCACACAATGACTCACTTTGGTCTGAGTCACTTTGAAACAACCTGATGCAAAGAATACGTCTTACAGAATCAGAGGTGGAAAGTCACAGGGATGCTTCAAAATGAAGCTTAAAGTTATATGCTGCCTGGATATTTGTCTCCCAGTCTGCTGTTTCGTCTTGGTACTATGGGTAAACAATAAGTCCATGACCTCAATGGGTGTCCATTGTGCATGTTTTGTGATCCTGTTGCCGCGGTAGAGTAACATGAAAGCTTGATAAGGCTTGGCACAGGAGCATAGCCATTGAAAATATCCTCAGTGGACATAGTTGATTTTTTTCTACATTTTCCAGATGGCCATATGCTTGAGTGGAGATAAAAAGGATTAAGGTACAATGTGATATCTATCTATCTATCTATCTATCTATCTATCTATCTATCTATCTACCTTTAAGTGGCATTTAGAAAGTGAAACCTATTTTTTATTGACCCCCTCATTAACATCACCAAATACAATAAGCCTACATGATAATAAAACAATGGAAACAGGTCCAATATTGAGCAGGTTTGTAAGTTTAATCGAGGTATTATTAAGGAATCAGATTACATTTTAAATGACATTGTATAAACACCACTTTTTTTTGTGTGTGTTTGTAGACCTATAAGTAGCTGCATAATATTTCTAAATATCTTAAATGAACACATTACTTACATGAATAACTGTTTTAGATTACAATTCCTTAAGCCAATGAATGTTCAGAAGGAAAGAAAGAACACTCTAGAGAAGCTTCATCCTGTGAACAGTAAATAGGGAGGATAGATGGTGTCTTGGGATTCAACTCCAAAGAAATTAAGAAACATGAATTCTATGCCTATACTAACATTTTAGAAATGGGAACTAACAGAAAACCCAATCCTTGTGCTGGTGTGGTAGAGTAATACTGCATCTACTGCACTGAACAAGTGGGCATTACATTAATATTCAGTGACATCAACAGAAGAAGCATGGGTGCATTATTGTGTATTATACGGATATCATTTATGTAGGTTCATATATATATATATATATATATATATATATATATATATATATATATATATATATATATTGTAAAATAGCGGGTTATGAGAAACAGCAGGGAGGGGGTTAAAACCTCCCTGCGAGAGAATGTTCCTTTGTTTGTTAATTGTTTAATTGTTTTATTATTAATTATCATCCGCACCTGGGCGTTATTGGAAATTAGGCCCAGGTGCGGAGTTTAAAAAGAGAGCAGGCAGTCTGCTCAGGGCTGCTGAGTGGAAGGAGGCAGTAGGTGCGCTGTCTCCGAGTAGCCAAGAGCGGAAAAGTAAGTGCGGTTTCAAACCGGTGTGTTTGGAGAAGGGCGGGTAAACAGCATAGCTGTCCCGCGTTAGTCAGGGTGTTCCTGCAAGTCGAGTTAGTGCTCAAGAGGAGCTAGGTGTTTGTTTTGCTTTTGTATTTTGTTGGTGTTATTTTTGTGTTTATTAAAAATATAGCGCGTCAGCGCTTGAAAAATCCATTCCTGTGTTCCTGGGTCAAGTTCTTAAAGGGGCAACGAACCCGAGTGGGGGTTGAACCTTTTACATATGGTGGCAGAGAGTGTGGGCGCCCCTACGACCCTGGAAATGGAGACCATTGAACAGTTAATTGAGCGAATCAACCGCAATACTGCTGCGCAAATAGAGCAGCTGGAGAGATGGGAGAAAGAGATGGGGTTGGCTCCATTGAAGAAAAGGGAGCCAACAGAATTGGAGCTGCTGCTCCAAGAATGGGAGCAGGCTAGCGGAGCTCCGCAGCCTCCCGAGCCAGAGGGGGAGGAGCCGCCGCTGCCAGAGCCCAGAGGGGAGGAGCCGCCGCTTCCGGAGCCCAGAGGGGAGGAGCCGCCGCTTCCGGAGCCCAGAGGGGAGGAGCCGCCGCTGCCAGAGCCCAGAGGGGAGGAGCCGCCGCTTCCAGAGCCCAGAGGGGAGGAGCCGCCGCTTCCAGAGCCCAGAGGGGAGGAGCCGCCACTTCCAGAGCCCAGAGGGGAGGAGCCGCCGCTTCCGGAGCCCAGAGGGGAGGAGCCGCCGCTTCCAGAGCCCAGAGGGGAGGAGCCGCCGCTTCCGGAGCCCAGAGGGGAGGAGCCGCCGCTTCCGGAGCCCAGAGGGGAGGAGCCGCCGCTTCCGGAGCCCAGAGGGGAGGAGCCGCCGCTTCCGGAGCCCAGAGGGGAGGAGCCGCCGCTTCCGGAGCCCAGGGGGGAGGTGAAAAGTTTACCTCCACCACAGCCCCGACCACCGCCCCTACGGTCCAGTCCGGCACCGCTGCGTCCAGTCCCTCACCCCTTGCTCCAGGACACCCGGCCGGTCTTCCCGGACCTTCCTGCGCTGGACCTAGAGCCCAGGAGTCTCCAGCACTGGCCACAGCTTTTCCCCTGGTTCCCTGCTCCGCTCTTCCCGAGCACCCAGACGTCGCTGGGCTGCTGCCAGACGTCGCTTTTGCTCCCCCTGTTCGCTGCTTCGCTTCCCCTGGGTGATCGGACATCACTGCGCCGGTTCCCAGGGGAAGATCTCTGCCCACTGCTGCATCCTCCTGTGCCACGGTCTACGCTCCGGTCGCCCCTGTTGAGCCGTTGGGTCCCCTTGTCGCCGGTGCGCGGTCCTTACCTGGCTGAGCCGGGACGTGGACCGATCCACCCTCAAGCCTGCCCGTGGAAAAGGGCAAGAAAGGACATTTGTGGACTTGAGGGTGGGTGGTTATGTTTTAGGGGAGGAGGTGGCCGTCTCGTGGCCTGTGTCTTGTAAAGACAAGGGGGGGGATGTGTAAAATAGCGGGTTATGAGAAACAGCAGGGAGGGGGTTAAAACCTCCCTGCGAGAGAATGTTCCTTTGTTTGTTAATTGTTTAATTGTTTTATTATTAATTATCATCCGCACCTGGGCGTTATTGGAAATTAGGCCCAGGTGCGGAGTTTAAAAAGAGAGCAGGCAGTCTGCTCAGGGCTGCTGAGTGGAAGGAGGCAGTAGGTGCGCTGTCTCCGAGTAGCCAAGAGCGGAAAAGTAAGTGCGGTTTCAAACCGGTGTGTTTGGAGAAGGGCGGGTAAACAGCATAGCTGTCCCGCGTTAGTCAGGGTGTTCCTGCAAGTCGAGTTAGTGCTCAAGAGGAGCTAGGTGTTTGTTTTGCTTTTGTATTTTGTTGGTGTTATTTTTGTGTTTATTAAAAATATAGCGCGTCAGCGCTTGAAAAATCCATTCCTGTGTTCCTGGGTCAAGTTCTTAAAGGGGCAACGAACCCGAGTGAGGGTGAGTCTTTCACAATATATATATATATATATATATATATATATATTGCAGTGTATAACGTACTACATGATTTACACATGATGGGAAGATTATGGGGTAGATGTACTGAAGTGTTGCATTTGTTGCAATCGTTGCAAACCACATGCAAACCAGTCAGAAGTGTAGCGTGAAATGTACTAAACAAACGCAAAGCTGTTGGCATCATTTTAACGCATGCTTTGCATTTCCCAGTCCGCTTTTTCTTGTGTGTTGCCAGTTGTGTCAATGCACTTTTGAGACGAACAACCAAGTACCTACTACATATATAGCTCAAATCCATCTGTATCGGTGACATAATTATCGGTTATTTATTGGTGAAAAACTGCGTTAGCAGCTGCTGTATACGATGGCTCGCAACTTGTTCTCCCATTGGAAAATGAATATATTGCTCACGTAACTTCAGCGATCCTCTGAATTACTAGATGACGCATCGACACGAAACAGGTACTGCACCCAATTATTTTCTGAAACGACCCAGTGGCATGAAATCTCAAGTAGCAGATTAATGAGTGGAGGAAGTGAGTCTTTTTTGTCTCTGTATCTAACTATTTGTGGTTTTAATATATTAACCAGCTCCGTTACGCTTTCTTTTCTCATTGTGAATCTTTGTATAAAACCTTCGTCACTATTCAATAAAGGATTGCTATAATCACGAACAACAGAATATCTAACCATCCAAAATGACCGACCATCTTCACAAGAATCCAGACTCAATCCACCTACTACCAGGATTGGAATGTAATCTAGGATTTAATTTGAATCTCGATCTACGCAACGGAAAAAAATATCAATCCAAGATTAAATCCGAGATTGCGTCTAATCCAGGCTGAATCTCGATGTGCGCAATCCACCCTAAATATCCACATTTTTCTTACTTGAATAATATATGAAAATATGTAGTAATTTATATAAAACATTCACCAAATGAAGGGCATATATTTAGATTATATAAAACAACATACATTTAGAATAGAAAAAATGAGAGCACTGCATGTTACATATACTATCACATAAAATCCTTATATGAAAAATACTATAAAATCCGGCCTATGTTATAACCAATCTGTATATAATTTATATATGAACATATACACTGCTTACCCTTTATAACGCTATAATGGGGAGCCATAGTTACAAGACTGTGCTATTTGTGTTCCGCCTTATAACGAGTATAAAAGGGCTACTGTAATGGCATTATGGAGCAAATGGGAGCCACGACCCTACCGTGCTATAACCGATTCAGCACTGTAACAAGGCATGTTATAACGGGTGAGCACTGTATGTATACACATAAAAAACTGATTTAAAAAAAGGGGGCATATAAGTGTAACATGTATTGCTTATAATATATGTAAACTATAAGTTATTTCCATATTTGTTAGCCCACTTTTATACTTCTGAAATAAATAAATAAATAAGATGGTTCTATAATTTTATTTAAAAACACAGGTCTGCATTATGTATTACCACATTCATTTTTTTTTTGTATTAATTTTTTTTTATTATTATTATTGCCAAATTAGCCTAGTTTGACACATTTAGGGCCACCCTGGAGCCTAATTCCAACTAGTCTCATTTTGACTTGAAGGAATGATCGAATCAATTCTGGCATCAAATCTTCATCAGAACGGCTTTGATTAAAGTGAATGTTCTGCATCGCGATGGGGTCATTCACAAGACAACCGCAAGCCGAACACAACAAGATTTCGTCTTTCTAAAAATGTAATTAAGCCCAAGCCGCTGTGGTCAGGACGTATTTCAGGATCACGTGAAGTAAGAAAAAGCACATCTGTGTTTTCTAACACATATAACAATGTTTGCACAAGTCCATACTTGTATTATTAATATGCAATTACCCTGGATAGAATTTGCTGTTGTAAGTTTTCATTACGGCCCTCCATAATAAGGCCAACAAGGTAATGGCCCAAAATATTTACCTTCTGCAATTCAGGTACTAACCTTGAAATATAAAAATATTTAATTCATTCCCAAAGTGTTGTTATTGGTCAAGAAATTTGAAAGCAAAGAAAGCACTTGTATGTCACACTTTTCTTTCAGTGATTGATTACAGAGATATTCTTTACATGCATGCAGGTGCATCTAGTCTGAGGATACTAGACTCTCTTTATCATGGAGCTCTTAGATTTGTAACCAATTCTAGATCTTTAACCCACCATTGTGAGCTGTACAGGCAAATGGGGTGGACCTCACTTTCTTCACACAGACTGAAGCACTGGTATATCTTTGTATATAAAGTTATTCTGGGAAAATGTCCATCTTATCTTCTAACCACCAGTACTAATATCTACCAATTTTCAATTCCAAGAATATGTACTGTGTTTGGGAAAAAGGCTTTCAGTTATTCTGCCCCTTGGTCACCTTCAAAAACACTTAAAACTATATGATTATATATCATTAAGAGATTTTAAAAATCAGGTTGGAAATTTTATTTCTGATAAATATACTTGTTTTAATTCATTTTAAAGTTGCAAATAATCCAATGAAATACATTGATTAATTACTTTTTAATGGTATTATTATTTTTGAAATGTTCATGTTAATCTATGTAGTTCTATGTGTGTGATTGTTTCTGTATTGCTGCCTTCTTGGCCAGGTCTCTATTGAAAAATAAATGATTACAACACATATACTTAAGAGCTTGTACACAAACACAAAACTGTCCTGACGGCAAAACACAAAATAGGTTTTTCTTTTGTCTGATATTCATATGCATTTTTTCTTAATTTGTTACAATCAGTCCATTTTAGTTTAGATTTTCTCACAAGTTTCATTGCACTTTTAATGATACATTTACGTGGAGCTGTTCTTTCAGTATCACAAAATGAAGCTTGCGGAAACATATGATACACATTTTCAACTTAACCATGAATACAAATACATATAGACGAGCTGTGTTTTGTTTGTATAGTTAAATTAAAATCATGATGTTTCAAAGCAAAGACTGGCTATTATTATTATTATTATTATTATTATTATTATTATTGTTATTCATGGGGTTTCCATGCGGGTCAATTTACACGTGAAATGGCGATGCGCATGCACATTTGGGAGAATTACTTGTGTAAATCAGGTTTGTGGCTGAAAAAAAACATCCAAAGAGAGTGATAGGGTAAGTCTCATTTACTCGTGTAAATGACGAAACACACAGGAAAATCCACTTCCAGTTTCGCATGGAAACCAGCGTTTCACGTTAAATGTTAATGAGTATGTTTATCCTTAACTATAAATATTGCAAGGGAGCAGGTCAGTTGTTACTGTGGATTCCAAGACGGCAGAAAGTATTGGCTGAAGGACGATTTTATGGTTAGCAGTGGTGTAGTTCACCTTAATGATAATGCAGGCGGCTTTTTTTATTATTGTTTTTTGCTGTGTCTGGACTGTCATGTTATATATCTCTTGTGGGTTTACAGTTCTGTATAAAACCGCTTACCATGAACTGCGTTATGCATTTGTTATAGTATTAAAGCAGCTGTTTGAGAATACCCTTGCTGTAAAAACTACGCCAAAGTTAAACATGAAGAGCAAGTGAGTTGCTGAAATGTAACTGAATTAATTCCCGTCCTTTTTTTGATCCCAGCTATCTCCAAAGACAACGCGTGTCTGCCCTCCACGTTAATAAATATAGTTGGTGAACTGGATTTCATGAGCCAGCTCGATCGCCCAAAACAGCGCAACAAACATCCCACAAGTTGCTGATGCCCTCTCAGAAATGACCAAATAAAACTGCAAATGAACATATTGATTTTATTTTATTTATTTGCATCATTAATATTTAACACAACAGTGAATCCAACACAACTTAAAAGAAAGGAGAGAATCCTCCTCAGATCACTGCTGTCCAATTGCAAAAAAACTCTATATTGAATTGAATTATTTTCATTCTTACAACTGCATTAATAATTGTATTTTGTCATTGCTTCATTTGCTGTTCTATTTTGAGACAGTAACTGCCTGTGACAGAAAAATAATGAATCTTGGTTATAAATCTCTCTCCCGGCCTGTGAGGGCGCTGTGTAAAGGGAACAGAGTGCCCTGGACTGGATGGCCAGACAATTCATTTCCAGAGTTAGGTGGAAGTCGGCCATCTAGAAAGGGGGTGTAGCTATGGTACACCAAGTCATCGACCCGGAAGGGAAACGATGTGGCATCCGTGGATTAGTGGAGAAACGGTTGCACTCGCTAACCAACGGGGCGTGGCTGACGGTACAAAAGGGGACTTAGCAAGGTGATCTGTTCCTTTATTATGGTTAAGCTGAACTGGAAGGAATACTGTGAAATTATTGTGTTTTGTTTGTTTTGTCGTATCTAAAAATCTACTTGTTTGTTATTATTAGACGGCTAACACAATCTAGAGCTGTCTCCACAGGCCAGCACTAAACCCGGACAACACTGCACCTTTAATCATGAATAAATTGTAATTCACCATGAGCACAATAACAATCACTCTGAACTTGTGAACATGTGTCTTTGTGTGTGTTCTACTGTGTGTATTATTTACGAACTGTGTCTTATTATTTCGGGACTGCAACCCGTTGTTTTGGAACAGTGCAGTACACAAAGCTGTGCATTGCCTGGGATTATTCTTTGTGGTCACCAGACCAGGATTATAAAAATAAAACCTGTTTGGATCATGAACTTTGTTGTCTGTCTTCTGTTTCACAATCACATCATCACCACACTTGCACACTGCAAACCACTTTGCCGCACTCAAATTCTTCTTTTGTGTTACCGTGTGTAAAACTACAGATTACTAACTCGCAAATCAATGAGACATGTCTTAAATTGTTCATTAGCATCAAGACTTTCAGGAGGTGAAATAGCACTACTCTGCGAGTTTGTTTGTAGGAGCTATGAACCTTTATATAACCTAGCCTATTGTACAATATAAAGTGACTAAGAATGAGTATTTTGAATATTCTTAACTAGAGATTACGAACTCTCAAATCAACAAGACATGGTTTAAATTACTCCTTAGCATGATGTCTTTTGTGAGGTGAAATAGCAGTTATTTGTAAGTTTGTATGTAGGAGCTATTAACCATTATATGACGTAACCTACTGTACAATGTAAAGTGAATATGTATGATAAACGTCAGTAAAACCACTCGCTTTTTTTATTTTCTTACCATAAAGAATCATTTAGAAATCCTCTCTAGTTTGTGTAGTTTTTATACTTGCTGTCTGTCTTGTCTCTGTTCTGCTCTGAATGGCTGGGGGTCGCTGTCAATCATCTCAGTGGTCTATTAGTATTGTAGTTTCACCCTGTTCTGACAGATCTCATTGACTGAAGCAGTGCTAGAATGCTCTCATTTGCCAGCTACAGCACCTGTCATTCAAAGCGCCTTTGAAATTAGTGGGTTAAGGTGTACGTAAGCTTTTGCTTTAAGTATACGGTGACAGTTACTAGTTTGATTTGAAAATGGGGCGCAAGAGAAAAACACTTAATGAATATTGTGCACAATACCCTGGCCGACAGCTGAAGTCTCCGTGGCAGGACGAAGCGGGCCTGTCTGCCTTGCCTTCCAGTGACTCTGAGTCCAGCTGTGCTGAAGCAGGAGAGGGGGAGCTCAGACTCTGAATAATAAGTGCAAGTTAGTTCTATTCAACTATCTAATGTTTTGTTCTGTGCAGATTATTTGTACTCGTAAATTTATGCTATAAAGGCCCCCCATCTGGACAAATACACAAAACATCATTAACGTTATACACCAGCCCAGACATTACATGTGTAATACACTTATATGCTGTGTTTACTACGGTTTATTTGAGACAATTTTTAAATGTATAGCTCAGCTGTGACCAAACGTTATTTCAATTAGAATGTTGGTAACCATGGTTTTGTTGCATGTTGATTATGATAAAGAGGTTTCGCTAAATTAGATGTTTTTCAATGGCATAAAGAGTCTGGGTTTTTTTAATGCATAAAGGTCGATTTCACCCATTCTCTGCTTGAATTGAAAAATAAAGATACCCCACCTCCCCCCCAGTAAATTCTTTCTAAAATAAATGTCGATATTAATCGTCGATTTGGCAATAAAATAAAAATCGAATAGTAGCAAGCCTATTTATAACCAGAATGCTCAGCGAGGCTGGTTATTCTCTAGAGTTTAGGCTAGTCTAGCAACCAAAGAGAAAAAATGGATGGAAATGCATCAAACTTTGTTTTTTGTTCATATCAAGAAAATGTATGCGATTTTTTTAAGCTTGTGACCTCATTACGTACAGCTGTTTGTTCGCTAGAATCCAGTTTTTGTACAATAACATTTGTGTTCGTCTGGTTGATGGAAACATAACTAGCTACATATTTGCTCTGGGTGGGTTTGACGAGCATAGCAGTGATCGTACACAAATCTATCTGGACTGTCTAAAAACTTGAACTTTATCCAATTGAGGCCCAATTGGATGCATTGTCAAAAGTTGCAATTCCTGCACTAGCTTGCCATGGTAAATGTCACTGACAAATTAGGAAATGTAAATACTATCAGAGTTATTGATTAGTTTAACACAAACAGATTAGCCAAATTACTGATATTGGACATAATTCCCATGAGATGTTCCTTTTTTTCTGTCTTGCTTGGACCATAGTAAAAATAAACACATTTTTGCACATTGGTGTATATAATTAATTAATTGATACTCGTTACTATGGATTCATCATGATGAAAACTGCTAGCAATTGCTGGTGAGCTTGTGTCCAGAATCCAGCATGAGTTATAAATTATAATAAACATGGTTTCTTACTTATGATAACCAACTTCTATATAAATTCTCACACAGGTTTACATCAATGACATTAATTCAAGGGGGTAAACATTGTTCATTTGGTGTTACAGTAAAGGGATATATATATATATATATATATATATATATATATATATATATATACACACACACACACACACACACACACACACATTTCTTGAACCAGCACAAGCAGCTGCTTAACCAACCACCATGGCCAGTTGAAAACCATTAATTCCAAATTTGACCAGTGTCAGTCATTATAAGAATGTTCAACTCAACGTTATAAAGCTCATAGTGATTAGGTAAATGTAGAACTATGCTCAGTTGTGTGTATATTTAATCTTATAATCCAGTGCTGGGAATGGAACATGAAACAAGCAATGTGATGGTCAAACAAAGTTCCAGCTGTCCGTATATTTGATGGATACGGACAGTTGGTGCCTTGTGGCATATCGAAATCACTATGCTGCCTCACATAATTTACCACTAGCCATCTTGTTTATAGTTACAGATGTACAGTAGCTATAAAACTGAGTGACCAATTACCAGCAAAAAAAATCCCAAAAGTAGACATGACAATTTGGATGAAGAACAATTAAATGAACTGGAAGATAGCAAAACAGAAAAAAATACAAAAAGAAACAAAAAACCTGCTGTCTTTATACTCACTCAGCCCGACTTCAAAAAATGTCTTTTTAGCAGTTTGTAAATGCTACAGAAAACCCCAAAATAAATGTTCTTTTTTAATCAAGTTCTGCTGAAACAGAGATTTGCACTCACTAAAAAAATGAATTCAGTGCCGTCTCAACTCCGCCTCCTGGTGGATCTTTTCAATGGCAATGTAAAATTCAACACATCAAAAACAACTATATTACTTACTTCTGCATGTTTCAATCAAATCAATTTATTCAGCTTAACAGTGTGTAGTTCAAAGTTATAAATGGGACTACTTCTGTGGTCCCTTTGTTGACGTAAGGATATTTAAATAAAAAAAAAAAAATGTTGCCCTAAAAATTATTCGTTTTTTCAATTATTTTTTTTTTTCAAATCCACTGTTTGACCTGCATCAAATATACAGACTTCTCGGGGTATATTCGACGTATACGGACCTATACGGACACCCTGTCTGGCCTTATTGTATACATAATTAATAGCAATGATGCTGTAAGCAATGCACTATTTCCATCATACTATATTAATTTCAGTAATACTGCATTTTTTTATTCTGGTACATATTATGTAAATTGTTGTATATCTTATTTTGTGATCTTACGCACATTTACAATTCTGCAGAATCAGTGACAATGTTTACCAGCTTGCCTTTCTTTTTATTCATGCCACAGACATTCCCTCTTCACACCTCTCTGGAGGAATCTATTCTAAATGGTGTCAGGGGGTTAATTGCATTCTTGGTAATCAATACACGCTCTATTTAGTTTATTTTATTTTTTTGCCTAACTGCCTCATGAATTGCAGTCAAAAATTATTATTATTTCTTTATTTAGCAGATGCCTTTATCCAAGGCGACTTACAGAGACTAGGGTGTGTGAACTATGCATCAGCTGCAGAGTCACTTACAACTACGTCTCACCCGAAAGACGGAGCACAAGGAGGTTAAGTGACTTGCTCAGGGTCACGCAGTGAGTCAGTGGCTGAGCCGGGATTTGAACTGGGGACCTCCTGTGACAAGTCCTTTTCTTTAACCACCGGACCACATAGCCTCCTACTTCAAACTACATACCTTAGACCCATAACACTGATATTTGGAGTACATCGAATCAAACAGCTTTGAACCATAACAGAAGCAGCAAGTAGATAATCATGCCATTTTCAAATTATTTTTTATCTTCATTATAATATCTGAATGTTTATGGTATGTCTTTTAATTCTAAATTATACCTGATTTGATCACAACTGGGCAAGTTTTAAATCAATTGGTTTAAATTATTTAAAGAATCCCAAAAGGGAAACCGATGGTACTGTATATTACAGTACTGCATGCCTATAAGATGGCAGACGTGTCCCAGATCAAATAGCTTAAGGGCTGTTTTTGGTTAGATGTTTTTCTTTTTTATTATTATCTTCTGCATGCTGCTTTTGAATAATTTATCTATTTTTGTCAGTCAATCAATCAATATTTACCTGTATTTAACCACTTACAAATCAATTAGAGTACTAGTTCTTATTTGCTTTAGTGAGCTGGTCTAGGAGCTCACAGACTGCAGCTGAAACAATACTTAATTAAATGATAAACATCATAGTCAATGTCACAGCCAGACAAGATTTCCATTACACATATAAAGCTGTAATGCAGACGCAAATACAAGTACGTCACTTAAGATAATAAAAGCAATAATAGCCGACAGACAGGCAAAAAGGCAGACAGATACATTCTGCGTCTTAGAAAAAAACTTGAGGCAAACAGGTTGGCAGGAATAAAAGTAACACATCTTTCTTTCTTTCTTTTTCATAACAGAGAACATATTGGACCTACAGCAACTCAAAATTCACTACAGTTCAAGTCTCCAAAGATTCCCTTCACATTGGTTAAGGCTCTCAACTCACTGTAGAATTAAGCAATTAGATGAGCAAGGACCTGGGTGGATAGCAGGCATTCAGGTGATTATCTCATTGCTACTCGGCTGAGCTGACACAGATATTTGGGATGTGACAGGAAGCAGTTAGATCATCATGACTAACCAGGAGAAGTGGGTCACTCTGAGCCCTGCGGAATTCTCTCAGCTCCAGAAGTATACACAATGTAGGTATATCATATTTCATTTTGCACTGTCTCCATTTTTGGTTTTCAGTGGAGCTTAGTGAATTATTTGTTTCAGCATTTTTATCCATAAAGTTGAATTGCCCTATAGTTTGGTAAATTTTAAGTTTAATCACTTTTCTAGCATTCTTGCAACATGTTTTTATTTGTATAACAGGTGCTGGGATATGTAATGTTTGCATGTTTTGTTAAATTTGTTTTATATGACTACAGAAGTTTATCTGTTTTGAAAATATTCTTTTTTTTTTAGCTAACTGCTGTAAATGCAAGAAATATCTAGTCAGGTCATCTAAGGACCACAATCATTCCAGGGCAGGCAAAAGGCTTTAATTATCTTAACTTATTTTTGTATCTTACTTTAGGGATTTGTTGTTAAATCTTTAGATTAAAGGTCGAAGGATTAATTAATTGGTACATTAACACTTACAGCATTGTGTGTTTTTTTTTTGCTTTTTTTTTTTTTACATGATGTTCTGTTAGATGTCTGTAATAAACCTAAGGACATTTAATAAACACATTTAGAAATAATTGTATGCTGTATTTACTGGGCAGGAGCAATGTCTGCAAAGTGTCAGATAGGAGTGGTTTTGTACTTGAGTGGTTTGTATTGGTTTTACTGGGGGCCCTCTGTCTCGCTGACAGCCGCCCTCAATGCAGATGAAAGATAAGAAAGTGCACATTTAAAAGTAAGAGGGCTTGACTAAGGGTCTACTGAATTGGGCAGACATGTGGCAAAATACATTTTATGTTAATAAATGTACAGTGTTGCATGCTGGTTACAAAAATGTAGGCTTCAAGTATCAAATGAGTAGTACAAAACAAGACCTGGCGAGCCTCACTGCATGGTGCTACACTTCTTTTGGAGTATTTTGTTATACAGTAGTGGGTGTGGGATCCTTTGAAGATGTTGAGAAAGACTTCTATCATTGAATTTATTTTGTATTAGCATAATGCATCGCTAAATAATTTACATACATTATTATTATTATTATTATTTATTTCTTAGCAGACGCCCTTATCCAGGGCGACTTACAATTGTTACAAGATATCACATTATACATTATTTCACATTATACAGATATCACATTATTTTTACATACAATTACCCATTTATACAGTTGGGTTTTTATTGGAGCAATCTAGGTAAAGTACCTTGCTCAAGGGTACAACAGCAGTGTCCCCCACTGGGGATTGAACCCACAACCCTCTAGTCAAGAGTCCAGAGCCTTAACCACTACTCCACACATACATTGGCTAATCCACAACACAACTACAGCACCTAGAGGAGGATGACGTGTACAATCCTAGTAGGCTATATTAATCATAATTTAAATGAAAAATAACTACAGTAAGCCTGTCTCTTTTTTATGACCTTTCACATACTGTATACAGTTAGAAGCTGTGCTGATAATACTGGTATTTGAAGTGTTATTAAGTCTCACAAGGAAATGGCTTAAACAGTCAGCATTGAACTCAAATGTTTCAAGGTAGGTATTACACCCCTACAGAGCAATAGCTTGTTAAGTCTTAACAGTAAGCATGTGAGAAACGTCATTGCTATTCTGGTAACTCAGTTTGTTTTAAAAACTTGCCAGGGAGGTTTTAAAGTATCAGACCCATTTTTGTTTATTTAAGCAGTAAAAACACTGGTATTTTGCACCTTCAAATTACAACTACTGCATTTCTTCCTCCATAAGTGACTATAGGGATACATTTGTGTTTGTATTATTAATGTGATCTCTTTATCATGCCCTTGGTCAGATAGATGACAACAGTAAATACAGTATCTTCTTGGAACTGATTATCTTAGATTTTCTTACATCTTAGATTTTAAAACCCTTCGGTCTGTGCTAAGAATAGCATTGCGGAGATAGCTGCAATGCAATTATCTGAACAGATCTCCCAATCACTATTCAACCAATTAGTGTGAGCTATGCCAAGATTTGGTTAAACATTTCATCCTTCTGAAATAACTAGGCCGGAGGGTATTAATTACTGAGGGTTGATTTCTAAACACTTAACATTTTTAGAACACAAAAGCCAACGTATATTAAATTTGTGTTTGACCAACCACAGCACAAACAATTTGGAGACCAAGATGAATAAATGTGTGAAACAGCAATTGAATTTCTTGTCTTAGTGTTCACTTACTGTGCCTTACAATGCAACAGTACACAGAGGAAGCAGTGTAAAGGCAAGGTTAATTTGCATACCACTTGCTGACTTACAAATCTAATGCAACATTCCGCTCATTAGTAAATCAGGTAGTTTACTGTAAATCAAATAATTGTGACTATGCGATTGTAACGTAATACAAAAATACATCACAGATACATGATACAGGCTGTCAGCTGCTCAATGATAGTTTATAGTTGATGGATTTTATAAATGTTTATTATTAGTCAATTAAACGTAGGCATTTACACGTTTAAATGCGTCAGTCTTACAGGTAGTTATCTTTTTTGGTCTACAAAATGTATTTTATAATGCAAAAAGCTGTCCAGCTGTAGACTGCTCACACTGCATATTACAGGCTAAACCCTAGATTAGACAATTCATGTATTATTAGTATGAACTAGCTAAAACAAGTTTAATACATGTCTTACATTCACATATTAGCTATTTAATATACAAATGATCTGTAACATATATACTGTATAGCAGGGATTCAAACTGGATTTCTGTCTGTTCCGGTTCCGAAAGTTCCGAACGGCTGATTTCATTGCGTTCCGTTTCGAATGAAATGAAATACCAGTTAATTTTGTTTTAAACCAAGTAGGCTATTGTATTGGTGTTCATATGTCTTCATTTTCTGAAATTAAACTAAAAAGCATGAAATAGAGTAAAGTCCAGATAACTCGGCACTCAAAGGGAAAACGGTGTGACAAGTTATCCGTCTGTATCAATAAATGCACTTACTTCCTGTCTATAGAAACAACAATGCCTATGTTGCAGCCTTAAAAGAAAATGGGGCGTTTCCATTATTATTATTATTTATTTATTAGCAGACGCCCTTATCCAGGGCGACTTAGTCGTAAACAAAAAATACATTTCAAGAATCACAGTACATGTGTGTTCTAATTTTTTTCGAGACACTGTGCTCGAGCCAAATGAAAAATAACCCTATATATTTCGGGTTTCCATTGGCTCAATTTATTTTACTCGAGAAGACACTCTTTTCACCTGACGTCATGCAAATGAAGGGGAAAGGAGGAGGTTGATATGCAAATTAGCCATGCGTAGCGTTCTCGTGCTGTTTTCGCAGACAGCGCATAAAGTCGAAAAATATAACGTGCTTTATGATGCCAGTGTCTGTGGTTATAAAGGCAATAAAAAGGACGCACATGTCAAGAAATAGCAGAACAATTGGAAATTGATGGTATGTCTGTCTCTCTTTATTTCACCTTAATTCTAGTCAGTGACGGGGAGCGCCACACACTGCTTTCGTATTTCTGTAAAATGATGCTTCTTTGTTTTAATAATGTTGACCAATAATAATAATCACATTAGCTCTTTTACAAGCCCGTGGTATTCCCTAAACTGTTTCCTTTTGTGTGTGTGTGGTGTTCCCATGCTCTTCTGTGTTTTATTTATTTTATTTTGTCTCCACAAAAGGAACAAAATGAGACAGTCTTTTCTTTTCATTCGTGTCGTTCGCTTCGCTCCCGATGTGCATACTGTATTTTGTGATTGAATTGCTGAACGATAATGTTTTTCAGATGTATCTGTCAGGTAACTGTTGAATCGCCAAGTTTAAACAAAACAAACAAAAAAAGAGTAAAGTTACATGTATTTTTTCACGGATTTATTTGTTAGAAATGTTAGCTAAATGTTGACTTGCCAAGCGTATTTGTTAGAAACCCAGTTTTAACATGTCAAAATGTTCACTCGAATTGAAAAAAAAAGATGTCGACTGATTTTAAATGCTGAATTTATGATACGCGTAGGCTATGTATTTTGCTCAATCTGGACTTTTTGTGGTGAAGGAAATAATACGCAATTTACACGAAATCAGTGGAAATAAACTGTTAAAATATAAAGTTATGGTCTAACGTTTTAATATGGGGGGGGGGGGGGGGACGACAAAATGTATGCTTAAAAAGGGGGGCGGCATTAAAAACTTTGCGCAACACTAGACAGTACGGTTGAGATCAAAGATCGGCTAATTGACTCTACTGTACTTCTTTTGGATCTAACAATGAAAATGAAACACTAAACAATTAAATCATGAATCGTGAAATGATTGAGAATACAACGAAATAAATTAACGTTATACAATAAACACTGTTGTTTTCTCAAGTTGACGGTAAAATGTCAATTCTTAATATCTGGAATATAACTAGGAAACCTCAGATTATTAACAAAGCGCTTCACTTGTCACACATACTTTTACAGCTTGTTTTCTGTATACATAAGTTAATAGGTTAACAACAGTACCTGTTTATTTTGAGCGAATACAACTCAAGGCTGATCACGTAACGTGGATCCAGCATGTAGCCGACCGCAAGGTGGAAGCCTCAACTGAAGGCAAGTACAGTGTTTTTTGATTGCTGGCTGCTCCAAAAAAAGCTAAATGTAATGTTGAATGTCATTAGGTGGCTGTGGTGTAATTGTAATGCTTTGTAGTTGACCACTGAGGTGTAAGACAATGGGAAGCATAGCCGTAATTGACCCGTGGACATGTCCCCCTGACTTGTTCATTATTTCAGATAGAGTATCTTTATACATGCATCAGCTACAGAAACTATCCCTCCCAATTTTGAAACCAAAGTTACGCCACTGATGGGATGAGCGCTTTTTTCAAATTATTGTCTGTTTGAAAAAAATGGAGAGACAGAGAGAACAGATTGAAAGGGAACGAAAAAGAAAACGGTATTAACCGATAAATAAAATCTTGAATATCGTTTTCATAGAACGTAATAAATTAATTTAGTTTTGGTTTTTTTTTTTCCATGAAAAATGTGCGGTTATTTTAATGTATCTTCCGGTTCTTTTTTGAAGCCCTGTTGTAAATACAATGAAATATCTTTATTTATTTATTTATTTATTTATTTATTTATTTATTTATTTATTAACGGAAGCGTATAGCTGCCATGTAGAGCAAATAAAATAAAAAAAAAATCAGCACATGTAACGTTAAAACATAATCATTATTTCCAATTTAACGAGATAATTATTACGTTATATGTAATAATATTTCAATTTTTCCATTTTTAAAACATAATAATTATCTCATGAAAATGGAAACAAAACCAGTGTCAATATTTTGTCAGTCCCAAATCTCCACGTACTCGCTTGGGACACCCAGTTTTTGATTTCACAGCCTCCAGAAAATAACGTGCTGCTTCTGCCAGACCACTTTCGTGTACACAGTTGCGTATGCTTCTAACCAAATGATGTATCTCTAATATCCATCAATTGCACCGTTAATACAGATTCCATAGGGTTTCAGTTTTTCGTAGGAATCAAGATGCCATACATGGCAGCTGCACACTTCTGTTGTTTTTCAATTCTGCTACTGTTTTCTTTTTCTACTAAAATAATTTACTTCCCTCTGCACAATGATTGAAAATGTTTTTCATTCATTTTAATTCATTTAAATTGGTTGAGGAACACCAGCTGGAGGGTGTGGGATTAAGTCAAAAGACTGAGCCAGTTAATTGGTTTCACTTAGTGTATATACGTCCAGTTTTGGTACTCTATAAAAAGATTTTCTGTGGTCCTCCAGTTCTAGATCACAATGGACTTTGCATTTTTGTCTAATATAAATTCATGTTTTTATTTTTTTTTATTTTATTTTACTTAGATCATTTCCTTAGTTATATATCAGATTCATAAACACCTTTTTTTAAAATAAAGTTTAATTTATCTTGTAACATGTTTCACAAAAAAATAATTATTTAACTTTGATTATTTCACAGACTCCACAAAGAAACTGCAAGATGTACTTCAGGAATTCCATGGGGACGGAGTGCTGGCAAAATATAATCCTGAAGAGGTAATTATTCTGGGTTACTGTTTAAACTTTTTGTGACTTAGGCAAGTGATTGAAATGGAAGACAAACTATGCTGTTTATGTTATATAGAAACCACTTATTTCTTTCAGTTTTGAAACTGCACTGATACAATATTTTAAAATGAATATGTTCAAAAGTTATCTCCAGCCAACACAAATGGGCCCCAAAACAAAAAAACTATCTCAACTATTTATTAGACAATTGGTTTCATGTACACAGCTGAGGTTGATAGATTAGAGACACTGTCCATTTTGTGCCTTCAGTACAGTCAATGATTTGGTAAAGTTTGGTTGTTTGTTAATGATTAATTTGGCAACTCACAGCAACAGGAATTTAATTTATGAATAGGCCAGCCAGAGAAACCATTAGGTATCAACACACATCAATGTGTTGCAGTAAATAAATAAAAAAATAAAAAAATACAGACAAAATAAAAAAAAAATACTCTTGAGCACAGTGACTATTCTCTACTACTAGTTGAACTACTGTGTGAGATGAGAATTGTCAAAGTACCCACCTTTTCTCTATCACATATAAAATATAAATATTGTTTTTCAGCCCCACTGTTAATCAGTATAAACCCTAGCACAGTTGTTTCAGATTGAAATAATGATGCTACATGATAATGACTATAATCATACCATCCATCGTAATGTACACTACCTGCGACACTCTCTGTTCTTACAATATATGAAAAACTGGCTAGTTGTATTTAAAACATAACATAAGGACACAGAGACAGAGTTCCTCTGTACAACCCCAGCATGTCCTTAGCAATCGCAATTGGACAATGGGGTCTTTAGATAAATGAAATGTTAAGTGTGACAGATAGACAGACCCTGAGATTATTATTATTATTATTATTTATTTCTTAGCAGACGCCCTTATCCAGGGCGACTTACAATTGTTACAAGATATCACATTATACATGATTTCACATTATACAGATATCACATTATTTTACATACAATTACCCATTTATACAGTTGGGTTTTTACTGGAGCAATCTAGGTAAAGTACCTTGCTCAAGGGTACAACAGCAGTGTCCCCCACTGGGGATTGAACCCACAACCCTCTAGTCAAGAGTCCAGAGCCCTAACCACTACTCCACACTGCTGCCCTATGAAAGATTATGATATATTTGTGCTAAAGAAGGTCCTTAATACGTTGTTTTTTAGTAATTTGTACAAGTAGTTCTCAAGATATACAGCATACAAGTTTATAAAAGTTTACCATAATAAAAGCATACGTTTAATAAAGAATAGTGAAAGCTTGGTAAAGCAAATGTAAGCATTGTAAAGCCCGGAGAGTTGTGAAACAGAATACATAAAAAAGCATGGTCAGCTTTTATAAGGGTAAATAGGTTTCTGTATGCCTACACTACATCCCTGGTGGTTTACATATCAATGCAAACAGTATTTAAATATAAAAGTATATTGATATAATTGGTTTCAGTTGCCCTGCTTTTGAGTTGAAACTCAAAACCTTCATTATGTAACTGCTTTGTCTTAATGTTGCTTTTTTCATATCTTGCTTTTTTCATATCTTCTAACCTATTTAATTATTTTAATTTAATGCTGAACAGAAGCTGGAGATTCTCAATCAAGTAAGCAGATGCTTATTGCCATAATTTCTTAAAATGTATTGGTCCCACTGTTGAAATGTTTATTTATTCAATATATCTTATCTTTATGTTCAGGATCTAATCACATTTTTCATACTGAACTTTTATTTACTCAGTTTCAAAAAACTATACGGAAATGTATGTATGTATTTATTTATTTGACAGGGACAACGTACAGTTTTGAACATTTATGACATGTCATGAGATGCATTGCACCCAGATTTAGCTATGAGCTCATTTTCATTGGCAGTCCCTGGACAAACAAACATGGAAAAAGAAAATAATACAAATAAAGTAACATTTACAGAAGGGAATATGATTGAGTATCAGATCATTGTATAAGAAGGAAAAATAAAATAGAAAAAGAAAAATAGGGATACAGAGAGAGAAATGGCAGATGAAAGGACACAGCAGACATATAAAAGCAAATTAAGCGTTATAAACATTTAAAATACACAACTTACTAACTAACAAAATACCACAATGCATAACAACACAGACACATCCCAAAACAGCCAGTGTCCTTTGCCGATGTTCTTACACAATTGCGCACACGCTGCCGCTCACAATTCGAAGACGACCAACAACAATACTTTTGGGATATGCCTGCCGCATGTCAGGTATTTACTGAGCATTTTATGTCAGAGCTGCCGACAGGCCCCTCCGCAGCCACGGACCCTGCCCTCCAGCCACGAACCCTGCGCAGGAGGCTCGCACAGTTCACTGGTCCGGCTTCATCAGCCAGCTCAGCTGAGCCCTCTGCACCATTGGGAGCATCGTCTTCCCCCTCCTCCATCTGCCTTTGAACCCTTTGCAGAGCATACCCTACACGGAGGCTCCAGCACATCAAGCTTGCAGACGCTCAAAGTCTCCTTCAAGGAGGAGTAAGTGGGCGAGACACTCGAGGCAGGCAAAGTACATCTCCGAACTGAAGAGCCAGATGGCTCAGGTTCTGTAGTACCTGGTCAGGCAGCAGACTGTTCCCTCTGCCACGACCCCAGCTCCGCCTCTGGCACCTGCCCTGGGACCGACTACCCCCTCACCGGTGGTCGCCCCGGACGTCTCAGAGCAAGACGTGGCAATGAGCAAGAAGGAATAGGATGCGATTTCAATCGCAGCTTCCTGGGATGGTGACTCCTTCCCAATGGAAGAGACAGAGGTTCAAGAACTGACTCAGGAGACAGGCCCCAGCACTGAGGTTACCTCAGGAGACTGGTACTACCCGTCCTTCGAGCTCAGTTTGGGCGCTTATGGAGCGAGTCTCCAAGTTCCTCCAGGTTCCCTGGAAGGCAACGCCTGAACAGCGCTGCTCTGTTTTCAGAACTGTGCAGGCTTTAACCCCCCCAGCCCTTCCCAGTGTTTATGGATTTTCTGGAGGAGGTACAGTCTTCTTCGTCACAACGACCAGCCTCGGCGCTGAGTGTCTCAAAACAAGCAGCCTAGCTGGCTTCCTTGGAAGGCACATGGGCGCTGGGTCTAGCGGAATTCCTACCATCGTGGCCCTGGTGCGAGCCCCTCCGGTAGGAGGTTTGGTCTAAGGACCCTGCATGCCCTAACAGCCAATGCAGGACAACAGAGGCCCACCTTAAAAAGGCATATGAAATGCAAGTAACGCGCTTGGCCAACACGGCAGGTCTCCTCACGGCCTACCTGGATGGCATTTTGCAATCGGTGCCCCTCCCTGAACCAATAGCTTCAGAGCTGCGCTTGGTCTCAGGTACACTGCTGCAAATATCAGGCTTCCAAGGGCAAGGCGCCGCAAGGGCAAGGCGCCGTGCGGGAGATGATGAGACGCTGGCATCCGTCAGTGACACAGACAGTGACCTGGTCGGTTCCGATCTTCACTGCGCTGCGTGGCGATCTGAGGCACCGGAGCTGCCCACAAGGACGGGGAAATGCCGGACGTGGGGCCCCAGTACATCAGTGTCCTGGGAGGCAGTTATGTGGGACTGTGAAGAAATACAATGTTTTGGTTGTAAATCTCCCTCCCGATCTGTGAGGGCGTTAAGCAGCGAAAGGCAGCAGTGTGGCGTAGTGGTTAGGGCTCTGGACTCTTGACCGGATGGTTGTGGGTTCAATCCCTGGTAGGGGACACTGCTGCTGTACCCTTGAGCAAGGTACTTTACCTAGATTGCTCCAGTAAAAACCCAACTGTATAAATGGGTAATTGTATGTAAAAATAATGTGATATCTGTATAATGTATAATGTGATATCTTGTAACAATTGTAAGTTGCCCTGGATAAGGGTGTCTGCTAAGAAATAAATAATAATAATAATGTGTGTTGTTTACGGGGGTTGCAGAGCATTTTGAGAATTCAACACCGTCTCCCTGAGTTAGGGTTGCCAACACTACACCACAGTCGCTGTATAATTGTTATCACCCACCACGAGCACTACTGCACGCACCCAGGACTGGTGACCGTGTTAGTATATTGTGGGACGGATATTCGTGTTTATTATTTGGGACTGTAAACCTGTTGTTATTTACTCCGTGCACTACACATTGTTGTGTATTGCCGGGGATTATTATTTGGTCACCAGACCTGGATACAATTGAAAACTGTTTCAAACTGGATTATAACTCTCTATGTTTCATTACTGCACTGCATTACCCCTGCACCTGCACATACCACTTACCATTTTGCCACAGGGACATATTCCCTGAGCTTCTGCTTGTGTGTGAGGAGGCAGGCGGTGTCATATTTCAATTGCCTGCTAGCCAGAATGAGTGCATTGAGAGTTTTGAATTGAGTGTTGTGCTTAGAGACAAAGAGATTTACTTTATGAATTTTCCGATTTCTGTTTATTATTTGTGTACTTAATAAAATACTACTACTGATTAACTATTTCTTGTGTCTGCGCATGAATGTGTGTTCATAGTAAATCCTCGATCTTTGTAACACATCAATTAAATTTTTTTAATAAGAGAACCAATCAACCCAGATAAACATTAAATTATCAATTATTGAATTGTTCCTACAGTTCAAACGTCACCCTAGGCAGCCTCTGAGGCAGACTCGACCCCAGCCCCAGCAGGGCCCTGAAGGCTTGCCGCCTCAGACCCACCCCTTCTCACAACACCAGCTGCAATACTGGCGCACTTGCACCTCAGACTCTTGGGTGCTCACCACCGTACACACCTGTTACGCACTTCAGTTCTGCGCGGGCCCTCCTCCCTTTCGAGGGATCAAGGTTACATCCATGAACGACCCTCTCCAGGTCTTGGCCCTCAGGCAAGAAGTAAAAACATTACTTCTCAAACAAGCCATTCACCTCGTAGAACAAACCTCTTGAGAGGAGGGGTTCCACTCGAGGTACTTTCTAGTGCCAAAAAAGGACCGTGGCCTTCGCCCCATCCTAGACCTGAGACACCTCAACGGGTTCTTGAGGGAGAGGAGGTTCCAGATGGTCATACATCGCCACATCCTCCAGTCTGTCTGGCTCGGCAACTAGTTTACCACTGTGGACTTAAAGGACGCATATTTTCACATCCCTATTTGTCCCGTGCACAGGAAATATTTCCGCTTCGCCTTCCAGGGAAGCGTCTTCGAGTTTTCCGTGCTGCCATTTGGCCTCTGCTTAGCCCCGCACAATATCTCAAAGTGCGTGGATGCCATCCTAGTAACCTTGCATCCTAGCTCCCTGATTCCATGCCTCGGTTGAACTACCTGGATGACAGGTTGAGTTGTTCTGCAGGAAGGAGCAGTGGCCCACACGGTAATCGTGACGGAGCATCTGGCGAGACTGGGTCTCACCCTGAACGAGTTCAAAAGCCAATTAATACCGATGCAAAGTACAGTTTACTTGGGTCTCCGGCTGGATCCTGTTACAATGCAAGCCTATCTGTCAGATGACAGAGTGGCCGCCATTCATTAACCCTGTTTCAACAGGGATCGACAGTACAATTGGTGTTGTGACAGAAATTACTGGGTCTGTTGGCCGCAGCTTCATCAACCATGTCTCACATATGCTGGGAAGCCCTGTGCTGGTGGAGGCAAATCTCTTACCTGTGCGAAGGCGTAACGATGGGAGTGATCCACAGCCATCAGGTGGTGACAACAGATGCATCCAACTCAGGTTGCGGTGCAGTCTGGGCAGGCAGAGGAGTCCGTGGGTCCTGGTCGGGTCACTGGACATCCCTGCACATAAATGCGCTGGAGCTGTGAGCGGTTCACCTCGCTCTCCAGCATTCCCTTCCAGTGCTCCAGATGAGACATGTCTTTGTCCAAATGTCTGCAGTAGCGTATGTCAACCGCCAGGGAGGAACTCAGTCCCTGGGGTTGCACCGCATAACCTTTCAGCTGTTGACCTGGGCAAAAAGGAACCTGCTATCCCTGCGGACTGTTCATCTCACTGGAGTGGTGAATTAGGTGGCGGACCTACTCTCTCTCTCTCTCTCTCTCTCTCTCTCTCTCTCTCTCGGGTCCTCATCTGTCAGAATGGCGACTCCCTCAGGTGGTAGAGTGCATTTGGCAATGTTTCGGGAAGGCCGGAGTCGATCTCTTTGCCACGGCGGAGATGACTTACTGCCCACTATGGTTCTCCCTCCACCGTTGCGGCGCTCCACTAGGCGTCGACGCACTAGCCCAGGATGCAGTACACATTCCCACCAGTATCGCTGCTCCCGGCCTTCCAAGAGAAGGCGACAGTTCTTGCGGCCCCCAGATGGCGCAGGAGAATCTGGTTTTCAAACCTTTGCCAGTAGCTACAAGGCCAGCACTGGGAGATCCCACTACGCATGGATCTTCTCAGTCAGACGAGAGGCACTCTCTGGCACTCAGAACTGGGCAGACTCCAACTGTGGGTCTGGCACCTGAATGGAACCATCTGTTCGCCTTAGGGCACTCAGACACAGTTGTCAGAACACTGCAGAATGCTAGGGCCCCCTCCACAAGGTCGTTGTACGACGATAAGTGGAGGTATTTTCAAAATTGGTGTATGGACAGAGGTCATGACCTCATCTATTGCCCTATAGCAATAATTTTACAGTTTCTGCAAGACTTGTTAGAGGGTAGATCCCCGTCTACACTGAAAGTGTACCTAGCAGCCATATCTGCATGCCATGTCCCCAGGCGCTCATTTGCTGTTGACACATTTTTTGAAGGGTGCTCGGTGGTTACGTCCTCCTAGAAAGGACGTCCTCCCTGAGTGGAGTCTAGATGTGGTATTGGAGGCTCTCACTAAGGCCCCGTTTTGAGCCTATACATTCCATAGAGTTGAAATATCTCTCTATGAAGACAGCCTTTTTGCTAGCCATCACCTCCGCTAAGAGGGTTAGTGAGCTACAGGCTCTGTCAGTGCACAGTGCCTGTATGTGTGTTTGGGATGATGGAAACAGTGTGTCGTTACGCATGAACTCCGCTTTCCTCCCTAAGGTGGTTACGGCTTTCCACTTAAACCAATCGGTGGAATTAGAGGCTTTCCATCCCCCTCCATTTTCTTCAGCGGAGGATCGGAGATTTAACTCCCTCTGCCTGGTTTGGGCATTGAGGGGTTATGTGGATAGGATGTGAGTGCTGCGTCAGTCTGACCAGCTGTCATGGTGAAAGGACCCTGGGTCAAGTTCTCTCAAAGCAGCGACTGTCCCACTGGATTGTGGACATAGTCTCGACTGCATATACCAATGCAGGTCTACTTCCACCTGGGAGGATGGCCGCGCACTTTACCAGAGGAGTGGCTACATCATGGGCCATCTTTAGAGGAGCTTCATTGACTGATATTTGTACTGCAGCTAGCTGGGCTGCTCCACATACATTCTATTGGCAGCTCTGACATAAAATGCTCAGTAAATACCTGACCTGTGGCAAGCATATCCCACAAGTATTGTTGTTGGTTGTCTTCTCTTTCAGGGAACCGGGGTTAATGTTATTAATAGTCTGAAATGTACCTGCAATACACAGATAAAGCCGATAGTGGAAGATGCCGCACTTTCTCAGCACTGGCTACCTTTGTTTGCCTTTTTACTAGTGCAGCTTAAGATTAGCTGTTGGTGCAGGTAAAGATTACAGTTGTCCAGACACAATGGATGCCAAAAAGAGAAAGGTTGATTTAGAAAACTGTTTTTAAGGACGAGTGGATTATTATTTTTTCTTTCTCCCTGGTTGGTTTAAAATATGCAAGGAGACAGTGGTACTCGTCAAAGTTATAATTTTAAAAGGCATTATGAAACTAAACACAGCAAAGAGTGTGAGAACCCCCCCCCCCCCCCCTTCCGGTTCAGAAGAACGGGTACAGAAGAGTCACTGCAGGCAAGTTACTTGCGTAACATGGCATTAATTAAGCGGTCTATATACAGGTCAAGAAAAAGCAACGGAGGCTTCATTGCGAGTAGCATGGATAATGGATCAAAAAAATACTCCTTTCTCTCAAATGGTGCAAAGTAGAAAGTGCTTCAGTGCTGTTCTCAGAAAATAAAAATATCAATGGAACTTTTCAGAGGATTCCATTGTCTAACAATTCAACTACTCTGCGATGTGAATTGCTGGCCGATAATATATTTGAAAATCTAAAATTGGATATTGAAAGGGCTGAATGCATTTCAATTGCCCTGGATGAGTCTGGCAACATTGGTGAATGACAAATCGCACTCACGGCAAAGAGCTGTACTGCACGGTTTCTTCCTACTTGGAATCCCATGGCATTGCTGTGAAGAAAATAATTTCTCTGTGTAGGGATGGTGCACCGGCAATGGTTGGTAAACAGAGTGGCTTTGTTCAAAAAATGAAGGAAGTTAATCCAACACCAACCACTGCATTATCCACCAGTCAGTCCTCTGTGCTAAACTAAGTGACCAAAAGTTGGGAAACTTCATTCGTATTAAATCAGCACTGCAACACCTTACGTTTCTCATTTCTTTTTGGTACTAGCTTTTATCAGCTATGGCCACTGTGCAGTCAGCATTCACATCTATAAAACACATTTCTTTATTCTGGATTTCTTTATTGGATGCTGTTGAAATGATGCTATTTTATATTAAACAATATATCTATCCTGTTATTGCATTTTAATAAATAATAATACAATTCTTCTTCTTCTTCTTCTTCTTCTTCTTCTTCTTCTTCTTCTTCTTCTTCTTCTTATATATTCTTATTTAAACAGGCTATTGACTTTGAAGGCTTCACTCTGTTTATGAAGACATTCTTGGAAACAGAACTACCTGATGATTTCTGTCAACATCTCTTCATGTCATTCAGTACCAGATTCTCTAACGCCAGTCCGTCAACAGCAGAAAAGCCTCTTGGCTGCTCCCAGCAACGTGCAGGAGGTGATCACACTGTTCCTTTTACAGCAAGTTTCGACATTCTATTCCCCACTACAGCTCTACTAAAAGTGTATAGTGTTGCCACAGAAGTGTTGTAATTTCTGTTCTGTTGTTATATCTGGGGTAGTATTAAAACATAAAACAAATTACATTATGGATACAAAATAAAGCTTTAAGAGCCTTTTAAAATATCAAACTCTAAGAAAGATGGTACCGCTAAATCCGTGCCACTAAACAATAATTTCCACTTGATTAGGTGTTATTGCCTTTCTTGTCTTGATTGCTACACTCCTACAAACCCCTAAGCAATGCATTTTATCTGAACAGAGATTTCAGGAACAGCAATATAGACTGTAAAGCAAAGTTAATAAAGAGCAAGTATGAATCCTGGCTAAATGGACTACATGTATTCTTTAGAGATGTACGCTAGTGTGTAATAACCATAATACAAAGAGGTGGTGCAAGATGGGGGTTATAAGAACAGATTAATCTTTGGGGCCTTACCTGTCAGTTTTTTTTTTTAAAGATAAAAACACTGTTTAAAAAAACAACAAAAACAAACTGAGTACACCCACCTGATAGTTTAATGTAAGATATCTTAACTCATGTCTGCTTTAAAAAATACTTAATTACAAATAACCTTGAATATGCCTCTAACATTGTGCACTTACAGTATATTAAATACATGAATGATGCTGTCAATGATAATGCTACTGGTTGGAAATTGCAAAAAAATATCTGATTGGCTGAATGCAGATTGTGGATTAATTTGCTGCTAAATGCTCAGTTATAGAGAGGCCTTACATCAGCAATATATTGAAGAGTTGCGCTATATATATATATATATATATATATATAAAAATGAAAATAATTCGCCTTAAGCAGGTGTTTGGCTAATTCATACACAATTCATTTTAGATTTAAAAAGCTAGATTGAAGTCCATATCTCACATATAACATTTTTTTTTTTTGGCTTTGGGGTCGTACTTGGTTTACTTTCACAATGAGCAAGAAATTAAATCTCCATTATCAATTTTATGGCACTGAGAGACGTAAAACTATAAATAATTCCTACAACGCAGCGATGATGCACGACATTGGCGTGACGTCACTAGGGGACCACATACCAAGAACAGAGGAGAGATATACATGGCTTCAGACTGAAAGCGATCATTACGAATTTTTCCAACGTTTTGAGTACTCTGTATTACAATAAGGACAGTGGGAGTGTGGTGTGTAATGAAAGAAATTGTGGGGAGGTAGAATAAGTGGTTTGGCCCGATTCTGAACAGTTTTGAACCTCCAGCAAGAGAAAATTCCCCTTGTGACGTCAAAAATATATATATTTTTTTAGAACACGATTATAGTGTAGTTTAATAAAATATAATCAGATTGTAATGTGAAATAGGTGACATATGGACTTTAAGGAGTGGTAAAGGCTAAAAATCTTTGTTATGTGCTTGTATATAAAGTAGCATATGCCTTTCAAGAAACACTCTCTGTACCTTTGTAAAACTCGGTCTGTCTTCCGTTGGAGTGAGGCTCCAACGGAATTTAATTTTACCAGAAGATTCAATTATTGGCACTTGTAAGGTTTCTGCCAGAGTAACAGTTTAAGAATGAGTCCTGAGTGAATACACAGAAGTCCAGATTTTTGGTAAGGCTTCAGTTTATTTTCCATCACATACTTCGTTACTCCATCCTCACAATCGAGTACACAAAGCACAGATTGCCAATATATGCATATTATTGTAAGAGTTCCCAATAACCCCCATGCTGTACTTGTTCAACTCTCTTCTCATACACACGCACACACACTGCATCTCCTCCGTTGGGAGGTGGAATTTGACGTCAGTCTCTCAAGAGCGCCAAACCTTAAAGGTGCAGAGCTGGTATTTATGTATAAGGGATCATTACAGTGATAAAAAAAATAGGTGTTAATATGCAGTGTTAAAACAGCTTTGTCTTCAATTTCAAATATCTTACTAACAAATATCATTATTAATTAGTCATTTAGCAGATGCTTTCATCCAAAGCAATTTACAGGGACTAGGGAGTGCATTATGCATCAACAACTGCTGCTGCAGTCATTTACAATGGGACCTTTGGATTACGTTTCATCCAAAGGACAGCACAAGAAAGTTAAGTGACTTGTTCAGGGTCACACACAGTGAGTCAGTGGCTGGGTTGGGATTTGAACTGGGAACCTTCTGGTAGCAAGCCCATTTCTTTAACCACTGGACTACTAAGCCTACCTATGTAGTGTAATAAATTATACTGCAAGAAAGAACTGTATTTAATACATTTATAAAAGTTGTTCTGTCAACAACGTTTCCCAAATCATGCTGATGGATAACACATACCTGCTCATACTGCTTGTAAACTCCACATTTCTTTTTCAGGGCTTAAAATCATTAAGGGCAATGCAAATCCTTCAAGTGTGCCTTATCCATCCAAAATGAACCCACCAGAGACAGTCCAACTAAAAGACATTGTGTGTTACCTGTCGCTGCTGGAAGGAGGACGGCCTGAAGACAAGCTGGAGTGTATGTAATATTTTTGTTCAATTGCAAGATCATTTACAATGTAAAGTGACTTAAGGTAGTAACTGCACAAAGTGTATTTTATATTCCTGTAAGGTAGCCAGTGCAGCTGGGCAAGATGAGGGGGTGATGTGATCACGTTTTTTACATCTGGTAAGGATCCTGGCAGCGGCATTCTGAACTATCTGCAGTCGGTTTATGGTGCGTCCCGGGAGATCACCATATAGAGAGTTGCAGTAGTTGAGTCGAGAGGAGAAAAATGCATGACAAAGTATCTCCGCATTTGGCAGGGAAAGGTAGGGACGGACTTTGGATATGTTTCGAAGATGGTAGAAGGAAGATTTGACCACGGAGGAGATGTTGGCATCAAAGGAGAGGTTGCTGTCAAGAAGTACACCAAGGCTTCGTACTGTGGGGGAAGGCAGCAGCAGACAGTTTCCGAGGTTCAGAGCAGCTATATTTAGATTCTTACGTTGAGTTTTAGATCCAACTAGAAGGAGTTCAGATTTGCTAGTGTTCAGCTGAAGAAAATTGGCAGACATCCAGGCCTCGATGTCTTGGATGCAAGCCGAGAGCCGGACCATGGCAGAAGGGCTCCAGAGCTGGATGTCGTCAGCATAGGAGTGAAGCATGAGGCTGTATTGGCGGATGACCCAAGGGAAGCATGTAGATATTGAAGAGAAGGGGCCCAAGAACAGATTCTTGGGGGACACCACAAGTGACTCGGTTTGCAACACCACTGCGTCAGCATGGAAAACAGACTGCATGTGTCCAGATAGGTAAGAGGACATCCAGGAGAGACAGGTTCCAGAGATTCCAGCATACTTCTGAAGGCTTTCAAGAAGAATGCCATGATCTATGGTGTCAAAAGTGGCTGTTAGGTCAAGGAGGACAAGCACAGAGGGAGCACCAGCATCAGCATCGAGCAGGAGATCATTCACAATCCAGAGCAGAGCAGTTTCAGTACTGTGATGTGGCCGGAAACCAGACTGTAGCGATTCAAGCAAATTGTTGTCCGTGAGATGTTTCATCAGCTGTCTGGCTACAGCCCTTTTGAGAGTTTTTGAGAGAAAAGGGAGAGTGGAAATGGGACGGAAATTAGATAAGTCAGCCGGGTCAAGGGAGGGTTTTAGGAATACCGGCATAACTCGGGCAAGCTTAAGGGCAGCAGGAACCGAGCCAGAGTCCAGGGACAGGTTGAGAGTGTGTATAATGGAAGGAGCAAGATCAGAAGCACAGAGACGGACACGGTTAGTTGGCCAGGGGTCCAGGGGGCATGTGGCAGTAGTTGATTTCAACAGTAAGCCGGAAACATCAGCAATGGAGAGAGGAGAGAAGGAGGAGAGGGCAGGAGGGGCAACCGGAGGAACATCAAGGTGGCCATGCAGTAAACTGGGTTTGTGGTGGAAGAGAGTAGAATAGATGTTGTCGATTTTGTTCCGAAAGAAAGAAATCATGACAGATAAGAGAGGAGAATGGACGGGAGTTGGATCTGTTGGTGGCTGGATGTAGGATTTGGTCAATGGTCTCAAAGAGAACATTGGGTTTACCGTGTCCCATAGTTATGATTTCAGAAAAGTATTTCTCCCTGGCCGCTGCAAAGTGCACGCCTGTAGCTCGCGAGATGGCCGGTCCAGATCTCTCTGTGAACCATTGTCCAGATGACCTCCACTTGTGCTCAAGCTTGCGGCAGGCAGATTTAAATAGTCAAAGTTCGAGGGTGTACCATGGGCAGTTTCGATCTTTCTTGACGGTTCTGGTTTTAAGCGACAACAGTGTCAATGATATTATTATTATTATTATTTGTTTATTTAGCAGATGCCTTTATCCAAGGCGACTTACAGAGACTAGGGTGTGTGAACTATGCATCAGTGTCACACAATGAGTCAGTGGCTGAGGTGGTATTTGAACCGGGGACCTTCTGGTTACAAACCCTTTTCTTTAACCACTGGACCACACAGGTGGCATTGTAGAGTCACCACATCAACTGAGGACAGGAGATTACCAGTTAGAGGGGATGCAGAGACACATTCTGTGAGTTTCACAGGATTCAGCAGATTCTTGGGACGGAAGGAGATAACAGTATCAGTAGCGGAGGAAGCAGCAGGGAGATTAATATTAGCAGTGATTAATAAATGGTCAGAGAGAGACATCTGAGATGGAGAGATTGGAGACATCAGGGCCCCTGGTGATGAGCAGATCCAGGGTGTGTCCTCGGGTGTGAGTGGGGACGTTGACAGATTGAGAAGTCGGTCACTAGGGGGGAAGAAGGCAAGTCAATAGAAGTGCAGACGAGGGAGAGGAATTCTGAAAACTCAGCAATAAAAGCAGAGTTGTTCTTAGGTGAACGGTAGATAACAGCAAGGGTAAGGGACATGGGAGAGGGGAGCTTGATGGCGAGATGCTCAAATGAAGAAAAGGCAGGCAAAGAAAGAACTGAGGAAGCGAGCACAGAATTTGCAATAACAGCAGTCCCCCCGCCTCGGCCAGTGAGGTGAGGTTTGTCAAAGAGGGACTAGCCCTATGGAGTGGCTAGATGCAGCGAGTGCATGTCGTTTACAGAGTGTCAGGTTTCAGCTAGACAGAGAAGATCGAGATTGGTATCGATTATAAGTTCGCTGAGAAGCAGAGATTTGTTAGTCAGAGAGCAACAATTTTCAAGTTTGTAGCAGGCAGCGTAGGGGGAGAAGCAGTTACTATGGGTATGTGCAGCAGGTACTTACCAGTGTTCATTCTGGGAGTTGAGAACGAGTGAGCCCCCTTTGTCCAGGGGATCCAGACGTTAGGTGTCAAGGTAAGAATGAGGCCTCTAGTAGCCATTGGGAGGGATTTGGAAAAGGTCCTTGCTCTACCTGTCCTCGCTCGGACTGCCACAGCTCAGACTGCCCTTGGAGTTGTGATCCTTAGAACGGCTGGCGTTCTAAGACACTGATTGCCAATTTATACTATCCTGTCGGCTTGGAGCCATATACTTAACACTAAATTTGCATCAACCTCACAATTCAACACACCCCAACACAGTTGGGATAAATTAATTCATTTTTTAATTTTTTTTATTTAAGTGCAGGCTGCTTACCTAAGCAAGCAACGATTATAACAAATAAACTACAATCCACTTAACTATTTCAACGCCGATTCAAACAGCAACGCTAATTCCAGCCAGGGGAAGAAGCAGATACCACACGTGTTTGCAGATTATGCTCTCTATTGTTTCTTATATTGGTAATTTGAATTCTTAATGCCAGCTGACTGCCTACATTAGTCTCACCAGTATCTTTCCAGTTATGTTCAGGAAAAGGTACTGAGTCAATAAAGGTTATGCACAATGCTGGGTGAGTCATGTGAGCTTGGTTTGAGTCCTATTTGAATGGGGGCGCACAGAAAGAGCTGAATTAGCCTTTATGCTCCTGCAGGGTTATGAAAACAGTGGACGCACTTGAAGATTTGGAGAGTTTTTATTTTAATGAAAAGGCTTGCAGGATGAATGTTGTAAACATCAACCCACCTATTATGTTCAGAATTTGGGTACAGCTGTTATGTTTCCAGATATATTGACCAATTCAATTTCTAATTAAATGCCACATCATTACATTGATTAAAAACAAAACAAACAAAAAAAACTATTTAGTTTAGAATGTAAGACACAATTACAAAATTGTTTATCTCAAATCCCAGCCCACACAGACCCAACACAATTATTATTACTATTATTTATTTCTTAGCAGACGCCCTTATCCAGGGCGACTTACAATTGTTACAAGATATCACATTATTTTTACATACAATTACCCATTTATACAGCTGGGTTTTTACTGGAGCAATTTTTTAGGTAAAGTACCTTGCTCAAGGGTACAGCAGCAGTGTCCCCTACCAGGGATTGAACCCACAACCCTCCGGTCAAGAGTCCAGAGCCCTAACCACTACTCCACACTGCTGCCCTGTCAGCATCCCAATGAATAAGAACACAACTTGTATTTAATATTCAGTCTGTTATATCCAATCTATCTCCTACCAGGGTTTACAACTATAGTGCAATCATTTAGAATGCTAAAAGGTTTTTTTTGGATAATGTGACCGTCCTATGAAGTTCAGAATTTAGGTTTCAGGTTATATTGGCCCAGCAATTTCAAACAAATTTAAACAGCCTTGAATTGCATAGTTTTAACTCTTTTATATTAAATATTAGAAATGAATGTAAACTCTTTCTATAATAAAAACTCAAAGATATATTTAAATACATCATAATGTTTTATGATCATTTCATTACCCATAAACCAAAACTGTATTGTGCGTTAAATTTAGAGAAGGGAATGAATAAAGCTGGAGCACAGTGCAGAATATTAAGTATGTAAACAAACAAACAAACTAAAAAACTTCATGAAGTACTAATTAAACTACGGTACATTCATTTTCAATAACAATTTTTTATCAATGCCCCAATCAATGTGGATACATGCAAAAATAAGACAATGTGTTGAAGATACTTGTGACAAAACAAAACATAAGTTCTGTCCAGGATGAGTTATTTGAAGAACATATATTAACTCACAATAACATGTATTGCTTTTTTTGGACAGTATGAAACAACTGCTGTGCTTTCTGTAAAAGCACATTTTGAAGAATGCACAATTTGGTTCTGCATTTTTACAATTTCATTTGGAATCTTGGCATTGTTTTTTCTCACTGTTCCAAGCATGGTCAACTTTCTGTGGAGTCGCTCAGCACCAAGTCGGTTGTCACACAAGACATTATGACCCTGGAGTCCTTTAGTCATTTCCAGCACTAATCGCATCCCGTGATTTCTTTCAGGTGCTTCTCCAGGCAGTGTTCCTGTGTACACTTGCATATTCCATGCATAGCTGGATTTAGCATTGCAGGTTGCCTATATTTTATGTCATACTTAGTGGGCTTGTTAGGCATTTACTGCCTAAAGGGACAGCGTCCTCTGAAGGGGACAATGTTCATCCACTCTAACAATTGGTCCTGGGTTGTAAAGCAAAGGCAACATTTCTATGTATGCCACGCTTCTCTGATAGCAGCGAATTAGTCTTTCATGTTGGTTGGCTCTGGTATCACAATTATCAAAGCGAATCACTAGCAATGATGTGAATGCTTCCAGTGACACTGTGGATGGAAATATTGCCCTACGAGTTTCTGTATTCCACAAACTAGCAGTTGCATCTCCTTTGGATCTGTACACTCCAGCTACCAAAAGTAACCCAATGTATGCATGCATATCAACAACTTCTTTATACTTTGCAACAAGTACATGCCCATCTTCCAAGTTGATAATGTCCAGTATCATATGTTCGATTCCTGGTGGTATAAAAAGATCAAATGCTGATGGTATATCATAAATGCGAGTAACAGCATATCTAGTAGGCCCAGGAACTATTTTGATGACATTAGAATTTGACAGCCTACCTTGAGTCTTACATGGAGATGCTACCCATGTTATAAAAGACCAAGTGAAAGCTTTATATTTTAGTCATGCATACAATGCTACATACAGTAGATAAATATGTTGGGTCAAAAAAAAAAATAAGCAGCTCAAAGTTGTTATTTTCTATGTATAAGTTTGTGACCCCAACCTAGCAAAAGTCATAAAATATTTTTTTGGGGAAAAAAGTGACATTTAAGGTCAATGGAAACCTTTACCAATTACTGCATAGAACTTGGACTACATCTGCTGGAGATTAGTGGAAGTGTTCCTTTTTTCACACGTGGATGTCAGGATAATGAAGTCAGTATCAAATCAAAGTTAACCATAGAATATTTCGTAAAAGTCACGTGCAGATCTGAGTTGGTCAAGTGGAGATCGCTGGTTGACTTGACATAGAATGACGGAATTGTGCTTTTATTACTGATTATTTTTTTTTACATACACCAGTTTAAAAAAAAAAAACCAAAAAAACACTATAAAACTGGTCACTGTTGCGGTTAAAGATTAATTAGTGGGGTTCTGAAAAATATAGCATTAAATATCCCCATGTGTTGCTATAACTGTTTAAATAATTTTTCGTTTCAATGTTAACCTCCTGACAACTTTTTATACTTATAACTTTAAAGTCTGTTCACTGCAGTTTCACTGACATCGCCACTTCAGACATAATTTATCCAGTACTACAAGTCTTAGAGTGATTGTCAATGACTCATTTGAAAGGTAAGAACCTGGACTAATTAGCAGCCATTTATGTATTTATTTAAAATGTTTGTCTGTCGTTTGTGAGTCTGTTTTTGAAGATCGTAGGCGAAAGATAAAGCTGTTTCATGTTTGGATGCAAACTTGAAGGCAGAGTCCGGATTGTTTTCCAGTTGAAAAATATGGTTATCCATGGCAGCGATAGAATATTGGAGTGGAAGCAGATCTGAAATGTCTTTCAACAGTGCAGTATGAGCAGGATCCACTAGGGGGAGCCCTGGTGTTGTAGGGGCGGTTAGCTGAGTCTGGGATCTGTCTTGAGTGACAGAAAAGACTTCTGACAATGTAGCTTGATCAGAATCCACTAGGGGGAGCCCTGGTGCGGCAGGAGTTGCTGCTTGAGCCTGGGTTCTATCCTGAGTGACAGAGGAGTGTTTTTTGACCTTTGACATGAAGCCAAGATGGCAGCTTGGGCGTACAGGAATTGAAGAGAGAATCTCTGTCTAGATCGTCTGGGATTTTTACTTTAAGATGATGTAGACGATTTAATAAGGTTTGATATGGTCCAATCTTTGAAATGCATCTCCTTTGGAATGTTCTTTGATCCGATTCGAGAGCTTCACCTTGCAGGAGTTGTTATGAAAGTGGAGATGTGAGAGCCGAACCTATCCCGGTAAGCAAGCGCCTGTGCTGCATTGAACACAAGTGGAAGGTGAAGCAGAGCGAGGCGATCCGGTTGACGGGAGTCTGGAGGTTCCAGGAAGCTTTGAGCTGTGAGAGTAGCGTGAAGGAGATGGAGACCGGTTGGCTTCAAAATCACAAGTGGTTGGAGATGCAGGAATGATCGGGACAAGATTCGGAGATCAAGGTTGGTTGCAGACATAAGAATCATCACGTAGATTATCCATGTTTATGGTTCAGTAGCTATTTTCGACCTACTCTGAAGAAAGGCTTGCAGAACAAGTAGTGGAAGATGAGCCTGGACTATATAGGATAAGGAACCAATAGGATTAGAACTACGGCAAGCCTGTATTATTCTATTTTCTGTTCCGTACCACATCATGGCTCGTTATTGCTGTGTTACCTGTTTGACAATGTGGGCAAGTCCCTACACTATCAGTGCACTAGAGAGGGCATTTTGGAAAGAGCTTTGAAAACAGACTTTAAAGTTATAAGTGTAAAAAGTTGTCAAGATGTTAACAATGAAAAGAAAAATTACAGGTACGTTATTTAACAGTTGTAGCAACACGTGGGGACGTGGAACGCTATATTTTTTGGAAACCTGCTATTTACTCTTTAAATTGGGGATCCAACCCTATGGACAGAATGTTTCAGGTATGCATAACCCATTCTCTAACTGTTAAGAAAACTGTAACCATTTGAGAATAGATTAACAATATAATTTATTTCAGGGAAGAATTTTTTTTTCTGTTGCCAAAATTACCTTTTTATTTAGAAAATATCAATGACATTATTTTTGACTTATTTTATTAATTATGCAACATGTTTTCAAAATGGTCAAAAATCAAGTGCATTCAACTCATTAACAATAATGCACTACACATTTCCACCGTCCATCATAGGGTCTTTGTGTTTAAATATTCCAGCTATGGGCAGACTCCCAAATTTATAATTTAAAGGTGATACACAGGGATGGAAATAAGACTCCTGTTGCATAATAGTTTTACCCATTCCAGACTGATATGTGCTTGATTAGCCCCTGTGTATAGGTAGCAAGCTCAGGTGTGTCTTATTAATCATAGTAAAACCAGGAATGGATCAAACGGCTATGCAATAGAAGTCTTATTTCCATCCCTGATACGTTCAGTGGGTATGTAATGTTAATATGTGAGGTGATTATTATTTTTTTTATCTTTATTTCAAATTATACTATCCTATCATGAAAATGTACTATCATAATGAAATGCATACAGATAGCTTCCAAATATGTGAAACAAAAGGGATCTAAAAAACACACAGACATAAACGCAGCACAGTAACACGTACCTCCACCTTTATCACCAACATTAACTCTAACATTAACATTTTATACACCTGTGACTGGTGCCTCATTAATCATTTATTCAATTTACAGCTCCAGCCACATCCCAACATGTTCTGACAGGGAGGAATTTAACCCCCTCCCTGCCAACTCAATCCCCCCCCCCCCCCCACACACACCTGTGCACCACAAACCAGTCAAGATATTGGCAATGCTGTAGGGGAACCTTTTCATCAGACAGACACACTTGGAAGTTGACTTCATTAATTCCTTCAGCCAGCTCAAAGGCAGAGGCAACATAAGCCAATGAAAGTACCTTGGAGGTACTGATGTAGCTGAGTAATGTGCCAAGGGTAAAGATAATTACTGTATTTCTATAAAAAGTTTTGATTTAGAATTGCCAAGCTTGAGGCCTTTATTAGAACTGCTGAGCTCACACAAAGCTCTGAAGAAAGAGACTTTAAGAGAGCCAGCTTAAGGAAAGCTTCCAGCTGTAGTATGTCTCATTTAAAGAAGAAAAGCTGAAAAAAGTCTTATTCAGACACTACCAATTACAAGTAAAAAAGAAAACAGAATTAAATCAGCTCTGATGCATGAAGTAGTCTAAGTTTAACAGCAGTATTATGTGTGTATTTTTAATATCAGTCACTGTTACCAGACAGCTTTCTAATATATATTATAATGTCTTGAGGGGGCTTGCGGACTGCGGGGAAGAGATGTTCCAGTAGTGGGGTGACACCAGGGGAGCGCCCCTATTGGTGAAGGGGACAACTGGGGATGGGGCCTACGAGGTGATAAAAGGGGACTCTGTGTTGTCGCGGGGGTGGCAGTTGGACAGGATTTAAAGGAAACAACACGACAACAATAAACAAACATTAAAAGACCATTCATTGGATGACAACACAACCGTGAGGTTACACAGGGGTAACAGAGGGAAGAATAGTGACGGGACGCGTGACTGGTGGAGAATAGTGAGAGAGGCAGCGAGGCCACTGACGGAGTAGAGCAGAGAGAGAGAGAGAGAGAGAGACGAAGAGGAGGCTAGAGAGAGATCGTGGGAGGCCGAGAGGAGCTTGCCCCAGTCTTGTGTCTGTTCTCCAAACCCACCTTACCCGACAACTTTCCTGTCACCTTCTAATTTCTAAATAAATATGGGTCTTGACCCGCCCTGAAATTGATTATTGTCCCCTAGCTTGATTCCACCATCTCACTTCAACCAAAAACACTACTATATATATATATATATATATATATAGTAAAAGAGTGGTAGCGTGGTGCTGCTGGACACCGGTATTTTCTCTTCACAGACTGGAGTGGAAACGTCACCGATTCAGGTGAATACTTTTATTTACAACAACACACACTTTTCAATTGCATTTATTGTACGGGCCACTAACTACCTCACTTCTTCTCCCCTCTCTATGCTACTGCGAGGCGACCAAGTGGTGACAGGCTTCGCCTGTAAGATGTCCCTAGTAGACAAGGCAGGTAAGCTGGGTTTGGGCTCCCTCTGGAGGAGCACACCAGGAACACAGGTAAGTAAAAGCTGGGGCTCCCTCTGGTGGAGTGAGCCAGAACACAGGTGGGTGGTGTTTGGGCTCCCTCTGGTGGAGTGAGCCAGGAACACAGGTAAGTAGAGGTTGGGCTCCCTCTGGTGGAGTGAGCCAGGAGCACAGGCGAGTAGAGGTTGGGCTCACTCTGGTGGAGTGAGCCAGGAACACAGGTAAGTACAGGTTGGGCTCCCTCTGGTGGAGTGAGCCAGGAACACAGGTGAGTAGAGGTTGGGCTCCCTCAAATGATTTCTCCTGGAACACAGAAAAGAACAGCGGCATCCTCTGCAAGAGGGTGCCTGGAAGACAGCAAGGGAAAATCCAAGATATGCAACAGTGTTCCGACTACAGCCAGGTTTCAGAACACATGCGAATGAAGCTGTATCTGTACTTAACAGCAACGTGTCACTTTGTCTTCCTGCCGTGACTGTATGAAAAGCCAGGTAGAAACAGTAATAAAAATTATTCCAATACCACGGTCTTGTGTTTGGTAGCTTCCTTGAAACTTACACCCTTCCTGTTTATAAGTGAATCGCTGCTCCAGCAGCCTGTAATCCAACCGGGTTAAGCCAGTGCTGGTCCTGTAAATTACTCTTGGTGTGTAATCGCTGCTCCTGCAGCTGGAAACCACGCAGTGTTTTAACCAGTCCCGCTCATATAAACACACTTGGTCAAAATATCGCTGCTCCTGCAGCTGGCAAACAAACAGTGTTAATACCATGACTGCGCCACACAAGTACCACGGCTAACCCCGCAGGTCTCCTAGTAGACGTGGCGTAGACAACGGAACACAGTATTACAGTTCAATCCGCACTGCGAAACAAAACCAAACAATTCAAAACAAAAGTCTGCCTCACCAAGGGGTAAAAACGCTCTATGCTAGACTTTCACAGAATAGCTACGATGGGGTGGTAACCTGATGAAAGACCAGACAAGAGGCAGGAAATGAAGTCTAAGTGAGGGTTTATTTACAGTGAAAAAAAAAAAAAAAAAAAAAAACACTTTCAAAAGGGTTGCCAGAAAATAAAAACCTAGCCCAGTCACCAGGCCCTAGTCTTAACTGCTTCAGGTCCCTAGTCTTAACAGTTGGGCAAGGCTAGCCCCCACCCAACCCAAACACAAAACACCGCCTCACACACTCTGTGGTGTTAAGAGTTCAGTCACTTGCAAGTCTCCTGGCCTGCAATTTCACCACTTGCCACCAGGAGGACTCCCAGGTAAATTTTCCTTTCTAATCTTTGCAATTGTATTATCCGTGCTCAGGGCTGTACACAAACTTTCTTTCTGCTTCCAGGTTTCACCGACGAACAAGGGTGCCCCCAGCAGGTAAGTCCCGGGCAAGGAGGATGAAGTAATCCCAGCGTTTATAAAGTACAAGTGAAGAAAAGAACAAGGCTCGTTTTCCCCAACAGAGCCAACTCAAAATACCACATACTTGTTCCAGCCAACAACTAAAAATAAAAGTCTTGAACTTAACTGTATTGACTCTCTATCAAACAGTCCATTACTTGTGGTTCCAACACACAGTTATATACTGCAGGGATTTTTCATCACCGCGTGTCCTGGTGATCCTTTTGATAGTACACAGTCCTTAAAACAAGCACGATTTGCGCAAAGCGCTACTTGTCTCCGGTGCCAGCGTTATTTTACAAGCGGGTTATCTCCTGAACCATGCACTCCAAGTTCAGTGAACACACTTTTTAAAAACAATGTCAACACACTCCACGCTCGTGTTACCGCAGGAATAAAACAGTCTTTGGCTGCTGTCTTCAGTCACAGCTCCCAGCGTAAAAATATACGACACAGATCTCCTTCTAACATCACAACTATACTCCCGTTTAAAATATTAAAAGTTTGTTTCAACTACCTTGCTGCACCGTAGTTGTCTTCCCGTGTCCATAGTTTGTTTCGCTGGTATCCTCCACAGTATTCTACAGAAGCGTCCTAGTGCCAATGAAAAAAAAAATTGAACAAAAAAATCTCCTAGCTAGGAGAAAAAAAGTCCTACGTAGGACTTTTTATCTCCTAGCTAGGAGAAAAAAAAAAGAGTCATAGCTAGGAGATAAAAGTCCAACGTAGGATTTTTTTTCTCCTAGCTAAGAGATAAAAAGTCCTAGCTAGGAGATAAAAAGTCCTACGTAGGACTTTTATCTCCTAGCTATGACTCTTTTTTTTTTCTCATAGCTAGGAGATACGTAGGACTTTTTTTCTCCTAGCTAGGAGATTTTTTTGTTCATTTTTTTTTTCATTGGCACTAGGACGCTTCCGTAGTGTTCCGTTTGTTCCTGGTCTGATGCTTTATTGCAAACGAAACCCACGCTCCTGGTCACGTTGCTTACTTTTTAAACACTAGTTTCTACACACAAAGAATAACACTCTCTCCTGCACAGACTGCCCTGTTGCTGTTCAGTCCCGTACCTCGCTATTCGCCACCTTATATAATGCTCCCCTCCCCCCTTCCAGCTGCTATTAATTAACCCATTTAGCCATCCCAGAAGTGGAGACCTACGGCAGCTATTCTGTGGGGTAATTTAAAGACGTATCACAATATTCTTTGTGATAAATAGCCCTGTAGCAATGCAACTATAGAACCTCACCTTTGTATGTTGCATTACTACTTACTCTTGCATATTTATCACTATATATATATATATATATATATATATATATATATATATATATATATATATATAATGTATATATATGTGTGTGTATATATATATATATATATATATATATATATATATATATATATATATATGTGTGTGTGTGTGTGTGTGTGTATATATATATATAAACACAAGACCAACACATTAGCTCTTGAGCCTCCATTTAAAAGTTTTAGACAGCAAAAAGTAAACAAACCAGATTATGCACGTGCATGCATCGTGATCCTATTGAAGGCCATCTGGGTCAAAAACACGTTGTGCTGCTTTAGAGTGAGTCAGAATCTCATGGGACAGAAAGACAAGAACGTCATTCTGAAATGCCTCGCTTAAACAATGCCCAACTTGCTGGAAATGCTGTGTAGTGATTTGTATATAGATTTTATATACAGTACACCCTCGCAATAACGAACCTGTTGGGGTCCAAGCCTTTTCCAAGCCTGTGTGGTCCAGTGGTTAAAAAAAGGGCTTGTAACCAGGAGGTCCCAGGTTCAAATCCCACCTCAGCCACTGACTCATTGTGTGACCCTGAGCAAGTCACTTAACCTCCTTGTGCTCCGTCTTTCGGGTGAGACGTAATTGTAAGTGACTCTGCAGCTGATGCATAGTTCACACATCTTAGTCTCTGTAAATCGCCTTGGATAAAGGCGCCTGCTAAATAAACAAAAAGTAAGTAAAAATTTATATCGACGGGTTCATTACAGCGACAGGACAATCAAAATGAACGATAAACCGTTGGAGTAAGTTAATGAGATGAGATTGTGAATAAAAGTAGAATTACATGTTCGTCTCACTTGTGCAGTATTCTGCTTTATCCTATTCTTTGAAGAATTAAAACGCAGTACAAAAAGCAAAAAATAAATCTGACATGAATCGTTTCAAAGTGCACCAAATCTTAATCCAACATGCAAGAATCCCAAACAGAGCTTTTATTCCAAATAAACACGATATGAAAAGTTTGACATGAATAGTTCATCAGATCCTCAAGTTTTTTTTTTTTTTTTTTTAATCAATTGTTTTGCTGCATGGTTGCTGAACAAGCCAAAAAGAGAGTGCTTTTTGACAAGAAGACAAGCGTTGAATTGACAACAGAACTGGCAGAAGGCACAGGTGTCGTTGTCCATCAAATCAACAATACGAAGGTCACTCTTAAAATCAGGACTTAAAGGATGTGTTGCAGTAAGAATACATCTGTTAAGAAAGGGGAACACGACTAAAAGGCTAATATATGCACAAGAACACAGAAATTGGACTATGGAACAATGGTCAAAGGTGCTTTGCCTTTTAAGTCTTAAGCTGCTACATCCTAATTATGAGAACATTCTGTTAAATTAGAGGGAAAGAACAACACAACATGAAACTGACACATTGGAAGCTACCTAGTTCTCAGGCAAGTGCGAGAACGAAAGTTAAAGTAGCATCTGAAGGAAGTGATTTAATGTCATTGCTTGCTCTTGTGTTTGAATAATGAAGAAGGTGAAACAAAATCAGCAAGTCAATCGGGACATCAAGGTAAAAAGAAGAGACTTTGTTTAGTAATTAACAGTTTAATTAAGATATTGAATCAGCTCAAAACACAGTCCTGTGAACAAAAATAAAAACCTAAACCTTCAAGCCCTAGTTCTTTCTGTTTCAAAACGCTGTATCTGCATCTTTCAAATGCCAAATACTTCAGCATTTTTTCTGGCACTTACTGTCTTTACAAGTTTAATAACTTTAATTCTGTCATCTAGGGAGGACCTTTTGTTTCTCCACATTTTCTCTTTTTACAAGAGAGCGCTGTTTTATTGATTACGGATAAAAGACAGCTAAAACGGCTACCATATTCCTTTGAATTTAGGACGTACCATTTAAAACCATAGTTTTCTTATAACAATAGCCCTGTGTAAGGATGCTTAATACAGGTTTGAGTCTGTTGCTGGGTAAGAGAATTGTGGTCGCCGGTCGCGTTAGACAGGTGGTTGCTTAATACAGTTAAATAAAAGCACAAATATAATTGGGAAGAATTTAAAGTGGTCACTTAGACCAGGTGGTCGTTAAGTAAAGGTGGTCGCATGAGCAGGTTTGTCTGTGTATACCGGTACATAATACATGGATGAAGGCTATATTTGCATCCTGAGCCATTCGCAAAAAAAGGCATAATACCACAGTAGTTACATCAAAAAGTGATAATTCCTCCAGAGGAAAATATACTTGAACTTTGACCCATTCGACTCCTCAAGACCATAATTTTCAATTCAAACACAAAATGTCTCGTTTTCAATCACTCGACAAGACACAGTACAGACATGTTCATTAATGATCAACAAAATGAGAATATGTTAAAACAAATGATGTAAAGCTGGTACATTCGTATCTCAGAGAAACTGGAGAGGAACGGGAAATTAACACAAGGTAAAGGCAAACATCCAAATAAAGCTGAAGCACTAACGGATAACGACATAGAACGTCTGTACAGCACTGAAACACTACGTTTAAAAAAAAACAAAAAACATCTGTACAGTTGAACCTCAATATATATAGTATACTGTATGTTGACAATTAATCTGTTTCAGTAGAACACAAGGAAAACGGTGTAATATATAATATATATTTTTTTTTATTTAACCTGAATAAATAAAATTAAGTTCCCATCTGGTTTCCATTCATCTTTTTGAAGCCTTCCAGTCATTGCCTCCTAAACATGATTCATGAACAACGACCGTTTATACAGTTGCTTGTTTTTTTTGCTATTGTGCATGGTAGGCTTCGGATAAAAGACTTTATGGACCCAATAAATACTGTGTGACAGACCATTTATTTTAATAGGTCACGCAAAACTAACTCGTAAAACACTTCTTTCACAGTGTCAGAAGAATATGCAGCAAGTATGTTTCTGTAAATGTGACTGTCGATATGAACTTTATTTCTTTAGAAAGGTCAGCATACAGTAAGTGACCCCTAGAGAAATATAATGCAGAAATAAAATGCTGCATCCATGAGTTTCCCCTTCATAATACAAGCACTCTGATTTCACTTTGTTCTGAGTTCACTTTGGTGCTATTAAGAATCTTTGCATGTATTTCAGGTTTTACAAGTCACACGTCCGTTTGTCTCACTACCATCAGAAAGTTACTTGACCTTCTTGGCCTTCAGTCTTTAACAGTATTTAAGTTACCCATAGAAACCTGATATTGTAATCAGTTTGGCAACTGCTAGTAAATGGATGGTGTTAAGCACAGTAACAACAATATTCATTTCGGTTCTTGTGGCCTGCAAACATACCCATCAAGATTTTTTTTCTTGTTTACTTTTTAACTCTGGTCTATCTTTTAACAAACTGTTGGCCCAGAACTGTAACGTTTCCACATTTAAGTCAACCAGCAGCAATGACATTGTCCCATAGTAATGATATTACACTATATCCAGCTCACCTGCTATACATTTAGAATGCAAGATACAGTTTGAAGTTAAAAAAAAAAAAGAAAGAAAGTAGGTCAATGCCATGTGAAATTGAGTTTCATTGTACTATGTACTGTATATTTTAGATAGTCTTCTCCTCAGAATATAAAGCTTCTACAGTGCAGTTGGGGCCAGACCAGGTTGACACTACTGATCACAATCTGTACCATAATAAAATGCCTTTTCTAATATATTTTTGGTACTGTCAAAATGTATATCGTCTTCATTCAGATTGATAGTTTCATCGTTGTTCTATTTTAAGCAGCTGTTAGCATAACATTTTTAGCAAAAGATTTTTCAATCAGGAACATTTTATTTTAAAAGATAATGTTATTTGGTTTCATTTTCTTTCCTGGTACTAAATTCTGGAAAGGCATGTATCATTTTCGACTGATCTTACTAACAAAGTCTTTCTTCTTCTTTTTTAGTTATGTTTCGTCTCTATGACACTGACGGAAATGGGTATCTGGATAGCTCGGTAAACCTTTTACAGTTTTAGCATGTTAGTTTCAGCTGCATACAGTTTTTTTGGTTACTTATAAGTATATTGTTAGTAAGGAGAATACATACAAAATGGATTCAAGTTCATCAATTGCATGTGTGCATATAATGTGAAAACACTTTTGTGACAAAACAATGGTCAATATAGAGTTCTGCATATCAAACAAGCGGATGTTTTTTGTGACTTTTCAGAAGCAATTGTTGCTGGAATAGTTAGTAAGCATGGCAGCATAATGATCAAAGCAGACAGAACATTAGATAGCTATACAGAACACATACACTAGGATATTAAAGATGTAAGAAATGTAATATTTAATAATATAAATGTTGATTTGTGCTTAATGTTGAGAAGTGCTTAAATAATAATAATAATAATGACATAGTAGAGTTACATAATCATTTTAACCTTGAATCTGACAACCACTGTCACAATAAATACATTTAACTTAGTTTGATATTTCTACAGATTGGTCTGAATACAGTTCCAATGAAGAACATAAATACACACGGTAGCGTGTTGGGTAGTGACATTGATAACTGAGTAATGTATGTGCACAATAGTGTACATGAACATCAGTTTTCTGATTCTATAACTAATCCTGGTATTTTATCATTTGTTCTAAAGGAACTAGAAAACATTATCTCTCAGATGATGCATGTTGCAGAGTACCTGGAATGGGATGTAACAGAACTGAAACCTGTAAGTAGTTAAATTGAAATCTGTTGCTCATGCAATACAAATGGTTGTTATGGAATAGACAAATCTTTTGGCAAAGGGCTACATCTGTGACATTATTTGACCTCAGAAATTGTGAGTGAGTGTTAAAAGTTATGAATGCAATATCAATGATGAATTATAATGCATGTGCAAACTAAGTGTAACATGTACAAAAGGATGCTACTGTGTGTTCTAATAATTATAACAACACATTTATCATAGATTCTCCAGGAAATGATGGAAGAGATAGATTATGACCATGATGGCACAGTTTCCCTTAAAGAATGGATACAAGGTGGGATGACAACAATCCCTCTTCTAGTGCTGCTCGGATTGGAAACAGTAAGTTATGAATAGTGTACACAGATCTTTAAATATGATACAGTACTTAGTGAGTTCTTTTTGAAGCAAGTGCTAAGTCAAATTCAAATAAATATAACCAAATGAGTCTAATATGCAGTTCTCTTTCTTGCTAGTTTCATACTGACAAAAATGGCATTTCCCCAGCTTCAAGATTAAGTCTAATAACCCTAGGATTACACTTAGAGCTGCACAGGCTTTCTGACCTGTGGACAGATTTGAGCCTTAATCCCAGCTCAATGATAAATCTGTGGATTCAAGCTTGAATTAAAAAAAAAAAAAAAAACAGACAGACAGACAGAAAAACACCTCCACCTCTCTTTCTACTGCAGTGTTTTACAGTATCTGGGGTTGGATCATTTAAGAATGTATTTCTTCATTACATTGCTTGGGCAAACCAAGTTGAATTTAAGTTACTTAAATACAAATATTATTTACGCTTCATAAGGAATAATAAAATATTGTAATTACTTGGTAAGAATGAAAGTGTGAAACAGGAGTTCTTCAAAAGCAGCAATAACTTTTATTTTGCATAAAAGCACAAGATACGCTGGTCAGGAATATTTCTCAGCAAGAGAGGTTACACAGGTTACTTCTCCAACTTTCCACACCCGGCTAGCACGCAGACTGCCTCTTATATCCCACAACCCCTACAATATTGCAATATTGTAGGTTAACCCCAACCAATCAGTGCCTGCTAGGTGCATGTAAAGATTTCTGGGAGCCTTATCCAACGCATGGCAGGGGTCAGCGCTGGTGCCAGGTTGCACCAATAGTCCAGTATAGGGGAACAGTCTCTGCAGCAGAGTAAGCACTCCTGTGCGCATCAAACACCGTGCAACCTAGCTCTGCAAAGCAGCATAGTTCAGTGCAAGCACAGTTCAAGCACAGACGCACACACAAAATCCCAGCACCAGCCCTTTGTTACACCCCCCCCCCCCACCCTTAGTCCTTCTCGTCCCTGAGAAGACCAACATAGTCCCAGAGGTAGCAAGGCGGTCGTCTATGATGTTGCGGCTGGTGAAGGGGTAGTGGCCAGGGTACCCCCAACCTCTGCCCACGGTTGCAGGCTCGTTGGGCTGCCACCAGCAGGCTGCTGACTGGGGGGGGATCTGGCTGCCGATACTGAAGTCCCGGTTAACAATGAATATGGGTCCCCAGCCCCGTCTGACAAGTTGTCAGTGTCCTGCTCCCGGTATGGGGCAAGATGGTCTCGCAAAACAACTTTGTGGTCCCTGGGGGGCAACTGCACCCTGTGAACCACTTCCTGAAGCCGTTCCAGGCCCCGGCAGGGCCCTATTCAGACAATCCAGATTGGGGCAGCGACATGTCTGCACTGCCCTGGTTCCAGGAAGTCATTTACATTGGGGACTGTAAACCCAAACTAGTTCCCTGTCAGAAAATGCCATTCCCGTACCGGTGCCTCATAGTACCGCTTTTGGCAGCTGCCTGCAGCCTGAAGCTGGCCGTTGACAAAGCAGTGTGCGTTGTCCATCCAGTGTTGTAGGTACCTGGCGTATTCCGGGCTGGTTGTGTTCTCAGCGGGCGGCCAAACAGTAGCTCAGCTGGGGTGCGGAGTTCCCAGCCATGCATCACTGGTGCAGTGGTACAGCCGATGGACTCCTGGACAGCGGTGCAGCAAGCCAGCAAGATAATTTTGCATGTAAGTGTCCAGGCTGGCCGCAGTTCCAGCAGACGCAGACCCGGAGACCACTGGCAGCCACTGGTCATCATCGCGCTGACAAGGGCAACGACTTCCTGGAACCAGGGCAGTGCAGACATGTCACTTTCGGTTTTACTCTTGCAGGGCTGTGGTTGGCGAACTTTACTGTGCCTAGCTGCACTTTCACCTTAGGACTTGCTCTGCTCTCCTCTGCTGTGGCAAGCTGCTCCCACACCCACCCTCGCCGTTTACGCCGCCATCCACCCGAATAGTGCTGGTGTGTCGGCTCTGGCTGCAGCTTTCTCCAGCTCTTCCTTCATGTTCTTGGGTCTTTGCTCCATCCCACTTCTGAACACCAATATAGCATTTTTGCAAGAAGGAAGCATGAAGCAGGTATTCTCAGTTTTGTTTATTCAGTTCGTTTATTCAGCAACAGGCAAGCAGACAGGCATCCAGCACGATTCTCCACTCAGTGGAATTCCCCCAATCCTGGCTAGCTCGCAGGCTGCCTCTTTTATAGCCCACAACCCAATCAACATTGCAACATTGTGGTTGAACCTTGGCCAATCAGTGTTGACTACCCCTAACTCTCAAATAATGTAGTTAAACCCTGGCCAATTAGTAGGCTGTTATCCGTCCCCCTCCCCTAGCTCTTGCCAGGTGCGCTGAACTATCCCCGGGGCTCCATTTCCCTGCCCTTGGTAGGGGTCAGGGCTGGTGGAAAGTTGCATCAATAGTCCAGTATAGGGGACCAGTGTCTGCAGCAGGGTAAGCACCCCTGTGCACGGGAAGCACGGTTGCAGAGTGGGGCTGGGAGCAGGGTTGTGAAACTGAGTCCTGCACAGTTCTGCAAAGCAATGCAGTCCAGCACAGGTCAAGCACAGTTCCACAGACGCACACACAATAACAAAGTCAGCAACAAAAGTTAGTGAATTAACTAAATTGTACTGCAAGTTGTAAGCCAAGCCATTTATGTTTGCTCCCTGTATCCTAACACATTGTTTTATGTCTCAAAGTGCTTCAAATTGAGCCTGTGAAAATGCATAAGTCTAACCATTAGGTGGTGGTGTTTTATTATAAATAATCACCTATATAATTTCAACAGCATAAGGAAAACACACAGAAAAGAATATGAAATAAGAAAAACATTAATACATTCCACACAGATAAATGTAATTTGTATTTTTTTTTTGTAAATATATACTTGTGTCATCAATACATTTAATGTAATGCAGTTATATTGGTTGTTGAACAAACATCAAACATATTCAGAAAAACGTAAACAATATTGTCACCAATGTTAATTATTCCCTGAATTAAAGCCCAAGTTTTAAAAAAAATGCAAATATATACACCCACTTGAAGGCATAAAAGTTGTATTACAATACATGGGCAAAAAAACGGTTTTTCTGAAGCACTGACTATGATTATAAAGATTGCTAAGAATTAAACTATAATGAGAGCTTGTACCCTTGATGGCAGGTATTCACAAAGACTTTCCATTTTGCAGTGTACAGTACAATACAGTATCTCCCAATTGCTACTTCCTTTTCAGAAAGATACATACATATTTTACCCATGTAGTACTAATAGTATAACCTTTAGCCATCACCACTGTATGCTGAATGATGATTAAACATGTACCATTCCCATCTTTGTTTAACAAACAAATAATTTTAATGATTACATTATTATTGAAATTACTTAAGTAAACATTTCCAAGAATCCACTATCACAGTATTTTTTCTTATTTAAAAAAAAAACCTAGGTCTGTCACCTGACAGATGTTTTTCAAGCTTCCAGCTTTAATATTTCAAGGAGATATGAGACTCTAAACATTGCCATTATTCCAAATATTTAGCAGTTAGTATATGCATATGTTGCTGATTTGGTCGAGTGAGGCCCACTGGTTTACTGTGTAGATGGTATCTAGTTTTCCATGGCAACAAGTTAAACGCATGTCAAACTTCCCTAGTTTCTAGTTTTCATAGAGATCACAGAGAGATAGACAAGATTACAAAGGGAAATGCCGTAGTAGATTTTAGTTACCAACGATCTTTATGAGCGATCTTTAAACAGAATTTTGCCAAATTGAAACAAAGTGAGACGCTATCTGTCCTCTTTTATTTTAGTTTACTCATGGTTATCTGTGTAAACATGCTATTTACAAATATTTACATTGCATATTTTATATAGCATAAATTATTTAAAGAATAAGCGCAGCACTCAAATCTCTCCATGGTCTTGCCCCACCTTATTTGGCTGCATTGATTACCTACTATATTCCCTCACGTCCCTTACGCTCCCAATCACTATTGTTCATCTCTGTCCCAACCTCGCCCTGTGACCAATCCTGTTTCCTTTCCTTTTCCCTTTTTGCTCCCCTTCATTGGAATAGACTCCCACTTATCATAAAACAGCCACCCACACTGCGTAGTTTCTGCTCCTCCCTCAAAGCGCATCTCTTCTCCCTAGCCCATCCTACAGCTACTTCTGGCCCCTGATCTCCTGTTATGACCCTGTTTTCCTGACCCTGACCTAGCCTCTGGCCCTCTGCTTTCATTCAAGCAACTATTCTGTCTCCCCACCCTAGCCCAATAAATTTACATTCTTTTTATCCATTTTCCTGATTGTGTCGCTTTGTTTAAACTTGTAAAGTGCCTTGGCTAAAGGCGCTATAAAAATGTAACTAAATAAATAAAAAAATAAATAAATGTAAATTAAAAGTTTAAAATTTAAATACATGGCATGACAGTATAAACAGAGGGAAAATAAACTGAGTTAATATTTAACGTGCCATCGGTCATGCATGCTGTATGTACATTTCTTACTGTTGCCAAACAGGCTTTTTTAAGCCCAAATAAAAGATCATTGATAGGCTCGTTTTTTTCAGCTAGTTTACTGTGCTTGAATAGTCTGTTTTGTCTATATGTCTCTCGCTGCCTGGGCCTATCTGACGCTGAATCTCTACTTCACAGATGGGCATGTTTAAAAGAAAAAAAGCATTATTGTGGTTCTCTAGGTAACCAAACTAACGGTGTTTAGCGCAGTAAGTCAGTGGAGGCAGGGTTGAAGTTACAGGAGAAGAGTCATTATTTTTTGTTAAATAGTATTCACCGTTATATTATGGAATGTACTGCTATGAATAGGAATTAACGTGCATACAAAGTGTGAATATAAACTATGTTTTATTGATTTGAGGATAGCTTGCTTACAGAGTGAGTTGTAAGCAAGGAAAGAGAAGGATTGTTACCAGATACAGTGCAGTGATCACTTCCTATATTATGGCGTGTTGCCAAAAAAAAAATAAAACAATAAAGCTTGTTAGGGGACCCAAATGCCCTGTAGATAGTGCCGACCTTTCAAGCTTGCATTTCTGTAATTTCAGCTTTTGTAATGAAGGACAGCTGATGCTCGATGGGCCAAACGGAAGGCACTCGAGCCCGGATTGGGCCCGCGGGCTGCCAATTGAATAACACTGCTTTATGCTGTCTTCATGTGACTAATGACAAATTATTACTTTGCTTCACAGTATTTAACTTACTCCTCTTCTGGGAGAAACCATTTTAGCTTATTTTGCTATGTAATGTCAATTCGATAGTCAGACAGGAAAATAAGCTATTACTGCATCACTAATTATCATACTTCTTTCATTACTAAAGCAGAAACTGGACTTAAGGCTATTACCACTGAACCAATTAGCACACTTCCTTCAGTTTTGTGGTATTAACAATAACTTAAGATATCACAGAGCTACCAATATGTGCGTTGCCTTCAAGATAAGTCAATGCGCATGAAATCTTGTCTTTTACAATAAATCTCTTTGGGAAATGATTTGAGGAGGTGTTATTTTACCAAGTTTTTTTGCATTTCAGGACATTTTCACTTTTAAACAAAACAAAGAATCGCCAGGGGTATGTTTTTCACACATGAGCAATTCATATCAATGTAAATGTAAGAAAAAGGCTTCCATAGTCTGTGCCATTACAGTAGGGTTTTCAAACCCTACTGTAACACCACTGACTATGGAAGCCTTTTAAATGTAAAGAAATGCTTCCACAGCAAGTGCTGTTACATGGAGTGATTGTGGGCCATTGTAAATCATTACATTTAAAATAGCAATTACTATACAGTAAGTATTTAAAAAGATCAGGCTATGTGATGGGGTACCCCTGCCCCTGGGTGTATTTTTGGTTTAGTTTGTATAGTTTGGTTTATGTATCACGGGGGAGTTAATGTATATTGGTACATGAGCACGGGGATGTGGGTTTGTGTGTGTGTGGAATAGTGGTGACAGGGAGGCAGTTAAAATCCTCCCTGCAAAAACACGTGGGAATGTGGCTGGAGCCGTGAATTGAATAAATGATTAAATGATTAATTAAGGTTCCAGCCACAGGTGTATAAATAGGGTGATCACAGGTGAGAAAGAGGTTAGTGTGTTTGGAGGTGGAACAAGGCAAAGCAAAGCTTAAATATAAACAATTGCTACACGTGCTGGTTATACACCAGCACGATACGTGTTTGGTTTCGTTTTGTGTCTGTTTTGTTTGTCTATTTGTTTTGGCCACTGTGCCGTTTTGTTTGTGCAAGTGTTTTGTTTTGTTTAAAACTTTTATTTAATAAAGAAACAAGCACATTTGCGTCTCACACCGCTGCAGTTGCTTTTGTTGTGGGTTACTTCTTCCAGGTTTGAAGTCACCACACAAGCCATCGTGTGACAGGCTACTATCACGTGAACTGATGCTATCATCATACTACTTTGAAAACTGCAGCACTAGCTTAGTTCTATGACAAGTTTTGAGGAGCTTGGAATTTTATAGTGGCATACTATATTGGTCACAGTATTGATCAAAACCCTCCAAAAAAGTCTGCATACATTATGTTCTAAAAATACTTAAAGTAGTTTCTTAGGAGATCCCACAAGTGGAGGGACAGAGTGTTCCATGCCTAAAGAAGAAAGTTGAAACACTCGCACCACTCTCCCATCATCTGTTGATATGACTCAAATATCAGTGTATGCTAGACATGAATCAGTTTTCTGACATTTGCATTGGCTGTAAACAGTGGCCTGAAAACAATAATGACTCACCATTTGTTCCAAGATAACAGATCTCTTTGCTCTTTTCCACAGAATGTAAAGGATGATGGGCAGCATGTGTGGCGGCTGAAACACTTCAACAAGCCTGCCTACTGTAATCTCTGTTTAAACATGCTGATTGGAGTGGGGAAGCAAGGCCTTTGCTGTTCTTGTGAGTATGAGAGGACACAAACCAGCTAAGATGTTATAGTTGATGACAACTCCAATGCAAAAAGAATACATGAGGTCAAATATGATACTGCTGTCTAAAATTAATTTGGGACAAAATTGGTGGTTGTGGTAAGGAGTGTACTCAATATATAAATTACCCTCCAAGTAAACGGAGGCATCCCAATACTTGCTAGGAGTATATATCTTATATGATGCATACATTAAGATGACATAATTTAGTCTAAAACTCAATAAGCTAATTCGATTTCACATATTATTTTCCCTATTACAGTTCATGTGGCGGATATGATTTAAAATCAATTTTATAGATTGACTGAACTGATAATGATGTGAAGTAACTTCAAAAGAAGGAATTCACAATATGTTTCCAAATCCAATTTGAAGCCTATTTTGTTTACTGTGTAATTCGGACACTATCTGATAGAACAAAGATAAAAGGAAAATTGACAAACGTTGCTTCAACACCAGACATTTACCATACTGTATCTGCCTGAAAAGCTCTTCTTTTCTGGTTACTTGTTTTTTTTCAATTTGTTAAACTATCAATACATTAGAACTGACAGCAGTGTACTAATGTACCCACTGTTTGTCATAGACAATCTGTTAAGAGCACATACAGTAAACTTATATGTGAAATCGCAAAAAGCAACAAAGCTTACTCCAAAATCATAATTTGCACAATTCGTCAGAAAGGAAAAAAGCACCCAATAAAGTTTCAAAACCAGGAGAGAGAGAGAGAGAGAGAGAGAGAGAGAGAGAGAGAGAGAGAGAGAGAGCAGTCTCATTTAGGAGCTTCTAAGTAGTATGTTGTTTCTTATACTGTATATTTAATCTTCTTTCCTAGTTTGCAAGTACACAGTTCATGAGAGGTGTGTGGCCCGTGCTCCTTTATCCTGTATAAAGACTTATGTCAAGTCAAGAAAAAACATGGAAGTAAGTAAATCATAATAGTATATATGTATATAGCAGGGTTGTGTTGGGGGGGGGGGGGGGGGGGGAGTAGTGAGTAGTTGCTGCATTTTAGGTTAGTATAATGGATTTTGTTATATAAACATGTTTAACATTTTTGTTTACCTTAAATATATGCTGTGTTTATATAATATTAAGGGTCGCAGTGTGGAATAGTGGTTAGGGCTCTGGACTCTTGACTGGAGGGTCTTGGGTTCAATCCCAGGTGGGGGACACTGCTGCTGTACCCTTGAGCAAGGTACTTTACCTAGATTGCTCCAGTAAAAACCCAACTGTATAATGTGTAATTGTATGTGAAAATAATGTGATATCTTGTAACAATTGTAAGTTGCCCTGGAGAAGGGCGTCTGCTAAGAAATAAATAAATAATAATAATAATAATATGCGGCAGACATCTCCGAGGTACTCCTTACGGGAAGTTGTGACTTACCCATTCTTCAATTAACATGTTCTTAAAGCTTGAACTTACTTTAAATGCCTTTATGTTACAAATAGCACTGGCGGAGTGATATCGTTTGATTTGTTTTTGTGATGCATTTAAGGGCATATACTAGGGATTACATCCCTCTAACTCAGCCAGTCAGAGTGCAGGGAATCTATCCAATAAAGTATATACAAAATATAGTTCTCCATTAAACAGCATTTATAAAACAATCTTAAATATATCTGAAACAAAAACTTAAAAAAAAAAAGTTTTTAAACAACTAAAAAAGCCATTATTATTATTATTTGTTTATTTAGCAGACGCCTTTATCCAAGGCGACTTATAGAGACTAGGCTGTGTGAACTATGCATCAGCTGCAGAGTCACTTACAATTACATCTCACCCGAAAGACGAAGCACAAGGAGGTTAAGTGACTTGCTCAGGGTCACACAATGAGTCAGTGGTTGAGGTGGGATTTGAACCAGGGACCTCCTGGTTACAAGCCCTTTTCTTTAACCACTGGACCACATAGCCTCCTAGCCATGCGCAACAGTTAGCTCATTTTTTAACTGGAAGTCCATCTTGGATTTACTGTGCACATTGAACTAACTTTGAGTTTCAATAGTTACAAAAATATAAATTAGTATACTAAAAGAACATAACAATGAAAATAAAAAAGCGAACGTGTGCTGCATTGTTTTGTTAAAATAGCAAAACGCTGACTTGAACCCTGTTCACACTACTGGACTGGCCCAGGGCTACCGCATATTTAGGTCTGCAACCCCGTTCACATTTGCGGTTTAAGGCACCTTTGCACATTCACATATTTGACTGAAAAGCAGGCCTAAAATGTGGTGAATTGCTTTTTTAATTTTTTTTTTTTTATGGAACGATAGACTGCACTCAGAATGGAAGCACTACCAGGATATACAGTAATCCTTGATTTGTATCAGATGTTTCTTATTAATACATATTGCAAAACAGCACAGTAGCAATTCCATGGTGTATATATATATATATATATATATATATATACACAAGCAGCTAAAATAAATGATTGCTTTAATGTACACATTAAGACACACACTTCTGTAGCTATGTATGTCATTGCGTGCAAAATAAACAATGGTGGCTGAATATGCCAATAAATGGTTAGATATGTATATTGAAGTAGTTAAACAAGAAATTATAGTAGGACTAAAGAAAAAAATGTAAACTTAATTTAACCAATATTGAAGAACAAGCTATGACTGAGTTGTCAAATGATGATGATATAATGATAAGACTAGCAGATAAAGGCTGAGGAATAGTGATAATGAACACAGGTGACTATATGAAATCTGTACAATGTGAATTAAATAATGTGGATACATATAAAGAAGTTAAAAGCAATAAGATCAGTAAGTCAGTAAAAGAGGTTAACGAAATTGCGGTGAGACTATACAATAAAGGCATTATATCAAAAGAATTCAAATAAATACATGCAGCCACATAATGCAAGAACAGGCCTAGCAAGAGGAAATCCTAAAAGAAAATCAAAGAAAATCACCCTATGCAAATGATAGTCAGTACAATTGATAATCCAACACACGTAATAGCTGAAATAGCAGAAAAACAACTTAGGTTACACGTTGAGAAATTACCAAGCTATGTTAAGGATACAACACAATTTTTAAAAAGACTTGAATCACTAATGAACAACCTTCCAGAGAATACAATTTTATTTTGCATGGATGTAAAATCCTTGTACCCTAGTTTCCCTTATAAATAAACCTTAGAAGCTTGTCAAAAAGCACTAGCTAATAGACTAGATGAATCAATACCAACAGCAGAGGTGCTGAACATGATCATTGTAGTTTTAGAAAACAGTTATTTTACATGTATTGATAATAATTACAAACAAAACAATGGTACAGCAATAAGATCTAAATTAGGAATGCATTTGCCAGTACATACATGGAGAAATGGGAAGAACAATTACTTAAATCGGAAAGAGAACCTTTAGAATACATTCAGTTTGTAGATTATATTTTTGGGGTTTGGACACATGGAGAAGAATTTATTTTCCAGTTTCATAAAATGGCAAATGAAATACACAGTAACATTAAGGTGGACCTTTGATGGACAAGAAAATAAATACAATTTTTAGATACCATAGTAAAATTTGAAGAACGTTCAATTGAGACTGACCTCTTCTGTAAACCTACTGACATGCACTAGTATTTACACATGTCCTCTGCACATCCAATACACACTAAAAGGGCAATCCCAAAGGGTCTAGGAATGAGAATATGAAGAATATGCTCAAAAGAAAGTGATTATGTAAAACAAAGAAATGTATTAAAAACAAATCTTAAAAAAAAGGATACAAAGAAAGAATTATAGAGAGAGAGTTAAGAAAAGTGGATAAACTAAAAAGAGATGATCTACTAGATTATAAAAATAGAGATAAAAAAGGTCAAATGAGTCCCATTAGTAATGACTTACTCTAAACTTTTGCCTAATATTTCTAAGATAGTTTGGAAAAACTTGTGGATTCTACACAATTCAGAAAAATTGAAAAAAGTATTTCTTAAGGCCCCAGTTGTAGCATTCAAAAGAGAAGCTCACAGTAAACATAAAAGAATAATTGACAGAATAGGTTCTACAAATACTTGCACTAGTACATGTAAAGTGTGTAAATACATGGACAAAAGTAAAAATATAATTAAACATAAGAACAACACATATCCACTAAAAAACTAATGCCTACTGTAAAAATAGCAATGTTGTTTATGGAATAGCCTGTGAAGAATGTAATGAAATAAAATATTTTGGAGAGACTGGAACAGAGTTTGTAGTATTAGAACAGCTACAATTAGACAATGCGACATATAGAATAATAAAATAAAGTAAATAGATAAATAGACTGAACACGATTATGCCAGCGGGACTCAACAAAAAAAGAATGAACTAATTAATGCCAATAAATATATAACATTTAAATAAATAAATAAACAAAATTCATTCAAAAGTTGTCCATGCTGATGCACTGGGGATGCCAAATCAAGGCTGATCCTCAGAGCCAACATTGCATGATAATATAAATAAAGTTTATATAAAATAATGTTAATTAATACAGACACCAGTACATCATGTAAGAATAAATCATGAATTTGAATATAAACAATAACAAGTAGTTGTCATGCTGTCAAAAACGTATAAATACTTCAAATGTTTTGATTCAAACACATGCTCCCTTGAGAAAGATATGTACAAGATATCGAAACGTTGGGCAGCTGGCTCTTTGAGCTAATATATATACACAAACATACATACTGTGGTGAAGCCCCTCTACTCAGAATGGCCCAGGGCTCTATCATCTCTTCTGTGTGAGTGTGCCAAGACAGTCTCAGAGTCAATGCTTATTATTTACAATGAAACCAAAACCAAAACAACAAACAAATCCTAGCTCCCGTGAGGTCAATTGCAACAAACTTGTAGATTTAGTACGGTGCTGTGTACTAAGTTGTGGACTAGCTAATACAGTACTGTCCCGGGATCATCCCCAGTACGGGGCTCAGGAGTAAGATCTTTATTGTAGTGTGCAACCACACAACAACTGAAGGGGGGGGGGGGGGGGCTATATTTTAGAAGTGCCATATTTCGTTATAAGATCTTTTTTTTTTTTAAAGAAACCTAACATCTTTATTATTGTTTTTTAATTTACATTTTTTTAAACAATTATTTTCATTAATTTTCCAATTTTCTCCCAATTTTGTAATGTCCAATTATTATTCAACCTGGCTCACCGCTGCAACCCCTGAACTAACCTGTGAGAGACAAAGACGAGCACTCACGTCCTACGAAACGAGTGCCGTCAACCGTCCGTTGTTTTTCGTTCTGCAAGCCAGCCGTGCAGCATATTCAGAACTTACAGCATTGGAGGACCACGCAGTTCTGAATTGCGTACGGGCTGGCACTGCAGGTGCCCGGCCAGCCACAGGGGTCGCTGGTGTGCGGTGAGCCAAGGACTCCCCAGCCGACCAACCCCTACCCCGCCCCGGGCAGCGCTTGATCAATTGAGTGCCTCCCCCTGTAGTTCAATTTACAATTTTTTTAAACAATTATTTTCATTAATTTTCCAATTTTCTCCCAATTTTGTAATGTCCAATTATTATTCAACCTGGCTCACCGCTGCAACCCCTGAACTAACCTGTGAGAGACAAAGACGAGCACTCACGTCCTACGAAACGAGTGCCGTCAACCGTCCGTTGTTTTTCGTTCTGCAAGCCAGCCGTGCAGCATATTCAGAACTTACAGCATTGGAGGACCACGCAGTTCTGAATTGCGTACGGGCTGGCACTGCAGGTGCCCGGCCAGCCACAGGGGTCGCTGGTGTGCGGTGAGCCAAGGACTCCCCAGCCGACCAACCCCTACCCCGCCCCGGGCAGCGCTTGATCAATTGAGTGCCTCCCCCTGTAGTTCAATTTACAATTTTTTAACTTAAGAAAATTATGTACATAAATGTATTTATGCACAAAAGTAAATATTAAGGCTGAATTGCATAAGAATGTTTTCCCATTTTCTTAAACCAAATTCACATGTATAATCTAATTTTCCTGAAACACCACCAAAATTAATGAAGCTGCATTAGAAGATGAACAAAACTTCTGTTAGTCCTCATTATTTAATTCACACACAAAACAAATATTTATCGTTTATAGGACCAAAGGTGTATTGTAGATATAAATGGTGTAACTCGAATCAGCACTGCTGATTACATATTTCAGGTATAGCCTATAAAAGCGTAATTTCTCAGTACATCCATTTGAAGGAAATCATGGCCAGTAATCTTGTTCAAAATTATACAATAGAGCAAAAACTTTATTTCATAGAGTGTATGAAAGATTTTATTGAAATTGTGGAGGATGGCCGAAAGGATCCACAGCAATTCTGCAGCGCACAACTGCACGGAATACACCTGTAAGCAGATTTAATGCTGCCTGAGAGTAGAGACTCTGGAAAGTAATACCGGTACTAGAATTATGTATTATTATGTTATATATATATATATATATATATATATATATATATATATATATATATATATATATATATATATATATACAGTGCCTTGCGAAAGTATTCGGCCCCCTTGAACTTTGCGACCTTTTGCCACATTTCAGGCTTCAAACATAAAGATATGAAACTGTAATTTTTTGTGAAGAATCAACAAGAAGTGGGACACAATCATGAAGTGGAACGAAATTTATTGGATATTTCAAACTTTTTTGACAAATAAAAAACTGAAAAATTGGGCGTGCAAAATTATTCAGCCCCCTTAAGTTAATACTTTGTAGCGCCACCTTTTGCTGTGATTACAGCTGTAAGTCGCTTGGGGTATGTCTCTATCAGTTTTGCACATCGAGAGACTGAAATTTTTGCCCATTCCTCCTTGCAAAACAGCTCGAGCTCAGTGAGGTTGGATGGAGAGCATTTGTGAACAGCAGTTTTCAGTTCTTTCCACAGATTCTCGATTGGATTCAGGTCTGGACTTTGACTTGGCCATTCTAACACCTGGATATGTTTATTTGTGAACCATTCCATTGTAGATTTTGCTTTATGTTTTGGATCATTGTCTTGTTGGAAGACAAATCTCCGTCCCAGTCTCAGGTCTTTTGCAGACTCCATCAGGTTTTCTTCCAGAATGGTCCTGTATTTGGCTCCATCCATCTTCCCATCAATTTTAACCATCTTCCCTGTCCCTGCTGAAGAAAAGCAGGCCCAAACCATGATGCTGCCACCACCATGTTTGACAGTGGGGATGGTGTGTTCAGGGTGATGAGCTGCGTTGCTTTTACGCCAAACATAACGTTTTGCATTGTTGCCAAAAAGTTCGATTTTGGTTTCATCTGACCAGAGCACCTTCTTCCACATGTTTGGTGTGTCTCCCAGGTGGCTTGTGGCAAACTGTAAATTACACTTTTTATGGATATCTTTAAGAAATGGCTTTCTTCTTGCCACTCTTCCATAAAGGCCAGATTTGTGCAGTATACGACTGATTGTTGTCCTATGGACAGAGTCTCCCACCTCAACTGTAGATCTCTGCAGTTCATCCAGAGTGATCATGGGCCTCTTGGCTGCATCTCTGATCAGTCTTCTCCTTGTATGAGCTGAAAGTTTAGAGGGACGGCCAGGTCTTGGTAGATTTGCAGTGGTCTGATACTCCTTCCATTTCAATATTATCGCTTGCACAGTGCTCCTTGGGATGTTTAAAGTTTGGGAAATCTTTTTGTATCCAAATCCGGCTTTAAACTTCTCCACAACAGTATCTCGGACCTGCCTGGTGTGTTCCTTGTTCTTCATGATGCTCTCTGCGCTTTAAACGGACCTCTGAGACTATCACAGTGCAGGTGCATTTATACGGAGACTTGATTACACACAGGTGGATTCTATTTATCATCATTAGTCATTTAAGTCAACATTGGATCATTCAGAGATCCTCACTGAACTTCTGGAGAGAGTTTGCTGCACTGAAAGTAAAGGGGCTGAATAATTTTGCACGCCCAATTTTTCAGTTTTTTATTTGTTAAAAAAGTTTGAAATATCCAATAAATTTCGTTCCACTTCATGATTGTGTCCCACTTGTTGTTGATTCTTCACAAAAAATTACAGTTTCATATCTTTATGTTTGAAACCTGAAATGTGGCAAAAGGTCGCAAAGTTCAAGGGGGCCGAATACTTTCGCAAGGCACTGTATATATATCTATAATAGGCATACATTAATGCTTCTTAGACAGATCAACAATAAATATATGTCCACATTTTATATAAATTCTGATGCCACGCCTCTTTGACCTTGTATAATTACTGTATGACACCATTTAGAATTCTCCAGTCTCCACTACAGCTAAAATGTTAATATTTCACATTAACAATGCTCGGAAGCAGGTTGCATGGTTAGCAAGAAAATAAAGCGGGTGCACATTGAATGATGTCTATAACGTTCTTTCATTTATCCTCTTAAAGGTGATGCATCATTTTTGGGTCGAAGGAAATTGTCCAATAAAGTGTGACAAGTGCCATAAAAACCTAAAATGTTATCAAGGTCTAACTGGACTTCACTGTGTTTGGTGCCAAATAACTGTAAGTATGTAAAATGATTAATTGCAATAATTTAATTAGTATCTAATTTAAAAGAAAGTAAATCATGAATACAATATATATATATATATATATATATATATATATATATATATATTAGCTCAAAGAGCCAGCTGCCCTATATAGAGTTGTAGTCAAAAGTGTACATACCCCAATGGAAATTGAAATTTCTCGAAAACAAAGAATGTTAGAAAAATCTTTTGTAGCTAGAGTTTTGCTTTTGTGGATGAGGAAAAAAGTTACAAGAAAAAGATGTCTACAATTATTTATTTCAGCAATTATTTTCTCAAAACTCCAACAATGCTAATTCACAAGTATTCATACCCTTTGATGCTATGATAGTATTGTCTACAAGGTGCTAGGAATTTCAATATGATAATGCAGAACCTAATTCCAGAAAAGTCTAGATTTCCATTACATGAGAGTAGATGTTAAAACATTATTGTGATTTGAACTCTCTCGCCAAGATAAGCACCAACTAAGACGTAGCTTTACAGTAAACTAATGTGATCCATCTGTGTCTCCATCCATTTGCGTTTCCTTCCATATGATGATGTAGATATCCTTCTGTCTGGTGTTGATAGCTGAAGTTTAATGCTGGCTCTAGGGATCAGCTTACTTGCCTCCCTAGCACATCAGCACACACAACAGCTGCAATGCTGGCTCCGGGGATCAACCACAGTGCGGCCTCCCCAGCGCATCAGCATGACAACCGTTTGGATTGAGCTAAGTAGGGTACATCTCTGGGGTCTTCAAGTGGGCACCTTCCATCCTCGGTGTTTCGTCGACTAGCCCACGACACCTCAAGAGGGCTCGACAGTGATTCTGGCATCCCGGCATCACCCCCCTCTGTCCCCCACTCAACTCAACCCAGCTTACTTACCCGTACATCAGCGTTTCTTTCTTTCTATTGTGCTTGAGATCCCCAACCAGAATCTTTCCCTCTCAACCACAGCCAGCTGCTGCTCCTCTTTGCTGCTTCAGATAAGTTCTTCACTGTGCGACGCAACTCTTGGCCACTGAATCTGACGTCTCTGAGAAACCGGGTTGTAGAGTGTGCTACAAATCCTCGACAACCCACCTCCACTGGGTAAACCCGGATTCTCCATCCTCGCTGTTCCACTTCAGCGGCTAGTTGAGTGTGCCGAAGTTTCTTCCTCTCATAAGCCTCATCCACAGCATCCTCCCATGGCACTGTTAACTCTACCAGGTGAACAAGGCGTGCTGATCCAGACCACAAGACAATATCTTGTCGAAGGTTAGTGGTGGCAATTTCAGGTGGAAAAATAAGCCGTTGACCAACATCTGCCAGCATTTTCCAGTCTCTAGCAGCTTCTAGTTGTCCTGGGCAAGGCTTGGTTTTAACACCTTTTCTTGGCGGTTGCTCTCCTGGGTAGAGAAACGTTGTCTTTTGTGTGTAATGTTTTGATATTGGTCATGTTACGCTTGTCTTCCAATGCTAAGGCCAAACACAGCAGCACCTGGTCATGGCGCCAAGTAAACCGTCCTTGGCTAAGACCCACCTTACATCCTGTCAAAATGTGCCTTAATGTTGCAGGTGATGAACACAAAGGACATGTGGGATCCTCTCCTACCCAGAGGTTTAGGTTCTGTGGTGATGGGAGAATATCATATTTTGACCTGATGAGGAAACTGATCCTGCCCTGTTCTATTGTCCATAGGTCTTGCCAGCCGATCTTGCGTTGTTCCACACTCTCCCATCTCATCCATTCTCCCTGCTTGGCCTGGGAAACGGCCTTTATGCACCTCATCCTGTCCTGCTTTTGCACCTCGTTGACTACCAGCTTCCTCCGTTGAGCTGGGGCTGCCTGAGACCAAGACCCCCTCTTTCACCCTGAACTTACCCCATTATATCACAGATTCGAAGAGCAGCCTTTGCATCTTCCACGGCTTTCTTTGCCGCCCACTTTCTTCCAGTTTTCAACACAGGTGCTGCCTCCCTTACGCATTTGTCGCGTGACTCTGCTAATGTAATTTCCAGTTGGACGTTGGTGCACTTAAACTCCTCAGTTAGAATGGAGACTGGTAGCTGCAGTATTCTTACCATAAAGTCCCACACTGCTGAGGCAGCGTGGTACTCCCAACCATTTCCTGACGTATGAACTGATTAAAGCTTCTAGCTTCTCTACTGTTGTCATTGAAACCTTGTACACAGTCAGTGGCCACAACAGCCTCGGCAGTAGACCAAACTGAAAGCACCAGAGTTTTAGTTTGCCCAGTAAAGCACTGCTGTCTATGCTCTTCAGCCCTTCCACTGCTTGTTGTCTAACTTCTCCCACACAAACTAGAAAATGCTGGATTGTTGGTGAACATTCTTAGAGAGTATAAAAGGGCTAGACATAGGATGATTGCTGTCATTACCATTAAGTCAATGTGGGAAAACATAAAGAACTACTGAAGACCTTAGGCAGAAAATAATTTATTGTCATAAAGCTGGAGAAAGATACAAGCTTTCCAAACATTTGAGTATCCCAATTTCAACTATTGTTTCTATTATCAAGAAGTACAAGACTCATGGTACAGTCACAGCGCTCCCTCGGTCTGGAATAAAGAAGGTTCTTTCACCAAGAACAAGTAGAAGAATTGTGAGGAAGGTTAATAACAATCCGAGATTGACTGCCAAAGATATTCAAAAGTGAATTGGCTGCAAGTGGGACTGGGGTTTCTATTTCAACCATAGATCGAGTATTGCATGGTGAAGGTCTCAATGGTTGCAGGCCAAGAAAAAAGCCACTCTTAGGAAAACATCACAATGACAATCTCTTAAAGTTTGCAAAACAGCATTTGAATGATGGATATGAGCTCTGGTTAAAGGTTTTGTGGAGTGATGAAACAAAAATCGAGCTATTTGGCTATCTGTTTGGAGAAAGTCTAGTGAGGCGTACAAAGAAAAGAACACCATACCTACTGTCAAGCATGGAGGTGGTAATGTCCTTATATGAGGCTGTTTTTCCTCTAAATTTAGTTCCAATACATGGTAAAATGCATTCCGTAGCATACCGAAAGATATTCGCCAATCATATGAAACCCTCCACTACAAAATGTGGTTTAAAGTGCAAGTGGATGCTCCAACACGACAATGATCCAAAGCACACATCAAAATCTACTTCAGAATGGTTAAAGAAGAATAAAATCAAGATTCTGGAATGGCCTAGTCAAAGTCCAGATCTAAATCCGATTGAGAATCTTTGGTATGAGTTGAAGTCCTCGGAATGAACTGGAACAATTATGCTTTGAAGAATGGTCAAAAATCACTAAGGAATCATGCCAAAATTTTATTGACAAATATCCTAATCGTTTAAAAGAGGTTATTATTGCTAAAGGTGCCTCAACAAGATATTCATTTAATTTTCCTTGTCAGGGTATGAATACTTTTGACTTAGCATTTTTTGAGTTTTGCAAAAAAAAAAAAAAAAAACATTATGAAATAAATAATTTTAGACATTTTTTAGACATATTTCTTGTAACTTTTTTCCCTCATCCACAAAAGCAAAACTTTTGCTCCAAAAGATTTTTCCCATAATGATTTGTCTGGGATATGTAAACTTTTGACTACAACTATATAAACCTCATCATAGGCGCAAAAATAGATTGAACTATTGCCCTAACATCCTTACACCACTGGGCATAGTCTCCCTCTGACATGTGATTGGTTGACATCACTGTCAGTCCCGCCCCTTTTCAAAGGAACGCTCTTCATCTCCACTCCTCACAACAAGAGAAAATGGCTGAATGTGAAAAAACTGCTGAAAAGCGATTCTGTGAAATTAATTACAAAACATACTACAAAAGAAAGATGCTCCAAAGACTAAAATGGTGATTAAAACATCACTGTCACTGTTTTCTGACTTTCTGGAATTCAAACTAATTCAACTCAACGATGTAAACAAATATGACAGTCACTTTGATAACTATGCGATATGAACTTCAAAAACATGTTCTGTTATTTATTTATGTTATTTATTTACTTATGCTGTATCAGCTATATTTAAACACAATATATAATACTAGCATAGTCATATTTACTATCCAACCTTGCCTCACTTATTTTCTTGACTGATATATTTTAAATATGTACTGCAGACTCAGCTGATAGTGGAAAATTAAATGCCCCTCAGGAAGACTATTGTTACCTCCAGGGTGCAATGCGCTCAGGCTGCGGCTTTGGGCATTATAGCCCCCTGTCGGTAACAATAGTCTTCCCTCAGGTCAATAACTTTCCACTATGGTCCCCCTCTCCAGTCCATATTTACTATATATCTTGACCAGTAAAACATGTTTTATTCTGCTACTGAAGAAGCTTTATTTTTGTATAATGTTAGTTCTTTGTTTGTTAGGAGTTTGGATTTCAGGAGCCAAATGCTTTGAAAACAAATTGTGCAACATCGCTTATTGTACAGCAAAGATAAAATGACTTCTTTCCTTGCTTTACATTAAATTAATATAAAATAATGACACATTCATTCTAAATTCATGTGAACAACCTTCCAAACCATATTAATACAAACCACTATAAAAAAAATACGTTTTCTATGATTTAACTTCAAACAAAAAAAAAAAATCTTTAATTTATTTTCCTGTTCTTCATAAAGACGAGTGCGATTTGACAAGAGACCTCAGAGATTAATAAGAAGATTAAGCAATTTTTCATAGACAAGCATGCATGTCACAGAGAAGCAGTGCTGCTAATTATCACTGCATTTCAAGCACTTATTGGGATACATTTATTTAATGTTATGTGGCCTGGTGTGCATTAATTATTGTACAAGTAGCCTCGCTGCTGGGGCTGAGAATTAGCATGAGGAACGCGACAGATTACCATGTTGTTAAATTAGCTCTGTTAGGCTTTGATATCAGCTAAATCAGCTCCTGTTAGATTTTAATTTTTGGTTCAAAGAATATATCAGTAAACATTGAAATATCAAGTATTTCTTTCTAGCTTCTGTTTTTAATCATTATATTCATCTACGTTTTTAACTATTTGTTATCCACCATATGAATGCATACCTTTTTATGCTTTTGATGAAATGTTTAGATGCTGGTCAAAGTTTTATGTAGATTTTTTACTGAAGTGATTTTATATTTCAGACCATGACCATGTAGATTCATGGGGACAAAATGTTGTAATGGAATAATTTACTAGCATCCCATGCCTTTTGGCGCATGTACCTAGCCAAACAACGCAACACAATTGTCAGTCAATTTGACATTTGCAATCATTTTTTTTCCTTCCTCATGCATTTTCTTCATTTATAATGTGCTTTTATATAGAACAGTGTGAATAACAGAAACCCAGTGTGATGCCTGTGTGACACTCAAGCTTAGTTTTCCCAGGCTGTCCATCAAAAGTATTCAGACTCCCTGATGACTTGTGCCTACAAATAACAATTCTGAATTGTCTGCCATGACATGATGGCAACCGCTAACCTCTCCACTAGAGAATGTATCCTTCCCCACATCCTGCTGCAGCCGGACGGCACAACCAGTAGTCAAATTCACATAAAGCGCATGCAAACGTCATGTATACCGACTGAGGTAAGACTGGTGCCGTTGGTGGGCTCTCAGTATAGTTCTATTCCATTCTGTTCCATTTTGCTGCCTGAGCTGTGTATTGAGGCCCACTGTAGCTCTGTTACAGATACCTCTTTTCATCATTTGAGGATCATTGCAAAACTTAGGACCATGTTAAAATTGTGTTTTATATTTTAAATATGTTTCTGGAAAAAAACAAACAAACAAACAAACAAACAAACAAAACCTCTACAAGCTGTTGAAACATTGTTACTGTGTTTACTGTAGCTTCATAACAAGTGTGCTTCGCATGTGAAGCCTGAATGTGATTGTGGACCTCTGAAAGACCACATTCTGCCGCCAACCACTATCTGCCCAGTAGTACTGGTAAGTTATGAAAAGTAAATGAAATTACTTACTTTACCATTCCCAGTTTACAGTAACAAAAACATGATTTAGTCTTTGATAAGATAGAAATCAAACCTCAGTTATAATTTTTACACTCTCAATAAGTAGACTTTAGTAAGTTTCAGGTGTTTTTATTTAGTTATTTATTTATTTATTTTAATGGATTTTGTTGTTAATTTAATTGAATAACTTTTTAGCTGGAAAATCTGATACCAGTGATATTTGTTTTTGTTTTATGCTTTAAATACCTTAAATATATCGCTAAAAGTTTCTGTAGGAATCGTTAGAAACTGCTGTTTATTTATTTATTTTTATTAGGAATCTGTTTTTCTGTACATTTTTACCTCTTGACAATAGTACTGGTATGCTGTTTTACATTGAATGGCAAAACTGTTTAATACAATAATATGAGGTCTATATTTTCTCAAGGAGAGACAATCTACTTTAAAAAAAGACAGCAGTCCCCTTCACACAAAACAGTCTGGGGGGAGAGCAAAGATGCAACGAGCCAATTCCGTCACTGTGGACGGTAAAGGACTTCAGGTTTGTTATTCGTCAAGATTAACCAGTAAAACATATAAGGATATTTAGCTCAAATCACAAGGGTGTTTGGGCCTTGTAAGTCTTTGGTTTTCGACCTGCAGCATTTAATGCTAATCAAGAGAAAGAGCAGTGTCTAATGGAGTTATCTCCCATTTTGACTAGGTAATGTTTTACCTTCAGAACAATATAAAAATGTACACAGTATGCTTCATATTTACCTGCTCATTCACTCTATGTTGATTAAATCATTTCAAAACACTTCTGTGTTAATGTTTAAATAATGTTGGCATTACTAAAACAGACCATTTTTAAAAACTATATATAACTAGATAAAAAAAAAACAATTTCACTAATAAAGAAATCAACTTCAGCAAGACCTGCTAATTCCACTCTGGTAGAACAGATCCACACTGCTCAGAGAAGACTATTAATCATATTTAAGAACATTCATCTCAGTTCTTTCTAGCTAACCAGCATAATAATCAGGATTATTATTTATAATTAGAGGAAGTAATAGATCATACATAATCTTTGAATGAGGCTCATTAATTTACCTGGGTCCACAGGGACATCAGACTAAGTTAGTTAGGTGCTTTATCTCTGTCATTGGGAGGACCATTGATTCACATTTGGCTCACAGGAAGGGAACAAACATCTTCACAAATTAAGAATATTTCTGCTCTAAGTAGTTCATATGTAATTGAGAAAAGAATACAGAGCATCAAAGCCAAAGTATGAACTTGAGAACTTGGCCCAATGTGTTGCTATATCATTTTTCTAAAGTTAAATTGAGGGTATATATATATATATATATATATATATATATATATATATATATATATATATATATATATATATATATATATAAAAAACATATCTACAGTATAATCATGATTTGTTGAAATGTCTGTAAAGTTATGCTGTGGCCTCTTTTTTTCGGGGAGGGGGGGTTAACAGAATAAAATCGGCAATAAACAAACTGTATTATGTGGTTCTTGCTAGTTTTTTGTTTTTTTTGTAATGTATTTCTTTCAGGAGGAAACTTTGCCTATGTTGCTCAGTAGTGATATATAATGTCAGTATAACAGCAATAGTGATTGCTATAATTGCATAGGTATATTATATTTAACTTTTCTCCATTTATTAACTATATACACAGTGCATGATATTGATTATATTTTCTGGCATCTTTGATCTTGCTTTAGATCACTCCAGTTGAAGGAACACACCCCCTTCTGGTTTTTGTGAACCCTAAAAGTGGAGGAAAACAGGGTGACAGGTAAACTTCCATTTTAATATTTGCTGATGTCAGTTTTATCCATATGTTGATTGTATAGGTCAGGACAAAAATGTATGATTTGTGTGCAGTGTATAATGACAAGCAACAGACGAGCTGCAATGGCCCAAATGACAAAAAAAAAGAAACCTTCAACACTGGACAAGACACACGTCCACTCAAACAATGCCCCAGGTGCTATGAATTGTGTGTGGGCATTCCTCCTTAGCGGAGATGCAGCATGTGTGTGATTGCATTTGATAATCCAGAAGGACTGACCTGGTCCAGTAATATGCAACATCACTCTCTGATGACTGTGCCCTGTTGATGTCATCCTTCTGTTCTTCTGTAAATTCAGCTCTGTTTCTGTTCATTGAACTAATAGGGCTATTACTTAGGAACATTCATTTTCCCTCCTTTATTACTCCAGTTTCATTTATTAACATTATGGGATCAAAATATGACTAGGACCAGTTGTTATAATGAAATAGAAATTAGAATGAATTAGTCTTAGTAATGACTACTCCTCAGGGCATTCTTCTGATGACCTTACCTACCCAGACTTTTGAAATTGGTGTGCAACACTATCTGTGCATGGACGGTAACGTTCTCCCTGCAGTTCCTGCATTTCTAATAGTTTACTTTTGTTATACAACCAGTTATTTTATTAATGTTTCATTAGAGCAAGGATTTCATTAACGCATCTTTCAGTTACAGTATATATCTAGTAATATTTCCACAATGTAACACAACACAAAAGAAGGAGGCCTCAAGCTGTCTTTCCGGGTTCAGGTAATGGCAAAAAAAACAAGGAGAGCACAGCTCTGGTTCACTACTATTTCTTTGCAGGCTACATGGTGGCTCTAATACAGTCCATGCCATGCCTCAAGCTTAGAAAACAGTGATCTGATTTCAGGTTCTGAGTAGATTTGTCACACAAGCCCAAGTTAGCAGAGTACAGAGGTACCTGCTATATGTGATCTGTGCAATCTATCAGCTTTGAGCTGCAACATTATGCAATGCTGGTGACATGTTCATCTGAAAAGTTAATTGTAAAATATCTGGGTAGAGGATTAAAAAGTAATTTGTGTTGTATTAACATTCTTTTTCAGGATATTGAGAAAATTTCAGTACCTTCTAAATCCTCGTCAAGTGTACAATCTTGCTAACAATGGACCTATGCCAGGGTAAGTGTACAGTTTGTAATATGCTACTATCATCATTTACAACAGTTTACAAAGTACTGCTGGACAAACCTTTAACTGCCTTTCTGCCACATCTTATAATTAGTATCAAGTCCTGTAATTAGCATTGCTGTGCAGTATCTCATCTCTGTATACAATATTATTATTATTATTATTTATTTCTTAGCAGACGCCCTTGTCCAGGGCAACTTACAGTCGTAAACAAAAATACATTTCAAGAATCACAGTATGTGTTTGTGTGTTCACCAGACCATATCCTTAGTTGACTGTGACTTATATCAAGGATGAAAGAGAGTTTATATAGCATGGTTGGTAATAGATTCAGAATCAAATTGTGATTGGATTAATTGAATAACAAACCTGGATATGTTCTAGCTATGGGAAAATAGAAAACAATAAGATTTTCAGTTTTAAAAGCATGGGACAAATATCACAAGTTCAAAATGGCCACCATACCCAGAAACCAACAAGTCAGGTTATGTGCAGTGTTCAAGAACAGCTACATAGTTTTCATAAAAGAAAGTTTTGATGCTGCATATGATTTACAGTAAAATATGCCTTTACATAGAAATAGTTCACAGCATTGTTCTTCAATGTAAATAGCACAACTAAATGAAACTTGGCAGTTCTGAGAAGAAAAGTGAATAGCATATTTAGTAGCAGGAAAATAACACTATTTTTTATTCAAAATAAATTGTTAAATGAAAAAAAAAAATCCAGAAGAACTCAAACCCAACGATTTTGGCATTTGGTTGCTTAACGAACTGCATATAAATCCAGGAACAAACAGGATTCCCTTGTGTCTTCACTTTGTTCTGACCTTTTCTGCTTTGTTTTGCTCATCTAGTCCAGGAGGTCTCAAGCAAGTATATTTTTCCCCTTTTATCTTTATCTTTTTATCCTTTTATCCAACAGCATGTCCCAGTTTGTATATAATTTATTTTATTGCCACATTACACCTTTTTACGTGTGGAAAGCTTTAGGTCAGGTATATGCTTACACCCCAGTTATTTTAAATAACATATGTGGTTTCCTGCTCTATATACTATACATTTAGCTACATAAAGGGGAATGCTGTAACCATAATTCATCTGATTACAAAAAATGGAAAATCAATTTGCTTTTAAAGTATATGACAAAGTGAATGGTGGGGAGATCTGAGTGGACATTTCCACATAGTTCTTAAATCATTATAAATCAAGGTGTACAGGGAAATTAGAGGGAAGTTGACATGCAAAAGAGGACAAGCAGTTTTTTTTAATTATTATTAATGGGACAGACACAGATTCAACTGACACTTTACAGATTCAATAAATAGATTTGAGATTTTAAAATACTGTACAAGAACATTACATCTATAGAACTAATAGACAGGTTAGATCAGGAGAAGGGGTGATTTTGTGGATAAAAAGATTATCCAAATAAAGATAAGATTGATCATTTAAAATCCATGTCATCCACACGTGTTAATGTCAGTATTTGTTAATTGAAGTATACAATACATCTGTGTACGAATTTTGGGAGAATCCAAGTGTGCTCTCTGCAAACTTATGTAGACAAATTAAATGTCTTATCTTATTAGTAAGTTCTTGGTGCATTAAAAGTACATTTTGCTAACCTGTTAGACAACCCTGTGAGTACTTCTAGTTCTACTAAACCTTGTAACTAATGATTCAATATTCAGCATTCTTCTATTTGAGTAATCTTAATTATGGGCTAGTTGGATACATAGCTATATCGATGTGTATAGGTTTTAAGTGGTTTTCATATAATATTCATCAAAAGGCTCCTTTTGTATGTACAATAGACTGGTTTACATCTTGTTTTGCATCCAGCTTATGATGGTTAGAAATCCCAATGGAGAATAATTTTATAATTCACTTTTCAACTGCTGCCAGAGGCTCATAAGGTTACAAGGCCATTAATGTGGGTGAACGGAAGAACTTTGGTTGAACAGTGCTTGCTGTGATTGAATTACTCTGCAAGCAGACTATTTTACAGAATACAATTGGCATCCTGGTAAAGAGAATATGCCTGAAATAATTAATTTTCATGTCTAAGCAATAGCATATGAGGTTCTCAGTCGTTTAATGCTAGCCTACAACATGAAAATACCCCTAAAGACCAAATGAACCGATAACCGAATGCTATCCAATTCCCTGAAACTTGCTTTAACTTTTTACAGTAAATCCCAAAGTTTCAGTATCAAGCACCTGTCCTGAAGCACTGCTTATTGCTGGAGCTTGCAGAGGAGAGTTAATCATGAGTCCTTTTCTGTTTCTTTTTTAGGTTAAACTTTTTCCGAGATGTTCCTGATTTTAGAGTACTGGCTTGTGGTGGCGATGGCACTGTTGGCTGGATTCTCGATGTGATAGGTAAGATATATAGAATATATCAAAGCCCTTTGTGGAATGCTGCTCAACCTTAAGTGAGTGAAAATAAGATTGGATGTTTCACAGTACTGTATACTATATACTTAAATAAAAATAATAAACAGTATATGACACAAGCCATTTAATACAAACTATCTGATACAATTACATTTCAGAATACTGTATCACATCAATATTAGGGTCTGGTATATATTATGGCCCCGATATTCATAGCAACACACAATCTCCTCACAAAATTTGTGCCTCGCAAAAATGTGTGCTTTTGAACAAAAAATGATATTTTCCAACACGGCACAAAGCAGTTGTGCGAAGTTGGAAAATAGCAGTTTTTTGCTTGTGTTTGTGCCTCGCAAAACCACCTGCTCATTCGATACCAGTATAGCATAAATGCACAAGAGTTATGCGTGAATGCATAGGTTAACAATAGGTGACAAAGGTTAACAATACCCTGCCAAACAGCTATCACAGGTGTACAGTACATACCAATATTCCTCAGATGAGTCTACCCTCAAATGTAACCTGCACATGGAATGCAGAATCAAATCTCAACACACATCAGTATCATTGGCACCCCCGAAGTTGCATGGCCACCCCCAGAAATATATAAATAAGCTACTAAATGGAGAAATGAAACAATGGACCACAGGATAGTGTAGGCTATTCAACATATAACTTAAATAAAAAAATATATCATAGTGACTTGCTAACTGGATAAGTGTCAACATGAAGGAGACAGACAAAATATCTCTGTAGCATCAAACTCTTTATTTTACAGAAACGCGCCTGTCAGCCGGTGTTCTGAGTACCTCCGACCCGTGCTCCTTACACTATACATAAACATATTTACAGAAGTGTGGACTGTAATACAAACCCACAATGCTGAAAACACTACTCTATTTGGAAGCCCTGAAGACGGGAATCTCAGCATGGAGCTGGCCAAGAACGCTGCCTATGAATGCAGCTTGCACATGTGTATCCCTTACTCATACTCCTGCTGAAAGCCCCTTCCAACTGCCTCCCCCCCCCCTCCCACTCACCACGCACCCTGCTCCTACCACACCTGTATGGCATAGTCAATAGCATGGAATGCAGATCGTGGGTGTCAAAGTATGCTTCTGATATCAATGAGAAATAAATAACAATACTTTAAAAAACAAAGTCGGCTGTGTCCTTATACCCGAGTGTAGAATACCGGGTGAGTGGCATGAAAAGGAAAGGGAGCCTTTGGAGAATGCAACTACAGGGATATTTTATGGATTGATCCCTTGGGCACTGCGGCCCTTTGCCAATGTTGCTGAGGATATGGCACTTAGCTAAATGCATGTAATGGAAACATTCTGCGCATTGCAAGCCTGTCACGCTTATTGCAAAACTTAGCCATTTTCTTTCAAATTTGGCCTTCGGAGCAATTCAAGTAATTTTGTGCTTAAGCATATGAAATTTGCGCACATGCATACATTGGTGTCTAATGTTTATCATTATCACAGGCATTAGCATGGCTAATAAGTGAAATATTTAAAGGGCCATGTGACACGACAGCTGAGGGTGGTGACATCAGACCAGAAACAGGACTTGAAACACAGGTACTGGATAAAAATTGCACACAGCAGCGCCGTATTTATTAACACAAAAATAAAATAAATATTTAAAACAAAAAACACACTGCTCACAGAGCGAAATAAAAAGATAAACAAAACACAAATCTCGAACACAAAACTAAACAGACCTAAGGTCAGGCTGTGCAGTTGCCTTCACTGATCCTAAATTTTTACTGTCGTTTTTGCTCTTTGATTCTCTGCTCGCTCTCTCTTTCTCCACTTCCTGAAAACTCCACCTTGAACGCAGAGAGCTGCAGGCTTTTCTACATGTGACCATTTCCGGATTAACACTCAATTAATCAGTCCAGAGATGGTCACATTCTGCACGGGCTGCCACAAAATAACACAACCCACGGCTTTTGTCATCATATTTATACATAATAAATACATCATAATACAAAACAAAATACAAAATACATAATACAGCAGGGCTTTGCCCTGCCCCCTCTATTAGTGTACAAGGCTTTTCCTCCACCTTGCCACAGGCCATCACAGATTCTGCGAAATTCAAACAGATGTATCTATGCTATGCTGTTTGCTGGGAAGTGAGTTTATGATCTCTCTACTTCTGTCTCCATAATTTTGTCACACAAATATGAGTACATGTTACTTATTCTAATTCATTTACATTTTTGACTTTCTTGTTTTGTTACAGTACCATCTGTTTTTTTTTTCTTTCTCAATGTTAGCCGTGATCCCACTTATCAAACCTATTGCTCCGTGTCTGGACTGATATGATTTTTGTAATGTGTTTTTTTGTAAGAACTGTAAGTCACCCTGGATAAGGGCGTCTGTTATAAATACATACATACATTAACAACAACAATAATTAATAATATTAATAATCCAGCTGAAATCACCTGTTTTTTTTATAGCATATATATATATTTATATATATATATATATAGCTCAAAGAGCCAGCTGCCCAATGTTTCGATATGTTGTACATATCTTTCTCAAGGGAGCATGTGTTTGAATCAAAACATTGGAGGTATTTGTATTTGTTTTTTTACGGCATGACAACTACTTGTTATTATTTATATTCAAATCCATGATTTATTCTTACATGATGTAATGGTGTTCTGTATATTGTGACATAATTTCTACTTCTATATTTAAATCTGTATTAATTCTAATTAACATTATTTTATATAAACATATATTTATATTATTATACAATGCTGGCTCTGAGGATCAGCCTTAATTTGGCCTCCCCAGCGCATCAGCATGCACAACTTTTGAATGAATTTTGTTTATTTATTTATTTAAATGTTATATATTTATTGGAGTTAATTAGTTAATCGTGTTCAGTCTATTTATCCATTTACTTTCTTTTAATCTTCTATATGTAGCATTGTCTAATTTTAGCTGTTCTAATACTACAAACTTTATATCATTTATGTCATGTCTTTGACTGGTGAAGTGCTGTACTATTGGTTCATTATTTTTTTTTGTTTTCTAATTAATGAAAGGTGGTTCTGAATTATTTTATATAAAGTTGTCCTAGTCTCTCCAACATATTTTATTTCATCACATTTTTCACAGGCTATTCCATAAACAACGTTGCTATTTTTACAGTAGGCATTAGTTTTTAGTGGATATGTGTTGTTCTTATGTTTAATTATATTTTTACTTTTGTCCATGTATTTACACACTTTATATGTACTAGTCTAAGTATCTGTAGAACCTATTATGTCAATTATTCTTTTATGTTTACTGTGAACTAAAATATCACCTTATGACAGGTACGAGTGGTGTGGTGAATAAATGAACAGTCCAAACGGTACTTTCCCAATAAATGTCTGTGTTTATTAAAATATAAACAAAAAGAACCAGCCCTTTACCAGCAATGGTATCGAGGGGAACACAGCTGGCTTGCAGACCAAAAACAAAAGAAACAAACAATATTCAATAATTCCCAATCCACAGCCCCATGCACGAAAGTGTGCCCTTCAATCTGCAGGGGGGTGCTGGTGTTGTGAGGTGAGGATAGCGCTCCGGTTAGTTGGGCTGGCTCAGTGGCTGCAGCCCCTGGCTCCTTACTCCTCCTCTATGAAAAACACAAAACACAGGAAAACAGCACGTAACAAAAATAAACAAACCGCTCTGGCTGGTCGTTACGTTCTCAGTGCAATGGGCTGTACTGATGTAGATGCTTCCCCTTTGTACTCACAAAACGCCTCCCTGCAATCAACCCATCGCCATGGTTTCTCCAATAGAGGGCCATCCCGCAGCTGATTGCAATGGAGTCGTTCCGGGTACTTGCAACTACGCGCTCCCCCTAATATGGTCACCTTCTGGTTTCCACCTACCGTCAAGGTGGCCCTTAGAAATATTAGGCAAACGTTTAGAGTAAGTCATTACTAATGGGACTCTCTTGACCTTTTCATTTCTATTTTTAAAATCTAGTAGATTGTATCTTTTTAGTTTATCCACTTTTCTTAACTCCATCTCTATAATTCTTTCTTTGTATCCTCTTTTTTTAAGATTTGTTTTTAATACATTTCTTTGTTTTACATAGTAACTTTGTTTTGAGCATATTCTTTGTATTCTTATTCCTAGACCCTTTGGGATTGCCCTTTTTAGTGTGTATTGGATGTGCAGAGGCCATGTGTAAATACTGGAGCATGTATAACTTGCTTGACAAACCTCGGGGGCAAGTAATACTTAAATAAAACGGGCTGAACGGGCAGTGGAATAAGAAAGGAGCACCTTTCTTAAATTAACTTTACATTCAAAATACAGACAAAATTGACCAATACAGTAATCAGTAGCCTAGCCTACTACTGTATAAGTAGTGTCTTTGATATTGAAATGTATGTGAATGCAAGGTAAGGAGGTGCAAACTGTTGCTTGATCGATCTAGGGTTGATATACTGCTGTATGTGTCTATTAAAGTAAAGCTTTCCTGCATTGTAAAGGTAGTTGTTTAGTATCTGCTGGCTCGGTCTATGTTACACACCGACAGTATGTACTATGATACTGTGCTGTACTCTTGATTCTGTTTTGGGAGTTATTCTTTCAGCACCAAGAAAGCGTGCTTGGGAAAGTGATTCGTTTCGGTCCAAAAGAACGATCATGATTGCAGCTTCCCTTTTTATATTTTTTAAACATGTATTTTAAACTAGTGATGCTGCTATCACAATCGTTCTTTTGAATATAATCATTATATAGATGTGGATGGAACCTTGTATGATCGCTGAGTGTTTTCCATTGTTGTAGTACCTTGGAAAGAGCCTGCATTTCACTTGGGTGAAAAAAAACACAGGAAAACAGCACGTAACAGTGCTTAAGGCTTGCTTTTTAAAAGCGTTATTTTGCACGTCACAAAACTGATTTTGTGCTTGGTGCATACTTTTGAACATGGCAGGATCTCGCAAATTGTTGGCCACTCCTGCCAAATTGCGCTATGCATACATTATATCTGTGCACAGCGCAAAGCGGATTGTGGCACACAAAAAGAAGTTTAGAATATGACACGTTTTGTGCATTTGCGCATAATGGACATTTGCGACGCGCATAACCCTCTGCGCGGTGCGCAAACCTTTCGAATTTCTGGGCCTATATCTTTATTTGGACATATCTTAGAGAATTTTAATTAAGATTATTTTAATACAAAAAAAAAAAAAAAACTACATTCCAAATTTGATGAAACTCTTTGGGTTATTTTCCTGTAATTTGTAGTGAATCCAGTAATATACATCAATTTATTTGGACTTTTTTACAACTCACAATGAAGGCCCTTTACAATATAATGTCATGCAAAGGTACAGAATTGGTCTTACCTTCCACTAGCATCTTAACCAAAATCAATAGCTTTAGTTTCTTTTAGTGTGAGCTCTCCACCACATTATATCTGAGCTTAGCTTTTCACTGCGTTATGTGTGCAAGGGCCTTAATTGGTGTTGCATCCTTGTCTACATGTACCCCTTTTTAAAAACTCAATATGAACCTCACAGCGTATGAGGTTGCCATGGTTTATGATCATTACAATAGGATGACGTCAAAGCAACCACAGGTGTTCCAATCTTTGGGCATAGTAACTAAAGAGGATAACATGTTGAAACATTTATAAATTTACATTTATAAGTAAACCGCTGCCGCATAGTACTGCTAATATCTCATAAACCATTTCAACTGGTAATATTCAGTGTTGTGGAAACTCTGCAGGCACATTCTAACAACACCCTTCATTTTGACCTGTGACCTAAGATGGCTGCCATGTTGCAGTGTTTGCTCCAGGACTTACAGACTGAGGGTCAGTTTGGCCCCCTCTTGAAATTTTAGGGGGACATTTTCTTCAATGAGGGGGTCAATATGTTTGATGATTCAGAACCAACCACCATTTCTTATTTTTGTTTGTCTTAAATATGCCAACAGAGTTTACTGACCTTTTGTTTCTGAAGAACAAAAAAATAAAACTGTAAAGCTGTAGATACAACCAAGGTGTCTCTACAATATTCACTGTCACTGTTGGGAAAAATATTGGGAAATGTGTCACAGTGACGATGGTATATCACTGAGTAGAGGATATTCATTGTACCAAATCACATTAGAACAGGGGTTTTCAATCTTTTTAAACTGCATACCCCTTTCCAAAAAATGTAGTCCACCGCGTACCCCCATCGGAGATAGAGTCATAATAAAATGAAAACAGAAAAAAAAGGTCTGTACAGTAACATGATAGAACAAAACGTACAAGCCTTGGAGTGTGTGATAGATACAATTATAAAAGTTACAGTATTATAACAGAAATTTGGATAAAAAATAGTCCCTCAAACAGGTTTCTAGTTGTTGGGAACATCAACATCATTTTATTTTAAATATTAATTCATCATTTTATTTTAAATATTAATTAATACAAAATCAACAAAGCCTCCGTGCTAGCCTCAGTCACTCAGAAATGACACTGGACTATTCTGTGATGGCAAATGGCAATCATGTATTTTTATTGATAATAAAGTTACCGAAAAGAAGGCAAAGAAAAGTTCACTGTCCACGCATCTCTACAGCTGACCTCATTACGAAAACATATTACTGGCATTTTTAAATTATTGGTGACTAAAACGTACAGTACTGATGCTAATTAAAAAATAATAATAAAACGCTTACCTAGTATCAGTGTGATGGATGTCCCTGCTTGTTACCACACACATCACTGACGATGGCAGGGAAATTGGAGAGAGCTTCAATCGCAAGACATTTTTGGCGTTTTTAATCTCTGACGGTATTTCGTCTTGATCGCCCTTCGCTAGAAATGCACTAGTATTGAGCCAACAATCCATATTTTTTCACTGGATTGAAAGCTAAAAACTCTTACTACTCTCACACCAGACTTAACGGCATGTCAAACTAGACCGCATGACAATACTTCGGTTTCTGACTGGCCATACATTCTGTATTTTGAAATTTACCAATAGTACTTAAGTTACAATAAACTTTAATCGTGTCATTGAAAAAAATAAATATCGATTTGCGGGCATGAACGCACACAAGAAATAAAATAAGTTAAAGACTAGGCTTTTAGTTTTTTAAAATGTATTTTTTTGTATCCCAAAGACAGGCTGCAGTAACCGGCCAACTGTTTATATGACATTTAAACAACAGGGCTTATTTAAAATGTACATATTTAATATGTAAATTAGTCATGTGTGCACTGAACGCTCTGTCACAGCACATCAGTCCGGTGTTAGCGATTAAATGTTGATTACATGACAAAAGTTTGCAATAGATTGGCAAGTGGTACTAAATAAGATGCGTTGTCCGCCATTTCAGAATTTTTCTTGCGTACTCCCAGGGGTACACGTACTCCAGTTTGAAAACCGCTAGAAGAAACCACATTACCAACAGATACAGTACAATTGTTTTGAATACATACATACCTTATGTCAGTTGTGTAGGTTTTCATGAAATCCTGATATTTTCAAGTAATTAAATCACATTTGTACATTATCTCCAAATCACTAAATAAGATAGAAGCTAAAGAAAGGTAAGCTGAAACACAAACCCCACGTCCCATTGATGTATGATATATTTCCTGTTTTTTTTCCTTTATCAATACAGTATATAAGTGTCCATTCTCACTTAAAAAACACCCAACCTATCTTTGTATTGTATTACGTATTACAGTACAAATTGAATCTCTTTGACGTTGGCTGTCATTGGGATTCCAGCTCTGTATATTGTTAAATACGTGAATGATATACAGGTAAGTCATGAAGGTTGAGTGATTTGTCAAACAAAGAACAACTTTAAAGACAAAAGCACTTTTTTTTTCTACCCAGAAGACTTATCTGCTTGTACACTGATTACCAGTGGTGCACAACTCCACAGTACGTTGCACAATTAGCAGTCATTTATATTAGCAATTCAATGTCCATTGCCCAATTAGCTATAACACACTGATTACAATTCTTAAACTAAAAAGAAACCATTAAGACCACTTAGAAGCCTGTGCATGTTGTTTATGTATGGTTTTATATAGTTAGTCATATAGTTTAAATTTTCTAAATCCATTTTGATGGGTTTACATACAAATCCATTTTGATACATATACAACAATAAAGGAACATCCACAGAACAAAGTAAACAATAATAAACAACCCTGATTACTAGCAGCCGGAGTAGAGTACTCTGAATGAACTGAGATGATATCTTCTGTTAAACAGAGTAAACACATCCCTGCTGTATTTTCAATTGTTACTAATAAGAGCACTGATTGTTACTCTTTTTACAGACAAGGTGAATCTAAACAAGCAGCCTCTAGTGAGTGTGCTGCCACTTGGGACAGGAAATGATTTAGCAAGGTGTCTAAGATGGGGAGGAGGTAAATATCGCAATCATTTTTGACATATCATTAAATATTTGCATGCACATTTCTGACATATGTTAACAAATGTTTGTACAAAATGCTTTGCTAAAATACTTCACCTATAATAGTGTGTATATATACATGACATGTATCTAGTACACTCACAATTTATTGTTGGATAACACAGATTTCACAGTGTTTCCTTTTTTTTTTGAGGCTACGAAGGAGAAAATCTACTTAAAATTCTGAAAGATATTGAAAACAGCACAGAAGTCATGCTGGACAGGTGGAAGATTGAGGTGATTCCTGATGATAAGGATGAAAAGGGTGATCCTGTGCCTTACAGCATCATAAACAACTACTTCTCTATTGGAGTGGTAAGCCATTTTTATTTATATGGTTATTGGAGAGGGGATTCCAAAGTTTAAAATGTTAACAAACGTTTAGGGAATCCCTGAAAGAAAAACAACCTTGAAAAGGAGCTTATGCCTTTTTTTTTTTTTTTTTTTTTAAAGGAAAATGTAAACCATTGTTTTTTACCTTATGTGTGTTTTGTATATTTCTCTATTGCTGATCCTGTTTCGGCCATTATTTATCATGCATACTAAAGCAAAAGCACTCATTATACATTTCTGAAGTGACATGACCACTTGGGGTATCTTCTATCCATCTGCAAATGTGGCAATTGTGAGTCAATGAATGGGGAATGTGTACTGTAGGTGCTGTCAGTAAAAACCACCATCACATGCATAATGTTAAAGCTCCTCATATGCTGCTAATGTGTCCAGTGGAAAGTCAAATCCAAATACAATACAACAGTATAAAGCCAGCAAGAAACTACAATTCTGTGATTGAAAGGGGTGAGGAGTGGGGGTGATAGTGTCAGAATGGTAATTGGTGGTGCAATGAACTCCATTAACTCAATGGCAATCATGGAAATGTTGGTTGGCAATCCCACACATGTATTTAATTGAGGGAGAAGAGTTTGCTATGGGGGGGGGGGGGTGGACCACAGGGCAGGCAGGAGTTACGTTTGGCATATATTCCAGGGGTGGGCTTGGGCCCTGTGTGGGGGTTGTTTTGCAACTGTTACAGGTTCTTTGTAATGAGGAACGTTGTTCTGCCAGCTCCATAAGCAGCCTTAATAAAGTGCTCTGAAACATTTATCAAAACTAACATCTTCTGTTTTTACACACCCCAACAGGTTACACTGCTTTAACTGCTACATCCAGCAGTTAAATTGGTGCTTTCAGTTTTCAGTTTTATATAATTAAAGTTGTTTGTTTCTTATGAAAATTCTGATTTTGCTCTTGCTTCAATAGGGCAAACATTTTTTTTTCCCTTGTGAATTGGTTAAATTATTCATTTTTTATACCAGTACATATTACATGTTACAGTTAAATGCCAATTTATGTGAAAAGATGGTAAATTAAGTGGAAAAAACGTCATTATAACCGTAAATGAAAGGTAATGTCAGGGTAATAAATGTGCATGTGTTCAGAAATGTTATTCAAATAAAACCCCAGAAAATCATTCTGACCTGCAGTTTAACAGAACCCACTCAGGTTAGACATTAAATGAGAATACCCAATAACTGCTAATGTCTTCTGGTTTAAACACTTAATTAGATCATCTTTGTAGGCAAACATTCTCCAAGCAAAAATGAAACCTATTATAAAGATGTCTGCAAGTAGGGCACATTTCAATTTGACATATAACTATTAGAATGAATATATATTATAGATAAATCACTTGATCAAAGTGTTTGTCTTCAAAATCATCCGCCTGCCACTCTGCACCAATTGCATGAAATATTGATAAATGAATGAATGAGCACCCATGATACACCTTCCAGCACCTTGTCTATACTTCTTCTTTTCAAACCTGTGATTGGGTCAAATGGTGGCCCAACATGATATTACTTACAGACCAGGCAGTGTATACATTGTTCTATTTTATTCTTTAAGTACATCCCTTAAAGATGACTTGCAAAGTGGTCATTGGTTTTCAGTTGAAGATCCTCTGGAAGGCTCCCAATCACATCCCTCACCTAATGGCAGATTTTGCATCTACTCATTTTACAATTAACATTAAAGCAAAATACTCCAGGGTGTGCAGTCAATCGAGTGACAGTTCAGCTCATTATCATGTGTGTATATATATATATATATATATATATATATATATATATATATATATATATATATATATATATATATATATATATATATATATATATTAATTTTAGTGGTTTCTAATAAAGTGTCCACACCCTGTGAAATTGATCACTAAATACAGTATGTACTGTACTTGATGACCACTGGGCGGCCACCAGTACTTATGAAACATGATTCAGGAACCCTTTTTAGAGGTGCAGGCCTATGGTCTTTTTTCCAGCTTTGCTTAAAGAATAGGTTAATATATGTTATGTATTAGTCACATACATTCTGAGAAAGTGTTTATTATTAATTGTAGTAGAGGTAGTCATAGTCATCGTGGTAGCAATGCAAATGAAGATCTTAAAAGAAATAAAATAATTGATCCTCTAACAAATGGATTGTAAAGGGCTCCGAGAACCGTATCTATTTGTAAAGTGTAGGGTTTTGACTATATAAAAGAATTTGCATGTTTCTTATATCAGCTGGCACTGGAATCACCATCAAGTGGTTCTTCCTAATATAACACAGCTGCTCATTTGTTATGGAGACAAATGCACAGAGCTGCAGCTGTGTGAAAGTATGAGTGCTAAACTCCGGATGTGGGCTGTACCAGCTGGCACAAAGGTCATGAAAACTCTGGTATATAGTTCTGATGACAGATTAATGGGAGCTAATAAAATGAAGGTTATTCTTACAGACATTGAACACATTGTTCTTGATCAAATAACAATGGCAGTAGTATTATCTGATACAAATAATACAGAACTGCAGCTTTTTTTCCTGAAACATTCTTCAGTGGAAAGTTGCAAAATGATCATTTGAAATTGCAAAAAGGTGTTTTATGTAATTGTTTTATTCTTCTGTATGTTTACATGGCGCCTAATACCCCAGTTGCTATATTTACCCATAACAAATAGTATAATTATTTATCATGCTTGAATGAACCACTTGTTATATGAAACCGTGCATTGTGCTGCCATATGATATTACAGTAGTCCAGAATATAATAGTATTACATTTAAGGAAATAAAGTCATGAAAAAATTTCAGCAATTATCCCCTATATCTTATGTACTGTAGGTCTCATTTTTGCCTTTGTGAAAGACACACACACACATTATGGTAACCAGTTAATCAGTTAAGAATTGTCTTACTTCACGGCTGTGACATCATGGATCAACACTTAGGCCTAACTCATCTATTAATATCACTACAATTAATAATAATAAATAATCAATTTTGACCTTATTGGAGGATTATCATTTGAAAACTGGCTTAATGAGAGTGAAGCAGAACAAAATGTCTCTCAACCTCCTCGCTAAAATCAGTCTGTAAGCAGACACCTTGATATTCCTAACTAAAAACTAGATGAAATTGAGGGGAAAAAAACTGAAAAGAACACTAGAAAAACAACTTCACGAGCAATCAATGTTTTTAATCACTGGTTGAAAAAAAAAAAAAAACTTAGTCTGGACTTTAAATTGTGCTGAGTGTTCAACTGAATAAAGTCTAAGGCATTTTTATGTCACAGTTAGAAACACTAAAGGAAATGAATACAGCATCTCAAGTTTTTTGGGTTTGAGAGCTAGTATATATCGCTATCTGAATAGTGTTGCTGTGGGTAGAAATGTCATAATAATATCTGAAGCCGAGTTTAAATGTTTTCATCTCTGACGCTAAGTTCAGAAGACACAGCCCACCACCACCCTCCGATATCAGAAACAGATTTCAACAAAATCTCTCCTGCTGTCTTAGCTGACACAGCATTGAGCTTTTAAACAAGGTCTGGTTCTTTACAATTACAACAATATACAATTCTAAGGACTGTGCAACCTGACACGGAAGTCGTTTGTCATCAATACAGATGAAAATGGCATAGAGTTTGTGACCCTGTCTTTTAATGAGCAAACTAAAGCCCAGTGGTTACATGTTTGCCCAGCCTAGTGATCCTTTGAGCCCTGTCAAAAGTTTTAAAAAAATATTTACAAAAGTGTCCTCCAGATGCCAAATCATTCTACATCTACCCCCTTAAAAAATCCAGAATATAGATCAATGTGGTATTCCCATGAACCTATTGGTGTTAATTACCTCGAAAACATGATGTCTTGCATTTCCGAGCAAGTTGGACTTTCAGTACGTTACACAAACCACTCAATCTGCAGCACTGCTGTCCACATGTTGTCTAATACAGGTTTACAGTCCAGGGAAATTATGTCGGTTATCGTTCATCGGTGTGAAAACAGCCTCCGAAATGACTGGTCAGCTTCTCTTGAAAACCGCAAAGCCTGGAGTAGGATCTTTGCCTACGCAAAGACGGCTCTTCCATCCACGGCCTCTTGCTCAGAAACAAGTGCCAGTGCAGTGGCTGGCTGGCTATTCCATGAATCCTCCCTCCGATGTGGGAAATCAGTCTACATATAATTCCAAAATGCCATTTCATCTCGAAAATGTTACAAGAAATGGCAATGTTTGATTTAATGTTTATGGCAAATAAAAAGTTATATATATAGTTATAGTTATATATATATATATATATATATATATATATATATATATATATATATATATATATATATATATATATATATATATAAGTTTGAGAAAAAGGAAAACTGCTGTGTACCAAAATGATCAATAGGAAAAAAGAAAAAAAGAAAAGGATATTTCAGGTACTTAAAAAAGTAGAATAATTGATTACAAATCTGTAATACAAATTTGTAATCAATTATTCTACCTTTTTAAGTACCTGAAATATCCTTTTCTTTTTTTCTTTTTTGCCAAGATAAGCACTAACCAAAACAAAGCTTTACAGTAAACTAATGTGATCTGTGTCTCCATCCATTTGCGTTTCCTTCCATATGATGATGTAGATATCTTTCTGTGTGGTGTTGATGGCTGAAGTGTAATGCTGGCTCCAGAGATCAACCTATTTTGCCTGCCTGGTGCATCAGCACACACAACGGCTGCGATGCTGGCTCCGGGGATCAACCACAGTGCAGTCTCCCCAGCGCATCAGCATGACAACTGTCTGGATTGAGCTAAGTAGGGTACATCTCTGGTGTCTTCAAGTGGGCACCTTCCATCCTCGGTGTTTCGTCGACTAGCCCATGACACCTCAAGAGGGCTTGACGGTGATTCTGGCGTCCCAGTATCACCCACCTCCATCCCCCACTCCACTCAGCCCAACTTACTTACCCGTACATCAGCGTTGCTTTCTTTCTATTGTGCTTGAGATCCCCAACCAGAATCTTTCCGTCTCAACCACAGCCAGTTGCTGCTCCTATCTGCTGCTTCAGATAAGTTCTTTACGGTGCGACGCAACTCTTGGCCACTGAATCCGACGTCTCTGAGAAACCGGGTTGTAGAGTGTGCTACAAATCCTCGACAACCCACCTCCATTGGGTAAACCCGGACTCTCCATCCTCGCTGTTCCACTTCAGCGGCTAGTTGAGCATACCGCAGTTTCTTCCTCTCATACGCCTCATCTACAGCATCCTCCCATGGCACTGTTAACTCTACCAGGTGAACAAGGCGTGCTGATCCAGACTACAAGACAATATCTGGTCGAAGGTTAGTGGTGGCAAGCTCTGGTGGAAAAATAAGCCGTTGACCAACATCTGCCAGCATTTTCCAGTCTCTAGCAGCATCCAGTTGACCTGGGCGAGGCTTGGTTTTAACACCTTTTCTTGGTGGTTGCTCTCCTGGGTGGAGGAATGTTGTCTTTTGTGTGTAATGTTTTGATGGAACTGGTGGCAACTTATTGGTCATGTTACGCTTGTCTTCCAATGCTAAGGCCAAACATCGCAGCACCTGGTCATGGCGCCAAGTAAACCGTCCTTGGCTAAGAGCCACCTTACATCCTGTCAAAATGTGCCTTAATGTTGCAGGTGATGAACACAAAGGACATGAGGGATCCTCTCCTACCCAGAGGTTTAGGTTCTGTGGTGATGGGAGAACATCATGTTGACCTGATTAGGAAACTGATCCTGCTCTGTTCCATTGACCATAGGTCTTGCCAACCAATCTTGCATTGTTCCACACTCTCCCATCTCATCCATTCTCCCTGCTTGGCCTGGGAAATGGCCTTTATGCACTCCTCTCCTCCTGCTTTTGCACCTCGTTGACTACCAGCTTCCTCCTTGAGCTGGGGCTGCCTTGTGCCATGTAGGAGGAGCTGAACTGAGACCAAGACCCCCTCTTCCATGCTGAACTTGCCCCATGATATCACCAATTCGAAGGGCAGCCTTTGCATCTTCCACAGCTTTATTTGCCGCCCACTTTCTTCCAGTTTTCAACACAGGTGCTGCCTCCCTTACGCATTTGTCACGTGACTCTAATAATGTCATTTCCAGTCGGACCTTGGCACACTTAAACTCCACGGTTAGAGCAGAGACTGGTAGCTGCAGTATTCCTTTACCATAAAGTCCCACTCTGCTGAGACATTATATATATATATATATATATATATATTTATATATATATATATATATATATATATATATATATATATATATATATATCAAATCTAAATGAAACAGTCCTCACGGTGGAAGGATACATAATACATTCTGACTTTTTATCCTTAAAGAAGCTACTTTGTGTAATTATTTTTAAGATTTTTTTCCCCACATTTTATAAGCAAAATAACCCACTCCAGGGTGTGCAATAAGACAATTCTTACTGCAAACCCTAGAGTGGGTTATTTATTACATAACTCACAGGAAAGTTCTACCAAGGTGTATGTATTTATTACTTGAAACATTTTGTAACCAATGTCACTGCTAGTGATTTAACTGTTATAAGAACAATGTAATCGCCATATTCTTTTCTGTGCTTATTACAGGTATTGCTATTTAAAGTAAGCTTTTATCAGCAAATCAGTTGGGGATCTCAAACTATTGTTTTTTAGTAGGCATGATTCACAGAATCTCGTCTTCTCTTATCCGCAGTGTTAACTGGTTAAATAATCTGCAATGAAGGCAAGTAATGATGTGAATTATCATTGCTCTGAAGTAAGTATACCACTTAAAGCTAATCATGCAAGTATCTGTAGTCTGCTGTAGTTTATAATGACCCAGAGCTCTTAGTTATGTAATTAATCTCACTGTGAAGAGATATCTGTTCTCTGATAATTAGAGTAAAATCTGGAAGAGCAATGTGGCCAGAACTTGTTGGTTCCTTTTGCTGATGGATTTCACTGTGGGCTTACCCTGACACATGTAAATGTGTACTTCTAGAGTATGTTATAGTTGGTTTGGAATTCCCAAGTCTCTATTTAGTTTGACATTTTTTGGGAGAACAATATAAGTTCAAAAAGTACTTCAACAAGCAATCTTTTTTTATATTTCCACATTTAATTACTGTCTAGTACAGTATAATTTGAACAGGGACTGTATAATGTTTACATATAATTTAAAACAAAGTGATTTCAATTATTTATTTTACACTTTTTAACAACCCCAAAGTATGTTTTTATGGCCAATTTACGGTGAATTAATCATCTGCAGATGGCAATGAGTGGCCTATCATCAGTGTGTCACAGCTATCCTTGAAAGGGCTGCTGAAGCTTTTACTGGAGTTTTGAGTGTCATGGGAGCACTTTTCCCATTCATGTTTCTGAAAACAGGAATTAGATAGAGGTTTCTTAGTCATTTATTTTTCTAATTATGAAATTACGTTAAAATAATATATTTACACATATCTGTAATAGCAGATAAGACCTAATGTCAAGCGTATAGAAAGCCACAACTACAGCACACATTTATGGATTGCATGTAGCTGGTATGATATAACTGGATTAAACTTGGTATTATTATTAGAATGTAAAGGGTGCAGCCTTTATCTAAACCAGCCTGTGGACAGTTTAGTTTCCGAGCTGCTTTCCTCTACAATACGGAACGACTTTCTGTCAAAGACTGAGAAACTAACAATCTCTGCAAAAAGTGTATATCTGGCATTCAAATCCCAGCAGGAAGTGATCACAATTCTCCGTTTCTTCATTGCCAGTCTATCAGCGCCATTGTCTTCCCCCTCCCCCTCCAGCACAGTGCGGAAACCAGCCCTCGGAAGTTCCACCCTCGCAGTACTAGTACGCTGCATTTGGCATTCCTCCATGCTCTGGTCCCTACAAGATTGCTGCCTATGGTCTGTTTCTGCTTCTACTCATTCTGGCAGCTGCCAGGATATTAACTTATCTAATCTTAACTGTGCCTTTATATTATTATTAGCTAAATCAATCAGTCAATTTAGCCCCTCTTCACAATGGGGGAAGAAATTAAGAAGAGAGGTTAAAAAATGATTACAGCAGATATTCAGCCCCTCTACATTGCTTCTCCACCGTGAATGCAGAACAGTCTCCTTCATTCTTGCTATTGCTTTAAGAACCAATCCTTCCTCTGCCACCTTCCCCACGTCTGTTAGTTCTCTTAATCTCAGCGATTCTTCACAGAATTTTCTGTCATCTGAGATCTACTTTGAGAAGACACACAGGGCTCATAGGCATTGCCTTTCTGCTTCCTCTTATTCCCTGCCATTGAACTCCATGATCCAGTCCTTCCAGATCTATGCGCATCTCCTTTTGGGAACTGCTGTCTCTCCTCAACCATTTGCATTATTCCCCTGGGCAGGACCTTTTTTCTCACTCTCCATCACTACGTCTACTCTCTCATCTCCATGGACCAGACCTCTTCTCACTTCTTCTCTTTTATCAATGCAGATGGCTGATTTTCCTGGTTAGACAAGGCACATTTCTCAAACACATTCAAGGTATACCTATCTACCATTCACTGCCTCTGTTCTGTGTTAATATCCCTTCGCCATCCAGGGGTCAATTATTTTTCGCTACCTAGCTCTCTTTCGGTGGTTGCAGCAGCCCACACATGTGACTCCCTCTCGAAGCCTTCTGCTGGATCCTGCTCATAAACCATCGTCCTCTTCCTCCTGCTTCTCCTCAATGCCATTCTCCTAATCTCCCCTTGATCCATTTTAAGACAATACCGGACAAGCTAACCCAACTTCTGAGACGATAAATTAAAGCGTTATGGTCCACTGTATCAAATGCAGCACTTACATCTAAAAGAACAAGAATAGATACACAGCTAGAGTCTGCACTTAACAGAGCATCATTCACCACTCTGATGAGCGCAGTCTCTGTACTGTGCGCAGAATGGAAACCCCACTGAAATTTTTCAAGCACTTTGTTACCCAATAATATTGCTGTGTTTAGTAGCTGGTCCATTTAACAGCGGTGGAAAAAGTAATGTATTATGTTATAATTCCTCTGGAAATGTGAGGTTATACGCAATGGTCCATCCTGCATAAATTATAATCAGGGTAATGGTCAGAATGTTTTGCAGATATTTTAAATGCCTACTGTTTTGTAGCTATGGTCTAGTTTCTGTTAATTATTAAATTATGCTGGATAAATGACACGTGAAATTCTCTAATATAATGTTTTGCAATTCCTATCAATGTTCAAGCAATTATGGAAAATCTTCCTGGAAAAAAAATAATATTTGAATACCTACAAATAAACACAGGGCCTGTTAGTAAGTAACCTACATCCTGTTGTGGTCAAACATTAACTGATGTGAAGACTAGTACCAGGTTCAGGTCATCTCCAGAACACACAGCATAACCAAGTTTTGTATTGGAAATTGGTTTTGAATATTCTTATTTAAAGGTGACTTGCATTCTTTGCACAGCAGTGTAAACAACATCTTACAATAGTTTCAACTGAATGCATTTGAATATGTTTGGGATTACTCACAGCAAAAGTAAATGAAACATGACACATTAATACATTCTAATACTGCCTAATACTGCCTGATGTTTAGGTAATAACTACCAGTAACTTAGGTCAGTGGTGCTGTATGGGCAATATGGGTATTGCACTGAAATGACACATTTCAGAGTTTTTTATTTAATTTTTGTTTTTAAATACTCAATTAATTTGTAATATATAAAGAAAATGTCTGCTGTTCAAATATATGCAACGAGTCTTGCAGGAGCTGTGATACCCCAAATGGTATTAATTTCACTACCAGCACAGAATTACTGGGATATTTGTTCTTCATTGCTGCAATGAAAACAGTTTCTAATTTTTATTTTTCTTAATGAGCAACAAACTTTCCACACATTTGACTTTGTTTTTCAGGGTACCTAACATGAAACATCTTGAGTTTTGATAAACGATACTGGCAGGACTACATACATCTTTTTCATACTTCTGTAAAATGTGAGATCACTTATAAAAATCAGCTTTCAGTATGGTTTGTATTTTAGATTGAAATTACATTGATACAGTTATATTATGAAAACCTAATGTGTATTTTCTATGTATTTTTTTGTAGTCCCTCTTCTTTGGCATTGCAGTATATTTTCTGACTATCCTTAGACTTAACACTAGAACCTCCAGGTTTATGCTACTACCTAGAACTGCCAGCAGCCGTCATCTTGACGGGTACATTTTAAACAGCTTCGATATGAAAATGAATGACAAACTATTAGATGTAAAGATGTATTCATGAACATCATATCTAACATTTGCATAGCAGAAACACCATATTTAAATGAAAAAAATAAACATAAAAGGTTTTTTTTTCCAACATTACCACATATAATGCATGACTTCAAAAAATGAAAAAAAAAGAAAATATTGTGTAAACAGATATAAACTGCAAGTTCTAAAAACAAAGTAATTATTTATAAAAAAAAAAAATAACATGAAAAAGAAAATAACTCAATTCCCATTGTGTAACGTGAATGTGCATTCAGGGAAACATACTTCAAAGTAGCCCCCATATTAGCAAAATCCACACAGATGTAACCCTTATCAACTTGCCGTGTGCATTTATCACGTGCTGCTCTTTCACACTGGGCACAGATATCAGAAGTTTTATTTTTATTGTATTTAGTTACCTGGCATTGTTTTCTGTTGCATGTGTCTCTTGATGTGCACTGTATCCAGGTTGAGCTGTGTTTCCCTACCGCTTTTCAGTTTTCTGATGGAAATGTTTCTGCTAAAGCTCCGTGGCTAGCATCAAGATGATATCTCTCCTACTGAAATTTTCCCTGGTGCATTCCTTGTACAAAACAAAGGAATTGATGGCTGCCATGTCCACTACATTGTAAAATACAGCAACTGGACACTGATGATTGCTTTCACTGAATAAGTTTTGCGCAGATGGTGGAAACTCTCTTCTCGCTTTGTTTACTTTTCCAATTAGGCTGTTTTTTTTTTCTTTCTTCAACTGTTTTGCTAATTACAGTAAAATAAAAAAAAATGTCATTGGTAACATTCATCCCTTTTCCTAAGTACAGTTATATCAGCCTAAGTACCACATTGTCACCCAGTCTGACCAGCTGGGCGAGTTTCATCTTTGCACAGGTTCCGCTGCCAGCCAAAACTTGATTTGGATAATACATATATACACTTTAAGAGCAATATCCTATTCAAATACATACTGCTGTAAACTCAGTGGAGGTAGAGATAACAAACTGGTGTGTATACATATAAAAATAGCGTATTGTAGGTTATATTAACAATAAAAGCATGTATTGTAATAAGCCGTCAAAATGACAGCTTTTGGCGGTTCTAGGTAGACGTGCTTATCATTTTTTTTATTTTTGCAATTCTGACTTTAAAACGCCGTCAGGGTATTAAATACATGTATTTAGGAAAAGTCAAGAACAGACAACGGCGGACCTTTAACACATGCAGAGTAATTTAAAATTTAAAACTGAAAACCGTCAAAATGACTGCCTTGGCGGTTCTAGTGTTAAAGTTGACACTCTTAACTGCAACTGGGAACGGATTTAATGCATTTTCTAATAGGAAAATATGCTTAAGTAACAAGTTTATAGGGGTATAATTGTAACTGAGCATTCAGTACATACAGAGTATTATTATTATTATTATTATTATTATTATTATTTATTTATTTATTTATTTATTTATTTATTTATTTCTTAGCAGACGCCCTTATCCAGGGCGACTTACAATCGTAAGCAAATACATTTCAAGTATCACAGTACAAGTAATAATACAATTAAGAGCAAGATAAATACAATGACTTGGTTCAAGCAAGTACAAGTGTGACAAAATACCATTCAGTAATACAGCAGATAACAGTGTCAGTGATAGTTACATCAGTATATGATTAAATACAAAATACTACAGATTAAACACTTGGCAGATTACAGTACTCTGAAGTACAGGATTAAATGCAGTAAAATAGGGGGCAGATAAGAGCAAGTAAAGCGCATTTAAGGAAGGGTGATAAGTGTCCCAGGGGAAAAACAGAGGAGTTCTTTCTACAGGTGCTGTCTGAAGAGGTGAGTCTTGAGGAGGCGCCGGAATGTGGTCAGGGACTGGGCAGTCCTGACATCTGTAGGAAGGTCATTCCACCACTGCGGATGCGAAACTTCACATATCAATTTATGGTTGCAGCAGTAATTGTTCAGATAGTGTTTCATTAATTATGCTTCACGTGTGCCCTGTGGTGTTTGATTGATAGGGAATTTATGTCAATATTTTCAGGTCTAAGTGAAAATACTGCACGTGTAAGTTTCTGATAAAAACCATTATCTTTTGCAAGTTTCGTCGTAGTTACTGACATTGCAACTTCCAACCATGGATAACTAATACATGTATAAAATAATTGAATGCTACATTTTGGCTGCTAACATACTCATAAACATACTGTTGAGACCCAAGGCTGTTCCTACATTGACAAGATATTCATGTTGTTTCTTATGTTAATTCAGTTTAGTCAATGCAAGGTCTGTTCTGTGAACGTGTCATGAAGGACAGTACACCACCTAACTGTTACCTTGGTTAGGTCAAAGGTCACCATTCAAAAATAGATGCCTTTCTAACTGCTGCTAAAGTGTACTGTGCATACATAATAATTCAAGTGAAACAAACATTATATTCATATACACAGGATAAAAAACACATCATATACTTTATTACACTTGACAACTAGGGGTCTGCTTCCCAGCAGCTAAGATTTAGGCTGAACAAGTAATACAAATCAGCAGTTTTCTTCATTATCCTATCAAAGGATAGTTTCAGATTTGTATCCAGCAAAAAAAAAACATTTTCTTCTATTTTCATTCACATTACTGTTTTGTCCTTTTTTAGTAATTTTTGGCATAATTTACTGATGTTTTATTTGTATTACTGTTTGAAGTTATACAGGGGTGTAATGATTCAATGTGCCAATGAATCGTGACTTTCTTTACATGTTATATGATATCGTAACAGAAATGTGTATCGTTTGTATTGTGATGCAAGACCAAAAGCACAATATAGCTTTTTGAAGATCACCAAATGGATCATGAATGAAGAATAAATGTGTTTTATATGTGGTATGGATACATACTCTCTCTATCTCATTTAAGTTGTCGTCTTACGCATCATACTAGCAGCCAATCAGGACAATCGGATGTATCGTGATACATGTCGTATCCCAACCTATATCATGATACTTTTTTGTATTGTGAGATTAGTGTACAATGTAAATAAATAATAATAGATCAATTAGATTACAATGTAAATAAAGAATATTACACATAAATACATATATACTTTTATTCACATATACATATTTTGACAATTACTATTATTTAAAAAGTGGAATTGGGGGGTTGATCCTAAACTTCAACTTATAAAACAGGCTATTTACTGAATCAAGTGGCCACCTTCCAGGTACTGTAATGCATGACGAAATGGCCTTTTCTCAGTACTAAGTTAGAAAAGCACATTAAATAATAGTCTGCAATTCTCCAGTTTCATTGTTGGTCAATTAATTTCAATCTATCGCCTGTTTCCTATTCAAGGTTTAGTAGGGTGATGTTTAGCCATTTCTGTTTTTGCACAAAAATCTATACACATTGTGACAGCATGGCTGAGGGTGGTGACGTCAGGCCAGAAGCAGGAACTGAAACACAGACTCAGGTAGGGTGCAAAGTGCACTGCGGCACAATTTTTTTTTGAACAAAAATAAATAGAAAGATTATATAAAAACACTGCTCAAATTGCAAAAATAAAAAAGGTTTAAAAAAGAAATCTCACACTCTCGTTCTCATTCTCCACTTCCTGAACACCCACCACCAACAGAAGAAGCTGCAGGCTTTTATCCCTGTGACCATCTCTGAATTAACATTTAATTAGTCAATTCCGGAGATGGTCACATTCCACACAAGTTTTTGTTTGCATGGCCAACAGTCAATAATCACAGACTGCCGACCATGCATTCACACGAGCTATCTGGCAGAGATGAGCTGTTAACACCACCTCTGCCAGAACACATTGAAACCAATAACAATAACAAACAAACAGCGTGTTTTTAACCAACACAAAATATCCTATTATTATTATTATTATTTATTTCTTAGCAGACGCCCTTATCCAGGGCGACTTACAATTGTTACAAGATTTCACATTATACAGATATCACATTATTTTTACATACAATTACCCATTTATACAGTTGGGCTTTTACTGGAGCAATCTAGGTAAAGTACCTTGCTCAAGGGTACAACAGCAGTGTCCCCCACTGGGGATTGAACCCACAACCCTCTGGTCAAGAGTCCAGAGCCCTAACCACTACTCCACACTGCTGCCCTATTTTGAATAATACACCATACATTTGAAATCATAATAAAAATAAACAAATACAAAATAATACAAAATGCACAGGGGCAGGGAGTACCCTGTTCTAAAATAAACAAACAATATATTTAAACAGCAGGCCTTTGCCCTGCCCCCTTTTATATGTGCAGGGTTTTTCTACCACCCTGCTATGCACATTTAACAATGTTATTATATATATAATATTGTGACAGAGACTGATTGATTCTTGGTGATAAATCTCCCTCCTGACCTGTGAGGGCGCTGTGTAAAGGGAACAGAGTGCCCTGGACTGGATAGCCTGACAGTTCATTCCCAGGGTTAGGTGGAAGTCGGCCATCTAGAAAGGGGGCACAGCTGCGGTACATTAAGTCATTGCAGAGGGAAAGCGATGTGGCAACCGCGGATTGCAGGAGAAACGGCTGCACTCGCTAACCAAGGGGGTGTGACTGAAGGTACAAATAGGGGACATGGTTTGGTGATCTGCTCCTTTGTAATGGTTCAAATAGAACCACTGAAGGAGTGTTTCGTTTGTTTTGTCATGTCTAAAAATCTACTTGTTTGTTATTATTAGACAGCTAACACGATCCGGAGCTGTCGCTTAAGGCCAGCACTGAACCTGGACAACACTGCACCATTGTAATTACACCAGGAGAATTATAGCAATCACTCTGGTCTTGTGAACATGTGTGTCTTTGTGTGTGTTCTACTGTGTTTATTATTTACAAACGGTGTCTTATTATTTTGGGACTGCAACCCGTTGTTTTGGAACAGTGCAATACGCATTGCTGTGTATTGCCTGGGATTATTCTTTGTGGTCACCAGACCAGGATTATAAAAATAAAACCTGTTTGGATCGTGAACTTTGTTGGCTGTCTTCTGTTTCATAATCACATCACATCTACACCTGCGCACTGCAAACCACTTTGCCACAAATACATATATAATATTATCAATTATATTACATTTTGTTATTATATTTTATTTTATATTTCTTGTTTCTTTTTGTTTCTTTTCTTAGGACGCTTCAATTGCACACAGATTTCATATCATGCGAGAAAAACATCCAGAAAAGTTCAACAGTAGGTAAGTCCATACACTTTCAGTACCTCAGATCTAAATTGTTTGCATTTTAATAAAGGATTCATATTTGAACAACACTATGGTATTTGTTTATGTGGTGACTCCACTCAAAATTGTCATCTTACACACCTACTGTTGGTTCTGCAGGTACCAGAGTTGGACTAAACTGTTTTTGTGCGCTAAAAGTACTCCCAGTTATCATTAAAATACAAGAAGATCAACAGATTGTAAACAAATCCTGACATGGTCGTAACCAGCCAGCAATGTGCTGTTTCATAGATTTCAAGCGACTTTACAAGGAGAGTGAATTCTATAATAAATCAACAGGTATGAGCATAATTGGCAGCCAGGCTGGGACCTGTTATTATCTGAACAGCAGGAGGTTCTTACTAACAGGAAGGATGTTAAAAAAATGATGTGTAGCACAGTGCTGCATCATTAACATACAATGATTCTCAACCATAGAGCCTAAACCCCTGTACATGTTTCAACAAATGCGGGATGGTTATTCTTAGTGGATCAATTTGGCTGCTGTAGAGCTTTGGCTGGGGGTCAATGAAATCTCATTTAGATTAAATGATGTCAAGCTGGCTAAAGCTTTACTCTAGTAAAGGACTCATTTCATTACCTGAAGTAGGTCAGGTAGGCGGCCATATAGATAGTCTGCGATTTCTTATCTTCCCATTGAAACTCAAGTAAATGCTTGTAAAACTGGCTAATACACGCAGATACAGTAACTGTATTATAAAATGGTGTAGGTGTACAGAACACTGTATTAGACAATGGAACACTGGTTGGGTCATCACTGAGCTTGTTTTCATCTTCATCATTTTCTTTATAGGAGAGGCCATTTTGTAATCTGAAATAGACATTCAGGGTGTATAGGATAATTTAAAACTGCATTCACTTACAATTGTAAAAAAAAAAAAAAAAAAAAAAAAAACACCATTGATCTGTATTTTCTTTCCTCAAAATGTACTCCAATATGATTTCTTTTATGTTACAGAATGTATATATTTTCAATTTAATTGACAAATATATAAAAGCTACATTCTCAGTGAGCTTAAACTTATCCCATACACTGACCTCCTTTGAGTGCCGCTAAAGCAATAAAAAGTGTTCTTTGGTTAAGCACCAATAAGCCATATTTTATTTTTTATTTGGTTTAGTTTGTTGTAAGTCAGTGTATAATATATAGAAAGGATTTGCTGTAGTTGATGTATGACATGAGCGTTCATCCATTTTATGTTACAAGTGATAGAACCAATATGTCATAAACTCTTAAAATTATTCACAAAATCATGAAATTCATAATGAAAATTACATGTTCAGAAATTCTTTCCATACGTATATATGTAGATATTGGTATATACCATTTTGAAAAATGATTGAGATATTTTAAGAAAATTATACCATCTGTTATTTGAATTCTGTTAATAATTAATAGAATGGAATGGGTTTAGGATCTTCTATTATACACTATCCTTTTTATTTTAATAATTCATGGGAATAGGTTTCCTAGGTATTGTGTCCCTTTACCTACTGGTACTTGACAAATACCTTGAACTTCTTCAATGGTGATATTTTTAAATAGACACAGTCCAATGCCAGTGTCTTCAATGTTTTAGTCATAACCAGTGAATTAAAAAATAAATAAATGGGGTTCCCTATGTTTGCTTTCAAGAAAATGTAAATTTTATATGTGAAAAATGGCAAAATAACCCATGAACCCATGAAAATACTACAATAGAACAGTAACAAACACAACTTAGAAACAAGGGACCCCCCCCCCCCCCAAGTTGTTAGATTAGCAGCATGTTATGCATTCTTCCGATCATATCAAATGTTAAAGCTGCACTGACCAGTATTGGCTTACTTCATTTAGTTCAAAAAGTCATTTCTCAATCACATTTTTCCTCTGTAGACTTTGAAGGCGCTAAAAACCTGCTACTTCTGCTGGTACTTAGGGTCTGATTGGTTGAGATGATCAGTGGGGTTTATAATGTATTTTAATCTGTTAATACATCAGCCTTTATAAATATTCATAACATACTTATATTGTATATAATCAGGGATTCACATAACTTTTACCATTAGGATCTTACATGAGTACCAGCAGAAAGTATTTGGTACACCCCAAAGTAAGGGCATTTATCAAAGGCCAAAATATGAGAAGAACCCCACACATTGTTTTTAGATTGTGCTGGGGAAGCAGCACTATTATCTAGTCTTTGATTCTTTTTGCATCTATGCCCCATGCACTCCAGTTTCACCACCCACTCTTTAAAATGGTTATTTTCTGTTTTATAATATTAAAAGCAAGTAGCAACACTTATTTCCCAATTTTTATTTGTTCCTTTTTACTAATAAGCTCCCATGTGACAGAACAGCGAGTTAACTAGAATGTAGAGCATTTCTTTTTTTTTATGAATGTTTTTCACAAGATACGGTTCATTTTACCAGCACTCCTTTATATTCTAGTTTAGTCTGCATGTAGGATTAAAATGTGATCATTTAAACAAACATCTCAAACTAATGTGGTATACTTCCTGAGTTACTATACATTTCTGTACTTCTAAGTTACTGTACATTACTGTAAATAAAGTGTTGAGAAGGGAACGCAAGAAAATGTGATGACAAATTTATTTCAAATTGACAAAAACTTTATCTTGCTTCTGACTGAGGGAGCCTTACTAAAGGAAAAAAAAAAGTGTGCTTCTTTGCCTTTCAGTTTAATTCTGAAACTTGGTTGATTTTTTTTATTCTCTATTCAATAGAGGCTTGTGATTTATCCTTTGTATTATATTAATGATAATGTTCCAATATTACAACAATCTTTTTTTTATTATGGATCTAATGTATTGCTAGTCAAGTGACAGTTACCCAGTAAGTAGTACTTACTAACAAGCTGTAACTGCTGAGGACTTTATTTTAGGTCAGCAGTGTGGAGTAGTGGTTAGGGCTCTGGACTCTTGACCGGAGGGTCGTGGGTTCAATCCCAGGTGGGAGACACTGCTGCTGTACCCTTGAGCAAGGTACTTTACCTAGATTGTTCCAGTAAAAACCCAGCTGTATAAATGGGTAATTGTATGTAAAAATAATGTGTAAAAAATAATGTAATTGTATGTAAAAATAATGTGATATCTTGTAACAATTGTAAGTCGCCCTGGATAAGGGTGTCTGCTAAGAAATAAATAATAATTTAAAGGTACTACTCTTTGATTGTCTGCCATATCAAACAATAACAAAAACAAACAAATATAATTTGATTCGTTTTCATGAAAATAAAAATGATGACATTTATGTTTTATTATTAAATAATTGAGCTTTCAGATGAATGCACACGGTTCATCTTATTTATTTATTTTATTATTTAAACCAAAGAAAACAGTGACAAAATTAGACACTTTCAGAATAGATTAATTTACTTCTAAAGCCAGTCCATAAGAAGGTGATAATTAGGTTTGTGGATTAAACTAGGCAATCAGGTCACTAACATAGAGGCTTGTTAAAAAATGTTCTTTATTCATTTATTTCAAATGTAATTACAGCATCAATCTTGTCTTTATAATAACATAATAATAATTATATATAAATTATATATATATATATATAGTTGTGCATATTGCAGTACTAAACGTCGAAAAGACTTATAATGAAAGAGATTTTGTATATTAATTATTTCAAGATGTATTCTTTAACACCTGATCTGACTGTAATCAGTGCACTCTTTAGGTGTCCAATGGTCTTAGCGATCCAGAGAGCCCACCCATGAGCCTCAATACCAGTGCAGTGCAGAACTGCATGCATTTTTGTTTATTTAAAGTGACATACACGCAAAAAATAAATAAATAAATAAGGATTGAGCTGAAATTGGGCACTCAGGCTGCTACTCTGATCACAAAACACTTTGAACGGAATGTCTAGGTGCTATGCTTCCAGAGATACAGCCTAAAGTGTAGCTTAAAAGTCAATATTAGGGGTGTGTTCAGATTTTTCAAAACCGGACATTATTGTAGTATACTAATAATAAAGAAATTTAGTGTGGTAACTAGTTCTATTTATACAAGCTACCTATATATATTAGCAACTGACCTTGATTCTTTTTGTTTTTAAGGGACATAAAGCTGACAGACTACCACAGAACCAGCGGGCTTGACAGCGATTTGCTGAAAATAATTGAATGGCAGCATACATTAAATTATGTACCTATCAAAAACTGAAATTGTGTTGCTCATCATAGTGACGTCAGTTTGTCCAGCTCTTTTGTTGTTTTAGCAACAGCAATTGATAATTAAAGGCACAGCAGTCTGTCATAAATTTGAACTACTGGCACAGAGCCAGTGATTGCTTCGGCGACTTTGGCACTGAGTGTTAATGCGTGTCTGGTTTTCAGTGTACAGAAAGCCGGACAGCAAGTTTAAAAACCAGACTTTTTCACTGTGGGTGGTCTCGTTAGATTCCCAAGGGTCTTAGCTAACGAAAGATACCACACACAAGTTGTTTTTTTACGACACAATGTTATAATGGGATTTCCTATAGGCAGTGACATTGTGGATTGCTGTAGAACAGAAGCACCTAGAAACTCCATTCAAAGTGTTCTGGTATCAGAACAGCAGTGTGTAAATGTTTTCAGAGCTTCGTAATGATCCATACATACAAATATACCAGGCTGTCCGAATGTCCTATAAAGCTGGACATGGGGCACATGGTATCAGGGGGGCATGCAGATAACATATGTAGAGGCTCAGGTTTGTGGCTTGTTTGGTTGCTGTGCAGCAGATATCTGAACACGGCCCTAATATTGATTTTTAAGGCGGTATCTGGAAGCGTAGCACCTAGACACTCTGTTCAAAGTGTTTTGTGATCAGAGTGTAGCAATCCTTTAAAAAAAGTATTTTTGGGTGTATTTCACTTTAAAGACATGCTTTAGAATGGTGTCTATAATCCCAATATACAACTTTGTCAAAAACACCTTCTGGAAAACGCCCACAAGGGGACGCTGTTACAGGAGAGAGAAAACCTCAGGCCCGACTCTTCTGCCCGTCTAAGTGACATCAGCGACACTTATGCAAATAAGATAAACAGCATTTATTTTACATGAACAATAATATCTTAAACTACAAAAGGTAAAATTCAGATATTTTCAGCTTTTGTTCGCCACACCTCCATGAAATGTACAGTGTTATGTTTAGAATTATTATTTAATGAAAAAAAAAAACCACAAGGTATTTTTAATAACTGACATCAAGCATATATGTAAGAGAAGTTTAATAATAAATTGTCTCTGGATTTAGTATAACACATTTCTATAATTATTTTGCCACAAAAATATAATGTAATTGTACAGGGTGTAGCCTGTCTCGCTGTGAACACCATTCAAAGTGTTAATGATCACCTACAGACACCATGTGTGGCTCATGGGGGACCACAGAGTATTCTAATATGTCTTGATTACGCCTATGGAATGCACTGATTACAGTCAAATCGGGTGTCTTTAAATGCACATGAAGCACTGTTTAGACACAGAAGAGCTTCAGACTGCATTGTTTAAGATTCATTGATCATGATGCATGACATACTGTTTAGGAATCTATTTATATGAAACAAAACTTAACAGTTACATATTTATACAGGTACTGCAAGTGTATGTTTGTACTTCCGTTGGCTTCCTTAAACCATGATATCACAGACACACAATAATATCGTGAAATTCCCATATTAGCCATTGTTAAGGGTTAGCTGAACCCTGTTTTGAAAACAAGCTTACTCACTCCTTCACCATTTACAGACCTGTACTTATCTTTTAAAATATTCTTATGTTAACCTTTCCTAAAGGCAGGGGGAAGTCAAAACATTAAGAGATGCTTAGCTTAATTATCAGTGTCTTCAAAGGAAGCATTGTGTGACCCAGGCTAGCCAGCTGCCTGTGCCTGCGTACTTACTGCAGGAGCCAAGGCCTCTGGCTGCCTAATTGCGTGCACCTAATTTGAGATAAAATAATTTGTCTAACCAGGCTGTCATATATAATTCATGGCCACTTATGAGTGTAATTTATTGAGATCTCACCTGTGGCCCTACCTCTCACATTCAGATGAAACTCACTGAAAAGATATTCAACTGTATCCAAAATTAAAATGTGTTTACATCAAATCTGGATAAAGAAAACTAACAAAATAAATAAATGGTTATATGTTAGCCATAATTTCTGGTTAGTTACAATAGTAAATTGATCATTCTTTTCTTAAATATTGGCCAATGGCACACTAAGATGTATACTTGTATTATTTGTATATTATTTTTCTTACAAATGTCAATAACATATTACAATTGCAATAACACATCATAATGACTTGTGTTTATACCTAATTTAATTATCAAAGTAACCTTTAAAAAACAAGCATTTAAATATGGCCCAGGAAATAAAAAAAAGTGTTTGCACATAATGTAATAGAACAGAAGTGTATGCCATCCTGTGCTCTTTGTGACAAAATGAATATTGTGTTGAACACATTTTTACCGTTTCATTTGATTTCTTTTTTTTGCATCAGAGGTAATTTGCCTATTCTGAAATATACATGAATTGCGGTTGCTAAAGTGGAATGTCAGGCGCTGCTTATTAAAAAGCAGCATTAAGGGGATTTTGTTTGATCCTAACATGTACTATGTATTCAAATAAAAAGGAGTCATTACAAAGTCAGGTCTAGTCTAATCATGATACCACAATGAAACCAAACATTTGCATTTTGCTGAAGTTTAACCTTGGGTTCATATTGAGAACACAGAGTTCAGGTTTGTTTCACAAAGATTTGAGTTTAAAGGTACAAAATGGTAACACCTGTCAAAATAATAATTTTGAGACTCACACTGACTCCTTTGTTCAAACTTGTATAACTGTGCATTTCTAAAATCAGTATTTTACATCTGTTCATTATCCAGCATTTGGATCTTTCACAAAAACATGAATTCAAGTTTCCGCAACCATGTTCTGTTCCTTTTGTAATCACCCCATATAGACTGCGATTCCTTAGCGAATCATACTGAGTGATGAGGAATATCCACACGCACCACAGTATCCTTAGCCAACAAATTCCTGCTCCTGTCGAGCAGCAAGCTGTTCATATATTGCACAATTGTAATTTGTGTTCTTTTACTTGCTGTGTCCCTATACACCTTCCATTTTTTTGGTTCATATTCTTTAAACATTCTTGTTTGTAGAGCTAAATAAACCCATGTTCAGAGAGCCAATACACCGATCTACAAGTTACTCTGGCATGCTGCAGTTTTGATTGTAACATTTCTGTAAAAGTTTGAATTATTTTCTGCACAAGACACCTATATTCTGTGTTACAGTTTAGTTAACTTTCACTGTTCTTCCAAAGCAAGTCAGGAGGCTGAAACCAAATTGGGTCCCATCTCTCAAATGAGATTATCAGTTCAGCTTATTATATACCATGTCATGGGAGCTATGTCTTAATACACCCTAGGTAGGAAGTCAGGCTTGATTTCTGCTGAGAATTAACCTTTGATATTGAGAGAAGGAAATCTGAGTGCTTGAAATATATATTAAGGGAAGATTAAAATGTCAGAAGAAATATTGGCCTTAAATAAACACTGGATAATAAATACATGACTTAATATGATACATACCATCTCCTGATCAGAAAAATACATATTGGAAATTATGATAAACTATGAAATAGGAAACAGACATTATGAACATGGATACTTTGTTCTGGTTGTACAGTGACTTTATTAATTCACTTTTTTTTTATTTTTAATTCCTGTATACTATGTTGGAAACAATACGGTTATATATATATATATATATATATATATATATATATATATATATATATATATATAATCAGGTTGTTTATTTTTGTTTTTTAAACTGTTTGAAACATTTAACAAACACATTCTGAACCTTATGTCAGTTTTGTATATCCAGTCTGTTAAAGGGCCAGTATCACGTCCATACAAGGTAAACGATAACTGGAAGATGTATTGGACCTTGCTGTGCTGTTTCCTATCTTCCTGGATCACTTGAAATAACTTTCAGTATTTTTCAGCATTATGAACTGCTTTGGGCACCTCTGAAGCTTGGTGGTATGTTTACATGTTTAGCTTCAGTCTCAGAATTAGCATCTTCATTCTTTCCGGTGAGGTAGTAGCAGGTGTACCCTGATAAAAGCCAGTATATGCACATTCGCACTCGAGAATTCCTCTGTTCCAGACAGCAGCTGCTAAGGTTGCTAGGATACGGTCGGCCTGGTGTCACATGCAGTAATGGTTTATTGGTTTTAGACATGTTGATTGTTTTAAAATTTAAGACACCATTAAACCATCATTTTTACATTTTCATAAAATGCCTACTGCAATGGTAACCAAGAATGCTCAGGTTGTGAGCGGAGATCAGAACCAGTGTTCCTTTTACTAACATACATGATTTAAAGAACTTTAGAAAAAAACAAGGAGGCGGAAAAACGTTTTCAGGTAAGGTCAAATTATTTATAATTGAAAAAGAATGCATGTACAGCACTATGAAGTTTAAACTATTATACTGGATCATTAATAGCTTCACCTGGGTGGGGCCTAAAGAGTAACTTAGTATGGGTCTGAAATATTAGAGCTTTCTTAGCTAATGTAGTCTTCTTGTTGAGTCACTCTGCATTATGTTTCACATCATAATAAAACACCCCCGTGGCCTGAATTGAGCTCTTAGAATCATGTCTAACTCGCAAGTGTATCTGAAATGCACCAGAAAGAAAGACCACATAGAACAAATGTGGTTATTCTTATATCCATTAGGGGTAGAGTGTTGCAGGGAACAGGTTCATGGTTACATTATGGTATACTATCTGTTTTTCTTCATTATCTTTATATCATCGACAAATCTCTTTTATACAAACTTGCCTGTTTGTGTGTGTTTGGAAAGTTTGTTGTCCAACATCCTTTACTCAAACCCCACTATAAAAACCGTATTACCTTGAATTACCGCCGCCTTTGAATAAGCGCCGCACGCAAATATCAGATTTGTAACAGACGCCACCCATGAAACATGTACATTTTTTTCCCTACCTCAGCTCAAATAAATGCAACACTTAATAAAGAAATGCATACAAACAAAATTAATTGAATAAAGTTTAATAAAATGTATTTAAAAGAATGCAGTTACACACTGGAGCATTACCGGTATTTTACTGTAAAGATTATGGAACTGTAACAGGGCAAGCAGCCCTGTACAGTATTTGTTTGTTTTATTTTAGAACGGGGTCCCCCCTCCGGCCGTGTTATTTTGTGTTTGTTTGTTTGTTTATTTATTTATTGTGTTTTAGGACGGCGAAGCGCTGCGTATATTATTATTTATGTATTTGTGACGGCGTAGCCGTTGATTAGAAAACTCGTGCAGAAGGTGGCCATCTCCCGAATTAATTAGGTGATTTAATTTGTTGCTAATCGGGAGATGGTCACCTGTATAAAAGGTCTGCAGCTCTCCAGCTCGTGGTGGTGTAGTAGGAGCGAGAGCAACGAGAGAGAGAGAGAGAGAGAGAGAGAGAGAGAGAGAGAGAGAGAGAGAGAGAGAGAGAGAGAGAGAGAGAGAGAGAGAGAGAGAGAGAGAGAGAGAGAGAGAGAGAGAGGAGACAACAACTTTAACTTTAAGAATAAGTCCAGGAACAGTGACGGCTACAGCCCAGCCTGACCTGGATCGTTTATTGTATTTCTTTTTGTGTACGTGACTTGTTTTGTTTAACTGTTTATTTTGCTCGGCGAGCACAGTCTCCTCCTTTTGTAAAAACATTTGCTTTAGTTTTGTTGTATTTAAAATAAAGACGGCGCAACCGCCATTGCACCCAACCTGCGGTATCCGGTTTCAGTTCCTGCTTCTGGCCTGACGTCATCACACACGCCATCCTGTCACAGGAACCCAAACAAAAAAAGAACACTGTAGGTACACAGCTCTATGTACTGATACAGCAGCACTAAAATAAATTTATATATTTAGGAATTAGCAAGAAAAGTAATACATTTAGTTGTAAGGCAGGAGCTGTATGGTATTTAATTTTCTTAAATGCGTTTTTGTTTTGGGTGTATGCACAATATTTTGGCTAATAAGGGATGCTGCAGAATCCTGATCCACACAGGAAGTTCGGAGAGTTGTGGGTGTGATGTTTTGGAGTGTCAATCAGAAGCTAGTGTAGCTCTTGCTGTGGCGTCGCTGTATAGGAGATAGCCACGGAATCAACTCATCTTCAGCCCTGCGACTCATAGAAACTGCTGTAAGAAAATCATGAGAAAATAAACCACCGGTGTTGAATTGACATTTCTCTCATTATTATTATTACCCTCTCCACGCTACACTGGTACGTATCCTCAAACACTGATCTGATCTGCGAGCTCAACAGCTTTCAGTTTAAAGTTGTAGGACTTCTTCTCAATCCTGATCAAGTTGTATCCTTAGAAATAAACTTCAATATACGCCTCCCTCAAATACCGCAATAAATAAATTGTGCCTTTCAAAAACCATAGTGCTTCTAATTACTGCCGCCCTTGAATAAACACTGCCCTTGAATAAGCGCTGCAGCTGTTTTTAGCACTTTAAAACAAACGCTGCAACATTAATTCAAAGTAATTCGGTATGTAAACATATTTATTGAAATACCATAGAAGGAAATCCTTACAATTTATATTATCCTTATATTATAAATAACCTTCCTTCCAGCCGTGGTCCGGTTCTGCCCATTCACTGGAACAATTCACTGGCAACTCAGCAACTCTGTGTAGAGGAAGTTATGATACTGACAGCATTTTGGCTTCAATATAGAGTCAGTATCATGTTGTAAACTTCAGTTGCTGGAACCAATATGGCGAACAAAGGGATGCAGTTTCCTAACCACTACGCCGTCATTTAGTTTTTTAAACCTGTATTTTCATTATACCAAACATGAACTCAATGCACTACACTGGCTGACAGCTTACAATTCCTGGGGACACTATCATCAAGTCCAACAGATTTAAACTCTGGTCCGGCTCATTGTAAGTTTTTTGTGGGGTCAATTGAAACCATGGCGTGGTTTACATGCAGATTAGAAACTCAAATGTCTCTCTCTCCATTGCCGTTAGAATGTGATGTAGCACTTTAAAGGGTGGATAAATCACCTTCTCACACGAAAAGGCTATGCAAAGTGACTAAAAGTCCATTTTTTGTATGGAAACAAGTCCGAAAGCCGTACCATATGTTCACAAGATTTTAGCAGTTAAGATCCCAATAGATTTTAGCAGTGAAGATCCCATCTGTGACGTAACCTTGTGCAAAGTTCTATTTAAGCGATAGTGCCCGTCAATGAAGGCTCTACCGTGGAGTTATGCATCCCGAGCCAAAGGCTAAAGAAAATGATTTTTCAAATGATTTTCTTTAAAAAAAAAACAAAAAAAAAACACTAGATTTATCTGTAACTTTTAATGATTGATCGGTTACCCTTCCACTGAGAAGTTTTAGGAAAATAGTCCCAAAAATGTTCATAAAGGATCATATACATAATTAGAGGGAAAAAAAAGAACTTTATTGAACAAATAACTTTTTACTTGGCAGTAGTTTGTTTGTAGTTTATCTGGACAGTTGCAAATATCTGAATCGAGAAATATTACTACGTTGTGTCTCGGTTTGCGTGTCAAAAAGGTGAGACGACTTATTGATATAATAAGTAATATAATAGTATAATAGTACAGATACAAAGTTCTCATGTGGGACGCTGATAATAGTTTTTTGCAAAATGAGCCAGTATGGCAGAATGTAGTCAGACACTAGGGTATCATTAGAAAGATGGCAGGGAATAAGTTCAAACAGCAGCAGGTACCCTGCTAATCCTCTCTGGGGACCTCAGTAAGCAAGCGCATGGATTGTTACATTCATCTTTTAACTAGACAAATCATTCTGTGCTGCCAGTATTATTCAGATGTGAGTGATATTGAAGTCCTTTGTCATTTTTGCATGCTTTAAATAGCAGTTTGAAAAAAGGTCACTATCACTTTAAATGTAATGGGTTTTTTTTTCTACTTTTTATACTGGCAGTTTCTTTACAGCTCTGGGAGATGTTATGTTATACAAAACCTTGCATTGATGAAATGTACAAAAGCTAGTTATGTCAATGTGATATTTATCACCCACGATGAAAAATAAATTAGTGTGAAAATAAGGTCATGGATCATTCCAGGTTGATTTTCTTTTGACACCTAATGCAATGTCAGAACACTTTTTTTCATGGCTGCAAACCAGAGTGTGGAAATACTTGGGCCTCAGGGTTATACACTTGCATGTAAACTGTCCTTTTTTACACTTTATTATTTGGTGTAATGACACTGTTTTTACAGTATTGGCACTGGCTCGTAAGTAAAGCGAACAGTTCAATCTATATTGCCTTTGGCAATACATTTTAGCTGTGAAACATTTGCAATGTCAATTTTAAAGAGATGTTCTGCAATAGATAGCCACAAGGATTTGAACTGAATGTCTTAAGTGCAGCCTTAAGAAACTAGGAAAAAAAATATTTTTTTCCCCACAATATGCATTTTTTCATTTACAAGAAAACAAAAAAAGCCCAAAACAATAATAATAATAATCGAATAAATCCTAAATGTTCTCAGATGTTTGCTTTGGTAGATTTCTGGTTATTCCACAGATGTGGTTGTCACTGTTGCTAAAACTGGTAGGTATACAGTGTAATCACACTAAGTGCAATGCCAAACCTTTTGACAATTTGCTCATTTTTGCTGTCATCACAAAATAAGCGATACTATTTATTTATTTTATAGCTGTAAAGTTGATGGTAGTTGATAATGGCACATATCAGAATCGTGATACACAAGGCTTATATGGAATATATAATTTTAAAAGCAGCTTTTTTGTCTGCGTTGCACTGATTTCTAAAATCTGAGACACTATTTTTCAAATGTGTCAGACAAGACCCTAAGGGCTCAAAAGGCCATATGTCATTTATTGTAGCAGGTTTTAGTTTACTGTGTTTTCTTTGTTATACATAAACTGTGTAATCAATAGTGAATCACATGGCATGTTCATATATATATATATATATATATATATATATATATATATATATATATATATATATATAACTTTTTTTTATATGAATGTTGGCAAAATTTTACATTACATTCTGAACTGTGATGGTTGTATTTTAAAATGTTATTGTTAATAACACACAGCTGTTTTCTGCACTTTTAGTATTCACTAACATACTATGGTCTAGATTATCAAAGTTATTTACTCCAAATCATCATTAGCTGCTGTTTAAATGCACCCTTTCGGAACAAAATGTTTCAGAATCCTTTCTAAACGATTCTGAAACGCAAGTGTAAATACATGTGTCCCCTTAAACACATTAACATTTGCTGTGTGCCTGTATTTGATTTGTTTTGTTTTTTAACCTTTAACTATGCTGTAAAATAATTGACTTGTAGAAAAATAAAATCTTGTGCCAAAAGAATTGTCATCAGGTAATGGTCTTGATAGTGCATTTATGTGTTCCTGTCACCTAGGGCTGTCATAAATAGAATACTGATGGGACAATAATAGTAATTGTCACAGCTTTAATGGGAGATGAAGAGTCACAGTTGTTTCATTTTTTTTGTCAATGCCAAATAACACCATGGGCTTTTTTTTAATCCCAGTAATAACATCACATGTCAATTAGAACGGTGCTGTGCCAACCTTACTGGGATTAACATGGAGCCCAGTGTTTAGGAGAGTACAGTAAAAGTTGTTTTTTAAATGTATTTTAAAACATTTGTGCCAGGTCAACATGACAAAAACAAGAGTATTTACATCATGAATTGAAACATGCTAGGCAGGGTTTACTAAAAGCCTTTGCAGAAATAATGAACTTGCCTATGGCTATGACCATCGGATTTAATTGTTACATCCTATGTATATTGTTTAGTTTATTTATCCCCCAATTTAAATTGATTGAATGATGTTCAAATTAAAATCCTTTGAATCCTTAATTATTCTATTTTCAAAAGTGGTTGATCATAGTACTTTACGGGCCACAATACAGACTTTCGGATACTACCCTGCAAATATAATAATACTTCATTTTTTACCTGTTACCTGGATTTGCGTCATGGCTTTAAGCTGTAATGCAGTTTTCCATATGGTTTAATTTGTATGAGCAATACTGGCAATGTAATGCATATTGATGTTCCCAAATGGCTACATGCTAATTAAATGTGAGACGCATCACTGAACATCTAAAACAAAGTACTGTCGGACAGCTTAGAAGGCACGGAAATTAACTTCTAAATAAGGTTCAACAAAACAGCACACAAATCTGTATATACTATACACAGGTATGTCGAAAAATAAATTGTTGACAAGACTAAAACTAGAACGAAAATTAAGAAGCATGATAAAAAACAATATAAAATGTTAAATAATGATGGTCAAAATGAAAATGTTATATGAATAGTTTTCATCACTTGTTTAACTTTGTATAATTTGCAGAAAAACGATTTAACTGTAGCTGTAAAGTTAACGTTAGAGAGCCTTTGTTATCATTAATGAGTGTGAAATAGAACTGATCTGGAAATCAGAAAATTCCAATGACTAATGTGCATCGTCAAGTGATGCCGGGGGAAACAAGCTGCTAAAGTGATATATTCCTGCCATAGTTTCAATTTCGTTTGCTCTCAAAAATCATTGGAACACAATTTGATACAAGCTGCAAGTATCAAAGGCTCCAAGATCTCCGTCTGTGACAGCAACCCCTTAAGTTGATGAGACCCAGAGTTTACCGAGCGATCAGAGTGATGGGGAACCAGCTAGAAAGAGATTCAGGTTTTGGTCAAAGAAACTTGTAAATCCAGTGACGCCTGCTGCATGCTCCTGCGACCACGAGCTGGACTTGTATGCACAGTACCTTCAGCAAGGAAATTATTTTTGGCCACTTCTGGGGAGACCTTACCATTGGCAAGCGCAACAGGAAGAGATCAATTTTTCAATGCAGCGTGTTCTTGAAGATGGATAGGAGACTGTTCAAACCGACTCATGGACAAACATTTTTGCATTGGATACTATGCAGAACTAGAATTCTCAATTGCATGTGTACTTTTTGACAATCTTTATAATAATTAATAATATTTTGCTTGTTGCAAGATAACAGTGTCAAGGGAGACCATGAGGGATTCACAAGTCGTATGTTTTCAAGTTGACTAAAAGTAATAAAAACATAGGACTAGAATAAGACTAAAAAAACCACAGATCTCAATACTGTCACTCTAAATTTAAAAACCTTATTTTTTTGTGAAATGAATTTCACTGTAGTTTTATTGTATGTAACAGCATTATTAAGTGGGTCACAGTATTTAGTACACATACAGTAAGTTACAACTGCTAGTTACTTGATTTTTAGTTGATGAAATTTAGTGAATGCTGAACCAGAAAAGCATACATTTCAACTGACCTTTGTATAACCTAGGGATCCAAATACATGGACCGCTATGGAGTAAGTCACTATCAATTTAATGATGTTGTTTTACTTAATAACAATGACTGCTAAGGATACTTGCTAGGACACAGAGTAATGACATCACCGCTGTTCTGCATAGACGATATCTCCATGGGAAACATTTTCTCTTTGCAACAGTCAGATAAGGAGATTCTGCAGACAAAGAAACGTGGTTAAAACATACATTTATATTGCTTGAAAGAAAATGCAAGATTATAATATAATGCTGCCTGATATAAGAATAATAGTGTGTTCAAAATTTGTAAATGTACCCAACAAATTACAAAACATTTTTCAACAAATGTCTATAATGATTGTAGCAAAATAGTTTTATTCTGCAATTCTAGGATATGATAAATGCTGTGATGCATGTGTTTACTGGATGCCCAATATGAGCGATGGAGCAGTGATATTAACAGCTGAACCAAAAAAGGGTTACATATTTACAATTAATTAAATATTGGTTCCAAACATGCTTAGTTAGGTGCCAAGTTAGCTGGAAAGGTGAGAACCTAAAGTGCCATCTCCTGTGTTGCAACATATAAACCCCAATTTGGTGACAGCAGTTGGGACTATGATGAGAACCATAATTTCTAGACCAAGAAGTGCTGAGGTTTTTTTATAGCAAACATTTGTGTGTTGAGCAACCCAATCAACTAAGACTACATTTTTTTTTTTTGGTATTATTTCTCACAACCTTTTGTTTTGTATCTAATGACCAGGTTGCATGTTATAAATCAAACAGACTACTTCTCTGCTGTAAATGGCTAACAAAAGCTCATTTTTAAAACCACTACATATCCTGTCAAAAGTGTAATGAGCAAATCAATAACCTACTGATTGTTAGCTTGTTTGTACTAATATATATAAGCTGTTTATTTTAATGCAAATAGAGAAAAGGTCAGTTATCTAGCAGCACTTGGGACAGTGATATTTTGTTGCATTTTTTAGGTCTGTATAATGCGTTTCAAACCCTTTGCCTTTTATTCATATTACTCGAATTGAAGACTTATGGCCTTCTCTCATTCAATTTGCCTTAAAAAAAACACCCTGCATTTTGAAACCTGTTGTTACATTCAAGATAAACCCAACACTATCAAAATGTGCTATTTTTTGTTTATGTTTGATGGAACCCTGTTTTTTTACTGCTCAACAGGACAGGTTAAATTATGGTTAATATCTATTTTCATTTAAATGATAACAACATTATTGTCAATAAACAGTTAACAAGTAATGCTACACTAAAATGTATTGACATTTTATCTTTATCCTTTAAAAATGGTTTCCTGTGGTAAAATGTACGCAAACTTAACATGTAACATGACATGTAATATTTTATTTTTCATCTATCTTATTTAAAATTTCTAAATACATTAAAATAAATAAATATTCAAAATATGTCCAGAGAGCATGGTTTTCAAAAGGGGCAAGACTTTTTCCAAACAGTTTAAGGCTTAATGTACCCAAGAAATGTTATACAATACACTAAATTAATGAAAATGTGTGTGTCTTTCTGTCTGTTTGTCACATATTGCGCCTAAGAGAACACCCCTCAGAAAGCAAGCGAAGTGTTCTCTTTGCTGAAGTGTTCTTTAAGACGGAGTTGACCACCAGACACAATATGAATCAGTAAATAAATCAATATTTATTACTTGTCGTCCATCCATCAACATATGAAATGAGCAGTATAAGTAAGAGAAAAACAATAGGAAAGTGTATGTCAATAAACTATTATAATAAAGTAACTGTCAAACTAAATTAATACAGCACCACTACACACGTTAAACACAGCAGCAGCTCTAGATTGATTATGAATACCTGTACAGGAGCAATATTCAAGACATGCACAACATTATTTAACAGAATGGTGAAGCAACTCACCAGAACAAAAAACACCAAATTGCTCGGAAACTTATGTCTGATTCAGGTTTTTTTCAAGAGCTCGAACAATTTCCAACTTTTTGTAGCAAGAGAAACAGCAACGCATTTTGCTGTTTGTTTACATGCCATTTTATAGCGATGAGGTGCACTCGTGGAAATCAGAATACAAAATGAGGCAATGATATGACGGTGGTTTACACTGATTGGTGTGTCTTGAGGCACACCAATCAATGTGTCTCAAGACATTCTCGTGAAGACAAGTTTGATGATGATGAGTTATCAGGCTACAAAATAGTACTGTATCAGTTGTAAATGAATCGCTGGCAGTGCCAAAAAAAGTGTTCTTTTAAGCGAAGTTCCTGTTCCTTTAGGCCACAAGGGTGTTCTCTTAGGTGAAGTGTTCTCTTAGGAGGTGTTCCTATACATGGAGACTACTGTACCTGTAAATGTTCCCTTTACACATTACAGAGAGCTCAAGTACATTAATGTTAACTCTTCAGAACTGCCCAACTCCCAGAGGAGTGCAGTTAGGCAGAGAGAATTCATCCCTACCTAAATAGTAGCCAAAACACTGCATGGAAACATTGATTTACTTTCTAGATCATTTAGACCCTAATGGCTAAGAACAGCTAAAGTACTGTTTTTGTTTTTAGTCTTTCGGCCCAAATCGACAAAATTGTGTGACATTTTGACTGATTTGTCATAAACGAATACATGAGCGGATGAATTCTGAGTTGTACATTTTACTCAATAAACTGGTCAATTTTCTGTGCCAATATAATGAAGCAGTTCTCGTCATTTTTGTGCTTTACATTCTTGATACTGTCAGGATCTTCTTTGTAGATATGAATCCAGTGCTTGTGAAATGTTAAAAATGTCTGTAAGGGTGACATGTTGAGGCACATAACAGGAATTGGTTTGGGGATATTATTAGTACATACAAAGCACTAACGACAACAAAAAAATAATAAATACAGTACAGTAAGACCTGATATGAAATAAAGTAAGACCTGCTGTTAAGTGATTTTGTTGAAAAAAGGGAAGCACATTAAGCATGGTGGTATAGGAAGCTGTAGGAAATCCTACAGTACCAAAAAAGTGCTTATTTACAAACCTTTCATCTTTTGAATAGGTCTGTTTAATTGCAGCTTGTTATCCCTTTCATTCTTTGTCTCCAATCTCAGTTTTGTTAACAATGGTGTCCCTTATTTGCCTGTCAAAGGGGTTTCAAATTATGCATGTAAATGATCTTTGTTTGGTTTGTGGCTGATCTGCCATCTATTTTCAATGTATTCATGATACCCGTAACCCGACTATTGAGCATCCTGTTTTATTTTTCTTTGTCTAAAAACAAATTTTGGAAGAGCATACTTGAAACTCAGGGGATTAGAAAAAGTATACTCCTAGCTCAATTGTTCAAATTCAAGCTAGGTATACAGCACCATACAAAACCAATATGATGTAATGTTATCTTCCGTCTTTCTATAATACAATGCAATACTACTTAAAGACAACATATACTTTATATATTAACATTTAGATGAGTAAGTGGACATTATGATAATAAGTTGTGACATCAATTAAATATTCCAGCAGAGGACCGGCTCCCCTCCCCATTCCACCTCTACCTATGACTTCTTGGCGTGTCGTGGCAGCCACAAGGTCAGGTGGCTATCTCCTGTATCCATGGAGACACAGCGACATACCCCGTTCTAAAAGTATACTTATAGGTGGGACCGATAAAATGGCACCTGGTAGTGGGGGTGGTGGAAAGGCTACCACACCCAGTAATTCTGGGCCGGGACTGGCCAAACTACAAATTAATGGCAGCCCCGGTCACACACGTAAATGTGGCAGAAAAAAGAAAAGGGGAACCAATTTTCCCTTTATAACTGATTTGTTTTCCCCCACTTTTCGTCCTAGAAAAACAAAGAGAGAGCGAGACGGATCGAAAAATGGGAGGGAACATCAATGAGACAAGGTTGGGGTCTGGTGGGAGAAAGCTCAGCTGGTAGCAAATGCCAAACAAAGGGAGTCTGTATGCAGTGTGAACTCGGGTGAGGTTACTTGGCCATCCAGGGCAGAGGCTACTCCAGCCCCTCTCAATATACTGGACATGTGGGACCGAAGTGCGGACCTAGTGTGGGACCAGAAAAACGATCCCACACTGGTGCACACTTGGGGGCAGGTCCGGTCTATTAAAGGTAAGGATGTTGAAGGTGCTGGGTGGCTAGTTTGGGTGGCCACATTTCATTATCAAAGGGCAGTTATTATATAGAGTGAACCCTGTCACAGGCACAGGACAGCCTGTAACACAATTAATGATTCCCCAGTCTTATCGGACCGAGGTCATGAGGCTTGCGTATGATATCCCTTTTTCGGGACACCTCGGAGTAGTGCATCTGCAATAGCCAAACAACTAGTGCATATTATATCGAGGGTATCCCCAAAGAGATATTAACTGATCATGGAACTAACTTCTTGTCTCCAAGGTTACAGCAAGTATACAAAATACAAAAAAATCGTCCCATCCAAACCTCTGTTTATCATCCACTGATGGACGGTTTGGTGGAATGTTTCAATCAGACCCTAAAGCAGATGCTGAGATGTTTTGTGATCCAAGAGCAAACATTGGGCAATGCAACTTCCCTACCTCCTTTTCGCAGTGAGAGATGTGCTGCAGAGTTCGACAGGGTTATCCCCCTTCAAGCTCTTGTACGGCCGACAGCCTTGCGGCATTCTCGATTTGGTGAGAGAGGGGTGGGAGAAGCATAAAGGCTCGTCCAAAAATGTAGTGCAGCATGTGCTCCTACTGAGAGATCACCTGGATTTGGTTGGTCGATTGGCACAGGACAATCTAAAATCGGCTCAGCATCGGCAAGAGCAGCAGTACAATAAAAATGCACGCATTCTGACTTTTCAGCCAGGAGACAAGGTATTGCTGCTCCTTCCCACAATGGAATCGAAACTGTGTGCTAAATGGCAGGGGCCATATGAGGTGATTCGGGCTATAGGGAAGGTAAATTATGAAATTAGGCAGCCCGATCACTGTAATGAACGTGAAATTTATCATATCAATTTGTTGAAGCCCTGGCAGGCAAGTGAGGCCTTATTTATAGCCCCAAGTAAGGTAGAGGATGATTTAGGACCCTGTATAGAGGTCCCTAGCACCAGAGACATTCCGATGGGGGAACAGTTACTTCCAGATCAGAAAAGAGATCTGCGTAAGTTAATTGAGGATTTCAGGGATGTTTTCTGATTTGCATGGCAGGACAAACCGTGTTGAATATCCCATTATCACTTCCCCAGGGCTCACGGTTCGAGAGAGACCTTACCGGGTCCCTGAAAGTCGACGCAGTGGCATTAGCGAAGAGATGTGGGCGATGCTAGAACTTGGGGTGATTGTGCCTTCCAGGACCAAGTGGTGCAGTCCAATTATGATAGTCGCCAAAAAGGACGTGTAGATTTCCAGAATCTGCTTAGATTTCCAGAAGGTCAACACTATTGCCAAGTTCAATGCCTACCCCATGCTTCAAAGGGATATTGGCAGATCCCATTAACCTGCAGTTCACAAGAGAAAACTGCTTGTTCTACTCCTGATGGTCTGTTCCATTTTATAACCATGCTGTTTGGGCTACATGGTGTGCCCGCTGCCTTTCAGACTAATGGACCAGGTCTTACGCCCACATCGTATGCAGCAGCGTATATTGACGATGTGGTTATTTACAGCTCCACCTGGCAAGGGCATCTGGCTAGGATCATGGCCATCCTACAGTCTCTGAGGGTAGCCCGGCTGACAGCCAATTTGAGTAAATGTGCATTTTCCAAAGAAGAGACTCAGTATTTGGGATTTATTAAGGGAAATGGGCATGTGAAACCAGTAGCCACCAAAGTCCAGGCTTTGATGGACGCGGCAATCCCCAAAACCATGTCCCAGGTGAGGTCTCTACTGGGGTTGGCCGGTTATTACCAAAGATTTATTCCCGAGTATGCCACAGTGGTCAACCCCTTAGTAAAACTCACTAAAAAGTGTGCACCAAATTTAATTAAAAGGTCAGGAGAATGTCAGGGGGCGTTTTGATACTATTAAGCAGAGACTTTGCCAGGCCCCTACCCTATGACACCAGATTCATCCTCCACACCGACGCTTCAGATGTTGGTCTGGGGATGGTCTTGTCCCAACACATAGACGGAGTAGAACACCCCATCCTGTACCTCAGTAAAAAGATGTTACCCGGGAGCACAAAAGGAGTGTTTGGCCATTAAATGGACTACTCACTCTTTACGATATTACCTGCTGGGACATTCACTCGATTTCATCACAGACCACGTCCCACTCAAGCGGCTAAGGACAATGAAGGACAGCAATGCCCGGATAACTTGGTGGTATCTGGCATTGCAGCCCTTCATGTATCATATGATGCACCGTGCAGGGAAAGACCATCATAATGCTGATTTTTTTTTTCCCAGGAGGGGGATGTAATGGGGAAAGTAGATTCAGCCGAGTGTTCCTTCGGTGGCGGGATAGGTGACAGAGAAAGAATGAATCTTGGTTATAAATCTCCCTCCCGACCTGTGAGGGATTGGAGGAAAAGCGACTGCACTCACAAACTAAGGGGGGGGGGGTGGCTGAAGGTACAAAAGGAGATGTGGCAAAGCAAACTGTTCCTTTGTTATGGTTGCGAAAGAACCGCTGAAGAACCGTAAAATAACCATGAGTGTTTTACGTGTGTTTGTTTGTCATTGTTAGACGGCTAATACGATCCAGGAGCTGTTGCTAAAGGCCAGCACCAAACCTGGACAACACTGCACTACTGTTAACTATTAATTGTATTTCACCACTTGCACGTATAGCACTCACTTTGGACTTGTGATTGTGTTTGTTTTCTGTGTGTGTTTATACTGTTATTATTATTTCGGGACTGAACCTGGTGGTTTTAACTGTGCAGTACACATAGTTGTGTATTGCCAGTTACTATTATTTACAGTCGCCAAATGACCAGGATTATAAATAAAATGATTGTTTGGACTGTGAACTTTGTTCTTTGTTATTGTTTGAGCATTGCATCACCTCTACACCTGCACACTGCAAACCACTTTGCCACAGCATGTATGATGACTTTCAATTTCTCGGTTTGCAGTGTCAGATTCACATCTGCTCGTACTGCCACCAAAATGCCACTAATTGTAACATAATACATTAAAGTATTGGGTTTCTGATATTATTAGTCCCATATTATGCCCCTTATTGTACCAGTGTTTTTTTTTTTTTCTTTAATTATTATTATTTTTTTCTTTTTTTTATTTAGTCGTTGCCAATGTTTTTACCCCCGGTTTTCTCCACAATTTGGAATGCCCAATTATTGTTTTTTATCCCGGTTCACAGCTGCATCCCCCCAGGGACTTGTGAAAAGGAAGCTGAAACACAGATCTGAATGGCTCCACTGCAGACCCGCATGCGCCCTATCAGCCACAGGAGACGCTGATGCGTGGTGAACCATGAATTCCCCTGCTGACCTAACCCCTACACGGGCGGCGCTTGGCTAATTGTGTGCCGCCCCCTAGGAACCCACGGTCACGATTGGCAATGACATAGCCTGGATTCGAACCTGTGTTTTCCAAGCTATAGGGTGCATCCTGCACTCCACACGAAGCACCTTTACTGGATGCGCCACTCGGGAGCCCCAATTATTATTATTTCTATTTATTATTATAGCAGACGCCCTTACCCAGGGTGAAACATTTATCTTGGCTTTAAATAGCTCATTGTGATCCATTTAGATTTTCAGGTAGCCTGATGCAATGTTTCTATCTGAACCACACCATTGATGCTGAGAAGGGATCCTTAATGACAGCATCTGTTTTAAGCAGATCACAGTTCACTGAGCCTGCACATCAGTTAATTGTGGAGTGTCTAAAATAACTAATTCTTTTGCTCTTGTGCTGATATGTAATTGCTGGTCTTTACACCAGGTGCCAGGGCTAACCCCTGATAATTAGCCTCTTGTGAGAACATGAACACATTTAATGAAATATTAACAAGACCGTCACCTTTTTTTCTTTTGCTGACCACATTTTAATTACACGGTGGGCCTACAGACTTGCATGGTTGGAAGCCAGATCACAAGTGATTAATATAATTTCACGATTTCCCTTTGATTTTGTATTTTATTTATTTGTATTTAAATTATGAAACATTATCTTAGCATCTGCTCTCCTTGTTCTTTCACTCCTTTATTGCAGTCGGTATAACTATAAGTTAGACTGGGAAATCTGTTGCAGTACATTGTTGGCCAGATAACATGATGCATAAGTGTCTGATGCATAAAACAGGCCTTTTCACTTCCCAGGACAAATTTGTTTTGCAACCTTTGTGGGATTTATGGAATCATTTCAGAATCAAAACGTATTCTTTTTTACAAGCATTTGTTTAGAAAAATAAGTTTAGATTCAAAATAGATTATTTTTGCATTTCTTTTTAGTAAGCCAATGTTGATTAATCTATTTGCATTTCATTCACGCCTATTTGGGGGGGGGGGGGGGGGGGGGGTGGAAACAGAGCAAATGCATTTTGAACTTCTTTTGGTAATACAAGCATGCAAATATTTAGGTTCATGAAAAGGAGTGTGTGTTTAGAATTTTGCACACATTTCCTCATGGGAATTGTGTGAGAAACTTGCTACATATTACGATTCAGTTTTCTGGAAACAGTCCATTATATAACATAGCTAGGGTTTTTAGTTTTCAGATTTTATTTTTGATCACATGGTGTCATAAGAACATAAAGTTTACAAACGAGAGGAGGCCATTCAGCCCATCTTGCTCGTTTGGTTGTTATTAGCTTATTGATCCCAGAATCTCATCAAGCAGCTTCTTGAAGGATCCCAGGGTTTCAGCTTCAACAACATTACTGGGGAGCTGGTTCCAGACCCTCACAATTCTCTGTGTAAAAAAGTGCCTCCTATTTTCTGTTCTGAATGCCCCTTTATCTAATCTCCATTTGTGACCCCTGGTCCTTGTTTCTTTTTTCAAGTCAAAGAAGTCCCCTGGGTCGACATTGTCTGTACCTTTTAGGATTTTGAATGTTTGAATCAGATCGCTGCGTAGTCTTCTTTGTTCAAGACTGAATAGATTCAGTTCTTTTAGCCTGTCTGCATATGACATGCCTTTTAAACCCGGGATAATTCTAGTTGCTCTTCTTTGCACTCTTTCTAGAGCAGCAATATCCTTTTTGTAACGAGGTGACAAGAACTGAACACAATATTCTAGGTGAGGTCTTACTAATGCATTGTAAAGTTTTAACATTACTTCCCTTGATTTAAATTCAACACTTCTCACAATATATCCAAGCATCTTGTTGGCCTTTTTTATAGCTTCCCCACATTGTCTAGTTGAAGCAATTTCTGAGTCAACATAAACTCCTAGGTCTTTTTCATAGTTCCCTTCTTCAATTTCACTATCTCCCATATGATATTTATAATGCACATTTTTATTGCCCGCATGCAATACTTTACACTTTTCTCTATTAAATTTCATTTGCCATGTGTCTGCCCAGTTCTGAATGCTGCCTAGATCATTTTGAATGACCTTTGCTGCTGCAACAGTGTTTGCCACTCCTCCTATTTTTGTGTCGTCTGCAAATTTAACGAGTTTGCTTACTATACCAGAATCTAAATCATTAATATAGATTAGGAATAGCAGAGGACCTAATACTGATCCCTGTGGTACACCACTGGTTACCTTGCTCCATTTTGAGGTTTCTCCTCTAATCAGTACTTTTTGTTTTCTAGATGTTAACCACGCCTTAATCCATGTGCATGCATTTCCTTGAATCCCTACTGCGTTCAGTTTGAGAATTAATCATTAATGTGGGACTTTGTCAAAAGCTTTCTGGAAATCTAAATAAACCATGTCGTATGCTTTGCAATTACTCATTTTCAATGTTGCATCCTCAAAAAGTCAAGTAGGTTAGTTAGACATGATCTCCCTTTCCTAAAACCATGCTGACTGTCTCCCAGAATATTCTTACCATATAGGTAATTTTCCATTTTGGATCTTATTATAGTTTCCATAAGTTTACATATAATAGAAGTCAGGCTTATTGGTCTGTAGTTACCTGGTTCGGTTTTGTCTCCCTTTTTGTGGATCGGTATTATGTTTGCTATTTTCCAGTCTGTCGGTACAACCCCTGTGTCAAGAGACTGTTGCATGATCTTGGTTAGCGGTTTGTAAATAACTTCTTTCATTTCTTTGAGTACTGTTGGGAGGATCCCATCTGGCCCAGGGGATTTGTTTATTTTAAGAGCTCCTAGTCCCGTTAACACTTCTGCCTCTGTTATGCTTAAAATTGGATAGGAACAGGTCGACATGTGGGGCATGTTGTCCGTGTCCTCCTTTGTAAAAACCTGTGAAAAGTAATTATTTAATATATTTGCTATTTTTTTTTCTTCATCTATGATTTTGCCATTTGTGTCTCTTAGACATTTGACCTCCTCTTTGGATGTTCTCTTGCTGTCCTTTTAAAGTTATTTTGAGCCAACTCTGTTTCTTAATTAAACTCTTGGAAAAGTTTTGATTGTGAAACAAGATCATTTTTGTTTTTCCTCACATAACTTGAATTAAACTATAATTCTGTTTCATTGATATTGTAAAAAAAAAGGCAGCTCCTTGTTTTTAATTTAAACTGAACGCAAAAAGCAAGTAAAGTTAAATTGATTTCCCCCAATTTCAAATCTTAACGACTCGTTGCAAAATATTTTAGTAGTGGTTAGGGCTCTGGACTCTTGACCGGAGGGTCGTGGGTTCAATCCCAGGTGGGGGACACAGCTGCTGTACCCTTGAGCAAGGTACTTTACCTAGATTGCTCCAGTAAAAACCCAACTGTATAAATGGGTAATTGTATGTAAAAATAATGTGATATCTTGTAACAATTTTAGTCGCCCTGGATAAGGACGTCTGCTAAGGAATAAAATAATAATAATCATTTTATAACCTGTTTTGGAAATAATAGTTTTCTCTTAATTACAAATCAAATTAAATCAATTTAACTCAACTCACTTTTTGTGTTCGGTTTGAATTGAAAATAAAGAGCTGCCTTTTTTACATTATTAATGAAACAGAATCATAGTCTCCTTCAAGTTACAGGTGAAAAAACAAACGTGATCTTGTTCCACAATCAACACTTTTCATAGAGTTTAATTAAGAAACGGAGGCGGCTCAAAATGTAAAGGGACATCACATGATCAAAAATAAAAACCGAAAACTAACAGCCTCAAACAGCCTTGGAGGCTCTGGAAACAACATTTTTTGTTTTTGAAAATCTATAAAATTAATACAATTTTAATTTTGGAATTGTATATAGGAAGATAGAACACTACATTCGTGTTGGCGAAATGTGAGGAAATGCAGAACACAATTGCTAATATTTTAATTTAATATGGGTAGCCCTATTGGGGTTTTGTCTTAAATGCCAACATATCATGCAGTGATCTAGCAACAGCATGAAGAATGTATAGATATAAGCACAGGCAGGGGCTACTTTTCTCAGAAAAGTGTTAATTTCTGTCTTCTACACAAGGTCAGTACAATGGGACCCCTTAGTAGATACAGTAAATGGCCATTAAAGTGCCTGCTAACAAAAACAGCCCAGAGATGACACTGATCAGTTGTATCTAACTTTGTCTTTTCTTTCAGAATAAAGAACAAATTTTGGTATTTTGAATTCGGCACATCGGAAACCTTCTCCGCTACTTGCAAGAAGCTCCATGAATTTTTAGAAGTTGAGGTAAATACATTTGATCATATTATAGAATAAGCAAACTTAAATGCTAACTGGTGAAATACATATGGTTATAATTTATACATTATAAAGTGCCAATTTCAACACATACATTAACCGGTACATGTTTATGATCATGTAGTGTAATATTTTTTATATATGGACAACAATAGCGAGTGCAGACTGATTAAAAGAAGGAAATTAAACATATTCTGTGGAGGTATTTCTGTAAAGCTTAAAATGCTAAGAAATTGCCTTTTTGTACATTTCTCTTTTATTTTTGTTTATAATAGTGATTCTAAACTTTCTTGAAAATGATTTGCCATACTGAACAACCTCTAATTACTTGAATTAATAATTAATATAATTAGGGCTTCTGATTTTCAGTGCTTTATCCCTGACTTTTCTACTCTCCTTTAAGAATTCAAGTGATACCTGTTAAGCCATTCGTGTATCTCAATCACAACTGAGAAGTGTGTTAATAGTCGTATTGATTTACAGTTTTTTTTTTTTTTTCTGTGAAACAACTAAATGGACTTTCAATTGGCCAAGCCTTAATTTTTGATTAACAAGCAGAACATACAAACAAGATCGAAACATGTTAATAAGCGACTAATCTTTATTAAAGCTATAATGAAAAATAAAGTATTTTATGTTGGACACACTTTATTACAATCATTCTGCGTGACTACATTAATAAAGAGGAGTCGCTTCTGCTTTGAAATGAAAAAGTAAGACTTACGATTTAAAACCCATTTAGTTGTTTCATAGATTTGATTGAGATACACAAAAGGCTTAACAGGCATCAATTTAATTTTGGAAAAGTCGAACCGAAAATCAGAAGCCATAAATATAATGCATCCAAAATCTGAATGCTAAAATGTAAAACACTCAACCACATATGTGTGAACAGCACATTCCAGCATGCAGCACTTACACCCTTGAGAACCGTACTCAAAAGCGTTTTAATTAATCCAGCTCAAAGCGTCCACACTAAAGTAGCGTTTCATGTTTAGTCGGGTTTAATGCATACAACCACTATTAAAATAGTTTGGTTACAGTTTCTAGCAGCGCAATGGACTGTGGGACTTAAGATGATAGTATCCCACCATGCACTGTCTGTTTACAACCTTGCAAATATGAAGCCCGTGCCCACGGAAGTGCTTCTTAGCATGAACTTTATGGTTTTGTTTCTTAAAAGCACAAGGTACATTTTAACATAATGTGTGTGTTTCATTTTGAACTCTGAAGTTCTCCTTGACCGATTTTATCGCTCCAGATATCAATGTGCCTTAATTTCGGCATCTGATCACGTCGCTCCATGATCCACCTTTTTACAACAAGCCTCAGAAATTGTATACGGTCCAGCAGTATTGATAGTCATTCTCAACTCCTTCACCTGTTCTGAGTACTGTATTTGTAATGTCCACGCGCCAAAACATATCAGAAAGCATTCTGGGATATTGGAGGATGCACAAAAAATGTAGTTCGGTATTACAGTGTCCACACTTCTGACAAACCACACTACCTGATGCGATCTAATTTAGAACCGTACTCGAGAATACCCCTGAGGTGGACTCGAGTCCGGTTCTCGAGTACGATATTAAACACTGCGTACTGGAGACACTAACAGTTTTTAGCACTTTTAAGACGGTTTAAAGGCAACTAATTCTGGTTTAAAGGCATAGTGTGGACAGGGCCTTAGAAGAAGGACAGATTTTACTGAAAGGACATGTCTGTTTGTTAGTTTTATGGTAGAATATAAAGAAAATGTAATTTCAACAACATCACCCTATTTCAGGGTTTCCCAATCCTGGTCCTGGGGGACCCCTGTGTCTGCTGGTTTTCATGCCAGCTGAGTTCTCAATTACTTAACTGAACCCTAATTGAACTATTCATTAGCTTAATTACACCTTTTTAATTATTTTCAGCTTTTTAAACAGTTGGAGATTTCAAGTTAACGATACAATTTTATAAGTAACTTGAAATTGGCAACTTTTTAGGAGCTGAGAACAATTAAAAAGGTTGAATTAAGCACATTATTAGTTCAATTAAGGTTTTGATTAAGCAATTGAGAACTCAATTGGAATGAAAACCAGAAGACACAAGGGTCCCCTAGGACCAGGATTGGGAAACCCTGCCCTATTTATCTTTAGGTTTTTCAGAAGCTGAAATATTATCTTTAAAGTAATAGTCTATTATGTAAAAATAGCAACCAAAAAAACTACACCACCTAGGAGTCTGATGTCAAAATCAATGCACACTATGGAATTTTCCAATTCTTATGTGCTGCGAGAATGAATAATGTATCTCAAAAGCATTGTTTTTATTCAATTCAGTTTTTTATTCTGCCATTTAAATTAATTTGATATTTGTGTAGTTAATCGAACAGTAAAATAACGTAAAGTTTCAAAGGTAAGAAATAAATATTTGGTCTTGTAACACATGCCTTAGGAATGAATTTTAATTATCGTAGTGCTACCCTTATAAAAGTTCCCAACAGTACATTTGAACTGTAATTTTGCCGTTTTCCCATGGTTATACTATGCATTTATCAGTTTACCATGGATGGGCCATGTTTTTGAAAATGATTTACTACATATCTCTGGGCATTAAAATGCTTAGCCATGCTTTCACTTGCTTTGTCACACTTTGCTGTGGAAAACTTTAAGGGTACCGATATATTATTTTTTGCTAAATAATAAAATGAACAACCAATGAAATAAAGATGACAGATGTATTTTTTTTTGCATTAAATAATTGAACAAAGTTATCATAGTTTTTGTTAAATGTATTAGTTTGTCAATAGTACATTATTTTGTCAGTGTTCTAGTGGGAGGGGATGTTTTAATCATTATAAGCAGCTTGCTTATAGTGACCTCCTGAACTTTGGCTTTGAAGCGTAAGGAAGTTATTCTAAAGCTGGAGCAGCACTCCCATGGTAAAGTAAATGATCTAATTCGGGGAGACAGGGATCAAACCAGTGACGATGTGGTTGTTAATAATCAGAATAAAACAGCAGCTCTGGCAATTGAGGGAGTAATCAGGTTCGACAGAAAAGCTCAGTGACTTTATGGCATGTAGTGAGTCATACATCTTTCTCCTACTGCTCATCACTTACAGTATATTACTAAGACATTCAAATAGATTTAAAAATGTAATCATTATTTTTTTCATTCAAATCTTTGCATTACAAATACAGTACAATACGCTATCCTTCAACAAGTATGTTGGCAGGTGTTGAAATCTGAGTCCCAATACATGTTGGAAGGGAGTGTCGAGATGTGAAAGCAAGTTCCAACAGCCATTAAAAATTATTTTCTTTAACTTGATTTGTCAGCAGCAGACTCTAATGGGTAGTAAACGACATGTGAATGATGTCTTTCAAACTACATTTTGGTTCTATATCAATCTACAGACAACTTTGGCGAACACACAAACCTCAAATTACTGCCTGTTCTTCAATCAATAGCCAACAAATGAGCCAGATGGAACAAAAACAATGAAAGAGTGGGATAGCTTTGTGTGCAAGTATGGATAATTCCCATGACACCTCATCTCTGAGTTAATTGTATTGAAGACAAAATAAATGAAAAAAAAAAAAAACAGTAGAAAATATACTGGTATATGCAATTCTGAATCTTGGGCAACATTTTCAAATGTATGAATGGTTAAGTAAACCCACATAATAATACTTCCCCAGTCTACCTTTTATTTTGTACCAAGTGTAGTCAAGCAAATTACTTTTTAACAGTTTTATATAAAGGGAAAATTATTAAATGAAACCACTGCATAAAGGCTCAATTTTACAAGTTTTGAAACCACATAGCTGGGCACTGAGGAATACTCAGATAATTAACTCATTGAACTACCTGCTGTGTTTTATATTGAGTGATAATAGAATCCGGCCCCATCCCATCTTCATAACACTATAACTCGTTTAAATAACAGTAAGTGCAGGAGACCTCAGACCCCCATTAATTATCAGCAGGGGTATACCAAAGGTATTAGATTGCATATTTATTATTTCTTTAAACTGTAACATAGTTAAATATGAATCAAGATAAGGATGCCATAAATTAGGAAGGTTTCAGAAGCTGCGGGTCGTGGCTTGTAGAGGACCACCTCCTGTTTTGACATTTCTTACTTGTCATAGATCAAATTATTTTAATTTAGGCTGTAAATTATAAGGAATAAATGTTTCTTGGTGGGAATTCCCTATGGTAATCTGACTTTTGTTGCTACTGCTGCTTGTCAGTCTGCAAGAGATATAATATGCATGCAAATAAGGTTAAAAATATGTACCATCTAATTATCCAACCAATAAATTCTACTTGAGGACAGTGGGAGGCCTGATACCCAGTGTGTGTTTGATTCGTTGAGACCTGCAGTGTATTTACATAAGATTATTTTTAATTATGAAATTAATTTCTTTCTGTGTTTGACACATCATCATAATATATGTAAAAATGCACAATTAATACGTACAATTAGATGAACTGCCTAGGAAATTTGAATGCTTTCATTAAAAGTGAAATAAGAGTGCTATGATTGGCCAATAGGTCTATCAGTTCTAAATAAAGATCTGCCACCTATTGTCGGATCAGAGTTGTCATTTCAAATCATGGTGCTGCTAAGTATGTGTTGGGCTCACTCAGTTTTAAGTAAACAATAGGCTCAGAATTGGCTGAAATGCAGGTCAGACAATAACCCAGTATTTAGTTTCCATTGAGTTTTCAGAAGCCTGCCTACTGTGTAAAACAACTCTTACTTCACCTGCCTTCATTTTAGGGTATGATGCTATTCTAAAAAGGATAGAGCTGATAACATAGCAAAAGTGCAGTGGTTGATTACTTGGTTTGTATGTCATGAACTTGAGTTTATCAAATTGCAAGGAAAGAGAGAACTATATATAATCTCAACAAGTGTTCCAATCTGTACAAATATATCCCCATACTGGCACAGCTTGGAACTTTTAGTACAAATCTGACTGATTCACTTGACATCAAATTCACTTTGGTAGGGTGGTGGCTCCATTTTTTAAGCACAATAACAAACTCTGTAGTGTTCAAATGTGGTCAAGCGTTAGCCTGCAAGCCTAGGCTGTTTAACAGTACTCGACTTTTCCTCATGCCAAACAACACCCCTAGGTGTGCAGATAATGGAACACATTTGAACACTGTCATGTGTTGTTGCTTTCTTATTAATTTACATGTATTACATGATATACACAATTTGTTACAACACCTTACGTTTGCTACAGTACCCTAAATAAGTCTTCCTAGTTCAGTTAAATACAGATTAATGACTTAAAAAAACCTCTAAGGTAAAAAGTTGAAAACATTTGGGTGTCAAAAATGAGTCAAAACATTTGTCTACTTGCACATCAAACTTGCAAGAAGCTACCTTTTAAGTGAGCTAAGTTGAATGCAATAGGTAACTAGTTACCGTAACCTTGTAGCCAGTGGTGTAGTATACAGTACACAGTTACGGTACTATTTTCTATTGGCAGTTCAGACATCATCGCTCTGCCACTGACACACATATACATAAAGTAAAGCATACTGAAAAGTTGGAGAACAACACTTTGTGGAAATACTTTAGATAAATGAATGACCTTTTATATGTGTTACTAGAAGTCCAGCATACAAGTAAAATGTGAATTTGTTCTGGTACCTTCAGATTTAGGAGTACACCACTGCTTGAAGCTGATTACACTATGTAACACAATTTTTGTTCCTGGGTAGTAAGTGTTATTTCCTAATTGCTTATGCCTCAAAAGTATAGAAAATGGCTATTATTCCCCACAAACTTTGCTTTTGTGACCAGGACAGTGATATTTTGAAATGTACCTATTTCCAATGAGAAAACGGGCGAATTTGTATCTTTTCGTTCACATAAAGTCAGAAAAAAACAACATATGAATCCAAATTAACATGTATTTATACTAAAGTAATACAAAAATGACTACAAAAGATTTAGAATTGAGTAGTTTTTCGAGATTTACAATTATACTGTAAATCACTTTCACGAATCAGCTCCCAAATGTAGTCTCCCATCATGTTCTCGTTATACTGTCCGTGGTAGCGGCGTTCAAAGTCCAGTATATCCTGGTGGAAGCGCTCGCCTTGCTCCTCCGAGTACGCTCCCATGTTCTCCTTGAATTTATCAAGATGAGCATCAAGGATATGGACTTTGAGGGACATCCTACAGCCCACTGTGCCGTTGTTCTTCACCAGAGTCTCAACCAGCTCCACATAGTTTTCGGCCTTCTGATTGCCCAGGAAGCCCCGAACCACTGCGACAAAGCTGTTCCAAGCCGCTTTCTCCTTACTAGTGAGCTTCTTGGGGAATTCATTGCACTCCAGGATCTTCTTTATCTGTGGTTCGACAAAGACACCGGCTTTGACCTTTGCCTCAGACAGCTTAGGGAAGAAGTCTTGAAGGTACTTGAAGGCTGCCGACTCCTTATCTAGAGCTCTGACAAATTGTTTCATAAGGCCCAATTTGATGTGCAGTGGTGGCATCAGCACCTTCCGGGGGTCCACCAGTGGCTCCCACTTGGCGTTGTTCCTCCCCACAGAGAACTCGGTCCGCTGTGGCCAGCCCCGCCTGTGGTAGTGCGCCTTGGTGTCCCTGCTGTCCCAAAGGCAAAGATAGCAGGGAAACTTGGTAAAACCACCTTGGAGACCCATCAGGAATGCCACCATTTTGAAGTCTCCTATGACCTTGATGCCATCTCAGAAAAATGCAGATATGTATCCACTTAGGCAGCTGGAACTAAACTGAACTGGTGGGCTTAAGGCCCCTGTATTTATACTACTATTTATATTACTGGAAAGTTCTAGAAAGTTCTAGAAGTTACTCCAAGTTTACTCAGCACTGAATCTATCTGGAATGTTCTGGAAAATAGGTAAATTTCAAAATATCACTGTCCTGGTCACAAAAGCAAAGTTTGTGGGGAATAATAGCCATTTTCTATACTTTTGAGGAATAAGCAATTAGGAATTAACACTTACTACCCAGGAACCAAAAAAAAAAAAAATTGTTACACAGTGTTATCTTTGACTTGGTACAACAATCTACTTCCAGATGTTCACACATCGTAACTTGTAAAAACAAGCTACAGTAATTACAAAACAATACAAAATGACATGTGTTTATGTTTTTTATATATACTGGGTGCAAACAGAAAGATAGTATTAGGGAAAATTCAGTCGTGTGCATTTACTGGAATACTTAGAAGCATAAATGAAAATGACCAGTTCCTTAAAAATAGTTTTGACACAATTCAATAACAATAGTTTTGGATACTGAAGGTGTGGCTGAAAATGACTGATTTTAACTTTGGAACTGTAGAGGGACCTGAGAAGGTAAATATGGATGAAAGGCAGGAGGTGAGTGGGGACTGGGTATGAAGAGAAGGCCGACACCAAGCCACCAACATAGAGAGGAGATTGATCAAGCTAATAGATTCCAAGCACTGAGCAATGACAACCTAGTGCTGGATGAAAACAGGTGAGGTGTTGTTAGTAGGTGATTTATATATATACACTATGTCAACAGTGATTCTAGCCATAAAGAGCCTGTAATAGGGTTGTTACCTGCCTCCCTGGAGCAAAAGTAAAAGACATTGAATCAAGAGTGCACAGTCTGTGGTCATTGTACATGCTGGTACAAATGACATAAGGAACAGAAAATCTGAGATTCTGAAAGAGGATTTGAAATCATTAACAAGACAGCTGAAAAAGTTAGGACTAACTATGTGTTGGTGGTGGTGGGGATGAAGTATTCAGGAGAATTAGGGCCTTAAATACTTGGCTGGCTGGTTGGTTTGTGCAAGAAGGGCTGGGATTTATAAACAACTGGGATTGCTTTTGGAAAAGAAAGAGATATTATAGGAAAGATGGACTGCACCTAAATAGGTCAGGGGCAAGCAGGCTAGCTGATAACATCAAACACCACCTAGCAAGGTATTTAAACTAGGAACTGGGGAGGGGAGGGAATCTAAAGAGGCATGTAAAATTCAGGTTAAAGTATCCTGCCATTCCTGCTACCCGCTGAGTAAACACAGAGGTGTATGCTACAGTAACCTTTGTCAAATTCCTATTACCCCTGCTCAATCACATGCTCTTGATTGGACCAATTTACACCTAGGTTTATTTAATGTCAAGTCTCTGTCTAATAAGGCTCTGTTAATTAGTGATTTTGTTCAGGATTACAACATTGATATTCTCTCTTTAACTGAAACATGGCTTGGACCGAGTGACAATGTCTCCCTGATTGAGGCTTCTCCACCTAACTATTCTTTTTTCCAGAAAGCTCGCTCTACTGGGCAGAGAGGTGGACTTGCTACTGTTTTCCGTAGTGAACTCAGAATCAAACAGGAAATTGTTGAAGGTTATTCATCATTTGAAGTTTTAACCTTGACATTAAACAGTCCATTACCTGTTCATATTGTAATTATTTATCGACCACCTAAGTCAAACCCATTATTTCTGACTGAATTTGGGGATCTGCTATCTATATTGACAGTCAAATATGATAGGTTTCTTTTATTGGGTGATTTTAACCTTCATGATGACTTTGATTTTGATTCTAACTCCTTGGAATTTGAGGCTACTGGATTCCTTAGATCAGGGGTTCTCAACCGGGAGGTTTCAAGGGGTCCTCCAAAAATAAATCACAGAATGTGTTATTTTCCCTGCATGCTTATAGACATGCTGAAACCTATTAGCTTCAGCATGTCATAAGCATTCACAGAAATGAACGTGTTCTCAGGTTACGTAACACGTTCTCGGGTTAGATATGGTGTAATAGAGCTATTTCAGTGGGAGCATGACAGATTACAAAGCAGAGGAAAAATTGTTGGAAACATACACAATAAATACCAGATATGGATACATTTTTAATTCGACCATCAGCATCAAACCAACAAAACCCACAGAATGATGATACAGAACAAGTTCAACCGTAAGGGCTGAAGAACAGCGAGGAGGTGGTGTTGTGAGTAAAAAACATAAAGCCGTTATTAACCGTGCAAAATTAGGGAAATACAAAGACAGCTACTTGAATTTCAGTTTTATTTGTACTGGAAGTGGAGATATACCTGAACCGCAGTGTGTAATTTGTGCACAAGTACTGTCCAATGAATGTTTGAAACCCTCCAAATTACAGAGACATTAAATTACCAATCATGAAATATATAAAAACAAGCAACATTTATTTTTTGAGCGAAAGGCTAAGGAACTGCTTCATACTGAAGCTGTAATGAAAGCCATAACTGCCATGGATAAAAAGCTTGTAGTGTCATCGTACATAGTGGTGCAGAAAATTGCTAAAGCAAAAAAATTGCATACGATTGCTGAAGAGTTGATAATGCCGTGTGCCACTGAAATTGTAAAGGAAATGTTTGGAGAGCAGAAGGCCAAGAAACTGGCAAAAATACCAATGTCAAACGATGGAGATAGTTTCGCAGTGCATTGATTGGCTCATTAACATTCCATCAGACAGCTCCCTCAGAACCAAGTTCAGTGAAATGCGGCTGGAGACATTTTGGTGGGAGTGCTCCGATGAATACAGCACTGCTTCTTCAGCAGCACTGAAAGTGCTGGCCCATTCAGTACAACCTACTTATGCGAAACCAGATTTTCAGCCATGACATCGATGAAAACAAAGTACCGAACCAGGATGAACATTGATACAACTCGTAAGATGAAATATGAGGGTCGTAAACTAGAATAGAGATGGCGGGAATCTAAATTGCCTGTTCATTACATCGCGTGGAAGGGCCACCTGGTTAAATATAGGAAGGCTCTGGCGTTGGCGAGATCATCATATTATTCTGATTTAATTGAAACAAATACAAATAATCCTAGATTTATTTTTGCTACCCTAGATAAATGAATTAATCCTTCCCCTAATAGTCCTATCCTTGACATTGGCTCTTCTCACAGCTGCAATGACTGCTTACATTTCTTTAAAAAGAAAATACTAGACATCAGAAATGAGATTCCACAGACCCCTTCTATTTTACCAACTACACCTATTAAGGCTACTATGGGGGCTTTTTCTTTGATTACTTTACAGGAACTGACAGAGCTAGTTCAACATATGAGAGCTACTACATGCTCTCTTGATCCTATTCCTACAAAGCTATTAAAAGATGTTTTTGGTGTTATTAATACCCACATTTTAAAAATTATAAATGGTTCACTTTACTCCGGTATAGTTCCCTCAGCACTTAAGGTAGCTGTGGTAAAGTCTATGCTTAAGAAACACAATTTGGACCCTAAAGTCCTCAATAACTATAGGCCAATCTCCAACCTACCATTCTTAGATAAGGTTCTAGAGAGAGTTGTTGCAATTCAGTTACAAGAATTTGTAACTCTTAACGGTATATTTGAGAAGTTTCAGTCTGGTTTTCGTGCTGCACATAGCACCGAGACAGCCCTTGTCATAGTTGTGAATGATCTGCTGATAAGCTCTGACTCAGGCTTTCCATCAGTTTTAATTCTTCTAGAGCTAAGTGCTGCCTTTGATACTGTTGACCATTCCATCCTGAATCGTCTTGAAAGGACGGTGGGACTGTCTGGCCTTGTCCTGTCCTGGTTCAAATCTTATCTTTCTGATAGGCTTCAATTCATCTCTATTGGGGAGGTAAAATCGGCATTATCAGAAGTTGTCTGTGGTTATTCCATAGGGCTCCATTCTAGGTCCCTTGTTGTTTTCGTTATATATGCTACCATTAGGTGACATTATCCGCAGACACGGAGTGAACTTCCATTGCTATGCTGATGATACCCAGCTGTATTTGTCCCTAAAGCCAGGAATTTCTTCTGCCTGGGTGTTATTAGCTACTTGCCTTACAGACATCAAGCATTGGCTGTCACAGAATTTTCTAATGTTGAGTTCAGATAAAACAGAGGTTATGCTAGTGGGCTCACAGAACCAACTAAAAGTAAATGTGGGATTACATGAACTCGACCCGTGCAGTCTCTTATCAAAACTTAAACTAGAAATGTAAGAGTTTGGGGGTCATCTTTGATTCTGATCTATCATTTGAGACTAGGGAAGTTACTAAAGTATCTTTTTACCATTTGAGAAATATAGCCAAACTTAGACCAATTATTTCCGTATGTGATGCCGAGAGACTAATGCATGCCTTTGTCTCATCTAGAATTGAGTATTGTAATGCACTTTTTTCTGGTATCCCAAAATGTGTGGTATCCCGCTTGCAGCTTGTTCAGAATACCACCACTAGAATTCTGACTAAAACCAGGAAAAGTGAACATATTACCCCATGTTTTGGCCTCTTTACACTGGCTCCCTGTGCAGTATAGAACTGATTTTAAGATTTTGTTGTTAACTTACAAGGCCCTGAATGGATTAGCACCAAGTTATTTGCAGGAGTTACTGACCCCGTATCTTGCAAACAAAACTCTGAGATCACAGGATGCGGGGCTGCTGGTTATTCCTAGGGTCAACAAAAGCAACACAGGAGGTAGGGCTTTTTCTTGTGGAGCGCCTAAATTATGGAATGCCTTTGTTTGTCAGGGAAGCAGGGACCGTTACAGTTTTCAGACTAAAAACGCACTTTTATAAAATGGCTTTCTTCTCTTACTGGGTTTTAATGTAACTTTAAAATTGCTGCTTTTGTATTATGTGTGTACTGTTATTTAAGAATGTTATTTAAATGGTCTGATTGTGGCAGTTGTATGTGTGACATGCTATACAAATGTACTGTGGTTTGTTCTTTTTTCTGCTATGTACTGTACAGTGCTTTGCAATGCTTTTGTATAAAAAACGCTAAAAAATGCAATAAATAAATAAATAAATAAATAAAAGATTGTTTTTGTTTGTATTTCTATGTGCAGTGTGATGGAATCCAGCTTGATTTCAGCAATATTTCCCTGGAAGGAATTGCCATCCTGAACATCCCAAGTATGCATGGAGGGTCAAACCTGTGGGGAGAGACCAGGAAGAGGCGAAGCCATCGACGGGCTGGGAAAAAAATGATGGACAAAAGAACCACTGTGGTTGATGCCAAAGAGCTGATGTTCACTGTTCAAGGTAAAGAGTTTTATACAGTTATAAGGTACATGCCAAGAGCATACATTATTTATGTCATCTGAGTTTGCTGACTGGAGGAAGAGTTCAATCAGAATGTACGTCTACGTTATTATTTTTTTTATTTATTTTTTTTACAAATCAATGGCTCAATTCAATCAAACTTCAATGCGGCATCATTCTCTGGTGTTACCTATAGGTCTACTGCTCTTTAGGATCATTTTACATAATATTGGCAATTGTCAAGACTGCCACATTTACATTGTTTTTTTGGTAACATTTAATACTAAGAAAAACATAATATACTCTTCCAGTAAGTTAGAAAAGATAAGTCAAATATAGAGGATTGTTATTTACACACAGGTGCTTCTATGGTTTAGTCCAAGTGCATTCACAAAAACACATGGCTAATTTACATAGTACATGATGTAACACACACCAGCTGTCACTTTTACATTCATCTGGCATTCAGCAAATCCACAAGTTATTTGCACCAACTATAAAAACAGCAAAAAATACTGCTTTGGCAAAAGGACTACTTTAGATTATGCAAAAGATGTTAAGAAGGAGAATAAGGTAATCCCACTAAGAATAAAAGGAAACAACAAATATGATGTTTGCTTCTTATGCCTAACCCATTCACTTAACAAAGGGATACTTTTTAGAGCAGTCTTTCTCTCCTAGTGGGCCATAGGCTGCTTCATTAGTCAGTTGTAGAATTTGGATATGAACAGAAACAAGGCTGCCTCAGCATAAGGACTTAGTGCCCAAATTCTTAATTGGATTTTAAACACATTTAGGTTTGTGTAGAACATGAATACCTAACTTGGGCACGGTTCAAGTTATGTTAAAGAAACAGACTGGCCTCAGTCCTTTGTTAGGAGAGGGAATGACTGAGCCTTCTCTGCTGTCCCTTATCCAATCACACTCATCTGCTCTTGCCAAAACTAGACAACTGCTGAGGAGCGTGCTCTATAAGAACCAGAGCAGTGTCATCATTCACTTTTGCCACTTTTGTTCTGTGGTAATAAGCAGCTGTGCAAAGGTAACTAAGAGTTAATTGCTTTTTTGGCACTGTGTTATGTTTACGTGTCAGTTGAACTATGAAGATCACATACAGACGTGCTCAAATTAGTTGGTACCCTTACAGCTCACTGAAATAATGCTTCATTCCTCCTGAAAAGTGATGAAATTAAAAGCTATTTTATCATGTATACTTGCATGCCTTTGGTATGTCATAGAATAAAGCAAAGAAGCTGTGAAAAGAGATGAATTATTGCTTATTCTACAAAGATATTCTAAAATGGCCTGGACACATTTGTTGGTACCCCTTAGAAAAGATAATAAATAATTGGATTATAGTGATATTTCAAACTAATTAGTTTCTTTAATTAGTATCACACATGTCTCCAATCTTGTAATCAGTCATTCAGCCTATTTAAATGGAGAAAAGTAGTCACTGTGCTGTTTGGTATCATTGTGTGCACCACACTGAACATGGACCACAGAAAGCAAAGGAGAGAGTTGTCTGAGGAGATCAGAAAGAAATTAATAGACAAGCATGGTAAAGGTAAAGGCTACAAGACCATCTCCAAGCAGCTTGATGTTACTGTGACAACAGTTGCAAATATTATTAAGAAGTTTAAGGTCCATGGAACTGTAGCCAACCTCCCTGGGCGCGGCCGCAAGAGGAAAATCGACCCCAGATTGAACAGAAGGATAGTGCAAATGGTAGAAAAAGAACCAAGGATAACTGCCAAAGAGATACAAGCTGAACTCCAAGGTGAAGGTACGTCAGTTTCTGATCGCACCATCCGTCGCTTTTTGAGCGAAAGTGGGCTCCATGGATGAAGACCCAGGAGGACTCCACTTTTGAAAGAAAAACATAAAAAAGCCAGACTGGAATTTGCTAAAATGCATATTGACAAGCCACAATCCTTCTGGGAGAATGTCCTTTGGACAGATGAGTCAAAACTGGAGCTTTTTGGCAAGTCACATCAGCTCAGTGTTCACAGACGAAAAAATGAAGCTTTCAAAGGAAAAAACACCATACCTACAGTGAAACATGGAGGAGGCTTGGTTATGTTTTGGGGCTGCTTTGCTGCGCCTGGCACAGGGTGCCTTGAATCTGTGCAGGGCACAATGAAATCTCAAGACTATCAAGGCATTCTGGAGCGAAATGTACTGCCCAGTGTCAGAAAGCTCTGTCTCAGTCGAAGGTCATGGGTCCTCCAACAGGATAATGACCCAAAACACACAGCTAAAAGCACCCAAGAATGGATAAGAACAAAACATTGGACTATTCTGAAGTGGCCTTCTATGAGTCCTGATCTGAATCCTATCGAACATCTATGGAAAGAGCTGAAACTTGCAGTCTGGAGGAGGCACCCATCAAACCTGAGACAGCTGGAGCAGTTTGCTCAGGAAGAGTGGGCCAAACTACCTGTTAACAGGTGCAGAAGTCTCATTGAGAGCTACAGAAAACGTTTGATTGCAGTGATTGCCTCTAAAGGTTGTGCAACAAAATATTAGGTTAGCGGTCCCATCATTTTTGTCCATGCCATTTTCATTTGTTTTATTATTTACAATATAATGTTGAATAAAAAATCAAAAGCAAAGTCTGATTTCTATTAAATATGGAATAAACAATGGTAGATGCCAATTACTTTTGTCAGTTTCAAGTTATTTCAGAGAAAATTGTGCATTCTTCGTTTTTTGTGGAGGGGTACCAACAAATTTGAGCACGTCTGTATATACTTGTAAAAAAAAAGATATATACCGGTAGCTGGAAGTAGTAATGTAATCTAGATTAGTGCAATATATTTAAATACAGCTCATGTCTAAAGCTTTATATTTTGCTCTAACCGAGAATCCCAGTAAAATGCAGTCTCACATTATAACTAAAAGTAAATATAGAGGACATTCTGTCAGTGTATGTAGGAATGTGGAGAGTTAATTCCTAGAGGATGATGAGTTCTGTATCAAGAGGAATTGAGCTGTTTTTGAAAGATGAAGAATCTTCTCACTCATGCAAAGCTTTATACATTTGAATCTTAAATGTTGTTTTATTAACAGAAGCTAATTTTACAACACACCACTGTATTAGCCAAGACAAACTAAAATTAAAACATCTGGAGTGTGGAAGCTTCATTATGTATTGCTGTTGCAGAGGAACCCTTTAAACTATATATGTGTCCTTATCTTTGATGTTTCACTGTCTTGCCTCCATGTTGATTCGTTTTCACCCTGCTGGTAGCAGTTGAGTATTCTTTTCCTAATTAACACTTGTTTTTTTTTTTGGTTTAGAGATACTGTGGAAGCTGAAGACAGTGTTTCATTTAAATGACACAACATAGTGTTACAGCTAGGCATGATGCAAAACAGATATCTGTACTGGATATATATATATATATACCATTTAAACCTACTGCTTGTTCTAAAATAAACACCCAGATAAAACATGTTACAATTACAGTACAAACTAATAGCGAGGCACACGGAGGGATAATCAAAGCCAGTGTATAAGCATGTATAACCTAGCACTAGTGTATGCTCTGTTCAGCAGTGCCATTTCATTGAAGACTACAATATACACACATTCACACTAATATACAAAATGGAGAATGAATGAGAATTGAAACAATCTTTTAACGCCTTTGACCTGAAACAATCTCTTACCGCTCTTGACTTAAATGTGTAAAAGGTACCGGGACTAGTCTTTGCACCAGGCTAATGAATTCTCGATGTTGGCATCTGAAGTGCTGCCACAGTCGTCTCTGGAAAATACTGCCGTTTCTCAGGAAGCAAAAGACAGGGATGTAGGCCTAAACTTTTTGAAATAGTTTACCAAGTTTTTTTTTTTTCCTCCTCACTGTCAGCACTCTGATTGATGTGTAGAGCACTGGAAACATTGTGCAATTCATATAGAACAATTTGGGGGTTGAAATTGGGAGTCAGGGACACTGACTTCCAATTTCAGGACAGTCCCGTCGAAAGTGGGTACATTCCTTTGTCACAACATATAAGCTCACACAAAACATTTATAATTGTTAATTTATTTGGTGAATAACAACAGTAACAATTTAGAAAAGCAGCAGCTTCCATTAAAAAGATCTTTACCGGTAAGGGGGTATGCATAATCACCAGCTGGTTTATTTGTCCATCTTTTCCTCATTCTGTATCTCACTTTTTCTGTTTATACATACTGATAGCTCATATTTACAGCTGGGGTTGTATGTTCCAACAGACAAGTTCAGATAGGAACATTTTAGAAGCCACAGATAAACAAAAATAATTAGTTTATATATATATATATGACAGATTAATAATGGTTTAAAAGCAGCTTCTCACATATGAATAATTTACCAGTGAAAGAGCACATTACTTTTTTATGTCACTTTCTCACACTGTCAAAAAGCTGGTAATGTTATTTGTAGGCCCCTGTGCACAGGTCTGTCTAATACAAACAGACAGAACAGATCTAATATAGTTAGTTCTTCTAAGGTACTGCACTGTGTTGGAAACTACATATATTTACACTGCCAGAATTTTCAATGGTAGCACTAATTAACTCTGAACAATTTTGAGTCCAGGTTATTTAAAAAATGGTTAATGAAATAATATAAAACAATATTTGGTGCTATGGAAATGTACAGAGCATTAGTCTTGATGTACCAGCATCTCTACTATCCTGTTAAGTTGACTAACACACAAGTAATGCAAACTGATACTGGCTGTTATTTTTTTCAACTTGTTTGTAACCTTGCAACAGAGGTTGGTTGCTTAGTTTAGAACAAGGTTGAACTTTTGAGTGTTATTGAAAACACTAGCTGGGCTTATATTATTATATACTGAAATATCTGCTGAATCAAAGTACATGTTGTCTACAAATGGACTAAATAATTGTTACTGAATGTTGGTGCGGGTGGAGGATCAAATGCCGCCTCCAATGCTTACAACTTGTTCAAGGGGAAAGGCTGGATTCTAGTTCTAAAACATGTTACAATAGTGTGGAGCCTCTCATTCCCAGTGAGTGGGAAGAGAATTATATATAACCTACCTATAGTTTGAATTTAGTCCAGTGTCTTGCCTTCCCATATAGGTGGAGGTGGGTACACAGTTTGGCAGTGTACAAAAGGCATTTCACATGGGAAAAAGGCAACCGTGGTGGGGTTTTGTCTCCTGGTTGCTTTTGATTCGGGACTCTGTTCCATTTTTCTTTTCTTTTACTTTTGATTAGTTTGCTGCACCTCCGGCATGCAAAAGTAGATCAGATTTTTGTATGTTTTGTGCATACCAAAACATCTGTCACACATAGTACTCAGCTACACAGCGTTGTATCATACCATCCCAGCTTCTGTTCCACAGTTAAATAAAAGCATTATTGCATAGTAATTCGATATGGACATTTTAGTATAAATCATCTTTGGTCAGAAACAGAATTCCTATTAGCCTTTTGTAAATGCTTATAAAAAGCATCTGTAACAATGCATTTGTTACTTTGATAAATGCAGTTATTTGTAGCATGTATGTCCCACTTCATATTCCATAAAACCATCAATTTTAGTACTGGATCTGTGATTCTAGGTGACAAGCCAGTCAAGTGATACAAGAGGGAGGGGAACCTGTAATTGCTTAGAAGATTTGTACACAACAAGAAAGGGGGGTAGGTGATCAATTCATTTTAAAGCTGAAGTAGTATTTTCTCCAGTCCCAACCACAAATCTAAAAAAAAGAAAAATAATAATCTATTGATTTTTGTAAAATTCTCTGACTGAACCATGGAATGCACTTAGTGGTGTTTCCTCTTGGTGTTGTGAAGAGCCCATCTCAAAGATGTCCCAAGGTTACAGCCTATGTCATGTCAGAAAATAGAGGAGAAATATTGAAGTTTACAAAAGCAAAAAAAAGGCATTAGCCTTCTGGTCCCTAAAATGGGGATGGATTACATTTTTTAAAAAACAGTGGCACTTCCATAGTTGATAAATTACGTCCAGGTGATGCTAGGAGATATGAACTTCAGTTGGAAAAAAAAAACTGTCCTGATAGAATTTGTTAGAGGTAAATTATTAAAGATGGGGAAGGAGTTCAGAGAATTGATGTGCTGTGACACCTGCCTAAACTGTGTCAAGTCAATGTTCTCAGCAAGGTAAATTTAAATTCTCAGAGCATTTTAAAGATGTTGTTAGATCCACATGGCATAGGTAAAGGTGAGGTGAAAAGTATATAACTGCTAATTGAGGTCCCCCATTAGGATGGCAGTTTTATAAGTGGAATTGATGCTGTTTTGAAGGCAAAGGGTGGTCACACCAAATATTGATTTGATGTAGATTTTTCTTCTGTTCACTCACTTTGCATTTTGTTAATTGATAAATATAAACTATTAACATGTCTATTTTTGAAAGCATTCTTACTTTACAGCATTTTTTCACACCTGCCTAAAACTTTTGCACAGTACTGTATATCTCTTAAAACTAACCTTTAAAAAAAATGCAAATAACGTCTTCCTCGCCACTGAAGCGGTAGCGCTGATCTGGTATGGATACTTCCTGTCACTTCCGCAGAGAAAGGGTAGCTCACAGGGTAGTGCTGTGTATGCATCTCGTAGATGTCATCATGTTACAGCCGATCACATGATAAGGGTGATGCGTACTAAAAGTTTATTGCATAACATTAACCTAACCCTAAACCTAAGGTTCATGGGGTATTGGCCGTAACTTTAAATACACACAACAATAACCTAACCCTAATCCTAAGGTTCTTGGGGTATTGGCCGTGGATCACCAATTAATTACCACAGGGTAATCACTATGTTCAGTGTTCTCCCCCTCCCATACCCTGTTTATCATCACGTAGTAGGGGTGTTGAGGATGAATGAAGCACAATGTAAACTATGAGTTGTGCACGCAGCACTACCCTGTGTGAGTTACCCTGCGAGAGCTACGTTGTGTGAGTTACCCTGCGAGAGCTACGCTGTGTGAGTTACCCTGCGAGAGCTACGCTGTGTGAGTTACCCTGCGAGAGCTACGCTGTGTGAGTTACCCTGCGAGAGCTACACTGTGTGAGCTACCCTGCGAGAGCTACGCTGTGTGAGTTACCATGTGAGAGCTACGCTGTGTGAGCTCCCTGCGAGAGCTACGCTGTGTGAGTTACCCTGCGAGAGCTACACTGTGTGAGCTATCCTGCGAGAGCTACACTGTGAGCTCCCTGTGAGAGCTATGCTGTGTGAGCTACCCTGCGAGAGCTACACTGTGTGAGCTATCCTGCGAGAGCTACACTGTGTGAGTTACCATGCGAGAGCTACGCTGCGTGAGCTACCCTGCGAGAGCTACGCTGTGTGAGTTACCCTGCGAGAGCTACACTGTGTGAGCTACCCTGCGAAAGCTATGCTGTGTGAGTTACCCTGCGAGAGCTACGGTGTGAGAGTTACCCTGCGAGAGCTACGCTGTGAGAGTTACCCTGCGAGAGCTACGCTGTGTGAGTTACCCTGCGAGAGCTACGCTGAGTGAGCTACCCTGCGAAAGCTATGCTTGTGAGTTACCCTGCGAGAGCTACGGTGTGAGAGTTACCCTGCGAGAGCTACGCTGTGTGAGTTACCCTGCGAGAGCTACGCTGTGTGAGTTCCCCTGCGAGAGCTACCCTGCGAGAGCTACGCTGTGTGAGTTACCCTGCTAGAGCTACGCTGTGTGAGTTACCCTGCGAGAGCTACGCTGTGTGAGTTCCCCTGCGAGAGCTACGCTGTGTGAGTTAACGTGCGAGAGCTACATTGTGCAAGCTTTTGTTCTGCAAACAGATACTCTTGCTGTCACCTAATACTGTCGCAGATCTTGTGAAGGGTCTGCACAACTAAAGGCAGACTCATTTGTGCTGTGTCATAATGAAATGGGCAGTAATATTTTACTTTAAAATTTTAAAACAAACCAAGAATTACAAGCAGTATGCTAAATCAAATACAGACGTGCTCAGATTTGTTGGTACCCTTACAGCTCATTGAAATAATGCTTCATTCCTCCTGAAAAGTGATGAAATTGAAAGCTATTTTATCATGTATACTTGCATGCCTTTGGTATGTCATAGAATAAAGCAAAGAAGCTATGAAAAGAGATGAATTATTGCTGATTCTACAAAGATATTCTAAAATGGCCTGGACACATTTGTTGGTACCCCTTAGAAAAGATAATAAAGAATTGGATTATAGTGATATTTCAAACTAATTAGTTTCTTTAATTAGTATCACACATCTCCAATCTTGTAATCAGTCATTCAGCCTATTTAAATGGAGAAAAGTAGTCATTGTGCTGTTTGGTATCATTGTGTGCACCACACTGAACATGGACCAGAGAAAGCAAAGGAGAGAGTTGTCTGAGGAGATCAGAAAGAAAATAATAGACAAGCATGGTAAAGGTAAAGGCTACAAGACCATCTCCAAGCAGCTTGATGTTACTGTGACAACAGTTGCAAATATTATTAAGAAGTTTAAGGTCCATGGAACTGTAGCCAACCTCCCTGGGCGTAGCCGCAAGAGGAAAATCGACCCCAGATTGAACAGAAGGATAGTGCGAATGGTAGAAAAAGAACCAAGGATAACTGCCAAAGAGATACAAGCTGAACTCCAAGGTGAAGGTACGTCAGTTTCTGATCGCACCATCCGTCGCTTTTTGAGCGAAAGTGGGCTCCATGGAAGAAGACCCAGGAGGACTCCACTTTTGAAAGAAAAACATAAAAAAGCCAGACTGGAATTTGCTAAAATGCATATTGACAAGCCACAATCCTTCTGGGAGAATGTCCTTTGGACAGATGAGTCAAAACTGGAGCTTTTTGGCAAGTCAGATCAGCTGTATGTTCACAGACGAAAAAATGAAGCTTTCAAAGAAAAGAACACCATACCTACAGTGAAACATGGAGGAGGCTCGGTTATGTTTTGGGGCTGCTTTGCTGCGCCTGGCACAGGGTGCCTTGAATCTGTGCAGGGCACAATGAAATCTCAAGACTATTAAGGCATTCTGGAGCGAAACGTACTGCCCGGTGTCAGAAAGCTCTGTCTCAGTCGCAGGTCATGGGTCTTCCAACAGGATAATGACCCAAAACACACAGCTAAAAGCACCCAAGAATGGATAAGAACAAAACATTGGACTATTCTGAAGTGGCCTTCTATGAGTCCTGATCTGAATCCTATCGAACATCTATGGAAAGAGCTGAAACTTGCAGTCTGGAGGAGGCACCCATCAAACTTGAGACAGCTGGAGCAGTTTGCTCAGGAAGAGTGGGCCAAACTACCTGTTAACAGGTGCAGAAGTCTCATTGAGAGCTACAGAAAACGTTTGATTGCAGTGATTGCCTCTAAAGGTTGTGCAACAAAATATTAGGTTAAGGGTCCCATCATTTTTGTCCATGCCATTTTCATTTGTTTTATTATTTACAATATTATGTTGAATAAAATATCAAGTTATTTCAGTTTCAAGTTATTGCAGAGAAAATTGTGCATTCTTCGATTTTTGTGGAGGGGTACCAACAAATTTGAGCACGTCTGTAAACAAAAACTGCACTTTAAATGGCAATGTTCAGTTCAACATCTATAAATCTCTTTTTTTTTTTAATTAATGCTTTTTTTAAGTTACTGTATATGTAACTATTTTTTCTTAGGTCAGTTTTAGGTGGAATGATATTTACTTTTTTGTTAATTAAAAAACGTTCTTTTTTTTCAATTTAGTTACTTAATGCATTTTATAGGCACAAAAGGGTGTGTGATATAGTCCAATATCACCACGGCCCAGGCATTTGAAGCCACGAGGCAAACCCGGGGCATGGTGATATTAGAATATATCACACACCCTGTCCTGCTTTATTGCATACTGACAAACCAGGGTAAACAACTGTATGGTAAATTGATAATATAACTATTGGAAAAGCATGGTAAAACTAAAAAAATACCATGCAAAAATACAGTTGTAAACTTTTATAAAGGTTATAAATTATTTCTTGAAGCTATAATGTTATTTTTCGGCAGACCATGCTCACAAAGCATTTTACAGGATTGTTTTTTGTAGACTTGGGAGGGTTCTATCTGTGCTGGCTGGGGTTCTGGAGTGATGGCCTCTGGATGTCAGATCCCTTGATATGTCACTCAGACATTAGAACAGCTTTCCAGACATGTTATATGTGATCGCTATGTCACTGTTGTTTGTGGCTGTTTTTTTTTAATAATTTGATTTTCTCATCTTTTTTGAAAGCACAGTGTGGGTTACATTTACTGTTTTTTTTATTTTTATTATTTCCCTGTTGGTTTTAGACTGAGACTGTATACAACACTAGAGGGATAAACACATTATATCCATTTTGGCTTTGAACTGTGCAAGCTGAATCACAGAGGCGATGTTAGTTATTTTTATGTATCTAAGTCCATCTCAATGGATGACTGTTGATGCGATATACCTGTGATAGTGCAGTTTGCTGACTTCACAATAGTGACTGTAAAATAAGTTGGCAGTGTACATTTTCTGTTAGAAATCTTGATATAGAAAAAGACTACAATTATTGTTATTATTATGGTTATTGTTACTTAAACAGTATTGTAAATCTTTTAATGGAGCAAATGACAGATACACAACTTTTACAGTCACAATCTGAATAAATAGTAATTTCCATGTACATACACACATTTTACACAATATGTAAATACAGTGCTTGCTCATTATACCTCCAACTACAGCCTGAGGGCAGGTACCAAACTGCCAATATAGTGAAGGTGGCAGTATAACTAGGGTCTTTAATAAAAATACAATAAAATTAGGGCTGTCAAGTCATTAAAAAATTACTCGTGATTTTAGTTAATCTTGGTTTTAATTGCATATTTAATTGATACTATTACGGCATTTCATTTGAGTTTTATTACTGATGCTATAGCTATTATTATTATTATTATTATTATTATTATTATTATTATTATTATTTTAAAGTTCTTCTTACATGGTCTTGGACCTTCTTGTCTTCAAGATCTGCTGACCCTATATGTCCCCTGTCGTTCCCTGAGATCAGTCTGTGGCAGGGTGCCCTGCCCCTGTGCGTATTTTGTGTTTTATGTTTTATGTGGTGTGTTATTGTTTATATGTACAGTGCCTTGCAAAAGTATTCAGACCCCTGACCAATTCTCTCATATTACTGAATTACAAATGGTACATTGAAGTTTCGTTCTGTTTGATATTTTATTTTAAAACACTGAAACTCAAAATCAATTATTGTAAGGTGACATTGGTTTTATGTTGGGAAATATTTTTAAGAAAAATAAAAAAACTGAAATATCTTGCTTGCATAAGTATTCAACCCCTGTGCTGTGGAAGCTCCCAGTTTACACCGATGAAAGAAATTGCCCAAACGAGGACACAATTACCTTACCATTGGCCTCCACCTGTGAACCATTAAAGTTGCTGTCACATTTTCTGGATAAAAAACCCACTGTTGAAGGATCATTGGTCAGGCTGTGAATCTGAAGGAAAATTATTATTATTATTATTATTATTATTATTTATTTCTTAGCAGACGCCCTTATCCAGGACGACTTACAATCGTAAGCAAATACATTTCAAGTATCACAGTACAAGTAATAATACAATTAAGAGCAAGATAAATACAATGACTTTGGTTCAAGCAAGTACAAGTGTGACAAAATACAATTCAATAATACAGCAGATAACAGTGTCAGTGATAGTTACATCAGGATATGATTAAGTACAAAATACTACAGATTAAACACTTGGCAGATTACAGTACTCTGAAGTACAGGATTAAATGCAGTAAAATAGGGGGCAGATAAGAGCAAGTAAAGCGCATTTAAGGAAGGGTGATAAGTGTCCCAGGGGAAAAACAGAGGAGTTCTACAGGTGCTGTCTGAAGAGGTGAGTCTTAAGGAGGCGCCGGAATGTGGTCAGGGACTTGGGCAGTTCTGACATCTGAAAATGAAGACCAAAGAGCATTCTACAGAAGTTAGAGATAAAGTAATACAAATGCATAGATTAGGGAAAGGGTACAAAATAATATCCAAGTGTTTGGATATCCCAGTGAGCACAGTTGGATCAATAATCAGGAAGTGGAAGCTGCATCACACCACCCAGGCACAGCCAAGAAAAGGCTGTCCCTCAAAACTCAACGCTCAAACAAGAAGGAGACTTGTGAGAGAAGCCACAGAGAGGCCAACAATCACTTTGAAGGAGCTACAGAGTTCTTTGGCTGGGAGTGGAGTAATGGTGCACCAGTCAACCATATCAGGAGCTCTGCATAACACTGGCCTGTATGGGAGGGTGGCAAGAAAGAAGTCGTTACTCAAAAAGTACCATCTGAAAGCACGTCTGGAGTTTGCCAGAAAGCATGAGAGTGACCCAGCTGGATGTGGGAAAAGGTTTTGTGGTCAGATGAGACCAAGATAGAGCTTTTTGGCCAAAACTCAAAGCGCTATGTATGGCGCAAACCTAACACTGCCCATGCCTCAAGACACACCGTCCCTACAGTGAAGTATGGTGGTGGCAGCATCATGCTGTGGGGATGCTTCTCATCAGCAGGGACTGGGCATCTTGTTAAAATTGAAGGAAGAATGGATGGAGCAAAATACAGGGAAATACTGCAAGAGAACCTGCTTCAGTCCGCTAAAAAATTGAAGCTTGGGAGGAAATTCACCTTTTAGCAGGACAATGATCCCAAGCACAAGGCCAAAGCAACATTGGAGTGGCTCAAGAACAAAAAGGTGAATGTCCTACAGTGGCCGAGTCAAAGTCCTGATCTCAATCCCATTGAGAATCTGTGGCACCATTTGAAAATTGCAGTCCACAAGCGTCATCCAACCAACCTGAACAACCTGGAGCAAATCTGTCAAGAAGAATGGGCCAAAATCACTCCAACACTGTGTGCAAAGCTGGTACATACTTACCCCAAAAGACTTAAAGCTGTTATTGCAGCGAAAGGTGGCTCTACCAAATATTAATGTGTGGGGGTTGAATATTTATGCAAGAAAGATATTTCAGTTTTTTATTTTTCTTAAAAATATTTCCCAACATAAAACCAATGTCACCTTACAATAATTGATTCAGTGTTTTAAAATAAAATATCAAACAGAACGAAATTTCAATGTACCATTTGTAATTCAGTAATATGAGAGAATTGGTCAGGGGTCTGAATACTTTTGCAAGGCACTGTATATATATATATATATCATACTTAGCTTGATTCATTGGCTTGCAGCGATTCTGAATTTCTAAAAGTGCACTGTCAAAACTGTCAAAAAGTTTCATTTGTTGTGTTGTTGCTAGAACGTGTATTTTGAGCATGTTTAGCACGCAGGTGGTACTTCAGATTATATGTACAGCCTATGTTTGTGATACTGAAACTCAATTTGACAGTAGATACGTAAAAGTTTTTTTTTTTTTTTTAAATAAACTTCCCATTCACAAGTTCTTCACTTTTAGTACTTTGCTCCATAATGCAGTTAAATGACTAACTTTCTCATTGCATGCGCTCGAGTATATGAAAATGGTGATGTAGCGAATGCATTATGGTATGCTAAGAGGGTCAAAACCAGGGGTGAAATTCTGCTAGTACTCACCGGTACTCCGTACTGGGACTTATTTTGATGCCGGTACTGGGTACCAGGACTTAATTAATCTGCTTTTCATCCAACGCGGATGCATTCCATCCATGCACACAGTCCACTAGTGCAAGGTTTCTCAAATGCGCTTTCATTCAGCACAGTTTGTGCTGCTTGCATTCTGTTTCCTCATACTGCTTCTGTTTCTGTTAGCTGCTATTGGCCACCATTAAAGTCAGTATAATCACTGCATGTTGATTGGCCGAGCTTTCATTCTGATTAGATTTCATTTTGGCATGAGTCACAAATCTCCGCCCATTTTGCTTTGTTTCAGTGCTCATTCATTGATCAACAAGAGAAAACAGTGGTATGGAGTAATTATCATTCTTATAATGTAATAATTATTTTCTTAGTGTGGCGGAGAAACTATCTGAAATATTCAAAACAAACATTGCTGCACATTTGAAGGCAAAAATCCACGTCAGTGTTCGCCTTAAATTATATATTTGATAGATATTAGAAATACGTATGAAAACATGTTTTGCCTTGCACCGATTTACCATCGATTTCTAAAATGTCAAGTGATGTGTAGCATTAACATAAAACAGGATCAACAAAGTGCTGCTTCAGATTTAACAATCAGGGGATGCAGGTGAAGGTGTGTTTCATGTTTTCCAAACACTGGCCCAACTTGTAAAGTAAATGTTACCTACAGTGATCAACGTTTTGTTTTGTTGTGATCCTATTTACTGTTATGAGGACAGTAAAACCAAAGTGTTAAGGGTTTTTTTTCATACAACATCCCTTTTTCCACATTTATTTTTTGAAGAGATTATTCAAGTGTGGCAAAGTGCCCCCCCTGTGTATGTTATGTTACGTGTTGTGTGTAAATGTTGGTGTATAGGCATTGGTACACGGGATATAAGCGGTCTGTGTTTCACGTGTGTGTAAATTGTATATTTGTATTTAGGCACGGGGATGGCACATCACATCACGTGCAAGTAAAAAGTAATATATGAGCACGGGGAATTGCACTTTAATTAATTCACGTGCAGTTGTACCGAGATTCCAATTGAATGATTGACTAGCAATCGAATCTCGGTACAACTGCATAAAAGCTGCATGTTTTCACTCACTGGGGGTTGGTGTTCGGTGAGTGGAGAACGGGTTAGGAGACGGAGGGTATTTAAAAGTAATAATAGTAAAAGAAGCTCACCGTGTTTGTCTGTGTAGTTCGTTTTGTCTGTCTGTTTATTTTGGCGTGTAGTGCCGTGTCCTGTTTTGTGTTCTGTTTGGTAAACCTTTTTATTTTGTTAATAAACGCTGAGTGCAGCCATTGCACTCAGCTCAGCATCACCACCGTCTCTGTCTGTGTGTTTCTCTCTCTGGTCTGAGTTCCTCCCTGCAGCCATCTTTGTCACACGTGGTGTCAGAACCGGGACAACAGCGCCTCCAGGGCTCAGGCCAGAGCGGGAACCGCAGTTTTTTTTTTGTGGAAAAGTAAATAAAAAAAAAAAAAAAAAAAAAAAAATGGAAGGCTGGAACTGGAGAGACGGCTGCAGTGAGCTGGAGGATCTCCTCGGCAGGTTGGAGGACCAAGGTTGGTGCCTTGCCTGCGGGGTGTATGGGCACACGGTGGCTGTCTGCCCCTTCCAGGAAGAGGAGGAGGAACCAGCCCAAAGGAGGAAGGTGAGCAGAAGGAGGCAGAGAGGGGGAAAAATGAGGAGGAAGCAGAGGGAGCCAAGGTGGTGCACCATGTGCATTGCATATGGGCATGAGGACGAGGACTGCCCAGAGCAGGAGCCAGGGGAGGAGGAGCCCGAACGTCCTGCGCCTGAGTGGGAGGAGCCCGAACGTCCTGCGCCTGAGTGGGAGGAGCCCGAACGTCCTGCGCCTGAGTGGGAGGAGCCCGAACGTCCTGCGCCTGAGTGGGAGGAGCCCGAACGTCCTGCGCCTAAGTGGGAGGAGCCCGAATGTCCACAGCCCGAGTGGGAGGAGCCCGAACGTCCACAGCCCAAGAGGGAGGAGTCGGTGCGTCCACGTCCCAAGAGGGAGGAGTCGGTGCGTCCACGTCCCAAGAGGGAGGAGTCGGTGCGTCCACGTCCCAAAAGGGAGGAGTCGGTGCGTCCACGGCCCGAGATGGAGGAATCGGTGCGTCCACGGCCCGAGAGGGAGGAGTCGGTGCGTCCACGGCCCGAGAGGGAGGAGTCGGTGCGTCCTGTGTCCGGAGGGGAGGAGCTGAAGGCCCAAACCCCTATTTTTTTTTGGGAGGGACGAGGGCGTGAAGCTCAGGCTCCACAGCAGCCGCTGTTTTTGCTGCTGAAGGGAGCCCAGCGGAGACGCCCGCCACCAGCTCTACCCCCGCTGTCGGAGGAGCCGGCAGCGCCACCAGCCCTACCCCCGCTGTCGGAGGAGCCGGCAGCGCCTCCACCACCACCCGAGGGAGAGGAGCAGGAGCTGCCTCTGCCTCCACCACCACCCGAGGGAGAGGAGCAGGAGCTGCCTCTGCCTCCACCACCCGAGGGAGAGGAGCAGGAGCTGCCTCTGCCTCCACCACCCGAGGGAGAGGAGCAGGAGCTGCCTCTGCCTCCACCACCACCCGAGGGAGAGGAGCAGGAGCTGCCTCTGCCTCCACCACCACCCGAGGGAGAGGAGCAGGAGCTGCCTCTGCCTCCACCACCACCCGAGGGAGAGGAGCAGGAGCTGCCTCTGCCTCCACCACCCGAGGGAGAGGAGCAGGAGCTGCCTCTGCCTCCACCACCCGAGGGAGAGGAGCAGGAGCTGCCTCTGCCTCCACCATCTCCAGGAGCAGAGGAGCAGGAGCTGCCTCTGCCTCCGCCACCACCACCGCAAGGAGCAGAGGAGCAGGAGCTGCCGCTGCCTCCGCCACCACCACCGCAAGGAGCAGAGGAGCAGGAGCTGCCTCTGCCTCCACCATCTCCAGGAGCAGAGGAGCAGGAGCTGCCTCTGCCTCCGCCACCACCACTGCAAGGAGCAGAGGAGCAGGAGCTGCCTCTGCCTCCGCCACCACCACCGCCAGGAGCAGAGGAGCTGGAGCTGCCTCTGCCTCCACCACCGCCAGGAGCAGAGGAGCTTGAGCTGCCTCTGCTGCCCGTACCTCCGCAGGGAGTACGGTGGCCGGAGCCCCAGAAAGGGGAGCTGCCGGCCACAAAGAAGGGGGAGGAGGTCTGGAGACCACTTTCCCCAGCAGCAGTTTCGCTGCAGGAGTTCTTGTGGCCGGAGCCCCACAGGAGGGAGCTGCCGGCTATGAAGAAGGGGGAGGTCGGGGGACCACCTGCCCCCGCAGCTTTTTCGCTGCAGGACGGGACCAGCATGCTGTCAGCCGTGCCACTACCGGCAGGGGAGCTGACAGCATTTCCAGCCATGGGCCCACTGAAGCCTCCCGTCCCAGCCCGAGACTTTTGCCTGGACTGCTGGGTATTTAAGGGGGGAGGTGGCCGTTGAGGCCATGTGTGCGTTGCACAAGGGGGGGTATATGTGGCAAAGTGCCCCCCCTGTGTATGTTATGTTACGTGTTGTGTGTAAATGTTGGTGTATAGGCATTGGTACACGGGATATAAGCGGTCTGTGTTTCACGTGTGTGTAAATTGTATATTTGTATTTAGGCACGGGGATGGCACATCACATCACGTGCAAGTAAAAAGTAATATATGAGCACGGGGAATTGCACTTTAATTAATTCACGTGCAGTTGTACCGAGATTCCAATTGAATGATTGACTAGCAATCGAATCTCGGTACAACTGCATAAAAGCTGCATGTTTTCACTCACTGGGGGTTGGTGTTCGGTGAGTGGAGAACGGGTTAGGAGACGGAGGGTATTTAAAAGTAATAATAGTAAAAGAAGCTCACCGTGTTTGTCTGTGTAGTTCGTTTTGTCTGTCTGTTTATTTTGGCGTGTAGTGCCGTGTCCTGTTTTGTGTTCTGTTTGGTAAACCTTTTTATTTTGTTAATAAACGCTGAGTGCAGCCATTGCACTCAGCTCAGCATCACCACCGTCTCTGTCTGTGTGTTTCTCTCTCTGGTCTGAGTTCCTCCCTGCAGCCATCTTTGTCACATCAAGTTAAAGTTGCTAGTTTTCACTTGCATGTATAGCTAATAAGGCATTAGTAACCCTTAGTAAGGTTATTACTTTATGAAAATGTGTAATTTGCCACTGTGTATTGTGACCTCTGCATCATTTTTTCCTTCAAGTCTGCTGCAATCATGGACGCAGTGACCTTGAAGGTTGATGTTTACATTTCTATTTCAGGAAACCAGGGTTTTGATGAGGTTTGGGTGAGTGTATGTGACGGAAATATAATGAGTTCTGGTTGTAAATCTCCCTCTCGACCTGTGAGGGTACGAAGTAGCGAAAGGGAAAGGCTTTGGGCAGGTTGTCCTGACAGTTCATTCCCTTGGTCGGGAAGTCAATCAGCCTGGAAAAAGACGAGACTCCAGTGCGGGAATGTATTGACCTGGAAGGTAAACGAGGTAGCAGCTGCAGGTAATATAATCAGCTGCAATCGTTTACCAAGGGGTCATGCATAACCACATAAAAGGGGCTGGAGAATTGTAAATCTTTTCCTTCGTTTTTGGTTTCGAAATAGACCCGGAAGGACCCATGCACTGTGTATTAAGAGTATTGTGAGCGTTTGTTTGTTTGTCTTGTCTATAATTGTTACTTGTGTGTTTATAGACGGCTAACATGTTCCGGAGCTGTTGCTAAGAGCCAGCACTGAACCCGGAACAGCACTGCACTATTTGTCACTCTTTAAACTGTATCACCCACCACGAGCACTACAGCACGCACCCAGGACTGGTGACCGTGTTTGTATATTGTGGGAGAGATACCGTGTTTATTGTTTAGGGCTGCAATCCCTGTTACTGTTCTCCGTGTTTTACGCATTGCTGTGTATAACCGGAGTTTATTATTTGGTCACCACACCTGGATAATAACAAAAATAAAACATCTATTTTCCATACCGGATTACAAATCTGTCTGTTTATTCCTGCACTGCATCACCTCTGCACCTGTAGATAATCAGCAACCACTCTGCCACACGTCAGAATACGGGATGGATCGCAACACACTAGCGGAGCTGCTGGAGGTGCTGGATAGCAGACGGGATAGAGAGGAGAGATAGAGGGAGGAGCGCTACACTGTGCTCATTGAAAAGGTAGGGCTGGCACTTTCCACAGCACAAGCCCCTATCGTAACACCAGCAATGTCGGCACCGAAGGCTCGGGCGATGAAGATGACGGCGGAGGATGACCCAGAGGCGTACTTGGTGGCGTTTGAGAGGATGGCTACCACCGCGTCTTGGCTGCCGGAGCTCTGGGCAAGCCAGCTGGGACCCTGCCTGATCGGGGAGGCTCAGGCAGCCTACCAGGCCATGAGCGACCTCAGCGCCGCCAGTTATGACCTGGTCAAGCTGGCCATTCTCCGCCGCCTCAATATTACTGCAGAGACCCATCGAGTACGGTTCAGGGAGTACCGAAGATCCCCGGAGACACGCCCCAGGGTGGTTGCAGAGCGGTTGTGTGACCACATGGTCCACTGGCTGACCCCAGAGAAGAAAACCAACCTGGAAATGGGGAAAGCAGTGGTGGTGGAGCAATTCTGCCATGTGGTCAGCGCCGATACTCAGGTCTGGATACGGCGCCACAACCCCGACACCCTGGAAGCCGCCATAAAACTGCCTGGTCTCCGCTCGGATTGGGATACTGTTGGTTCCCGCCCCTCGGAGCAGCCGACCCCTACCTCTCTCTCCTCCAACACCACCCCTACCATCAGTCCCGGGACCCAGACCGCCGACCCCAATGGGCCCTCTTGCCTCCTCTTCATGGAGACCAAGGTTGGCCCCCAGCTGGGGTAGAGGTGCTGCCCCTGCCCCGTTGCCCTACCAGCAACGGGACAACTACATAACCAATGTTCCCTCTGTCCCCCCCCAACGTGTTTTAGGTGCAACCAACAGGGACACGCATTAGTGGACACAGGATGTGAGCAAACCTTAAATTAGAACAACTCTCTTGGGCGGTGTGTTGTGGCGGCCACGAGGTCAGGTGGCCATCTCCTGTATCCATGGAGACACAGCGGCATACCCCACACTAAAAGTATATTTATCGGTAGGACCGATAAAACGTCACCTGGTAGTAGGGGTGGCGGAAAGGTCTGGGCCGAGACTGGCCAAAATTTAAAGAATTAATGCAGATAATGGCAGTCTCAGCCGCACACGTAAACGTGGCAGAAAAAAAGAAAAAGGAATGATTTGGTGATGTGTTTACTTTTCAAGCCGAAATGTTCTCTCCCATTTTCCGTCCTAGAAAAACAAATAAAGAGAGAAGGACCGCAAAATGGGAGGGAGCATCACTGAGACAAGGCTGGGGTCTGGTGGGAGAGTGCTTGAATGGTAACAAACGCCAGTCAAAAGGAGTTGGAACGCAGTGTGACCGAGAGGGCAAGGTTACTGGGCCATCCAGGGCAGATGCTACTCCAGCCCCTCTCAATATACCGGACATGTGGCACTCAAGCGCGGAGTGTGGGGGGCCAACATAATGACCCGTCACTAGTGCACGCTTGGGGGCAGGTCCGGTCTATTGAAGGTAAGGATGTTGATGGCGCTGGGGCGCTAGTATATCCACACTTCAGTATCAAGGGGCAATTACTATATAGGGTAAATCTAGCCACGGGCACAGGACAGCCTGCAACACCATTATTGGTTCCCCGTCTTGTCGGACCGAGGTCATGAGGCTGGCGCATGGTAGCTGACAAGACAAGGGAGCGGATATTGGATCGATTCTATTGGGTAGGTCTTCATGCTGATGTGTCGAAATATGTATCCACATGCCCAGACTGCCAGCAAGTAGCACCAGGTCGAGTGTGCCCCGCCCCTTTGGTTCCACTGCCAATTATTTCCACTCCTTTTGAACGCATTGCAATGGACATAGTGGGCCCTTTGCTACCTTCTGACTCTGGGTATACGCATATATTAGTAGTGGTAGATTATGCAACGCGATATCCAGAGGCAGTTCCATTGAGGTCCACTAGTGCTGCTGCAATAGCCACCGAGTTAGTACAGATTATGGCTAGAGTAGGGATCCCCAAGGAAATCTTGACTGATCATGGAACCAACTTTCTGTCTAAAACGTTACAGCAGGTATATAAAATATTAAAAATACGTCCCATCAGGACGTCTGTTTATCATCCACAGACGGACGGTTTGGTGGAACGTTTTAATCAGACCTTGAAGTCGATGCTGAGAGGGTTTGTAACGCAAGAGCAAAAACATTGAGCATCACTCCTTCCCTACCTCCTTTTTGCAGTGAGAGAGGTGCCGCAAAGTTCGACAGGGTTCTCCCCCTTCGAGCTCTTGTACGGCCGACAGCCTCGCGGCATCCTCGATCTGTTGAGAGAAGGGTGGGAAGAGCACAAAGGCTCATCCAAAAATGTAGTGAAGCATGTGCTCCTACTAAGAGATCACCTAGATTTGGCCCAGGACAACCTCAGATCAGCTCAGCACCGACAACAGCAGCATTACAACAAAAATGCACTAATTCGAACCTTTCGACCAGGAGACAAGGTAATGCTGCTGCTTCCCTCCTCAGAATCCCAAGTTATGTGCTAAATGGCAGGGGTCATATGAAGTGATTCGGGCTATAGGAAAGGTGAATTATGAAATTAGACAGCCCGATCGCCGTAATGAACGTGCAATTTATCATGTCAATTTATTAAAGCCCTGGCAGGCAAGAGAGGTCTTGTTTATAGCCCCAGGCAACATAGAGGATGATTTAGGCCCCTGTCCAGCGACTCCTAGCACAAAAATCATTCCGATGGGGGAACAATTGGTTCCAGATCAGTAACAAGTAGCTAGGGTGAAACAATTGAGGGAGAAACTCACCTCTATGCCGGTGTTGTAAGGGTCGACTGGAAAACTGCCCTTAACACTCTAGTTCCAAAACTAGGGTTTTGAGGATCTACAACATTAAGTCTGTATAACCTAGAAAAGGTATGGGGAGTAGCCCACACCGCTGCATTGCAAATGTCTTTGACAGATGCACTCTGGAATAAAGCCCACAAAGTTGCCATGGAGTGGGCAGTGAACTTTTCTGGAGCGGGCAAGTTGGTCAACTCATAGGCAGCCCTGACCATGTCTGTTATCCACATGGACAGCCTCTGCTTAGACAGGGCTTGACCATGGGACTTAGCCCCATAGCAGACAAAAAATTATTTGGACTGCCTCCAACCTTTTTCCTGTCAATGTAGTAAGCCAGGGCCTGCACAGGGCAGAGTGTATGGAGCTGTCGCTCCCTGTCAGACTGGAAAGGAGGTGGAAGGAAAGCCTCCAATTCCACAGACATGACATAAGATTGTTTTCGACAAAAAGGCAAGATTGGTACAGAGTGTAATGTTCATCCTTCAAAAATTAAGCAGGCTTTTGCAATAGAGAATGCCTGCATCTCACTCACCCGCTTTGAGCAATAAATATTTCAGCTCAGCTGAATACATGGGCTCAATGGAGGCTTCATGAGTGCATTAAGCACCATGTATTACCTCCAGCGAGGAACAATGTCCTTCATAGGCGGCCAAAGCCCCCGAACCCCTTTCAAAAATTGCCCTGCCAGGAAGTGAGCTCCAATTTTAAATAGGGCAAGCTGAAATGACTGCCAGATAGACCTTTTGCAGGTCCTGCAAAAACTTAAGCATAACTACCATGGGAAGGGTAGTGAGGTCAAACCCACGAGGCAGGCACCATGTCTGAAAGACGCCCCACTTGTACCTGTACTGGGAACGTGTGGATGCTGCTCTGGCATTTTGTAGGGTGTCAATAACCCTAGTGGACAGTTCCAGATGGCTCAAATGCATTTGTTCAGGACCCAGGGCCCAGGACAGAGCTGCAGGTTCGATGGGTTGGGATGCGATAATGATGCCCATGCCTGACGCTGCACTTGGGCAGTCTCAGGAGCTGTATCAGGATTAAAAACCAGTCTCCTGGGCCAATAAGGGGCTACTAGGAGCACCTTGGCCCAGTCCTGCCTGATTTTCTCCAGTCATAGAGTGTGCCAAGGCATCTATTGCCAGCGGATCTCCGCCTCCTATTATCGTTATACTTTTGTTAGATTTAGCTGGGAATTGTGCACCATACGAATGGAACAGGAAGATAAGTCGTTTTTGTATTTATTTAACTTCAATACGTTAGTGTGACAGGACAGCATTACTGACAAGCTGTTTCAACCAAGGAGACTCAGAGACAAGGAAGCTGCAAAAAGAGTAGCGTTGCTGCTTTTTTGCACATAACTGTAGCTACATATTTATCATTTTATTTTTAAAAAACCCAATTTATTTCAGTCAACAGTCCCTATTTATTCTGTTTTCTGATCTCTGTATGCTGCTGATCAAGCTTGAGTCGTGCGTTTTATTGTGCTGGTTGTATTTATAATTTCTAAATTATTGACCCTAGTAAACTTTGGTGACGGTCTCAATGGGTAGATTTTCTGGTTAAATAAATACATACATTTTAAACTATTTTATTTACAGTTAAGGATAACAATAATAATAATAATAATAATAATAATAATAATAATAATAATAATAATAATATCAGTAATAAAATACATTTAAATTAGAAGGATGTAGTAATTGTATCAATTTAATATGTGATTACAACCGAGAATAATTCAGATTAAATTTTTTAATCACGAGACTAATCACGATTAATTTGTTTAATTGCTTGATAGCCCTATTTTATATAAGGACTGTAATTCTTGATATGTATTTTTTTGTATACATCTGTAAGCCACCCTGGGTAAGGGCATCTGCTAATAAATAAATAAATAAATAAATAAATAAATAATAAAAAGTATAAACATCACTGAAAGAAATTATTTTAAAGATCCTGTGTCATCATTTAACCTTTCGTTTTAAATTTTAAATAATTTTACCTTACCTGAAAGTTTTCATGCTGTGTTTTGCCTTTGTCTTGATTTCTCCTCAAAGTGCAACTTGAAAAATTAAATGCTGTTGTGTTTTTTTTTATTTCAAACATATCTTTTTTTCTATTATTACAGTAACAAAAAAAAGAATGAATAAATAGTCTATGCAAAATGGTGGAATGATGACAGGGCACAAGATGAACACTGATTCTGACCTCAGCTCACAGCTAGAGCAATCTTGGTATTTAATTTACTGGTCCACGCTCATGTATTCTCCAGATTGGACTACTGTAACTCTCTGCTTGCTAATCTCCCTGCTTCGGCTATCCGCCCCCTTCAGCTCATTCAAAATTCCACTCCACCATTGTACTTTATTTGGTACAATGATGTTTTGCAATGAATCCTGCTCATCCCTGGTGATACAATTAAACATGTCCAGTGTATTTAATTAATTAATTATTTAGTGATTTGGGATACAATTTCAATGATGTAATTTGGGAGTATTGCTTTTGATGTATGCCCTGATGTGTGGACAAATAGACTTTTTGACAGGGTTAAGGGTCCAATGTACAGCATTCCTTTAAATTTCCACACATGTTGCCTTTAAAGATAAAGTAACTGCTGTTGAATAAGCTTTCTAATTGAAAAAGGAAGTGGGGCGGCCATCTCCCTGTTGACTGGGCTGGCACTATCAGGAGTAAGTGTGAGGGGTCAGCCCCCTCCAGCATACCATTCACAAAGTGTTGACATCAGCTGCCATTCATCAGCCTGGGTCTTGTTTACCCACTGCACTAATGTGAGGAGACACGTGAAGCAGCTGGGTTTATAGAAAAGGGCAGGAGAGTCAGGGAACTGTATATACATTCCCACACAGACTAGCGGCCCTCTCACACAGAAAACAAGGAGAGGCTCACGAAGCACAGCCATTCGCTATTTCTCATTAGATGTACCCATGTGAAAACATAAAGCAGACACCGACGCCATTTGTGAGGCTGATTTAACTGGTGTAACTTCATAATGGTATCAGTTGCAGGGCTGCTGAGACAAGCAACAATGCTGATAATTGAACACAGTCAAGCATAGGAAACTCATGGCAATTCCCCAGGTTAAAGAGGTTGTTTTTTTATTGTCAGTGCTTAGCTATGGAAAAGGGCATGTTTAGTGCTGGTGCCTGGGGAAGTCAACTGTTTGTACTGGAACTGGTGATCTGAGGAACACTCAAGTATATTTAACAAATGCAAACAACGGCAAGAATTTCTAGTTCCCTTTTTAAAGCAAGTGAGTTTTCTGTATATGTACAACAAACAAATGAATGTGATTTTTTTCTTTTCATATGAAATTGTCTGTCCTCCTGGAATCAATTTTTATTTATTTATTTATTTTAATTACGGAAAATGACCCTTAAGAGGATTTTGTACTGAATACAAAATCTGTATCTATTTGTGATTGTCAGATACAGCAGTATCTATATTATGGAAAAAGATTATCCAGTAAACATACTGTAATAAACATATTTAAAAGAAATGAATTGTCATACATATAAATACTCTTTTTGGTTTAAAAATAAAAGCATGTAAGTCTCATACACACACAGAAGGTGGGAATCAGTCTATTCATACACTTCACCAAGGCAGACAGGTTTCTGTACTTATTACTATAATTATACAAGTATAGCTTTCCTATAAAAAAGCACTGGACATTGATTAGAAGAATATAAAAATATGTAGTATAATTTGATATCAACATCTTTTAAGCGCTTAAGATACAGAAACAAAGACACTGTTTTGCCTATACTGTGAAAAACAGTATACAGTACTATTTTAAGCTTGGAAAGCAGGAAAGGTCACCCACAAGAATAATCAACCACAGAGAATTATGCTGCATATTGACATGACATTTTGAAACTGGCTGCCATTTCACATCTTACTGAAAAATACATTCATGGCAATTTATAAATTACTTATATATGTCACATATTATCTGTAAATACTTATGAAACCTTTCATATGTAACACGAAACACAAATCTGAAGGTATTGTGGATATATTTATTATAATTCTAGGTAACTGCAGTCAGACTTTTTTCTTTTTATGATTGTAATTTAAGAGCAGTTGACAGGCATTTCCTCAGTAAACAGTTGCTTTGCCACTTATCCGTGGTTATCTCGGTATTAACATTAAAAGGTAAGTAGTTGATGCAATCCGGGGGGTACTGTAAACATTCACATGTGGCTTATCCCCAAAGTTTCAATGAGACATATTACTCCAGTTTTTAATTAACTCGTATTTCTTTTTTTTTTTTTTTACGCAAGGAGAAAACAACTATTTCATAGTGCTTAATTAAATGTTTAGTTTTGTAATGTAAACAGGCGCTTTTCTTCTTTGAAATAAAGCCAATGGAAGACTGGAGTAAAAGCTTTGAAAATATGCCACAATTACATGAATGTTTCGAAGTTTGCATGTGATAGCCAAGTGCAGATGCATCACTTTTGAGTATTAAGTAAGGTGACATGCAGGCCTTACGTCTGTCCTGGTTTCTGTTAGGTTTACCACTATATCTAGTTTGCAGTACCATAATAATTGCTTATTTCAATCCATCCTCACTTGTGATATTGTGACCATATGGTGACAGTTATCTAGTTTTTCAATAGGTTTAGCCAATATAGTTAATCGTAAGCAATTTCATGTAAGCACCTTGATTTGTTTTATTCAGTCCTTTTTTTTCTTTTTTTTTTTTTAGATCTGTCAGATCAGCTTTTTGAAGTGGTTGGTCTGGAAGGAGCGATGGAAATGGGTCAGATCTATACAGGTTTAAAAAGTGCTGGGAGGAGACTTGCACAGTGTTCTTCTGTTACCATCCGGTAAAGTTGGCTGTTTTCAACTCTGCAGTTAAATGGAGAAACTACTGTCAAAATGTGTGATATGCATTGTATGACTGGAAATTATTACATTAAATACGTTGATTCAGGTGGTCTGAGTATTTAATCGTTTTTGATATGTTAAAGTGAATGTTTATACAGTAAGTGTGGAGGTTTAACCTAGCAGCTCACCTTGGTTTTGTTTAATATTCCCAATACTTTGAATATTTTCTTTACGCCTGTATGGTACTGTGGTACCAGAGTTTTGTGTACACCCATCTGATCGCTAAGGGGTACATTTGCACCATGGGTCTGCTTGAGGTCAGGGAGCAAGACACATTACACAGCCATGCTAGATATTGGAGGGAGAGGGAGAGATGCTTAAAATAATTTATATGCTAAAATTGCATATACAAACCTAAAGACATTAATCAAAGTAATAGGAATGTTAAACAAAGCGAAGGCAAACTTCCACACCTACAAATATTCACTTTAAGGATAATGAGTTGGTGAGTTCTATATGTAATGCATGTTGTCCATCTTACATTGTATGGTATTATTTGGCAGGATTACTTATCATTGCTGTTTTCTTTATTTTCCCCAGGACCAGTAAAGCTCTCCCAATGCAGATTGACGGTGAGCCTTGGATGCAAACCCCTTGCACTGTAAGTAAACATTAAATAAACACATTCCTTACAGATATTAGGTGTCACAACAAAACAGGGTTCAATGTTCTCTGTGAATGGGCAGCAAGAGCTGGTAATCTGTACCATTTGTGAAAAGGGTGTTGTTTACTTACCTCCTGCTGCTCAGATATTCTCTGACAAACTCTTCCTTTTCACTGTGTTGTACCTGTATTGTAACCACATACCCTCTGTATGCCTCAAACTCCAGTTTGCCTTCTGCTGTGTTTGATTGTGCCATGTATTCAGAATAAAGTCATATAAAGTACTCTCTGGAGATAGGTGTGGCTCGTGCTCATCAATCTTCTCTGACATCCCAAGATACAGAGGTCTCTATAGCTGTAAATAGATGATAACTAATGTGCAGATTCATTGTGGTAGAACAGGCATTCCCCCTTCAAAAAAAGTCTGTCATGAAAAATGGATTTATTAATGAATCCATTTGACAAAATGGTGAGGACTAGGTAAAAAAAACAAAAAAAAAACGCTGTATTTTTAAATGGTTAATAAACAAAACATTGAGGGCATCAGCTAAGCACAGCATATTTTTACCTGAACGTATGTGGGCTTTAACAAGCGTTATCAGGATTCCCTAATTAAATCTTTTAAAAGTTTCTAAGACTTAAGCACTTATGCAAATACTTAACGAAAGTTAATTAAAGACTTTACTATCCCCAAAAATCTTTCCAAGTTGACTGAACTTTTAAATTTTATTAATAAAGCAGCGCCAATTATTTTCCCAATTCCTTTTAAGACTCCTGGGCTCATTTGCATAAAACTTACCGTCTCCTTTATGGTGCTAGTAATAGTGTTTAACATGGCAGTATTTCATCAGGTGACGCATAAACGGCATTTACCGTCAAAAAACATCACTCATCATAACATTACAATAACATGCCCTTAGGGACCAATTTTCTCATTAACATATTCGTATGATTCATAAATCTGTATTGTGCCGTTATTTGACCCTCACCAGCATCATAATTAACACAGACCAGGCGGAGAATGAGGTGTGTCTTAACTATATCATTTCCCAAGCATATGTTCTGCGTTTAGAACATGTATTTAAGCCAATAGTAATAATAAGAAAGGCTATGTTTAATTATCCAATAATTACTTAATTTAGGTATTTAGTTACTTGTAACGCATACATTAAATTGCATTAAGTTGTCTGAACAGGATAGGCTACTTACTGGTTGGAAAATATATCAATCACATTTGTAGCCTATTCGTAGCTCTAAGAAAATGCGAAAAAGAGGAGGGAGATCTTGGAACACGAGCCAGAAGAGTGAGAAGACCCTGCAGTTTTGTTTACAATCTGATTTTGATCTTGCCAGCGCTTCTGGCAGTTTGATCTCTTTTTACAGTACCAACCGCATTAACCCGATCAGCTATCTCCTGATATATTGTTTCAGCCACAGAACCTTGTATTTCCAAACAGCTGATCTGCCTTGACAAGTACGTCTTATTTTAATACTGCGAGTTACTGGGATGTGAATGTAGGGTTTCTTAACCTCTCACTTGAGTCTGTTGCTACTGGGAAAGTGACTGTTATACTGACTGGATGAAAATAAACCCAACAACAGATACACGTAGCCACATTAATAAAACTTACCGTCTCATTTATCATGTCAGTAATAGTGTTTAACATGACAGTATTTCATTAGTTAATTCTATAGGGCAGGGGTGGTCGGTTAACAGTGTTCTCTTGCGCGCTGAACCCCCCAGTTTATATGGGTGCGTTCACAGAGATCATTCTGCACAGATTCAGTCCAATTTAGCCAATGATCTTCTAAGAATGATCTCTGTGAACGCATCCATTGGCTAAATTGTTCAGATTCTGCACAGAATCTGCGCAAAATGATCTCTGTGAATGCACCCTATTATTAATGAATTGAGCTTCCCTTCTGGGTGATGTGCATTTCATATCCCCCTTCTCATGTGACACTGGCACATCAACAATGCCGTTCATCCCATCTGTTTAATGGACTGAAGCCGGGCTGTGCTCACTCAGGACTGGCTGATTGGCTTAAAAATGTCTGGATGGAGTGCAGCCGGTTAGCGAACACGGTGATCAGGCGAGTAGTGCGCATGTGCCGAGACAACAACGGCTATAAATAAGAGCAGCACGCTTTAGTCTGTCAGTCTTGCATGCTGTGTTACTTCTTGGAAAGACAAAAAAAGTTTAACGTTTAATTTTTCTTTGTAAATTTACCGACTGCCTGTTTGGGGTAATCGGTTATTAAATATACCGTACACTATGTTTGTATTTTAATATTATTTATATAATTTTATGGGTTTTTTTGTTTGTTTTTTTATCTTGTTGATAACCGTGAAGGGGATTTTTTTTTCTAGGTGTTTTTAAATTACGTTTTTTTTGGTTTGTAGCTTATTAGTCTTTTATTAGGTGTATATAAATTATCTGCTGGTTCCTTAAAAAAAAAAAAAAAAAAAAGCTTTTTGTATGGTAAGGTGTACTGTATGAGAAACAGATTTGAGAGGTTATTGTATGAGGCTGTGTGGTCCAGTGGTTAAAGAAAAGGGCTTGTAACCAGGAGGTCCCCGGTTCAAATCCCACCTCAGCCACTGACTCATTGTGTGACCCTGAGCAAGTCACTTAACCTCTTTGTGCTCCGTCTTTCGGGTGAGACGTAATTGTAAGTGACTCTGCAGCTGATGCATAGTTCACACACCCTAGTCTCTGTAAGTCGCCTTGGATAAAGGCATCTCTGCTAAATAAACAAATAATAATAATAATAATGTGTTGTATTTGAATGGATTGTGCAGGTATTTGCAAACTGAGGGAATACAGTAACAAATAAAAGCATAGGCGATTTTTCTGCTATTTAACAATTCATTGTATATTAATGTAACTGTGCGGTGCTGTCTTTCTGTGCCATTTGTCATAATATGAGAAAAATAACCGGAGCTTGCTGACGCTCTAGTATCTTCTGTACTTTCTTGTGCGCTGCAAAGGAAATATGTGCTGACATTAGAGGATCCTTTTTTCTCAACCAAAAGGAAAATATCATGAACTGTGACAACACATTACATTTCTGGTGGTTACAGTTCTTTTTCAGGAAGGCATGTGCATAAGCTATATATGAAAAAAGTATAGTGAGCATCAAAAGAAACTTATCACTGTTATAACACATTTATTAAAAATAAGGTATATAAATGATGGACATTGACAAAATGTTTTTGGTTTCTTTTTAATCACTCAATCATTCATCCTTGACCATGACACGCTTAAGTGACTATGACAGAAGCATATGCACTTAATCTCCTAATTAGTGAGACAGCTGATTGGACACTGGATATGGAGTGATTTCAGCTGTTGAATTGCAAGCTTGAATAAAAGCAATAAAGAAAATCACAGAAAAAAAAAAAACAATATGCCACGTCTGTCAAGACAGCAGCGCCTTCGTGCAATCGGCATGTTGGAGGCTGGACTAGGGCAGCGTACTGTGGCTCGCCGTCTTGGGTGCTCACAGCCAGGAATTTCAAACCTGACGAGACGGTATAACCAGACACACTCTGTCAATGACAGGCCACGAACTGGGAGTCCAAGAGTCACAACACCTGCCCAAGACTGACAGATCATTTTGCAGCATCTTCGTGACGTCAATAAAAAGTCACTGCACCTGCTCTAAAACAGAGTTTGTCATTTTTCGATCACATCTAGTGAATTTTATCCAAATATAAGTGATAAGCTCAGTATATTTTCTTTTTAATCAAAAAATCGTATGCACCTACCCGAACCTCTCACTCGCGTCCAGCACCTGTGTGTGCAATTATTATTATTTTTAAAACTGATATCTTGATTTCAGACAACCTGCCTGTGTCCAGACATGTTCCGTAGCCATAATGTCATGATGGTGTATACCATTGACATCTTAAGTAGGGGACACGGCTCATTTGCATACATCTTACCAGTGGATCGAGATCTTTGCACATGGCTGATATTTTTTATTGTCCCACATAGTTGAGTAATTCATTTCGGGGGGGGGGGGGGGGGGGGATCCCCTAAAACCACCCCCACTGCCTCTGACAATCTCTCAGTAACAATCTGTGATGGTAAATCACATCTAAAACCATTTCAGGCCAGTAGAATAACTAGGCATTAGTTTTATAAATCACATTTTAAATACTGCCCAGTAATTGTTATTAATTACCGTCACCTTTTATGCATATGGGCCCTGATGTTTGTACTCTGAACCACTGTGTAATCATTTCTGTCCTCCCTGAAATCTCCCCATTTCTTTCTCTGTTGTGGGAATCCCTTTTCCAATAATGCACAACTCTTTTCTTTAGTAAAAAGATGCAAATTAAATGATCTCCTGTTACTTGAATTTCATAGATTTTTGTATTGTGGGGTCATAAACATCATAACTCCACCTATACTAAATACTTTGATGATGTGTATAGATTAATCATCTATATAGAAAGTTGTAAACCATAGGCATAATATATAAATACTTCAAGTCCTCGTTACTTGACACTATACTGTCTCTGTTTCAAGGTAAACCATATCTCTGCTGCTTATTGTAGTTTAAGATCTAAATAGAGTAATTTACATCCTTAGATCTGTCAGTGTTTACATCGATTGAATAGACCTTAGTGTTTTTGACTGTTTACATATTTCCAGTTAAATCCTCGTTTTTTCATACCAGTCTTATTTCTGCTAAACAGACTGAAAGGATGAGATCCTGTAGTACCCCCCATATTTTAGAGCATGTCATTTTTAGGTCTTTTGCATTACTTTCTCATTTAAGGGGTGTAATCTGGCAACAAAAAAAAAAAAATTCCACCTGAAATTTGAGTGAGTGTGGCTATGTTGAATCCACAGTCAAGCTAAAGAATCTCTAATAGCAACGCTCAGGGATTACAAATGCTTTTATATATTGAAGGAACAACATACAAGGCAAAACAGCTTTGCCAGGAATATAGCCTTATCTACTTTTGCCCTGGCCATACCTTTAGCAAAATAACAGAAAGCTAATGTTAAAATTCAGGTCACTGTAACCCAAAATATCATAGAAGGCAAACGGGATAAAGACTTACGCCCCAGCAAGAAAAAAATCACGTTGCTTTAGTCTTTAAAAACCCTTAAGAAATTGTTAGAAACAGACTATTCTATATTTAAAACATCATATTTTCATGCTTGATAACAAAAATGAAACAAAATTCACACATATGTTAATTACAATGTAGGGAATTAAATACTATGGTAGTGTAACAGTACAATTTTAATTACATAAACTATGTGCAGGGTTTCAGTGTGTTCCATTAACATTCAGAGACTGAAACTGGAGTTAATTTGGGAGTCTTCCGTCATTAAGTTGGCATATCTGTTCTTTTGTTACATTCTCAAATTATGTAAAGCTGCTTTACTGGGTAAGGAAATCTACTTTATCATTGTGATGTGTTACTTCGGGCATGTACAGTATTATTTATTGAACATTATCCGATGCTGATAATATACTGGCATTGTTTGTTTTGTATTTTCTTCTACAATTCTATGTTTCCTCTACAGTTCAAATGGTTACAATTGTTTTAATTCTGGTTCAGTTATGTAGCAGTTGCTAGAATGTCTAAGACAAACCGAAGTGATACTATAAAGCATTAGGTTAGTGGTCAGTGTATACTGTACATGGCTGATGAAAATAGATCACATTTCACACTAAGGTTTGCTTTTATTCCTGTTAGTTTTATATAGGGAAATACATGATTGTTATGTCCTTGTCTACCATAATTGTCATTCTTTTCTAGTACTTCTTAATCTATTAATTATGTTTGTTTACTTAGGCATTATCTACCATCACTTCCTAATTCTAAATCTTGAGATAACTGACATCTAATTTACTGCTTGTGTATTTTTATGTTCTTCTGACATGTAATGCGACCTTTGTTTAATTTCAGTATGTTAGAACTTGTGACAAATTCTCAATTAATTTGTAGTCATTAAAAGTTAAAAAAAATGCTAATAAAAAAAAAAATTCCAAAGCATCACCTTTGAATATCTGCAGAATATATAATTTCCATTTTGGTTATGCACTACATCTGTAACAACCAAATGCATGACAGCTCTATTAATTTAAAAGCTCAGTTATACCTATTAGCACAAAACATGGAAAAATACCATTAATCATGTTTTTTAATATTGTGGCAGTGTCACTTTCACAGTGTGTTAGAAAATTATGATGATACCCTAGTGTTTTCACTCTACCTGTGTGCAACTTCCATGGGAACTCCACAATTATGCAAGACTTTATTATGCATGTTCCTTGTTAATGATCGTGGTAGAACAAATATAATTTGAGCTTACTGCAGTTTGGAAGGCTTATCCTTATAGACCTCTACACTGAATGTGCACTTATATCCAGACATAAAGGGAGGCAGTTAACGAGACTAACAGTTCAGCCTAATGTATCTCACCATGGGCACTCTTATTAAGACAAGGTACATCACACTAGCGATTGACCCACAGCAACTCCAAAAACCCAAACTGTCTGGGATTTCATTCAGCAGCTGAATAGACCTCCTGCTGACCCATGTAGCCTTGTTCTGTTCATTTTAGAAACTTTGAGTGACCTCTTGTGAGTATATGTGCTTGTGGTTGTCCTGTAGATATAAACATCACAGCTTGTATGAAAATTTGGAGAACCATTCTTGAAACCCGGAAATGTTTGTGCAGAGATCCCTGGAAAATGTATCAGCCTTTGCGCTTTCTACAAAATAGGAACCATGGCCTTTTTATTTTTATTTTAAAAACAGTAAAACTTTCATCCAGGCACTGTAATTAAAAGACAACAGACACAATAACACCTAAAACAATGAAATGCCCAAATAATCGCAAGTAAGAAGGGTCACACACCCAAATTACTTTAATTCAGTTTCCATCTACCCAATCTTGTTAATATTAACAACCACTTGTCAATGTGTACAACTAGTTCTATCACTGTTTAATCCTTTTGACTTGAGGACAAATATTGTAAAACTAATTTCAATATGTCCATTTAACATAAGAAAAAAGTTTTGCCTCTCTTGACAAACACTTACCAGTACTTCACACTGGGGAGCTGTAGCACAGTGATTGCGTCCTAGCCTGTAATTTCCATTGTCAACATAATCACACTCTCAAAATCACAAGTGGTATGCCAATAACAAGAGTGGAGGAAAATATGAAGTAGTTCTCAGAAGACAGTTTGAGGGGTGAGCAGTGAAAATTAGTTGTTGATTAATAATTAGAGACTACAAACAGAAGTAGTGAGAATGTTATAAAAGTTCAATAAGAATTTAATATGACATTTGCCAGTTATGTTGTGTTTTAGGACATATTACCTTTTTTTTTTCTTTTTTTTTTATAATGAAGTTGGCTTTTTATGAAAGAAATACCAATTGTCTGATATAGTTTAAAATAATATGACAACTGATATTTAATAAATGATTGATCTTCCTTAGATTTACTTCCACTAATGAAAATGTCCGTTCTTGTTCTTCAGAAAATGTGAACGTCACTGGCCCCTACGGCAAGATTTGACCTTTTTATTACATAATGAGATCATTTATTATCTCACTGTAGCTTAAAGTTGGCATCAAAATGCCACCTTGATAATTGCTTTCAATTAGCTGAGAGCAGAGAAAGCTCTCATTAAATGTTGTTTAATATGACAGCGCATTCTGGATTTCTACATCTAAAGAATGCAACGTTTAGAAGATATGTGAGTGTAGTCTCAATAGCCTTTTTTAAAGTATTCCTTTTCATGAATAATGTTCTGTTATTGCCCTTTTCTTTCTTTTATCTTTGACCCGAAGAACCTTAAAGTGATTGTAGCCAACAAATTAATTCTGTAAATCGTAGCTGTTATTATTATTATTATTTGTTTATTTAGCAGAGATGCCTTTATCCAAGGCGACTTACAGAGACGAGGGTGTGTGAACTATGCATCAGCTGCAGAGTCACTTACAATTACGTCTCACCCAAAAGACGGAGCACAAGGAGGTTAAGTGACTTGCTCAGGTCACACAATGAGTCAGTGGCTGAGGTGGAATTTGAACCGGAGACCTCCTGGTTACAAGCCCTTTTCTTTAACCACTGGACCACACAGCCTCCTATAGCTGTTGTGGCAAGATGCGTTTTAATTTTAAAACATGATATATCTGATAATATACTGGGTTAGGAAACCTCTGCTTTCAGATAGTGTAGCACTTATTTGGTCATTATACCTGGAGCGTTAAATTGTCCCCACCCCTTCAACAGCTACCTTGCTTTCATTAACCAACTAGCTGCTTCCCTCATTGACTGCTTTCAGCAAGGAACATGATTTGACTTTTTTTTTTTTTTTAATTGTAATATCTTGGCTTGGTGGTAAAGGCTTGTTGCAAATGAATCTTTTGTTTTAGGTTTCTGCCTTAAGGGTATTTGAAAGAATGGGGCATCAGGCTTTGGTGTACAGGGGAACATAAACTTCAGCTTGTCCACCTTAATAATTATTTGGTTTCTAAGTGAGTTCTATCTAAACATAGGCAGGGTTATTGGAAAACATTGAGTGGTGTACACATTTTATGGGAAATATCCAACACACTACGTTTATTATGTTAGTTGTATTCAAGTAGATGATATCATATCTAAATTATAGATGTAATCTTTTAATGGTTACCAACAGCAGCATTACAGTCAGGATACCTGAAACTCGATACGGTCCATACAACTGTTTAAATTGTTGGGCTTGTTTTACAGAATAACGTGATTTTTGACTTCATACTCTTTATGGTGTTATTATTGGAGCGATAGTTATTTCCCCGTTATTATTCAAGGTTGTCAGTAGATCAATCGGTATATCTGTTTACTCACTTCTTTGAATTAGACAAAGAGCAGATCTGCTCATATCACTCTGAATGCAGTTTGTAAATGTGTATTAGGTAAATATACAGTATGTGCATTGATAGATATGGCAAACATGTATTACATATCTATTTTACAATTTGCTTGTTCACTATTGGTTTATTGCTCCAAGTCCATATCAATTATCACCAATAGCATTTGATTCTGTTTAAATAAATACTACAGATACAATTATTTGACATGTCTGGTGACATTGTTATTATCAGTGATGACACTTATAATACTGTAACATATTTAAACCAGAGAGAAATATTACTGGTAGTGAGTAAGCAGATGACTCCCAATGTAAATTTGAAAATCAACATGATATTTAATAAACATTTGTCTAACATCTGAAACAACCTCTACATTTAAAGTGATGTGCTCTTTAATTAAAGGATTGACGATATTCAGACACAGTAGTAGTAGCTGTTGTTGTTGTTATACATTTGCATGGATACAAGGTTGTTATTTATTAGTTTTATTTACTGTGATTTTGTTTCTCTCATAGATCCAAATAACTCACAAGAACCAAGCTCCCATGCTGATGGGCCCGCCTCCATCTTCAGGGTTCTTCTCTTCTATCGTCTGGAAAACAAGCAAGGAGTAGGCTTGTGAAGAGCTGTGTTATTTAAGCCTGCATGGTGTTGTGTGGGGGTTCATGTAATACTACACTCATACCTGATATTTTAACTACTGCACTTAAATGTTCTGAAACATTTTGTATTTGAAATGTTGTGTGTAAAAAACAAAATCAAATGTTGTAATTGTCTGTTTGAACATGATGCACCTTGCATGAACCATTGAATGCTTTTAAAATGCTTTAGTTGATTGTATTTATTTATTTATTTTGTGCATTTTGTACAGAATTATGGACAGGGAAGAATTTCCAGTTTTATATAAAGACTTTTTCTAGGACGTGGATAGAAAATCATTTAAGTTTGTTTTCTTGGCCGACTGCCATTTGTAGTTAATTATTGTTAATTAAGATCTGCTGTTTAAAGTGCTGTGAACTCAGCCTCTACTGCAGAAAAAAATTGCCCACTACATAAAAATTGCTTTGACTTAGATTTGCTCAGTTAATGTGCTCTTGCAAAACCCTCCTGGTTGGGTTTGCACTTGCATTCTGAACAGAATTACTTTCAGCACTAAATGTGCAATTGTAATTCTGCCCTTAATAGATCCTATTATCGCAAACACAAGTGCAAGTGTTATTTTATCCGTAAAAGACTAATAGGTTGTAGGTTTGAATAACAGGTATTCTGTTATTGTTTTTCTAGTCCTCCACTAATGTCCCACAATGTACAGCCACTTACGTGTCAATAAGCAAAATCAAAGCTTAACAATTCGTTAGGCTACCACATAAAATAGGGAATATACCCAGGGGTTAATTTGTAAACAGAAAGGCACCAGATTTGGGGGGCTCCCTACAGCTTGGAGATCGGCAGTTCGAATCCAGGCTATGCCACTGTCGACCATGGCCGGGAGTTCCCAGGGGACAGCGCACAATTGGCCAACCGCTGCCCAGGCGGGGAAGGTTTAGGTCGGCTGGGGAATCTATGGCTCACCGTGTACCAGCAACGCTTGTGACTGGCTGGGCACCTGCAGGCCAGCCTGTGTGCAATTCAGCACTGCGTGGTCCTCTTACGCTGGCAGGCTTGCAGTGCGAAAACAAAACACATGGCTGACTACACACGTTTTGGAGGACGCGAGTGCTCGTCTTCGTCTCTCCTGGGGGTCTCATATCAGCGGTTGCAGCGATGAACCAGGTTGAATAATTGGGCATTCCAAATTGGGAGAAAATCAGGGGTAAAATAATTGGCAATTCCAAATTTATAAAAGAAAAAAAAGGTACCAGATTTTATAATTAAGGAAGAGGGATAGCATTTTGGTTTATATGCCTAATGTACTGACCTTGATTCACAGTAGCTCACATAGATGCTTCTAGTTCTCATCTGTTTGGGGATCGGGGTTTCGTGCCTTATTGTTGGTTTTGGTTCCTGCATGCCGACCTTTGCCTAGCTATGTTTTAATCCATTATTTACCAAATAATTTTTTCTTTGAAAAAATCATAACACAAGCTGTATTTATGTAATCACATTACATTACACTTAAACAGTTAACAGAATTTGAGCAAGTTATTATAACAATATAGTCAAAGAGAAAATTAAAATAACAGGAAAATACTAGTTTAAAATGCTCCAACAAATTATAAAGTTGCCTGCCCTCAAATGAGGACAAGCACACTTAATGGGCCGATCTTCAGGTTTGAATAATACCAGTGGCAGGCAGTCTAATCTGACGAACTGGAGTGAAGATGCTGTTCTTGTTAAGAGTACTATATTTTTGGTGTTTTGATGATTGAGGTGCAAAAAAACAAAAATAGTAATTTTCTGTAGATGTCGCATCCTAAAATATATAGTTACAGTACACTTTAAAGGAAAGTGTTTTTTTTTTTTAATTATTATTATTGTACATGTTATGTGTATATAATCTTTTTTCAATCTTTGTTTCTTTTTTTTCAGTTGCTACAACTGTTTAAATAAAGTACCTGTAATTGTTCTTTTCATTGTTAACATCCTGACAACTTTTTACATGTATAATTAAAGTCTGTTTCAAAATGTCCGCTCTAGTGCAAACAGGTAACACAGCAATAACTGGTACAGAACAGAAAAGCCAGAGCACATGTTTTTTTTGTTTTGTTGTGTTTTTTATAAATTTTTTATCGCTCTTCCTACAGTGATTTAGAGGACAGATCTCAAACCCCAGTGCATTAGAGCGGACATTTTTAAAAGAGCTTTAAAAAGTTAAAAGTTGTCAGGATGTTGACAATGAAAATGAAAATGACAAGTTTGTTATTTAAACAGTTGTAGCAACACATCTGGGACATATAACATCATATTTTTCTGAACCTCACCAACCAGTGACCCTGCACACCACAAACGAGCGTCTTAACTACTATGCCAAAGAGCATAGTGGTTAAGATGTCTCCATTTGTGTTTAAAGAGCTTATCTCATCTCATCTCATCTCATCTTACCAACAGGAGGACAGAACCGGTAATGGCAGTGCAGCACACAACACTACCCGTCACACCTGCTGGAACAAAATTTTACGATGGAATAGACAGAATGTGCAAGGTTTCCTACCCCTGTACTGGTCTGTGAAAACTATTTATGTAGGTAGCACATCAGGAGCTGGCTTTTATATTTTACATCAATGCAATGTGGATACCCTTATTTTTTTTTATGTACCAGTACTGTATTCAAAACAAGACACATCAAATCTAACCTAGAATTACTGATCCAGACATAGTACATCTAGAGAGTTGGCTGTATTTGAAAATAGTTTATCGGGACTATGGAGTTTTCATGCAGTTCCTGTTAATGCTGTTTCATCAACAGATATGCAGGAAATGCAATGCATTGCACAGCACAGCAAGTTTAATCAGGATATGTCTCCATAATTTGTACTGATATGCCCTGATGGATGGGTCTTTCCAGGCACATGACTGGCTGTTTATCAAAGTGTCTTCAGCTCACTGGAAGTAGCAGACCCATCCCCTGTTGTTTTACAGCATCTGCTTCATCGTCTGCTCACTGCGGATTTCCCTTTGAAGCTGTCACAAACAGACAACTTCATTTATAATCCCCATTCTCCATTTCTCATTCTCCATAAGTGTGGGATCTCAAAGACTGAAATACACAGGCAGTTAAATATTGCTGGAAACTGACATGACAAGGGGCACAATGTTTGTTGCTACTTCTGACAGATCTTACAATTTTGATATCCAGTGGTATAGCAACACTTTAACGTATATTAACAGGTATTTTGTGTTTTAGAAATGATTTTGTGCTGGCCTTCGCTGTTGACTCTGCTTACACCACAATGCCATATTTTACCAATGAATCTCCAATTATAACTGTTGCATTCTTTATATACTGCAATTTTTAAATATATTTTCTATTATAATATGAGCATTCATATTTTAAGTAAAAGCAGAAAGGTTGAATAAGGTTATTTCTAGACTTTGGAGTATCAACTGGAAAGCCTGGGTGATTCTAATATCATATGAAGTATTGTAGGGGATTATTAATCTTTTCACTACCTGCTTCAAATGTCTAGGTATTTGATTAACTTTGACTTCAAACACTATGAATTGTAGCAAGTGTTTCACGCATTATAAAAAAAAAAAAAAAACACAGTATTTATTGGTTAACAGAAGAAATTCAAAATGTCTTATTTCTATCCTATTGCACTGGCATGTTTTTTGTTTTTTGTTTTTTTATAAATCTGCATGATACAGTAATATGAATGGTTTTAAGTATTTCATGCATCAAACTGTGAGATGTATGTATAGGTTGATATTTATTATATTACAATATTGTATATATTTTATTGATCACCAAAGTTGTTAAGACATCCCTTATGTTTGGAAACCTAGTTAAGAGCTCAATTTAAAAAATAAGGATTTTGTGGTACTTTTTTGGTACTTTCAATGGGGTCACACAGTATATACTTAATCTTTTCTGATATTTTTATTACAATCAAAGGAACAGCATGTATTAACAGATTCTTCGAGTATAGTTTTCAATACATAAACCTGAAACAGAAAGCATTACCTTCAATCTAACAAACTGTTTCTGCAAAAAAAAAACAACTATTAAATAACATCTGCTCTTTCTTATATCATATGTCTGCTGGAAGGGAATGGGTTTGCGTTTTGACCACAATTACAAGTACCGGTACAGAAAGTTATATTTATTAGGTATTAGAGAGTAGTTTGGAAAGAACCACTTTTGTGAGTTCAATAATTCCCGGATCATGAGAATGCAGTACAGATTGTTTTAATGCATGCTAAGAGATCCCCTGCAGTCACAGATGTGACTGAACCACTACGGGGGGTTATTCAACTGAAGAAAAAAAGCACCCACAGTATTTAACTGTTCAGACATTGGAACAAAACGTCCAGAGGCTCGGCATGTTTTAAATATCAAAGGTGTGGTGTGTTTGGGGTGTGTCCTCCTAATATGGAAACAATGGGGACCATAAAAGGCTACTGCTCAGTAAATAATGACACAAATATATATTGAGATAAACATAATAGAGATATAAAGAGTTCTAATGCAATATTTACTTTTGCAGAAAAAAATATCTGTTGTTCCCGTTTACCACATTTAAAATAAATTAGACAATAGTGCATATTGAGAATAAGTTACCAGTATATCACCATGCAAAACTTTTTTTTTTTTTTTTATAAACTTTACTGTGTTTCTGTATTATGCATTATTCATGTACATTACTGTGATGCCATAGTTGTCGGATAACGCTTGACAAATTTAATAAATTACCTTATTGCAAGAAATTGCCAATACTGTTGTTTAAAACTAAAGAGTGCACTGCCTTCCATTTCTAGCAACAGCACTGCACAATCATTTGTTATTGCATTTTTTTTACATTATAATGGATCTTTTCAATGCAAATCATAAAAAAAAAAAAAATCTGTCAATTTACTAATGTGATTTGTACCATATACAACATATTTTATGAGGGTTGTTCAAGTGAAACATACCCTGGAGGGTGTATTATAAACATTGCATGCTGGAGTGCACCGAAAATTGTTATTATTCCAGAATGTACTCTCTTTGCATCTGTATACACTTGTCCCATCAATGCACAAGTGTCAGGATGCCTGCAGCATTAACGTTTTTGATGCACCACAGTCAGGTCAGGACACTGGCTTTCACATCATAATCATAATCAGTCTAGATCCACTTACAATAAAGCACCTTTAAAAGTTTGTGCTGCTATCAAAAAAGTCAACCAGTGAAAAGACTTGTTATTGCCGAACAATGCTGGACCACAATGAGGAGGATAGTTCAGCTACATCCCAAGAACACATCTAGATCATGTCTTCAGTAATCACACCAAATTGGTCCACTGCTTGGTGCCTTCATTACTCGTTTTAGCAATTCAAGTCTTAACATACTATTAACATACTATTTCATTCTAGTACGTCTATAGACTGCTTTAGTGATTAAAAAAAAATAAATAGTGTGCCCTTAACACTCTAGTTCGAAAGCTAAGGTTTTGAGGATCCAAGACATTTATTCTGTAGAACCTAGGGAAAATATGGGGAGTAGCCCACACCATTGTCTTTGACAGATGCACCCTGAAATAAAGCCTACAAAGTTGTCATGCTCCTGGTGGAAAGGGCAGTGAGCTTTTCTGGAGGGGTCAAGTTGGCTTGCTCATAAGCAGTCCTGACTGTATCTGCTATCCATATGGACAGCCTCTGTTTAGACAGGGCTTGACCACGGGACCACCCCATAGCAGACTGCCTCTAATTTTTCTCCTGTAAACATACCGGTAACACACTAGGGCCCGCACAGGACTTAGCGTATGGAACTGCCGCTCTCTGTCTGACTGGAAAGGAGGTGGCTAGAAAGCCTCCGATTCCACAGACTAGTTGACATGAAATGCCAAGACAGTCTTCGGGGAAAAAAGCAGGATCGGCATGAAGCGTAACCTTTGTCCTGGCTTCTGCAAAAATTAAGCAGGCTGACGTAATTGAGAATGCCTGCATCTCACTCACCTGCTTTGCAGAGGTGACTGCAAGCAAGAAAGCTGCTTTGAGCAATACAAATTTCAGCTCAGCTGAATGCAAGGGCTCAAATGGAGGCTTCATGAGTGCTTCAAGCCACCAAGCCCCTTTCAAAAATTGTCCCACCAGGAAGTGAGCTCCTGTGAAGACCGAGTCAATTTTGATATGGCGAGCTGAAATAACTGCCAGATAGACCTTTAATGTAGAGGCTTGATGGGTCAGGATGCCATAAGGTCCCACGCGCCTGACTGAGCAGGTCACGGTGCTTGGACAGTCTTCATAGCTGTCCGCTCAGGAGCTGTATCAGGGCTGAAAACCAGAGTCTGCTGGGCTAATAAAGGGCTACAAAGAGCACCTTGGCCCAGTCCTGCCTGATTTTCTCCAGGCACAGTGGGAGCAAGGCGAGCGGTGGGAAGGCATAGAACAGTCGCCTCACCTTGAGGCATAGATGGGCAGGCTGTTTCCACCAACAGTGCCTTTAGACAGTGGTGTGACACTGAACAACCCTGCTGTTAAACCAGGCCTGCAGAGGATGCATGCGCAGAAGACAGAAAGAGGGTCCGAGAAGCTGCTGCCATCAAGCCCAGAAGTTTCTGGAATGTCACTACCATGAACGCTCTGTTGAGCTGAAAGAGCTCTAAACAGGCGGCTATCCTCTGCACCCTGCTGTCCGACAGAGTGGATTGCCTGTAAGCTGCCCGAGAGCTGCGTTGTCTTCCGACGCTGTAGCTCTTGGGTGGGTGCATGGTGAGTCCGCAGTGTGAAAAAAAAGCGTCCGGTTGACGGCACACGCTTTGGAGGACAGCGTGTGTTCGTCTTCGCCCCCCCGAGTCAGCACAGGGGTGGTAGCGGTGAGCTCAGCCTAAAAATAATTGGCCATTCCAAATTGGGAGAAAATAATAATAATAAAAAAAAATGGCAACGACTAAATTTAAAAAAAAAAAGTATAGGCTCTATTCATTTTGTCACATCGCTGCACACTTTCACTTGTCGCATCGCGTACGGTGTGTAGAGGTCTTTATAGGGTAAAATGTCTAGACTTCATGGAAATGAGAAGTATTTTTCTTCCTGTGCTGTTTAGAGTATGAGCAGATACTAAATAGATTATTGAAGTCCAATGTGCTTAACACTTGTTATTTCTCATGTTACATCTTGCATTTACACCACTCATTTTGTCTCTAAAACCAGACACATCATTTTCACTATATGTGGATTGCCACACATTACAACAGTCGAATTAAAGCATTATTATCATTCCATTATTGAAAAAAAAAAAAGATTTCAACAGCAATATTAATACAAAATATATTGCCCCTCAAGGTCATACTCTACATGATACAAATCCATGGCGTGTAAAACATTTAGGGAGGATGTGACCACATCGTGCCAATGATGCGTACACTTTGCCTCTTGACCTGCATTCTGTGGACCCCAGAGACTCACCTTTCCAAGGAGCACGTAACACTTTAACCTACACTTGATCTTCAAGAACACTTCCCCTTATATGGATACGTCCCTTATCTAACTGAATAGATACTGTAATAGCTAAGTTTAAATGGAAAGTTTAGATTTTTGATAAAGCTTCTTTTTTAGTGGCTCTAAATACTGCATAGTGCCACTACAGTAGTCTAAAGGTACACATATATGTTGCAGGGTGTAATTACATCTTCAAGGTTTGGTAAAAAAATCTGGGCCCGACATTTGTTTTTTAATTCAGTGCAAAAAATTGATGCATAGATCAAATTAATTAAATAGGAAACATGCCAATTCATACACATTTACTGTACATTTGAATTATTTACACTGATTTTAAAGTGTAACCAAAGTTTTTTTTAAAGAATATTATATTATTTTTCTTTTGGGCAAAATCTTATTGAAGCAGGCATTTTACACGTTTCCACAGTGTGCTCATTGACAAATGGGTACGTCTTGCTTTGTGCACTGGCCTTTTATTTCTGGAGGTTTGGGTTTAAAATCAAGGTTAGGTCACAAACAGAATGAATGTCATGGTCTAAACGTGGCCTTTCTTGGAAATACAGTATCAAACATCCCCCAAAACATTATACAATTCAGAACAATTTGAGCATTTCACTTTGCCGGCACAAAGGGAGAGATTGGATTGATACTTTTTCCAACCCCCCTAAGAAGTGTGTGTCTCCAGAACAGGCAGGATGCACCCACGTGGGGCAATGTGGTGAAGCCAAATGTGTATGCTACCCTTCAATCTCCAGAGGTGTCAATGAAGCACCTTTTACAAGAAACAAACATATTCCAAAAAAAGACACTCAACCCTTTGCTTTGTTAAATTTACAACTCACACAGCCTTTTTTAAGATCAATACTTTATAACAGGTTCATGACCAAAACTTAAAAACAGAATGACATGTACTTCAAAGGAGGTTATGAATACTAACATAAACAAATTCACAATTAAAAATACTGCCTTTGATATAACAGTGCCTTTCCAGATTTTTAACAGTAATTCTTGCAAGCACAAATCAAATACTCCTGTAAACCCTTACTAATAACACTTCGAAGTGTTTTGTTATGGATCCCTGTGTGAATAATGTACAAACAAATCATCACGTATAACATTTTCTTACAAAAATGTAAGATATAAATAGCAAAAAACACATTTCAAGCTGCATTACAATGGCTGAAAATGTAAAAAAATAAAATAATAATAATAATAATAATAATAATAATAATAATAATATTTTTAATGTTCAGTAATCACACTATCTTCGAAAATTAATTTTGTAGTTTAGATTTATAACAGACAACAAAATAACACAAATATTTTGTATTCACTTTTTCATTTTTATGAATGCTTCCGTATCCAAAATATTGTGTACATAATTTCATTGCCATCTGACTTTCTATAAATGTGCCAGTTTTTTTTGTTTGTTTAATACTCCCAGTCAGAATGTTTTTAACAATCCTTTTTAGTAATTTATTAATATAAGTATGTTTTTCTAAGTAATTATGACTCAAGTTTATACAGAAAACCATAGCTTTTTTTAAAAAATGTACACCAAAACACACATCCTGGTGATTTAACTTGCTGTTCCAGACCCTTTAAACATCTTACATTACTTTCAGCTATCTTTCAAAAAACATTTTTAAAGAGTCGTTGTTCAGCAAAACAAAAAGCAAAATGAGCACAGCCAGTGTTACTTTGTGCATGAACTACTCAAGATGCTGCAGGGCAAAGCTAGCCAAACTACAGCATACCAGTTGTGCCTCAACTGGGGCCTAGTAACAGTGACCCCTGGTCTGCATAATAAAAATACAATATTCAGCTTAACCTTGTTAACTAAAGATTGAATCATTCACTGGAACACAGTCACTTCCGAGAGTCTGAAACCTAATATCAGGGAAAGCTGGGGACTGAGATGATATAACAGCCCATAGATCTAGGCAGGGGTTACCAGCTTTAGGTCACTTCACAATGGCTCTGCACAGCTGCAGAATTACATATATTTATTTTTCCATAAGGGAACTTTCTACAGGTTTAAACACAATGTGTTATTTATTATTTTTAAATCAAACATAACTCCAAAAGGCACTGCATTAATTCCATATTATATTAGAACATATGTTTACATACTTGATTATAACTTACTTTCTAATAATAATAATAATAATAATAATGTAAGCAAAACCTCGGGAAAATATACTTTTGTAACTTCACTTTTTTTATCGTGTTCTTTGAATGCTACTGAAGCATAGTCTTATGGTATTACTTAGTTACAGATTCAATTAAATATTTGCTACGTTTTACCTCATAACTTTTTTCGTCCAACTTGTTTTTCTTTTCGTTCTCTCCCATGTGACCCTCCCTGGAATTTTTGTGAATGAAATGTGTTGGCTCGCGTTCTCACTTCAGGCAGTTTGAGTCTGTAGTCTATGAATACATAAATCACGTAGAAACTCGTATAGGCCTTTGGATTAACTACAAAGTTCCCTGCAAGTCTGACTGGACCTGCTCCAAACCCCACCCCTGTTACTATGGCAACCGGCTTTTTTTCGTCCTCTTTCAGACAGTGCAAATTGTTGCTGAAATTACAACGTGGAAGAGTGTTGAAGTGTTTAAAGGAATGTTGCTTTGTACAGTGCATTGTACACCCTGTCTTTGGTGTCTGGACAACCACTGGCTGCAGTCTGTATATGCCTAACACTAGCTGATATACTGCATTCAGCATTTTGGGAACTGAAAATGAAATATTAACCGAATAAAAGCAACAACAAGAATAAATAAACCTGTCTAGTTTTTTGAGAGAGAGAATCATATCATGAAGTGAATTTTGTAGTTATTATGGTAAGTTACTGTGAAAACTAGAATCTGAGGATAAGGAGTGTTAGAGGTTTACAGGCTTAATTGAACGAGAATATGACCAGCTTTAAATACAAACCAGTGGCTGGCATTTCTGGAGTTTCCAACTGTTTTTATTTATTTATTTATTTATTTTTTATCCAAACTGACAGTAATGTAGTTACTCCAAGCACAATACCACTAGAATAAAGTGGGAATGCTGCAATGAATGCTATAAAACAAAAAACACGTCTTTTCAAGGAACCCCTGCCATTGGCCATTTTCACTATGGATGGCAACGTTGTAAACAAGATGTAAACAAACTGAAATCCTGATTGTTGAATGTTTTAAAGTGTATTTCATAATACTGTCATATCTGTATTGTCTTAATACTCTGATGATAACATATTTTTCTTTAAAAAAAAGCAATAAAAGAAAATTGTTTAAAGCATTTTTTTTTTGTTTTTGTATGCTCTAAACTTCATATTTTTGCAGCTAGGGGCTGTATGTCCTTTTAACGACCGGTAACATACAGCATCTGTAAACAGCCAGGCATTTGCTTCACAAACACCACCGTCAGTGTATACATTAAAGGTCATAATTACAGACTGCTTTGTGTGACAATGTATTTTTAAGGCGCTGCTTCTATCGCACGGAAAATCCGCGCTTGATTGACAGACCGAAATCTGATCCTGTGAAAGAGACAGGCAGCCAATGGGAGGGAGAGATCCATCAGTTTGGTTTGGAGGCCCCTGGAGGAGAAGCAAAGGAAAAAAAAAAACATTGAACTGAGCTCAATGACTGAGCTTTGAGCTCTGAGGTGAGCTACTGCAACTAATTCACGTTTTTAATCAAATCCATAAGGAATCGTATGGGATATTGCTGTGCATATTACTTAGGTGAGTCCCCCTTCAAACTTTCTGTGGTCCTTTTAAACACGGCATGACTTTACGCTGGAAAATACATTTTAAAATATGCCTCTATGTAGTTCCGTTACGTGAGAGCAAAAACATGTTGATCGCCATCATTGCTAGTTTAACACACACGCCGATCGCTGCTGCAAAGTAAATCAGCACGGGACTTGTACGCGTTTTAAAAGCGGTTGCTGGTGGAACAGCTGTTAGGTGTATGCATGTGTGCACTTTTTTATTATTATTATTTATTTCAAAACCCTGTTGCTTGCTTTGCATGTCAGGTTAGGACGGAAGTCATGTATTTGTATGTATGTAACTGCTCAAGGTTAATTAAGTTCAAACGCTTCATTTTCTTTATTTTTTTAATATATTTTCTAAAGCCAGCTTGTTTCTTTTAAGTTTTAGGTTGATGCGAATCCACATCCAAAGGAAAGCTTCATCTGCATTCCCACAAAATAATTAAATAAGCCGACACTGTGTATGAATTGCAGAATGGACGGATTTTACGACCAGCAAGTGCCTTACATGGATACAAATGTGAGTGACCAAGTAATGTGAAAGTTGAGCTACTAACTTCCACCCAGAAAGATACGAAATCACCTGATGTTGAGTACCTATGTAGCAGTTACAAATACGAACCAGCTAACTCTTTCACCCCTGAAGAATACCGGGAACATTTTTACGTTTTCAGAGTATGTTGAATAACAATGAAAATAAGTCCACGCATTGTATTTTTACTCATTACCTCCACCCACTCAATATAAAAATAAATAAATAAATAAGTAAAAACAAGCTTTTTTTATTTAAGGAAGATTTTTATTTGGCATGTGATGTTTTTACAAAACATTACTTTAATAGGCTATATTTTTTTTTTTATTAGTTTTACTATGTCAAATCCACCAAAATGAGACACATTAGTTATTTATTTGGATTAGGAAATAAATGCGTATGTGTAAATGTGTGTTGTTTGCCTTTATACTCCCAACCAAATAATAATACATGTAAAATATGTAACCTTCCACAGATTATAGTGATGTGCAGAATACATTCTACAGAGTGTTGTTTATTTGCAAAATGTATTGAGACTATGTATGCTATGTTTATATATTGAAAAAACAACAACAAACAAGAAAACACTTGACATTTAGGATATAATCAGTCCACAATTCTACAGTATTTGACCTTATTAAACACGTTAGCAATGATAGTTTCAAAAACCATGACTTTTGCGGTATGTACACTTAACCACTGTCCTGTCTTCTCATACTGAATGTACTGAAAGTAGTTCATGAGGAAGTTCTTTCAATCAATTGATTTTTTTGTCCTTTTGTTAGAATCCACAAGGGACAAAATGTAATGAGAGACCAGCAAATGAGAGGAAAAGAAAAATCTTGAACACAGACCTTGCTCATGATACAGAAGGTAAGTTTGGAGTTAAATTAAAAAGTTAATTTCACGGAGCCTTAACATTTTAAGTTCAATCTGTTGTAGTTGCCGGGATACTTTGTACCATATTTTTAACCAACAAAAAGTAGCTGTGAAGTCATAGTTATTGTTACACTGTGTAGAGTTTCTATTCTGTATGTTATAGACAGACATCTTGTGTTTTTTGTAAAATGGATGCATGATATTTAAGACTTAAAATCAGTTTGCAGTTATCTTTGTGTTCTTTGTCTGAGTTTGATTAAAATATATATATAATTTTTATTTTATTTTTTTAAGTGTAAATATAATTTCCTTTTTGTGGATGCTACCAAACTGGATTAAGACCCAAAAGTTTAAAGTTTTTTTCTGCCTTCTTTTAGAACTTTTTCAGGACCTGAGCCAATTGCAAGAAACCTGGCTTGCAGAAGGTAGGGCACATCTTTGATTACAGAAAAAGAAAGAAAAATAATGTTAGTTAGAAAAGAACAAACGCAGGAACAATTGCAAAAAAAAAAAAAAAAAAAAACTCTGAAGTTGCCCTCTTGATGTGCAGCCCAATTACTCGAGCTCTAAAAGAGCCACCTCATGTGTCCTGCATACATTAGAGCCTCTGATGAGTTTGTCTTTGGGGACTCTGAAGCGGCTCTACCCAGTGTCATCACAAATTACCAGGAGAAATTGCTTGCAGCTCACAATCACATCTGCTTTTGGCAAGAACTCATGTACTCCATGTCTCTATGTCCTAAGCCTGCTTTTCGCTGCATTTAACCGAATCGAGAGCCCGTGCCATTACTGCATTTTCAACTGGCAAATTTCAGCAACTGCAGAAAAGGCTTTCATGACCTGGTGCTGTGTTTTTTTCTGATGGCAAAAGTTAGTGTTTGTGGGCTTATCAGGACGTGATGCTACAGGATTTAAGTGCAAGTGTCTTCTTCCCACCGAGTTTGCAACACAGAAGTTTAGGTTGGTACTAGCCTTATTCAATTTGTGTTGGCTAATTGCATGCATATATATATATATATATATATATATATATATATATATATATATATATATATATATATATATATATATTTTGTTTGTTTGTTACATTTGTAGTATTTTTTATAAGTCAGATTTGGATAGAGAATGTGGTAATCACATATCTTTGTTAAAGTCTTCAAAGTACTGTTGCATAGTTGCATGTTTTTTTTTTATTCCTTAAGATTTACTATTCCAAAACTTGCTTTTCATTCAGTACCGTTTTTTTCTTGCTTATACCATAATTGTTTTCTTTATAGAGGATCTATACACATATTTACTGACATGCTTATTTGTCAAACAGTTATACAGTTACAAACATGCTTACAGTATACTACTGCATGCAGATTAAAAAAACTTTTTTTTTTTTCAGTCTATACATGCAGGTGGTGGGATAACTGTTAATATATCAAATACAGTTTTTCACTGTTTTGAAAGGAACCTTTAATTTTACTAAAGGATGTGATTACATTTAATTGACATACTGTTTTAAGTTTGTCTTCCAGATTCAAGGGGCTATAATGGAATACATTAGGTTGATGATATTTTTTTCTTAATTCAGTCACATTATTTTTGAAACTTGGTACTTTATTCTTAAGATATACAATTTCAGAACGTCCCTTGCAAGATAATAGTTTTTGTGCATGTTTTTTTTTTTTTTTTTTAGATTAGGGATACTACGTAGTACCGTCTGAAACCAAATATGTAATGAATTCCAGGCATCATTTTTTTTTTTTTTTTTTTGTAAGGTGATGTTGGGTTGCAGCACAATTGAAGTAACTTTTAGATTTTAAAATACATTTTTCACAATCATTTTATTTTAATTTTGTTTTTTGAAATCAGTTCTATTTTGTTACTATTTGGTATGTAAAACTTTGGCAGGCTATATAAAGATCCTTCAGACATGTTCAAAAATTGTTAATATTTATGATAATATTACTTGTTCTAGTTTAGTTTTAAAAAAAACATTTCCCTTTTTCATGTAAAGTGCTTCATGTCAAAACTTAAATACATTACATTTAGTAATAAAATCCTTGTGGTTATCTGTGTTCAATATTGAGGGGGAGCCTGTTTTGTAGACAATATAAATACAATACACAGAAAAAAATGTCCATGAATATCTAAGCTTTGGTAAACCAAAATTAACTAGCCGCTACTTGTTAAGATTTAATTGTAGGCGATTCTGCCTATTTTAATGTATTGGTAATTGTATTGGTCCCGAGCCTTAAAGAAAATGGCTATGAAATATGCAAGCATTTGCAACATAAATAATGTTCGTCTTTCTTTTTAAATTCCACTGTATTGTAGAAGTCTTTGGTAGTACTGCATGTTGTGTTTTTTTTTTTTTTTTTTAACCTTCTTAAGAAATTGTAGAGGTCAAATATATTTTGTTGTTTATTTTTGGCCTAATTTGTAATTACTTGGTGTGTGGGAAAATATTTAAGCAACATTTTCATTTGTATGTCTATATATTTCCATTTTTGTTTTGTTTAATTAGCAAAATAAAATAATTATTATTAAAGATAAAATCGAACCTCTGTCCATTATTTGAAATCTTACTAAAGGATTTGAATACTTAATGAACCATTTTAATAATCAAAAGTGTAAATAAATATGAAAATCGATGCAAAAGTTTGCCAGAATTTAACTCTCCAACATCTCACAATAAGGCCAGTAAAATAAGGTTTCAAAATATACATGTAACAAACTTTCTGTAAAAGTTTCTGTAATTTTGGATAATATTCAACGTTAATTTTTGTAAACTGTGAAATCTACTCAACACTATATACTGTGAAAAATACTACAATTTAATGTATTTTGGGAGGAAAAAATCAGAATTAAAAATTTTCAAAATGCCTGAAATGCCAAACCCTGTTTCTAACATACAATGAAAAAGCACTAAGCTCACTTGAGCTGACAGCAAAGTTTTAAAATAAGGAAATCTGTACTCTATCCAACGAATATATATAGTTTTGTTAGAAATTGATAGTTCTTGCTCGAGCCTTTTGACTTGAGATATGTTTTTGGTATTGCTGGCAAAGTAAAATGTATTAGTATTAAATGGAAAGTTTGAACACTACGTTATGGTATGATAGTAGATCATGAATTGAATGTTCTCAAATGTTTGAAAAATGTATTACTGCTTCAGCTTTTATCTGAAAAGAAAACATTTATAACATTGACTAGGAACCAGCTCAATCTATTTGTTGAAGGAGATGAAATAAAAAAAAAAGTGGTGTAATAAATCTATTTTTTATAAATTTATATTTTACAAAATGGTATGCGTATGAAGCTATTTTGATCCTGTTAAGCTTTAAAATATGTACCGTAAGAATATAAGGAATCCTATAAGTAGTTTTAATATTTTAGATTAAGGAGGTAAAAAAAAAGGTGTCTGTCCATTGACTGACAAAGGTATTACTGTAAAGATTACAATTTTACATGTCTTGATTCATAGAACAGGGTATTTCATCAGAGATCACAGATTTAAATAATTACTTCCTGTTCATTACAATAAAAATGACCACCAACCCATTTCTAAGATTTATTCGTTCAGGTAATTGAAACTAAAAGAAAAGCCTATATTGGATGGAATGAATTTCCGACATCATGAATAAGAAAGTTGATGGGTTACTCTCAGCCCTCCATAAGTTTTTTTTTTTTTTTGTCAAAATTATTTAGATAGACAGGTTAAAAGTTAGATGTATTTTTGGATTTAAACTTAAGGGCAAAATATTATTTTTTCACTGCCTATAGCAACACCCTTTTGTACTTGGAACAAAAGATCAGGAAAGGCATATTTAAACATAATAGAATTTGCATGACCTTTTTTTCAGGTATGCTTCAGTCTAAATCCGGTAATACTCTGTTAAAGATTGCTTCTATAGAAAGTTCAAGTTTGCTTTGCCTATTCTTACTCAAAGGGTGTGACGTTGCAGGTCTGTTAAACCCACATGCTTGGCCTTAGCCAATTTTTTTTTTTTTTTTTTTATGAATGGAGGCAGAGCTCCAGTTCTGCTGTCTTCAGGAATTGTTTGGTCAATCAGCTGTCTCATTCACTGGCAGAAAGAATGACTCATACATCTTCTGGCTTGTTTGGCTCCAGGTCGCTGTTTTATCCACACAGCTAGAGTTTTATTGGACGAAGCAAGTTTTAATTAAAACATTAACCTGTTTGTGAACTTTGAATTAACTTTTTAGAAGAAAAATACCACTTATTTTTAGGTCATAGGGAAAACTTAAAAATAGGCAATTGATTTAATTAATGCATTGTACAATCATTTTAACATCAGTTCTGAAGTTATATTTTTTGTAATATTGTTGATAATTTCATACTCGTCAGTCATAGTGGTACATTAAGAGTACCGAATAACCACGTTTATCCATTCCTTGGTCAGTTTGTGTTTGAAATTCAAGCAGTATTTACAGCCACCTTCACTTGCATGAGCTGTAAGTAGCAAACTGCAGTATAACTAGGAGGCTGTGTGGTCCAGTGGTTAAAAAACTGGGCTTGTAACCAGGAGGTCCCCAGTTCAAATCCCACCTCAGCCACTGACTCACTGTGTGACCCTGAGCAAGTCACTTAACCTCCTTGTGCTCCGTCTTTCGGGTGAGATGTAATTGTAAGTGACTCTGCAGCTGATGCATAGTTCACACACCCTAGTCTCTGTAAGTCGCCTTGGATAAAGGCGTCTGCTAAATAAACAAATAATAATAAAAATAATAATAACTAGGTTCCATTCCTTCACTAGAAAATTAGAAATATAAAAAAAAAAAAACAATCCTCATCAGGCATGTAAAACTGTAGGTGGTTTACCCCCCACTACCACATCTCGGGAACTTGATTTCTTTCAGCGACGCACACTCTTCACCTTACCCTGCTACACATACTGTGAGGTAAATGTCATTGGAAATGTTGACCTTTCTTACTGGGAGTTGTTATCTTCAGCCAGTGAAATGGCTTGCATTTGCAAAGTACTTTAAAATGTAATATGTGCTTTAAAACTGTGTGACAATTACAACCTAATGCTCATCTGTGTTGTAATGTAGTTATTACTCCTGCAAAGTGTAGAACTATGATTAGGTAGCATTTCTTTTTCTGATAACCTGTTACTTCTCTACTTACATTAAAGGTGAATATACAGCTTACCTTACCTTGGCTACCTTATTGATATTGTTAGGGTAAACACCCTTACCTTGGTTACCATATTGGTATTGATAGGGTAAATAACGTTACCTTGGTTACCGTATTGATAGGATAATCGGTTACCTGCATGATATAATTAAATAGATTCAGCCCAAATACATTTTACAGATCAAAACCATTTTCCTTTTACAGCCTCTAAAGGAACCACACCCACACTAAAACTAAAAATAGTTATTTAATAAGGTAACTGCATTTTATTTGTCTGTCACATCTGTCTGGCTCATCATTTGCAGGAAAATTGTAGCTTTGATACTGAAAAAAATAATAATTTGATGAAACGCATACTTTGTAACCCTATGAAACTATTGCAGTTGCTTTAGATACAATTGGAAGTGCATGTGTGCATAGGATGTATAACTACCTAATGATTATTTTACTTTATTTTGTTGTTGTCCAAATTTTCTTTGGTTAGAACCTGTGCAAAAGTAAACATGGGCACAACTTAGCATGCCTTTCAAAAATACACAACATGCCTGTACTTGAAAAAAGAATAACTCCAACAAAATAACTGAAAATGGGTACTAGAGAGAAGTGTATGTTTACCTCTTGCTTTAAATATCAATGTGTTAATGATATAGTGCAATTGAAACTCCCAGGACTACTGTTAGGGTGATGATCTGAATTTGGCCTTGGGGATGTGGCAGCTGTCTGTTAAAGAAAAAAATAAAAAAAAATAAACCTTTAGCAGTATAGATCAGTGGGGGGTGGGGGGTGTTTAGTGAAGACAAAAACATAACTTTCGTTTCACTGCCCATAAAACTTGATAGTTTTTGGTATTTTTTCTTTTTGTAACAGAATATTACTTATTGATCCTGCGTAGCTGGATCTAGTATAGCAAATACAAAAGAGCACAACAAAGGTTTAAATGAACCCTTCCACTACATTACTTGCTATGTAACAAGTGAAGATTTATTTCTAAAGATTTATAAGTTACTCCTTTTGAGTCACATTTAATTGGACTAGTAAAGCTTAAAAGCAGGCAAGGGAAAAAATGGTACATGACGATAACAAGGATAATCTTTTTATCTGATACATGATCTAAAGACATCCTTAGGACATTATATACATTCTTTTTTTTTTTTTTTTATAACAAGATGCCAAACATCAAGATGCTTCTCCGTGCTCACTGGAAATAGTGTTGTTTGAATTAGTCTGTTTTATCTGCTTTTGTTGAAAAACCTTCTCCTTGTCTATAGCTGAGAAAGAGGAATGCATTCTAAATGAGACAAGCAAGACATACAGGCCTGTAGGTGTCAATGCTTTTAATAATGCATGTCTCTTAAAGCAGTTTTTCATTCATTAGGCTTCAAAAAGTGAAGTGCATTACTAGAGTGTAGGTGAAGTGAAGATGAACTTTGTTGCTGAGTTGTCAGTGGGTTGACAATATTTTTTTACAATATTTTTACTAAACTGTACGTGATTGATGGTGTTCTTTGAGTATGCTCCATGTGATTTTATAAAGACCTTGTCATTCACTTTTTTACAGCTCAAGTTCCTGACAATGATGAGCAGTTTGTGCCAGATTTCCAAGCTGAAAACCGTAAGTGTGACTCATTTGTTGTTTTGTGCTGGTTTTGTTTCTAATTCTGATGGGTTATTTGTACTTGTTGTCACAAGAACCCATGTTTTGCAGTGATATAGAAAGGTGGCACTCCCATGAATAGGGATGTTTTGGGAGTTGGGGATACGGATTGGATTAAAGGTGTTGAAGACCGCACACTGACAGTGTAATTCATATGACTTTTGTTGCTGGTGGCAGATTGAGGACCAATCGTCATATTTCTGACAGCCGTCAATCAACTTTTGGTAAAATTCTGTTAGCAGTTTGCAGCGTTAGAGCAATTATCCTTTTGTAGTTCAGGTTGTAAATTAAAAAAAATTCGACGATACATTCAAGTGCTTTAGTTTTGTTTTTGTAGTTGGACTTGGTTCACCACATCCAAATATTTTGTCAAGTCCCCTAATGTTTCCTGGTTAGTGTCCTTGTTGTTCCTTTCCAAATTGGATATTGTCAATGGAGCAGTCAAAAAAGCCAAATTCTGTTTAGACCTGCCTTGGGTGTCTTATTTCTGTTTGTATTGGTTGTAATGATTTTTTTTTTGTATGTGTGTGTCTAGGACACCACTGGATACGAGACACTGGTCGCAGTGGTCTTACTTCCAAGTAAATATAAATATATTTTCTTAACATTTCTGTTCTGCACAGTTGTGAGGGAGTGAGATTGAGAGCTGCTTGCCAGTGAATACTTGTGACAATTCTGCTAGCATTTAAGATCACACTGTTTGCTAATGTAGAGGAGACTGTAGTTGACAGTTGTTGGGCACTGGTCCAGTTCAGCTGTGTTTGTGAATTTTTATTTATTTATTTTTTTTTAGAAAGAGACAGAGTACAAAATCATGGGCCTAACCTTTAAAAAAAAATCATTAAAACAATAAATAAATAAATAAATAAATAAATAAATAAATAAATAATGTATGTACTTTGGCTGAAGTAATTCCTGATAGCTCTGTTACATTTAAGTTGGAATGAAAAGACTGGAATATTATTAATTCAATCAAATACAACTATATATATATATATATATATATATATTTAATGTACTGGTATATAAATAATTTACTTTCAGAGGATGCTGTAGAGAGCGTCAAATGGTAAATGTACTTAATACTGTACCTATTTAAATACACAGCGTTGATACAAAGCACTTTTATTTTGAACTTCATATTTATCGTAATTCTGTGTATTATTTATTTCTTAGCAGGTGCCCTTATCCAGGGCCAAAGTGTGTCATAGATTCACTGCTGTGTCTGTGTTTCCTCAATAGTTTATAACTGATTTTTTGATTACATTTAATTTGGTAATGTCATTTTTAGTATGGTATAGAATTCAGGCAGTACTCTGAATAGATCCCTAACCAAAATAGAGTGTACTCCCCAGCCTACTGTATTTTATTATTTTGAAATCAACATACTTATATTAAATAACAAGTGGCCTCTCAATGCCATTCACTTTCATTGGGATTACAAATCTGTTATCATGTGATTAACATGAAAACACAAAAGGGTCCCATCAGCTAGGGACAGCAGTCTGTTGCCGAGCTGAATAACTGATTCGATTAGAAATCAGACTCGGAGCAGAAGTAGCACATATCTTTATTAAAATCAGCAGCCTTAAAAACGTAAAACTCAAAATACTCCTCATATACTAAAACTAGAGGACGCATGGATAACCGTGTACAAATCTTGACTTGGTTTTGCATGCTCTTGGATGACTGTTGCTGTAGCTCATATAATAGATATTGTAGTTATTGCTTAAGCTTTACTAGAAGTTTCTACTTTTCCCTCCAATTAATAATTTTCACAATAATATTGTGTATTTGTAAATAGGTATCAGATGTACTGTGTTTACAAATCTTAACTAACGTGTGCCATATCTGTGGCAGAAGATCTATTTTGGAAACTAATTTAAAATGGTGCTAATTTATCCACATAAGAGACCTATCAATATCGAACTTGTTCTGCCTGCGGAGTCACTTTAACTGAAAATATGTTGAGCCAGTAAATGCACATTTTAATTGATGGCAACCCACTTAAACAATGCTGTGATATAGCATGAAACGGGTGACAGAGATTTGCCGTGAGGCATGATGTTCTGGAACGTTCACATCTTAAATAATTAGCTCTGTTTGTTAAAGGGGTAGAGTTTCCTTTTTATTCCCTGCAATACGTCCGTTTCCATTTTAAGCAGATTAGATAACACTTGTATTTAACAAGCCTAGGACTATTATTTTCTTCTTTGTTTATTCCAGTAGCTTTACCTTGAAATTGAAAATGAATTCAGCAGACAATCAAATCTTGGGAGTGGCTAAGCTCTTCACTACCTAATAAATGTTGACGCTTTGTAATTTTATTTTCTTACTTTTAATTAATCAAGCATAATTGTTGGGGTGGAGTCATTTAAACAATTTTTTCGGTGCTGCAGGATTTCTGGAAAGCAGCCATTTTTGTATTTCTGTATGGATCATGGTATTTTCATTATAAAAATGTTATTAGCAGTAAGTCAGACAATCATGTGATTTTAAATGTATCTCAGATAATTTGTAAAAAGAGTTATTATCGAGAACATTTCCAGCAGAATTGGATCTACTTCATGTAGAGAATCATAAAGTGTGGCATACAAGCAATGTTTCCAGTCTAGAAATCTTCTAAAAGCTACATCTATTTTTAAAAGATCCATCATAAACAGATTCACATTAATCTTGATGTGATTTGAAAACTTTACACTTGACATGCTGGCTGGAGAATCTTTAGTTCCAGCAGAGAGTGCAAAATTTAGTGCTATTGATCAGCGTTTTTAAATCTAGCGCAGAAAAATCTATAGTGACATTTTCCTGTCAATTCAAAGTGCTCCCTTTTTGTCTTTAGATGCAGTGGTTTTAAATTGTGTTGCTGCATTTAAAGTTCATTATTGTCAGGTTAGTCAAACAATGAAAAATTACAAATTTATAAGGAAATGGTATATTTGCCTTGAAAACTGGACATTTATTCTTATAGATTTCTTGCTTGAAATGTATCTTTCTCTGATCGGAAGTTGCCTTGCACAGTAGTAGCACACGTACAGTACAAGCACACACATCCATGTTGCATTAAAACAGTAAAAGTACTACTAAAGTATTTGGCAGCAGGGTTCGTATTTTATAACCGGTTCACAATTCTTGTAGTGTGTTCCTTTTCTTGGCTGTATGGCAGGCATCAGTCTCTCACACTGGATCTCTTTGATAACCTTTTTGCGGCATCTAACACAGCTGGCCATTATCAATGCTTTGCTCCCCTTTTCTGCTTTATTGAAGCTGCAGTAAGAAACTCCACGATGCATCAAAAGGTTAGCAGCTAATCAATAAATGCCTCCTCCTCCTCCCTGAGATAGAACTGGCATATTGATCAGAGATAAAATGGCTGCTTATTTCTCACAAGTGCTGTTATTGAACATTAGAAACCTCAGAGCTTTAACCCACCAATCAGGAAGCTCCTTTGCAGGGCACTGCCACACAGAAGAAAAGCAAAACGGTGACATTTAAATAAATTGGTACATTTTAAAGATTCACAACGGTTACAATAGCAATAACTGTTAACCAGTTTCTAATTGTAATATAACCCTGAATATTGGGGCCTCCCCTACAAGGAAGTATTTTATTGATGGAAGAAAGGATACAAGGATTTTAAGATTGTACGCATTTGGGAAGTGCTCACAGTAGTGCTTTATTAGATAATGGCACTGCTTACCCATTTCTAACTGTAATAAAACCCTGACTATTGAAGTATTTTAAGATTATACACATTTAGGAAATGCACACAGCAGTGCTTTATTTGCGCTTAAACTGGAGCGACTGCCATACCAGAAAATCACAGTTGATAACTTTTGTTTTTCTTCTTTTTAGTAAATCTTTAATCTCAGAAGCATAGTGTGACTTGCAAAATCATTCAATTTTGAAATCCTCTTGCACTGTATAAGATAGTTATGAGTTACATTCATGTCGTACTTTCCTGCTAGCTGCTCGTACTAGTAGTTATTGTCTGCTATACATTTGTATATTACAAGTTATTTTATGAGTGGGGTATGATGATGGGGTGACCATGACAATGACTTTGGTAAAAGGTCCATTTATCTTTGACCTGTGAATATCACATCGTGCTAGTGGTTGTTTGAGTTCATGGTTAAGAAGTTCTGGTTCTAATTACCAGTGTTGATGCTTTTCCAGCACAAAGGTGTCAGATGTCACTGTTGTCATAACGATTTCACAGTGCAGACTGGCACAGAGAAGGAAAGCCCAGGACATCTGATGACCCAGGGTCATTTCTTTGGATTCTCAGATAAGTGTACTGTACTCTGTTCACACGCAGAGAAACAGAACTCTTAACATTACAATCCCATCAATGTGGTCACAGAAATTAAATGTGGATAATGGGGCATCATTTCATTTTCTTCAAGAACAAAAAAAGCTATTATTGTAGCAAATGGTTTTAAAATAAGACTAACTAATGCATCCTGGATTTCAATCGCAGGTCTGTCTGTCTGTCTGTCTGTCTCTGTCTGTCTGTCTGTCTCTATCTATCTATCTAAAATCAGTGTACTGTAATGCTATTAATGGACTTGTCTAATGTAAAAGGTGCTGTTAATCTTGTAGCTTTTTAGTATAATGTCCAGTAACAATTTGAAGCAGTGGTTGATACTTCACTAATAAGGTGTTTACTGGCGATCTATTTGAAATTATGTCTTTCATTGCAATTACTCTTTCTTTATCTTAACAGCAGGCTAAGTTTTATTGGCATTTATTTAAAGCTTTTCAGCCCCTAGCCAGCTGGCTCCCTATTCGAAAATGCACTTCTGGTTTAGTATTAATGATTGGAGCTTTGATGCTGGCTAATAGAGCTATTACAGCCAGTGAGCCAAACAGCTGGTGATGATGAGACTGGCCAATGCAATCACAATAATGACATAATTTGGATTTTGCAGACACAGAACATTCTACAGTTAAGAAATCAGACAACTGATTGATTCATCGATTCAGTAGGTCAGTGTTTGTATCAAATGTCCTTTTTAGGTTCAAAGAGAAACAACTGTTCACTCTGAAAAATGGTTGTTACACAGATCCTTTTCCGATTTGTGAGTGATAGGTCTATCCTGATTTACAAAAGTTTGATCATCATGGACTTGCCATAAAATTGGTGATTTTTATTTTTAATTTTTTTTTATTTCTCATGATATTTATTCTTATTTATTTTATTTTACTTGATAAACATATTTGAAGTACTGTTTTCCTAAAATTTCAGTTTTGACTAGCTGGCACAGTATCTACAGTAGGGGACTTCATTACATTTATAGAATTGTGACCCGACAGAAAACGGTTTATCAAATCCTAAACTTTCTAATCTACACAGCCATCATATATTTAGTACCGAAAAGAGCACCCACACAAGCAACATGACTGTAGGCTAAATGAAAATACTGTAAAACATGTTTGATTGCAAAAAATATATGAGTGTGACGTCACAGAGGAAAATCTGTGTACCAAAATTATATATATATATATATATATATATATATATATATATATATATATATATATATATATATATATATATATATATACATATATATAATATAAGATTTGGTTGTCTAAAGATCTTAAAGTAAAGTTAACCAAATTGCACCAGCATTGTATCAATTACAGTAGGAAAAGAACAGGTACCCATACAGTATATAATGTAACTACAGTATCCTATGGTTTTGCACTTTTTACAGTACAATCACTACACTTTATGTCTGTTCAGGTTTTCATTAAGCACTGACTTGACCAGTCTATTGCAGATTTAATTCATTGCCATTTTGAGGCACTGTAAACATGGATTAATGGCTCAGAGGAAGGTCTCTGATCTCATAGTTGAGATTAGGTACAGTAATGGGTTCAGGGAGTACTTTAGCTAGGGTAAATGTACTGGAAGGAGCCTTTGAGGGCCTGTGATGTATCTGAAGTGTCTACTCCTGTTATTAGGGAAGATTCATTTAAAGGGGCAATGATTATTCTATATCAGTACATGTACTGGTACTGTACATGTTAACGGAATTTCCTGTAATTGGCAAATGGGGTCTCTCTCATAAAACCCAATCATTGCTAAATTGCATTACAGACTTGTTTTTACTTTAGCCTTTAACATACAATTAACATACATAAACAATGTTATTTATATGCTCATCTTCTTTAGTACAATTCCTTCATATTTCAGTTATGAACTGCTTTTTTTTACAACAATTACTAAATTGTACAATACGCAGATGCTGCAGTAACCTTTAAAATAATGTATAACTGTACAGTATATTTCATATCAGTCTAGCATGCAAGATCTTATAGTGCCGTATTAGTCCAGTATATGCTGTTGCTGACTTGATCTTGTGATTATTTTTAATTTGAAGGATTTATAAACAATCAGAATGCTGCTGACAAGATGGGTTGACCTTTACATTTTAATGTGAAAACCTGTCAACCGGAAGACTTGTCTGTGATCGTTTTTTTCTTTCTCTTCTTATCTCTGAATCTTGCAAGGTTTCTATAGAGTGGAGGTTAAAGGGGAGATAGGATGGCTGTGTGTGTGCGTGTACGTGTGTGCTTACTTGTTTCATAATTCACAAAAAGTGAGGGATTGGTCAGAAATCATATTCCATGAAAAATGAACTTAAAACTCCTAACTCTCAATAATTATTAGATTTGAATACAAGTGCAGCACTGATTAGTTGTATGTGGTCATGTGCTATCAGCAGACATGACTTTCCAGCCATAGACAACACTGAAAACTATATCTACAGCAAGCAGTACATGGAAGGGAGACATTTCGGCAGAGAAACATGTACTGTAAGTGGAAATGTAGTTTTAGTTATTCTAGTGTATCTGCCATGTTGCTTGTTGTATATGCCTTCAGATTGAACAGATTATAACATCTTTTAAGAAAGAAATAAAAAAAGAAACAATCCACCAGAAGTTAACGGGCTGAAACACTTAGCAATGAAAGCAGCCGTGTTCAGCATAGGTAATTTAATTAGGGTTGGTCATGACTCCAGATGATGGGGATTTGATCAGGAATCATTTAGTACTTAACAGCCTTTTACATGCGCTGGGTCCATGTGGGAAGGTAAAGTAAATTGCACAGATTAATGTGGTGCTTTGAGATGTGCTGGTGAGATAGAGATGGGGGTTCTTCAGAGTCTGCCTTCCCTTGGAGAACTTGGTATTATTTAATGAGAATTCAAAGTGTCTAGAGTATAAAGATTATATATATATATATATATATATATATATATATATATATATATAATCTTTTAATTAACACTGTAGGTGGTTTCTTTAAAATATGCAAATACAGGGCTTGGTGACATTAACGAGTATGAAATACTCAATGGTGGTATATGTAGTAATACTAAAATAAACATACAAAAAAGGATTTCTTTTGGTTTCGTCTGTCATCCTTTTTGGTTCAGGTTGTTATATACTGCCTTTTTCTAAGTAATCCTTACTAATTCTTAAAGCTGATTTCTTTAACAGTGTTATTTCATCATCTGGCTTGAACATAAAACAAAAATGAAAAAGTAAATATTGAGGGTAGTGAATTAATCAAGGGTTGTAAAGTAACGGGGGTGGGGGTGGGGGGAGCACTGCACTGCACTGTACATTGGATCTGTCTTTACTGAATGCATTTTATGCTGACCTCCATAATCGTTTGGTTTTTCCATCTGTAGTGGCTTTCCATGGTCTCCCGCTGAAAATCAAAAAGGAACCCCAGAGTCCTTGCTCAGAGTTAAGCTCCACTTGCAGTCAAGAACAACCTTTCCAGTTCAGTTATGGGGAAAAGTGCCTGTGTAATGTCAGGTAAGAAAACATGGACTACCCGCTGTACTGTATTTAACTGGGAATAATGTACAATGATTTGTGTACCTTTTTTAAACACAAAAAATATGTGCATAAGAAGCCCCTAAATATATGTTAACCACATTTGACAGAAAAATACTATTTAAAGGCTAACCATAATAATACAAAAAATCTAAGCTTTGCTGATTAAAATTTTATTTGATTCAGGAAATCCTGAAAGTATGGACAGAGTTAAAAGAACTTGAAACAGACTATCTGTTAGTTTTAGAAAATAGTTGATTTATGTATGTGTACAAATCACTTCCATTTAATAACTACGTATCAAATTAGCTTTAAAGATTAGGTAAACGTGTGTTGCTTTCACAGTTCAATAGAATTTCATGTAATTCATTGAAATCATATCGAGAGAAACCAGCACAGCTTCTCATTTATATGTGCTTGTTCTTAATATGTCTGCATCCAAACATTTACATTGAACTATGACCTGTGTTGGATCTCTTTTCTTTAAAGACTCCATAATGACTGTTAAGTAAGTGGGAGACAGAAACATTTGGTAGTTTTTGCATTTTTGTTCATGTATTAAAAACTCCTATTACTAAACCTAGACTCTGGTGTGAAAGTATTGATTTAGCAGTCGCCCGATTGTTCAAACTCCTGGCACCTGGTAAGTTCAGTAATGTACCTAAAAAAGGCATTGTATGTTCAGTAATGTACCTAAACAAGGATGGTATGATTGACAGGTTTCACCCTGTCAATCATACCATCTTCAACACACTATCCTAATGCATAAAGTCTTTGAATTTGCTGCTTATCAATCACAGTGCCTATGATCAGAAGCCACAAGTGGGAATGAAGCCTTCCTGTTCACCGACACCATCCAGCAGCACGCCAGTGTCCCCTCTGCACCATGCTTCACCTAATCCAGCACCAACTCCCAAACCAGACAGGACCTATCCTTCTCACCTTCCACCGCCCCAGCAAATACCTGACAACTCTTTCTCAATGGACCACAGGTGAGGACATGAATGAGAAAAAAAAATAATGGAAGTTGTTGTGTGCTGTATGTTGAAGCTGTCAGTTTTTGCTTGGTGATTGTGAAGTACCATGAACATAGTAAAACAGTGAAAGTCTCTAAATGACGTCTTCCTTTTTCTAATGATAGAAAGATATAAGGATTTCAAACTACTTTATATGGTAGTAGTAGGATAGCCAGGAGGTGTACGGTCCTGCACTTGTTGGAACTGGACAACACGTAATGGATTTTAAAAACCAGCATAACAAAGTTTTGTTTGTTTGAAAAATGTCATTGGCCCTGTGATTTTATTTTGGCCCTTGCCAGTAATTGATGTGACATCAGTTTACCATAAATCACGATGGTATTGTGGCATTTGGATGTTTTAATGAAGCTTATATAAATTCTGCATTCTGAACCTGTTTAAAGTGTGACTTCTAGGCCAACTTTCTGCTCATAAAACACATACAAATACCTTTTGAGCTGACTTATTTACAAACAACAATTTCACGTTAAAAGGCTACGTTACAGTAAATAAAATTTTGGCCTTTTTTCTTCCAGATTTCGACGACAGTTGTCAGAGCCCTGCCATTCATTTCCCACCCCCTCTGCAATGTCCAGAGATGGTCGGCCAATGTACCACAGGCAAATGTCAGAGCCTAACATCCCATACCCACCACAGGCCTTCAAACAGGAGTACCCTGATCCCGTATATGAGCATGCTGCCATGGTTGGGGGTCCAGCCAGTCAGAATTACCCTCCATCAATGATTATCAAACAGGAGCCGAGGGATTTCACGTATGACTCAGGTTTGTAATGCACAATTCTTACAATTGCAACCTTGTATCCTGATGTTATTATTATTATTATTATTTATTTCTTAGCAGACGCCCTTATCCAGGGCGACTTACAATCGTAAGCAGATACTGATGTGAAGTTAAAACAATTTAAAAAGCGTTGCTGTACTTGAATTCAAGACGAGGGACCTATGAGGCAGAGGCCTTTTAGGTTGGGTCCAGGATCGGTGTCAAGAACTTATAAGACAAAATCAAGCATGTGGTTCTTTTTATTAAAAACAAAGGGGTACATGTGTAGTTTTCGTCTAATTCATACAATTGTAAACTGTCTAATGGACAAATATATTATTATTATTATTATTATTATTATTATTATTATTATTATTATTACTACTAACTGTAGGTCCCCTGTAGTCCACAAAAAAAAAAAAAATATATATATATATATATACATTGTCGTGTAGTCAAGTCAGGGTTGCCAACCTTGCAATTTTGTTTTTACTGACACAGATTTACAGTGGCCTTTTTTTTTTTTTTTACTGACATTTAAAAAAAACAAAACAAAAAAAAAAAACTGAAATAATAAAATACATTATAAAATAGGCCAGTTTTGTATACTTACATTTCTTTAGGTCTTATTTACTTTTTTAGGTCATAGATGGACACTGGCTGGATCGTTTGCTTAGTTTGTCTGAAGCTGGTGCTGTTTTTAACAGACGTCTTGATGGTCAGAATTCCATTCCATTAACAATTGATTTTGGTCTGTTTTTACAAGGTGTTTGTTTTTGTTTTTTGCAAAAAAGCTTGTTCTAATTCTGCAGTACTGTGTGGCAAAGCCAACATAACGGCAAACTTGGCAAGTGTATGAAAACGTGGCTCTCCGCTAGGTGTAGACAAGAGCACAATTTTGTGCCAGTTTTCATCAGCTGCCAGGTCCTGTCTAAGATCCATCAAGTCAGTCACTTGTTACTACATAAATTCTATCTAGGCTATCCAGCATATTTCAAATAACAATGTGTGGTAAAAGCATTGCAAGCTGGACGATGTCTCGCTGTGCTTTGGTTACATGGTTGGAGAACACGCCTGCTCATTTCAGCACGGTTGGCATTTTTCTTTTAATACTTTTCACGGCAATCACATAAGGTGTGTCATTCAAGCATTTGGGAAAACTGAAAAGCTTTTGAGATACTAGTACTTACTTTGACCTTTATTCTACTGTAACCCATGTACTGAACATAGCTAGTATTTATAGAAATACTGTTTTAGAAGCAGAATAATTACAGTATTTTGGGTAGCTTTACGCACTACTCTTCACACACAAGTGGAACAGTTAAATATTCTTCCCCCAATGTATTCGACTTAGTAAGACTACAATATTTTCTTTAAAAACAATTGATAAGTTTTGAGGAGTGTATAGATCTGTAATTGGATTATCTACAGTTACCCCTTTTTAGGACCCCCTAAAAATACCTAGAAAATAGACTTATACAAAGGTTTTTACAGTATGTGTAGCTCGCTTACCTGTCACTACCTCAGCATAAACCTACTTTATGGTTCAGTCCTCTAATAGGTTTTGTTTAATTGTATGGAATAAAGCACAGCTATCTTAACTTGTGGCTGACAATCTAGTGGGTGTTTTGACTAAGTTAAGCAAACAAGAAAACAATACCATATACATATTAGTATAGTAAAATAATTAAAGTATATTTCATTAAATGAGAACCAAAATCAAACCTTAAAGAAAAACTTTGTAGTTTTCAGTAACTATATATTTTTACTGCTGCTTTTGGTCTGATTTCATCCATTTCAATGAGGCCATTTATGTTTATTTAAAATCAGCTGGCTAAGCCCCTGAAGCAGTACAGTAGGTTGCATATGCTGTGCTTGTTTTTTTTGTTTTTTTGCCTAACCCTGTAATGTCCATTTTTTGTATCGCATACAATATACAATTCAATGCTTAGCCACCTGTCTATATCATTATGTTTTTAATCCAGCCTCACAAGCCAGAATTATATAATGCAGTAAAAAGTGTTTTGTACAAGAAACGGAATCCAGTTACATAAATATAGTAGCCTTTCTCATTTAAAAAAATATTTGGGCATTATAGGGTTAATTTTGTGTTATTTCACATTACCCTCTCCCCCCCCAAAAAAAACAAAACAAAAAAAAAACTTAGATTGAAATAAAGCCGTTCCCATGAAGAAAACATTTTCAAACAGTTTTTTCTTTTTATTTTTTATGGTGTATTAAATCTGTGTCAATCTGTATAAAACCTTAATGTTGCAATGGACGTGCCCATGGGAGGTTTGAACCTTGATTTCATTTGAGGATTGTTACTGTAATGATCTGGATTTACATTGTAGAGGGTCAAATGAACACAGGTCACTTCCGTAATCCTGTAATGGAAAGCTGCTTTAAACCAGCCACGTCAGCCCTACTGAGAGTAATTGGTCCTGCAAGGCCTAGGACTGCAAGCACAGCTCTGGCATGAATGAAGCTTCAGCAGCTTTGTGTTTCCATTCATAAAATGGTGGCAGAGGGAGGACTTGATTCTCCAGTTAGGCTGGAATGTGGCTGTTGCGCAGCTGCTGCTTTGTTAGATTATTTTGATAAAATGCTCAGCAGCAGCGAGTCTGCTTCTTGTAACATGAAACCTTAACACTGCCTTCCTGTTTTTCCTAGTGTAATAACCAAATGAGAGTCCGTTCACCAAATGAAGATGAACAGAGGGATTCAGTCTAAATTCCATTCAAAAGCATATTTGGCCAGTGTTTTGTCTCGCAGAAGGAGTGTCAAATGTTCTGAAGTAAAATCTGGCATGGTTTGAAGAAAGAACAATGATCATGGTTTTAGACAAACAAATTCTAGTACAGCACACGCCTAACATGAATTGTGGCCTTTTTTAAAAGTTCAGTTGTTTGGCTCGGCTAAAGTAGAATTACATTTGAAAAGATATTTTAAAATTCACTTTTGTTTTTTCAATATATTTGTCTGATTGCGGATTAAAATCTGAAGAGGTCTTTACTTAAGCCTGCAAAATGAAAAACAAAAATAATTTCATAGCAAGCTGTATACAGTGATGCCATGTAAAGTTTCAGTGTAATGTCTGGGAGAATTGAGCATTTAGTATAATTTATTACTGTAAATGCTAAACCTTGTCTATTTGCTTTTTATTATATCAGGTAGAAATGTAGGCAGGAGGCAATTTAATTAGCAGTAATTTCCTTGGGCCAGCCATTACTTTGATGAAGTTCAGAGCAATGTTTATGGCTCCTAATTAACTGTGTTAGTCATGTTATTGAATAATCACTTTGGAAATGTTTTTACAATTAGATTAGAGTCTGACCTATTATGATAGGCATGAATAATTTGAGAAAAACAGAATACCATTTTGTTATAATATATCCTGTTTGTTAAATATTTACCTCAAAGCTTTCAGGAGGATAACTAGAACCAAACCATGTTTTATCTGTACTTCTGCTCTTGCTAGCCTTCCTTCATTTTATGGAATGTACAGTACATTTTTATATTATTGTCTTTTGCATTTTGTGAATTAGCTTGTGTAACCTTCTCCAAGTTGAGAAACAAACATCTTCTCAGTAAACCGAAATTGTGCATTGATACACACAGTACTGCACCCCTGCTAGGAGCCATAAATAAAATGCAAGGCCCTCAGAAGTGGCATAACATTTCATCTTGTTATAGTACATGCAGTTCATAAACAGTTTAGACCCCTGCCGTACACCGATGAAAGGTGCCTTACCAAACCTGTGAAACTTGCATCAAGTGTGGCTTTTGTTATTCACAAACCAAGTGGTTGACTATCAGTTAATTATATATTTTTTTTTTAAATAATGTCAACAATTTCAACACATTCAGTTGTTTACTAAATCAAACGCTTTGGCGATATTCTCTACCTGTATGCAAACTAGTCAGAGAATCATGCATTGTTCTGTGTGCACAGCACCACTGTTACGAGACTTGCACATATAAACACATTACAGTAGCTTTATCTAGATGTTATATTCTGTTTTTATGTACATAGTTTATCTGCCTTCTTGCCTACTATATAACTCGGGAGGATTTCTCCATAAATCCATCAGTTATGTCTATTTATTGGAGGATATCTGATTTAAGGCTAACTTCCAATGGCACTCCAATAAACTAATTGTAATTCAAATCCGTTTTAAACTAATTGTGGTTTCTGTGTTAAAATTGATGGTCTTGAGGCCATGTGATCATTTTTATCTGGTAAGGTGTTATGTGTTTAATGTAATAAGCATCATATTTTTGTCAAATGTAATTTTAATGTCTAAAGGGTTCAGCATAAAGTATGGCAAATACATGTGTATACATTATTTAAAGCGTGTGTCCCTTATTTGTGTGAATTCAGATGTTATGGTTTCTAATTCCAGCTACTTTATTGTTAATCCAAAACAATCATACAATATTGTTGTTAATTCAAATTAGTTTTAAGGAGGTTGTGTTTTTTTTTTTTGTTTTTTTTTTACTGTTTTACTTTTGATAGATTAGCAGTGTGTTCAATTTATACATTTTAGTTTCAGACAATCCCTTTACTGTTTTGTTCTTTTCTTTAGAAGTGCCTAGCTGTCATTCCATATACATGAGGCAAGAAAGTTTCCTGACTCAGAACAGAACTGAAGGTAAGTTGTGGAAGCTGCTATTGATGTTAATTCACTTGGCTCAATGTGAAAATAAGAAGTCATTGTGTGTTGAAATTTGATTTTAACGTCACAGCTTAATCAGACCCAAGATAACCCACATTGCAGGCATACTTCTTCCTGACATATGGGAAAGGTCAAAAGTGGCGATTCCTTCTAAGTTATTAATAACTGGACTACATTGATAATCCATTTATCATGGTCAGACTCCCATTGAATTGCAGTCTGTCATTTGCTGTTTTACTTTGTGGCCTTAATTAGTGTGAGCTTGTTTCTTAAACATGCAGATTCATTCTCTTAATTCGCAGTAAAACCTAGAATGGATCAACTCCAATGCAATTGGTGTCTTGTTTCCATCTTAGCGTAAGTTTCTTCTTGTATTTCTAAATTCAGCAGCGTTTAATACCATAGTTATGGATGCATACTCACATACAGTATACTGTACTGCATGTACATTGTGTTGGCACAAAAAAGAACAATCCAGGTGAGATTTGAAGTAAATGTTTTTAAGGTGCTATTCAAGTTTGCACGTCTAATCGGTATTACAAATAGGCATATGAATAATCTCTTTTCGCTTAACATTTAGTTGTCAATCATTCCGAGGGTTCCTGGGTAAGGGTTCTATTGTTCTCATATCGAATAATCATTTTATCTCTAAATACCTAACTTTGAACTGGTCTGGAGATCATAAATGCCTTTACATAACAGACACCCTTATTCTATTCAAATCACATGGCAATATGACTAAAGACTAAGCCAATCAGTCACGGGGAGGATGTTTATGTTTCAGTATGTATGTGTCTAGTACATTTCTAGTACATTTGTTTTTGTATTTCATTTCCTGCTACAGGTTGCATGTATGATAAAGTACCAAGGCACTTCTATGATGATACCTGTGTGGTTCCTGAGAAGTTTGAAGGTGAGGTGTTGTGTGTTTTTTATTATTAATTTATTAGTGGTAGAAAGTGTCCTTTCTTAATCCAAACGTATAAAGATCACAGGTTACAAATATATGTCACACATACTTATGTAAAGCATTATTAACAGCTAATGAATGTGGTGATTTAATAATAACATGTTGAGGATGTAAAATAAAATAACCGCTTTATAAGGACCAGCTCAAATGTGTTGTTCTCGCTCTAGGTGATATTAAACAGGAACCTGGCATGTACCGTGAAGGACCCACGTACCAACGGCGAGGTTCCCTTCAGCTTTGGCAGTTTCTGGTAGCCCTCTTGGACGACCCATCCAACTCCCACTTTATAGCCTGGACAGGTCGAGGCATGGAGTTCAAACTCATAGAGCCAGAAGAGGTGAGATGTTAAAATCAGTATTTTCAGTTCTAAGATTATGATTGAAATTGGAATGTATTACAGTAACTTCGTTCGTAACTCTGAGGTTCTACTGTATCGTTCATTGTAAAAAAAAAAAAAAAATGCAATTAAGGCACACCTTAAATTACACCGTGTTGAAGTATTGCTGGTAATTCTGAGTACCTGTGACGTTCTCTGTTTTGACAGTCTGACAGAGTTTCCTCTTGAGCTTCTTAATAGATTGTCTGCGACAGGTGCTTTCTCACAATCCTTCAGAATGTATTTTTAATGACAACGTGTAAAGATGTGGTCAGCATTTTCTGTTAGAAGTGTGCAAGGCATTGTTATTTCCACTTGAGTAAATAAAGAAAGGACAAAAGTTACCTGTGCAAGAATAATGCTGCTTTAAGTAACTCATGTAAACAGATGGGATTGCTTTCTAAGAAATAAATGCAAAGAGGATTTCATTCTAATTAAAGCAGTACAAATCAGATTTACCCAGATTAATACTGGGATTACCTTAATTAGCCATTAAACCTTGATGCAAACAAGACAAGACAGGAACAATGCATGTTAGCAAAGGAAATCTTATGTGCAAGTCCAAACATGAATGCAATATTATCCTGGCCGGACAAGATAGCTGTCGGCTCTCAGCATTAATATAATTTAAAACCAAGAATGATAGATTACACACTGTCTCAGGTGCATCGGGCATTGTATGTCATTCAAATGAGGCAAGATCAGTTCATCTTCTGATCAATCACTGTTCCAAACTAGAGTTCATATATTTTGTACCAAGGATACCAAATACATTTTATTGCCATAGTAACTTAACCTATTTAATAAATACATACATCTGTGCCCTGTATCTGGGTTATAGTTGGTATCCTGGATGTTCTCATATGCACAAATTTTAGTTTTTACAGTGTAAACCTTGCTTTTTAAATCTCTGTTTGCAACTTTAACTTGTGAACCATAAATCCCATATATATATATATATATATATATTATAGTAAACACAACTAAATGATGCATACCTTGACAAACACTATTCTGGCTTGCTTTGTTTGTATTCTACCTTTTAAACTTGGAAAAGATAATCATAATGGTTATTTATGTATGTGTTGGGTTTACTCTGTCTTTAGTGCCATCCAGTTTGTGTAATTTGGGTCTTAAAACCAGCAATTTGTATCTTAATCAGGTGGCACGTCGTTGGGGCCTTCAGAAAAATCGTCCAGCCATGAACTACGATAAATTGAGTCGCTCCCTTCGCTATTACTATGAAAAGGGAATCATGCAAAAGGTAAGGAAATCTCTCCAATATCAATGCACTCTTCATACAGAAACTGCAAGTGACCTTTTACTTTAACACTTTTAGAATAATACATATTTACCAAAATGTAATAAATTAAGCCTTGGATGTAGTTTACAGGATACAAATGTCTGTGTAGTTGTTTTAGCAACTCAAAACTACCAAAACCAGATATAACACCAACTGCGACCACTGCTGAGTCTCGTAGAAGAAAAAGAGTTCACTGCTGAACATTTTAACCAGTGCACATTTTTTATTGTATTTTCTAGGTAGCTGGGGAGAGATATGTGTACAAGTTTGTTTGTGACCCAGAAGCGCTTTTCTCCATGGCATTTCCAGACAATCAGCGGCCAGTGCTGAAGACAGATCTGGAGCGCCACATCAATGAAGAAGACACAGTCCCACTGTCTCACTTCGATGAGAACATGGCCTACATGCAAGAAGGAACCTATTGTAATGCCCACCCCTATAATGAAGGCTATGTGTATTAATAACTGATGTGGCAAATTAGCCCTCAAATGCTTATGTATATATATATATCTATATATATATATATATATATATATATATATATATATATATATATAATCATGGCTCAAGACTGGATTAGGATTCACCCTGGTCATTTTTTGTATATCTCTGACATCACGCAGAGGGGACTTCTTTTCTGTTACACCCACGATCCACCATGGAATGCGCACTTTATTGATACAAACTGAAATTGTAACATAAATAGAGGGAAGTGGTGACTTTATACTGCTTTTGGGGAGGGCATTTCTGGAGATGGCAAGGTCACTGTTGAGCAAGAAAGGGTTTGCAATGTTAATTTGGAAGCTACATTGTCCAGTAAGGCCATTGACAACAATATAAAGAACAGAAAAGGAACTGTTCTCATATATAATGTCCGACATTAACAGAGAGTAATATTTTCTTGGTTTTAATTTTTTTTTCTTCATATCTGATTGTTTTCTCCTGCTGGTGTCAGCAATAGAGTTTATTCATTTCTTATTCTTGCAAATATATCTTTAACTTCATGGTAATTTTGAAGAGGTAAGATGATGCTATCATTTTAAAAGTTAGACTTGGAAAAGTGATACTATGGTGTAATAAAGTTCAGGCCACATTTACTGGTAGTAGATTTTTGACAAAACTTACTTACGTAAAGAATCCTATCCACATGCAAAATCCATTGGTATTACATATGTCCTCGAGATTTTTGGTCTAAAGCACTATCCGTGTCATATCCCCCCACCCCCTCAAAAAAAAAAAAAAAAGATCAAATATAAGGTCTAAGCAATATTTAGTATTGTGAAGATTTTTTTTTTGCACCATACTTTATTAAGCACTCCATAATGATATTCAGTAAATAGGTACTTTGTGGTTTCAGGGTACTTCTTACTGCTGTTTCGAATTTGTTTATACAATATAGGAGTATGTCAATAGAATGTGCTTCTGCTGCTGTCCTGTTTTCCGTAATAATCTTCATAAAGCAGGGTTAACTAAAGCAACTCAAAGCAATGCTGGAAGCAGCATTTCAGGACAACATAGATGACTTAGGCTATAGCTATGCTGTAAGCAGCTGTAACGCATTATTAGATGAGAGAATATTGTGCTTCAGAATGCTAAGGGAAATTATATACAGATCTTTTTGTATCTTTTGGTGGAATGGAAACAAAATGTATACAAAGTTTGACCTTGTAGTGCTGGCACTGTCTTGTTAAAAAAAAAAAAATAATAATAATAATAAAATACATAGCTATGATAATAAATGTAAAGGCAGAACATTTCTTAAATACTTTTTTTTTTTTTTTTTTTTTTTTTTTGCTCAATGAGATTGCAAACCGTGAATTGCAGAACTTGCGTGTGATGCTTGGCTTTATTTCAGAAAAAGCAGTGGCTCAGCACACGTCCATCCATTTTGACCCTTTTCTAGGCAAGAATACAGACATGGAACGAGCTTTTGAGTTAGGCAGGTCAGACGTGGGTGGGAGTGAAAATGCCACAGGATTATGAGATTCTTCAATGTCGCTATCAGCACATTGCTGGTCTGTCGAGGAGAATAATGACAGGGGAAGTACTGTAGTGCCCACTTCGTCCCTTTCTCCAACAGCAGTTCAGAGAGAGACGTCTGTGGGAATTGAACGCTGAAATGCATAAATACAAAGAAATAGCCTCGACTTGGAAGTGATTGCATTGGTCTCAGAGCACTTAGTTGAATGTTACAGTAGCATATTTGGTTTCATAAATAAGACAGTATCATACTCAAATGTAAAGGCTCTTGTAACATTCTGTACACTGAATTTGCTCCTTGATTGAACCATTTAATTGCATGCAAACAAGGAAAAACCACTTTTTTTATGGAAATAGGGAAATATTTTTTTTGAAAAATATAATTGCCAGTGTAGTAGAGGATGAACATTGTGTGCTGAAACATTTGATATACACCTAGTGACTTTTGTCTGTCAAGGATACAGTTCATTTTCATTGGAGGCTTCTTTAAAAAAAAAAAAAAAAAAAAAAAAAAAAGCAAAGATGTGTGGTGCTTACAAGATGTAAATTTAAAAACATAAATAATAAAAAATAAATTATTTTGAATGCCCCTTATCTGAGTTGACAAACTTACTAATAATCATGTTAAAAAAAAAGTGTAGTGGACATGGTATCTATGAACTTATACCTGGCTTTATTGTGTTTTTAATGTTTTAACTTTAATTTTTTTTTTTTTTTTTTTAAATATAAATAACTTGCGTCAAGGTTTATATAAAAATTGTCTAAATGCTGCTTTGGTCATTTTCTACAGGCAGATAAATAAATATGCCAGCTGAATTCTGCAGCGCTCTTCTGTATTTAAGATTTTTGTTAACGCATACTGAAATTATGATTTTAAGATTTTTGATTTTGTTAAAGCAATGAACAAGAACAAAGCCAACTTACTCAACTGTTTTATATTTAAGTGTCTTTGCCTATAATAAAATGGGGGGAAAAACACATTTTTGCAACTGAATGTGTTTAATTTGTTATCCTTTTTTTCTGAATCCTTGTTAAACAGCTTTATTCTTAGAAAACATGTTTTTTTGTTTATGAACATAACAAAATATCTGGTCAGAACTACACATGTAGAACATGTACTGCAAGCTGGTCCATATAAGAAAGTTACATTACCCTAAAAGGTGAGTGATTTTATTGATATTTGTGCACACCTCTAATAACAAAGGTCTAGCCATAAGGTATATTCCTAATCCTAATACACGTTTTCTTTCATAATAAGAGCAATTGCATTAAGACTTGTGAAACTATTTTTCAGGCTTTTTCCAAGCGACATTCTGATTTTTTGCTTTATTTTTTTAAACCTCAGCACATCTCAGCCTCCAGCCACCACTGAGTGAAACTGACACCATCCTGTACTTTTTTTTTTTTAAATTTTTTACCTCGGTTTTTCTCCCCAATTTTGTATGCCCAATTGTTATCTGTAACCTCGGCTCACCGCTCGCAACCCCCCCGCCGACTCGGGAAAAGGCGGCTGGAACGCGCGTCTTCCGAAATGTGCTCCTGCCAATCCATCATTTTTCGCAGTGCCGGAGGACAACACAGATCTGGCAGCTCCACTGCAGAACCACAGGCGCCCTATCGGCCACAGGGGTCGCTGATGCGCAGTGAACCATGGATTCCCCTGCCGACCTAAGCCCTCCCTACCTGGGCGGCGCTAGGCCAATTGTGGGCCGCCCCCTAGGAACCCCCGGTCACGGTTGGCTGTGACATAGCCTGGATTCGAACCTGAGATCTCCAGGCTATAGGGCGCATCCTGCACTTCACGCGGAGCGCCTTTACTGGATGCGCCACTCAGGAGCCCCCAACCTGTACTTTTAAGGGCTCTGTATCATTTTGATGAAACAGACCGCTTTCAAAATAACTCATTTAGAAATATTATTATTATTATTTGTTTATTTAGCAGACGCCTTTATCCAAGGCGACTTACAGAGACTAGGGTGTGTGAACTATACATCCGCTGCAGAGTCACTTACAATTACGTCTCACCCGAAAGACGGAGCACAAGGAGGTTAAGTGACTTGCTCAGGGTCACACAATGAGTCAGTGGTTGAGGTGGGATTTGAACCGGGGACCTCCTGGTTACAAGCCCGTTTCTTTAACCACTGTATACCGTATCTGTACTTCAAATTGCAAAGCTTCAGAAATATCTTTTATTATGTTTATATACACTTTCATGTTTACATTTTTCACAAATCAAAAGCCCAACAAAGTTGAACTTTTAAAGGTATGTTGAAAACATGTCACATAATTGCTGTAAAAGCTGTCTTCTTTGCTAACATATCCAAAGAGGAGTTGGCTTGTTTCTTGGTATACTTAACTAGCCCCAAAGTTATCACTTAATTATTATTATTATTATTATTATTATTTATTTCTTAGCGACAATGCAGCTTATTGTCGAATATATCCTACTATACTCAATACAGAATATCTATAAATTGTGAAACCTAATGTTATAAAAGCAACACTTTGTAAACTTTAGCTCAGACTCCATTCCTCTGTGAAACTTGATACCAACCTGGGACTTAAAAGGACATGTCTAAATCACTTTGAAATAAATGTAAAAATAAAATCATTTTTATAGTGACATTCTGTCATAGGAGACGAACTGGAATGTACAGCAAAACCACTTGTGTATTGTTCAGGAAAGCTCACTTCAAGTTGAGATGTCGTCCAAAGTTGATGGAAATCATGAGACTTTTTCACCAATTTAGTTTGTTTGGATGTTCTAAATATTTCAAAAAAAATAAATAAATAAATAAAAAACATTGCTCACAGATTTCCCAGTAAAACAAACAAAACATATATAAATAAATGTGGATTAAGTATCTTGTATGTTTTCTCTGGTATTTCCTGAGGCATTTACTGTATATCTTTTCTTGTCACTTGTTTACTCTTCTGTGACTACATCCTTAACTCCACCAAAACTCTACAGAACTGGACACCTGGGGTTTGATTGGACCCCAATTTACAGTATATTTTATATGTAAGTTACTTTTTGAAGTGGGAAATAGATTTTTGTGTGTGTGTTTGTATTTATTTTTTGGTTTCAAAACAATAATTTCACACGTGAAATATATTTTTTCTTTTTAATCATATATTTTCATCACATGAATAATACTACAAATAGTGATATTATTGAGAAATGAAGTGGCAGTCTATACACTGTTACACACAGTCATTACAAAGAAGTGTTGTTTGTCCATGGTGCTCTTTTCTTCTCTTGTGTTACTAGGTTTCATTTCGTTTGTTATTTATAGCTTGTTCTGTCTAAGTGTTTACTGGTAAAGAAGTTGTCACATACTTCATTTCGTTTAGCCATGGCCGAACAGTGTTTGTGACCACTGTTTTTCCAACTGCTATCTGTCTCTCTTCTCCTGGTTGTCTGCCTAGATACACTTCACCTTTGAAAGTATAGGATGTAGCTGCATCACAGTTCCGCCATATTTTTATTGCCATACTTTGCAGGCTTACTGGGCATGTACTGCCTGAAAGGACACCTTCCTCGGAAAGGGACAAGCTGCTCATCAACTGTCATGTTGAAGGATAAGTCTGGCTTTCTTGTCTGAAATAAGACCTTTCGTGCTTCGGTAGTGAAAAAGTGAAACCGATCTCTGACTATTGTTCCAAGACTTTCTTTTTCCTTCTGTACTCCTGCCGGGATGGGAACTCTGCCTGCATCTTTGCTACAATCACCCTTACTTAAGGTTGCTTTATTTAACACACATTCTCTTGCTTCTAAGGCCCCTCTTATTGCAGACTTAATCACTGATAACTCACTTGATTTGTTATGTCTTACAGAAACCTGGCACTCTCCCCACGATCTCCACCCCATTCAATTGGCTACTCCTGAGGGTTACTCTTTTTTAGAGAAACCATATACAAGTGGTCAGGGCAGGGGGTCTGGCACTTATTTACAAATCACATTTGACTCCCTTAGTGATTTTCTTCATTTGAGCACCTTACTCTTTCCCCCAACCTTAAATTTCCCTCACTTTTGTGTTTGACTCTCTATTATTGATCATCCACCGAAGCACAACCTATCTTTTATTTGTGATTTCTCCTCTCTATAAAGTTCTCATTATGGGGGATTTCAATATTCATGTTGATTCTCCCTCTTCCCTTATGGCTCCAGATTTACTCTTTCTTCTGGAGTGTATGGGACTCTCCCAGTCTGTTTCTTCTGTGGTGTATGGGACTCTCCCAGTCTGTTTCTACTGTGGTGTAAGGGACTCTCCCAGTCTGTTTCTTCTGGAGTGTATGGGACTCTCCCAGTCTGTTTCTTCTGGAGTGTATGGGACTCTCCCAGTCTGTTTCTTCTGGAGTGTATGGGACTCTCCCAGTCTGTTTCTTCTGGAGTGTATGGGACTCTCCCAGTCTGTTTCTTCTGGAGTGTATGGGACTCTCCCAGTCTGTTTCTTCCCCCACCCATACTCATGGGCACACCTTAGACCTTTTGATTTCTTAGGACTTGGAATTATTCAGTCTCTGTATTACAGATACTACAATCTCTGATCACTTTTGCGTACTGTTGATCTGAATCTGACCTCTCCTTCTCCACCCACAGATAAAAAGCATATTTCCTATTGCCCTAAAAACAAGCTTATTCCATCTGTCTTAGCTCAGACTGTTTCTGACCTTTCTAGTGATCAGACGGATCCCACCAATATCAATGGTGCAGTTGCTCTTTATAATTCTAACTTGATCAATATTATTAATACAGTTGCTTCAGGGTAAACGTGTCCTCCTCAGTACTTTTGATAAGATTACATGCCTCCAACGCCTTTGAACCCAACCCCGATTGCTGTGAGGAGTTTGCTTCATATTTTAGTCACAAGATAGAAACTATAAGAGGCTCCTATACACCGACAGCTACTACCCTTGCTACTTATGCATTGTCCTACTCTCCTGTCTCTGTTAATCTTTCTGATTTCTCGCCTGTCCCTTTCTTAGATGCATGCCGGTTGATCAGTAATGCTCAAGACTCTATCTGTGCTATTGACCCTTGGCCCTCCAGTGTTGTTAAACATTGTGCTGGAATTCTGTCTCCTGCTATCACTAATATAAAAAATGTATCACTTCTCACGGGCTCTGTTCCTATTTCACTTAAACAAGTCATTACACGGGCGGCACGGTGGCGTAGTGGTTAGCGCTGCTGCCTCACAGCGCCAGGGTCCTAGGTTCGAATCCGGCCTAGGGTACTGTCTGTGTGGAGTTTGCATGTTCTCCCCGTGTTCGGACCAAAGACATGCTGTCCAGGTTGATTGGTCACTCTAAATTGCCCTCTGTGAGTGAGTGAGGGTGTGTGTGGTGCCCTGCAATGGACTGGCGTCCCGTCCAGGGTGTAGTCTCGTCTTGCACCCTGTGTATGCTGGGTTAGGCTCCGGCTCACCGCGACCCTGTAAAGGAGTAATTGGTTAATGATAATGGATGGATGGAAGTCGTTACACCCATTCTTAAAAAAGCGTCACTTGATCCTATAATACGCCGTAATTTTATTCGCATTTCCAATCTCCCTCCCAGTCAACTACTCGTACATAACTCACAAAGCAATATCATGAAAAAATTCCAGTCTAGCTTTAGAACCTTTCATAGTACTGAAACTGCACTGGTTAGGGTTGTCAGCGATCTTCTTCTCTATGCTGATGATGGTGCTCTATTAGTCCTAGTTCTTCTAGACATTACGGCTGCATTTGACACTATTGACCATTAGATTCTTTTGGAACTCCTGGAGTATCAGGTGAGTGTGAGGGGGACTGCTCTTGAGTGGTTTCGCTTATACCTGTCAGATCCACATCAGTACATGTCCTATGCTGGTTTTAATTCTTCTACCACTCAAGTAGCTCATGGAGTCCTGGAGGGTTCTGCTCTCCTTTTTAATATCACTGTGTAACAATTTTTTTTTTTTTTTTTTGGTTCCTGGGTAGTAAGTGTTATTTCCTAATTGCTTATGCCTCAAAAGTATAGAAAATGGCTATTATTCCCCACAAACTTTGCTTTTGTGACCAGGACAGTGATATTTTGAAATTTACCTAATTTCCAGAACATTCCAGATAGATTCAGTGCTGAGTAAACTTGGAGTAACTTCTAGAACTTTTTAGAACTTTCCAGTAATATAAATAGTAGTATAAATACAGGGGGCTTAAGCCCACCAGTTCAGTTTAGTTCCAGCTGCCTAAGTGGATACATATCTGCATTTTTCTGAGATGGCATCAAGAGGCTGCAAGCATCCGAAAGACGCATTTTGCTATGTCTGCGGCCAATTTATCAAGACAAGAGCGAAAAAGTACTCAGTGGAAGCATCTGCTAAGATGTGTGAGGCCTACAAGGCATATTTCGGCATGCCTGTCGGGGATCAAGACAAACCCTGGGCACCTCATTTCACCTGCGAGCACTGCAAAAAAACTCTGGAAAGTAAGATGGACAATTGTTGCTTGGAATTTTATGTTATAAAATTTGTTAAAATTTTTTAAATTGTAAAAGTTTTTAATTTTAAAATGTTTTACAATTTTCAATGTTATTGAAAAAATATATCATATATGTGGGTGAAATAAATGTATTTTTGTATGATGGTACAGAGGGGAAAAGTGAGCCATGAAGTTCGCTATCCCAAGAATTTGGCGGGAACCCACTGACCACTCAAGCAACTGCTACTTCTGCATGGTGGACCCTTCCAAGCGGACCGAGTTCTCTGTGGGGAGGAACAACGTCAAGTGGGAGCCACTGGTGGACCCCCGGAAGGTGCTGATGCCACCACTGCACATCAAATTGGGCCTTATGAAACAATTTGTCAGAGCTCTAGATAAGGAGTCGGCAGCCTTCAAGTATCTTCAAGACTTCTTCCCTAAGCTGTCTGAGGCAAAGGTCAAAGCCGGTGTCTTCGTCGGACCACAGATAAAGAAGATCCTGGAGTGCAATGAATTCCCCAAGAAGCTCACTAGTAAGGAGAAAGCGGCTTGGAACAGCTTTGTCGCAGCGGTTTGGGGCTTCCTGGGCAATCACAAGGCTGAAAACTATGTGGAGCTGGTTGAGACTCTGGTGAAGAACTACGGCACAATGGGCTGTAGGATGTCCCTCAAAGTCCATATCCTTGATGCTCATCTTGATAAATTCAAGGAGAACATGGGAGCGTACTCGGAGGAGCAAGGCGAGCGCTTCCACCAGGATATACTGGACTTTGAACGCCGCTACCAAGGACAGTATAACGAGAACATGATGGGAGACTACATTTGGGGGCTGATTCGTGAAAGTGATTTACAGTATAATCGTAAATCTCGAAAAACTACTCACTTCTAAATCTTTTGTTGTCATTTTTGTATTACTTTAGTATAAATACATGTTAATTTTGATTCATATGTTGTTTTTTTCTGACTTTATGTGAACGAAAAGACACAAATTCGCCCGTTTTCTCATTGGAAATAGGTAAATTTCAAAATATCACTGTCCTGGTCACAAAAGCAAAGTTTGTGGGGAATAATAGCCATTTTCTATACTTTTGAGGCATAAGCAATTAGGAAATAACACTTACTACCCAGGAACAAAAATTGTGTTACATAGTGTATTTATATGCTGCCATTGGGAGATGTTATACAGCAGCATGGGTTACATTTTCACCCCTACACTGATAACACCCACATTTATTTTAACATTAATTCTAGTACTGGAGCAGTTCTATCTGCATGTTTGGCTGATGTAGAAGCATGGATGTCAAGTAATTTCTTGCTAAGAAAACTGAGTTACTGGTGGTAGGGTTTAAACTACAACTTTACTCTCTCCCTGGGTTTTCTTGTTCTTTTAGCAATTGTTCCCTCAATGCTTCCTCAGTGGTCCAAAGTTTAGGTGCTCACTTAGTTGCTAGGTTAACATGTGACACACACATCTCTACAGTGGTAAAGCCAGGGTTCTTTCACCTAAAGAAAATCTCTAGAATTTGTCCTTTCCTGTCTCCCAAGGATGCTGACATGCTCACTGTAGTGGATATTTACTTAATTTAGTTAGGGAATTAATCCCAACTACTAATTTTGTTTTAACTTGTATTCCAATTATTGTCCCCAAAAGAAAATAATCACAATAGGAATACACACAATGGACTCTATAGATTATTATTATTATTATTTATTTCTTAGCAGACGCCCTTATCCAGGGCGACTTACAATTGTTACAAGATATTACATTATTTGTACATAGAATTACCCATTTATACAGCTGGGGTTTTTACTGGAGCAATCTAGGTAAAGTACCTTGCTCAAGGGTACAGCAGCAGTGTCCACTACCGGGGATTGAACCCACAACCCTCCGGTCAAGAGTCCAGAGCCCTAACCACTACTCCACACTGCTGCCCTATAGAGTAATATCCATTGAGTTCAGATCCATCAATCCTGGATTATTAATTAGACTGGATGATTAATTAGTTCAGTGCGTAGTAACAGATCAAAAACTTACTCAGACACTGGTTTAAAAGTATAACTACATCAATTTATTTATGCACAGACAAACAACACCAAATGAAAAATTCCTAAATACTAGTGGACAAACTAGCTTAATGTGAGTATTGCATATCACACCTGAATTCGTACCATACGTTTACATAACAGTCAGAAATGCTTGCACATAACCTTTGAATTCAGAATATATAATAACTTGGATTAATATACATTTCAACAAACATTATTTAGATAAGGAATCATATGCTTAATCTATGCACCAACTGAAGTAATATGAAAAGTAGAGTTTATATTTAATAGTTATGCAACAAGGTTCCCAGTGTTGCAGGCAGCAGGAATCAGGTCTCAGTAGTTAGCTGCAGCTGGATGTCTTGTGGTGACATCAACAGCGGGAAGTTCAAACAGAACCGCAATCTTGCAAGCAGGAACACTTTCGTTGATGCACAGTCATTTGGAGATACAAGACCACGAGTACCCAATTCTTATGGATCCCGGAAGGTGCACTCAATTACTTGAGTGGAGAAACAGCAGTTTCTAGAACAAAGTACTTGATCTCGCTCACATTTCTTTTGGAGATGCAAAGCTTTAATGGTGTTGACCAGCAGGCAGTTAGTCTTTCAGGTAGGCAGGCAGGCAGGCATGTTGCTTGGAACATCGTATCAGATGGTTTCCATAGCAACGGGTACTTCACTCAGGCTGTGATGTAGACTTCTTCTTCGTAGGATGTTGGCAGTGAGTACCTTCGATGAAAGGAGAGCACGTTCCTTGAAGTGATCACGTCTTGGATGGATGAGAGAAAACATCCTGGATTAGTGAGAGAGCATCTCTTGGATGGGAGAGAGCACCCAGAAAATAGGACAAACACAAGCTTAGCACATGCATTTAGGATAACCAATCAGAGAAGCTCTTGACAACCTCTTAGGATTGGTTAATTCGATAAAGAGGGAGAATGTACCTCCATCGGACTCTGTGTTAGGCGGATTTCAAATAAGATGGTATTTATGACATACCATAAAACCACACCTTAATTAGCATTCTTACAAGCATTGAAAAGCATGTTTAAAACCAAAACTCTCATAGTAAGATAACTTAAGGTATCTTGGAATTAACTACAGATTTTACTTTTATCTTCACCACGAAATACATGTTTGGTACATATTAAACATTTGAGTGTTTGTAGTAAAATAACTGTATAAAACACTTATATGACTGTTGTCCAATATCTATAATACTCCCAGTGTTGTGGTTTTACATACAAGAACATTTCATGCCTATGTACATTGTGTCAGATTTAATACAAAATAACAACAAATATATTTTTTAGACATACAAGTTTCTTTTATCTCTGTCCATTGTTACTATTACCAAAGTGTACTGTCCGTTTTATCCACTAGATGTCGCTGTTGCCCATTAACCCTTAAAATACCAGTCCTTTCAAATTCCTGGTTCCAGGAAGTCTCTTTCCAGTATAATAAATTAATCAAGTCCCTGTGAAGCTTGGAGAGGGTGACCTTTTCTTGTGGTCTGGCAGATAAGAGTTTAGATCTGTTTCTTTATTTACATAAACAAATGCAAGTTAAGTGTTTTAAGGGGGCGGGAACATTTTGGACTGTAAAACACAGAATGGCTTTCCAGTATTAGGTTTCATTAAGCTCAATTCCCAATTAAATACACAGCTCCAAAATATCATTGCATCACTTAGATTATTACAATGCCCTTTTTGCTGGTCTTCCTGCTCGCTCTATCAGTCGTTTACAGTTGGTACAAAATGCAGCAGCTAAAATCTTGACAGCCACTAAAGTCTAGACGGGCTGAACACATGACCCCTGTTCTTGCATGTTTGCATTGGCTTCCTGTCTGTTCCCATGTCACTTTCAAGATTCTGCTGCTGACATACACGGCCCTGCATGGTCAGGGTCCTTTTACATCATGTACCACCTTATCCCATACATCCCTGGGAGACAGCTTACTTCTTCCAATTCAGGACTTCTTAAATGCATTTCACCTATGCGTATTACTCCTGGCGGGCGCAGCTTTAGTTTCATTGCCCCTTCCCTATGGAACTCTCTGCCCAGCTATTCTAATTCTACTCTTCTCAGTTTAAAACTTCTCTCAAAACTCACCTCTTTTTGGCTGTATTCTCTTCTTAAGCTTCCTAGGTTTTGAAATATGAACTTAAGATTTTGTATCTTGTTTTTATTCTTGCACTGTTTATCAATGTATTTGGGAAATTCTGCTTTTACTTTGTTTGTATTTAAGTTCACAATGTTTATAATTTTGTGGATATTTTATTGTGCAGCGCCTTGTGACACTTTGGTGTGAAAGGTGCTATATTTTTATTATTATTATTATATTATTATTATTATTATGGCAGAACCTGGGATGTAGGCCTTCTTGAGACTGTCAAAACACATTTCCCAGACGTCACGGATTGCTGCTAGTTTATCAGTTGCTCTTCTCTCTTGTCTTGTCCATTTGTTATCAAATCTTAGGAGTCCCAAGATACTCTTAAATCTTTTTTTCTGGCATGGTGGCTGAGAAAATGGGTCGCCCATTTTGCTGTAACCAAAGGGAAGACAAGGGTTCCAGGTGACCTCTGTCGTTTCCTGCAAGTAGCAGAAGTCCAATGAATGCCTTCACTTCACAGCATCCTCTTCCTCTACCCTGCTCTTACAAGGTGCAAACTAGTGTAGAAGCGAGTAATTAAGAGCTTACCCATTATGTATTGTCTAAGCACCTGTAAATTAAATGCATATAGTCAGGGCCCGCCAGAGCGGGGTCGTCTTCTGCTCCAGACGGTCGATCGAAGAGTAGGTCCCTCCCAAACATCAAAGCTGCTGGCGTGTGCTGGAACCGGAAGTCAAAACCCTGGAGCACCTCGATCCAGTGTGCCACTTGCCCCTCTGGTTTCTTAAAGCGGAGAAGCCACTGCAGCAAAGTGTGGTCAGTCTGGACAGTGAATGGCCTGCCATACAAGTAGGGTTGAAAGTGACGGATAGACTACACCACCGCCAACATCTCCCTCCGGGTGACGCAGTAGTTCCACTCGGTCTTGCTAAGGACCTTGCTGTAGTAGGGCCTACCCGGGACAGCACGCCCCCAAGTCCGACATCACTGGAATCGGTGTCGAGCAGGAAGGGTAGGGCCGGGTCAGGGTAGGCAAGGCTCATGTTGGAGTTGGTGGTTTCTTCGGTCCAGTTGAACTGCTTCCCCTTCTCTGTGATGGAGTGCAGTGGGTGGACGATGTCAGTGAACCCCCGGAAGAACCGCCAATAATAGGAGGCCAGCCCCAGGAAGCCCCTCACTTGGCTGGGTCAGTGGCAACTCCGTTGGCCCCCACCACGTGACCGAGGAACTGAGTCTCCAGGCAAATCAGGTGGCACTTCCCCAGGTGCAGCTTCAGGCCAGCGGCCCAATCCAGTCCAGCACCTCCCTCAGGTTGGCCATGGCCTCCTCTTAGGTCCCTGCATGGATGAGCAAGTCATCTAGGTAGAACATGCAGGCTGAGCAGGGAATGCCACTGAGGACGCGCTCCACGAGGCGCTTGAAAGTGACAGGGGCGTTGCACAGCCGGAATGGCATCACTGTTAACTGCTAGAGGCCATGCCCTGTGATGAAAGCTGTCTTCGGCCGGGCCTCGGGGGCTAGCTCGACCTGCCAGTAGCCACTGCGCAGGACAAGGCAGCTGAACCAACGTGAGCCTGTGATTTCGTCCAGGGCCTCATTGATGCGGGGGAGCTGGTAGGCGTCCTTCTTTGTGACCGCATTGAGTCGCCAGTAGTTGACACAAAACTGGATGCTGCCGTCCTTCTTCGGTGAGAGCACTATGGGAGCTGCCCAGGGGCTGTCGGGTGGCTCCATCACCCCATCAGCGGACATCTCCCGGATTATGCCCTCCACGGCCTCCCTCTTGGCCAGCGGAAGCCGGTGAGCATGCTCACGACTAGGCAGCACATCTCTCGTGGTGATGGACCAACCCAGTCCATGTGCAGTCCTTGAACTTCGGAGCAAAACAGGCCTCAAGGAGCCTTTCCAGTATGTGGCGCTGCTTACCGTCGAGCCCCTGGCTCGACTGGATGACGAGCCATCCAGCAATTGTGTTGCTGGGCAGGTGGCAATCTGGTGAGCCGGAGCGGCTGTTGAGCAGGCAGGCGAGCCGGTGAGCCGGTTGGCTGAGAAGCAGGCAGCAAGCTGCTGAACCGGAGCAACTGTTGAACAGGCAGACAATCAGCTGACTGTACGCACAGATCAGTTATTCAATACTGAATATTATTATTATTATTATTATTATTATTATTATTATTATTATTATTATTATTATTATTATTATTTATTAGCAGGCGCCTGTATTCATTTATATGAATACCCTATGTACTTAATAACTATGTGAGGGTATTTTTAATTATTTAAACACCACCCTAAAATATGTAAATATTCTACACTGATCTGGTAATAAAAAAAAAGTTCAAAATCAATTTATGAAGAATATAATTTCCTTCTTTTTTTTTTACAAAGTACAGTATATAATAGTGTAATTTATTTGCATATTTATTTACAAATCTCTCTACAAAACATGTAGACTTACTTACCATTGACAATATATCCAGAAACTGTTGTTCCTATAAATTGAATACTGAGAATGATATTTCCCTCAAAAGCAAGCAGATGGTCTCACTGATTCTCAAGCCATAGTGAATCTATTATGTAAACAACAGGCCATAGACTATAAATGTGTACCTTGGCAGAGACATTTCTGTTTGCAAAGGCTCTTAAAATCTGCTTTGCTTTTTCATTTATTGAAAAAGGTGTTTACTCAAATTAAATGGTTTGTACGGGTCATCCTGGGGGTCTAATTTTCAGTTACATTAAAATATTTGTAAAGTGAAATGAAAGTCAAATGGTCAGTGTAGCAAATGTGTTCAATCTGTCAAAACAAGCAAGCTTATAATATTGTCTGTTTAATAACAAAACCATTTGAAATGTGCTTCCATCTTCTCTGCTTGTTTGTATGAGAATGACAGCCAAATTAAACATTAATAACTCATGGGTAATACTCAGGCACACGAATCATTCCTGAGAAACAAACATAAAATCTAATCTCGATCTCTGAATGTATTTTGTAGTTTATAAGGATCTGTATAGTTTAATGTGATAAGGCCCCGTGACATATAGGCATGTCATGACTAGCTGAACAGCTGAACGTGTTTACCAAGAATATTAGTCTTCTTCTAAAATTGCTATGAAAGGAGTTCGATATTTATTTGATCTGGCAGACTGTCACCAAAGACGATTGCAGGACATGGGGTACATTAAACTTACTCCTGCAGGCAGGAAAAAGGCTATTTTTGTGGACATTATCCTTACAATTGTGAGCTAGTGGTCCTATACCTGTTCAACACTTATACTCTTGCACTGCATCTCCACTTTTTTCATCCCCACCATATATGACCATAAAACCACCTCTAGTGCTCTAGTTCAAACAGCTGAGTGTAAAGGATACTGGGAAACATATTAACTTGCATTCAGATTAGCACTTCTGTACTGTATTATAGTTAGGGCTTCTGTTTTTTTATTTTTATTAATTTAATTTTTCGGTGCTTATTTTTAGCTATTTCTCGATTTTGGTATAACCTGTTTGTTTGGGGGGGGGGGGGGGGGCGTTTATATACTGTATGAAATGATTGTTTTTGGTTACTTTTCAAAATGCTTCGCCATTTTTTTCTGTCACAATGGGCCTCAGTTACGAAAGGGCACTAAACATTATAGTGCACTGTAATTGCAATTAGTGTGCAGCACGTTCATGATTTCTGTATTTACTATTGCAATTCTATTCAATATCACTCGAAATAGTGGCCACATTATGGCACACACTGATTTTATTGTGCCACACTATGGTAATCAGAATGAATATGTGATTTGTATGATAATTCATGTTAATGAATTTAAATGAGGCACCCTGCTTCGAATAATGAGATGAGCTTCATTCACACTGTATTTACTAAAGGGCGATAATTGTAGTGTGCACCTTAAAGTGAGCGATAATTAGTTAATTTGGAAACCAGGCTTTAGCCACCAATAAACAAACTATTTAAACCTATTTTTTTGTGGTCGGAAATCTATCTGGCATCATGGAGGCATTATTTGCATTAAAATTTTCATATAGAGCAGTGAACATGACCTGTAAATAAGCGTGAATAAATGTGAATTAATGTTATAATTTTTTTGATTTTATTTTATAGTGCATTACATTGGTACAAATAATAGAGTGGTTAAATAAAACACTGGACCAAACAAGGTATTATAATTTACAACAACCTCCTCCACTAGAATTTCTAGCTCCTCTGTGTGCAGTTTTAGTTTGCGTTGCCTCTGCCTGTCCCCTGTGGAGGGCTATGTTTGTTGATCGCTCATTTTCAGTCAACTTAAGCCACCTCCACCTTTCACAATAAGCCACTGACCAAAAGATACGCCTGGACTGCTGGGGCTTTTGATATCACGGTGGTCACGGATAAGTCTTGGACAGTATTGTGCACATTAATTTATCGCTCACAATTCATGCAGTGTGCACGCTATGGTATGTAAATTAGCCAAATAGTGTGCATGTAAATTAATGCGTTCTCTGTTAGTAAATGGGACAGTAAATTTAGATTTATGGTGCACGTTAGGCTCACTGCTTAATGTGCACGTTACAGCTACATTTAGTGCCCTTACTTACACCATTGTTTGAGTTGCCATGCATCAATGCCATTTCCATGAAACAGTGCAAAAAACTTGCATTATCCTTGCAGACGAAAGTATAGCTGTTGACAGCATTGGTTAATGCACCACCATCCAAGAAAAAGAAAGACGTCACATTTTAAGCCATAGTTCTGTAGTTATGATTATAATTTTGCATGGCAATATTTAACAAAAATGTTGTTAAAGTCTGGCATCGCTCGTGCTTAAAATGTATGAAATATTTCACAATCAATAGCATTCCTTGTGTGCGGCTGATATGCTAAACAAGTTTCAAAAAGGTGTTTGCTAGTTACTCAAATTATTATAATAATGTCATATTTTTACTTAATAAAACTTACCGTATATTCCATCCCAAATAACCAGCAGCATATTGCTAAAGCACATCTATTTCTTAGTACTGTTCTTGCTGTTTTAAGCACGTCTATATGTGGAGCCAGGTATTTCAAGCTGTGAAGGTAATTCTTGCCCAGTTTCTTTCCTGCCAGATTCACTCTCTTCCTGGCACCCTTTAAAAAAGTATAAAAAAGTATAAAACTGTGCAGCTCTATTTCTGAAGGCTCATTCCTAGGCAATAACCAGATAAACACATTACTTTTTACAAGTTGAGGCTCGTGACTGTGTGATCTTGGTTTATATTTCTATTTAGCATTTTATTGTCTCCGAAGAGACAGTTTGAACTGTGATTTTGTATAAAACTAAACTAATTAATATGTTTATTATTAATGACAGCATATAAAGGAGGCTGTGTGGTCCAGTGGTTAAAGAAATGGGTTTGTAACCAGGAGGTCCCCGGTTCAAATCCCACCTCAGCCACTGACTCATTGTGTGACCTTGAGCAAGTCACTTAACCTCCTTGTGCTCCGTCTTTCGGGTGAGACGTACTTGTAAGTGACTCTGCAGCTGATGCATAGTTCACACACCCTAGTCTCTGTAAGTCGCCTTGGATAAAGGCGTCTGCTAAATAAACAAATATAGTTTTCAATGGGTTTTTGGTTTTACTTCATCATGAGCTTCCCAGGTGAATTCCACATTGATGGAATATGTAAAATACCATGTTTAGTTTTTTTCTTGGGTGATGATGGTGGGTTAGTAAATTCTTATCTCCAGACACATGGGTATCGGTGGGGGTCCGCAATTTCTTTCTCTAAAATACAAGAAAATAAACAGGCTTCCTATCTTGATAGGCACAAGGGGTGTGCCCGAGTATGAGCACAAATGAGTATTCGTAATTAGTATGAACTATTTAATTATACTTTTTTTATTTAAAAAAATGGCAACACCTTTATGGAGATAGAATGAGACAAATTAGCTGTTATCAGGGAAGAAAAAGAAATTGTGCCTTTGCTTTACAACCCAGCACCAAATGTTATAGTGGATGAACATCCTGTCCCCAGAGGACACTGTCCCTTTAAGCAGTATATACCTAACAAGCCTGCTAAGTATGGCATAACAATATTGGCAACCTGCGATGTTAAATCCAGCTATCCATGGAATATGCAAGTGCACACAGGAACACTGCCTGGAGAAGCATCTGAAAGAAATCAGGGGGTGCGATTAGTGCTGGAAATGACTCAAGGACTCCATGGTCATAATGTCATGCCTGACAACCTTCCCATCCTACAGACCTGGTGCTGAGTTACTCAAAAGAAAGATGACCATGCTTGGAATAATGAGAAAAAAAATCCTGAGCTTCCAAATGAGATTGAAAAAATGCTGAACAGAATTGTGCATTTTCCAAAATTTGCTTTCGCAGAAAGCACAGCACTTGTTTCATACTGTCCAAAAAAAACAAAAATGTTATTGTGATGAGCACGATGCACAAGGATGCAACAGCGTGTACCAGGGATGACAAGAAGGGATGATTTGGCAGTTAGGCACGTTTGCTTTTTCGACTTTTCCTAAATATATGTATTACATGTCTGAAAGCATCAGTAGACCCAGGGTTGCAGAACTACTGGATCGGTCATTTTGACCATCATAGTAAAAACAGTGGGTTTGGCTTACTGCACATGTGAGATCGCACTTCACACTTGTTTTGAATAGCTACAACAGGAGACATTTTCAGTCATGATTTATTTATTAACAGCTGTAAAAATACTTATTTTCTAGTTAAAATGAATAGACCAACACAAAAAAAAGCTCCACAATGTGGTTAGTGATAGTGACAGTGACAGTGAGAACGAAGTTGCAGAAGTTTTACCTACCTTAGATTGAGGTCAATCGACAGGCCGTGTACCAACTTGTGGGCGCAGAAGAGGAAGGAGATGAAGTCATGCGCCATCCCGTGATCAGTTGGGAAACCAAGCACGAGAAAGTAATCCAGGGGTTGCTCATGATGGGACTGTGTGGGATATTATAACTCCTGGTGTGGAAGCTGCAGGAAGAATGGCTCAACAGAATGTGTTGAAGGATGTTTCGGGACCAACCCCATACGCAAAATGTAACATCAGTGAAGACGAGTATTGTATTGAGTGCCTTCCAACTCTTGATAGATGAGCCTGTGCTTCGCCACATACACAGATGCTGAAGCCCACCAACAGCTGCAGGATCACTCTTGGTCAATCTCTTTGGAGGAATTGGATGCATTCATCGCACTACTGTATGCTTGTGGTGCATTTGGAGCTAGAAACTTGTCAGTAGAAAGCTTGTGGCCCAGTAAGTGGGGGCCAGCATTTTTTCAAGAAACCATGCGACGAAACTGATTTTCTGAAATCATCCGGTTTCTGCGATTTGACTTGAAGACAACCAGAAGCCAGCGTCTTCATAACGACACATTATCGTAGGGCACGCCCCTGACAGTGAAGGGGAGGAGACTGGAGTGTCTGTGAGTTTGCCAGAGACAGCAATGTTGACAGCAGACAGCAGAATTCTCCCCAATTTGTTATTGTTTCAGATTCAGTTTTGGAAAATAAACCTGCTTCGTTGGAAAGACTGAGTGCCTCATTCATACACAACACAACGCAACGCATTTTATCCACTTCCACTGGTGTACTTATTGATTTAAGTGACATTGGGCAGAGTAAAACACACTAATACCAGTTGTTATTATTTGTTTATTTATCAGACGCCTTTATCCAAGGCTGCTTACAGAGACTAGGGTGTGTGAACTATGCATAAGTTCCAGAGTCACTCACAACAATGTCTCACCTGAAAGACAGAGCACAAGGAGGTAAAGTGACTTACTCAAGGTCACACAGTGAGTCAGTGAGTGAGCTGGGATTTGAACTGGGGACTTCCTGGTTATAAAACCCTTTTCTTTAACCACCAGACCACACAGCCTAGTCCTAGGTGTGCATGGAATATGGATTACAGAAGCCAAGAATTTTTTTTTTTTTGCTGAGCACGCTTCATCCTTCCGTTGCCATCAAGAATGATGCAAAGAAGATCCCAGTGACTGTACAGCTTTATAATTCCATAAAGTTTAGAGTTGATATAGTAGACTAGATGGCTCGGAGGTACTCTGTGAAAGCTGGATCTCGCAGGTGGCCTGTTCAAGTGTTCTACAACATCCTGGATCTAGCAGCCATCAATTCCTGGATCCTTTACAAGGAAACCACAGGCAAGAGGATCAGTAGGAGAAACTACATATTGCAGCTTGCAGAGGAACTTCAACTGGCACATGTTAGAAAAATACAAATTGCAAAGTGTGTAGCAGACCCTACCTCAGAAGTTGGTGATGTGCCAGGTTGCAAAGTGCAAGAGGAACAAGACAAGTGACAGCTGTGCCGTGTGCAATAAGGCAGTGTGTGAGAAGTGCACTGCACATGTCTGTGTTGATTGCACAAGCTAGAACCCACAAGGTACTTTGTTTTATTTACATTCCACATTTTGAACAGTTGTACGTTCCATCTTTTTAACTTTTGAACAATGCAATTTTTTTAACAGTTTTACCTATCCATCTTTAACAGTTGAACCATCCACGTTTTGAACAGTTGTAATTTTCATCCTTTGAGCTTTTGAACAATGCAACCAATCATAACTCCCCTTCCAACACCACCCCCAAGTCTCGTGTCCCTGCTCGTGCTGTAACAGGTTTACCTCACGTGTAACAAGCAGGCTGCAAACACGGTGTCATACACATAATCCTGAAGGAAAACAAGCAATAACATCAAATGCAAAGCTTTTCTTCATGTTCATTTGCACTCCAAATATCACAGGCAAGATGGGGGAATGTCTGATTTACAAAGAAATTATGGGAAAATACAAGTGAGGAAGTCAAAATTAAAGGTAAGCACTATGTTTGGGTTGTTAAAATAAACACACTGTTTTGAATACTGCTAGCGACTGGTGCACAAGATGTTGCAGTGCAAGAGGAAGCACAGAGCCAAGAATTGCTTTTCTGTCGAGTTGGCAATAGTTTTTATTCGTCAAGAACTTAAAGAACAGGTAAGAACTGAAACTGAACTATTTACCGTAAGCTTGGATCCAAAACAATAACAAAATAAACAAAAACAAATCAGAACCCCACTTGCAAAATAGAATAGAAATGTCCACAAGCTGGCAACTGCTATAAGTAACACTAATTACCCCAGTCCCACACTGCTTTGTGACACCCTGCTCAACACCATCTTACACCTTCCTTTCTTCTCTCTTTATTTCTCAAGTGAGGTCTACTACCATATATATATATATATATATATATCGCCTGCATGTCGCCCAATTCTCTACACTAGTGATTCATGCAATATTTCTACAGTAAATACAGTACCGGTGTTGTTCAAACTGTAAACAACTTCCGTCTCTGTCTCTCCCTTTTGATACAGTATCTGAACTGAAGAAAAGCTGCGTTGGCACTTTATAACACAGACATCTTATTCAGCATTTGATTTATAACTAAATAAATATTAGGCCTATTACGTGGTTATATTTACTTTTTTGCTGCTAATCAAAATGATCCACGAGTGGGAATGTTACATTTTTCTTACATTTCTTGTCATATACTTGTACTTGCTAGAACTGAAGTCATTGTATTTTATCTTCCTCTTAATTGTATTAATACTTGTACTGTGATTCTTGAAATGTATTTTTGTTTAGGACTGTAAGTCGCCGTGGATAAGGGCGTCTGCTAAGAAATAAATAATAGTAATAATAATAATAATAATAATAATAATAATAATAATAATAATAATAATATATCTGTCTTCTAATTTTGTTCAACACAGAACAGTTTCATAGCATGTTACACTTCAGTAGTATACACATTTTAATATAGCGGTCAAAATGACTGCATCGGTAATTCTAGGTTCCAGATATTTCCATTAAGATTCCAAGCAATAGACTACAACACCCCTTTGAATCCAAGGGCTTATTTTAACAAATTTTTGAACTTTGTAGTAGGCACGGTCTTCCTCAATTCCTATCAAGTTGTTTTCTGATGAGGTCGCCCATGCCCGTTGTATCCCTTTCACTTGTTCCGCAGCTTCCGCAGCTTCCGCCAGGTTCACTGCATATTCCTGGTTCACTCTTGTCTGGGACCTCAACTAACGTTTTATTTTCTTTCAATACTTTTGTTTTATTTGTATCTGTAAATACAGCACACAGTTTTTTGGGGGGTCCCTGTGATTAATCGTATTACTATTTCTCTGTCTTTGTCTAGGCAAAGGGTAAAAAATGTACTTCTACTGCATGCATTGTTAAAAAGAAAAGCAATGAGATGTGATGTTTAATGTACATACATCTCATAAACACTTTAGCCTGCAATTTTTTGCACTCTAGAAACTACTGTTTAAATATACATTCTGTTGAAAAGATATACTGTCCTGTAACAGGACAGAGATGCATTTAACAGCAGTTCCGGGTTTAGCCCCAGCCACTTCTAATAACATTATCTTAGTAAAATCTGAGTATGAGTATTCATATGACTATTTGTTTCTGAATACAAGTACAATCACGACCATGAGTAATAGGTTCTCTGCACACCCCTAAGAGGCCCGATGGCAACTTTACTTTCTGGCACTTCTGTTTTAATACATGCTGTTTATGAAGATACTTAGGCCAAAATGAATGAGGACTAATACATCTGATAATGTAAACAAAATGTAGTAACTTTTGGGCAATTTTACTTTACATTTTAAATACTGATAACAAATCTAAAATAGACTAGAGTCCTACACTTATTTGCGGTTTGCGGTTCGGGTGCGGGTCAAAAAATGAAATTTTTGGGTCAGGCTCGGGTCTGAAACTGAATCCCAAAAAAACATGTTCTGTCCTTTCAGCGTACTCGTCTGTAACCCTTTCCCAAATAACCTATTAGAAGGTAAATGTACCTATGTTTCCTGCACTAAAGCAGGAGGCGATTAGGAAGGAGTCAGCTGATTAAGCAGTGTTCTCGGTTTGTATTGCCGCTTGTTTGATATGTCGCAAGATCCTTTTATCACGTCAGCTTGGTGATATTAAAAATGTCTGTAGACGAGTTGAAACAAAAGATAGTTCAGGGTTGATATCATGTAGTGGATAATAGTTCAAGAGGTAAATCACAAGTGTGGAATTCTTTTGGAATCATAGCGAATGAAAACAATGAACATGTGACTGGATTCATTGCTTATAAAACCTGTCATTATGTTTTTGTGAACAACAGCCACAAAACTGGTACATCTCTGCGAAAGCATAGCTGTAGCTCCTTTTCAACTGGTGGCATGAAACTTTTGTTTACGACTGTAAGTCACCCTGGATAAGGGCGTCTGCTAAGAAAGAAATAAATAATAATAATAATAATAATAATAATAATAATAATAATAATAATAATAATAATAATAATATCCAGACCATTAGAAAAAGCTCCAATGCTGTATAGCCTATAAACTCAGTCTGTGGAGATTGGTAGAGATATCTGTGTGTGAATGTTAGAGTGTGAGAGAGCCAGTCGGTGCAGGCAGTAGGTAAAAGACAAACACTTGCGGGTTGGGGTTGGATTGCAGGTCTTATTAAAGCGTGTCAGGCTGGGTCCTGTAGTAGCGGGTCCAGCTTGGAAGCAGGTCATAAAAATCAGACCCACACAGTATATCGGTTGATCTTTCAAGTTCAACAAATTCCTTGGTAGATGCTAATCCATCCAGCCCTTCCTACTCTGCTTTGTTCTTCTGACCTGTCCACTGGTACTTAACTTTAGGTTAGGACCTCATAAGAACATAAGAACATAAGAACATAAGAAAATTTACAAACGAGAGGAAGCCATTCGGCCCATCTTACTCGTTTGGTTGTTAGTAGCTTATTGATCCCAGAATCTTATCAATCCTTTTTCATAGATCCCTTCTTCAATTTCAGTATCTCCCATATGATATTTATAATGCACATTTTTATTGCCTGCATGCAGTACCTTACACTTTTCTCTATTAAATATAATTTGCCATGTGTCTGCCCAGTTCTGAATGCTGTCTAGATCATTTTGAATGACCTTTGCTGCTGCAACAGTGTTTGCCACTCCTCCTATTTTTGTGTTGTCTGCAAATTTAACAAGTTTGCTTACTATACCAGAATCTAAATCATTAATGTAGATTAGGAATAGCAGAGGACCTAATACTGATCCCTGTGGTACACCACTGGTAACCTCGCTCCATTTTGAGGTTTCTCCTCTAATCAGTACTTTCTGTTTTCTACATGTTAACCACTCCCTAATCCATGTGCATGCATTTCCTTGAATCCCTACTGCGTTCAGTTTGAGAATTAATCTTTTATGCGGGACTTTGTCAAACGCTTTCTGGAAATCTAAATAAACCATGTTGTATGCTTTGCAATTATCCATTGTCAATGTAGCATCCTCAAAAAAATCAAGCAGGTTAGTAAGACACGATCTCCCTTTCCTAAAACCATGCTGACTGTCTCCCAGGATACTGTTACCATATAGGTAATATTCCATTTTGGATCTTATTATAGTTTCCATAAGTTTACATATAATAGAAGTCAGGCTTATTGGTCTGTAGTTACCTGGTTCGGTTTTGTCTCCCTTTTTGTGGCTCGGTATTACGTTTGCAATTCTCCAGTCTGTTGGTACAACCTCTTAATGTGTTGGGTGTGTACAAGGAACTGGCAGTCTGTCCCTTGGTTGGTGCCTGTTCGCTCCTCCGGGACGTTGCTATGGAGGGGGGTGTCTTGAAAGGAAGCATTACAACATCTTGTCATAAACCACAATTAATATCGGTAAATATAAATATTTCTGCCAAGTGTCTTTACTACATCTACATGTAAACCAAGTCATCGAGATCGAACAGAGCCTGTCTTCAAACAGGATAGAGCTTTTGAGATTAAGACTTGAGGCTGTTCACGGGTTGAACACTAAAAATCCTGTGCAGCTCTATTCTTCTTCATGGTTCATTTAGGACTGTTACAAAAGAGATTTGACTTCTGTTTCTTTAATCAAGCTGTTTTTAAGAAAGACAAATTTACATTTCTAGTAAAATGATGGTTCAGGCATTAACTACAGTAAGACAGAGATGGTTAAAAAATATGTGGATGTGTAGGACCGCACTTTTGCTATGTCACACAGTGTTGCTGGCTTGCTATGTGCTGCTTCACCTTCTACAATGTCGTTTGATCTTTGATTTCCTGTCATGCACAATGAATGTTACATTAGACTGTTCAGAGTCAGGTGGTGCACCATCTGTCATCAAGCTGAAAACAAAAGTAACAAGAACTGAAAATGCATTCACAATATTCACGTGGTGCTGCATTATTATTATTGTTATTATATGTGGAAAAATACACTCTTAGTACATTCATTATTCATTTTCCTATTTAAACACGGTTCAGTGTTTAACATATATGATAATTTTCCCATAAAAATGTTATGTTGCTAAATTACTTCAAACAGTTACAAATGATTTAAAGAATTAAATGATAAATCATCTCTGCAGACATGAAAGCAAAAGAAGACTTTTATAACTACTGGAGGATACAAGTTATACAAGCCTGCCATATATATATATATTATATATCAAGAGAGAGAGAGATAACACAACAGGTCACTTTTAATAATTCAATCATGTACGGTTGCTTAAGGCAGATTCAATTTAATTGAAATCCTGATATATGAAATAAGATGGGGAAAGGGAATCAGCAGATTTCTCAATGGAACAAAGTCCACATCTGTTAACAATATGGTGACATACACTTTCTCTTACATAAATGTAAATATTGTTGAGAAAAAATTGGTTACTTTTTTTTTGTTATGTATAACTTGAACAATCGATTACAGTACACATACAATAATGTATTATCCCAAGAACAAATGTTTAATTTATTACTGCAAATGACATAACTGAACAAAGCAAGCATGGAATACAACTTTGCATTGTTTTTTTCTTTTTTACTTTTAAAACAGATGGCTCCTTATATGATGTCAGGAAGTGTCAGTTAACTCAGTTGGCTTTGTATTACTGGCTAGAATCCAGCATCAACGACAGGACTGGAGAGTGAGAGCAACAGTGCAGTTTGCTATCTTCAGATGCAATGTGAACAGACGGAAAACAAGCTGTACATACTGTTGCACATCTTTTCTTCTAGTGTTGCCAAGGCAGATCATGATCTGTTGTGGTGCTTTTCTGGATCTGATCGTGATGAGGCATGTGGAAATCTGTAAATAGAAATGATTACAATCCACAACTAAGAAGTCACATGATGGATAACAATATATATATATATATATATATATATATATATATATATATATATATATATATATATATATATATATACTAACTAGATGGTAACTTTACAAATAAAGTTGTGGGGCTTGCTTTAGGGAAAGTGATCAAAATTTCAGTTGTTTATAAAAAGTTAGAGAAAATTGGTGCGGTTACTAAAACAGCTGTACCTCTTGATTGGTAAAAGTTATTACTGTTTTGATTTCATATTTGAATAGCAGAGAAGTAGAGGAAGATGTCATACCCTCTAACTTTTTGTCTAGCTTGTTGGGAAAGTGGTCAAAGTAGCTGATTTGTGTCAAAAGTTACATTGTTTACAGTAAATAGAATGTTAGAAGTCTGGGAGTTTTTAAACAATGGGGAGCTTTAGAATGTTGAAAAAAGTCCCATTAAAGTGAATGAAGATGGGCAAAAAGCTTAATAGTTTAAAAAGTATAAAAGATATAAAAAAAGTTGTATACAAGCACACTATTCCAGACCGGTCTACACGTTTTAAAGTTTGAACGGCGTTCTTAGCTTAAACGGTGTAAGAGGAGTAGCGTGCCAAAGAATAAGAAGAAGAAGAAGTATGTCAAAGATTTAAAGTAGGGACTCTTGCTTCGCAAGCCCCACTAATTAAAATATTTTGGGTGCATCATAAACACTATGAGGCACTGAAAAAAGCCCTGAAACTTATTGTTATATTAATTTGACTGTTGTTTGTTTTCTTTGTATCTATTTAATTGTGAACAGAAAACTCGATTTAGGCCTCCTGAACTTTCTACAAGATAGATAAATAAAGACAACTGCATTCAACTTGTTCATTCTGTCACTGCATTTATTTTGCTCCTCATTTCGTTACCACATAAAACAAGTCTGCAGTTCCTCACAAACATGGCAAACCTGGATGTGAGGAGAGCTTCTTCATCAATATGCTTGTAGGTGTGTGCATCTGGCACAGTTAGATGCATACAGTAACCAACATATATTTCCAGTTTTATTATCACCTCTAAAAAGAGACAGAAATGTGAAAATTGAAGCCAGAAGGTTTGTATCACAGGATTAATTAGGCAGGGCCAAGTGGAATCACACTCCTCCAGGCAGTGTTCACTTACGAAGCAGACTGTCTTCAATTACAGAGAGTGCACTAAGCAATTAAAACCTCTGTTTCTTTTTCATCCTATGGTGTTACTTGTTACTAGATCTTTTTCTTTTTTTAACCTTTCCTGTGTGTACGCATGCTCACTATCCTTGGAGGCATTTCTAAATAGATTGTCACCACATCACTGGTGCAATGTAACTTTCAGGTATTGTGTTAAAATTAATATCAGCATTCCCATCTACTCATTAATTTTCTGCACTGTCAACGCTATGTCTTTATCCTTGTAGCATGGCCACCTCTTATCACTTTGAGTGTTTAAGGCAGCACTCTTAAACTTCTAAAACAATAAGCGGTGGCCCTATGGCACATATTATCTACTGCTTGTCTAATTTCATATATTTCAGATACCATAGCAGTTACTGTCAAAAGTAGCAATAAGTATAGAATTACTGTAACTCAGCGATATTGTTGCTAGTACTAATTAAAAGAAGAAAATTGATTTGTAAGCCTGGTTAGAACTCTTTCAATGCAGGTATCCCCCACGACTGCATGGTGTGCAAGATAAGGCATACAGTCAGGAGAGCACAGATTTACAGATCCTGCTGTGACAGGTTGCTGATCTGGCTGTAGATGCCATGGGGAGCTTCACAACTTGGTGCTCCCAACGGAGGAGAGGCAATATAGCTCCACCAACTAGCCAGGCTTCCTGGAGCTCTAAGTGCATACCTGCAAGGTTGGCCTTTGTCCTCCAGGGACTGGTAGCTTATCGACATCCGTTGTCAAGTTCCTGGTTGTAAAGATCATCATTTTGTGCTGTGAGGCAACATAATTCAACATTCTAAATTGAGGAGAAGAAAAATGTTATGAAATTTAAAAAAGAACATAAACGGTTCTTAAAAACAACCTTAAGCATAGAATTATTAAAAAATAATTTAAAAAAATGATTTAAAAAACTAAAAACACAATAACAGGACTGAATGCATTTTGAAAGGTGTGTATTTGGCAAGTCAATTTGGCAACCGACAAACCCTGCTTACTATACTTGTCATATGCAAAAGATCTTACTTCTGGAGATTTTTAAATCATAATCATCTTATTTGAAGACTTATTTTAGACATAAAAAACATGGTTTGGACTAAATAAAGTAAACAATCAATTGGGAAATAAATACATCCTACTAAGTTTAAGATATAAAATCAACATGATATGATCATATATGAAAATCATTTGCAGAATGAATCTAGAATGTGTCAGAATTGGTTATATTTGGGACCAAAGAGGAATGTGTAAACAATGTAAAGTTTAAACTATTTTGGCTGTATATTTTTGTATAAATGATTATTATTATTATTATTATTATTATTATTATTATTATTATTACTACTACTACCATCACCTAGAATTTGGGGATCATTTAGATATTTTATTTAATACAAAAGAAACTACAAAATTATATCGCAAAAATCTACTGGAAGCCATAATAGTAGTACAGTATTTCATATTGTCGAAATGTCACATTTATTTTTGTCAATTTTTCATTAAGTATATGGAGAACCACAAAGCAGTATGTAATTAAATATATTAATGTAGCATTCTTCAGCAGGTTTAATTAAACGTTATGAAGAAAATGTATTTAATTCTATAGGGTGATACAAAACCTTTGGCCATAGCTGTAATATGACTTACCTCAGCTATGAAACTGCTGGAAACCATGGTCTGAAATAAATTATTTTGGTCAGCCTTTAGAAGAATCAGGTTTCAACCTGAACTGATTGCTTTCTGCACCCAATTCCTTGATACTACTTTCTACAGTTTATACTGAACATTCTCATTAGCAACACAAAACATTTCAAGTAAAATACAGTAGAGCAATCCCATCTCGATCCTCGCACAAGAATGTCCAGTTTTGTAATAGAAAAACAGACTTTAAAGATACACTGAGCTGCTTGGTAGACCCTGTTCCTGTCCCACACAAAACATTAATTAAAATGATATATTCAGGCGTTAAAATCATGCTACATGTTATGCAAGGTGAACAGGGATGGGTTATGCTGTTCCCAACTTGCACTGCAGTCAGTAATATTTGCTCCCCCCACCCCCACCCCCACTAAACTATTAACAATTCATTCATTCAGGGTTGTCACTGCTGCTGACTGCTCAGCGATTAGTACACCCTGTTACTGCCCACCTCCAGTTTAGATAGATGATTGATGGGTATTTGGGCCTTCTTTTTACTGCCTTGCTCTTTATTTTGGCAATCAACCAAGTCATGCCGGTTGGCACGGACAGTGTTGATTTGTTCACAATCGTGCAGCCAGCAGGGTTTTGTTTTGTTTTTTTTTCCTATTCCATCCCAGAACCTCACTTAGCTTGGAGCTGATTGCAATTACATCCTCCTTTAGAAACAGAAAGCCTAAGGGAAACAATCTGAGTTTTTCTTACCCTTTTCTGTTCCTTCTTTCCCATCTTCATTTATGTTAGCCAAAAACAACATCTTTATGCCAGCAGTAGTATGCCAGTCCCCTGGTTTGTAGTATAACATTTTAATGACTCAGGCGACATTTTAACATCATGGTCCCTACCTTAAGCTTGTTACTTTTTACAAATTGGATCTGAATAAATCTAGTATTTATGCTCACCTGTGCCATCAGTGCATTGCCTTTAGAATATATAGTGGGTTGGAATACCACACTTTGAATGCCATTCAGGTTTTGGCACTACAACAGATTTTACTGGTTTGTCTCTTATTCTTAAGAATAATGTAAAGTTTGATATCCACGGCATTTTCATAGACTGTTGTTTAAAAAGCCAACACCAGTCTAGAACTGTTCGTATGGTCTTACACATTTTAAACAGATTCAGGGATGCTGGGGAGTAGGAGATTTGTTGCCCATTCAGAGTGTAGGGAAAAACAATGCACTCAACTTTATTTCATTTTAAAGAAGCACAACATGGAAAGCATTCCTTTATGTTCATCTCGTGTTGTTAAAATTCAATGGTAGAACAAGAATAATTAGAGCAATATGTAAAATGAATGATTTTGAGAGCAATGATGAGCTATTCATTTAACTAACTGTTTCTGTAATAATATTGAGACAGACTGTCTGCCTGTTATTGGATTATAATTAGTTTTTGCAATCTGTATGGAATCTAAGGAATTGTAGCCAGGTTTGTACTGTCTGTTGAAAATGGTCCAATTTACTCAACAATGACAAAGAACAGTCTTTTCCCCGGGCATTTCTGACATTTACATAAACATAACATCTGGATAAGGAACAGCTAAAAAGATGTTTAATGTAAATATGGTTTATTTAAAGCCTAATGTCATAACTAGCTCTTAGCTGCTATTTTCATAGGGAAACACATTCACTCACCCATCCACCACAATATACAAACATGGCACTTGAAAGTATACAAATTTTATGATGAATTACAGTAATCCGTCACATATCCACCCGTCACATATCCGGCCTAACCGTTTATCCACCATGATCAATCTCTTTAGCATCGTTAGTTTATTATTGAACAGGGAAGATTAGTTCAGAGATTGCCGATCCTACCAAGGTTTACACACACTGTGTTGCTGTTCAGTGTGTTGATATGTAAATAAATCCTACCCGCCTGTGGGGCATATCAACTTTAACCTCAATCTCGATCTCCTGCCTGTCACTCACCAGCGAATGCACACACCTACACGGCAGACGGCTACCCTGTCACAAGCATTACTACCCAGCAATGTTGTTGAAGCTGACACCCTGGGATCCTTCAAGAAGCTGCTTGATGAGATTCTGGGATCAATAAGCTACTAACAACCAAATAAGCAAAATGGGCCGAATGGCCTCCTCTCATTAGTAAACTTTCTTATGTTCTTCTTATGTTCTTATTTATCTTTCTAAACACGGGATTTTGGGGCACTCCCTAATAAAAGCTGAATCTCAAAACAATAATTGTGTGAATATAGTAATTGTTACAGCAGTGTATAATGGTATTTAAAACAGGATTATTTGATCCGCCTTTTTACATGTCCGCCCTTACTCTGGTCCCACCGCAGTCGGATACGCGACAGATTACTGTACTAAATACATATGTAAGGGAAAAAAATCAACACTACAATTTCTATTCATACTAAATAACATATTACAGCAGACTTATTGTGGAGCAAACACATATTAGTAGTCTGTACAATGACCATTCCTGTTAGTAAAAATGTTTGGATGTAGAGCGTGCTGTCAGATGAACAATGTTGTAAGTTGATGGTACAAGGCAGCATTCTGCTTTATCTTGCTCCATTTTATAGAAGAAAACATATTGAAATAAAATACAATTATAATTGTTTAATCATTTAGACGAGTTGAGACGATCTCTTTAACATGATCTCTGCAAAACATTTTTGAATGTTGAATTAAATTTGTCTAAATGAACACCCACTCATTTTCTAGAAATTACAATGTTTGGAGATGAAAAGGCTGGAAATAAATCCAGCGGCTAAAAACACTGTCTGTGTGGTTAAATTACACTTTTCGAAGTCAAAATGTATCTGTGTAGACTGCTGAACGTTTGCCTCTGGGGTGCAGTTATCCTAAATGTAAACAGTACTACAAGTGGGATTATGCAATTCTAGTACTCGTCACCTATCCTACTGTACTTACATCATACATATTTTATCTATGCTGTTAATGAAAATGCTAGCATGAACATTAACAAATACAGATTTAAGAAACAAATGTTGAAGATTAAGAATCCCAGTTTAACAAAAAAAAATAATAATTATGAACTGCTAATCAAGGATGCAGAAATAACCCTTGGATGCTGTAGAGCTGTGAAGATGACTGTGACTGAAGGTTAATTACACAGCATGTGTTTTATGAGGCCTCATATATGCTATATCTTCTGTATATTTTAATTGATAATATGGCCAATATTAATCTTTACATATGTCTAATAACAAAACGCCCATGTTCTTTTATTTACTTGTACTCGTCTGTTGCTTTGTCCTTGAATAACACTCAAGAAGACATTCAGTTCACTCGGAACTTGCCTTTTGATTCGTATTGTTATAGCTCGTTGTTTATCACTGTTCTTTCAAGCTACATCATTTAACAGCAGGAAACCTTGATGATTTAATTGCTTGTAAGAACTCATTATATCTTTCTATCCATCATAGGACATAGAAAATATCCCCTAAAAGTGTGACAGAGGGTAGCAGAGATCACTCATTACTATAGACTACTGCCCAGTGCACAGTGGCTTTCAATAGGATGTACTCTTGTTCTTTAATTGTTAAAAAAATAAATGTAGGTTCTGGTGTCAAGCTAGTGCTCTCATAATTTATTATGTTATCATATTCTAAACAAGGAAAACTGGTAACTTACATTACATCCAATACTTAAACCAGTAGGTCAGAACCAATACCTTGTTTCCACAAACCTGACAATAGCACTTACATTTCTAATTATCTAGACACAAATAGTACAATTTCTGAAGTCACATTTTTCAAATACTATCCATCACACAGGAGAAGTTTAGGTAATGGTAAAATAAAAGTGACAGAAATCTTAATGCATGTACTTAACGTCAAACTCTTTTGGGTTATTTAATTGTCTGTTCCTCTGAATTTTACCATCTCAACTAACTATGGCTAGCTTTTATAGTTTGACAAAGCATTGTCCAAGTGTTGATTGGTCTTAGCATAAGGGTTGGCAACTCTATTCTTGGAGTTTTGTTCCATATAATAAAAGTATTAGGTTATGTGGGTCCTGTCAGTGTCCCGTATTGGTTTTATAAAACTATACTGCTTTTGTACAGCAGGTTTTGCAGTTGCTATCAGATTTGTACCTCTTATATCCTGAAGATTTTTTTTTTTTTGTAATCCTAACAAAAGCTAAAGTAAAATCTACAACAGTTCAGTAACATTTTATACTTGAGATTTTACAAATATACAGGTGGCTATGACAGTGACATACTCGCGCTGGCACAATGGCACCATATGTTTGGTGCTAAGAAAACTGTTGATTTGCATTTCTGTTTTATTGTCTCCAGATCGCTTAACTACACTGGAGTAAAAGCAATCCAGAATTTGAGTGTTGCAATTCATCTATAGTGAAGTCAAAAATATAAATTGTGGTTCAGGAATTTTGGAAACTAGCAATTACTTCTGGAGTGACATCTGCACAGAACTTCCATTCCATTTAACAAATGTTCCTTTAAGCTTGTATGCCCTGCTTAATTGAAACTGACAGTGAAAAAAGAATCCTAAATTAATACTGACAAATAGCATTTGGGGTACCACTAGTATTTTGAAGAGGGTAAAGTAGTTATTCAAGAAATAAAGCTTGCAAGGTTTTCAGGCAGGAAATCTATAGAACAAGTACCTGGTACATTCATTGGTTAACCTACAAGTTAACTTCCATTTCAGGACCAAGCATTTTTCAGTGGGATACTTCCCCAGGACCAGGTGTTTTTTTTGGCTGTATTTGACTTTGTTCCTATAAAAATTCACTAAAAATCTATTACAGTAGCATCTTTGAAATGGTATCCTTTTTTTTCAGAACACCCTGGGGAACATTACAAAGTACTTCAGAAACCATACCAACGTTTTGCTTTTTTGTTCCCCCAACACAATATATATATATATATATATATATATTTAAGTTAAGTATTTCTTATGTATTCTGCTTAGAGATACATGTATAGAATCATGTTATTCTATGACCCGAGGGACCTTACAATACTTCCTGAAACTTTTGTTGAAAAATATTGAAGTTTGGGCAAATTACAGACATTGCTTCACCTGAGTGTTTGTAATAACATAATACAGGTTTATTCTCAGGGTCTTTATAAGCAATAATGGACACTATTCTCGATTATACCTGATACATTTACAGTAGTTCATGAAATAGTATCTGCTTATAGCCACTCGTTTCTTGATATTTATAATCAGGTTTACAGTGTTTCTCCTTTTTTATTAGCTCTAAACAAGTACCTTTCATTTCTGCTTTTGTGTCTGTGGGCTGCTGTAAACTGTTTCAGCCCTTTAGACACTAAATGCCCCTGTCAGTGACGTCACATAAAAAAAAAACTATCAGGAAGTGAACGTCAGTCCCTCTAATATCCACTGATATGTGTTGCAAGCCTGTACTGCGAAGTGTTTTTTTTTTTATCATGTTTACACGATCGTGGTCCTAGAAGCCCACTTTAGTATGATCATGTTAATGTCACGGGTAGGATGACAGCGGTAACCGAACAGTTAATTATAACAAAATACTTGTAATGCCGGCTATGCCACCTTGTGTTTTAAAAGGGCAAGGACCTTTGTGGCCAAATATAACTATTAATAGTCCTGCACAGGTAATCCTTGATCCCCAGGGGTCGGTAAACACACAATGGACGGTTTAAAATGAATAAAACAAGCTTTATTAATTCTCCACGGGGTAAAAATGATTTTTTTTTTTTAAAGCACACACGAGGAATACTCCCATACAATAAAAAAACACTAAAATGAACAAAGGAGTTCCCCTCCCATGGGTAAAAACACACAAAAAGTATTCCACAGCAAAAACCTGAAAAAAAAACAGAAGTCCAAGAAAAAAACAGTCCACAGTTAGCTGCCAAAAAGGCTGCAAAAGAAAAAGATGGAGCATCAAGCTCTACAGTCGCCACCACCCAGAACAGACGTCCTCCAGGAGGCGCTGGACCCGTCAGGCGATGTCTCCTACTCCACCTGGAGGGGAGATCCCAGGAAACCTGGGAAAGGACACAGACCGACTTTCAGTGATAAGGAGTACAGGTAAGTAAATCACAATTGCTCTAGTACAGCCCAGCTGTTTTACTTCCCTTTGGCCTGTCTTTGACCCCTGCGTGTCTCCACCTCTCTCGTGTAGCCTAGACGAGTCTGCGTCACCACTGCCCCCCTGGATACTGTAACCGATAAGTACTTCCAACGTCGGCTGCCCCAGCAGTGCCCTGAAACAATGCACACGGAACAACTCAATGGTGGGTAAGTATTTGTTTGTAAATTTCTCTTCTGTAGCTAACAAACCAGAAACAGACTTTCAAAAGAATGAAAAGAAACTCTACTCCCCTTCGTGATCTTCCCAGGTTTTGGCCACCGCTCCCAAACTGGCCTCCTCCAGGGCCCGAGCAGCCTCTGCTTAAGGAATGGTTTTACTGCGCGCCCAGGCAAGTAATTCGGAAATGTACAGTCTTCCAACATGAGCTGTATCAGTGCCTCTCCATGTTAAAACCAAAATACTGTAGTCATGAGTCTGTTCTTCCTCCTTACTGATAGTATACACAGTACAGAGCCAACATGAGGTGTAGTTCAAAAATAGAGTGAGGTACCGTAGCAAACATAAGTGAAAAAAATAAAAAAATAACACAATCCCAATACAGAAAAAATAAATAAATAAATTAATCTAAATTGACTACAGTACCTGAGCTCCAGTACAGTCCCAATGTCCAAAGCAATCCGTGGTCAAAAGCTCCATTTAGTATTCCTTCAACCCCTTCTGAATCCTTCTTCTTTCCAAAAGTAATTCCAACACAACACTGTTCCACAACAACTCGCAATGCCCTGTCTCGCACTTCCAGTAAAGAAAGACCCACTCCTTCCTGGTTCCCCAGCCTTCCCTTTTATACTCCCCTTCCTAACCTCTCACCCAATCACCAGTCTTGCTCTGTGCTCAGGGCGGTGGTGAATGTGCAGTAGCAGAAACAAATAGTGCAACAAAGAGGTATACGGCAACCGTGAGTTGTGTCTGCTTTGGGCCCTGTGGGTGTATGCACTGTCTGTCTCGGCTGCCCTGTGACGTTTGATTAGTCATGCAGTCTCTGTCATTGCTGCACTCGCTCGTTTTCTTGCAGGGGGTAAAGAAGAAATGCGCCTTTTTATCCCACGTTTCATTTTATTTATATATAAGCATATATCGTGTTTGAAATAGGCATCACCCCATTTCTTAATGATATGTCTGGTTTGCCTTTTTGATTTGTCTGTATATTCCTTGGGCTCAATTCCTAGTTCTGCACAGGGGGCGGATCACTGCTTCCCATTGTTTGGCGCCTTCTCTATGCTGGCAATCGAGCTTGCGCCTGGTGTTGTCTCGAAGTGGAGAGTGGGCTGAATTTGACTTGACTTCCAGTGAGCATCGCTTGGTTCAACCCTGTATCTCACGAAACCTCACAGGATAGGAGAATGGTGTGGTTGGTCTGTCTTCCTAACACATGGCACTAGCCAGTGGTGTACTTTTTGCCAATTTGGTAGATGGTTGCAGCTTGAAATACAGCCTCGGAATATTTACTTTTTCTTCTTTTTGTGTTCTGCGTGCCTGAGTTGCTGACAATCAGGTCTGCAGAGGGCATAACAGGGTTGAGTTTATTTGGGGGCATTTTGCGTGTGATATGAAGTGGACCATGAGGCCAGGTCAAAATTTCTGATTTATAGTCAAAAATTTTCGACCATGATTCATTTATAACATGTGTTCCCCAAATATAATGTTCAGCTATAAACACAAACAGCTTTGTTTCATCATACTGTGATGTGCATTCCATTCCATGTGCCAGATTTCTCTAAATGTCACACAGCCATTTCTTCAAGATCAAGAACAATTCAAACAGTAAGTTGGCGGGGACATTCAATTTTGTTATTTGCATTATTTCTCTAGCCACAGGCTAGAGGAACTCACCGGAAGGGAATTACAAATATATATATATACAGTATATATATATATATATAAATTTTGACGAGATTAGGTTCGAAATGTTCAGAGCAGGATCTTCTTCCCTGTGCTACTTCAGTTAAGTTACAAAGAGACATTTCTTCACGTTTTTACAAAAGCTGCTTGTCGCCTTAGAATTTATTATACTTGCTTCACTAATTTATTGCTTCTAACCCCTGATAAACTGGATGTTCTATCACTCACTCACACATCAGTCCTCCAGATCAACAAACCATCTCAACGGATCCAATAGAAAATCTATTCTAATTCATAAATGTCACTGCGGGACATTCAAGGATCTGCTCCAACATTCAGGATACAAATGTCGCTGTAGGACAGATCTACTCTAACCTTCATCTTCCAATCCACCCATCACAAAGGAGTCCTGGAGTTCAATCAACACTCTGCACTCTGGATGCTTCTCCCCATTCAAGGATGTCCTTCTAATAACAACATCGTCTCTGCTACTGTGGGTTCCTCTGGCACTGCAAAATCACCACCGAAACCTGTTCCTTGATCCATTATCGGACCTCTGCATTGGAGACCTTAAACTTAAATCTCAGGTCATGTATTCCATACATTTTTACATTACATTTTAAAGCACTTAAAAATATCGTACTAATTGTATTAATTGCTCTTTCTTCTTCTAGCTGCCTGTTGAGGTGCTTTGCTGTAGTTCGCGTGCACCTTGAACTTTGGTCTCGAGTCATGTATTCCGTGCATTTGGAGCATGTAGTGTTGAGTGCTGAGATATCTAGACCCTGATCCGCACCTCTGGACCTGATGTTTCTAACTGCGCAGAACCCTGCAGTCTCCAGATCCTGGTTTTCTGCAAGACTCCAGGATCTCCAAAAAGGCAGTATTTCTTCCTCTAACTATTCGTGCCATTCCTTCAGGATTGGAGCTGCAGCCACAGCTGCTCAGCGAAACATTCCTGCACATGTCATAAAAAAAGCTTGGTCAGTGGTCTTCAGGTCTACATAAGGAACAATATTAAAGACATTCTTGTTGCCCAACAACATCTGGAACTAGCATCATAAAGAAGGACTTATTCCAGGATCCAGCCCTACCATATGGTTTGAGTCTAGAAGAAAAAGAAGAATATACATACAAGTTTAGGAAAATTATTACTGTATGTAACAGTAGATATTCATAAAAACAAGATCATCCAAAGAACTACATTTTTAAAAAAATATTATCATCAATGTTCAAACTTAAAAAAAATAAAACCTTGAATTTCAAACTTTATTATTTCAAACTTTATAGTTTTGGGTTGGTAAGTTTGGAGGATAATGATTTACAAAATGCCTTTCATCAAAGGACTAATTAACAACAAACATCAGTTAAAAAAATAAATTAGTAAACATCAATATCAAATCTCAGCACCCTGCAACAGAATACATTATGTACAGCAATGATATTTCAAAGGGTGTTGAATCCCTCCTCAGGAATCTTTTAAACCTCATACCTCTTAGGCAGTTGCTTATTTTGCAACCCTTTGTTGTTAACCAACAAAGAGAATTGGCACTCATAATGTTATATTAATCAGCAAATTAATATTTCAATTTGATTTGCTTTATAGTTGAGGTGCTTTTGGCATTTCCGTTTTCCCTCCATATGTGCATTGGTATTAAGTGCGATCATTACCATGTTATACCTCGGGGTTAGAAAGATAACAGGTGCCAGTGATATCTCAATCCTAAAAACTGTTTGGTGGTGCTTTCAAATCTGTTATTTTATAATCCAGCATATAACAAGCTTAGTCATGGTTTTCTTTCATTGTTAAAAAAATAAATACATACAACTTTGTATCTGTATCATTAAACATAAGTTATTAGGGCTGCTAATTTACTTCAGTCATTATGCAGCATCTTCGTGATCGTTTTCTCACTGCTAGTCGAACAGCATCTGATACTGCAGGTCGTAACAATCCACACATCAGCAGGTCAACTATAAGAATGTGGTTACAGTCATCATGTACTGGCCAGACGACCATACAGGGATGAGGTGGTGCCAACAACACCTTAGGTGAACTCGCCTTCAGTGGAGCCAGGTCCACTTCAGTGACGAATCGAGATTCTGCAGAGACTGCCCTGATGGACGTCAGCGAGGTATGGCGTAGACGTGGTGAACGATATGCTAATTGTTGTGTACGAGAGACCAATCGGTGGGGAGGTCCAAGTGTGATGGTCTGGGCAGGAGTGTCTAGTCGCTACAGAACTCCATTGGTAGTGATTAATGGCAACATGACTGCACAGCGATATGTTGACCAAGAACTAAGGCCTCACTTGGTGCACTTCTTGCAAGCCCATCCTAATGTGACAACATTCCAGCAAGACCACGCACATCCACATGTTGTTCGAGTCACGACAGCTTTCTTGCAGAATGCGAATGTGAGAGTCATGCCATGGATGCCTTATTCCCCAGACCTGTGCCCAATTGAACATTTGTGGGATAAACTTGGGCAACGTGTTGCTTCTAGGGCTCAGAGACCACTGAACAGGCAGATGCTTATCCAGGCACTACAAGAGGAATGGGCCAGGATTCCACAAGACAACATCCAAAACCTGGTGCAACGCATGCATCGCAGATGTACTGCTTGTATTGCTTCCAACAGTGGGCACGCACGCTACTAGCCTGTGACTTTCACAGTATCCCCCGTCCCCCCATAACTTCAGACAGTAAAATGTCAATTGTTGGTCAGCACAAGAAAAAGTCACTGCACCTGCTCTGAGACAGAGTTTGTCATTTTTTGATCACATCTAGTGCATTTTATCCAAATATGGGTGATGCGTTTCTTTTGATGCTCAAATATAAGTGATGCGTTTCTTTTGATGCTCAGTATATTATATTGCTCCGGCGTGTTTCCTGATTTCATCTTGCCATCTTCCTGGAGGTCTTTTTCTTGGTCGTTTTACATCTCTTGGGATCCAGTCTAGTATCTTCTTGGTCCAGCAATGGTCTTTTCTTCTTGCTACATGTCCGGCCTACTGCCATTTCAGTTTTTTCGCTCTTGTAATAACATTGCATACTTTTATTTGCGGTCTTATCCATTCCTTCCTTTTCCTGTCTCTTCTTGTTATTCCCAGCATGCATCTTTCCATACTCCATTGAGTAATGTGTGTATATATATATAGGTAAAAATATATAGAACACAGAATATATTATGTTGACGTCAGATTGTTCCAGTATATTGTGGAATCGGCAATTACAATTCTATCTATATTAAATTTGATTTACAGTATAGTGTATTAATATTTCGTGTGTCATTTATTTTACTTCTGAAATATGTCTTATTCGAAATTCTTCTTTTGTTTGTCCAGTAGTTTTTTTTAGAGAAACATTTGAGACATTTGTTAGTGTATATCACATGTGAATGAGAAGAATATGAGATTCTCCTGCATTTCTTCAAGAAAAGAGATGGATAAGAATTTGCTTTCTGGGATTGCTCATAAAAACACAAAAGTTCAAAACATCAAGTGGAGATGTAACAGATGTGTGCTTGGACAAGATATGAAGCAAAACAGGTTACGACATGCACAAAACCTCAGTTTAAATATTATGCGCTGAACACCATTAAAGAATGTGATAATAGATTTAAATTATTTACCACATTGACACCTAAAGCAGTGGAAGAACATGAAGGGAATGTTATAAAATATAAGGTGTGATTAAATTATATGATATTGCTTGACAAAGCTGAAAGTACAGGCATCCTAAGAAAGCAATGGAAAGGTTGCTGCAGGATTTAAATAATCAAGTTGATGTGCTACCAAGTGCAAAGAAATGTAAATTATTGCTAAATGAAATACTTTGTTTGCAGCAAATAACAAATACAAATATATATATATATATATATATATATATATATATATATATATATATATATATATATATATATATATATATGTCACATTGGTGCCAGGGTTGTTATTTTGAATCTATTTTATATTAAAAAAAGAAAATATTGTATTTAATAAAAAGCAACACTTCTCATTGAGTAAAATGATATCTTATTACATGTCCCCTTTTATAGATGTTATGTTTTTCTAGCTTCCCTTTTATTTATGTATGTGTTGGGTTTACTCTGTCTTTAGTGCCATCCAGTTTGTGTAATTTGGGTCTTAAAACCAGCAATTTGTATCTTAATCAGGTGGCACGTCGTTGGGGCCTTCAGAAAAATCGTCCAGCCATGAACTACGATAAATTGAGTCGCTCCCTTCGCTATTACTATGAAAAGGGAATCATGCAAAAGGTAAGGAAATCTCTCCATTATCAATGCACTCTTCATACAGAAACTGCAAGTGACCTTTTACTTTAACACTTTTAGAATAATACATATTTACCAAAATGTAATAAATTAAGCCTTGGATGTAGTTTACAGGATACAAATGTCTGTGTAGTTGTTTTAGCAACTCAAAACTACCAAAACCAGATATAACACCAACTGCAACCTCTGTCGAGTCTCGTAGAAGAAAGAGTTCACTGCTGAACATTTTAACCAGTGCACATTTTTTATTGTATTTTCTAGGTAGCTGGGGAGAGATATGTGTACAAGTTTGTTTGTGACCCAGAAGCGCTTTTCTCCATGGCATTTCCAGACAATCAGCGGCCAGTACTGAAGACAGATCTGGAGCGCCACATCAATGAAGAAGACACAGTCCCACTGTCTCACTTCGATGAGAACATGGCCTACATGCAAGAAGGAACCTATTGTAATGCCCACCCCTATAATGAAGGCTATGTGTATTAATAACTGATGTGGCAAATTAGCCCTCAAATGCTTATATATATATATATATATATATATATATATATATATATATATATATATATATATATATATATATATATCACATTGGTGCCAGGGTTGTTATTTTGAATCTATTTTATATTAAAAAAAGAAAATATTGTATTTAATAAAAAGCAACACTTCTCATTGAGTAAAATGATATCTTATTACATGTCCCCTTTTATAGATGTTATGTTTTTCTAGCTTCCCTTTATTCCAACTTCTCTGTTTTTCTGATCCCATGCCTCCTGGAGAGACTAAGGGGCAAGTCACTATGTTGTTAGTGCAAAGTCAATCAACTAAACTTTCCCAACATCCTGGTAACTTTGCTAAATTTATAGAGAAGGGGTGTGTCATATTTAAATTAGGAATCCATCTCCATTGGTCCAAATTATAACCAATTTGTGCCTTCATTACTACCAATGATCACAAATGTTTTTCTTGAGCAGAAACTGTGAAATCCTAGCTCCTAAAACAGTGATTCAATTTGGCATCGTTGTGCTGGAAAGGGTAAATTAATACCTGTGCTACAGACTTCAGCATCATTTGTAATCCCTAGATCAACTAAATCTCTGCAGGTATGAGGAGTTTCATGAAAATACATTTTCATTATGTTACGCTTCTTCAACAAGGAGAACAAGAAGAAGAACACAGTGCTACCCATCCAATGCTAGTATATGCAGCTTCACACAGCTAAGCACACTCCCATTCTGTGGGCTGCAAAGCATGATTAAACACAAGTGATGACAAAGAGCATACTGTATGGACTATAAAACTGAAATCAGCATCCACAATTGCCAAAGCAAGATCCAGATATATCTCGTCACAGTCAACCACAGATTTCCAGTTTCATTATTTCTATGTATACATTTTGGAATTTTTCAATATATTATCCTTATTACTATAACACTCTATGCATTTCTTGGTTGTCTGGTAATACACCACTACCACATTTGGGTTGGTCTACTTTAAGTTTGTATATAAATTATATATTTTTTATTACATGGAAATATAGCTGACGGGCTTATCTGAGAGAAAAGGTTTACTCGCAAAAGAGCAAAAACATGCATGAAGGCAATTATTAGCAAAGTCATTGCATAAACATTCAGAAGACACAATCCACACCGTAGGACAGTGCTAGACTATTAGTGTAAGATCTAATTTGCAGTGAAGGCATGAAAAGCAGTGGGATTAATTTCAGAGAGAAGTCTACACATTTTAAATTAAGATAGAGGTTATATTCTCCGTAACACATTGACCTCGGTTGGAAAGTGTAAATAACCCAGCAAAAACAACACATCAGTGTCCTGTTAATCCCTAGTGAATGGCACTTATTAAAAATAATTCAAGAACATTTACACTTTACATTCAGTAATTAACAGAATACACACGGTTATGGTATACCACGTCCTTCATGTAGTTTGGTCTCATAGGACCTGGGATACTATAGTGAATCTCCTCCTAGCGCCTGATGAGGTTTCAATCAATCTTTATTTCTTATATAGTGCCTTTCAGGATAAATTGCCTCAAAGTGCTTTACAGATAAAAAAAAAAATACCAGATTCTGCCACTCGCTCCTCCCACCAGCTTTTAGCTGAAAGTAAATTTTTCACCATTCATTTCTGTTTTTTAATAACCATGTGCAAATAACACCTGCGGGGTAGAAGTAATTGCTCTGTTCATTGAATGATTCAGGGTTAGGGTTGTCTTTGGTTCAGATAACAAAGACGTGGAGTTTGGCGGTTTGGGATCAGATGATACAGACTCCGCAGTCTGATTGATTACGCTTTCCTGTTTTGGATATTATTATTTTTTTGCAAGAGCATGTGTTTTTAATGCTATATGCTACTTTGGATGTTAATGTATTATTTCGTGTTGTTTTTTCACACTGGAATTTCTTACGTACAGAGATCATGTAAAGCCCTAGCGGAACAAAAATGTTTATATATTTTTTAAATGTAGTGACTTTTATTGTAGCAGTTTTTACCTACAAATGTGGTTTTTCATGGTTTTGCACTGCACACTGTAGCTTTACATTTTAATGTTTGTTTTGTGAAAATGTTTTAAATGACAAAACAGTGGACATACTGCAGCAACTTATAAATACGTTAACTGCACTTCTTCTTTAGCGTGACTGTGTGCTATGTGCTCTACCTTTGAATTTTAAGCATGCCTAATTGTAAACTAATCTATCTACCTAATGTTAAAAATACTCCCTCTGCAATAATGTCTGTAATTTAGCCCCTGCCTGAGTCAACAAACTAATGTGTTTGTGTTTCTTTGTTCTTGTTAAAACTCTGGCAGCAGCATTTTGCACAAGCTGCAAACCGTTACCCAAAAGGTAATCAGTTCCGATATGCCAAATAGCTTATTCCAGAGCTGGGCAACTGGTGGCCCGCGGACCAAATCTGGCACCTGGAGCTGTATATGTTGGCCTTGAAAGCCTACCTGTTCATTAACTGTCTATAAAACTACTGTTAAAAGGATGCACTAATGTGCTAAGCAGGCGTCCTTTGAAATGACGCGAGACATCCCCATTTTCAGCAAGCTTTCCTAGTCCGCAAGTACCTGTAGTGCAGTGATCTAGCCTGCAGAATAAAGAGAGAAAGGTGGACATTGAAAACTGAAGCTTTAATAAAAGGTGGGCACTGGAGGAAAGCTGCAGTGTTTAGTGTGCCTCCAAGTAGTATTGGTAATGTGCAACTGCATTGCGTAACTAATCATCAACAAAAACACCAAACATATAAAGGGGAACAGTGTTTTATTGTGATTATTAATATATATTACATTGCTAAAATGCATTACTCACCCACAACCTTATTTTGTGTGAAACGTGTGGCCCAGCATGAAATAGTTGCACAGCCCTGGCTTAATCCGATTCATATTCCTCAACTCAGAATACCATGTTTACATAGGTGGAATTCTAATTGATAATTTGCTAATCGATTAAACTGGAACCTTGTTGTTTTGCACATATTGTAACATAGATATCCGCAGACTAAAATTCAGACCATCTCATCTAACACAAAGAGAATACAAGTTTTATAAATAGAGAATGAAGAGAGATATAAAAAGACATTATTATACATGTAAATGTATTTGCACATCATTATGCATATCCAAATAACAACTGGCTGCACACAGAACACGACTGTTTATCAGAGGTTAATAAGACAGATAATTCAACTGTGAAAGCTCTAATTGGTCTAATTCACTAACTGACCTCTCACCACTTCTGTTCATCAGCACAATTGAATCCTGATAAACCCTTTAATTGTAAATTGCACACAGCTGCAGGCTGCTTTTAATGCTGGCACCAAAACACTATCATCGAATGCTTCATCTCTGTGACCTGCTAATTTGGAGCATATGTAACTGTTCTTAAAGCTGAAGGGTTGACATGCCACAAACAGCAGATGTTGCAGCTGCCCCTGAGATGCTTTATTTAATTCAATTACATCTTTTTGAGATACGTAAAAGAGCTATGTAGAGATGGATGGGGGAGGGAGGTCAGGCACTGTAAAAAGAATTGAGGCCCAGGTGGCTTGATAGACAAATGATTGGGTGAATATCCAAACAATCTTTTTAAGCGAGTAGATTGACGTCTAATCAGGGTCATGAAGTGTTATCATGCTGATGAGCCGAGTTCAACCCCCAGGCTGCTCTGTAATCAATGCCGCTTTGAAAGAGAAAAGAAAACATTATACACCATCTGGCAATTTTGTTTCATACGCTCTCTGTGGTTAGCTACACTTTCAGCTTTATTGCAGTTGCACTATATTTCTTACCGGTTCTAAAGTTTACAATACAATCCATAGACAGAACCATGATGTCACACTGAAATAAGCTATGTTGTAATACATTGCAATAACTATTTTTTGGACGATCAGAAAGTACTGTATTGCTTCTTTGTTTTATTTTATTTTTTTTATAAGCAGATATGTCTCCAGTGGATATGTTACAGAGTCTGATACATCTTATGTGAAGTTACAAAAAGTACTTCTTGCAAATCATACATTTTTCCCAGACATTGCTCCCTTTTGCATACCACTGGCTCCACCCTGCTGTAGTGAATATTGTAGCTTCAGCATTGGCCCTGCACATCCAACACAAAAATGTCTATTTTTCTGGCAGATCAGACAGCTCTGAGGGTAAAGTTTAAATTGAAGAATTTGCTAAATCATTAATGTAAACTCACTGGCCTTTTATGCTTTTTCTGGGTGCCCACATCTTGAGCAGTTAGTACTTAATTCACAAGCACCAAAAATAAGAAAATGTGATTTGGGTATATGATAATAATAATAATAATAATAATAATAATAATAATAATAATAATAATAATAATAATAATAATAATAGATTCCTTGATATTTTGAATTTCTTCAACCCATGAGTTCTTTATTATTATTATTATTATTATTATTATTATTATTATTATTATTATTATTATTATTATTATTATTGTTTTAAAATTAGTGATCATAAAAGCAGTTCTTACCCATAACAGTTTACAATGCTGACTTTATTAGTATAGCTGCTTAAATCTAATTACATTCTGAAAGCATATACATTTTATAACTTACAATATGTTTGTCATTCAAAGCTATCCCTCAATAATTATGTAGATTGAATTAACAGTGGGCAATCCCATGGACTAGTATGTTTCAAGACACAGGTGAAGAACCACCAGCTTAATGTTATACCTCAGCACCTCCCTTAAGGTATCGCTTAACTAATAACTAATACCTAGTTAATAACGAATTGCTAACACCCCTAAAGCATCCCACCCTGTTGAGGTTTCATGTAAAGGGATAATTATACACTTTGAATTATTAACACTCATTATCAAAGCCCAAGCTTAAGTTGTTTTTTTCTGCTATATAAGACTTCTCTGATCTTTGGCAATCATTATTTATTAAAAACTTTTCCCAGCTGGAACGCAGAACATGTGACCTAATAAAGAAACTATCCAGTGTGCTAATTGTTTTCTAAATTCCATTCCAATATTAGCTTACCATTATACCATTGTAAAAAGTATGAAAGCTTACTGCAATGTGAACAACTACAATTAATTGAACAAATATTTGAATTGTGAAAAGCTGTAAGCCAATTTTAGTGAACTACACATCTTCCTTTATATTGCTATAGTTTTAGAATAATCGTGGTAGTAGTAGTGGACAATGTCAAAAGCTGAATCCATCATCATACCATATATGACATGTATCTGCTTCCTCAGGTTTTTTGGCAGCCAGCTGAACTCTTCCCAACTGGCACTGCAGGCCAGTAACGGTGTTGGGAGAGTCCAAAGGGCTGTGGAGAAAATGCTCAATAGGCAGAAACAAAAATGATAGCATCAACACACTTTATTGTGATTCCAGTCAAAATATTCAAACCTGGTGAAGTGTGTGTCTTAATTACCTGTAACATTGACACTGTGCCTCCATCTCCACAAGTAAGACTGTGTATAAGTACTATATCCATCCAATCCCTACATCCAAACTAGTTCAATGTTGAAATCCTTCTGCACTTTGTGTTTTGCATTTGTGTTTGTTGTTGTTTCAATGAATTATGTGATATTCAGAATGGTAATGGTTAAAAAGTCAGACCCAGATGTCTTGCTACAATTCGCTTGTTTTAGTATTTTCCTCTGGAGAGGTTTTTTGCTATCTTATTTCAACCATTATAATGACAGATAATAATATTGTGTCCTGAAACGTGTAGGGATTGAATTCTCCCATCAAACGTACAAAATGCCATGACTTTTTGCATTGTAAACAAGTATCTATAGCCTTATTGTAAAATGCCAGGACATAGAACTATATTAATAAAATACCAAGGAAGATAACGATATAACAATTGCAGGGGAGTGAACACATTTCTTTATTTTTCAGTGTCATATTTGCTTTTGTTTTAACTCCAAAAATGCCAAGTCAGCAACACAAAATCTGATTCCTAAAAAACAAAGCCAATGCAATTTATAGCAAATTTTGTATTCCGTTTTAGACGCTCACTTGCAGTGCGCAGTGTAGGCGGTTTGCGCCCAGCCTCCACCCTGTTACAATTGTCCTGTAACTGGGATCTCATAGATTGGCTACAGGTGAGGTTAAAGGGGGGATAAGTGTAACAGGCAGTGTTGTGTGATACACTGCCATTACGGATTCTGTCCCATCCCATGTTGGTGAGATGAGACGAGGTTAAAGGCTCTACAATCACTGATGAAATAAGCCCGGCTCGAGTGGATTGTGGTCAAGACGCTCGCATGCTGAAATTGAGCTTTTTGTACTTTTTTTCCTCTTTTAAAAATAAGAATAATTGATCACAAAAAAAAAAGAAACAGACAGCAGATGTATTTTCTATAAAGACCCACTCAGTCCCTATCTTGGCATTTGTGCATAGTTATGGCTTAGGGGGACATTATCTTAAACATATCCATTTGGATTTTCAAGTTTGTGGCAAGGGAAAACCTTCTAAATGAACCCGGTCCCTGTCATGCCAAGAAATGCAGTAAACTTGTCCATGTCAATTTTAGATCTACTTCACTAAATCTAGAGCTAAATTTAAAAGATTGGAAAAAGATGGGTAGCTAGTTTGAATAAGCCAATTAATAAATGGCAGAGACAATGAATAGTGAAACAGTCACTTGAAATTAATATTAAGCTCTTCATTGTCCTCAAATATCGTATTATGAGTTCTTATTTCAAAAGGCCCTAACATTAATGTCTTACCTACCACTTGAGAAATATTTAATGTTTCTTATCAGGCAACAATAAGAATCTAATCAGTGCTGTTATTAATACCCTGCTAGTAATTGACAGTACTTACTATATATGTAAAAATAAATTGCAGTCTTATACTTAATTACAAAAAAATAAGTACCACATGTTTTATTATGATTGCCATTTGATGGATAACAATTAGATGTATATTCAGTTTCAGTTTTTTAGGACTCTGTAGATAGGTAGGCTAATGAAAGTGTATTGCCTATTAACCATTTAACCTTTATAATGTAAGGTAAAAAATGTTTTGCTACTGCTAGAAACAGCCATGTACTCTAAATCAGATGATAGATTTATACACATTTATACACAGTATACACAGTATAGTTATTACTCTTTTGTTAATCAGATATTTTAATGTTGTTAATAACAAAGTGGAATATAACTTGTTAGTTTCAATTTAAAATTAAACATTGTTTTGGTGTTCTAGTCAGTACAAATTTCTTCTGGAAATGTCACATTCTTTCTTTTTAATTAGCTGAAAAAAAATACTGAATCAAGACAGAGAAACACTCTTCTGACAGTAGAATGTGTGTTAGATATTTCTGGTATTATTTATGCCTTGGTTTGTTTTTTAAACTCTTAGCCTCTGCTAAATGTATGCAGCTGTTAATTATTTGTTTATTTTCTCCAATGAGTAGCTAATTGTTGTCTTGATTATTTCAAATACTTGTATAACAAGTTTTTTTTTAAATATATTATACATTCGTCATTATAATCAAATCAATTTACTGCTCGCTTTCCTAGATTCTCGCCTCCGCAGGTAAACTGTCAATTTTTAATTAACTTTGATAAAAAAAAATATTTAACTTGAACCAACAGTCAGTTCTCAGTTATTAAAAAAGTAAAAGTTTAAAGCTCTCACCTTGCAGATAATCTCAACATCTGTCAGGTGATAGCATTGATAGCATTCATCTTAAGATGTCCGACTTTGGAAATACAGTGCCGTGAAAAAGTATTTGCCCCCTGTCTGATTTTCTGCATTTTTGCACATTTTTCACATTGTATTTGGTCAGATTTTTTTGTGGGTTGTAGTAGTATATAAAGGGAGTCTGAGAGAAAAAATGACACCAAAGTTTGGTGCTTCTTTCATTTGTTTGGTGTGCAAGGTAATCAAACATGCAATCTTCAGGTGTTAACAAGTTATTGCCCACCCTAATTAACTTAACCCAATTAAAGGGATAATCAGGGTCAGCTGTTTGAGTACTTTGGTTAACAACCAGGCCTGATTTGGGCCAGCCCTGCCCAATATAAATCTGACTAACTTTGGCCCTTACCATCAGAATGAAGTTGTCAGCACACAGGTTCTAGAGACACATCATGCCACAAACAAAACAAATTCCTGAAGACCTCTGGAAAAAAGTTGTTGATGCCTATCAGTCTAGAAAGGGTTATAAAGCCATTTCTAAGGCTCTGGGGCTCCACCGAACCACAGTCAGAGCCATATTGTCCAAATGGAGAAAGTTTGGGACAGTAGTGAATCTTCCTAGGAGTGGCTGTCCTGCCAAAATTTCTCCAAGAGCAAGGCGTAAAATCGTCCAGGAAGTCACAAAGAACCCTAGAACAACATCCAGGGATCTGCAGGCCTCTCTCGCCTTGGCTAAGGTCAGTGTTCATGATTCCACCATCAGAAAGACATTGGGCAAAAATGGGATTCATGGCAGAGTAGCAAGGCGGAAACCATTGCTCACTAAGAAGAACATGAATGCTCGTCTCAACTTTGCCAAAAAGCACCTGGATGATCCTCTAGAGTTCTGGAACAATGTACGAATGTATCTATGGACAGATAAGTCAAAAGTGGAACTTTTTGGCCGACATGGGCCCCGTTATGTCTGGCGAAAACCAAACACTGCATTCCACAGTAAGAACCTCATACCAAGGGTCAAGCATGGTGGTGGTAGTGTCATGGTTTGGGGATGCTTTGCTGCATCAGGACCTGGACACCTTGCCATCATTGGAGGAACCATAAATTCTGCTCTGTATCAGAGAATTCTACAGGAGAATGTCAGGCCATCCGTCCATGAGCTGAAGCTGAAGCGCAGCTGGGTCATGCAGCAAGACAATGATCCGAAACACACAAGCAAGTCTACATAAGAATGGTTGAAGAACAAGAAATTTAAAGTTTTGGAATGGCCTAGTCAAACTCCAGACCTAAAGCCCATTGAGATGTTGTGGCAGGACCTGAAATGAGCAGTTCATGCTCGAAAACCCACAAATGTCACTAAGTTGAAGCAGTTCTGCATGGAGGAGTGGGCCAAAATTCCTCCACGGCGCTGTGAGAGACTAATCAATAACTACAGGAAGCGTTTGGTTGCAGTTATTGCTGCTAAAGGTGGCGTATCCAGTTATTGAGTCTAAGGGGGCGATTACTTTTTCACACGGGGGCATTGGGTGTTGCATAACTTTCTTTAATAAATAAATGAAATATGTATCAAATTTTTGTGTTATTTGTTCACTCAGGGTCCCTTTTATCTAATATTAGGTTTTGGTTGAAGATCGGATAACATTCATCCTTTGCGGTCCATTTATTAATCGCGCGTCAGGCACGTCAGGTCTAATTAATTTTCACACTCGCAGTTAATTTTAGATGCGCTGTTTAAAAGTATTTTTTTTCCACAGTCAAACGGGTTTAAATGGCCCTGCATGTCAACAAAGCACTCACTAGGCATCTCCAGCCCCACCCCACCCTTTCGTTTGCTATAGCGTTCACCTATGTAAGAAATAAATAATAATAATAATAATAATAGTCGTACATACCGATCGATCATCTCCGGATCACTCGTTTTATCACCAAACTCCTCAATAATGCGATCCAAGTCATTATTTTATTACTATAACATCTCAAAAAAAGCTCTGCAAATGTCTGTGTTTTCTGTGCGCTGATTTAGTCAGCCAACTTGTTTACTTACGACCCGCCCCGTTATCTGATACCAGATACCATGTATGACTAATCATGAGATACGCCTTTTTTTTTTTTTTTTTTTTTTTTCGACTTGTCTCGGCTCTTGTCGCTCCCACTCGGCAATTGAATGGTTTTCTCGGCTTTTTCTGGAGAAAAAACGACTAGAAACCCGTTTTTTGCGTTGCTATAATGATGTCGGACGCAGTCCGACAAAGGACCTGTGAGGAATAATTGCAATGTCGGACCCAGTCCGACAATGGACCGGAACGGGTTCAGTTTCAAAAATATGCAAAAATGCAAAAAATGAGACAGGGGGCAAATACATTTTCACAGCACTGTATGTAGTTGATACATATATGTACTTAATTGAATGTCTCATCATGATCCCTGGGATTGAAAGCAAAGAGGTTTCCTCATTTATGTAGAAAATGATATTGTTGGGCCAGCACCACTCCAGTAAGAGACGCTAGTACCTATCTGATTCCTTCGACTTGGGATGTATAACTCCGGTTGCAGTCAACTAGCACACGGTGGAGCCTTCATCGATGGGCACTATCCCTTAATTAATAAATGCACCAATAAATAACCTTACAGATAGAATAGATCGATTTAAGGTTTTAAGCATGGAAAAGTGTATAATGTAGTTTTCTTACTATACAACATCTAAACATTAATTAAGTCAATAATACACAGTAAATGCACAAGCGCTATGAAATATCGCGGCTCACGTGAAAAAACTGCCTAGAAGTAGTTGCTCAGTGCATTGCGTGAGTCACGGTTAGGGTTAGGGTTCGGGTTATCTTCGGTTCAGAAAACGAAGACGTGGAGTTCGGCAGTTTGATACAGGTCATACAGACTGATTGATTACGCTTTTCTGTTGTTACGCTACAATCCATATATATATATATATATATATATATATATATATATATATATATATATATATATATATATATATATATATATATACACGCACACACACTGGAAGAGCTTGTAACTCCGGCACCATTATTTTGTATTGACCATTTTAATACTATAGCACTATTTTGAATGTTAATTTATTATTTTGTGTTTTGTTTTCACACTGGACACTGCAATTTCTTACTTGCAGAAATGATGTAAAGCTCTTTATTTTACTGGACCGAAAATTACATGTGTTTATATATTTTTAAAATGTAGCGACTTTTATTTTAGCGTTTTTCACCTACAAATGTGTTTTTCATGATGTGGTTTTGCACTGGACACTGGAGCTTTAAACTTTAATGTTTGTTTTGTGAAAATATTTGAAATGACAAAACAGTGGACATAGTGCAGCAGCTTTGAATTGTATTTCACCAGTCATATGTTAACTGCACTTCTTGATTCTTTATTGTGTGTGTGTGCTTTGCTCTACCTTTGAATTTTAAGCATGCCTAATTGTAAACGTAATCTAACTACCTACTGTTAAAAATACTCCCTCTGCAATAATGCCTTTAATTTTGCCCCTGTCGGAGCCAATAGAGGATTGAGAACAGTGAGAGAACGTGAGAGAGAGAGAGAGAGAGATACAGACAGAGTGAGCTAGATGCAATTGGAATTTTGAACTTGACAATTTTAATTATCGCAGTTACACCAATTAGGAAATAGTAATATATTTGAAGGAAGCCTTAGTAATTAGGGAGGTAAGAGATGAGCTCCTTATTTATTATTTTTTCTTAATCAACAACTTAACTATTATAAATTTAAAATTCTCATTTTTCTATTAAATTCTTAATGAAGCCAACTTTTGTTTGTATAAATCAATTAGTTTTCAGTGTTCTCATAACATTTGTGCTTAATTGTAATGTTTATTATTGTTATTATTTATTATGACATTATTACAATTCTAATGAGATGATAAATGATACAGTTGTATGCTTATTTCTGGACATTTGTATGTGATCTACATTATAGTTAAAATACATTTATAGCTGGGGGGGATTCTCTTTTTTTTCTTCTAATTACATTGGTGGTTAAATGCAGAACTAGGAAGCACTAGCTATGGTGTAGCTCATGTAATATTAATATATCATTTAATTATATTTAATTAACTTTAATTCACTAAAAAAACTATTTAAAATAAACAAGCAAACTTGCTATTTTTTTATTAATACAGTAGATTATATTACATTATTATTTTGTTTATTACAGTAGATTACTAGCAGTGAAACAGTAAAGCCAGGGAGACAGACCAGAGAGAGAGAAGGAGGGATTGAAAAAGACAGAGCAGACCTCAAACAGCCATCCACCCAGACTGCCCTGCTGTGTAACGCCCTGTGATCAGAGTAAGGGAGGGAGAATAATAGGTCTTCAGCTCACTACCCACCTAGGGAGCCTTCTCCACACTAACACCATCAACCTGTGAGCTGCTCTGTGACACCCTTATATACATAGGTAGGTTCCTCTCACACACACCAACACACATGAGAGAGCCGTACAGTTGGGTTCAGCCACAACTCAAACTCACTAATTCTCCACTCGTGCTCCCGCCTCCCCTGCCACAGACCTCACCAGCCGCCACTGGTCAAAAGATTCAATAAATCAGTGCTTTAAGTACCAGACAAAACTAAATGAACTGAAAAGTAAAACCAAATTACTTTGTTTATTACAAAGTTACAAACTTCAATAAAAATGTGCATTCAAAGTATATTCAATCACACTTTATTTGTGTTTCTTCTTCTTATTATTATTTATTTCTTAGCAGACGCCCTTATCCAGGGCGACTTACAATCGTAAGCAAATACATTTCAAGTGTTACAGTACAAGTAACAAAATTAACTGTTAACAAACAGCTAATAAACATGTTAATGTACATTATTTATTTTCTGTTAACTGTTAGTTAATAATATATAATAGGCCAGCTAAAACTGCAAACACCAGAGCCCTATGGATGATCAATACCCAGTCGATCATATGCTTGAAATCGGTTGAAATTGTTACTGTAGTAATGTTTAGCAAATTAAATCAGGTTTTTATTCACCCTAACCCTAACCCTTAGCTATAAATTAAGAATGTTTGTAAACAGTCAATAAACTAAAAAGCGGCCCTTAAAATGAAGCACTTTGCCAATTTTAGGAGAGCCACATCAATATAAACAGCAGTTGTGTGCTGGGAAGGAGGAGGGAGATGGAGAGAAAGAGGAACATAACTAAAGGACAATTGCTATGTGTGCCGGATCAAAATCAGCACGGTACTTGTTTTGTGTGTGTGTTTGTTTGTTTGGCCCCTTGTGCCACTTTGTTTCTTATTTAAAGTATTTATTTTTTGTTTAATCATGAGATTTGCCCTTGTGAAGACCCCCTCTGCGTGGAGGCCTATTATTGGGGTGAGAGCACGGCGGAGGAATGGCTCCACCTGAAGACTCTCCAAACACTGTCGCCGGAATGCCCCACACCACTGCCAGCGTTGCCACCTGCCCAAAAGTAGCAAGCGCTTCCATGGTGCCTTGCTTGTGCCGAGCCTGGGCCCTCCACCATTTGCTGCCCCTTTCAAGCACCCCTTCAGTCACTTGTCCAAAAGAGGAAGAAGGGGAGGAGCAGTCATCCACGGAGGTGAGATGGAGGAGCCCCACAGTCTCCAGTGTCCAAGAAGGGGGAGTCAACGTCTTCAAAGTCAAAGAGGGGTGGAGCCTGAGCGTCCAGCACCCAAGAGGGGGGAAGCCCGAGCGTCCACAGGCTCCTGAGGGAGAGCCGCTTCAGTCTCCAGTGACCGAGGAAGAGCTGCACCAGTCTCGAGCATCAGAGGGAGAGCCTTACCAGACCAGTGTTAGAGGGAGACAACCTGCTTCTCCGGTCTCCACCACCAGAGGGAGACTACCCGCTGCTCCCGTCTTGCTAGAAAGCAACCTGCCTTGCAAACCTCAGCCACCATTACACATGTTGCTGAGGGGAGCACTGCAAAAGTCAGGCGACCGGCACGGGTCCAGCTGGAGCTGCTGCCGTCTCCAGAGCCAGAGTGGGAGGAATCATTGCTGCCGTCTCCAGGGCCACAGTGGGAGGAGCCACTGACGTCGTCTCCAGGGCCAGAGGGGAAGAAGCAGGAGCTGCCTCTGCCTCCTACCTCTACTGCAACCGGAGCCAGCATTCCAGCCGTCGCCTCCTGAGGATCAGCTCCTGTTGTTGCCTCCCAATGGTCAGCTTCTGCCGTTGCCTCCCGAGGGTCAGCTCCCGCCCATGTCTGCACCGCCTGGGGGTGCCAAGCCCACACCGCCGGGGTTGCATGTCCCGCACTGCCCGGGAATGCCAGTTCATCACTGCCCGGGAATGCCAGTTCGTCACCCCCCCGGGGGTCTTTCAATGCTGTTGCCGCCTCCACAGCTGTGAGGCATGTTGTTGCCACCTCCGCAGCTGGGAAGCATGCTGTTGCCACCTCCGCAGGCCTTTGCTGCTGACCCCCAGGGATTTGTTGTTGCTGCCACCCATGGCCCCACGTGGCAGGACAAAGACAGGGACTTTTGGGACTTTAAGGGGGGAGGTGGCAGTTAATGCACAAGGGGGAGGTGAAACCTCTGCTGGTGCACATGTGTGTTGGTGTAGGGAATACTGGGTTTGCAGAGGCGGGGTTAAATTTCTCCCTGTCAAAACACGTGGGACTGTGGCTGGAGTCGACACGTGAATAAATTATTAAGTGATTAATTAGGCTCCAGCCACAGGTGTATAAAATAGGTATTCACAGGTGGTAATGAGAAAGAGTTGATGTTGGTGATAGAGGTGGAGAAGCGTGTTTGATGTTCTGTGTTCCATCCTGTTCTGTTTGTTTATTATCACAGGTTTCTGAAAGACCTTTTGTTTTGGCCCTTGTTCTTTTTATTTTGTTAAATGTGTTTTTGTTAGTGTTTTGTCCGTTTTGTTTCTGTGTATTTGTTTATTAAAAAGTGCATTAGTGCAATTTAAATTGCAGAGTTCTGTGTCTGAGTCTCTGTCCCTGCAATACCATCTGGGCTAGGAGGCTACCGTGTCACAGTACTTAACAGTCAATTAGGTCTAACAAGTCTTGGTTAATATTCTGTTTTCCATCTTTCAACCCAATTCATCATTTAACAAAAAAGATTACATCATCTTAGTTTCTTCTTTTCCAGAAAAAATAAGTCCTTAGTTAGTTAACTTGTCTTAATAAAAAAACATGATTTGATTGAACTTGTAGATATTCAGGACCAGGTTTATCAACTCCAAAACTAAACTTTGAAACAATGAGCTTTAACACTAGAACTGCCGTGGTTATACTCATACCTAAAACCACCGCTGGCAGTCATTATGATAGTTGCATTTTAAACAACATCAGTATTAAAATGAAAGACAAACTATTGGATACACCTCAAAAGTTGTATTCAAGCACATCATATCAAACATCTCCACAGCTGAAACACCATATTTAAATGAACAATTAAACATAAAAGGATTTATTTTCTAACTTACCACATATAAAGCACTACTTCATAAAATGAAAAACTATAATAAAATAAACATTTCAAAAGAAACTAGTGTGTACACAGATGTAAACAGGTGTATTTACGTACAAAACTGTAAAAACTAAAGTAGTTTTTAATTTAAAATGAAAGTAACATGTGTTAGCTCTAGGGTGTGTCATTTGGTGCAGCACATCCAGGTTGAGCTGCTGCAGCCTGCTGCTTTGTAGTTTTCTGATCAAAATGTTTCTGCCGAAGCGCTGTGGCTAGCTTCTCTCCTGATATTTTACCTGGTGCATTCCTTGTACAAAACGAAGGAATTGATGGCTGCCAGGTCCAGTAGAGATAACAACAGGCTTGTATATAAAAATAAAATAGAATATTATAGGTTATATTCAAAATAAAAACATGTAAAAGGCAGTCAAAATGATGACTTTGGCGGTTCTAGGTGGGTGGGATTATAACTTCCTTATTTTCATGATCCTGCCTTTCAAACGCCACCAGGGTATTTAATACATGTATTTAAGAAAAGTCATAAACAGACAACATAACTTTCAGACAAGCAGGTTAATTTAAATCTGAAAACCTCAAACCATCAAAATGACTGTCGTGGCAGTTCTAGTGTTAAAGTAGGTTAACTTGTTTTTTTTTACATGCATAGAAACTATCAAGGCTTCATTTTTCACACTAAACTCAGCTGATTTAGCGACTGCTTAAGAAAGGTCACTGGAATTTGACAGATGCAGTGTTTAGTCACTGAGCCTTACTTGCCATGTTTCATTCCAGGGGCTATTTCATTTAGCTTACATATCATTACAGTTTAAAAAAGGTTAAACAAAGCGATAATGTTATCATCACTGAATGCTGCACGGCTGCGTCATGTAAAACAGTGCGGTTTGAATTTCAAACTGTTTTGTTCTACTTACAAATTGACAACCTCTACATTCAGTTCAGATGTTTAGTATTCTTGACTGCTTGCAACGTAGCATTACTCTTTTAATGTTCTCTTAACCCTCAATAGAAGTGCCAGACTTTACCTGCAAATCTTTTATCTGTAAATTGATCAATAGTCTAGTCACTGCATTTTGTCTTTTCTTTTTTTCCCCTACTAAAGACTGATTAAATAATCATTTGAACTCCTTGGAGAGCCTATCTGAGATATTTCCCCAGATTTTCACCTTGGGGACATATTGTCCCTTGTCACTAAAACCTCAGGGACAGAAGGCTACGCCACAGGGTGGCTCAGCAGGAAACTGAGATAGTGATGAAACAATGTTCAGTTAATGAAGGCATGGCCCATGGCTCTCACTGCTATGCCATATGTTTAAAGAAATGCAAATTACCCAAATTCAAACAACTTTTTCATCTTGATATATGCAAATGTGTTTATAAATACTGCCTTATAAATATAGCATTATGTTAAAAAAAAATACTCAAACTCCCTATATGAATTTTTGGAACATATTAGTACAACTTTTGACCTGCAGTTTCATAATTATACCCCATGAGAAACTGTATAATAATTTTCCAGGCAACAATACAGAGCAACAATGCAATCAATTTAAAAGAGATTAAAATGGGTATGGCTTGATGCTACCTGTGTTGTGCAGTTGTGCATTGTGCAATGGTAATTTGTTTTTCCATTATATTTAAAATTGATAGATTTTATGTGTTTATGTAGTCTGTGCATCTGTGCATCTGTGCATATTTGTATTTATTAATTATAATTTAATATAGTAATTGTTTTTGCTATTTGCATACACTTGTAAATAGACTATTTTAGGAACTATGTGAATGTCTTCTTTGGACATTTTCCTCATGAGAAATCAGAAAAATATTAAAATGATAATAATGTTGTGTAATGAATACTATAGTTTCTAAATAATGAACTGTGTTAAACTTTCTTTTGATCCACTGAATAAATGCTTTTTAAAAGTCCCTACTACTATAGTGTCTACTAGAGTTATATTAATAAAAAAAAACCTACATACATTCATAAATACATACATTTTTTTTAAACAGCATCCATTGATGCTCATGGTTTTAATTAATTATGTACCATTTTACTTAAATCAGTGTAGTAAGCACATTTTTATTCTAAGAAGATGTAACTGGAATTGGCCCACCTATCACATTAGGGCTATTATTCATGCATATTTACCACCAATTATGTCTTTTTCACTCGAGAGTTAATATATTAAACCCCCAGCCATTTGTTATGATAAAATGGGCATTAGTGCTGTTAAACTAGTTATTATTACTATAAGATTCACACTAAGCTAATTAGCTCCTGAGATCCTGCAATAATTTCAAGGGTTATGAACTAGATGTTTTTTAATCACAGAGCTCCTAGATATTTGTAATGTACAGTGTGGCTGTGAGGTTGCATATAAATCAGGGTCAGGCACAACGACTGAAGTGTTGTTTGTGGGAAAATACTGCACAGCAAGCAGCAAAGTGTTACTGCACTCATTGCCAAGGTCTAGGAAGATGTATTTTCACTAATACAGGGATTCAAAGGAGCCATGCATTTACATCGTCATCTGTTTAGATACCCCAAGCCAGTGGGATTTTGTATATGTCCATAGTGTAAGTAGTAATATTAGACACCGTCTGTCAAAATTTGGAGGGGCCTTTAACCTTTGTTTAACCTAAATGATCATTAATATGGTTATTCATTTTTAAATGAATGGGGTAAGCTTGATTCATTTTTATTGACACTTGTAGTTATATTAGACGCCTTCTATCAAAATGTGATGGATGGTGACCTTTGACATTTATTTGACCGTTATGACAATGGCCATGGAGATAAGAACATAATAACATAAGAAAGTTTACAAATGAGAGGAGGCCATTCGGCCCATCTTGCTAATTTGGTTGTTAGTAGCTTATTGATCCCAGAATCTCAACAAGCAGCTTCTTGAAGGATCCCAGGGTGTCAGCTTCAACAACATTACTGGGGAGTTGGTTCTAGACCCTCACAATTATCAATACCTTTTAGAATTTTGAATGCTTGAATCAGATCACCGCATAGTCTTATTTGTTCAAGACTGAATAGATTCAATTCTTTTAGCCTGTCTGCATACGACATGCCTTTTAAACCTGGGATAATTCTGGTCGCTCTTCTTTGCACTCTTTCTAGAGCAGCAATATCCTTTTTGTAACAAGGTGACCAGAACTGAACACAATATTCTAGATGAGGTCTTACTAATGCATTGTAGAGTTTTAACATTACTTCCCTTGATTTAAATTCAACACTTCTTACAATATATCCGAGCATCTTGCTGGCCTCTAGATGAAGACATTTTTGAGTCAACATAAACTCCTAGGTCTTTTTCATAGATTCCTTCTTCAATTTCAGTATCTCCCACATATTTATAATGCACATTTTTATTGCCTGCATGCAGTACCTTACACTTTTCTCTATTAAATGTCATTTGCCATGTGTCTGCCCAGTTCTGAATGCTGTCTAGATCATTTTGAATGACCTTTGCTGCTGCAACAGTGTTTGCCAATCCTCCTATTTCTGTGTGGTCTGCAAATTTTACAAGTATGCTTACTATACCAGAATCTAAATCATTAAGGTAGATTAGGAATAGCAGAGGACCTAATACTGATCCCTGTGGTATACCACTGATTACCTTGCTCCATTTTGAGGTTTCTCCTCTGATCATTACTTTCTGTTTTCTACATGTTAGCCACTCCCTAATCCATGTGCCTGCATTTCCTTGAATCTCTACTGTGTTCAGTTTGAGAATTAATCTTTTATGCGGGACTTTGTCAAACGCTTTCTGAAAATCTAAATAAACCATGTCATATGCTTTGCAATTATCCATTGCCGATGTTGCATCCTCAAAAAAATCAAGCAGGTTAGTTAGACACGATCTCCCTTTCCTAAAACCATGCTGACTGTCTCCCAGGATACTGTTACCATATAGGTAATTTTCCATTTTGGATCTTATTATAGTTTCCATAAGTTTACATATAATAGAAGTCAGGCTTATTGGTCTGTAGTTACATGGTTCGGTTTTGTTTCCCTTTTTGTATCTCTCTCTCTCTCTCTCTCTCTCTCTCTCTCTCTCTCTCTCTCTCTCTCTCTCTCTCTCTCTATATATATATATATATATATATATATATATATATATATATAATATACTTACTCTCCTGCTCTTTTCAGGAGTCAAAGTACAGTTGCATTGCACTGGTGAGCCCCAAAGGGCAAAACATGTCTGCAGATACTGTGCTTTGACTTTTAAAACGCTGTGAATGTAGAAGCCTTTCGGCAACTTTCACACGATTTGATTGGCTCTTGTAATGGTGACATTTGTATATTTCCAGATTACCCATTGTTCTCTCTCTCTCTCTTTAATATTTACCCTAACTGATGAATTAACAAAGTTTTTGCAAATAATATCTATATAGATAGACAGATAGATAGATCACCATAGTCATTATCATAATGGTCAAATAAAGGTCAAAGGTCACCATCCATCACATTTTGACAGAAGGCGTCTAATATAACTAGAAGTGTAAAAAAAATGAATCAAGCTTACTCCATTCATTTAAAAAATACATTCTTAAATAATGTCATTTATAGGTGAAGTTGTAGAAGTTGTTGCAATTTCTTTTTTTCCTTATCAAATGTTCATGTTATTCATTAGTTATTTAGACAATTTCCATAATACAAAAGGTTATTCCCTTTAATTGGGGTGTTACTGTAATTATGAATGATTACTTGACATAAAAAGGGTAACAGCATCAGTACTTAAGAGGGCATACACAGTAAAGGAAATGCTAGATTCTTCCCAAACTATGCTAACTTGTCTGCTTTCTTTCACTCTTACATGCCTTGTGTGACTGCTTTGCTTCTGCTAGGTACAAAAAAGCTATATTTATTTCAGTGTCTGAATTGTAAAAAAAATGTTTAACACACTTTCGTCTGTTATTTTACAAATGTTGTGATGTACTTCCCGCTAATGGAGATTCCAGATTGATGGTTTATAATTTTGACAATTTTCTTAACATCTTTCTTTACTTTGTATATGAATTATGGTTAGGAACTGATATATTCATTTTATTGCTGTGAATATTGTTTTTGTCTGCAGCGTTTATTAGCACTACAGCAGTTTCATGTAGATGGCCGTACTAGGAAATGGCTACATCTTCGATCTAGAGTGGATTTTGTGGTTGGTTTTGAAGATTCAAATGAACAAAATTAGGATTGTAACAGGGGTGCACTGTTACTGTGTGGATGTCCGCTGAGAGACGAGAGAGACATGGAGGGTTTGACTTTGAAATGTTGCACAGTTTTCCAGGTTTCATTAGAAACGGGTGTCATTTCAAAAAAATTCTGGGGGTCAAAGTTGTGTCAACATTAAACATTCTCTGTCTTAAATAGCTTCATGAATGAGAAAAAAACAGGCAGTAATTGGGCCAGTTTATAACAAGATAGCATGCTGCGGTTATCAACATCGTTCTTATTCTTAAAATAAATGATACAAAATCTGCAATGAAAGTATTTTTAAAGCATGGCACTGGTTTATAACAAACTTGAAAATGTTGTTCCACTAAGTCTAATTTTATAATAATAATAATAATAATAATAATAATAATAATAATAATAATAATAAACTTTATTTTATATAGCGCCCTTAAAAGCAATCCTCAGAGCGCTTCACAGCACATAAAGTTACGGTCGTCGTTTTCACTGAAACTGAAACTGCTACAATAAACAAACAGCGGTACAACATCATTGTTTATATAATCGTTTTACAGTAGCATGCATGGGCTTTGCAAAAAGAGTCAGGGGTAAGAATGAAGTTTAACTATTTTAGAGCGTCCACCTGAATACATCTCATCAGATTTGATACACACTTACAATCTTGAGTTAAGTTTGATACATTTCACCTGCTTTGCACAAAGAATGTATTAAATATTAAATGTACTGCCCCCCCCCCCCCCGCCCTATAGAAAATGACACCCCTGATTACAAAGCAGGCAGAGTCAGTTGCAGTGGCTGGTATGTCTAGTGTGGAAGGAAATACACACACGTGTACATAATTACAAAAATGCTAAACACAACACAGTGAGAAAAAATAGCTATAAAAGAAAAGGTGGCCAAGCTCGAGTTGTGCGCTGCTCCCACTAAAAGGAAGTCCTGCACCCGGAACCTCCTCCATGCACAAACTAAATAAAAGGTGGGATTAAGAAGAAACTGGCTTTTCAGCCTCTTTTTAAAGGGAGGTGACCAGTGTTAATTGATGATCAATTATACAATTGACACCAGGCCACCTGTTGCAAATTCAGTTTTATTTAGGCAAGCAGGTTTTTACAAAAGTTACACATTTTTATTTACAAACCAAACCCAACACAAATATATTATTTAACGGGGAAGCCCTCCTCTCTGCCATAGGGACAAATAGAAGTGTAAAATACCACTACTTAGCACTCACAACAATAAAAGTAAAACAATATTGCTTCTGCATTGCACAATGGTTCCCAGCCCTGGTCCTCGGTGTCTTCTGATTTTCTTTCCAACTGAGCTCTCAATTACTTACTAGACCCTTAACTGAACTAATCATTTACTTAATTAGACTTTATTAATTGTTTTCAGCTCCTAAAGAGTTGCAGGGTTCAAGTTACTTATAAAATGTTATAGCTAACTTGAAATCTGCAACTGTTTAAGAGTTGAAAGCTTAAGCAAATTATTAGTTCAATTAAGGGTCTAGTTAAGTAATTGAGAGCGCAGTTGGAATGAAAACCAGAAGACACAAAGGGTCCCTGGGACCAGGGCTGGGAACCACTACACTAGACAAGGGCTTCATTAAAGCTTTGGTTCATATTTGAGCCAATATCTTTTCTGAATTCCAATAGCAACCTCTAGTGGTAAAGAATGGTACATTTTCTACATGCAGCTAATATTAATATATACTATTGCAAAGGCAATGTTCGCTCATGAAAACAGTAATTACTGCCACTTTACAACACAGTGAGTACCTTTTGATTTCAAAAGAAAATGACTGGTTGAACAGTGAAAGAAAATGTATTTGAAAGGTTACAACCTTACTCCTTTGTTGTTGTTTGTATAATTTTAACTGTATTTTACGCATTTTGGACTAAAGTTTCTCAAGCTATTTGGATTAGTTTTATTATGGCACCAATATTCTTATATTATCTTTAAAGAGTACCACATGTTAAAAAGTGGGAAATGTCTTAGATTTGGTTTACCAGTCACGGGTTGTTGACTGTAGATTTCTGAACAGAGACCCCCACACTACAAGCACTCTCTAGTAATTAATCACCTAGTTTGATGCATGTGGATTAAGTGGCTCTGTGTTCTAAATCCCTTAAATCAAAAGTGAAGTCACTGTGGTAATATCACTTCATTCCCTGGGGTGCGGCAGGCTATAAGCCATAACCTATTCTACAGTGCACTACTTATTTGGGAACAGCTTAAAATCAAGCTGCATGTGTCTGGAGACCAAATTATCATAAAACCTCATATTTATTGCACATACATTTTTTGGAAAACAAAAAAGAAAACTGCTGATGTTACAGAACTAGCATTTCGCAACAAAGATGTGTGTAGGAGCTCTTGAAAGAACATCCTGAGGGATTTATTAAAAGCTTTTTAACATTTATGTTTTGTTTTCTTTTGAGAGTATGATAACTAGTGATAACTTTGTACTGTGGTAAATGCTTTGTTAGTAATTAGAAAGACAGTCTTATTTTTCCAAACACTGCGATCCTGACTTCCAGACCAGTGGTGTGGTGCAGGTCTTATTGATTGTGGCCCTGGTCTGAGTGCAGCTTCTATGGGGAGAAGAAGCCCTCCAGCCCTGCCTCTGTGATGTTCTCTGCCTCCTGGTCTGGGACTGTGCACGACTAGGGAGGGGCGTGCGACCGAGCCCTTGTGAGCTACACACTTGTCACAGCAACGGCAAAAATTCTCAACATCTTGGCGGCAGCAGCTCCCAGAGTAGGACTGTCGGAGTCGTCCAAGCATTTTGGCTACCCCAAAGTGTCCTGACCCAATGCCACTACGGCTGGCCCTCAGTAGCGCCCACTTGAGAGAGTCCAGTACCCCCAGGTGCCACCACTCTCGCCATCGCCTCTGGATCACGCTGTCCCGGATCGCCAGGCTGCTCCACCTGCAATGATAAATGTCCCAAGTATATTTTCATATAATATTTCATGGAGGACACCCCTTAAAGCAGTCACTGTTATATGGGCAATATGGTAAATACCATTATATGGAATATGTGCATGCATCAGACTTACCAGATTGTTGAGACATGAGGGAAGTTGGCACCACAGTACAATGCAGTAGGTAAAATCAAGCAAAAAAATACATTAGAATGATTTTGCTGGTACACACCATTAGACATTAAATCTGAGATGGAAATGAAATAGCATAGCAGTTTGATCCATTACAAATTTTACTGGGAGCGTAATTAAACATCTCATACTGTATTGATAAGCTTGGATGTGTCTAATTAACCTCACAATAAAACCTCTCTAAGTTTTAACATACAGTGAAGGGCACTAAGGGCAAATTCTTTGCGGTTTAATAGTCCAATATTGTTTTAGAAATTAAGAGTTTTTTTATGTCATAACCTAATTAGAACTTCTGGGACGGTGTAGATTTGTGTTGACACAGCACAGCAGTACCTTTTGCACATTATTCAAAACTCAGCTCCTGAAATCTTCATTTGCACTGCACAAATTAGCCCGCACAGCATAGAACAGCAGGCTCTGGGTCATTTTCAGTACACTGGAGTCTCTGTTACACGATGTGTTTTTTCTTCCCCCATGTATAACTATGGAAGGCAAAGTTATTTTAGATTTCCACAGGACTAAATAACAATGTACCTATCTGTTAACTGAATTTTTGGACGGTACATCTATATAATAAATACAATATTCGGTGTTTGGCGAGAGTCGGGTTGCTTCGTAGTGCTATAGCATGGCGATCAATAAGGAATACAATACTTTCGTTTCTTTATTTGCATGTGTGCAGTATCGGTTTTTAATATTAGAAATATATAGTAGTTGCACGCAGGCCTTTTGTATATTCCATCTGCAGCATTGAAATGGTTCTATGTTTATTTGCTTCACAGCCATATTGTTGTGGTCAATAAGCAAATAAGAATAAATGTAGTTTTTGTTTTTATTGCAAGATCAAGTTTTTGTACAGTAGTTCAAAGTAGCATTACAGTTAAAATGTAAGGCTGTTAATGCATACCTCAAGTTAGCATTACAGTATGTACAGTATTTTTTTTATTTTTTTTTAAGTACTCGTGGCTTTAAGGTAATATGTTACAGAATCTTCTGTGAAGTGCTGCGTGTAGCTCTAAACCAGGGTCTCCAACCCTGATCCTGGAGAGCTACTGTCCTATTGGAAATTTACACATTTTAATTGCAATTTTTAATGCGATTTTCATGTAATATAGAATTACTTCAGTAATACAATTGAAACAAAATGGCAACACATTTGTAGTACAATATTCTTAGCATGCTAATGCATTTTAAATATGTTAAATCATGTGTATAACATATTGTAAATATATCTTAATGACAATTAAAATGCCAATTCATCACAATATGAATACATTTCTAAAGGCATTGTAAATACAATGTTAACACGAGATCAACATATTAGCACCACATTGATATTGGTATTAAATCAGCCTGTAAATGTATTTGTATGTCAGTGTAATTAAAATAAAATATCACTACAATATAAACATATTGGCATGAGATTGATATCTCAATATTATTAACCTATCAAAGTATTTTGATTTAAGTAAACTATCAATATTAATACAGTTCTAAGTGTATTTAAAAACAAATGTCAATACAACTTAAATGCAATGGCATTACATTGAAATTGCTATTGTAAGAGCCTATCAGTGTATGATGATTTCAATAAGATTGCATGTCCATGCAATATAAATATAATGTAATGCAATTAAAATTGGTATTGTATCAACGTGTTGATGTATTTTTATTTCAGTGAGATCACAATATAAATACACACTTAAACATATTCAAAACTAAATGTCAATGCAATTTAAATAGAATGTAATCATATTTGTATTACATTGATAATAAATTATAAACATGCAATAAATGTACAATTGTATTTATAATATATTGAAATAACTGCACAGAAATCACATTCATTGTATATAAGAAAGTGTGTCACTAATAACCACAACACATTTAATTTAATTTATCTTTAAATTATCCAGCATTGTTGCTATATAGACACACACATATTATGTCAAATCATATTTTAATTAGTTGTTACCTGGTTTCGTACTCCAGCAATTATGAGCGAACATCTTACCTGTAACGCCACAAACCAAGAGATCCGAAAATGTTTGTTCGGATATTGATTAGAAGCTGTCCACCCACTTTAATTAAGGGCAACGTCACATGTCTTGTGTTTCAAATAACTTGCATAACACATTGTCCAGGCGGGAAAGGAGAAGGGGTTGTAGCATTCTGTGGCCTGTGGTCCGGACCACTCAGCGCTGTGACGTCACAGTGGTCCGGACCACTCAGCGCTGTGACGTCACAGTGGTCCGGACCACTCAGCGCTGTGACGTCACAGTGGTCCGGACCACTCAGCGCTGTGACGTCACAGTGGTCCGGACCACTCAGCGCTGTGACGTCACAGTGGTCCGGACCACTCAGCGCTGTGACGTCACAGTGGTCCGGACCACTCAGCGCTGTGACGTCACAGTGGTCCGGACCACTCAGCGCTGTGACGTCACAGTGGTCCGGACCACTCAGCGCTGTGACGTCACAGTGGTCCGGACCACTCAGCGCTGTGACGTCACAGTGGTCCGGACCACTCAGCGCTGTGACGTCACAGTGGTCCGGATCACTCGGACCACTCTGTCTCCAGCTGTCACTGTTATGTTAGCTTTTAATTTCCATTTATTACTGCTAACAATTCCACTGGTAAAGTCTACTGGGGGCTTGCATAGGATTCTATTATATTATTATATGTCGATTATTCCAGTCACCAGAAGATATATAGATTTAAGGCTCTCAAAGCAATCTTAAATGCTTACTTTAGTACTCATAACAGGCATCATTATTATTAAGTTTATTATGGCTCACAAAAGTAAAAAAACATATAAAAGTTAGAAATCATGGTACCAGAATTGTAAGTATAGACACAAGCAGGAATAAAACATTTAAACAAATATTTTCATAAGCACACAGGATTCATGCACATTACGCACAGTGACGGTGTTAAGCCGCATATGTTGTGTTGGTTGGAATGAAGACTGCATTTTTGTTTCAACAAGTTCAGAAGCAGTTTCAATTGCATTTCGCATTAAGTTGTAATTTAGAGTTAATCAAAACTTGTAGCTAAACTCAATGTTTAAATGGTTCTGACGTTCGCAGTTGTTGTTTTCAAATGCACACAATATCATCAGTTTAGTTAAAGTCTTATCTTGTTTCAGTTGTTCATCAAAGTAGAATTGTTTGTCTTTTTAATCTTAGCAAAGTGTGATGCTGTATTAAATGTTTTTAATTCTGATTTTCACGTAGATATTTCCTATACAAATAGTATTATACTTGAATCTTAAAGTCTACCAAAGAGTTGTAGAGGCGAGGAGTCTTCCTCACGATGCGTGAATGGATCCCCATTACAAGTGAAAGCTCATGCTTGTTTTGCTTTAAATATAGCGCCCAAAGAGGAGTTTACTTTGGGGATCCAATCACTTCTGGGTAAAACAGTAAGATAATCTCGAAATCAGTCCTTTTATTGGCTTACAGAATTTGAATGACACTTCCTTTTATACAGCAATGTGTGTCATTGTGAACAGGCTGGCTGTAGGGGTGACGTCAGGCCAGAAAGAAACACACACAGGCAGTACTGGTGAGTGAAACTGAGACGCTCCGGCGCTCAGTATGTTTAATTAAACAAATAAAAGATTTAAACAAAAAACAGCACACGGCACTTGAAGCCAAAATAAACAAACAGATAACCAAACGAACAGACACTAACAAACAGGGCGGACAAACACTAAACAAACAAGTACCGTGCTGATCTAACTCAGCACGTCTAGCAATTGTAATTATTATTTTAAAGTTTACTCCCGACTTTCTCTCCCGTTCTCTCCACACTGAACACCCAACCCCGAGTGATTGCATCTATATATACAGTTGTGCTGGGATTCAATTACCAATTAATTATTCACTTGAATCCCAGCACATGAACTAATCTGTCCACTCCCATGCTCACATATCAATACACTTTGTGCCACCCTCGTGTCTAAATACAATTATACACTTTAAACATCCATGCTTATTACCCACATTATATTCCGTGTACCAACTACACAGGGGCGGGGCACATTGCCACAGTCATTAACACAGGTACAAGCCCTTCCCGTGTGGAGAGATAACAGGAAAACAGTAACATTTATAGAACAAAACTTTGTTCTAACTAGTTATATTTATCATAGAAGGATAAACATTTCAGTTTCATTCTCCTAACTAAATTACTGTTACAAACATGTTAAACACGTTATACAATAATTAAAGTAAAATAATTTAAGACTTATATCACTTTAAACTTCATTAAAACACAATAAACATTTAAATTTTATTGGGAAAACATACTTAATCAACTCTTAAACTTGTGTCCACAAGATTTGTTATTAAAATGATTCTAAAAGTATTTTTTTTTTCAATTCACTTTTAGAATAAGGAAATAAGGAATTCCTATTCACTTAAACGTCCCATGATTCATGGAAACAATTTATTCATTGGAGAAAGTCATGGCTCCTGGTATAGCAGGGTTGCCCAATCCTGGTCCTGGAGGGCCGATGCCCTCCTGGTTTTTGTTCAAACTGTACACTAAATTGATTAATTGGACCAATTAAGCTTCTAATAAGGGCTTGATTGGTCCAATTAAGTAATTTAGGGCACAGTTGCAACAAAAGCCAGGAGGGACATGGGCCCTCCAGGACCAGGATTGGGCACCCCTGCTTTATAGGAAGAAAATTGTATCGTGTCTTTCAAACAGACCTTCTAAATTAACACATACGAATCAACTTTGTTTGTTTAGACCAGACAGGCAGGTCAGCACAGCAGGTAATCTAAACTATTCCCCAATTTAAATATTTATGACCCTCTGTTACCAATATCTAATTCTTTGAAGTAGATCAACGGGAATGCTCTGGGGGAATTTAAATTAACATCACAGCATCTCAAGTCTCATAGTTTAAGATTTCAAATGTCAGTTTATAAAGTACATTCAATTACAACTACCAATTTCACCCACACATTCCACCAGAGTTGAGGTATAGTATAATATTTGAAAAATATGTTGTGATTGCATTACAGTGGTTTCCATTCAGTACTGTAGTAAGTGTGGTACCACGGTGCACCACGCGGTACAAATAGTTTTCTATATACAATGGACTGTTAACAATACCCTGCCAAGCAGCTATCATAGGTGTACAGTACATACCAATATTCCTCAGACGAGTCTACACTCAACTGTAACCTGCACATGGAATGCAGAATCAAATCTCAACACACATCGGTAGCATTGGCACCCCTGAAGTTGCATGCCCTCCCCCACAAATATATAAATAAGCTACTAAATGGAGAAATGAAACAATGGACCACGGGATAGTGTATGCTATTCAACATATAACTTAAATAAAAATATATTGTAGCGACTTGCTAACTGGATAAGTGTCAACATGAAGGAGACAGACAAAATATCTCTGTAGCATCAAACTCTTTATTTTACAGAAAAGCGCCTGTCAGCCGGTGTTCTGAGTACCTCCTACCCGTGATCCTTACACTATACATAAACATATTTACAGAAGTGTGGACTGTAAAACAAACCCACAATGCTGAAAACACTACTCTATTTGGAAGCCCTGAAGACGGGAATCTCAGCATGGAGCTGGCCAAGAACGCTGCCTATGAATGCAGCTTGCACATGTGTATCCCTTACTCATACTCCTGCTGAAAGCCCCTTCCAACTGCCTCCCCCCCCCCCCCCCCTCCCACTCACCACACACCCTGCTCCTACCACACCTGTATGGCATAGTCAATAGCATGGAATGCAGATCGTGGGTGTCAAAGTATGCTTCTGATATCAATGAGAAATAAATAACAATACTTTAAAAAACAAAGTCAGCTGTGTCCTTATACCTGAGGGTGGAGTTACCGGGTGAGTGGCATGAAAAGGAAAGGGAGCCTCTGGAGAATGCAACTACAGGGATATTTTACAGATTGAGCCCTTGGGCACTGCGGCCCTTTGCCAGTGTTGCTGAGGATATGGCACTTAGCTAAATGCATGTAATGGAAACATTCTGCGCATTGCAAGCCTGTCACGCTTATCGCAAAACTTAGCCATTTTCATTCAAATTTGGCCTTCGGAGCAATTCAAATAATTTTGTGCTTAAGCATATGAAATTTGCGCACATGCATACATTGGTGTCTAATGTTTATCATTATCACAGGCATTAGCATGGCTAATAAGCTAAATATTTAAAGGGCCATCACAGATTCTACGGAATTCAAACAAATGTATCTATGCTATGCTGGGAAGTGAGTTTATGATTTCTCTACTTTTGTCTCCGTAATTTTGACAGGTGTCACACAAATATGAGTACATGTTACCTATTCTAATTCAGTTACATTTTTTGACTTGTTTTCTGTTACAGTACCATCGATTTTTTTTTTCTTTCTCAGTATTAGCCGTGATCCCACTTATCAAACCACTATTGCTCCGTGTCTGGAATTATCTGATTTTTGTAATGTGTTTTTTTGTAAGAACTGTAAAGTCGCCCTGGATAATATATATATATACAAAAACTTGCTTGACAAACCTGGGTGTAATTATTTCAACTTAAATTAAACGGGCTGAACGGGCAGTGGAATAAGAAAGGATCACCTTTTGTACATTAACTTTACATTCAAAACGTCGACAAAATGTACAAAATGGACAAAAATGGACAAAACGCCCCCTGGTGGCCAATATATTCTTGGGATTAAATACCTTGCAAAGTGTCTTTTTCAATTTAAAGTAAAATGAAAAAGCAGGCTTCACAGGCTTCCCACTCTACTGAATTGCTCATTAAATACAATAGATCCAACTTTGATCACATTTATTTGAACATGGAAAACAGTACTTCCAAAAAATGTAGTCAACCTAAAAAAAAAACTGGATCCAATTTCTTTGACTGTGAAAACGCACCTTTAGATGGATATTGTGAGATGCAGTACCTTGATCTGAGCGCATGCATATATAAAATAAACATAAAAAACCTGAAAGATTTAAACCATGGTAAATTCAACAAGGAACATGAAAACACAAAACACTGCATGGAAAACCTTTGCAGACATTCAAATAGTTGAACAATTTGAACAATAAGTCCCTGTGAAGCTCAGCTCTAATTGTATTATTCTCACTTGGATTTATTTTTTAACCAGGAAATGTGCCTACAGAGACCAAGGCTTCATTTCAAGGGGATCCTGCAAAACAATAAAAAGACAATTACAAGTACAAGCACCACAATAAAAACATGTGCGGTTCAGCTTTATCAACAGCATACAGTTTTATACAGCGGGTCTGCAAGAAAGATGCTGAGGGCTATTAATTGTGCTTTTGCAGAGTCATTGTGGGTAGTACTGTATAGGCATATATTTTACTGTGATTCCACCACAACAGAAATGGGGTGGAATCACAGTAAACTGTTCAACAGTAAACATGTAGCTACTGTGACCACTCTCACCCTATGCAATATCCCAAATGCGTCTCTACAATACACCAGTGATATGTAGTTTTCTCCTCTTCACTTTGATACACTTAACTACTGATGCAAGCCTTTTTTTTTTTTTTTACTTTGTTCATATATCTTGCTTTCCACTAGATGGCAGTGTATCAATCTGTTTCAGCAGTTACTTTGATCGATCTTGGTGAGTATTACTTTGGACTATACAGCATGACTGCCGGAAATTAGAAATGAAAATAAACTTTAGATGTTTTTTCTGGAGAATCTGATTAAATACCTTTCATACAGTATTACTACCACTACGACAACTACTACTATTAATAAACCAGCAGTCATAAGTAATACCTGTGTGCTCCTTTTTTGTGATAAATGTAATGAGTTAACTCCTAGGGTATCTGTAATGGTATAATCGATTGTCATTTTGCACAATTCACATTGGTTGATTACATCGTTTTTAAACTCTATAGGATCATAGGTGACCCTATAATCGAAAAACTACTTTAAGTAGGCTTCCCTATGTAAAGCTAGTTAACTGTTCCACTCTAACAATACTTTCGTAATTATTGCCAGATTTATTTTACTTTAACCAGAACATGGTGCAATTCAAACATGAGAAGGCCAGTTGTGGAAAAATAGGCAAAATTCAAAGTTCCCATCAGTTGTGTTTTGGAGGTTCCCATTTAAAAAGAAGGAGTAATCCCACAACTGCTGTTTACAAGGGGGGTGCTGTCCCTAAAGGAATCATTTCTCCATCCAGCTGTGACTAGCCAATTTTCCAACTTCACCACTGGGTTACTGGGTCCCGTAGGGTGGTCTGTAATGCCTGTAAACCACATTTTACATCATATAGCTTTAATATGACTGCTTTTGTTAGCTTTAAATCAAAACATTGGTTGTTTGGGATGTTCTAATTATGAATCTTAACCCACCGAGGGAGTTAATGCAGACAACCTGAGTCAATAAACTTATCTAAACCAGGAGCCAAGTTCTGCTTTTAACAATATAAAAGCCTGTCCCATTCAGTGAGTTATATGGGCCTGTTTTCCTGCCACTTGGGAGGATCATTAAACTACTGGTGCACTTGTGACTTTGGTATCCATTTAGTGTTGCTAAGCTACTGTTTCTCTACAGTATTTGGGATCCTCAAGGAGGAAAGAGCTTAAAACACATTTGGCTGCTTAAGTTTTAAACAATATTAACTTAAATGCTGACTCATAGTGATTATCCAGGTATATTGAGTCTTAAGCAATTACAAATAAAAACAGCCACAACATTGAAATACATGTTATGATATATATATATTATTAATAGGTACATCTACAAAGACAGATACATGTATATATTTTGATGTCATGAACAAAACAAAAAAAAGAGCAATACCAAAGCAGGTTTATAAGTATATTATTTCAATTCAGTGCCCTTTGTATTTAGAATTCTGTCCAGAAAAGTGATTTAAAGCTGATATTCAAATAAACAAACACGATGAATGTGCAAACTTATACTTTATCCTTTTATATTATGAGCTTGTCCAGCAAAAATGTGAATGCTTCTTTTTTTGTTTTGTTTTTTTGGTAATTTGAAAATGGCCATGATCTTTAAAAAATGGGAAAATATAATAGACATACTGTAGTAGGCTTTAGGCAATTAACTGTGTGCAATGAATATATTGAGCCCCAGGTGCCTCCACTGTGCCCTTCCCTGGAGAGACATTATCTGACAGTCAGACAAGTGTAGAAGAACATCTCCAGCTGAGGATCATAATCAAAACCTAAAGAAGACAGTGAATGATGACAGAGTTTATTGGTGTACTTTGCAATCCGTCTCTAAACCATACTGGTACTTATTATTTACACAAGTTCATTTTCTCTATGACTCACAGTTATCACTATCTTTATAATTACCAGTACTTTACATCTGAAATGCACTGTAGTTCATATGTAAAATGTAAAGAAATGCTTTCACCATGCTTTATCTATTTTTAATTCAGTATATTTAAAAAAAAGAGAGGACATTGCATTTTAATGTTATTTCTGTTTAATATTTAAGTGGAAGACTGTTTGAAATGCAAAAAGGTCAGTTCTGTTTATAGGTATTCATGAAAGATTAATTCATCTAATTAACCCTCTTGATCACATGTGACGAAGAGAGTGTGTATGTATATATGTTTAGAAGATCATCATACTGGTTGCAGTCCTATTTTGAGCATGTAACCTTGAGTAGATGGCCACAAATCTGTTTATATGTAAAAATAAATAAATTAATAAATAAGATCATCCAAAAAAGTAAATTAAGTGTTTTTTTCTGGTACTGACCAAAAAGTACTTAAAAATGGCATCCTGAGAATAAAAAAAAAACTCACACACTCATACTCACAATAGAAAGTTCCCTTTAAATACCCTTTCATTGTATCATTAATAAGTACCATTACAGATCGAGTCCACATCAATTTTGCATTGTATGCTGATGGCGATGGTTGCTGTCCAGATGACAAGCATCCATTCACTACGCCAGTATCGTGTGCATGGTATGAGGAGCATGACAGACTTCCGGCATCTTTAAGGGCCACCAAATCGCCCGATCTTATCGGAATGACATCTGTAGAGCCACAAATTGAAATTGAAGTTGGAATTCTGGTACCAGACTTATAGGGCCATATCAATGGCCAGAAGAACTGTATTGAAATATGCTTAAATCTGTGGAAGGTGGAAGAGGAACACACTGAGCAAAATTGTTTTACAGCCAGGAAGTGAAGAAATTACATGTTGTCCAGAACAAGCTTCAATAAGCAGCTTCAGGCATCTTCTCAGTGCAAAATATCACAAAGTAATAAAACAAGGCACGCTTATTAAAACATGCTCTGTTTCATGAAGTGAGGCTTACCTTTTTATGTCATGTCTGTGCCTAACCATTAGAATACTTTCTTCTATATCTTGAGGAATGTGACCTCTCATTTTAATTTGAAGTTGTATAGAAAAATATCATGTCATTTTAGACTTAGCCATCCATCACTGTTTTCTGGGGTTTAATAGCATAGAAGACTAAAAGAAGAGATTGGAAATGTTCTTGTTTCAGTCTGCTGGAAAACAAAACTTTACAGCATAAGGTCAGGCAAGGCAAACTCGCTGAATTGAGTTTCTAGTTTCTAGTACTGCAATTTGTAGTGGTTGATGGTTATGTAGAATATTTCTTGTAGTTAGCATCCATACCTTCACAAAGCCTGATTTCAATTTTGTAAGATGTTGTGTTTTCTGTTGGCTGCACTCTATATTTGGTTGTGGCTGCGAAGGGAAGCATTCAGAATCCAACCCAAACTATGTCAACAACATGGAGGGTCTGAATACATAATCTCACTAAACAAATTTCATTTTTTGTAGCGCATCACTAAATGATCACTTGATCGTATAATGCATCATGAAAGCAGCCCATCAGGACCATCACAAGCATTGTGATTCATCGTGGTGTGATGAAAACACAAAGTACATTGCATGTTAATCTACATCATTTAACCTTGAGTAAAGAACAAAAATTCGAAATGGATACACTGTTCTATTATTCATTTTCTTTTGTTCATTTGGTGACTCAGCACACAAAGAGAATGTCTAAACATTTGTGCCTTGACATTGTTTGTCTAGTCATGCGGTATGTTTCATTTTATCAAGCTTAAAGGGAAAGTATGAGAGACACAGGAGTGCACATTAACAATCTCTAACTGCAGCATTGCCTTCAGCATATGTTTCAAGTTAAAAAGGACTTGTTATAAATATACTATTCATCATTTAAATCCATTTTACATAATAATATTATTAGAAGAAGATTATGCTGTACTGGTTATTATAATTTCCTGTGTTACCATAGTTTATGTGGTATTGTATTTAATAGTGCTACAGAACATAAAGATGGGGGCCAGAGAAGCAAGTGTTGTCACAAACTGTATAATTAAGATGCCATATCTTATAGGTTGCCTGTGAGAGACAGTTTCAGGCCCAATATCATGGTCACTTGGAAACCAAGCAAAATCTTAAGAGACAAAACTAAAGTAAAAAAAGTATAACACTATAGATAGTGCCTCATTTACGAAAGGGCACTAAACTTTATGGTGCACGATAATTGCAATTAATGTGCATGTTAATGATTTCACATATTTACTATTGCAATTTTATTCATTATCGCACAAAATTGTGGGCATATTACGGTGCATGCTGATTATTATTATTACTATGGTAATCAGAATGAATATGTGATGTGTATGGTAATGCATGATAATGTATTTAAATGAGGAATCCTGCTCTGAATAATGAGATGAGTTTAGTAAATCAATTCAGCAGATTCGTTTGGTTGATTCACTGATTCACTAACGCGAAATAAATACTAATAATGAATTACTTGATGTGACAGGGATGGCTAAGTGGTGACGTCAGGCCAGAAGCAGGAACTGAAAACACAGGCAGTACTGGGATGAAAAGCCACTGTGGTGCTGTGTTTATTTAAACCAAAAGAAATAAACAAGTTGAACAAAAAAACACTGCTCACAGAGCAAAATAAAAAAAGGTAAACAAAGAAAACAAAGTCTCGAACTCAAAACAAAATACCTAGGTCAGACTGGGCAGTCGCCTTCACTAATCCTATACAGGTAATGTAATTCATTTCTTACTTTCAGTTTTGTTTTTGCTCTCTCTTTCTCTCGTTTGCTACTCTCATACACCCTCTCTGAGAGTGCAGAAAGGTTTTTAAAATATACAAAACAATAACAAACCGCACAGCGTTTCACTGTCCTATTTTAAACAGTAAATCATAATAATAATACAAAATATGCACAGGGGCAGGGAGTACCCCATTCTAAAATAAACAAACAACACCTTTTCCCCCCCATCACCCAACAATACATTTATTTACACGCAGGGCTTCTCCCTGCCCCCTGTCATATGTGCAGGGCTCTCACCTACTGCCCTGCCACATATCCACCCCTTGTGCGCAGCACACATGGCCCCCATGACCACCCCCCTTGAAAGCCATCCACCCTCCCTCAAGTCTCCTATTGTCCTCCTCCTCCCATTCTTGAGGGGGTGTTGGTCCACAGTCCGGCGCCATCCAGGCGGGACCAAGACCTGGCGACAGGGGACTCAGGTGCAATTGATGGGGCATCGGGACAGGCAGAGGTGCGAGCCCAGGCGACCATGGAGCGAAGTCTGGGCTACCGGGGGAGCGGAGCAGGAGACCAGGTGACCACCTGTGCCTGGTGGTGCCGCGACCTGGGAATCAGGCCCAGTGACCAGAGGTCCAGACATGCAGCCTGGGTGTCTGGGAGCCCAGGTTGAGGGAACCAATCCCCAGGTGTCAGGCTGTGGCACAGGGGTGGTGGTCGGGGCTCCTCGCAACCGGCAGCTCCTTCCTCCAGGACTCCGGCCATAGGTAATCCTGCAGTGAAACTGCTGCTTGTGGCAACAGATCCCCAGGCGGTGTCGTGCCGGGATCCCCGTGTGAGGCAGAGCTGGCGACCCCAGGTGATGGCGACGGCAGCAGCGGACCCCCGGGAGGTGACAGCAGCAGCAGACCCTCAGGAGACGGCGGGAGGGGAACCCCCGGCAAAGCAGGTGGCAGTGGGAGCTCCACTTCCTCCCCTGATGGTGGATGCGGTATAGGCAGGTAATCGTCCCATAGCGGTGGAGGTAGGAGCGGCAGGTAATCCTCCCATGGCGGTGGAGGTGGGGGCGTCAGGTACTCTTCCTCTGCTGCTGGAGACTTGGGCTCTGGACCTGTGGACTTCCCCTTGGGCTGTGGACGCTCCGACTCCCCCCTCTTGGGCTGTGGATGCACCGACTCCCCCCTCTTGGGCTATGGATGCACCGACTCCCCCCTCTTGGGCTGTGGATGCTCGGGCTCCTCCCTTCTGGGCGTAGGATGTTCGGGCTTCTTCCTTCTGGGCTTTGACGCTCATGCTTCTCCCACTCCAGGTCTGTGTCTTCACTCTCCCACTCCTGGTAGACCTCCCAGCAGCCGCTGTACCACTCCTCTTCTGGGAGGGGACAGTTGAGTGAAAAATGCCCCTGCTCCCCGCAGATGTGGCACCAGCAGGATGCCTCCACTGTACTGAGGAGGGTGTCCCAGCTGTTCTCCCTGGTGGTTACTGCAGCTGGTACCTCCTGCTTCTGGGGTCTTCCCCAGGATGCCTGGTCCTGGCTTGCATGGGCAGCCACCTTCTCTCCCTGGTATTGGGTGGGGCAGATGGTCACTGTGTGCCCGAACTCACCACAACCAGAACACCACTCTTCTATAATATAGACCTGACCGATGTCTCCCTGTGCCTGCTGTTGCTGTGGTTCCACCTCTTGAGGTGGGGGGTGGTAGTAGTCTGGCAACACGTGCCGAACATCGCCAACTGCACCACTCTTCCCCACTCAAGCAGGTCATGCAGACTTCCACCATGGCAGAGACGCGCTGCTGCTGCCACTGCCTCTGCTTCTTTCCCATTTATAAAAAATACGTTCACAAAAAAAAACCCTGCAGTACCTTCTCTGGCCTGAGTCCAGGAGGCGCTGGTAATCCCACACTGCACACCACGTGTGACAGGGCTGGCTAAGTGGTGACATCAGGCCAGAAGCGCTAAACAAGTTGAACAAAAAAACACTGCTCACAGAGCGAAATAAAAAAGTAAACAAGATCAAATCTCTAACACAAAACAAAATACCTAGGTCAGGCTGGGCAGTCACCTTCACTGATCCTATACAAGTAAGGTAATCCAGTTCTTATTCAGTTTTGTTTTTGATTTGTTTGTTTTTTTCTCTCTCTCTCTCTCTCTTTCTCTCTCTCTCTCTCTCTCTCTCTCTCTCTCTCTCTCTCTCTCTCTCTCTCTCTGCCCATCCCAAAATCGAGTTACACAATACATTAAACAACTCTACTTACACTTATCACGTAACACAGATTTTTTTTTTTTTGTAGTTACAATTTAGCTATATGTTTGTTTCAAAATAAGTTTTAGACAGTTGTGAATGTCTATTATTTCCACAAATGTCTTCTGTAATTAACAACAAACTAATTCCAGTAAAGCCTGATGATAAATAATAAAATGCTTATATGTAAAGCAACGCTTTTTTCAAACAATTTTACATGGCTGTTGACTGTAACTGAAACTGTGCTATCTTCTCAGTCTTTGACAATACCAATATGCATTTTATTGTTGTTTTAAAAGATTACTGAAATAGCACAGAGAGCTACAACAAGTAGCAAATACATGATTCTCATTCCAGGGAATATGATGTGGCTCTGAGACAGCGATAGCTTTGTCACAATGTTACACGCTTCCCTATTATCTTTCCAGATGCAAGTCAGTGTAACTGTTTATTTTGGTTAAGTACTGCATCCAAATAAATAAATATATACTTCTACGAATATAGAAAGGTTGCATTTGAGAATGTTTTAAATCAAACGTCTATTATATGAATAGGTGTTTGTGTTGTGCTTTTCCTTTTTTTATGAAAATAAATATCAAACAAAGACTGGTTAAAGAAAACAGACAGACCTGATTTAAGTTAATCCGTAAGCTGACTGCGTGACCCCCAGGGCAGGACTTCACCTGCTTGAACGTCTTCCCATCCATCTGTAAAACCAGGACAAGCAGCACCCTGCTGGAAACTAATCGTAGCATTAGCATCAGCTGACCTACCTTGGATTGATAATGAAGATAAAGTGTTGATCGGAATGGTGGTGGATCTAAATGCATGCATCCTTTAAATCACCCTCCCTCCTGCTTTACATGTTGTTTCAGACAGAAATGAACTACTAAGACTCACATACTGTTTCATTTTCAAAGCCTTTGTACACAAATGATATGTATTCATTTATTTTAATTTAGAGTGCTCAAATTTTCTCCCTAATTTCTACAAACATTGTCATTGCAGGAACTTCCAGGACAGTGACTTTATGCACATCTGGGCCAATCATCATATTTACGAGCATTTTAAATTCTGATAATCAATCAATCAATCAATCTTTATTTTATATAGTGCCTTTCATAGTGGACCACCATCACAAAGTGCTTTACAAGATGCAGTAACAAAAGGAAAATCCATAATACTCTATATAGAGAGAAATACGTAATATATGATATACAGTATAAAAAAAATGGGGGATTGTAGAAGGATGACATAATCCATATCATGTAAAGACCACATGTGGAATACATGTATCTGAAATCCTATCATCAGTACTTATGACTTGAGAACCTGCCCTAGGCAAAGATTTTAATGGCCTTTGTAGAAACAAGTGTGAGTCACAGGTTATAATGTGATAGCATATTAAACTGTTTGTGTCAGATACTGTTCTGTTTAATAGCTTATGGTCAGTGCAAGCAAGGTGCCCAGTAGCAAATGAATCATCATTAAACTGTCTTCTAATGGAAAATATTTTCTTTTGTTGCATATTCCAATAGTGGCTCAGACAATACAATTTGAGACACCGTCCAATAATTATTTAATAAAACCAAAAAATAAAATTTGTCTCAATCTATATCTTTCTTGTAATCATTTTAAACACCCAAAATGAATGGAATATGCAGCAGTGTGGAGTAGTGGTTAGGGCTCTGGAATCTTGACTGGAGGGTTGTGGGTTCAATCCCCAGTGGGGGACACTGCTGTTGTACCCTTGAGCAAGGTACTTTACCTAGATTGCTCCAGTAAAAACCCAACTCTATAAATGGGTAACTGTATGTAAAAATAATGTGATATCTGTATAATGTGAAATAATGTATAATGTGATATCTTGTAACAATTGTAAGTCGCCCTGGATAAGGGCGTCTGCTAAGAAATAAATAATAATAATATTAATAAACCTGGTCATGCTGTAAATGTTGGAGATGGTGGTAAATGTGACCAAGCCACCAACTATGGTAAACAGCCATTCAGTCACACTACCTGGTCATAACAGCATAACAGAATTCAGTCCAATGTCCTTAGGAAATATTGGTGTCTGTCATATTGCCTACAACAGTATATAAGCCATTATGATTACTCTTGACAGTGAGTCACTACAACACATTTTGTATGTGTATCATCTCCACTAGACTTTAGGAACTTCAGGAAAATGGAAAAGGTCTGAAACCCCTTGTCAAGTCAATAAGCTCTTTATCCTTCCTAGATGGATGGAGCAACAAGGACTTTACTGCACACAATAAAATTCATTATACCATTTCACTTCCGATTTAGACAGAAGTATTCTTATTCCAGCTAAGCTACCTCTCTAAACTCACACAATGTTGTTTTTTTTTTTACATCTAATCCTAACACAAGCAACTTTCCTACAACTCAATTGCTCTAAGGATTTCTTTGGGGGGAGGGATATTAGATCTCTTTCCCGAATTACTCCTCCAGCCTGAGCTTACAATACACAATATCAACAACCTGTAGAAAATACAGGAAGCATACACAGTAAATAAAGTCAAACATGCAGAGCTGTAGTGATCTAAATGCTTTCACTGCCATTGCTAAATATGCATTTTATGATCATTCATAATAAAATGTTGAGCCAAGATATTGTAAAAACCCTAAATGCTTCATCAAACAAAGATGTAACATCCAGTACATAATTGTTCATGTATAAACCCTATCAGAGTTTAACATGGTAATGCACATAATTTATGTTACTGTGTTAATCTGTTTTCAACATACTCTACCCTACTAGTCTTTGATTTATCTTACTTGCCTATGGTTTTCTATGCTTTCACAATATACAGTATATATATTTTTTAACAATGACAAAAAACTTTCAAAAGGGAAATTCCATTGATTAATCTTCATTACACATTATTAATAAATAATCACTTAAAGGGGCACATTAAACTGACTCTTTCAGTTTGTGTAACAGATAAAAAAGGATAAAAAGAGGATGAGGAAATACATGCCATCAGCAATACGATTAATGAATCAGAAGTGGGAAATATATTGTTAGTAACCATCACACATTGGTTTGTACCGACAACTGACATAATAAAGTTTACTAAAACTTCTGTTTCACTTTTTTATATTCTGTTTTCTGAAGTTAGCATTATGAAAAAAAAAAAACATTTTAATGTCCCATATATCCATTAATTCTTCATTGGAAGAATTAATCAGTCCATGACCTTTTGAACAGAATGGCTGCCAACTGTTCCATGACTATAATAAGGTTGCATAATGTTAACAATTGCCAAATAAGGAATAAGTTGAACATGGGATATACTTGGCATCCTACCATGTAATCATAGAGACGTTTAGAGACACGCATGGTACCGAATACAAATCATCCTCAGTATTGTCACACTTCTTACATTAAGCAATAAAAGTAATTGTAGGTAACAAAATAAGTCCATAAATCTTATTTGTTACGCAGGTATTGTTGATTGCCTGTATTTCCTCATTTTATAATTATGTAATCAGATGTCTATGTACATTTTAGATTTTAATTTCTGATTATTATTATTATTATTATGTTTTTTTTATTTTTTTATTAGGCACATCTGGACATGTATAATAGGATACAGATAATACTGAACACAATATACAGGTACACTTCACAATGAAGTTGGACATACCCTACCAGAAGCAAAACTAATACTGTAACTGCTTGTGCTGTGTGGCTATTTCTGGATACCAAAGGAATTCACAGGAAATAGAAGCATTTTATAACTACAAAGGATCTTTGGAAATATGCCACAAAGGTACATAACTAAGTTCAATATGTTGTAGTGAAATCAATTGACTTATTTTTAATGAACACTTAAAAATTGTTCCCACATTAAGAGCCGTTCAAAGAATATTGCAGATCTACACAGTGCCAGACCTTGAGATTAAAATTAAACTAATGTGCACCATGCTGTTCAGAATTATGCCTAGGTAGCATTAAGCCTACTATAACAAATATGTCAAATAGGGTTATGTAACTATCTCAATGTGTAAAACACTCACATATATTAAGATACAATCTTCAAAATGGTCTTAGATTTTTATTTTATTTATTTATTTATTTATTTATTTATTTATTTATTTATTTATTTGTCTTTTATCCTTTGCTAACAAATAAAAAATGTGAGTATTTCATTTGATAAATGTTCCATACTGGTCTACAAAATCTAATCGATGTTAATTGGAACCACTTTTCAATAGCATTCTAATCAGATTTTTTTAAAAGGCCAAACTGACAAGTGGGATTTAAACCCAATGAAAATGTTTATCAATAGGAATGTGATTTAAATAATTTAAACTACACTGACTGGCCAAAAATAAATAAATAGACTGGCCTTAAAAGTGGTCATTGAGTGGAAACAGGTGTGTCTTGTCCAAGATTTTTTTTTCTGATTTGCTTCATCAAAGTACTGTACATATGTCGTGACCCACTGGAGAACAGAATGTTGCCTTCCTTTGGTTTTCTGAAAACATTGCCATTGCAGGAACACCCAGACAGTGACCAGGTGCACACCTGGGCCAATCATCACACTTACAAGCATTTTAAATTATGTTATACTTATGATGAATATGAATTTATATAAACTGAATATTCCACATATTCTGATATGCGGCATTCTGAGGGATGAAGAACACCAAATGCCTGTAAACATACTGATTGTAAATACAGTACAAGTATCTGAAAAGTTCACAGTAATTATGTTAAACTTACTTCATAACAATCTGTTGAACTGTGTTATATTACTCAAAAACTTAGGATTTAAAAACATATGAACCACAAATATTTTAATGAGCATGCTCATAAGTTTGGGACTGGAAAAAGCAGCAATTATCTGAAGTCATATCATGAGTAAGTATCTTGAGAACATGCTCTAGGCAAAGGTTTTAATGGCCTTTTTAGAAACAAGCGTGAGTCACAGGTTCTAATGTGATAGCATATTAAACTGTTTGTGTCAGATACTGTTCTGTTTAATAGCTTACGGTCAGTGCAAGCAAGGTGCCCAGTAGCAAATGAATCATCATTAAACTGTCTTCCGATGGAAAATACGTTATTTTGTTGCATATTCCAATAATGGTTCAGACAACAAAATTCAAGACACCATCCAAGACCAATTCAATAAAACTAAAAACAAACTTAGTTATAAAATGGCTCAATCGATGTCTTTCTTGTAATAATTTTAACACCCCAAATGAATGGAATCAATGATACTGGTTTTGTAAAGAACAATTACGGAAACAGTCATCAAAAAATATTCCTATAACAATACTAAAAGAAAATGCAAGAAAATTGCCAATCCCTTATTGTGCTTAACAGTTTGAAGAACTTCAGATGTTGTTCATGTATGCTGTGCTTTCTGCTTGAAATGTATGAGTAAATGATCAACTTTCTCAATAGGTTGAACACATTTAAGAAATTCTGAATAGGAAAACAACTGTATTAAAAACACACCCTCTGTTGTTGGGTAAGTTACATGTTATAATGTTATTGAATCTGCTGTTGTGATCTGGAAATGTGAATGTCAACAAGCTGTTTGAAAAACAAAAACAGTGTACCATCATGCCAATATCTCTGCAAATGAACTAGTGTAAACAAGAAGCACAAATTATACTCTGACTTTACAATAACACAATTATCTGTTTTTAGAAAGTTACACTGTTATCACAATTACCAAAATTCTTGAAGATTATATATAATCATCATTGCAAGGGAAGGTTGTGTAAGTGAAAAACATACATAAATGCAGTATAATTCTTATCTGATGACTTCAGCATTTACAGGAAAGCAAAATGTTTCTCAGGCCCATCAGAATTTGGAAATGCATGATCCAGTCGTGGATAGTGCCAGTTTACCTCATTCATGGTCAAAACGCATCCAATCCCAGGGAAAAATGGAAGAATCGTTATTTTATGATCGCCTGCAATCCTGTTGTAAATCTCATGTTAAGAAATGCTTATTACACAAAGTAAAACAGATTTAAAAAATCAACAGGACTGCCAATGGAAGTTGGTATCAATTCCCATTCTAAAATCTCTGTAAACACTCTTTTTAATTCATTGTATGGTTCTTATGATGTGTGATATAAGTGTCACTTACAAGTTTGTTGTAAACTCATGAACAAAATTAAAAGCACTACTATCAATTAAAAGTACTACTATCAATAGCGTGCTACCCCTATTTTTGTTGTTAACATAGTCATTGAGTAACTAATTTCTTAGAGTAATATGTTATATGTCCAGCAGGTGGTGTTGGTAAAAAAGTGTCAACCTGGAGACTACAGTTTGTACATGGTAATAAAGTAATATGGCTAGAATGTGACACAAAAGTGAAAACCTCGTCTAAACAAAAAACTCCTATCAAGTCCAGAAAGAAGCATTACTGGATTTACCAACAAGAAAGATCTATTTGTTCTATTTTTATTTCATTCCGAACTTTATCAACAAACAGTTTTCAGCTTTACTGTAGGACATTTATTGAAACTGACCTGTTATGGACTTCTATGTTGTTAGCACAGAGATGGTACAATAGTATTCTCAATTCAAAATTGTCATAGATCAAAAGACTCTGAAGCTTAAAGAATCATATAGTCATATGCATATATTAGTCCCCAGTGTGCAAGCCAGAAACCCTAATTAAGCCTTGAGCCTTGACTTTTATTGAAATGTGCCTAAACCTTTGTGTAAAGTAATGTTTTAGGTCTGGCTCTAATTTTATAGGGGCATGGAGCCTCAATTAATCACTATGAAGCTTGAGCATTATTCTTTTCACTGTGCCACACCAGTAGTAACATGGCCCTGCTAAAGAACCTGACCTACATTTCTTTGTAGTCACTGGATGTTTATTGTTCTCTTTTTTGGATCATCCTTAAGGCTCCAATTAAAATGACAAGGACTCCTTTCCCAACAAATAAACTACAAAACAGATTCAAATCACTGTTGATGGTAAGCTGCTGTCATCGTGGAAGATAAAGAAATAAAGGGATATATGAGAGAAAGCAAACCTTCAGTATAAATACTGAACACACGCACACAATTCCTTTGAACAAGAAAACATATCTAAATGCTGCTGCATCAGAAGCCTCTAAACTCCTCATTAGGGAGTCTCAAGTTCCTTGTATGTTTCACCTAAATGGCACGAAGGTTAACTGGGGCAGAGGCTGTCACTTCCTCCTGTGGTACTGCATCATTTCAGCAGCATTTACATGTTATTATTATTATTATTTGTTTATTTAGCAGACGCCTTTATCCAAGGCGACTTACAGAGACTAGGGTGTGTGAACTATGCATCAGCTGCAAAGTCACTATATCAAGCTATATATCAAGCATAACATGATAAGAACTGAACATCAACATAATATATTTGTACACATTTTTAATATATATAATGGTATGCTGTATATGTAATGGTAAATGCATTGTATTATATATTATATAAACAATTTCACAGTTGTAATTCAATTATCCAAACACCCCCTGGTCCCAGTTCGTTTGGATAATATAGGTTTTACTGTAATGGCAGTTTAACCCTTTAAAGCCATGGAACATGTCATTAAAATTCTGCTTCATATGTTTATAAAAGGTCATCAATCCAATTGCTGATTTGGGTAGTGATTATTTTTAGTGTTTCCTGTCAGCACTGATAGGGTCAATGTTGGCTCAGTAAGTAGTGAATTGCTTTCCTCTGCTCTCAGTCCAGTTGGTAAAGGATGTTGTCACCTAACAGTACAAGCAATTTCTAACCAATTAAGAAACCAGCTCAATTCCAAAGCCCCAGATGTGATTGTTTGTAGAAACCAAACACAATTAAAGTTTCAGGAAACTGCATCCAAATGTGACATCACATTTCCTTTGTGAACAGTATCTTATGTCATTCCCTTGCAACTTTATTGAAGGATTGGGATCAGAATCAGATGGGTGTCTGCTGGATTTCTAGTTGTCTAAGCTATTGTAGATATGCTTTGAAAAACTAAAATTGACAGTCTACTGTATTAGTTCATTCATGTTCCCTAGAGCATAATGAATAAGGCATCCATTTCCATTGAGTCCATCATTCAGTGGGGGCATGCCTTGGAATCCTCTTTGATGTCATGGCCAGCAGGTGCAATGATACCCAAATTACATCTGAGTGCTCATTTCAGCCTGAAGCTGACACTTCCTCAGCAACGCAGCAGTCTGTCTACAGCATGTGGATAGCTCTGTATAGGAATTAAGTAAGTGCTCTCCTGGAAAAAAATAGTACCAACTCTGTATTCTTTATCATCATGACCTTGAAACCCCAGCAGTAAACAAATAGAACAGAAAAGCTGCTCCTTGGGGGTATATGCTTTTGCAACTTAGTACAGAAGCATCCTAGTATCTCCTACTTAGGACTTTATATCGCCTACGTAGGAGATATAAAGGCCTAAGTAGGAGATGTAAAGTCCTAAGTAGGAGATACTTTTTTTTTTTAATTGGCACTAGGACGTTTCCGTAAATTAGCTTTGTTAGCATTGTTACTGGTTCCATATTTATTCATGGCTTCAATATTTGAGTAACATTAGAATTGAATATATAAGCGTGAGTCTGTCTCTAGTTGCACATACAGCACCACTGCATTCCATGCTTTACAGTATCATTAGTATTCATCTGGATTTGACTCCAGAGCTCATAGAGGTCCCATTCACCTTGTAGCAGAGGAAATAATAAATACATTACATCACATTATTTACTCAGAACAGTGTTCTGTTTTTCCTCCTTTTCAATAAAAGTTCTGTTGTGTACTATGCATAATGGTAAATTAAGCACTGCAAAAAGTACCAAAGCACTGTAAAATCATATTGAAGGTAACTCACAGATAAGTATATGCAGACGACACAAAAATAGGAGGAGTGGCAAACACTGTTGCAGCAGCAAAGGTCATTCAAAATGATCTAGACAGCATTCAGAACTGGGCAGACACATGGCAAATGACATTTAATAGAGAAAAGTGTAAGGTACTGCATGCAGGCAATAAAAATGTGCATTATAAATATGTGGGAGATACTGAAATTGAAGAAGGAATCTATGAAAAAGATCTAGGAGTTTATGTTGACTCAGAAATGTCTTCATCTAGAGGCCAGCAAGATGCTCGGATATATTGTAAGAAGTGTTGAATTTAAATCAAGGGAAGTAATGTTAAAACTCTACAATGCATTAGTAAGACCTCATCTAGAATATTGTGTTCAGTTCTGGTCATCTTGTTACAAAAAGGATATTGCTGCTCTAGAAAGAGTGCAAAGAAGAGCGACCAGAATTATCCCAGGTTTAAAAGGCATGTCGTATGCAGACAGGCTAAAAGAATTGAATCTATTCAGTCTTGAACAAATAAGACTATGCGGTGATCTGATTCAAGCATTCAAAATTCTAAAAGGTATTGACAATGTCGACTCAGGGGACTTTTTCAACCTGAAAAAAGAAACAAGGACCAGGGGTCACAAATGGAGTTTAGATAAAGGGGCATTCAGAACAGAAAATAGGAGGCACTTTTTTACACAGAGAATTGTGAGGGTCAGGAACCAACTCCCCAGTAATGTTGTTGAAGCTGACACCCTGGGATCCTTCAAGAAGCTGCTTGATGAGATTCTGGGATCAATAAGCTACTAACAACCAAACAAGCAAGATGGGCTGAATGGCCTCCTCTCGTTTGCAAACTTTCTTATTTTCTTATGTTCTTATGATGTGACAGGGTAGCCGGGGCAGTGACGTCAGGCCAGAGACAGACACTACAAACAGGCGTAATTTGGGTACAAAGCACACAGCGGTGCCGTTTTTATTCAAAACACAAAAATAAATAAAAAGGTTTAACAAAAACCACTGCTCACAGAGCAAAAATAAAAAGAATGTACAAAAACACAATCACAAACACAAAAACTAAACAAACACTGTGCTTCCTACACGCGTGGCAATTGTTTTTAGTTAGTTAACATGGCAAAGTTTAACAAAAGATGTCAAGAACCCGGGGAAACAGCCGAAGCATTTATATCTGCAGTTCATAAACTAGCAGAACACTGCCAATAAGGGGTACTCCAAGAGGAAATGATCAGAGATAGACTCGTTGTCTGCATAAGAGGTCACAGTTTATCAGAGCGTTTGCAACTAGACTCTGACCTGACACTGGCTAAAGCAATTATAAAAATTCAGCAACAAGAAGAAATAAAAATGGCAGCAGCCAATAATGCGTGAGCCTGTTTCTGCTGAACTGAGAGAAGCTAATGTAGACACAGTAAGATTTAAAAAAAGACACAAAAAGGGGGATATCCTCACAAAAATGAACAGATCAGAGATCCAAGAGGAGCACAAAATGTGGGCTCCAGAAAGGCTGTGGGCAGTGCGGAAAGACACAAGCTCATTTACTGAATAGTTGCCCTGCACAATATGCAGAATGCAGGAAATGTCACAAGAAAGGCCATTTCGCTGCGATGTGCAGAACAAAAAGTGTAGATAACATTCAGGAATCTCAAGAGTTGGAGACAGAAAACATTTTTCTTGGTGAAATGACTTCCCAAAATCAACCACATTCATGGCACCAGACGGTGACAGTGAATGGGCAGCACATGACCTTCAAATTGGACACTGGAGCAGCAGTGACAGCCATTCTGGCTAGTCTCTATTCTGAAGAGCAATATGGCGCCCTCAGCAAAGCTACAAAGAACCTGAGGCAAGTAACACTTCTATAGAGGTGAGTGGACAGTTCTATTGGGTTATAGAACACAAAGGCAAGACAGCCAAGCACCCTGTGTTTGTTATACCTGGGTTAGTTACCCCACTGCTAGGCCTGCCTGCCATTCAGGATCTGCAGTTGCTGAAAACAAAAGTCTTCACAGGGCTAGGAAGACTAGAGGACGAGTACAAAATAAAGCTGAGGGAGTCAGCAACACCCTTCACCCTGTCTCTGCCACGCCACATACCACTGCCCATGATAGATAAAGTTAAAGAACTCCAAAGAATGGAGCAGATGGGAGTGATCGCACCGACAGAGGAGGCTACATTCTGCCGGCCGTAGATGACACACTCACCAAACTCTCAGGAGCAACAGTGTTTTCGAAATTAAACGCCACGTCAGGATTTTGGCAGATTCCCCTGCACAAAGATTCAGCCCCACTTACCACATTTATCACACCTTTTGGGAGGTATTGTTTCCATAGACTAATATTTGGGATTTCTTCAGCAACAGAGCACTTCCAGAAGCACTTAACTCAGATGCTAGCTGGGCTAGAAGGAACTATATGCCATGCAGATGACATCTTAGTTTTCGGAACGTCTCGCACAGAACATGACAGCCGGTTGCAAAAAGTTTTGGAGTGACTTCAACAGAAAGGCCTGACACTTAATGACAAATGTCAGTTTGCAGTGGAACAGGTAACATTTTTAGGGCATGTTGTTAGCGTGAGAGGCATAGAGGCTGACCCTGACAAAATCAGGGCAATATCAGAGATGCCTGTGCCAAAGGACATTGTGCCAAAGGACATTCGGTGTAATGGAGCACGGTACACACTTGGTGCACGCGGTGCTTGTTGCACTAAGTGCGCACTGTGTTCGGTGCGAGAAGCGTCCACCACCTCGACTTGCTTCGCGGTCGAGGCTTTTGGTACGTCCTCAGTACTTAGTAACGTGGCACTCGATACATGCAATACTCCAGCGTAATGACGGTCAAGGCTGGGTTCCATTCTTGCTAATATCCCTCAGGAAGGCATACTCTGTGTGTGTGATTTGGCATCCAACACGCCACCTTGGCCCTCGGAAGTGAGGTGGCCTGCAACATCTGTGCGGCTTTTCAGCCACGGGTGCACCAGAAGTGGCTAGAAAGGGCCACAGCAACGAGTTCTGCGTCCTCTGTGACCAGACTGTCAGCGGCCCTTGGAGCCCCAGAGCCCCTCCTCCTCAGGCTGTCTCAGAGCCCCTCGCAGGGCATCTCCTGCGCGCAGGCTCCAGTGGCAATCCCTCGTAACTGCTCCCCATCTCCTCAAGCAAGACGGGTTAAGCGCTCTAGACAAGCCAGGGACATAATGGACCTCAAGGCTCAGATGGCCCAGGTCCTGGAGCTCCTGTCGAGACAGCAAGCACCTGCCACTCCGGCCGCAATCCCGGCTCCGCCGTCGCCAAAAGTACCGTAACCTCCCTCCCCCAGGGGAGATCAGGGTGAATGGGAAGAGTCACCCCCGCTGACAGAGGAGGGGTGAAACCTCCTTCCCCACCGAGATGGAGGTAGGAGGGGAGCCTGATCTCTCTGCTGAGGCAGAACCTAGCTCCGAGGTGGCCTTGGAAGCTAGTGTGCCACCGCTATCAAGCTCGACGTCGGCAGGTCCCCTGGACGACAGCGGCCAAACCACGCTCGTCCGTTTTGTGGATGCAGGCTGTGGCTTCTCACCCGCAGCTTTTCCCAGCTTTCCCGGACTTCATGGAGGAGGTACACGGGTTTGATGCAAAAAGAGAAATGGCTTCCGTGGAATGATGGTTTTAACCCCTTGGTAGGCGGGACCGAGGATGTCATCCAGGAAGGGGCCTGTTGGCAACTCTGATATAGAAAGTTCACTGAATACCTACCAATAGGCAGGCATGTCCCATAAGTAATGTTTTGGTGGTCGTCTTCTCTTTCAGGGAACCATGGTTATGGTAAGGAACCTAACATTAGTTAACATGGCTGATTTTGATAAATGGCTAAAGTTTATCAAAGGCAACACAATTAAGTGTTGAAAAACGTCTGGTAGTAGAAGCTAGATGATAATATAAGGTAGAAGCTTCTTCTGTTTGAATTAGCAGCTGGGTACTCAGTGATATTTATCAGTAACATCTGTCTGCAAGTTAACACTGTACTGCAGTTAAATACAAAATAAAAAGTGTAATTAAAGCCTGTGGTGTCTTATTATTATTTATTTCTTAGCAGATGCCCTTATCCAGGGTGGCTTACAATTGTTACCAGATATCACATTATTTTTTACATACAATTACATTATTTTTTACACATTATTTTTTTCATACAATTACCCATTTATACAGTTGGGTTTTTAGTGGAGCAATCTAGGTAAAGTACCTTGCTCAAGGGTACAGCAGCAGTGTCCCCCATCTGGGATTGAACCTATGACCCTCTGGTCAAGAGTCCAGAGCCCTAACCACTACGTTGTCTTGTAGACAATAGTGTGTCACCTTTTAAAAAATGTAATTTTACTAAGCTTCAACAAGACCTGGGCCTGGCTGGGAAGCCCTGCTTTGGATGTAGACAACAGTGATCTACTTTTTCATTAAGTAAATGTAGTTTTGGCGGAGGGTACAGTAGTGTGGAGTAGTGGTTAGGGCTCTGGACTCTTGACCGGAGGGTTATGGGTTCAATCCCAGGTGGGGGACATTGCTGCTGTACCCTTAAGCAAGGTACTTTACCTGCTCCAGTAAAAACCCAACTGTATAAATGGGTAATTGTATGTAAAAATAATGTGATATCTTGTAACAATTGTAAGTCGCCCTGGATAAGGGTATCTGCTAAGAAATAAATAATAATAATACACTGGCATACAATACAGTACTTGTTTATCATGGTACCAGAACACCTCACTAGCAGTTATTTTAGGAGTTCTCTCCTGTAGTTTGAATTGAACAAAGTGAAGCATTGATTAATATTGCAAGTGAGAGCACTGCTGGCAGTTACTCACAGCTTTGTTTTTATCACATTTATCTGAAAGTACTTTGTTGCATCCCAGGGGCCAGGATTATGAAAAGAAAATGCATCTCTCAGAGGCACAGTGTCTATAAAAGCTTTCTCCAAACAAGTCCCTTGAGGATCTACTTTGATCTAGAAACAAGCAGAATATAGTTTTTGTATACATTGAATGGCTGTGGGCAAAACAACAGGATATACAGAATTGATTTTATTGCACTTTACCAATTTGTTAAGCCATTTCTTGGTCAAATGAGGGATAGTCCATACTTTTTCTTAATTGTTTATTTCTTTCCTTGTTAATGTCCTATGTGTGTTACCTGTTATACTCTGCTCCAAGCAGAAACTACAATAGAGAATGATAGAAAGAGATAGAGTATATACATAACTGGATAACAAGCAGGTCAAAAATGACATACTATGAAAACGTATGAGGTGATATAAAGTTCTTAAGGCCCTAAAACAGAAATACATTGGCCAACCAGTCAAGAGATAAGTAAGTTGACTCAGTTTATCCTTGTTTACTTTTCTATTCAGTGTTTCAGTCATAATCAACCTTTTGCAGAACATTTATATTTTAACGTAATGCTACATTAATACATAATCCTTTTAAAAAGCATACCTTTTTATAAAGTGGAACAAGATATCGTGGCTTTTGGCTTACCCCTCTCTGAAGAAACACTGAATCAGTAGGACTGTTTGCAAGAGTTATTTGTATGCTCACCCTGACCAGCAGCCTGTTTGGGTTCTTCTATTGATTTATCAACATGCACCTAATTGGTGCTGATGTGTGTGAAGGCAGCTACAGAGGCTTTACACCACCTAATGACCTGCCACCCAGCTGGTGTACATTTACAATGATGTGAAAAGACCTGCAGCACATTGCCTTTGGAAATCATAGGTAATAATTCATAAGTAATGGGTGCACAGTGTACTAATCTTAACTGTTTTCAGATTTCACAGACATAACACATAAGCAGCAAATTTGTTGGTCATTCAGATCTGTGGGAAATATATGAAGAGGGAAACTTTTTTATGAGGAATACATTGTCTTCGTGATGATGAGTCCAGTGTGAGGAGGGATGGCCCTGAGGGAAATACCAGCAATGACCAGTACATATATATTAGCTGGTAGTTTTCTTTTTTTCATCTGGCTCTGCTGGATCTGGAGACTTGTTACTGTTTGGGGAGCTGTTTAAGATGGACCAAGAAAAATAGGTAAATTAAAAATCCCTTTGCTGTTGAGTTCTATAGTCAGCTGTTTTCTGTCTACACTGCTAAATTAATCTGTTTTCTGTCAATCTTTCCTTGGATTGGTATCCAGTAAGGACAGTAAGTATTTGGTAACACTTTAGTTTAGGGATCTGTTATAAGTGGTATATATATATATATATATATATATATATATATATATATATATATATATATATATATATATATATATATATATATTCAGTTTTGAGGTGGCTGATGATGGAATAGTATAACAAGACCTTGGTTTTCTCCATGGATATCGTGAAGCAAAGCACCACTAAGTGAAAGTAAGTTATTGCTTTTCATATGTAAATATATATGTTTGATATTGCAATTGTGTAATTATATTTTTCCTTGTTTTGGAAGACTTCAATATTATCGATATCGAAATACGTGCACGATATCAATATACAATGTTTATATCGTTGTCCAACCCTAGTTTTAACTGTTGGTACATTTTTTCATGCCAGTTCAGGATACAGATAGTCTACGATAATGACAAATCGAAAATGGCAGACATACAGTATTGTTTTTCTTTGTTAAATGTGGTTATTGTGTGTATCGTTCAGATCATTATTATTAATATTATTTATTTATTTATTTATTTGGCAGAAGCCTTTATCCAAGGTGACTTACATTGCTTCAAATGAGCTATGTTTAAGTCATCAAACATGGACAAACAGTTCTTTCTTCATCAATTTATAATATCACAGGCCTTTTTCTTATTATAAAAACAAGGTACTATACATGGTATGTTTCGTTGCAATGCAATCACAGAGAGAGATTAAGAGTTGTGGTTTGGCTAAGTAACTTCAAAATGCTATAATCACACGTTCTGTAATTACATGTTTTATATTTTCTTTTTAATCTTAAAAGACATTTTAACTTAAATGATATGGTATTTTCAATTTGGTCGATCAAACATGTGTTACACATGTTTATGGCTGGCAACTAAAACTGAAGGGCAGCTTCTGGCCTCGGGTCAATGTATTTTAAAGTGAACAGGATTCCCTTTTCAATTTATTCATTTCAATGTCTTATTATGAAAGCGCTGTGACTGTGTGACATGATTTCTCACTTCACAGCATGATTGACCAATTAATTTGAAATGGGACTGGACCTATTTCAGAATGTGAAAGCGTCACCCTTGCCCTTAATAAGAAACCTTCCTTTTGTATATGGAGGTCATTACATTATGATATACATTACATTTCCATTATCATATATTCCCATTTTCATCATTAGTCATAGGCTGTTTTCCTAGCAAATACCTTATAGAGCAACTTTTGTATGGGACTGAGATGTCAGAGGTATCTTCACTAATACTGTATAACCAGAAGTAAGTTTTGTTAAAAGCACTCCAGAAAGAGTATATATATATATATATATATATATATATATATATATATATCTATATATATATATATATATATATATATATATATTAAATACTGTACCAACTGAAGAATAAATCTGGAATGCCAGCTGCTGTTCATGGTCAGACAAACAGAATACTGAATGCCTATTAAAACTTGCACAGAAAAAAAAGAATAATAGTTTGCTATTCTAAAGAAAAAACAACACAGTCTGGCTCTGGAAAATGGCTGAGTGGGTCAGACCATATACCTCCCAGTGCATTGTTTAAGTGAAAAAGGTATATCTTGTTTAGTGTTGAATCTCTTTTTGAAAATTTTGGCCACTGTAACAAATTTTTACTTCTTTAACCAGCTTGACCAATCAATAAAAATAAAAAAGATACATTATTATAATTAATTAAATCAATCAACAGTTTGTATTTGAGTAATACTGTTGCATGTTCATAACCTCAATCTGTACCATGTCAATGTCAACATATGACTGATATTCCCAGCTGCCAGACTTTAACTTCAAAGCATCTGGTCTTCCTGGTCTTCCTAAGTACCAGTATCATGAAGTGTGGATCAAATGAAAATGAAATGCTTAAAATGAAAACAACATTTATGGTGGTAGTTTTGTTTGAAAGAATACTGTGTCAGGAGGTAAACTACTCCAGAGTTTACACTTGCAAAAACAGATGAATTGTACTCAGGGGCGTGCACAAGGGAGGGGGAGTGCAAGCAGGGGCAGTGGCCCCTCCAATAATCATCTCCAAAAATATTGATTTCTGCTTATCAATGTACTGCGTTTGGACTTTCTGTCACTGACACTCACAAACTGAATGTATTTCCTCAAAACGTGCAGTTATGGACACATGTGTACTCGGTTTGCACAAGTTCCCCCATAACGTCTAGTTGCAGCTGTACAATCAGAGGAAAAACATTTTCATTTTTAAAAACAAAAGCAGAACAAATCGTAACGATGGGCATAAGAATACAATGGGAGTATATTACACGTCTGCGGGATCTGTGTCGTACACAGGGAGTATATTACACGTCTGCTAGATCTGTGTCATACACTGGGAGTATATTACACGTCTGCTAGATCTGTGTCATACACAGGGAGTATATTACACGTCTGCTAGATCTGTGTCGTACACTGGGAGTATATTACACGTCTGCTACATATGTGTCGTACACAGGGAGTATATTACACGTCTGCTACATCTGTGTTGTACACAGGGAGTATATTACACGTCTGCTACATCTGTGTTGTACACAGGGAGTATATTACACGTCTGCTAGATCTGTGTCATACACAGGGAGTATATTACACGTCTGCTAGATCTGTGTCGTACACAGAGAGTATATTACACGTCTGCTAGATCTGTGTCATACACAGGGAGTATATTACACGTCTGCTAGATCTGTGTCGTACACAGAGAGTATATTACACATCTGCTAGCAGACGTGTAATATACTCCCAGTGTACGATAACGATAATGACTGTGAAATTATTGAGAGAATCGTAAATCTCCAAGATACAGCAAGTACAACAGTTGAAGAACTTTTTCATATTTTAGAGAATACGCTGTTAAAATGAACTTGTCTTTTGACAAGCTAAGCGGACAGTGCTATGATGGGACAAAAAATGTAAGCGGCCATGTATCAGGGTTATAGACTTGTTCAGAAGAAGCAACCTAGTGCTGTTTACACACATTGCTATGCACATTGTCTAAATGTGGTTGTGGTCGACACTGTGAGCTCTAATACCGTGTCAAAGAACTTTTTTGTACTTGTCCAGAACCTGTATACATTCATCCATGCCAGCAATCACTGCAGCACTGTCTTTAAAATACAGAAGGACACCATGGCCCAGGCAGAAAGGACTTCAAGTGTGAGTGGTAGTGAATACAGCGGTCGGGAAAGGCGTCTGCAAGCTCTTCACGAAGTGCATTGGTATTCACACTGCCAAGCTCTGCATATCATAGATGAACAGTTTTCCGTTATTCGAGAAACCTTAAAGAATATTCAGCAGAATGCCACCAAAGCAAGTGTGTCAGCAGAGGCAAAAGGGCTTATGATCCAGATGAATTTCAAATTCACAATGTGCCTTCTGGTATTTTTGGCCATTCTACCTGTTACTGTTGCAATTGCAGAAAGACAAAAGAGCATCCTTAATAGACTCTACAGCAGCATGACACAAGTATGTCTTCAGCAGATGTTAATTCTTGCAGTAGAGACTGACTTAACCAACAGCGTTAACACAGAAGAGGCTGTGGAAACCTTCATCCAGATGACTCCACGGCGTATGGACTTTCATTGAAATGGTGAATATGTGTAAAGCTATTTATTTATGTAACCATATATATATATATATATATATATATATATATATATATTGTTTAATGTGCCCCCCCAATAGCGGTCACAGTTAAAGTCCTGCACCTGCTGTAGATGGTGTGAATATTTACTGTCTATCTGAACAGCCTTTAGAAACCACAGCAAAATCAACATCTGGTCTGTCTATAGCAACAGAACTCTAATATTCATAAATACAGTGTCCCCTGAATTACAATAATAAAACTCTGACAGTCAGGAAGTGATAGTAAGTAAAAGTTATAATAAAAAGACTTGAGGGGTGGATTTTCCACTTTCCTTTGTTAAACTGTGTTATGCTTGATTTCAATTAAAAGTAAAAGTAAAAAATACAAACAGGTGTAAATAAAGTAATTTCTTGTACACTGTCTTTTCTTGGCTTTTAATACTCTGGGCTTGTCTATCCTCCACAATGCCAGAACTGTGTCATATTTGAAAACACTGCTGGTAGGAGTGGTTTGAAATGTTTGCACAGTCTGAGATGAAGGGAGATGTTTCTGACAGCAAAGGATATTTTTTTTTTTACCATTCTACAGCAACTTACACTTACACCCCTGAGAACATGGATCATTCTGTACACTGTGCTCTCAGGTTTTATATAATTTAGATACCTTCAGGTAAATATAAAAAATGGAGGACACTTTTGCATTATTCTTTAAAAAAAAATACAAGTGAGAGAATTTTAATGCTGGGCTGGTAGGAAAGTTCAAGGAAGAAATGAGTCTTGGTAATTCATGGATGAGTTAGAGTTCTAGAATACTGTTCAGCAGGGAATTCCAGTTTCAGTAAGCATACTTACTGTTGGGTGATTCTAAGGTTCAACGGTAGGCTACTGACTTGCACACAGGCACATTGTTATTGAGAAGATTACCTGAAATTTGAACTCAGGATTATGTACTCTTTATACTTTGCTGTGACCATGAAATTACACTGGCTTTTTGCATTAGCTTTTATCACAGGGACATCTCACATCTCTAAAAGAAGTTCAGGCTCACCAATTTTCCCTTTTAAAAGTTTGATTTGTTTAAATGTGTTATAAAAAAAAAAAAAAGTTTACCCTTTCAATGTTCTTTTATGATGACTGTGCTGTGAATAATGTTTTGTTGAAGAAATCCTTCAGTGCCCATTAATCTCTGCTCCCACCTCAATTGGCGTAGCATCAAATGTGATTACTGTAATGCATAGCAACAAGCTCCTTGCAATGAATTGGCATCACAACCCACTGAATAGAATGAAAAAGCAAGGGCTGAACTGCAAACCAGACAGTTCAAAGATGAACAACATACCATTCAAGTAAACAGCAAGCTCTGTAGTTGAGAGGCAACTTTGTGTTGTCTACCATTCCATGCTGTGCTTCAGTGATTGTATGATTTTGTCATGGTTATGGATAAGCATTCAGTAACTTTTACTTACGTTTTTTTTTTTTTACCACAGTATACCACACATTACTTTGTGTTAGACAGACCATATTATTTGTCCAGTTGTACACATATAAAAACAATCAGATGGTAGGCTAATAATAAAACATTTTGAAACAGTCTTTGTTAGTTGAGGATAGTGCTGCACAGTGTTTCCTTTGTACTTTACTTCTTCCTGTCCTGGTAATGTGTTCTTTCCTTCTATTGAGAAGTTTTCAATTACCTGCCAGACTATTGTGTTACTGCTAGCAACAAGGCCTTTTTGTTCAGACTAGTGTTTCCACATGAAACGGCTGTAACATAAACAAGTCCTAGTTCTTCAGACCAAATTCTGTTCTGCAGAATTACGGACTACAGAAATACAGAGATTATATATATATATATATATATATATATATATATATATATATATATATATATATATTAAAAAAAGTAGCAGAAAAATCCGAAGTGAAAAAAAGATTTTTTTTTTTTATATATTTCAAAAGCAATTGATACAAATGTGCTGGTTCTTCCTTATACTTAATCACTTCAATCTGACTGTGGGGTAGTCTTTATTCCCCCAGCAATTGTGAAGCAGACATAGGAGGCAGTATGGTCCAGTGGTTAAAGAAACAGGCTTGTAACCAGAAGGGTCCTGGTTCAAATCCACCTCAGCCACTGATTCATTCTGTGAACCTCAGCAAGTCACTTAAGCTCCTTGTGCTCCGTCTTTTGGGTGAGATGTAATTGTAAGTGACTCTGCAACTGATGCATAGTTCACACACCCTAGTCTAAATTAACAAATAATAATAATTTTGCTTTTGCATCTGCTTCATGTTATCAGTGGCATTATTTTATTAATTTCTTAATGTAATCTGAGTTTCTTTTTTTTTTACCCAGTATCACTGATATAATTGACTTGAAAGGGTACATGTCTGAACTAGGATCTGCCTATTAAATGTACATCTTTGGAACTATTATTATTATTATTATTATTATTATTATTATTATTATTATTGATTATATAGTGACACATCACAAGATATATACTGAACAACAAAAGGGTGTTGTCAAAAACTAAATATGACAATAACAAGGTCATTGATGATTATTAGATCTGGTACTATGTGGATGGTATTAAGTTACAAGTCAGTTGACTAACTGCATGTAACTAATCTCTTGACAAAGACACCTCAAAAGAAGCAAGCTTTTTTTTATCTATAGAGACTGGAATGTGAGCGAACAAGATCTTTTTTTTAAGAATGTTTTCATCAAAAGCTGTTTTTGCAGAACTGGTTGCTGTCCTTATAATTACAAAAACTTTAAATTATGGTAATGATCAGAACTGTAAATAGAAGCACTGTGCTTGATAAAGAGCTTTCGAGGTTTTAATAAGCTGCTTTGACGTAATGAAGGATTAATGCAATAATAAAGACATGTGAACCTCCATAGCAGCACAGTGAGCAATATAAATTCCTGCCATTACTAATTCACAGCATGATAAAGACACCAGGTTCACAACATTGAGGTCAGCAGAATAATGATCCCACTCTGGTGAACGTTTGGGGGCAGGTTCGGTCTATTGAGGGGTAGGAAGTTGAGGGCAGCCGGCCGCTCACATTCCCTTACTTCATTGTAACTGGGCACATACTATATAGAGTATCTACAGCCCCGGGCACAGGACAGCCTGTAAAGCCAGGTCCACACCTGAGCGATCAGTTGCGCAACCCAATTGCTCCCGAAATCACTAAACTCAGTTGCGAGCAATTGCTGTGTCCACATCTGAGCAATTATTTGTGCAACAAGGTTCCGGCATCAGTTTCATTTTTTTTTATGATAACTGAAGTGACAGGTGTTTTTGTTTTTTTTTTACATTTTTATTCCATTACAAGGTGAAGTAGTTTTTTTTGGTTTCGACAACTGAGTTGACACGTTTTTTTTTGTTTTTTTTGTTTTTTTTGTCCCATGTCACAAGTTTAGAATTGTATTTATTTTATTTATTTTTTGACAACTGAGGTGACACTTTTTTTGGTCAGGTCATAATGTGTCCAGTAATTAATGAGGAAGAGTTGGCTGTTATTATTTTTTCAACTGTTGTTATTTTAAATGCCATATCCCCTAAACAAAAAACAAAGCCATGTAAAAGCTGGATGAAACCGTTTAATTTTACCACTGACATTTTTTAAGTTAGCGCTTCTTTATGCCCGGTAGAACTAACGTTATCGAACATGCTGTTATTACTCCACCAGGTGTCAGAGTACAGGAGAGACCGTACCGGATCCCAGAAAGTCAGCGGGATGCAGTTCGCAAGGAGATGAGCATCAAATACTCGAGCTGAGTCATTCAACCTTCCCGGAGCGAGTGGAGCAGTCCAATAGTGTTGGTTCCTAAGAAGGATGGCACCACTCGTTTCTATGTGGATTTTCACAAGAGGAATGCGACCTCCAAGTTCGATGCATACGCTATGCCTCGAGTGGACGAACTCCTCGACAGACTGGAAAAGGCGTGGTTTATCTCCACTTTGGACCTGACTAAGTGATACTGGAACTGACTCCCAGCTCGCGCGAGAAAACTGCTTTTTCTACCCCAGATGGGCTGTTCCATTTTCAGACCATGCCATTCAGACTGCATGGAACTCCTGCGACCGTCGAGAGACTGATGGACCAGGTCCTGTACCCTCATCGGAAATATGCAGCCACCTATATTGGCAATGTGGTGGTTTTTAGCTCTACCTGGAGGGAGCATGTTGTTAGACTTTTGACCATCCTACAGTCTCCGAGGGAAGCGAGGTTGACGGCTAATCTGGGTAAGTGCGCATTCACCATGAAAGAAACTCTGGGATATATTATGGGTAATGAGTGGGTGAAGCCAAGCGCCGCTAAAGTCCAGGCTTTAGTGGAGGCGGCTATCCTGAAGACCAAATCTCAGGTGAGATCACTACTGGGTTGAGCAGGCTATTGCCTCCTGGTCAATCACACCCAGAAATGTGCCCCAAAGTTAGTGGACAGGAGAATGTCAGGGGGCCTTTTATACAATAAAGAGAAAACTGTGCTAAGCCCCTGCCCTAATTACACCGGATTTCAGTAAAGAGTTCATCCTTAAGAATGATGCTTCTGACATTGGGCTGGGGGTTGTCCTGTCACAAGAAATAGATGTAGAACACCCCATTCTGTACTTAAGTAAAATAAATGGTACCTAGTGAAAGAAACTACTCTGTCATCGAGAAGGAGTGTTTGGCCATTAAATAATGTTTCTTCTGAGTATTGAATAACACCATCAAGCCACCTGGGGATATTACAGTGTGCTTGACAAACACCTGGGCTGAGCCTGAACCTGACTTTTTTTATTCGGAATCCTAAGAATATTCAGATAACATTTTAATTTAGTTCCGATCTTGATCACATTGCATAAAATCCTACAGAACGAGACATCCCTGTACACACTGGGGCAAGGAAAACTGACTGGACATATAGATGGCTGATTAAATGATGCACAGCACCATAACAATGAGAAAAATATATACTATTCCCTAGGTCTCATATGGAGCCATCATCCATACTGTATTTCAAACCATAAACTGTTTTGTTCAGCTTTTAATTGACTACTGTTTTTTTTTTTTTTTTCTACCATGCAAAATAAAGTAACTCAGCACCTTTTGAGTTGTTTATTTCTTATTTTGTAACATTAACGTCAAAGTTTTTCATTTCAAAAAACAAAAGTTAATTAAAGACTGGAAAAAAAGCTTTGAAAATATGCCCCAGATGCCTTGTTAGAAGATTCAGCCAAACTCATGTATGAAAACCTAGCAAACACTTTAATACACTGACCACAAATCACTCACTGACAAAGATGTTATGTCATACTAAAATTGAATTTTCTTTTGTAAACCTTTTATAGAAGTCTGGGAAAAATACATATTTTAACAAAACCGTTTTTCATTAGCTTTAAGTCACAGGCATGTAACAGGTAACACATGGTATAATGTGAAAATTATGTTTGAATGTGTGCTAAAGGAGGCAGCTGTTTGGCTGTGTGTTTGAGGTCTTAGCTCATACATTCAACATAGTATCACTCAGTGATGTTGACACTATGTGTAGCTTTGCTTAACTATGGGCTTCAAATTCTTTTGGTTCCCCATGGTTCTACAGCTAGACAAGGCAGCATACGTGGATATGCTCAAGCACATATTCTACCAGCCCTGTAAATATAAGAGTAAGAAAACCAGATGGATAAGATAATATATACTGTATGTCATGGCTTTAAAAGCATTTATCTGAAATGAACTATAATTTAAACTCACTTCCCTGGATATGAACGTCCATGGCAGTTCTTGATTCAGTTAGTCTTTGAAAAAATATTGATTCAACTGGAGCTGCGTCATATAAGAATTATTACTGAGCACAGCTGACTCCTGGCCACAGTCCCAGAGTAATGGATTTGCCTGAGTCACTCTGTGGGAGAGACTTTATAGAACATATTAAATGTCAACCTGGGAGACAGGTAACTGCTGCTGAAATCAAAACGTGCCATTTAACTTTTATTCCTTCAAACCACATGGCACTGCAGCTGCATTCTCATCAGGTTTCCTTTGAACTGCATTACACTAATAATACTACAGTTCGTATTCAAGATATGAAGTAATTAAAGTTGAATGTACGATTAGTAGAGATTCAAGCCAATTAAAATGTGTAGTACTGTAGTAGAGAATAGTGACTCATTTTTTATGTTACTGCACAGACCAATTCTAACATCCCAAACCAAAAGGCATTATAAAATGCCTTATTGAAGGAGAACCATATAGTAGATTCTGATCAAGTATGCACGCATCGATAGGATGTTTCAGAAGCAGCCTATTTTTAAAAATATATATATATTATTACTGAACATGTCTTTTTTGCACCTCCTTAAAGAACCCTTTTCCAGGCCATAGGCTGGGTCACAGGCCAGGGACCCTGTGGAGTTCACTACTGACCCCAGAAGTCAGTAGTGAACATGGAAAAAATGAGACAGAATGTTCAAACATCTCTTACGACATTCTGGACAATGTCCTAGCTTGTGTGTTTTTTTTTCATTTTTTTTTTCATAGGATGCATTTATTAATTGCCCTGCAAATGAATGAACCTAAGAATGCACCTTTCAATAGAGGCTGTTTTTTTCAGTTATTTAAAGATGTAATAAAAAAGAGTCAAATAAGAAAACAGTCATATAAAGATATGTGTTTTAAATGCATGTATTGCGAGATGGGTACACTGCAGAAAGGACTTCTCTGTTATCCAGCACTCAGTTGAGATCTATTAGTCCCTGTAGGCCTGTGTAACATGTGGTCTACAGATGCAGAATGACTGGCAATCAATTGTGTCTCACTAATGAAAATGTAAAGTCCAGGTCCAAAATCTTGAAAATCACAATTAGGATTATTTAATTTCAAATATGTTTTGGATTTTAACCAAGATTTATCCAGGTCGTGTGTTGTTTGTGTCTCTAATGAAGTGTGAAATGTCTACTGGTTGAAATATAAATTGTTTTAATTTGTTTAATAATCTTAAGATATACCAGTCCAGTACACAAACATCCCACCAAGAAATGTTTTAATTATATTTGTTCCTTTTACCAGCCCTTAAGTCTCAATTAGGTGTTTTTTGTTGTTTTGTTTTTTAACAGCGAACTCAAAACTTCAGTCTGCGTGTCAAGCAACACATGCTGTTCCTGAACAATTGTGTTTATATTACTTACTTCCTGGTGTGCTGGTGATGTTCCTATAACAACAGCAGTGGAAACGTTCCCTTCATGAGTTTCACTCATGTAAGGACAATAAACAATCACATAATAAATACATTACATGGAGGTTTCAATTTAAGCTTCTACCAGTCAAAAGTCCAAAAGATTATTCAACCTTGGACAGGCACGGCTCCAGGTTCATAGCATGGGGGAGGGAGTATTTGTAATCATTCCACAGTACAGCACTGTCTTTCCATACAATAAAGTGAAGAGGACAAAGTCCCCAGAATATTGGCTTTGAGCTGGTGATTATCCCACAGTAAGCTCTGGGCCACACCTCATGTTTTATGGCCAGTAGAATAGGTTCTTCCGTTCTGGGAAACCTGTTTGTTCACTGATGAAACAATCAAAACAATCCAGTTGCAGTTATTGTATTGTAGCAGTTTAGTTTTGAAACGCAAATTACTTTGGTGACTGTTGCTTTTTGCTAAAAGAGTAATATGAGAAAAGCAAAATACATTTGTGAATCACATCATTTATAAAGTGTGGCCAAAACTTTGAGCCCCGAGAACTTCTCTCTCTCAGTATTTTACCTTTGACGACAAAAGGATTATGATGACATGTTGATTAGTACCATGCCCGGGGTTGAGAGCTACGTCCTTGGGGTTGTGGGAATGGAGAAGGAGGTAATTGAGTATAAGATTAGACATAAGACTGGTTTAGGAGCTAATTAAAAAGGTGCCCAATAGAAGAGTGTGATTGCCATAATGCTTTCAGAACAATGCTCAAGCCTCTAATTTAAAAGACAGGACTTAAATCACATAGAGAGAGGCATAATCGGTAGCTTCTTAGAAATAGTAATCACTGAAAACATTTACACTTTTACCGGTTAATATAACACAACACAGCTTATTTTATTTAACCCTCATAAGGTAACCTGGGGTCCATTTGGACCCTACAGTGCTTTAGTATCATTTATTATGTGGATCTAGTGCCTTGATTTTTGTTTCTTTTACGTAGTTGTCAGGTACCCATCTTGTTACACTATGCAAAGGATAATTCTAGTTCTAGTTTTAGGTTTGGGTTCTGCATGGACCCCAGGTATAGTGTATCGGTAGGCCCTGCCTTCTTGCACGAATATCTCAGGTACCATAATATCTCAGGAATCTTCCTGATTCAAAGCTTGTTTGAAAGTACAGATTTTTAGCTTTACAATGATGTATCTTATGTCCTGAACACACATTCCTAAGCGAAACTACAGAAAGGCTTGAGTCATGTGACATGAGTCAGCGCCTAAGTTTTGTTTGTTGCCTATTTACTTGGTCGCTTCAACAGATAGCATTCCGGTTTCAACGTCATTTAAAAGCACAGGCTTTGTGCTTTCCATTGATGTCAGGCCTTCCCATATGCATACTTTCTACCACCCCCTCATTCAGTGCTCCAGTGCTGTGACGCCCATCATATCAGTAGGTGTGTTCAAGTGCCTGTAACTCAAAACCGGAAAGAGCTAGGAACACAGTCAATATACCAAATGAAAGAGGAGGCTTAGGGCTTTCCATGATCCTAGAATAAACTACAGGGTCCAGAATAAAGTGGTGTCTTCTCTTGATAGGAGACAGCTGTGCACATTGGGCGTTGTGGAAGGGTGGTGGGCAATTCACTAACACACACAGGAGACAGGGGTTTTATTTGAAAACACCGCACTGGTGCCCAGTTTTATTATTTTAGATGGGTTTTTCCTTTTAGCCCTCAGAGGGCGCTGTTGTCTGGCAACGGTACACAGGACCACAGGGATACCAATACTGGTAACAGTTAAAAGCTGGCACACTCACAGGTGCTCAAAATAATAATGAAAACAAAAGGCGAAATGAAAAGGGAAAATAAAACACAGTAATAAAACTACAAAACAAAAAGTGCTGCTTACGCAGTGCCCCCACTGCCGCTAAGCCGGTCAGTACGGACCTCTGACCTACGCTCAGCTATTTATTTCTATACACTGGGGTGGCCAGAGTTCCCTGTATAACTGCACACATCCCCTCGGGTACGTAATTATGTCTCATTCAGCCATGCTTGCCTGCTCTTTGTTTATAATGACGTCTTCCGCCAGCGTCTCTGGGTATCCTCTCTCCGGCCGCCCAAATGCGCAACCAAGCACAGTTCTTATGGGCCGAGCAATCCCCCAAGGCCCGCCTCTCAGCCACTCAGAGAGAGGGAAAGCCAACACACCCTCTTCCCCACCTCTCCGTGTCATCTCCATGACTGACAGGCGGATCTTACGAGACTGCTGCCCTCTTCCTGCAGAACCACGCATACGCCAGATAGTCAGCACAGATCTCCCCTGTTACAAGTGTCTTATCCATTTTGCATAGCATAAACAACACATTATACCAAACGATGGCAAGAAATAAAGGAAAAGCAAAATAAAGTGTTTATATACACATGTTCATTCATTCATTTACTCCAGTTATTAGTTATAAGTTGTTTTATAGTCTGGTTGGACTCCAGCTTACCAGGAAAGTCAGTTTACCAACGTGTCCTTATGAGGGTTAAAGAACAGTGTAAAATGATCATAATGACAGTGCTGCCACAGACAATGGGGTCTATTAGGTGCAGATATAAGTAGTGCTACCCCCTGGTTCACTAAATAAAAATACACTTTTTGAGTGGTTTTATTAAGATCTGCCACAGAATAAATCATTACAATAGACCCCAATAACTTAGTGAGGTCTGTTTTATTAACCTAAACAGGGTCAGATTTCTCCACTCTTTAAATTTATGATAATCCTTACTGTGTTTTCCCCTTGGGATTATTTATTGACCCACTTATTAACATTACTATGCTTAAAATGCAGTGAAAAATCAGGTTTCAGGGGCAGCAGGATTTAGATCATCCATTCTTTTAGGCAAATAGAATAGACTCAGTCAGACAGTATCCTTAAGTACTGGTAGTCTTTTTTCTGACATTGAGGGGTTGTACAGTATGTCAACTAAGAAATGTTGGTGAGAAATCGTTCACAAAAATGTAGTTATATTTATTTTCTAATTGAACTGGGCCCTAAATATTTCAATTTCTTTCTTATTTCAAAACGTTTGTTAGTGCCCTCTTTCATTCTCTATTGCAGTTCCTTCTTCAATCAGTATTACTCATGTTTTATAACTACTAGTAATGGGTCTGTCTCAGGAAGAGCAAGTTAGAATATTAATTTCCTCTTATAAAATAGATAATCCTTTAGATTTCAAATACAACATAGTCAAACATTAACTAAAAAAGGTGTGTTGTTCACATCAATAGCAATTTTGATTACCTGTGCCTTTGACGTTGTGATATTTGCAATCTCTGATAAACTCCATTACATCACAAACAACCCATAGGGTGTGGACCACTGCTGTGTGTTTTCATTAGTTACTGTTGCATATATTGTAACCATATACTGTGCCAATACAAGCCAAAACTAATCATATAACAAATAATGACCATTCTTTGCAGCTGTTTGTTTAATATTGTTGTTCGAAAATTAGGTATGTTTTTGCATATATTCACTGTATCAATAGTTAGGAGTTTAAGAAAACTATACAAATGTTCACTTGAACTTTTAGGACCCAATATAGTTAGGAGTTTAAGAAAATTAAAAGGTCACTGTAACAGAGAGCGAATGAATCCGAGTCAACAATCTCTATCCCGACCTGTGAGGGTGCTGTGTACCAGGAACAGTGTGCCCCGGACTGGATGGTTTGACAGTTCATTCCAGGGTCAGTTGGAAGTTGGTCATCCAGGAAGGGGGCGGAGCCTCAATACCAAAAGTCATCGCCCTAATACGGTAGTGTGCCAGTCATGGATTGGAGGAGACGTGATTGCACTCGCTACCGAAGGGGGTGGGACTGAAGGTATATCAGGGGATATGGCCAAGTAATCTGTTCCTCTGTTATGGTTACGGAATGACCTGGAGGAGTAACAAGAAACCGTGAGTGTTTAGTGTTGTATTATCTGTCTATTTAACTGTTCTTGTTTGTCATTGTAGATGGCTAAATATCCAGAAGCTGTCGCTGATAAGCCAGCATCAAACCCGGACTGCACTGCACCACTGTAATCACTGTTTATGCATTCACAAGACCACTTGCACCTGGAGCACTCACTGTTGGACTGGTGATCGTGCAGGTTTTTTAAAGTGTGTATTTGTTATTATTATTTCGGGACTGAACTGACTGTACAGGACTGGTTTTGACTGGCTGTACACATTGTTGTGTATAATCAGTCTTATTATTTAAAGCAATTAATAAAGCTTTAATAAAGTTTTCACCCTTGAACTGTGGTTGGACTGCTGTTGTTAAGCACTGCCTCACTTCTACACCTGTTCACTACAAACCACTTTGCCACAGTCACACATAAAAACAGCATGTGTTGAGCAATATTATTAATGAATTGGATTAATCTTGAATTGAATTTACATATCATTATTGATGTTAACATCAGAAAAGTATCCACAGCCTGAATATTCAGCTCATGTTACAGACTGTGATGTACAAATGTGGGGCTATTCTGCATGTGTTAGCCAGTTTAGCCAAGTTTATCATTATTAAAATTCCAGTGTGTGATACTTTATCTGACGTGCTCTGTATTTTGTGTTATTTTTCAGTCAATTAGCCTAGCATCAGCATGGTTTATCACTACATTAAAATTCAAGTCAGCCTCTGCTGAATAACACCAGAGTAATAAATATTATACCAGGGCAGCATATTTTATTAAACTTGAAGTGAAAAAAAAAAACTTGCTTTCCCCTAATAGTGTTAGTCTTACGTAGGCTTATCTTTCTGCTAAGGATCCAGCATGTATCCGTCCTCATTAATACACTGCAGCTGACAGGTAGAGTTAACAGAAGTACAAGATGTTCTTTTAGAGGCTTCCTTTCCTCCTTCATAGTACAATATGAATGTTTGACATTCGACAGCCAAAGGAAGTCCCTGAGGCAGTGAGAATACCACGTGCATATAGGAGAGTCGACCCAGTCTTACTAACAATAGACATCTATATATATTTCTAATTAAATTCAAACAATACCTACTTGCCGATTTACACCTTAATAAACAGAAACAAAAAGTTATTTGTTGTATGTTGGCAATCTACAATATATTGTAATACATGATACGCTACATGTGTCAGTATAACACAATAAATGTTTGTCCATAAGGAGAAAAGCAGACTGTAAAAATGGCAAAGCACATGAAACCGAAACTATTAAGAAATTCTGTGTTTTCGTATGATGCAATTAATTTAGCCTGATAAACCCTCGCATAATGTTTTATTGATTAAACAGGTCCATTAATATTCTAAGTACATAAAAAAACCTCCCACTTTTTATGAGCTCTAGTTTTGTGTTACTACATTCAACTGACTCTAAAGGGGGAGAAAATGTCTGCTACACCTGTTCCTTGAGAATTTGCCAGGCAATTATTGCAAGTCCTAGCACATATTTTTTGCTACTCAGCCTACTGTATATTACAAGGAACAGTTAAAAGCAAGTCATTAATCTTCCTTGCGTGTTTAAACCACCTGGAATGTATAGTATGCAGCACCACTACTGTGTGGAAAGGCACCTACATACTGAACCAACATGCCCTTTGATCAAGTATTATACAAAACTATTTGCAAATGTGTGACACATCTCTAATATTGTTTGACTTGTAAATGCTAAAGTGCTAAGTACCAGTTACTTCCTGAGTATGCCTATAGCATACAAGCCAAAAACTTAGCAGTTACTTTTGACTTAATATGAGCATATTATAGTTTAGCCTAGGCTTGGCATGTCATCTATAAGTAAGAGTATCTCCATCAAATAATGAAAAATGGACTGATTCTACATAACTCTGTATAAAGTATAATTCTATTTCTCTCAGTTCTCATTCATACATTTGTTATATATTTAGTATAAAAGTGTAGATCAAAACTAATACAACTCTTGAAAACGACATAGTTCATTTAACAAATTAAACCATGGGAGCAGTTTGATTTTGCGTGATCATGTTGTTTTCGGAGCACTGAGAGACTGTAGTACTGTGTGAAGAAAGCATGTTATGTTACTACCTCACTATAAATATTGTCTCCTTCACAAAACAAAATATTTCAAAGTTTTCTAATTGTACTTTTGTACTATTAGCATTATTGTATTATTTAACTGAGTCACAAACGGAGTTTCAATTTTGTATTGGCTTCAAATAATCAATAAATCCTCTGGCTGTCTGAATGTGTTACTTGGATAAAATAATAAGTTTAAATTAAATATTTTACACTAAAGTAAAAGTTATAAACAAAAATGTGTGTAATCAACATTGACACCCATTCTTTATTATTTATTTTTGTATAGCTTGACTTGTTTTGACAAGCATTTACAGTGTAAGCCTGTGACAAATCTGCTTTAACCATTCAATACATTAAGACTTCAATTATCAATAAACTGGGGTTTATGGGTTTCCACCCCAGTCCAAAACATTTAATCAAAATAAAAATGTATTTTAATTATTTAAAAAAAAAACTCTGGTTTCAGTACATACTAAACAAATACTTCATAATAATAACTAGGATGTATTTGGCCATTTTTGTTAATCTTTTTATATGTACCATATCTTATCACAAGAGATAAAGGGCCTGTCTAAATGTCAGGCTATAATGGAAAGTTTAATAAATAGAAAATTCCTTGTATGATATATTTTTTAATCAGTTCTCCCTCCTAGACACACATCATTGCCTCTTATACCTGGACGTTTTCTTTTTTCTTAATAGTAATGCATTGTAAATAATCCTCCAAAAGTACATGAAGCAGAACCTATGAGGAATACCAAACAGTGAGATTACGAAAACAAAACAGTCAGTGTCTCATGTAAGCCAGATGTAATCAGGAAGACAGTAGATGGCATTTAATGACTTCTTATCGTAGCCACAGTGTTACTTGGTCTAACAAGACTCTCATTTGACCTCATCCAGAAGAAAAGTGTAATGATGGATTAGCAGGTCTCGAAGGCAGGGTCACAGGGGTGGCCTAAGCACTGTCTGAAGAGCAACAGCTGCGCAAGAGGCTCTGATTAATGTATTATGATTTATTATCAAAGGCCAGAATCCCTATAGCTGGTTGTTTAGTTCAGTCAGGAAAGAAGATCAACAGAAGAAGAAATATGTAAACGAGGAATGCCCTTCCATTGTGAACTGGGGTTGTTTTTTGTATAGGGCTGGCTAGAAGGCTCCACTCTTTTGATTATGTGTTTCACTAAATTAAATGGCTTGCAGGAGTATTCCAACAACAATAACAAAAAAGCATGTCAGACCATTTATATGCATACCGGGCATTCTCACATTCCTTATTAGACTGCTGTAGACAGTTTAGTTTTTCAGCATTCATTTTTGTTTTGACTGGTGAAGCTTATTTATCCTGCCTATAGATTCACAGATTGAGTGAGCTTTACATTCAATTTTCAATGTGAAATCAGCACATGATGTTAACATGTTCTAAGTCCTGTTATGGAGTAGCTAAGACAGAACTTACTACTCTAGAGTTTCCAATGGTCATGCTTAAGGGAGAGAATAAGGCTTACCTGAACAGTTCAACAGATGGTTAGCAAGATATGTAAGATCCCAGAAAAAACAAGCTGTGAAATAGAAGCCTATCTGATTTACTTACTGTACTGATAGGTATAAAATGACCTGCTTTAAAGGGTACCGACAGTTACAGACTGTCAGTCAGGATCTTACTGGATGCCACTATTCATAGATATATTTTATTAACTGAGAGCTTTAGAGACAGGCTTTGGTGTTCACACATATGTGAAAATATGTGGATACCTACACTCTGAATATGCAAAAGTTGAGAAGTTGAACATTAATACTGTTGCTCCCTGCCAGAGCCATTTTACAGTGGATTACCCGAGAGTACATCTACACATCCCTATTGGGTAACCAGTCAGATTTTGATTTTGTTAGTGCATACCAGCACTTTACAGGCAAAAACAAAAATAGATGATATCTAGTAAAACTTGTTTTTCACCTCATGTTGTTCTTGACAGGTATGTATACAGCTGCAGTTACTTTAACATTCCTTATTTGTGTAAATTATTGTGTTTTTGCACCAGACCTGTTCCAAACAATGAATATATCCATTCCTCATTAAAGCCCAAATGTGGCTGCTAATGGTGGGAATAGTCACAGTACAGGAGGCCATATCCTGATAGCAATAGTACTTTTTGAATTTTGAATTTAAGGTTGTACCAAACTTATTTTCCAAAATCCCACGGTATTCTCACAACCGTAACTTAGTTTTACAGTATCACTTAAGGGTGTTTATTGGGAAAAACTCATTTGGTCTTCTTCAAAGAAACTACACATATGGTGTAGCTGCTATAAACCTCCGCGGGTATCTCATTACTACCTCAGACCATTTGTAAACTTTGTAGAATTTTAAGAACTTGAGGTTTAAAACTGCAGTTTTAAAAAGTTGTTCTTACAATTCTCTTATGATAATGATATAACTTTTGCATTAGCAACCATTATACTCTGTTGGAATGTGTTGGTATTAAACATAGTCTGTGACCTGTATTTTTCCCCTATGTGTTTCAAAATCTGAGCCTTATGTTTTACTATTTATCCCATTCTCAAACATTTCTTCAGTATTACTGAATCAACTTAAAGCACTTTAAAAATATAGTTATATGTTATTTCCACACCTTTATAAGGGTATGGGGTTGGGATTGGGGTTGCTTTGTTGTGACCATCGAGAGGAGTCTGATTTTACTATGATACCTTTTAGTCAAGTAATTCCATGACTAAAATGGATTTGTTCCATAAATAAATGGTAAGACACAGTGTTGTGTTGGCACTGTTTGGATGTCAAAACATACAAACAGAGGGTTGGGAGGAAATGTTTAACATGTAGATAAGACCAGCCCACAAAACACACCTTGGTTTATGCCATCCAGGAAGATCACCAATTATTATTACTACACTCCAAAAAAGCCTGTGTACATTTATAACTCAAACACATTGACTTGTTACTACTCTATTGTGATGAGTATAACTGTATTATCATGTAGTTTAGAGTTATGCCAAACTAATTTTTACAGTGGATCTGTTCTGTCGTTTATCATTCATAATGTCATGTTTAAATTCATGTATGTTTCAATGAGCATTTTGGAGATGAATGCTTACTATTGCACAAAGGTCAGGTCTAAGTTCTGGATTACTTTCAAAACTCTCCTGATCATCTACAATGCCCTTCATCACACAGGTCCCGAGTACCTCTTCAACCTGCTGACCTGCTATGTCCCTGCTTGGAAGCTGAGGTCCTCTGACTCTGGCCTGCTTGTTATCCCAAAGCAAAAGTGCACCACACTTGGAGAACGCTCGTTTAACTTCATGGCTCCAACTCTCAGGAACTCTCTCCCAGCTTTGGTGCGTGATGCTCCCACCGTCGCTCGCTTTAAATCAACTCTCAAGACCCACCTGTTCTCTCTTGCTTTCCATGCTCTTTAAGCCTGATACCTGTGATTAGCTGCTGTGTTGCTGCTACTATTTCATGTATTATGCTACTATCATGTATTATGCACTTTCCACTGTATTTAATGTATTATGATTTTTTTTTTTTTTACTGTGTAGCATGTATTATGCATTTCTCTGTATTTAAGTATTATGGATTTTCTTGTTGTTACTGCATCTTGTAAAACACTTTGTGATGGTGGTCCACTAGGAAAGACACTATATAACATAAAGATTGATTGATTGATTGATATAGTAAATATCATTAGTTTCTATCATTTTAAAACACATAAAAACGACTTGAATCAATTTTGATTAAAATAAATATGCACTGGTGTGTAAAGTACAAAATGGAATGTGCATGTTGGTAAATTCATATTTGCACAGTAATTGAATGCATTGAACTTGGATAAAGAAATGGATTCGGTGTGCAATGGTTATTGCATTAGCTCTTAATAAAAACTATTTCACTTAAACTACATTAATTTTTCAGAAATGTACTGCATTGTTGCTAGAAACAAGTACTTAGCTCTCCAGTCACCTTGTGTAGTTTACTCTGTAAGAACTCTGCGGATTGAAAGATGTATGGAATGAGAACATCGTGGTATTCTAGAGCCAGATACCACATAAGTTCTTCAAACAGGACAAGCGTTAATGAAAATGGTGCCGGCAACACAACCTACCGTTATTATAAAGATCCAGCACTGTGTTTCTCAACAACTCTCAGCCACTTGATTTTAGAAAATAAAAAATATTAACATGTTGCTATCAGAACTTTTTCTAAAACTAAAACGTCATTCATATTCATGTAATAAGCTGATACTACAGGGCTTTGCAGATTCATATTCATGTAATAAGCTGATACTACAGGGCTTTGCAGATTCATATTCATGTAATAAGCTGATACTACAGGGCTTTGCAGATTCATATTCATGTAATAAGCTGATACTACAGGGCTTTGCAGATTCATATTCATGTAATAAGCTGATACTACAGGGCTTTGCAGATTCATATTCATGTAATAAGCTGATACTACAGGGCTTTGCAGATTCATATTCATGTAATAAGCTGATACTACAGGGCTTTGCAGATTCATATTCATGTAATAAGCTGATACTACAGGGTTTTGCAGATTCATATTCATGTAATAAGCTGATACTACAGGGCTTTGCAGATTCATATTCATGTAATAAGCTGATACTACAGGGCTTTGCAGATTCATATTCATGTAATAAGCTGATACTACAGGGCTTTGCAGATTCATATTCATGTAATAAGCTGATACTACAGGGCTTTGCAGATTCATATTCATGTAATAAGCTGATACTACAGGGCTTTGCAGATTCATATTCATGTAATAAGCTGATACTACAGGGCTTTGCAGATTCATATTCATGTAATAAGCTGATACTACAGGGCTCTGCAGATTCATATTCATGTAATAAGCTGATACTACAGGGTTTTGCAGATTCATATTCATGTAATAAGCTGATACTACAGGGCTCTGCAGATTCATATTCATGTAATAAGCTGATACTACAGGGCTTTGCAGATTCATATTCATGTAATAAGCTGATACTACAGGGCTTTGCAGATTCATATTCATGTAATAAGCTGATACTACAGGGCTCTGCAGATTCATATTCATGTAATAAGCTGATACTACAGGGCTTCTCAGATTCATATTCATGTAATAAGCTGATACTACGGGGCTTTGCAGATTCATATTCATGTAATAAGCTGATACTACAGGGCTCTGCAGATTCATATTCATGTAATAAGCTGATACTACAGGGCTTCTCAGATTCATATTCATGTAATAAGCTGATACTACAGGGCTCTGCAGATTCATATTCATGTAATAAGCTGATACTACAGGGCTTTGCAGATTCATATTCATGTAATAAGCTGATACTACAGGGCTTTGCAGATTCATATTCATGTAATAAGCTGATACTACAGGGCTCTGCAGATTCATATTCATGTAATAAGCTGATACTACAGGGCTTTGCAGGATTTAGTGATAATACACTTTTTTTACACATACTCAATTTGACTGGCTTTTCTCTAAATGCTGATGTTTTGCTGTTCAACAGAGAAGCATCAAAAAGTGATTATAATGCTAGCTTGTTACTAATGGCACTGTAACGGACAGCCATCTGTAGAGATAATTGTCACGTCAATTGAAACAGATTGGATGACCTGAACCATAGACTGCAACATAAATCCTAACAAATGTTAATCATTAAACTAATACACATAAACACTCTTTGCTTCTTTTAGGATTGCCACTATTATTCTCCCCAAAATATTATTTGTTCTTAATTAAATGCACACATAAGGGACCACATTGTGTAGATCCTATACTACTACCCTTAAACAAAACATGCTGGGGGGGTAGGACAGGATACTTCTTGCTGTGTCCTAGGTTTAAATAAATCAAATGCATGCCACCAATTGTTCTTGACTAACTTAATTGAAATTGAAATTTATATTAGTGGTTTACATAGCCTGACCTAGTGGAAAAGGTTAATTTGGCAATAAAGAGTGATATACTCTTTGTCACACACATACATGGGCTATGTTATGTACTGACAGCCAACAATAACTCAAAATAAATGACTTACACTTTTATTTTTTTAAAGGGTAAAACGTTTCTTTTATGTGAAGTGTGAAATGTTTTTGTTTATATAAACTGCCTGAATATACAGACTTGTCAATTTGTCCCAATTCCCCAGGAGTAGAGAGACACAAAGAGAAAGAAAGTGCACAGTTTGAATTATTTATGTGTATGTTCTAGAAATGCTTGTATTCAACAACCCTTAACCTGACCCCTCCCACCCCCTTAAAAACTACCCTGAAAGAGTTCTTAGGAATAACACCTGTGTACCATTATGTAAGCAGTAATTGTGGTTTGATTGGAACCTTATAAATAGTTATTGTTTGCTATAGGCAACATGAAGTTATCAATGGGGGTGTATAATAAACAAATAATCAGCAGCAGCTTTCTGATGCAATCAAAGTCTCCCCCATGGGCGTGTGTTTTCAAATTTGAAGAATTCCTAATCTTGTTTTAACCATAGCCAGGTGGCCAGATAGTTTAATGGTATGTTTTTTTTTTTTTTTGTTTTTTTTTTACCAATTGTTTGACAGAAACTACTATTTAGGTCACAGGCACAGTTACAATCCTTGGTTTATCCCTGGTTTATGTCAGGATTGCTTATGCTAGTCATAAAATAATCCTCTATCAAAATGGCATATATTGCATGGATGTCCAATAATAAATCAAGACACAGCCTAGCTTCCCCCATGTGACCCTGTACTTCAAGATTACCATCCATATGTTGAACCCACACTCACACACAGGCAAAAGAGGCTTTAATTGGTAAACACAAAAAAGGCCTGGATATATCAGCAATTGCAATCTAAATATGTTGTTTTGCATGAAAGTTGAATGCATCTGAGAAATACAGATAGCTGATGTATCTGTCACTGTCTTGAAAAGCATCTTGCTGGTCCTTCTAAAAGCCACATTTTACCAGACAAATAATATACCATATATAGATGCTTCTCCTGGAAAATTACTTTCTTTCAAATAAGGTTCTCAGGTTGAAAATGGGAATATATATATATATATATATATATATATATATATATATATATATATATATATATATATATATATATATATTTATTTAGATTATCTTGTAACTTTTATTCTGCAATTGACATAATGGTCAAAATAATTTGTCATCTATTTGGCTTTTCCTGACAGCCTGAAATTGACACTTTCCCATTTTCAACCTGAGAACCTTATTTAAAAGAAAGTAATTTTCCAGGAGAAGCATCCGGATAAGAAGTAATGGAATTGTATGAGATGTCTGTCTACCAAACCGTCAGGGGGCAACCCAACTTATCCAGCTCAGTCATCAGAAGATAATTTGATTTAACCTTGTAATTCAGCAGCTAACACACCAAGTTTGTGTCTTTGTGGCTCTACGGAATCCAGTCAAGTTCCACATTGCAAGCTGCAGCTGTGTATTACAACTTTTATTCCTGCAATGTCATCAGTGTTGCTTAGTTTAAATACCTTAGTTGTACCAATAATTGATTAAAGGGGCATTACCGACATTGCCTGTACGCATTCATTGTACTAAGTGACAAGCAGATCATCAGCTAGAAAGACACTGTTAAAGGAGAATGACCGTCCTGAGTGACGGATTCCAACATGACCATGATCTAAGCTCCAAAAAATTATTAAAACCCTGACAAAAGGCCTAGGCATCTCTGGGTAAGACAACACCCCAACCTACAGCATCACACAGTTTTTTTAAGGCTCTGGATGATAAATGGGGCCTGATTCCTCAAGAGTCTTGTCAATGCAAAGCCCATACAATGTTTTATAGCTACTGGAGATGGCCTAATTTACTACTAGTGTGATAATCATAAAGGATACAATTTTTCTTGACGACAATACATACAGTCATGGGTTTTGGTCAGGATTCAAAGTTATTAGATGTTTTTTTTTTTGGTTATATCTCTGCTTAATTTAACAAAACACCAACGTCATCATATAGGGATGTTACAATAATAATCACTGTGCCTTTTTACATTTAGTACATTGAATCACTTACTGGAAATCATAAACTACCAACACAAATCTTGGGAGGATTAGTAAAAATGAAACTTGGCAGTGGAACAACAAAGTTCCTGAGAGAGTCATATAATTATGATTTGGCTGTCTGTAAGTTTTATTATGTTTCATAAATGTGCCAATACTCACACTGTACTTTACTGTACAAAAACTGAAACATTATTAATAATGATTCAGCAGTTCCTCCTAAATGTTTTGGTTCAGGTCCGGTTTATAATGTATTTGGCAACTAGTATGCAAGCAGCAATCTTTTCATTGTAAGAGGATGGAAGTAGGCCTAAGGCCAGTGCTTGTTTGATAACAATGTACTGTACTTTGAACAACAGGTGGCCTTATTTAGCTGGTTATGAAACGTTGAAAACACAGCTTACTTAGTCACGATTAAGATATACAAACGTTTTACCATTATTTTTCTCAGGGGAATGATGATATAGAAATTCATTTTTAGTGTATATGTGACTTGCAAATATTTTTACAACTGGCAGGAGTAAATTAACCTAATATATATATATATGTGTGTGTGTGTGTGTGTGTGTGTGTGTGTGTGTGTGTGTGTGTGTGTGTGTGTGTGTGTGTGTGTCAGTGACGACTCCAAGTTATTAAACTAACGCCCCAGTTAGAAACAACGTTTAGTTGTTTCAAAGGTGTTCAAACCATCTACTTTACAAACTGTCTCCTGTAAGTTAAATATGGGAGAATATATTTATGTATTTTTCAGTTCTAAGGAGAGGAGTATCATATTTGCTTTTTTGTACTTTGATCTCACATGTGAAATGTGATGGAGTTGGCATTTGATTTATTCACACATGTGCTGTGCATATGTGTGAATTGCATATATATATATATATATATATATATATATATATATATATATATATATATATATATATATATATATATATATATATACAGTACTGTGCAAAAGTTTTAGGCAGGTGTGAAAAAATGCTGTAAAGTAAGAATGCTTTCAAAAATAGACATGTTAATAGTTTATATTTATCGATTAACAAAATGCAAAGTGAGTGAACAGAAGAAAAATCTACATCAAATCAATATTTGGTGTGACCACCCTTTGCCTTCAAAACAGCATCAATTCTTCTAGGTACACTTGCACACAGTTTTTGAAGGAACTCGGCAGGTAGGTTGGCCCAAACATCTTGGAGAACTAACCACAGTTCTTCTGTGGATTTAGGCAGCCTCAGTTGCTTCTCTCTCTTCATGTAATCCCAGACAGACTCGATGATGTTGAGATCAGAGCTCTGTGGGGGCCATACCATCACTTCCAGGACTCCTTGTTCTTCTTTACGCTGAAGATAGTTCTTAATGACTTTCGCTGTATGTTTGGGGTTGTTGTCATGCTGCAGAATAAATTTGGGGCCAATCAGATGCCTCCCTGATGGTATTGCATTATTATTATTATTATTATTTATTTCTTAGCAGACGCCCTTATCCAGGGCGACTTACAATTGTTACACGATATCACATTATACATTATTTCACATTATACAGATATCACATTATTTTTACATACAATTACCCATTTATACAGTTGGGTTTTTTACTGGAGCAATCTAGGTAAAGTACCTTGCTCAAGGGTACAGCAGCAGTGTCCCCCACTGAGGATTGAACCCACAACCCTCCGGTCAAGAGTCCAGAGCCCTAACCACTACTCCACACTGCTGCCCATCATTGCATGATGAATAAGTATCTGCCTGTACTTCTCAGCATTGAGGAGACCATTAATTTTGACCAAATCCCCAACTCCATTTGCAGAAATGCAGCCCCAAACTTGCAAGGAACCTCCACCATGCTTCACTGTTGCCTGTAGACACTCATCCGTGTACCGCTCTCCAGCCCTTCAGCGAACAAACTGTCTTCTGCTACAGCCAAATATTTCAAATTTTGACTCATCAGTCCAGAGCACCTGCTGCCATTTTTCTGCACCCCAGTTCCTGTGTTTTCGTGCATAGTTGAGTCGCTTGGCCTTGTTTCCACGTTGGAGGTATGGCTTTTTGGCCACAAGTCTTCCATGAAGGCCACTTCTGACCAGACTTCTCCGGACAGTAGATGAGTGTACCAGGGTCCCACTGTTTTCTGCCAATTCTGAGCTGATGACACTGCTGGACATCTTCTGATTGCGAAGGGAAGTAAGCATGATGTGTCTTTCATCTGCTGCAGTAAGTTTCCTTGGCCGACCACTGCGTCTACGGTCCTCAACGTTGCCCGTTTCTTTGTGCTTCTTCAAAAGAGCTTGGACAGCACATCTGGAAACCCCTGTTTGCCTTGAAATTTCTGCCTGGGAGAGACCTTGCTGATGCAGTATAACTACCTTGTGTCTTGTTGCTGTGCTCAGTCTTGCCATGGTGTATGACTTTTGACAGTAAACTGTCTTCAGCAACCTCACCTTGTTAGCTGAGTTTGGCTGTTCCTCACCCAGTTTTATTCCTCCTACACAGCTGTTTCTGTTTCAGTTAATGATTGTATTTCAACCTACATACTGAATTGAATTGATGATCATTAGCACCTGTTTGATATAATTGTTTAATCATACACCTGACTATATGCCTACAAAATCCCTGACTTTGTGCAAGTGTACCTAGAAGAATTGATGCTGTTTTGAAGGCAAAGGGTGGCCACACCAAATATGGATTTGATTTAGATTTTTCTTCTGTTCACTCACTTTGCATTTAGTTAATTGATAAATATAATCTATTAACATGTCTATTTTTGAAAGCATTCTTACTTACAGCATTTTTTCACACCTGCCTAAAACTTTTGCACAGTACTGTATATATATATATATATATATATATATATATATATATATATATATATATATATATATATCATTTCACATATGTATTGCAGATCCTGCCCCACCAGATGTGCTTCAGCAGTAATTCTCTTTGGAAAGCTTAAAAAGACTCATCCACCATTCTTCAATCCTCACCAGATTTTTAAGGGATTCCATTAAGTGTTTTCTGTTCAAGTTCATTTTGTTTAAGCATCAGGGTTTGACAAGATCACCTCCATTTAAGTACTATAATTATGCTTGGATGTCTCTGTAGTTTTAAACATCAAACGTAGTTCAACATAAAGTTAGCTAAACTCATTTGGTGAATGTCATCTTCACTCGTAAGGTTGCATTGGTAGCACTTTTAGAAATGTGTTACTTCTTTAGCACTTTTCTTCAGCTTTTTCTTCAACTTTTTCTTGCCATTTTATAGCAATAAATGTATCATCAACAGCACTGCTTCAGATCAACCCAAATCTTTTGTGTGTGTAAGTTACTGCACTGCTATCTGATTCCTTGGCATGGGAACACATTTATTATCAGACTGGCATTACACTGGTTTTGTTTTGCTGTCTTTTCACCACTCAGAACTCAGAAGTAGTGTTTAAGTGTAAATGCACTAATAGTTAATAGACAATAGTCCAGACCATAAGAAACAATGTGATTTGGAACTTGCCTGAACAAACCCCTACCCCACCCATCCATTTACCAATCCATCAATACAGCCACACAAACAAAAGGGTTTTTTTTCACCCAAATTGATCTAAACTACTCCCCACCACACAATGGTCAAAATAAGATAAGATCATATTATCAGGCTGAATATTTGTTTGCTGCTAAATCACTGGAGAATTCTGTAGAAATTCCAGAGCTGGTTCAGGCAAGCTGGTTCTATCAGCCTCAATATATTGTCAGTGCATTATCATAAGGAACTGTTGGGAAGGTAATATTGGAGGTAGCAATGGTGATTGAACCCTGCACCCCAGATTCAGAGACTAACAGGGAGTCTGCTGTTATAAAAGGCTCCCCATATGGAGCAAGCAGATACAAGTTATATTTCTCAACCCAGTCAGTTACCAGAGATTTCATGAACACATGTGTTCTCTTTGCTGCTGGTTGCTACAGAATTTCTGTATAACCACTAACTGAAACTACAAAGCTACATTTTAACAGAGATGGATCCAAATGCAGCCACTGATAATATATTAAAATAACAAATCAAAGTTATCTTTCACATCTATCATATCTTAACCTGTTTCATTTTTTAAAATATCTCTGATACTTTACTGTGTAGATTTCACAGAGGGTAAAACTTCAGAAGGCTAGTCAATTTTGAGTATTGCTTTTAGTGAAAATTCTAAAGCACAGCATGAATATGTATTTATTCTTCAAAAAGTTCAGAGGCTGTGTGGTCCAGTATATCCAGCTAATAGAATTGCAGGTTCCCTTTCAATTTGAAGACGACCACCAACCAATACTTTTGGGATATGCCTGCCACAGGTCAGGTATTCACTGAGCATTTTATATCAGAGCTGCCGATAGACCCCTCCATGGAGTGACGTCCTCAGTCCTACCCGCCAAGGTAATAAATAGTCACTCCACGGAGATCTTGTTCTCTTTTGCTTCTCACAACCAGGTAAGTAAGTAACTAACCTCTTTTCCAGTTGTTTGATTGTCTTTTAAAAAGTTCCCTGGCAATATATTGCTGGAAGTCAGCTTGCCAATTCTGTGGAATCAGAACTCGGCAGCTCAAGATGAGAAAAAATCTGCGCAACTTATAAATAAAAATATAACACTTTCTCCTGCCTACATCGCTTAGCGATTGTAGTCTGCTGTAAATAACCTTGCAGCTTACTGCTTGTGTTTTTGCAGCTTTAAAAAAAAAAAAATTAAATTGTAGAGAGAGACGTACTCCTCCAGCGAGACCCAGCTCTGCTGCACCCGCTATTGAGTCAAGGACTCTGGGCTACCTCAGCATGCACACTCGCTGCAAGCGGCCTAGTCTGCCCCTACAGGGTGTTGATTGCTACTGCTTTGCAGTTTAAAAATAAAAAGACAGCAACCATGTGCTTCCTCCATTAGGCCTTGTTTACACAGTCCTATTATTGAGTAGATCCATGCACATTCGAACCACTCACCTGGAAAAGCGATGTGTAGGTCCAAACAAAAAAAAAGTCTCTGTTTTTTATTCTTGCTAAAAGTCTGTGTTTTCTCTCCATGTCTCCACAACATCTGTGCCACCTGGCTCCAAGCTACGCGCTGCACCAGTTGTTTACCGCACACGTTCCAGACCGCATCTGAGGATTGCTCCACTCCTCTGTAAGCTACGCGCTGCACTGGTTGTGCGACTGCACACAGACCAGACTGCAGCTGTCTGTAGGCTACGCTCCACAACGTTGAAAGCTACGCGCTGTTCCTGGTTGTGTGACTGCAAGAAGCCCAGACTAGACACACAGCTCAGTACCCTTGGAGCTTGAAGCCCTCAGTATTTGGTGCTTGGTGCTGCGGCACCTCGGTGACCTACAGCCTTGCTGCCTCTGTGTTTTGGTGCCCTCAGTGCTCAGGAGCTTTCTGCATCGGTGGCCTCGTTACCTTCGGTGCCCTTGTTGCCCCGTTGCCCTATAGCCTCGATACATTGGCTCCGTCGACGCTTCAGAGTGTCACTGCTTTGGTGCCTGCGGTGCTCACATGCTCTGTGCATCGGTGGCTTCGAGCCCCTCAGTGCATCAGTGCCTCGGTGCATTAGCACCTCCCAGTGCTCCAGAGCCGTAGTGCCTCAGTGCTTCAACACCTTTGGTGTTCGAAAGTCCCTGCATAGTACTTTGGTGCCTTCGGGCACTCAGTGCCCAGGGCCCTGGTGCCTTGGTGCCTAGGATCAATGTCGGGCTTTCACCCTTGAACGTCCTGCAGAGCAAACTTCCCCCACAGGACAAGTACATATTGTGTGTCCAGTGCTTGGGCAGGCAGCATGCCTCTGCTGCCTTAGAAGATAGGACGTTCTGCCCCATCTGTGCCAACTCCAGGGAAAGAACCCTGAAAAGCTACTCTTGGTCTTGGGTACGCTTCTGCAGATATCCTGCTTCCAAGGGCATGCCCTGGGTAGACACCTGGCAGTGGCACGCAGACAGCTGTGGCTGTCTCAGGTGAGGGTCCCTGATGCGGACAAGTCCGCCTTATTGGATGGACCAATCTCCCCAGGCCATACCTTCGGGCCAGCGGTAGCGGAGTTGCTGTAACGCTCTCATAGGGAGCGAGAGGCATCTCGGCAGGTGGCTGCAATGCTCCCCTCCCATGCTCGGCAAAAGACACGGGGGAAGCACTGGCGTCCAGCAATTACTACGGAAAACCCGGACAATCTCAATCCCCACTGCTCCAATCTGGTTTTCAAACCTTTGCCAGTTGCTGCATGGCCAGCCCTGGGAGATTCCACTGTGCATGGATCTTCTCAGTCAGGCGAGAGACACTCTCTGGCACCCAGAACCGGGCAGACTCCAAATGTGGGTCTGGCCCCTAAACGGGACCATCTGTCCACCTTAGGGCTCTCAGACACAGTCGTCAGTACATTGCAGAATGCTAGGGCCTCCTCCACAAGAGCACTGTATGCCTATAAATGGAGGTATTTTCAAAAGCGGTGTATGACCAGAGTTCATGATCCCATTTATTGCCCTATAGCAACTATTTTATAGTTTCTGCAAGATCTGCTGGAGGAGGGCAGGTCCCCCTCTACCCTGAAGGTGTACCTAGCAGCTATATTTGCATGCCATGTCCCTATTGACTCAGTTTACCTGAGCAATCATACTCTGGCGACCCATTTTCTAAAGGGTGCTTGGCGGCTACGTCCTCCTAGAAAGGACGTCCTCCCTGAGTGGAGTCTAGACGTGGTATTGGAGGCTCTCACTAAGGCCCCGTTTGAGCCTATACATTCCATAGAGTTAAAATATCTCTCTATGAAGACAGCCTTTTTATTGGCCATCACCTCCGCTAAGCAGGTCAGTGAGCTACAGGCTCTGTCTGTGCACAGTTCCTGTATGCGTGTTTGGGATAATGGAAACAGGCTATCGTTGCGCACGAACCCTGCATTCCTACCTAAGGTGATTACGGTTTTCCACTTGAACCAATCGGTGGAGTTTGAGGCTTTCCATCCTCCTCCTTTTGATTCGGAGGAGGATAAGAGATTGAATTCCCTCTACCCAGGGTGGGCATTGAGAGGTTACGTAGACAGGTCGAGAGCGCTGCATCAGTCTGACCAGCTCTTTGTCTGTCATGGTGAAAGGACCCTGGGTCAAGCCCTCTCGAAGCACTGGATTGTGGACACAGTTTTGACTGCATATACCAATGCCGGCCTACCCCCACCTGGCCGCGCACACTACCAGAGGAGTGGCTCTTTAGAGGTGCCTTATTGACTGATATCTGTACTGCGGCTAGCTGGGCTACGCCACATACATTCAACAGGTTCTACCATCTTAATGTGGTAGATCCCTCTGCGTCTTCGTTAGGCGCATGGGTCCTTGAGGTTGCACGCTCACACCATCAACATTAGTTGGTGGTAGCGAGACGTCCCTCATATGCTGTCCGCTCACACTCCCTTGCGACGACTTTGGTATACTTTTTCCAAAAGTATTGGTTGGTGGTTGTCTTCTCTTTCCGGGAACCAGGGAAGAGTATAACTAAGGAATGGTACATAGTGACTAAAAAATCTTGATGCATCTTTATTTAACAAGCCATTTTTTCCCTTCTGAATATCTTAAAAATGGTACTGTACTATGTTGCATTGAATATCTAAAATGTGAACTTACCAGTAAAAAGTAAGGAGAAGTAAGGAGAAAAGTAATTACTATCTAATTGCATCATTTATTCTCCACTTTAAATTGTATTCAAACAGAGAGATTTTAAAATAATCTGTTTATCCTCTGGATTAGCATTCGCATTCACCGGAATTAGCATACCGTGAAGATCTGGCTCTACTAATTGTATCCAAATCCAAATTGTTAATTTAATTACAAGAGACACATTTGTGGCTCAGCAGGATTTGCTATGCCAAAACCCCTACAGTTTCTGGAGTAGTAGGGTTAGTGCATTACTAAGCCGGAAATAAAATCTTCCCATACTGGAAGCAAAAGTATTTCAGAAAACATACATACAACACCCTCAGCCCTTTTTAGGTAATATCAGTTAAATTGTAAAATTCCTTATTAATATGTTATTTTCAATATTGATTTTATACTTAACCTTGCTGAATGGTATTGTGGTATGGGATTTGCCCCCTTCCCCCACATACTGCAGATCTTTCACTCTGTTACACATTTGCTGGCCATCTCTTAGCTCCCAGCCAAGGTTGTCAGAACCTGACATGTCCTGTCAGGTTTACAGGGCCTATAGTAAGTATTCACTCCCCCTTGGATGCTTTTCACAGTTTGTTGTGTTACAGCCTGAAATCTTGATGCATTTAAATGTTTTTTTTTTCCTTTGATTTACACAACCTACTCAACACTTGCAATGTGTGAAAAAATGCATCTATTAAATATAATAGATGCATAAATATTGGTCACCAAAACACGGTTATTTTACAGTATTAACATGATGACACTAGGGCTTGTTGAGAGGTATCGTCCAGTCCTGTTAGCACAAAAGATAACGGCAAACACATCAGCAACCTTTGACATCAAACGTTTATATTTCAAAGCATGTTGCCAGACAAATACTCAACTCTGGTCTGGTACAATGAATCTTTTTTTACTTCATTTTCAAATTGAAGGCCACGACTATATCTGGAGATACTTGAACCTTGTAGTGTGTGGTCCCAGTTCTGAGGGGAGATGGTGGCAGGTAACGGCCTTGTAAAGATTTTTTGAACTTTAAAACAATTCCACTGACCTGTAATAATTAAGTAAAACAGGTAAATATAGTAAATAAGAGCCATGGTCTTATAACCACTTTAGATTTAGAGTTTTAAGATCACATCTTCATATGGAGGCTCAGATCCACCTAGAGTTAGCGAACGTTGTAGACGGCTGGTGACGCTGAAAGCTAAGTGCTTTTGAATTAATCTATGAGAGGTAATCCTGACCCTTAATGCTAACAAACCTGTTTTTAGCTCCAACAGGAAACCAAGGACACCCCCACCCACTTGTTATAATACAACATCTTCCAGAGAGAGGAATACAATTTACCTTGCCCTGCTTATCTCTTCTTCTTCTGGTGAATGCAAAACCATATTTAAAATAATACAAGTTTGTTGAGAAGATTGTTGTTCATCACATGCAATAACAGTAATTATACACCCTAAGCACTAATCATTACCCATCTTAATGTTGCATTGTTAAGCCTGTATTCAAACAACCTCTACCAGGAGTTGCAATCTGCTAGCTTTATTTTTCTGATCCACCAAAAACAATGTTTTGTAAAAGCTAAATGAATCACATCAAAATATATACTGTCGTGAGAAAATGTAGGATAATATACTAAAACAATGTATGTGAGTGAATGGTATTCAACTGTATGAACATCATGAACAACAGACGCTATGAAGTATACAAAATGTTTAAAAGCAGCAATACCTTTACACCAGTGTATGTGGACAGAATAGTAAGGAACAAAGGTATAAACCTCATATATTTTTAAATCTGAGACGTTTTGTAACATTAACATAGAATGTCTTACTTTAAGAGCTTAGTTTTGAAATAAATCCAATGTTTTCTGAAAGGAATGCAATTATATATATATATATATATATATATATATATATATATATATATATATATTGTGATATGATGAGGGGATTGGTGCAAAATGGGAGATACATTAGGGCAGTCTTGATGGCAAATTCTGGCTTCAGTCATACCGGAAGCAAGATGGCTGCCAAACAGGAAGTGACTAGTTTTAATGCCACATCATCAAAAGGGGCGTTCCCAGGGGGATAAAAAGGGAGGCCCAGGCAAGTACCAGGGGGAAAAGAGTTGGGAGAGTGGTATGCTACAGGAAGTGAGTACTGAGAATTGTTGGATTACTTGTTATTGACCTTGGATTGTTTGACTGCCTGCTGTGTGCTTAATACCTGGACTGTTTTGAAAACCCTGGATTGTGTATGAACCTTTGCCTGTTTTACCGACTACCCTATGCTGGATGGACATGTAAATAAAGCACTAACAGGTACCGCCCTGTTTGGAACTAACTTTACAGTATTTTGTCTCTGTTTACACACTGTTCCGCTACAAAGTACTGTATGCATATTCTACACAGCCTATGAAGTTGCTACATAAAAACTAGTCACTTCCTGTTTGGCAGCCATCTTGCTTCCGGTATGACTGAAGCCAGAATTTGCCATCAAGACTGCCCTAATGTATCTCCCATTTTGCACCAATCCCCTCATCATATCACAATATATATATATATATATATTTCAGAAAACACATTGGACACACTTTTAAAATAGGGTCTAGATGTTTTATTTAAAATGTTTTTACATTTTGTTTTATGAGTTAATCTATGATCGTATGTCCTGTTCATATCTTATGAAATAGCCACTGGCTCACATGGTGCTGTTCGTGTTTCATTTATTTGGAATAATAGGGGTTCTATTCAGTTGTATGACAGAGGTAATGCAAAGTAATGCAGACCATGCTATACAAATGGTCTGTGAATGTGTTAGTGTTTTCTTTAGACACAAGACAGCAGCGACCAATGACATCCTGCAGCTGCATGAGTGCTACGATTCTCCATATGGCCTAGAGATACAAAGGCATTTTCACAGCTAAAAGTATCCCATTCACTTAGCAGCTGCCACCATTGAGGCTTGTTCAAAGATGCAAACAGAATCATCTATTGAATTAAACTGACTCTGGCTGAATGGACATCACCTTGACAATGAAGCTTCAATTAATGATTCTTGGAACCCTGCCAGAGAATGCTAGCAGGCACATAGTAGCTGTCAACTCTACACGTCATAGGCTTTGCAAGTCAAGTTGGTATACACAGCTATCCCTCTGAGATACCTCTGAAGTAAAGCTTCAACTTGAGAATTTATAGATTAAACAAAGTGTAAACATTTCACATGGCATTCCAAAGTCCATTGCCTCCATTGAGACCTTGTCACTGTGGGGTGGCTTGTGCACCTCCATGACCATAAGAGTTATGTTGGCCTGGGTTATTAAATACTCCTGGTAGGACAGGTTGAAGGATAGAGGTCATACAAAAGTCAGTCTCCTGGTCCTTCAGGTTGGGAGTTGAGCATGACGCTAACAACCTCGTTCAAGCTTAATATGAGACCATCATCTCAACCTTCGGCTACAAACAGAAGGAACACAGGGAATGGCTGAGTTTAGTGACGTGGAATGTCATTGCAGAGAGAAAGAAGTTGAAAGGTAAGATTATGGAAACAAAGTCACAGCGCCTGAAGGAAACATACCAAGCACAGTACAATGAGGCAAACCGGCGAGTTAAGAGATCAGCAAGAGCAGGAAAAGAGGAAATACATAGATGACCTAACCACAGACGCAGAAGAAGCAGCTAAACAAAAAGAGAAAGGTACTGCCTTTAAAGTCACACGTCGAATCTGTGGAAGCCAATACACCACCTTCGCTCCAAGCAAAGTATTGACATCAGAGAGGGAACAAGAAAGAAGATGGGCTGAGCATTTCAAGGAAATCTTCAACAAGGAGGATCCACAGGAACCTGTAGAAGTGCAAGAGACCTTTAAGAACATTAACCAACTAGGGAAGAGATTCCAGCAACTATCAAAGGATTACAAAATAGGAAAGCACCCGGCCCTGCCCAACTCTGCTGAGCTCTTCAAGGTAGACTCAGACCTGGCAGCAAACATCCTCCTACTACTATTCACCAAAATGAAATGAAGAGGAGATATCACCTGACTGGAGCAAGGGTGCCATAATCAAGATCTCCAAGAATGGCAACTGGCGTGGCATCACCCTCTTTTCTTTTTTCTTTTTTTTTATTTAGTCGTTGCCAATTAGTTTTTATTATTTTCTCCCCAATTTGAAATGCCCAATTATTTTTAGGCTCAGCTCACCGCTACCACCCCTGCGATGACTCGGGAGGGCGAAGACGAACACACGCTGTCCTTCAAAGTTTGTGTCGTCAGCCGACCATTTTTTTTCATACTGCAGACTCACCATGCAGCCACCCAAGAGCTACAGCGTCGGAGGACAACGCAGCTCTCGGGCAGTTTACAGACAAGCCCGTAGCGGCCAGCGTGGTGAGCCGAGGACACCCTGGCCGACCTAACCCTCCCTCCCCCCGGACGATGCTCGGCCAATTGAGCGCCACCCCCTGGGAGCTCCCATCCACGGTCGGCTGTGGAATAGCCTGGACTCAAACCGGCGACGTCCAGGCTATAGAGCGCATCCTGCACTCTAGCGAGTGCTTTTACTGGATGCGCCACTCGGGAGCCCATCACCCTCTTTTCTGTTCCTATCAAGATCTTAGGTAGGATCATTGTCAGTCGGTTGTCATCTCCAATTGATAGGAGAAAAGAGCAGGCAGGGGAATAGGATGCACTGACCACAACATTATCAAGCACTGACTGAATAGCAGACTGCTGGTACATTAATTGTATAGATTTTGAGAAAGCTTTTGATAGCATATATAGAGACAGCTTGTGGGAAATCATGAGAGTGTACTGCGTCTGCATTGTTATTTAAGATCATTGTTAGGTTATTGATAGTGAGGGTTTGTTTTTTCAGTGTTCTAGCTACTGCAGAGTGATATCTCAGAAGACTCTACTTCTGAGCTGTTTTCTGTTGAAAAGAAAATAATAACGTGATTGTGTGTAACCCTCCAAAGTAGCTAATACATGGTCTTATCTTTGAAAATCCACAGCAATGCTCAGAACAATACAAAATAAAGGTAGTCTGCTATTGTGAAAACCTTCTAGCTTTTAAGCCACATGCACTTTCATTGAAGTCCCTGACTAGAAAAGGTTGCATCTGTATACACTCAATACAAAACAGATCCAGTGTAAAAAAACTATTTAAGAACAAGCAATAAATTGTTTTAAAACCATGGCAAGGAATAACAGACAGCATCTAATTGGAGGTAATTTTGCCTATTTCTTGATTATTTTCACAATGTTTATACAATAATATTTCCATTGGGTATAATTATTTTCTGACAGGTGTAGTTTATGCTGGAGAAATCGGTTTGTATGAAAAGTGCTCCGCGGGAGCCACTTATGTACCAATTCACACAGCAGCTTTTCATGTGACTTTGAAGAACTCAATAACAGCAGACATGGCCTGCCCCTTTCTTCTTGATCTCACAATCAAAAGGAACCAACTGTTGTATCAGTATGTCTATTGTTTCAGCGCAAGGTTATGCTCAGGGCTTTCAGAGTGTGCCTTGACAGAAGCCAGAGATTGAGATAGAAGCATACTCTACTGGGCTGTACAGCACACTTTGTTAAGGTTGACCAGATAACTACTGAACATTTCTACTGCAGTACAAACTGTGCTGTCCCCAGTGCTTTTATAAACCTGAAAATGTTATAAATTATGTATTTAAATGTTTTTGTTTGCTTATTTATTATTAAACAAACCATTAGACCTCGAAACAAAACACAACAATAATTAATTCTGTTGCTTATTTAAATAATTTATTTCAATTTTGTTAAACCAGGATGATTACTCTCATTTTTAGGGATGTTCAAAATAGACATTCACAAATACCAGTATGCCTGCAGTGTAAATGTGTCCCATACAGTTTTAAAAACATATATTTCACTTATTTAAGAATGTTGCTGTCTTGCAAGCCCATGTTGGAAATATCAGTGCAGTATGATTTGATCAGTGCAAACTCCAACTGTGATATCTACAGCAGGGCTCGACACTAATGGTTGCCTGGGGCAACCAAAATTCAGCCTTGGGCAACTTGAAAATGGAGCCAGAGAGAATTAGTTGCCGGAGCCGGGCAACCACAATTTTGTTAATTATCAGATCAGAACCTGTCTAAATATAAAAACAGCACTTAAACTGACTTCTAGTGCTCCTCTCTCGCTATTTTGCAGATTAGATTTTCCAACCTGCTCCACCTAATAGAACTTTAACTGGTGATCCCTCTCTCCACAGCGGCATGCGAGAGAGGATTCAGGTGTATGAAGCGAGTGAAAAGTGACTGGAGGTCTTCACTTTTAGTCAACATGCTTTCAAAATTAATGTTCATATTCATGAATGGACCAAGCCAGAATAAATCTAACGCTGCAGGTGCAGGTAACAGATGGTGGAGAGCAGGGGAAAGGGCTCATCGGCCAGGCTATATGAAAGTCTGAACTGAAGCAACGTATATCTGTGACTGAAAGTGATGCTGTATGTCATAATGAAATGTTCAATGTTTGTTGGCCTGGATAAGGGTGTCTGTTTGGTAAATAAATAATACATTATAAGAAAATAGCAATGTTTATGTATTTATTTTTTCGGGCAACCTAAATATCACTCCGGGCAACCAGGGTTTTTTTCGGAAAAAAAAAAAGTTAGTGTAGAGCCCTACAGGAAGAATATCAGATCCTACCAGTTGATTTGGCAGTTTGAGTTTGCATTGCTATGAACTTAAAAAAAACTGCTACAAGAAATAACCAGAGCATTCCTATTTGGTTCACATAATGATATCATGTAAAGCAGCTTTAACAGTGTTTAATTTAAACAAAAATGACTGTAAAGAGTAATGCCTGGTTAGAAAGCTAAATTATTGAATAATGTAAACATACAGAAATATATATTTTATTGTAAAATTGACACTACAGCTTTAATACCCCAGAGTATCCATAGCTTTAAAAACACTCCCTTGTTCTGTCCAACCTTAAAGTCATTCCATATTCCACAGCAGTGGATTTGGATTAGGCCCCATCTGCCCTTCTTTTCAATTGTGTCGGTCATTTGTATTCAGACAGGGAGGATTTTTTAGCTGTGGCTCTCTATACAATTATTGAAAAACATCAGTGACCTTTTTTAACAGGTCTCTCTGTGCCGCTCGCCATGGGACTACTGGAATTCACATGCAGATAGCGTGCATAGGAGTGTCTGGAAGAGGGAAAATGGCTGTTGACACAACAGCCCCACATGTCTGCATAATCACAGCAATAGAAAAGGGGAGAATTACTGCACTATCTCCCCTTTTCTATTGGTCTGGCATTATTCATACCCATCACCTGTCACAGCTCTATTTAGTCAGGGGCGATCAATGATTCTGGTCAGCAACACCAAAGCCTCATGAATAAGCAGCAGCACGGGAAGTTGTAATTCAATAAGCAATTTCAATTAGCTCTTGTTTGCTGCTTTACAACTGGATTACAGTTAGACACACTGCCTGTAAATTAGGCGTTTGTTAACCAAGATTTGTTTTTTGGGCAGATTTGCTGGGTCTATATAAAATAGAAGAAACGCTGTATACTCAATTAAGAAACAACTAATGCTGCCTGACTTTTTAGGAAATACTGTTATATAAAACATACAAATTGGTATAAGATTTGTAAAAAAAAAATAAACACACATCTAAGTGTAAAAAGGGAGTCTTTAAATATTGGGAATCCCTTTGAAAAAGTAACAAATCATTGATATTTCTTAGCAGATATACCATGAATGCTATAGCATAAAATGTCATTGATTTTTTATATATATATATATATATATATATATATATATATATATATATATATATATATATATATATATATATATACTGTGTTGTCAGAACTGTAACATCCAGTCTCTATTGTGCCATTCACAGTGTTGGTACTATAAGTTTTTTCAAATATTGTCAGTAGTTAGCTTTGACCATAATTGGGTAATATATGAAGTAAGGTTAGGTTATCTAAAGAAAATGAAATTATGAGTTAGCTAGTTTTTCTAGGACACCTCTCAGATGTAATTAACTGTGTTCCATTGATAACATAGCCATTGCTTAATCAGCTTTGAGTAAGTTCTTTTTTTCTCAGGAAATCTGAGGTGTGGTTAAAAAAATATCTAACCGCCCCTTCCTCTGCAGACACACCATGTAGTCCCACCCATCCTAGTTCAGCGAAAAGGGAACAGAGAACTTTATCACTGGTTTCCATTTTGTCCTGCCACACCCCATGTTATCTATAGACATTTTGGGGGTATATGAAAACCTTTTCATAATGTTCAAGTTGAAAGATACTCATTAACACATGCACACAGAAAGATTGTTTTATCATTAAATGAGAAATAACATCTTTACTTTCTGTATATATTATTTTTCTACAAGAACACAGAACACAAGGGGCTTCCAAACCCATAATTATCTGGGTATTCAGGTGTTCAGACTGATGCATTTGTGGCATGACTTATTATTTAATTATCATCTTTTAATTCAGTTCTGGCAACAGGTTATTTTCCACAAATATACCTAATCCTTCAATCTCCTGTTTCCTTTATTGCCTTTGACAATGTCAGCCACCCACAGACATTAGTATATATCTCAAATTGCTGTCTGTCTTTACATACAGAGTGGTGTGGGGGTTGATATGTTATATTTGATTAGTAACTTAAACTAGTGATTATACTCTTTACAATATATTTAAGGGGACCACACAAAAATAAATCTATTTAACCTTGGTCTATATAACAAAAAATGTTTTCATCATCAGAATGATTTTTTGACAGCTGGATAAACAAATACTACAATGGCTTAATTAAATCTTTCAAAAGGTTTGACTGATCTTGCCTGAGCTAGATACAATTGCTGCTTCCAGGGCCTGTAAATCTTGTCAGCCTCAGTTCCTATTTGCTTGCATTACATCATCAGCAATCCTGAATTGTAAATGTATGTAACGGACAAGAAAGTATACTGGTCTTTTAGTGCTGGGAAGCACAGATAAAAGTCTAGTTTATTTGTAAAGGGTGGGGATTGTACAATTTGTACCTTGGGAATGGTGAAGGTACACTTGTTTCAAGATGACTGTTTTGAGTCAGCAGTTAATGGTGGGAAAGGAAACTAGTTCTTGGATTTCCAACCCTCTCCCACAACATAATCCCTAGCTAATTACATCATCAGTTCAAAGGAAACGGACGCGCCACTTCACATACAAAATTGTTTGATTATAAAAGGGGAAAAAAATGATTTGTGGAAAGCGGACAGGCAAGCTCGTTATTTCAGGATTGTCCCTTTGACCTCTTTGTTTCCCAACATGTGCACTTTGCAGTGAAGGCTTACCAATTATCGTCAGACTGTTTGCAGGCTTTTCTGCAAGTTTATTTGTGTTATATTTATTTGGCAGAATGCAAAAGCTGATTTCCCAATGAGTTGCAGTTAGAGAACATTTTGTGATTGTCACATAGTGTTGGATAGATATAGCTTAGCTAATCATTATATCATTATATGGAAATTCAAAAATAGATGATGGGATATTGAATGCTTGTTATTTTCTAACTTCTACTGCTGATCACATACTTGCAAACTGCAATAATTACTGCAAATGTTAGGCTATAGAATCTATAGATTTCATAATATTCTGCCTTGTCAATACTGTACCACAGAATGTAGAAATAAAACATTAGGATATTGAGCAGTACGTGTGATTTTCTCTTTGCTGGCTACATGTAGTTCATAGTGCACCGTAGACATAAGCCTATTGGTAAAACACACACAATTGTTTTATTTTAATGATAATTAGCAGTTGTATCATATAGTACTAGGAGATTACAACCATATGATGTGTCCTCAAAGAGAATAGGGACCAGTATATATATTTTTTCAATTATAGACTTCCTTCCAATTGGGATCCAATACTGGTCCAAAACTTTCCGAAAGGTTGAGAAGATACTAAAAAAAAAAAGATAAATACCAAGAATTAAACGCATAAAAAATATCTCAAAGATACAATATATTACAAAAATTAACAAGATGTGTATTTAAAGAAAAGTTAAACAAACAACAAAACTATAAGAAACGAGTATCTAGAAACATTAATATGACATCTGTTCCTGACACAATAGAAAGGGTTGTACCAATGCAAAACACTGCACACAACACACACCACCATCACTCTCAACAAAATATGAGGGATGCCAATAGGGGAAACATTTGTAGTAGGTTTGGGGGTATTTCAAATAAGTGAAATAGGAAGCCTTTAACAGTCTCCAGAAGTGGCTAAAATATTTGTCAATGAAAAATATCTTTCCTGCTTTATGCCTCGAGGAAAAACGATCCTGTAACCCTAGTATCATGGGGTAGGCTAAACCTCTCGTTCCTGACAAAAGAAACTAAAATAAAACACCTCCTTTAGCATGTGTCTGACTTGGAACGATCAGTGGGCAACTATCTTCAAAGAATTTAGTTTAAAGATCACGAAACAATGAAGAATCGTTTTAAAGTTCAAAGAAGTCTTGTTCCTGAATACCTCCATTGGCATTTGTATTGTGAAAATAATGTGCAACACTCTGAGACCCATTAGACAGCTACGGAGATGGGGGTGATTATAAAGGGAACATTTAATCAGTAGCCCTGCCTTAATGGGGGTTATATTAGACAATTGTGTCTCTACTTTCAGGTTTTCAAAGAGATTCATACACAAGCTTTTAGTATGCTAAAGGTTTCCAAGTAGATTTGTTCAAAAGTAAATTGTTTGTATTGAGGCTGATGTTCACATCTAAAACTAGTATCAGGTTAAGGAGATAAAGAATAAAAAGAGATACTGTAAGGTCCACTTTCTCAACATATACTGTAACTGTTCAACTTGGCACTAAATCCACCTGAATGGAACAATCAGTTTATAAGAATTTTAGAGATCAATTATTCTATTCTATATCACTGACAACATATTGCAAACACAAACAGCCCATTGTTTTCTTTGTCTACATCGAATTACAATGTATAATATCTTGTTGTGTATGTATGTAAACACACTTCAGGGGTCATCCTCTCTAGTTGTAGCTGTATCTTCAGAGAATGAATTTACTTTAATTCAGAACCTCAAACAACTAATAATACATTCTGAGGTAAAACATTCCTAAGTATGCTTATATTTAGATAGTAGCTTTGGAGGCGCTTCTTAACTCTTCAGGAGTGCATTTTCTAAACCTTATACAGTGCATATTGATGGAACAAGGTTACTGCACTGTCGTTGTATGCTTTGAGCTGATTAGCCTCCCATTGGAAATCAGGCCAAATCAGGATTGTGATAAAAGGCAGCAAGTGATGTACTTCATTTACATACAAGTCATTACAGTAAAAGGTTATTTTACTGTTTTACCAATACAGCATTGTTATTGTTCATACGTGCCACATTTCAAAAACCTGCTTAACTACATACAGATAAGGTGCTACAGTAGTTTCAAGTTACTTATCCATACAGGAATCTGGGATGGACCAGACTTTCAGGGACCATGGTAGTCAAATTCTGGAAGGACTGGAAATGTTTTTTTGGCAGCTTTTACAGAAGTTAATGGAATTAAGAAACACTATGATTGATACCTAAACTAACCAATGGAAACGTGTACAACAACACACTGAAGGGTCAATTTAATAAAAAATAATATATAAAAACAAATTTGTATGGCACTATTCAATTAAACTTCCAGGAAAACAGCAAAATAATAAAATAAAATAAATTCTAGCGCCCATTATTTAAAAACAGATAGAATAACATGCAGTAACTGGAAATGAGTGCAGGCGCTATCTCTCTCTCTCTCTCTCTTTACATATATATTATTCAATATACAGTACAACTGTTTTTATACTCTCAAAAGAAGATTTGCTGAATAAGTTAATTATTAGTTAGATTTTTTTAATAATTTCATTTCAAATCTGTATTAATGTTATACATGAACTAAACAACTTGCAATACTAATAACATATGTAGTAATATAAAACACTGATTAAAACAAAAATATATTAAAAGGCATTGACAGTGTTTTGGATGTGGATTTATTTACATTACTTGACCTAGTTTCCATTTTTTTTTTTTTTTTACATTTTTATTCTATACAATACTAAGCCATCCGGGGTCTTTTCAATGCCCTGCCCATCACAGTATCATCTCTTTGCAGCTACATCCTGTCTATGAGGCTTCATTACCAGATTCTAGGGAACTACAATCTGGTATCTTTCTCAAAAATATGTTTAAACAGATAATAGAAGGTAAACAAAATTAATTATTTTGTATGTCAAATGTTTACTAATTTACTGTATATTTGTATATATTTTTTCATATTAACTTTTTATAATAATAATAATAATAATAATAATAATAATAATAATAATAATAATAATAATAATAATAATAACATGGCTTTATATAGAGATAGGTAAACTGGTCAGGTATGGTAATTTAGGTCAATATTACTATACTTGAATGAGGGTCAGTTTATTACCACGACAGCCAAGCTGAATTAACCACCTATCCTCCTTACTGTTTACCTAGAGCATGTACACAAGAGTACTGTGCTGAGTGCTTGTTATGGGATTATGAGGACCCTCTGTATGTGCCTGTACTGGTTTAGATCTTAAAATAATCTATTGATATTAGTTTAATTGTGTGATAAAATATCTGCTATGAACAGAGTTGAACACGTTACTGAAAAAGTAACTTATTACTCGTTATCAGTTTCTTCAGAAAAGTTATATAATGTCCTTACTTATTACTTAATAAAAAACTAGCGCATTATATTACTCATTGTATTTCTTTCTTTTGTCTTGCTCTGCGAAACAGTTGTTGCGACTGTTGTTTACTTTTGAACTCTGGTAATTCATTTATTAACTGTCAAACAGGTTTTTAAAATGTCTGTAGTAAATACATTTCATTTTTTGGATTATATAAACATAATGCACTGTATATTTCCTGACTCAATACATTTGCAGTATGAAAAGAAAATCATACAAACGTTAGAATTCAATAAAACCATGACTAGCAAATCAACAATAACAAAATAAAAAACAAACAAAAAAAGGTCTATAGAAAAACAAACTGTATGGTGATAAAGCAGTAAACGTAAAAATGATGGGGTGCTGCAATAAACATGACCACCACTGTAAGCAAACAAATAAATAAATACATAAATAAAGCGGTAGGTAGTCAAGATATTGTCCGATTACACTTAAAATTATGCAGAGATAGACCTGTATGCCATTTTTGAAGTGTATTATCAAAACTGACATGTAAGGATATTAAGTTTTTTGTTCCTAGTGCCTAGACTTATTGAATGACACAGCTCAGAGAGACTGATTTATTATTACCAGAGACATTCCGGAAGAGAGACTGCGTCACCGACATTAGAGCAGTCTGGCGCGTCGGGTTCAAAAAAATGAAAGACCACTAATGTAGGTGTACAGAGAAAAGGTTACGAGACTAACGCGTTTGTTTTTTGCTAAAAGTAGCTGTAATATTATTACTCTCATTAAAAATCCAACACGTTGTATAACGTTGTTATTGATAAAAGTAATATTATTACAGTAACGGGTTACGTAAGTAGCGAGTTACACCAGTTCTGGCTATGAATGTAACAGCAACTGATCAGAGAAGAACGGACCCCTGTACATTAAAGTGTTTACATATCTGACAAGTTCTCCCACTTGGAAAGGCATATCTCTTCAGAGATACAGGGAGCCGTTCACACCACCCATTTTTAAAGCTTACAATATAATTTAAATAAAAAAACAAAAAACAATAAAAAAAAATAAAAAAAAGTGACAAACTTTAACCACCTAAAATAAAAAAAGATTCCAGCTAACTTTTTAACACCATGCTTCAATCAGTTCCATTTCTGGTCTCTGGGGGACAAAAAAAAAAAAAGAAAGAAAAAGAAAACTTGCATACTAATTATTTGGCACTATTCAAAGGAACAGTTTACAATACCATACAGTACAAGTATCACTCAATTCAAAGCAAACCACGAGTTTCTGAACCTCCTTCTACACAATGTCTATTGGGCAATCCATCGTAACCTGTAAAAATGCTGTCAGACTGTAAATCCACTCTTGTCCAAACTCTGCTGGGTTCAGTTGAATACACATTCAGTTGAATAAAAACAAACAATCTAAAGGGTTTCGATGTCTGTCACTAAGACCTGACACCAGTATCTGATGTGCACAATGACTACTTTTCAAGTCAGTTAACACCTACAGTACATAAAGCAAGCTGCCCACTGCCAACACTTCCAACCCCATGTGGCAATGAAGACTAACAACCTTTCACAGTGTACCTGTTTTCATGTTTTACAGTACATAACACTTGCTACTAAAAATTGCTAAAATGAGTAGTAATACTGTATAGTAAAAATAAACCTTTACTTAACTAAATTTCTTAGACATTTAAAGGATTGCCATACAGCAATAGTACTTGTGAAACACAGTACTATGAGAGAATTGAGTAAAACAGTGACTTTATAACATTATACAGTTTTATCAATCGCGATTACATGTGTGTTGCAGGTGACAAAGGATGTGAAGAACTCAGTTCAGTGTGCCAACATTATACATATATGTATATACTAGTGTTGGGACAAACACAGGATTTCCATGTTCGGATATTCGCTCATAAATTTAAATATTCGTTTGGATATTCGTTTGTTTTCAAAAAGTAATAAAAGCCATTATATTGCTCAGAACGCAGGCAGAGACTGCATAGCAGAAGAGACAGGTGGGCATGGCACCTGTGTGTGTGCCTTTAGTTTACAACAAGACGTTACACATTAAAGTAAAAAAATATCTAAGGAATAAAGAATACGTTGTGTAGGCCTTACTTTACCCCAGAGAATTAACTACAAAACAAAGGATGTCAAATAGCAGCTCAAGTTAAATGTTGTTTTGTTTATTTCTGAAATAAATAGTACATAAAGTTGACCCACCTTTAAATTTTTTCCTTTTTTTTCATTCCTTGCCACTGTTTACGTGAGACATTTCAGAATGATGTCTTTGCTTTTTTTTCTGTCCCATGCTTCTGACTCGCTCTAAAGCAGCACAATGCTTTTTTGACCCAGATGGCTTTCCATAGAGATCATTATTATTATTATTATTTGTTTATTTAGCAGACGCTTTTATCCAAGGCAACTTAGAGTCTAGGGTGTGTGAACTATGTATCAGCTGCAGAGTCACTTACAACTACGTCTCACCCGAAAGACGGAGCACAAGGAGGTTAAGTGACTTGCTCAGGGTCACACAATGAGTCAGTGGTTGAGGTAGGATTTGAACCGGGGACCTCCTGGTTACAAGCCCTGTTCTTTAACCACTGGACCACACAGCCTCCTATGCACGTGTGCACATAATCTGGTTTGTTTACTTTTTGCTGTTTAAAACTTACATAGAGGCTCAAGCTGCTGTGTTGTATATATATATATACATACAGTGCCTTGCATAAGTATTCACCCCCCTTGGACTTTTCCACATTCCACAACCTGTTTCAGTCCGCAAGAGACCTGGGACTGGGGCGGAGGTTCACCTTCCACCAGGACAATGACCCTAAACACACAGCCAAAGCTACACTGGAGTGGTTTAAAAACAAGAACCTGAATGTCTTAGAATGGCCCAGTCAATGCCCAGACCTCAATCCGATCAGAAAGGTCCAAAGGTCCAAAAATTGCAGGATCCAGATATGCAAAGCTGGTAGAGACTTACCCAAAAAGACTCACAGCTGTAATTGCTGCCAAAGGTGCTTCTACCAAGTATTGACTCAGGGAGGTGAATACTTATGCAACCAACATATTTAATTACGATTGTAAGTCGCCCTGGATAAGGGCGTCTGCTAAGAAATAAATAATAATAATAATAATAATTAACTTTTGTGTCACAATAAAAAATATTTTGCACCTTCAAAGTGTTAAGTATGTTGTGTAAATCAAATGGTAAAAATCCCAATTAAATCCATTTTAATTCCAGGTTGTAAAACTACAAAATGTGGAAAAGTCCAAGGGGGGTGAATACTTATGCAAGGCACTATATATATATTTGTCCCATCTCTAATATATATTTACAATTTCTGAAACTATCAATTTTCAGAAAAAAAATAAATTATATATATATATATATATATGCTAGTTCCTGTATACATTGTTACATTTTTGATAACATTACAGGAAATATAAAAAGTGCATGTGTGTGAACAATAGATTGGAAAAGTGTAATAAATGGAGGTCAGCCTCTGAAATACATATTATGTAGTAAGGCACACAACGGTATTTACTTGCTAAGTATAAACTGTTATACAGCACATGTACATTTTCCCAAGTAATGCAACACTGAAGAACAACTCAACTCACAGCTGAAATAATCAAACAAAAACAGACATATCTTTCAGTTCATTTGTGTAGCTGTTTATTAAGATCTAATATTTTTTCAAATTGATATAAATATAAACATTACCCATTCAGTGACTTCAATGCCACTAGTGCTGGCGGTAACAACATGTAACTAGCTAATACAAGCTCCTTTAGAAGCTACTTCACGCTCTTCAAATATAGATAATCAGACTCCATACAAATGATATTGCTAGTTGCAGAAAACAGACCACTAAAGTGCATTTTAAATATCTTTGTAGAATGTGTAAGCATATTTACAACACAGCTGTTTTGAATTGGTACAGATGTACAAATACACAATCTTGAGAATGAGCAGTAAAATACCCGTCCTAATCCATTTCTCAAGGAAGCAAGTGGAAATACAGAGGATCAAAGCATAAACGGAGAAGGACTGAGCAAGTAAAGCATGTTAGACACAATAAGACTTCATTAGACACAATTTTCATGGCTCAGTATCGGGCAGTCCAATATGAATGGATTTTTGTAAGTAAAAACCAAGTAGTTACACCTTTGTTTAGCTTTTTCTAAAATAAACACATAAAAACTAACCTTTTTTATTTCCCTGTCTTTACATTGACATACACCCCCCAGGTTAAGACTTACAACCAGTTAGAAAAGGATACAGCATGGAACCATTTTAGCTTTTTACACAAACAGTGGCCAAAGGTCAAGTTTACTACAACTTTGTACTGCAAAAGACCAGGATGTTCCATGTTCTTATTACACTGTACCCAGTAATCAGGAGAATGTATGCTTTCTATTTGTAGCTAGGAATATTGACCTTTTTTTTTTAAATAAAATAGCAACATCAAAAAAATGTCTCCTGTCTCCCACATGTACCTTTGACCTGAATCCAGAAAAATACAATTATTCTGATTCAAGGCCTTGGATTATGGATTGATACAATTCCAAAAACATCTCACAACAGACAAATGAATGTGTCAATATACTACATCTTCAAATGATCACTGGGTTGCAGCAAGGCCTTTTAATAATCAATATAGAGGGCTTTTGGTAGATACCAGCATTGTGCTCACTGACAAATATGTCAAAATAGTATTCATTTGAAAGCCAATAAACACTTAAAGTGTTAAGCTTCTTGTCCTCAGAAAATGGGACCGCTATAACTTCGCCTTTTACTTTGTCACTTTGGCCTTATCTGTGAATAACATTCTTTCTTCCTAACGAAACACTGAACAGGTACATTTGTTTAATGCTTTCAGTTATAACTTTCACATTTTCTAAAATAGAAGAAACAGTTTCTGGATTGCTTTCATGCACCTTACACCTTGCACAGCACTACTGATAAAACTCAGCTTTAGCTGTAACCATTTATTGTGGGCATGACTTCAGTCAACTGACTAAAACAGTGACTCTGGATCCACTTATGGCAAACAAAAACAACATCAGCATGATACAGCTTCACTTGCAAACTGCAGTTTATTTCCTGGGAATCATCTTTTCTTTTTCTGCTGCCTTAACATCTTTCTCCGTTTTACAATCATTTCATAAAGTTTCTCCAGTCCTTCTCTGAGTCCATCCCCTATGATTGCACATGTGGCTTGCAGGTGCCAAGGGGTGGAGGAACTTAGTTCATGTAGTGCTAACAGTTTTTCAATCTCTAAAAGAGTTAATGAATTCCTTAGGTCCTGTTTGTTTGCGATTACTAGAACGGGTACGCCTTGGTTTTCAGATATCTTTGTTATTTTATGCAATTCTGTTTTGGCCTCTTCCATCCTTTCTGCATCTACAGAGTCTACTACAAAAATGATGCCATCAGTGCACCTTGTGTATGATTTCCACAGAGGTCTTAACTTCTCCTGGCCGCCCACATCCCAGAAGTGGAAAGTCACTGTTCTGGAACTTCCTAGTGTTACTTTGATTTTTTCGGTGTTAAATCCTTTTGTCGGGACAGTGTTAACAAATTCATTGAACTGTAGTCGATACAACACTGTGGTTTTCCCTGCACAGTCCAAGCCCAGAATAGCAATATGGAAAGCCTGAAAAGACGGAAAACTTGACAAAATGGGCCTCTGTTCTGATAATCCGTTCCCCATCTTGGAAATTCAGTTTAAATATGAGCGGTGTAAAACAGAAAAGCAACTTCAAACTCTTTTCTGTGTGTTCAATAATTCATTAATCCAGGAATCTTCAGTGGGTAAAAGCGTCAATACCTATCCAGACACAATGAGAAGAAAATCAAAATATAAAATTAGCTTTGTAAGCATCAAAGCGTAAGAACCTCAGTAACTCTGTAATTAAATCAGTAATTAAACAGTACTTAATGGTTTGTAAACAAATACTTTAAAATGTATGTGAAATACAAATAAGTGTGCATCTTCTCATCATTCCCAGTAGCACAAGTCACATAGGTGAGACTGTACACCAGCACGGTACACATAAGGTACTACTAATGTCTAACGCCTTTTTTATGCAAAGAAATGGACACAGACAGCCAACTACCATGGGGTTTGTTATGCTAATTACTGTATGTCTCAAAATGTAAAGCACTGCAAGGACTAGAAATCCTCCCTGCCCACCGAAATATCTAGAATAACTTAATTCAACCTTAGTTTAGTAAATGTCATAAACGTACCTTAACCCTGTTTAGACGAAATGGTTTACATCTCAGTTCATCAGCATTGCTATAGTTCACGTTCCACTTGTCCATCCAGCGCTGCCACATCCATTGTGATCCCCAGCTATGCGTTGTTTGTGTAATGAACAATATCTCGTATCTGGTCATTTCCACCCGCAAGATCAGCCCCCTTAGTAAATACCAAACGTCGATTGGCTGCCTTTCGGCACAAACTGGGTTTTTCCTCATGCCTGATTCGTAGATACATCTGTCACTCAATTGTGTCTCTATTTACTCCCCCTGACCCCACCTGTTGCTAAACGCTGCAGCAGAAAAAAAATAAAAAAAAATAAAACTCTGATACCGGTACCTCTCCCTCTCGGTTTCAATTTGTTATAAAAACTGCAACCTCACTGGCACTGGCCAACTTGTACTTTATAGTCAGAATTACTTTAAATGTATCTATCCTTATTTTACTGCATTTAATCCTGTACTTCAGAATACTGTAATCTGCCAAGTGTTTAACCTGTAGTATTTTGTATTTAATCATATCCTGATGTAACTATCACTATTATCTGCTGTATTATTGAATTGTGTTTTGTCACACTTGTACTTCGCTTGAACAAAAGTTATTGTATTTATCTTGCTCTTATTGTATTACTTGTATTGTAACACTTGAAATGTATTTGCTTACGATTGTAAATCGCCCTGGATAAGGGCGTCTGCTAATAAATAAATAATAATAAATAATTTTTCAATTGTTTTAAAGTTTCGCTTACAGCGATGGCCAAAAGTTTTGCATCACCTAGAATTTTAGGATTGAGACAGGATACCTAAAATAGCTTGTATAATTATGAAGACCATTTGAGTCTGTAATTTGCAAAACTTTAAGAAAGTGTTTCGTTTGACGGTTGCACATAAATCTCATGCTTGGAACATGCTAGAATTATATTGATTATAATCCAGCAGCTACATACATTGGTGCACACGTGTTGTCCTTCTTTAGTTAATGTAAAAACTGTTTTGTTCATCCATATAAGTTATTATAACTGACCTTATAAAGAAATGTACGTACATGATGTCTGCATCTGAAGTACTCAGGGTCAATAGCGCCACCCCCAGGAGACATTTGGTTAGAGTGGCTCGAGCTGTTATTTACCTTTGAATTGATTGGTTTAAAAAATGCTGCATCCTGGAGACCAGAAAACTGTAGCGTTTTGAATCCACATGGCAGGGAACGAGGACCCGAGGAAGTATGACGCACTGGACAGTTTTTGTTATCCACTTGAGCTCAGTCAGAAGTAACACGTGGAAAATTTACGTAGATATTTCAAGGTCAGAATGTGAGCAGTAACAGACATTAAAATTATTTTTTATTTAAAAAAACAAAAAAAAAAAAAACGTAGTTAATATATAGATAGTCACAGACACCTATACTTAATATACAATAATTCAAGAAAACGCATTAAACACAAGCATTTATTGAATACAAGAATTATTATGACAAAGACCAAAATACAGTCTTTACAGAAAAGTAATAAAAATAACTTAAGTAATTTCAAATATGTGTTTATGATAAAAGTTTTGGACCTTTACATTAATAGCCAAAAAAATAAAAGCATGTATAAGTGGGCAGCTGGCTCTTTGAGCTAATATATATATATATATATATATATATATATATATATATATATATATATATATATATATATATATATATATATATATATACACACACACACATATATTCAGTGAATGAAAACATTACACAGTAATTAAGCTACATTATAAAGTCAATAGCCAGAAAAAGGATTTAGCAATTATTTCCAACATCTATTGTTTTGGCAACACAGCAGATGTGGGGTGACCAGATAGTCCTGGTTTTCCATCAAAGGTCCCGGTGTCCCGACATTTTGCTCAGAATGTTAAAAATGTCCCGCTTTTCAGCTACTTCATGTGGCGCGCCACACTAAATATGTGTTGTCAAAATAACGTAAGCAACCGGTTTTAGTTTAGCAAAGGAAGTTTGTAGTATTCCTGAAAACTTGTCACTTACCAGTGCTGAACAGTTAGTTTTGACCAAGGGACTAAGATTTGTACCTGGCTATACCTTTAATGATACTTAATAGTCTTTTCTGATGTATGCGCCCACTTCACACAGACCAGTCAGGATAGTGCTTGTGCTTCATCTCCTCCCCATAATAGTTATGTGCCTCCTCATATTTGCCATCAATACAAACAAACCAAATCAACGTGGACAACCCCTTCAGGTGAATTTCAAGAACTAGATTTTTTTTTATTTTTTTTTATTGACAAATGTTAAAGAGAAGTACAATTTAACCAGCCTACGAAACAGCTTAACTTATCTAAAGAGGAACACATTGCACTGCGGAACATACAAGAGTGAGATGATATTGTAATAAAACCTGCTGACGAGTGAGGAGCTGTGGTTGAGTAATGATCTCTATATAAAAGAAGCCCATCGACATCTTTCCCATACTAACTTCTACATTAAGAATTGCACTGATCTCACTCAGCAAGTACAGGCCGCTGTCATTTCCATTATCAATGATGCATCTTAAACAATCTGTTACCTGCATCTTCACGTAACCGAATTGTAGACAACCCTTGTTGCAGTCGTTTCTATTTACTTAAAATCTACAAACCAAACAATACAGGCCGTCCCGTTGTATCAGCCTGTTCCTGCCCCACTACTGATCTGAAACCCAACAATACAGGCCGTCCCATTGTATCAGCCTGTTCCTGCCCCACTACTGATCTGAAACCCAACAATACAGGCCGTCCCATTGTATTAGCCTGTTCCTGCTCCACTGCATTGATCTCAAACCCAACAATACAGGCCGTCTCGTTGTATCAGCCTGTTCCTGCCCCACTATTGATCTCAAACCCAACAATACAGACCGTTCCATTGTATTAGCCTGTTCCTGCTCCACTGCATTGATCTCAAACCCAACAACACAGGCCGTCCCATTGTATCAGCCTGTTCCTGCTCCACTGCACTGATCTCACACCCAACAATACAGGCCTCCCCATTGTATCAGCCTGTTCCTGCTCCACTGCATTGATCTCAAACCCAACAATACAGACCGTCCCGTTGTATCAGCCTGTTCCTGCCCCACTGCATTGATCTCAAACCCAACAATACAGACCGTCCCGTTGTATCAGCCTGTTCCTGCCCCACTATTGATCTCAAACCCAACAATACAGACCGTCCCATTGTATTAGCCTGTTCCTGCTCCACTGCATTGATCTCAAACCCAACAACACAGGCCGCCCCATTGTATCAGCCTGTTCCTGCTCCACTGCATTGATCTCAAACCCAACAATACAGGCCGTCCCATTGTATTAGCCTGTTCCTGCTCCACTGCATTGATCTCAAACCCAACAATACAGGCCGTCCCATTGTATCAGCCTGTTCCTGCTCCACTGCATTGATCTCAAACCCAACAATACAGGCCATCCCATTGTATTAGCCTGTTCCTGCTCCACTGCATTGATCTCAAACCCAACAATACAGGCCGCCCCATTGTATCAGCCTGTTCCTGCTCCACTGCATTGATCTCAAACCCAACAATACAGGCCGCCCCATTGTATCAGCGTGTTCCTGCTCCACTGCATTGATCTCAAACCCAACAATACAGGCCGTCCCATTGTATCAGCCTGTTCCTGCTCCACTGCATTGATCTCAAACACAACAATACAGGCCGTCCCATTGCATCAGCCTGTTCCTGCTTCACTGAATTGATCTCCTAATTTCTTCATACCCCTTGTTGAATCACTGCCCTAATATGCGAAAGACTCAACGAACAACACAATTGTGATAATCATATTCTTAATACATTGCATATTAAAAGCATCAACACCATTATCCCCAACAGTGAAAGTTACTTGCATTAAATACTTCCTTGATGAACGGATAGTTAAATGGTGCGTTTACACTGGTCGTTTTTAGGACGTCTTTTGCCATCTCAAGTCTTTTTTTCTGCAGTGTAAACGCACACGGCCGACTCTAAGCAGTACTAAAAACGGCCAACTAAAGACGTGGCTCGACGCCAGCTTAGGTCCATCCGAAAGGCAGTGTAAACTCACCCGAATTTAGGACAGTTCACGCACGGCGTGAGTGCCGCTCGGCTCCTCCCCCACGGAATCTAAACAGAAAGAAGCTGCAGCGCCGTTGCAGCGTCACAAAAAGAGAAGAACGACTTGAGACACAAGCGTCCTGAAGATTTGAATTTATTAACTATTTGTATTAGTAAATATCTACATTTTATTATTAAGTTGTCGTCAAAAGTGTACATACACCAAATATCCATACATTGGGCTATGTAAACTTTTGACGCTGGTGGACGTCAAAGAAACAAAAGCGTAATATTTGAGTTTATCCGCGGCGCGTGAGCCCATTTGGGGAAGCTCCTGAGTCTTTTTGAGAACTTGTACTGTGTAATAATTTATAACACAAAACAGACCTCGAAACCACTCGGATGCTACATATATATTTGACATTGTGTTTGTTCCCAACATAAGGCGGCCAAATAAATGAAGTTTAACAGCACTAGCTTGTACTTTAAAACAGGTTATGCCTATTTAAGCAAATTAGAAAAACAGTAAGGATAACAAGCTGCACTGTTTTTTAAAACCTTTAAATCCGTTAACCTGTTCTGCAGTCCTACAGTACCTACACCAATTTCAAACACCATTTCTATCACTTCACACCAATTTAAATCAATTATTAATACTGACTATTAAGCTTCTAAACAAGCACTTACTATTGTAATTATAATCAAGGGGCATTCAACATATTTCATAAGGTATATTTGGGACCCTCATAGCCTTGTTTACCTGTGTATCTGAAAACTGTCTTTGGTAAGCAAAACCATTCATTTTCTTCAGAATATTAAAATACATTTTCATATTTGGAGTACAGTAAGCTGGAAGATGCGGTTTTCTGCTTTCCTTACAGACACATTTCAGAAGTTCAAAAGACCCCGCTTTCATTGAAAATGGGGTGAAGGACTGGAAAAATCTAAAGAAAAAACTTCAGAAACATTCATAATCTGGCACCACAAACAGTGTTCTGAAAGGTGACATTTGTTCAAACAGTTGAAGGAAGTATGTTCTGACTGTAGCGTCAGTTATCAAATTCTCACAAAACAGTCGTGCGTGAAAACAGACAGAATACTACAAAAATATTTTGCCACAAGCTGTTTGTATAGATAACAGCAATTCGAATAAATGTAGAAATTGTGCAGAGGATGTTCCAGGCACAGGAATGAGCAAAAAGGATTCCAAGTTTTCATCAGCTGCCTCCTGCAACGGTATGGGGGGCTCAGATCGGCGGGAAGAATTGACGTTAAAACCAGCCAAGCATTGTATCCTCCAATGACATTGAACTGCAACTAAATCCTGTAGTACAGTGTTGATTCTGATATCCCAGCTGCCATAGCGGTCAGGCGGTTGCGCATTCGGAAGACCAGAAATATGTTTATTAGACCTGCTTTGCGCACTTGCGAGGAAAAAAAAAAATCGATCTTCTCTCACAAATATTTTTGTGTTGGTCAGGACCAGTTTTTTGTGAGGGTGTGGGCAATTTATTTTGGGGAGGCTTAGCCCCCCAAGCCTCTTATATGTGCTGCCTATGAGTATATCGGTGATAATTATTCTTTAAAAAAATGCTATCAAAAGTAATTTTATGCAAAAACTATCCTGGATTGTGTTTTTCCCAGTTTTTTTTATTGTTAAACCACTTAGTTATTGGTTGAGTTTCAAACACGCTTTAACACCATCTTTTTGTTGTTTGTTTTTATTGTTATTTAAATAAATATTTTGATTGTACCCATGATTAGTTTAAAAAAACACGGAATATATATATATACACAAAAAAAATCAATATGCAGCCCAACTACATAAATAATGAAAATCTGTGGTGAACCCCGCTCTGACTGCATTGTGTGTCCGAGTTCCTGGCAAAGAATGCTTTTGTGAACTTTGCAGAGTCTTCTGGGAATTGTAGTTCGGCGCGGTGATGTCGTACTGCTGTTATGGACAGTCATTGTAATGGTCAGCGCTATAATGTCCATTGCGGTGATGTCATAGCGCTGTTATGGGCAGTCGCTGTAATGGTCAGCGCTGTAATGTCCATCGCGGTGATGTCATAGCGCTGTTATGGGCAGTCGCTGTAATGGTGGGCGCTGTAATGTCCATCATGGTGATGTCATAGCGCTGTTATGAGCAGTCGCAGTAATGGTCGGCGCTGTAATGTCCGTCATGGTGATGTCGTAGCGCTGTTATGGGCAGTCGCAGTAATGGTCAGCGCTGTAATGTCCATCATGGTGATGTCATAGCGCTGTTATGGACAGTCGCTGTAATGGTCGGCGCTGTAATGTACGTCATGGTGATGTCGTAGCGCTGTTATGGGCAGTCGCTGTAATGTCCGTCATGGTGATGTCGTAGCGCTGTTATGGGCAGTCACTCTAATGGTTGGCGCTGTAATGTCCGTCATGGTGATGTCGTAGCGCTGTTATGGGCAGTTGCTGTAATGGTTGGCGCTGTAATGTCCGTCATGGTGATGTCATAGCGCTGTTATAGGCAGTCACTCTAATGGTCAGCGCTGTAATGTCCATCATGGTGATGTCATAGTGCTGTTATTTGCAGTCACTCTAATGGTTGGCGCTGTAATGTCCGTCATGGTGATGTCATAGCGCTGTTATGGGCAGTCACTCTAATGGTTGGCGCTGTAATGTCCGTCATGGTGATGTTGTAGCGCTGTTATAGGCAGTCACTCTAATGGTCAGCGCTGTAATGTCCGTCATGGTGATGTCATAGCGCTGTTATGGGCAGTTGCTGTAATGGTTGGCGTTGTAATGTCCGTCATGGTGATGTCATAGCGCTGTTATGGGCAGTCACTCTAATGGTCAGCGCTGTAATGTCCGTCATGGTGATGTCATAGTGCTGTTATGTGCAGTCACTCTAATGGTTGGCGTTGTAATGTCCGTCATGGTGATGTCGTAGCGCTGTTATGTGCAGTCACTCTAATGGTCAGCGCTGTAATGTCCGTCATGGTGATGTCGTAGCGCTGTAATGGTCGGCGCTGTAATGTCCGTCGCTGTGATGTCGGCATGGTTTTGGACTCGCTGTTATGTCATGTAACCCAAGTAAGGGGTGTCAGCATGGGATCTAAAATGGGGCCATCATATGTCTTTTTGTGGGATTAGCTGAAAACAGATTTTACAGCAATACAATGGAAACACACCTGAGCTATATCTGAGATACATTGACAACATCTTTGGAATTGCAACTAACCTATAAGACATTGTGACAGGGCAGAGGCCCTACACACTAGGGAATGTGTGTTGTGGCTGCTTTGCACAGTCACAATGTAATTGTTTAATTGCTTAATTGTTTTATCGAGCCAGGATCAGAATCACCTGGCTATAATTCAATTAAGAACACCTTCCTGTAATGTGTTAAGGCTAAGGCTTATGGGAAGTATGGGTGGCTGCAGACCTAGAACATGTATTTAATACTTCTGTTTGAATAAGTGTTGGTTCTAGTTCCCGGTAAACAGCGTAGCTGTCTGGTTATAGTTTAGGACTTGAAAAGTTTTGTTAGCACTCCTTGGAGGAGTTGGGCTATTGTTTGTTTATTTTGTTTGTTAATGAAAATAAATATAAGTCACTGCACTGTTTAAAACCTGTTGTGGAAGTACTTTTGTACACAAGAAGACAGTGTGAACGGTCCCGAAAGTGGCAAGCTTACCCCTGGCTGTCACAACATTCAAGTCTAAAATGAGATATTGTGATGTGAAGCAAGAACACAGAAGGCGGCATCAATCATTCAATCTTTATTTTATATAGCGCCTTTCATAGTGGACCACCATCACAAAGCGCTTTACAAGATGTAGTAACAACAAGAAAATCCATAATACTTTAAATACAGAGAAGTGCATAATACATGATAGCAGCATAATACATGAAATAGTACATTAAATACAGTGGAAAGTGCATAATACATGATAGTAACATAATATGTGAAATAGTAGCAGCAACACAGCAGCTAATAGCAGATATCAGGCTTAAAGAGCATGGAAAGCAAGAGAGAACAGGTGGGTCTTGAGAGCTGATTTAAAGCGAGCGGCAGTGGGTGCATCATGCACCAAAGCTGGGAGAGAGTTCCAAAGAGTCAGAGCCATGAAACTAAACGAGCGTTCTGCAAGTGTGGTGCACTTTTGCTTGGGGATAACAAGCAGGCCAGAGTCGGAGGACCTCAGCTTGCGGGCAGGGACATAGTGGGTCAGCAGGTTGAGGAGGTACTCGGGACCTGTGTTATGAAGGGCATTGTAGGTGAGCAGGAGAGTTTTGAAAATAATCCTGAACTTTATAGGTAGCCAGTGTCGCTGGGCAAGATGGGGAGTGATGTGATCATGTTTTTTTGGATCTGGTAAGGATCCTGGCAGCGGCATTCTGAACTAACAGCAGTCAGTTTATGGTGCGTGCCGGGAGACCATAATGCCCTCAAGTGAGTAATTATGCTTATAAAATGTCAAAATAAAACAAAAAAACCCCAAAAAACACTAGATTCTATTGAATGTATCCTTCTGCCAATGCAAAATACTCATATCTGTAGGTCTACTAATTGGCTTGCCACTATTAAGAAAATGACTTCAGTATAATAGTTACTGTTAATGTTGTGATGACTTTGCAGATACGCTTCATGGCTCAGATCACTAGTAGAGAATAAGTTCATTCTCAGAAGTGTTTTTGTATTGCAGTTATTAAGGTAACAGTTAAATAGTAGGGGAGGTAATCATGACACCAATAAGGTGTAGACATCTTATCTTTCCATGCATGGGAACATTTCCTGAGCTATTATAAAATGGCATCATAAAAATGTAACATGCCTTTGGAGTTTACCTTTTTATAAAATATGATGTGTAATACAGTGCAAATTGTGGCCAGCTGTCATAAAACTGAGACTAACACCAGACCCCTGATGCCGGGGCTGCACTTAGATGTTCGGTACTAATAAAAGCATTACAAGAACACTGAAGGTTAAAGAAAGTCCTGACTGATAATGGGCAGAGTAGTTCATGCATCTGTGTCTCCACTGGGAATGCTTATCCTTGAAAGCCCTGCACTTAAATCGCTTCAGATAGCAAAAGTTGATCTGGCAGAAGAGACTTCTTGAAATATTCATCACAAGGTTTTTTTTTTTGTTTTTTTTTGCAGAGGAAGTTTATTTAAAAGAAGTGTCTGCTATATTGTAGTTTCTAGAAAAATGTAAATACAGTATGCATATACAATATATTTATATATTTTGATTAGTTTTTGTTTTAAAGTACTGTGGCATTAGCATATATATATATATATATATATATATATATATATATATATATATATAAATTGAAAACACAATTGAACTCATATGACATACAGTATATTGTTGTACTGCAGGACACATTCAATAAGCATTATATATGGGTGTTTATTTTTCCATCTCAGGGGCTTTTCCGATGCATGCTCAGTATGTTTTTAATGTTCACTAATCTTACAAAACACATTTGTTTCTTAATCCCCATTACAGATTAATCTGCGGCTCAATTTAAATAGGCCTGAAGCAGTAGTGAGTCTTTAGGCTTAGATTCGGTCATCTTTGTGTGCACTTATAGGTCACCTACATCTATAACAAACAATGAACATATACAAAGCAACAATGGCTTTGTTGAAGGATTGTTGCAAATAATTCAGACACCAATCATAACCATGAGCATACTTACTGATTTACAGCTGTAGCTCAAGGTGATTTTGTATTCCAAATCCAGGGACACACATAAGAAACTCACTACAGTATTCCTGATGCTGGCTGCACTAGAGAAGCTCGCTGGATTAGCTATGGCAACTGCAATAGAGCTGTACCATCTAGATCAGGGGTCTCCAACCCAGGTGTCGCAGACAGTTATGGCATGTCCCTTTTGTGCTTTAAGTCATTAGATCCTTTTGCATGGAAGGCCTCGGTTGCAAGGATGTGCGGTTCTTTAATGGACCCAGATTCGGTTAAAATGTGTTTATCCACTGACGATGAGAATGAGAATGTAGAGATGGGAGCCCAGCTAATAAGATTTAAGTTTTTGCAGGTATTATTCTTTTAAGGACTGTCACCGCTACTGGAAGCAGGATGATCGTTGGGCTACAAATTGAACTTTTGTGAAACTGCAACAAATATTGTAATGACTGCAATGTGTTTTAAAGAATATAAAACCAGTAGAAAATATTATTAGCAGATCTGTGTATGGCCTGTTGTGGTGTTCACAGAGCCACTTCGAGCTGAGCCAGGAGGAGAATTGAATCTTGCTGGGAACAAGCTGACTTATTAGATATGGATTGGATGCTATAGATTGAAATACGCTGCTAATAGTAATGTTGAAGTATTCTGTATTTTGTATCCTTTTGAATACGTCTGTGTAAGGTCTGAAAAAGAGAGCTCCTGGTATTAAAATGTCAGGCCGACCTGCTGAAAGTTCCAAACCTCCCTTATCAGGCAAAAGCATCTTTTTAAATTGGACTCAGTGCCTTAAAACATTCTGATCCAACGAGAGCAGAATGGCAAATTTTATGGAACAGAGTTAATATGCCAGAAGCAATCGAACTAGGTTTGATTATAGTAAGAAAAAACAAACGTATTTAAATAAATAAGAAACCTAATATAATAACTTTAAGTATACAGTGAACCGATTGAAGGAAAATAAGTACATTTGTAACCTTGTTCTTACCTGCTTGTAGTAACAGCAGTGTTGGAGATGACTCATTGGTTTTGGCTGATGAAGCTAGAATTTTTTGATGGTCAGCAATTTAAAAGCCAAGATAATCTCTATAATGAGCAATCTCGATAAATGTTTAGTTTATATAAAGGTTTTACTGCAATAAAAAACAGGAACTGTTAAGTTTGAATATAAGACCATAACGTGTAAACTGTATTTATTAACTTTAGTACACAATAGACTTACTGTAAGAAAAGTAGCCTCGCATTTACCGGCTTGCAGCAGAGTGGTGGTATACCTGGAAAGTTCTTTTTGGCAGTCAAAGTGAGATTTACTGGTCGTCAGCAGTTTTGAATCCAAGGCCTTTAAAACCGAAGCGAGCATTTAATTTAAATTAGAAAAGTTGTCTACAGTATCAGTTCTTATCAGACAAGTAGTGACTTTAATTGAAGAACTAGTCTTAGCAAGTAGACAGGGTGTCTGGAACCTGCTTAGCCCAAGAATGGCACACTTAAATAAGGCTATTATATTTAACATGTTCACTGTAGCTTAAATTTAAATGAAAATAACTGAACTGACCACTGTATGCTTACTGGTTTTTATTCAAAGGCTTGTGATAAATCCCTACAGTCTTTGTCCAATATTTTGTTAACACACCTGTATATGAAAGTAAACTAATCTGAAAAGTTGACAAGATATGCTGCTCAGAGGGAATATATTGTAGACTCAGGTTAATATAATCACACAGAAAGTTGATGTTATATATAAAACAGCATATTTTTAAATACACATATAAACTTGTATCGTATTGTATTGTATTATAGCAAGGATCCTGTGAACTTTGGTTCACCTGACATTTTTTTAAAGATTTTTCTTTTTTTAACCATAACATAACATGTTTTGACAACCAATATAAATCAAAAGGGGTTGAACAGGTATTTATTTATTAATATCAAATGATAATAACAATGGATGGCAATTTTAAAGTAAGACTTGAACATAGATAAAAAGGGAGAATAATTCCATGTGGCTTACCTTCACAATAGAAAACAAAAACATTGACCTCTGACATGCAGGAGGTCACAATAGAGAGTACAGTAAGACATTTCCCCAGGGGGTCTCAATTAAACCAGGTCCCCCAGGTGGTAAGAACCAGAAACTGTACTCTAGGCTACATATTCAATGGAGGGAAAATCCAATATAAGCCCAGAGCAAGACCCCCTTCGATACCATTGAACTTGATCTTGCAAGCTGATGTGGTCCATGCTTTGCGGGTCTCCGAAAAACTGACTGCTGTTCAGCTTGGAAGAGGAGGTCTTGGTCTCAGTTCAGCTCCTCCTACATGGCACAAGGCAGCCTCAGCTCAACGGAGGAAGCTGGTAGTCAATGAGGTGCAAAAGCAGGAGAGGATGAGGTGCGTAACTGCCGTTTCCCAGGCCAAGCAGGGAGAATGGATGAGATGGGAGAGTGTGGAACAACACAAGATCTGCTGGCGAGACCTATGGATAATGGAACATAGCAGGATCAGTTTCCTCATCAGGCCAACATATGATGTTCTCCCATCACCACAGAACCTAAACCTCTGGGTGGGAGAGGATCTGTCGTGTCCTTTGTGTTCATCACCAGCAACATTAAGGCACAATTTGACAGGCTGTAAGGTGGCTCTTAGCCAAGGACGGTTTACTTGACGTCATGACCAGGTGCTGCATTGTTTGGCCTTAGCATTGGAAGACAAACATAACATGGCCAATAAGTTGCCACCAGTTCCATCAAAACATTACACACAAAGGACAACATTCCTCCGTCCAGGGGAGCAACCACCAAGAAAAAGTATTAAAACCAAGCCTCGTCTAGGACAACTGGAAGCTGCTGGAAAATGCTGGCAGATGTTGGTCAACGGCTTATTTTTCCACCTGAGATTGCCACCACTAACCTTTGACCAGATATTGTCCTGTGGTCTGGATCAGCACGCCTCGTTCACCTTGTAGAGTTAACAGTGCCATGGGAGGATGCTGTGGTTAAGGCGTATGAGAGGAAGAAACTTTGGTATGCTCAACTAGCTGCTGACGTGGGAGAACGAGGATGGAGATTCCCGAGTTTACCTAGTGGAGGTGGGTTCTCAACGATTTGTGACACACCCCGGTTTCTCAGAGATATCGAATTCAGTGGTTAAGAGTTGCGCCGCAGAGTGAAGAACTTACCTGAAGCAGCAGAGAGGAGCAGCAACTTGCTGTGGTTGAGATGGAAATATTCTGGTTGGGGATTTCAAGCACAATAGAAAGAAAGGAACATTGATGCACAGGTAAGTCAGTTGGGCTGAGCTGAGTGGGGGATGGAGGGGTGTGATGCTGGGACGCCAGAGTCACTGTCGAGGTGTTGTGGGCTAGTTGACGAAACACCAAGGATGGAAGGTGCATACTTGAAGACTCCAGAGATGTACCCTAATCAACTCAAATCAGACGGTTGTCATGTTGAGGCGCTGGGTAGACTGCACTGTGGTTGATCCCTGGAGCCTGCATCGCAGCCGTTGCGTGTGCTGATGTGCCAGGGAGGCAAAATAAGCTGATCCACTTCAGCCATCAACACCAGGCAGAAGGATATCTACATCATCAGATGGAAGGAAATGCAAATGGATCACATTGTTTACTGTCCACTCTAGTGCAGGCAGAATACTTTGCTATTATGGGTAACATACAGGTACTTTCAGCACTATGGCTGATTGGCACCTATTTGACGGTATCAGTTCATTTGTCATAGGTATTCCACACATTTGCTGATATGGGCTGACACTTTGTCACTTTTGTCACTTTTAACTAAGCAAACACCTAAATGGGTGCTTCCCACGATCGCAGAAGAACAAGCATGATGTAGTTGTTTGCATGCTGATTTGTACCACCCACTGTCTAATAGATTGCACTATGTCACAAAATACATTCAATTGCTTGAACCTTAGGGGTCTCCCTTTAAGTTTTGCCTGAGTTCAATGAGTCAGCACTCTCCTGTCCTTATTTAATATTGTTAAAACCATGTTGAAATGTTCCAGCCAGACTATAGCACAATGTAACATACTGAACACTGCAATGTGTATGTTTACTGCTTCTTTATCATTTAAAAACTGCAATGTGTTTTATATCTACAGTATAGTACACTGTAGTGATTGAAAATAAATGTTATTAATTAACACTGTAAACCTTCAGAGGTTTGGGGGCAACTGATTTGGTATTTCAAAAGCCTGATTCAGATCTGGAACAGACAGGTACTGAAGTTTGAGGCCAAAGGCTGAGAGTTTACTTCCTATAAACAGTCTGTCAACAAATAAACAAGCTCTAGTCAGCGTTTATTTGTATTCCTAATTTATGGAATTTGACACCTATGCCACTAGACTAAATGTATTCAGTGTGACCTAGAACCCATACTGTTTACATTTAAAATCATAAGCTGGACTACTGAAAACATAGCAACATTATACCAGGAGACACGTTTTCTGTGTATATAGTACAATAGCTGAATGTACAGAACAGACATGTCTAGGATGTCTTGGCTGCACAACTGTATTTAGATATTTCAAGTATGTTTCAAAGATTTTTATAAGACAGAAAAAAAATAGTTTTCAGCTTCAACATCAATAAAAGTATACTGTAAGACAGATATTGTACTGCAGGCACTCACTATTTTTTATTTTTTTTTACCAGCTTAACTTCTAGAGATTCTTCATCTTGTTTACACAAGGAAAACTGTCAATTTGCTATATACTCTCATTATTCACACAGAAACACAATACGATAAGTAATGAAGACACTAAGATATACAATTGAGATTTTGGATATCAATGTTTTTCAGCGAAGTAAAATATTGCACATACAGTCACATACCTTCCAACCATATGACCATAAGGGGAAACCAAAGAAACAGGTTCTAGAGAGAAACCAGGTTAATTAAGTGTGCAGTTGCCAGGGGTAGCAACTCTGTCATTCTAAAGATGAGCATTATCTGGATTAGCAAGTAGGGCAGCAGCCTATTGGATTGATGTAGGTGTGGTTGCAGTGCCATCTGTTGGAGGTGGGACACACTACAGTTGCCTTTTATTTACTTAATTTTCATGCAGACAGTGTGATGGCACGAATACTGGTGGCAGATACCTGTTATGTCTAAAATATTAAATGCATAATTGCATCACATGGGTGCCTGATAATTAAAAAAAGAAAAAACACAGCTCTTTAAAAAAAACAAACAAAAAAAACACATTAGTGTAACTACCTTCTGAAAGTACTAGTGTGACTTGTCTAGGTAAAACAGGAAGCAGAATGCACAGGAAAATAAAATCTAAAAAAGTTCAGACACATAGATTTCATAACCAGACCCTCAAACTCTTTAGTTTGAGACAAAGATCTGCAATTCACTTTTGTTAATAATTTGCATTTATATTTTATTGATTACATATTATTATTATTATTTTAAAAAAATAGTATCACTTACTGTGAAATGCACAATTCGAATTTGTCTGATCTCTGTAACTCTGTTAACAATCAGGTGGTCCAAAGGTCATGACAATCACATCTTTGTAAAAGTCACACAATGTATGCTTCTTTTACATTAATTTCATTCAGTATCAGACCAGAAATCTGTATCACAATTGTCACTTTAAGAGCCAAGAGAAATACTGCACACCAAAACTGGTGGCTCCAACCAACTGAACAGCTTATGACTATACTGTAATATAAGACAATACTAACCATTAAGTAATGCATGTATTTTTTGTCATATAACTTTCAAAATCAGCAGTTAAAGCAGATAAAAAAAAAAAAAAAAGTTGGCAAAGGAAGCATTATATAATGCTTATTACAGGACTTTGTTTTATGCACCCACATATTGCATTTTGTTTCATATTAAAGATAAACATATAGTATTTCATATTTCACTTTTAAGACAAACTAAATAAAAAAGAAAACACATTTGAAACATAGGCCGCTCAGGGAATAAAGCCTGCATTAATCATGTATAGAGAGACCTGAAACCTGCTCACATAGTCAGTCAACATATACTATGTAATTCAGATGTCTACAATTTCTTACCTCTGCACAGTTCACATACTATTTCATGATTTATATTTATGCATTTGTACCTAAAGAAGACATTCAATTCTAGAAAGCACACCCAACATGTTCATTTCCACAGCCTACAGCAATACCACCTAACAGTATCCTAGGCCACTCTTAGAGAAGTCATGGCTCTGGCGACTGGGTCGGTATCCCATTTGGAAGTGTCCCAAGCCAGGAACCAGCCGGTAAAGGTAGGTGGTTCATGTGCTTGTTTCACAATGACGACTGGGGTTCCCTCATCTCTCCTGGATGGATCGGTCTGTATGTAGCGCTTTGCTGGAATAACGAATAAGGACAATCACTGCACACTGCTGGACTAACTAAGAACACATTTGCCATTATCAGCTGTCTTCAAATCACATTAAGAGACAAGCTGGAATGTCACTTAACACTAAAAACAAAACAACAAAAAAAAGTGGTAATACAGTTTTGACGTAAAAAAAAAAGTGACTTTTCATACCTGATTTAACAGATTCTGTTTTCTCAACTTCATTTGCATCTTTGCCAATCCAAATGAAGACCTTCAAAAATATAAAAGTGCTTTCATTACAAATGGGCAAAAAAATAAAAAAAAGAAGAGCAGCTTTAATTGTTGGCAGGACCACTTTAGGGTTTTTGTAATTGCTTGCCACTGTAGCATGTTGGTTGCTCGTCATAATACATTGTACACATCTGCAGGCTCGATCCATGACCCATATGTTGCATGGGCACCCACTACCATGCCACCTTGTGAAGTCTTATGACATCATACTGCTTTTTTCATAATTGTTGCAGAATAGTTGCACATAACTCTTACCTCCTATACTGTATACAGGTAGGTCTAGCCGACCACATAGCAGTTGACATGATCACATCAATTTGTAAACACTGCAGACTAGATTTTACTATTTTTTACTTACATACTCAATTTTTGTGGTTGGCCAGTTAGAGTATAGAGCATTATAGAGACCTATGCTATTACACTGTGCAATCTGGGTAAGAGAACTGCAAAGCAAAGCTGCTCAAACGGTGCAAAATGATTGTTAGTTTAATAAGAGACATACTGCACAGAATGTTAGGTTACAGATGTAACCCCGGTTCCCTGAAAGAGAAGACGACCAACAACCATACTTTTGGGATATGCCTGCCACAGGTTAGGTATTTACTGAGCATTTTATGTCACAGCTGCTGATAGGCCCCTCCGGGGAGTGACATCCTCGGTCCCGCCTACCGAGGGAATAAGTAGTCACTCCGCAGAGATCACGTTTTCTTTTGCATTGAACCCGCAAATGCGAGTGATGTGACTTAAAGGACGCATATTTTGCGTCAATGAAGCTCCTTTAGGGCTCCCGAGTGGCGCATCCAGTAAAAGCACTCGCTAGAGAACGTCGCCGGTTCGAGTCCAGGCTATTCCACAGCCGACCGTGGACGGGAGCTCCCAGGGGGCAGCGCTCAATTGGCCGAGCGTCGCCTGGGGGGAGGGAGGGAGGGTTAGGTCGGCCAGGGTGTCCTCGGCTCACCGCGCAGCAGCGACCCCTGTAGTCTGGCTGGGCGTCTGCGGGCTTGCCTGTAAGCTGCCCAGAGCTGCGTTGTCCTCCGACGCTGTAGCTCTGAGGCAGCTGCACGGTGAGTTCGCAGTGTGTAAAGAAGCGGGCGGCTGACGGCACACGCTTCGGAGGACAGCGTGTGTTCATCTTCGCCCCTCCCGAGTCAGCGCAGGGGTGGTAGCGGTGAGCTGAGTCTAAAAAATAATTGGGCATTTCAAATTGGGGAGAAAATAATAAAAACTAATTGGCAACGACTAAATTATTTAAAAAAAAAAAATAAAAAATGAAGCTCCTTTAAAGAGGGCCCATGACGTAGCCACTCCTCTGGTAGAGTGCACGGCCACCCTCCCAGGTGGAGGTAGACCGGTACTGGTATATGCAGTCGAGACTGTGTCCACAATCCAGTGGGACATTTGCTGCTTTGAGAGAGCTTGACCCAGGGTCCTTTCACCATGACAGACAAACAGCTAGTTAGACTGACACAGCGCTCTCTACCTATCCACATAACCTGTCAATGCCCGAACCGGGCAATCTCTGATCCTCCGAAGAAAAAGGAGTGGGATGGAGTGGGATGGCCTCTAATTCCACCGATTGGTTTAAGTGGAAAGCTGTAACCATCTTAGGCAGGAAAGCAGGATTCAAGCGTAATGATACCCTGTTTCCATCATCCCAAACACACATACAGGCACTGTGCACTGACAGAGCCTGTAGCTCACTAACCCGCTTAGCGGAGGTGATGGCTAGCAAAAAGGCTGTCTTCATAGAGATATTTCAACTCTATGGAATAGGCTCAAACGGGGCCTGTGCACGGGACGAATAGGGACATGAAAATATGCGTCCTTTAAGTCCACAGTGGTAAACCAGTCGCCCGACCGGACAGACTGGAGGATGTGGCGATGTGTGACCATCTGGAACCTCCTCTCCCTCAAGAACTCGTTGAGGTGTCTCAGGTCTATGATGGGGCAAAGGCGACCATCCTTTTTGGCACATGAAAGTACCTCGAGTAGAACCCCACCTTGAGAGGTGTGTTCTGACAGGCGAATGGCTTGTTTGAGAAGTAATTACTTCTTGCCTGAGGGCCAAGACCTGGAGAGGGTTGTTCATGGATGTAACTGTGATCCCTCGAAAGGGAGGAGGGCCCGCGTGGAACTGCAGTGTGTAACCGGTGTGTATGGTGGCGTGCACCCGAGTCTGAGGTGCAAGTGCACCAGCATTGCAGCTGGTGTTGTGACCCTGCTGGAGCTGGCGTGGAGCCCGCCTTGGAGGCTGCCTAGGGCGGCGTTGGAACTGCCTTCCGAGACGCTGTTGCGCTGGGGCCCCACGTCCGGCGTTTCCCCGTCCTTGTGGGTGGCCCCAGATATTAACTGCTGCAGAACCCTGAAGGCGATACCTCAGGTCGCCACGCAGGGCAGTGGGGATTGGAACCATCCGGAACGCACCGGAGCACGGGAAGGGAGCATCGCGGCCACCTGCTGGCCTGAATGTATGGCCAGGGGAGGTAGGCATGTCCAGCAAGGCAGACTTGTCCATATCTGGGACCCTTGCCTGGGACAGCCAAAGCTGTCTGCGCAACACTATAAGACCTGCCAGGTTTCGGCCCAGGGCTTGCCCTTGGAAGCCTGATATTTGCAGTAGCGTGCCTGAGACCAAGCACAGCTCTGAAGCTACTGGTTCAAGGAGGGGCGCCAATTGCAAAATGCCATCCATGTACGCCGTGAGGAGACCTGCCCTGTTGGCCAGGTGTGTTACTTGCACTTCAGCTGCATATGCCTTCTTAAGGTGGGCCAGCATTGGCTGATAGGGCATGCAGGGTCCTTAGACAAACCTCCTACCGGAGGGGCTCGCATCAGGGCTGCAATGGTAGAATCCACCGGTCAGTGCCAAGAAGACAGTACCTCCTCCAGAAAATCCAGAAACACCGGAAAGGACTGGAGGGTTAAATCCTGTGCCGTTCTGAAAACAGAGCGGCGCTGTTCAGGCGCTGCCTTCCAGGGAACCTGGAGGAACTTGGAGGTTCATTCCATAAGTGCCCAAACTGAGCTTGAGGGAGGGGTAGTACCAGTTCCGGGGCAGGTGCAGGAGGCGGAGCTGGGGTCGGGGGAGAGGGAACAGCCCGCTGTCTGACCAGGTACTCCAGAACCTGAGCCATCTGGCTCTTCAGTTCGGAGAAGTCCTTTGCCTGCCTCGAGTGTCTCGCCCACTTACTGCTCCTTGAAGGAGACTTTGAGCGTCTGCGAGCTCGATGGGCTGGAGCCTGTGTGTAGGGTATGCTCTGTGAAGGGCTCGAAGGCAGATGGAGGAGGGGGGAGGATGGGAATCCCAACGCTGCAGAGGGCTCAGCTGAGCTGGCTGAGGAAGCCACACCAGTGAACTCTGCAAGCCTCCTGCACAGGGTCAGTGGCTGGGATGCTGCGCAGATTGTGCAGAACATCTCATCCCCTAAGGCAGAGGAGGCGTGCTGCATACCCAGGCAGCTGACATAGAGGAGGTGTTTGTCCTGTCGGGGAAGCATCCCTCCGCAGGACGTGTAAGGGTGAGATTTCGACATCTTGACGTGCCGGGGCTAAGCACCGATGCACGGAAGTCTGAGCACTAAGGGTGCCTAAGCACCAATGCACTGAGGCCCCGAGGTAACGAGGGCACCGAAGCATGGAGTGTCCAAGCACCGAGTGTTCCGAAGCATAGAGGCTCTGGGGCACCGAGGGCGCTGAAACACTGTGGCTCTGAGTCACAGAGGGCACCGATGCAAGTAGTGTCTAAGCACCGAGGGTGCCGAAGCACTGAGGCTCTGGGGCACCGAGGGTGCCGACGCACCAAGGCACAGAGGCTCTGAGGCACTGAAGCACCGAGGGTACCGATGCGGGGATCGTTTAAGCACAGAGGGTGGCGAGGCACCGAGGCACTGGGGCACCAAAGCACAGAGGCGCCGAGGCTCTGTAGGCTGTTGAAAAGAAAGATTTTTTTAAAGGGAGTGCAGTTGCGCAGCATTCATAGCTCAGTCTTCAGAAGTAGAGTTTCTGATTCCAGGGAAGTGGCAAGCTGACTTCCAGCATTAAATTGCAGGGGAACTACCAGAAAACTCATAGTAAGAGCTCTTTCACACAGACGCAATCACAGCATCTGGATAGGTTAGTATACCTACCTTACCTACCTGATTGTGAGAAGCAAAAGAGAACGTGATTTCCGCGGAGCGACTGCTTATTTCCTCGGTAGGCGGGACCGAGGACGCCACTCCCCAGAGGGGCCTATCGGCAGCTCTGATATAAAATGCTCAGTAATACCTGACCTGTGGCAGGCATATCCCAAAAGTATTGTTGTTGGTCGTCTTTGAATTGAAAGGGAACATATTTTATTATAAATCACAAAAATATGGTATTCAGTAACTGCTTTTAAACATAAATGCTGTTTTTAATTGTTGAGTTGTGTCATCTGTTCTTTGCAGGGGGTGACACAAGATAAGTACTTGAATTTTGACTAACACTTAAAGGGTACATAATAGGTACTTTTTATTTTATTGTGTTACATGTTCCCATGTGTTGCTACAACTGTTTACGTAAGGTGTGTCAATGTTTTTTTTTTTTTTACATTTTGACCACTTAAACTTTTAAATTGCATTCCCTGCCTCAAGATGGCTTCCCATGTACCTGCATGGACCTCTCAGAACTACATTTCCCATCATCCTCCTGCTCACATATGTAACTGAGATGGATTTACCAGTGAGCAGGAGGATGATGTGAAATGTAGTTCTGACAGGTCCATGCGGGTACATGAGAAGCCATCTTGAGGCAGGGAATGCAATTTAAAAGTTTAAAAAATTGGTCAAAATGTAAAAAAAAAATGAACACAATACACACACCTTACATAAACAGTTGTAGCAACACATGGGAACATGTAACACAATAAAATTAAAAGGTCCTCATGTACCCTTAACAGAGGTTAATTTCTCATATGAGATTTATAAATTGTACCTGATCCCAAACATCCAACAACATAACATCATCTTCAGCTAAATCATCCTGTGTGAATTCTCCAGGTATCTCTTCAATCTGTACACAATTGAAAACATGTTGGACATAAGAAATTGACATACATGGCATAATTTCAGAATATTTAATATTGTTACTTCATTTTCAGTAGTGGTTAATAGTATTAAAATTTCCAGTCCGGCATATGTATGCATCACAATGTGCAAAAACAAACAAACAAAAAAATAAACTATACAAGGAATTTGAGCTGAGCAAGGAACTTTCTGTGGATTTATAACATATTGGAGGGTGTTCCAGTAAATATAAAAGCCCTGGAGCTGTGAATCAGGATCGGTAGACAGGCCTAGTGCCAGCATTACTCACGATAAATCTGCCAGTCTTATTGGAGCAGGCATACAAGCGTGGGGGATGTTCCATAGTTTTGCTTTCTAGCAGAACTGAAGTTTGGTAATCTTTCTTTCCACCCAGGGCATCCCAAAAAACAGCTGCAAAAAAGAGAAGAAAATAATACATGGTCTGATCTTTCTTAGTGTGCTGATGCTCATTCTAATTCTCTGTAGTGGTGGTTTATACAATTCCTTTAAAGGGGTGCAATATCCTCCAAGATAGTAGCTCATGTGTTACTGTACAGGTCATGGGAGATACACACCAACTGGTGTTAAATGTCCATTATTATCCCCTAAACTTAAATCATGTTTTAAACATGCTGTATGATTTCCTATAGGAAAGGGTGATTTTTCTGTTTAGAGATGGCATTGGAGGGTGCTTTTGTGAACTGTTTTGTTACACAGGATATTACTTCCTTGTACAAACTGGTTTGTAGTTTATTGATAAGATGAATTGAGCTATGCTGGAATGCTGAGTTTGATTACCCAGCGTATCATAAAGCTCATAAATAGTCAATAACTGTGGACTTTACAAGGAAATTAAGAGATTAATAAAGACCAAAAAATACAATTGTGCTAATAAATATAAATAAGATAAAGCTTAATTAAAAATAACATTAAAAATAACTACTTGAAAGTGGAAATACCAAATCTCCCACAAGAACGTGAAAGTTAAAAGTGAAAGTACATATGTATTTGCACTGGGAGATTTATATGTAAACTGCAGCAGGGGTGGGAACATTGACAAAAAAAATATATATATATATATTTGCATTTAGTAGATATTTGATTTAGTTCTGTCACAGCCTATGTCAAATATTGTCATAGATGGCATTGCCTAAAGACATTTGAACAAACCTGGTTCTTCTCCTTCCACAATCCTGTTTGCTTTGAAGTGCAGGACTTCAGTCAAGTAGTTTGCTCCTTTCTCCTCCTCTCCACTTGCCCCCTTGCCTACCCAGATATATCCAGTGTTTTTGAGTTTTAGAACATAGGCATCATTTGAGTTCAGAGATTTAGCATCCAAATCAACCTAGCAACAACAAAACGCACAAGCCTTTTACCAAAGAGTGAATAAGAAAAGCCCAGTTTGGACCTTTAGGGTTGATGAAGCCAGAAAAAACTGCCTGCTGCTGTTGTATGTTTTGGCTAAACTCGCATGTTTGAGTTCAGGTCTTGTAATTGAATCACATAGTGATGTTGTTAAACATGCTTTAAAGACATATTAAACATATGTGTCCAGTTCCACACACTTTTTAGCACTAATATGGAGTTATTTAACTTTAGAAACAAGCTGTTTATGTGATTCAACTCCAATGCAACATGCCTCAAGTATGCAGTTGTTCTTCATGAATTGTTACAGTGACGTTGAAGAGAAGTAAACAAAACAAATAAAAGCACCTTTTACCACGCCGTCTTTACCTCTGAAATTCGAGTGATGGTTTCTAGGTTTCTTCGCACTTGAAAAAGGCGAGTGGGGGGTGCAGGGGTCTGTCCCTCTTTTCTTGATGTTCCATTTTTGTAAACAATGAGAGGTTTGCCTTGGAACAAACTTAGCAAATGCGGTGGCTCCTTGCCTTGTGACACTCTGACCTTTAACAACAAATCAACAGAAAGCAATCCAATTAACTTTTTAGTTGAAGCCCTGGTTTCCAAGCAATGGCGATGAGGTTTACTCACTCTTTATTAGTGTGAATTACATGTGATGCAGTACGTATAAAAAAAGGAATTTTAAGGAGGATCATTTTAGAAAAACAAACATTAAAAGGGTACTACAATGTAATCTTTAAAAATACATATTTCTGGTTACACTGAACAATCCTTGCAGTCTGCTTCCAATCTAGTGTATGGTTAAAAGCAGGATTTTTGACGAATGCTTTCTCCAGGTGGTGCACTCTATTCCGTGCATCACAGTCATTGCCCATTTGTTATCGTTGCAGCTTAATCTATTCTAGAGACCTGGGTATTGGTGGCAACTATATAAGGCAATGCAAAATAATGTCTATAATTACCAGTGTACGTTATGAGTATACACATGCTGCAGGTGTCAGCATTGCAGCTTTATCAACCAGAGCGTGCTTTTCACAAAGGAGTTGAGAATGTGCATCTTCTATTCTATTTGCAGTAGAAATGTATTTGTTTTAGAATTGGTAAATATTCTGCTACAAACTCATGCAATATAGATAAGCTGTTCAAATAGAATACTGTGCATATAAAAAGGAGCATTATATTTCCTAAGAAAATGTTGTGGAACTTTATATCTTGCAATTCACACATCAGTTTAACAGATGACGGTGTTTATGTTCTTTTAAAACAACAGTGCATTTTGTGGTATTGAATCTTGGGAGTAACAGTGCTAGAAATAATTATGTATTTATATAATAGCATCATTACTTTGCTTTCGATCTGCTCTCAAAATAAAAGGCTGTCGATGTCAGAAAATAGTTTGAAACAGATTTACGGTATTTTTCAGTATTGTATTATTTGTCAAAAGAGATTTTCAAGGCAGCAAAAGGACTGGACACTTCCAAGTCAAGAAGATCCCAAGTTTAGGGTCCGCTCCATTTTCAAAATCCTACCTGCTTACATGGCACGGTTCGAAAGAGCAGACTTGTGATTTTTATTCGTGTATTTCTGCGATTGTAGCCTGGCCTGGCACTAGAAAACCGTTAACGCAAGTGTTTTGCAACGTTACTCCTGCACTCTATGACTATGAAAGATACCTTGGTGCAGTAAACAAACATTTTCAGACAAAATCTTTACAAAAAAAGAGAAATGGCGACATCGAAGGCACAAGGACCTACCACAGTCAATAGCTCCATCTTGCACCACATGATCAGGGTCCCTGGCATGAATAATTTAAATGTGATTTTTTTTTTCTTTTTGTTTTAATTTTGCAAATTTTTCAATTGTTCAATTTTTTGGTTGCTTTTGGTCCCTTTTGCATATATGACCATAATTCCTTTATTTATTATCTAATTTGTTCAAGACCTTTTTACATGTTCTCTACATGTTGAAGTTTCATTGTACACTGTCGGATTTGAGCTGGGTTTTAAATGGGGTGTGTTTTCTGTGTTTTTTGTTATCTGTACTGAACAGGGTGAGTCAGACTATTTTGCTTTTTTTTATGGAAGCCTAGTTTGTACACATTAATTTCATGTATGACATGTACCTTATAGTTAAAGAGTTATAGGCACAAATCTAACAACATTAAAAAACAGGCAGAAATAGCTTGAACCCTAAAAGGTTAAAATTAGATGAATGGTCAATGTGTTCGTCAATGGTGAAAACATTTTGTTTGTGTCTCTGGATGTCACAGAAATGTATGTGATGTCATTAATGTGGTTTCTGATGATGCATGCATGTTAATCACTCTCCTTTAAGTGTCCACAAATTTGTTTTGCTATAAGATTTACAAATATGTGGCCAGGAAAAATAGTTATTTCAGTGGCATGCAATACCAAAGTGAAGGACCAATACAATTCTTATAGCTGATTAATTATGAAATAAATAGTAGAACATTGACAGCTACTGGAGGGAATGTACAAGTGAAATGAACTCTTGAACATCGCTTGCCTTTCTGCTATTTTTCCAACCTTTATTAGGCACTGAAAAGAAATAAGCTTGCTTCAAGGATTCACAACACAGAATCCTACCTGAACTGCATGGCCACCAAGGGACCGATCAAGCTGAACTGTCATGAATGCTGACGCAGTGAGTTCATCTCTAGTTGCACTGGAACCTTGCCTGCGGAATGGATGTATGCTCAGAGTTAACACAGAAACAGACTTAATCTCTTAATTGAACACTATTACAGAAAATTAGAAGTACATCCTCAGGAAATGATATACCTGTAGAAACAGGTGTCTGTGATACCGTACATTTTACATCTACAGAATGTGGAATTAATACATCACAACATGACAAGTGGTTCCCAAGATAGTCTGGTATACCACAGAGTTTGTTTTGTGTAAATGAAGTTTAGTATATTTAGTATATTTTTGGGGATAATTCATCAGGGAGAGGGTTTAGAACCTCCCCGTGTAGGGGAAGTAGCGCAAGGCTGAACCAGTCCTCAGTTCTTTTAACAGTGTGTTTTGCATTTTTGTTTGTATATGTTGTCAAACACTTTGTGCAAGCTACAGCCCTACTGAAGGAACAACGTGACCCAGAGTGATACCATTGTTGGTAGCTCTGTGGTGGCGCCTAATATTGCAACAGCAATAAAACCTGGACACCTGTGCTGGCATGTCATCTGCAATGCCTCTGACTCTGACTCTCTCACAGGAATACCCATACCCTTTTACACATGGTAAATACAAACCAAGCTTTAGTGAAGCATAATGAAAACATGGCAAAGAAATATTACAATACAGCACGGTAAATCATTTGAGATGCAAAAATTATTGCACATACTACATCCTATATATATATATATATATATATATATATATATATATATATATAACAGTGGTGTAGTGCTATATTTAGAAGTGAGGGGCCACTGTTATTTACACCCCCGCTCTGAACCCTACCACACAGCCTGCAGTCCCCGTTTTCACATACACTCACCACAACCGCAGTTTATCACTAGTAGTTACAGTATTTGAAAGGACTAAGTGTACCAATTGATTACAAATTCAGACAATCGGTTATTGAGGTATTATTTATATTAAAAATAAATAAATAAACAAAAACATGTACATATTTTCACAACCAGTTTCATACACTAATACACACATGATTAAAACGCTGTCATTATTATTATTATTATTATTATTATTATTATTATTAATCCTATGCGTAACACTCCCCCACTCCCTCTTCTTCTATATTGAATGGTTTGGTCCAGAATCAGCTCGTCTCACTGTCCTATTGCAGTCACTTAACAGCGAATGAGACTGGGGTTTTGAAACAGAAGTGCATCCGTTTGCAAAAAAAGATGTGTAAGGCCACAGGTACCCTTTATTTGTTTGTTACGAATGAGTTGTATCTTTTAAATAAATGTTTAGCTTATATTATCTACGTAATGTCTTATATATGGGTCTAAAAATAAGAACTGTTCCAATTATTACATCTAATTGTAAAATGCTGACACTTAGCACAGCGTTAATACAGGTTGCCTTCACCTCTACATTATTCACAAAACTGTTCAATATTATACACGTGAAGAACGGAAGCGGTGCTCTCCCTGCCCAAGAGAAGTGGGGGGGCGGCGCTCCCCCGCGACCCCCCAGCACTACACCCCTGTATATATATATATATATATATATATATATATATATATATATATATATATATATAGATAGATAGATAGATAGATACATATAATTTGTTTGCTTTTGCTACAGTATTAAAGAGACGTGCTTGAACACTTATTTTAACCCTGATTGTGAACGATTTTTGCATAATATCCTTCCTGTTAAAATAACAATGTTGTTCTGGCTGATACTTGTACAGTACATAACCTTTTAGCAGGGATGGTAATAAGACTCCTATTGCATAGCAATTTCACCTATTCCAGGTTTTTCTATGAACTTAATTAGCCAGTGTATAGGTATCAAGCTCAGTTGTGTCTTATTAGACCAGGAATGGATCAAACTACTATGCAATGGGAGTCTTATCATATCCCCGTTTTAGTCATCTTTCATTTTTAAATAGTATGTTTAACATTTATTGACTTTATAAACATCTTATATGTTCTCCTATACCTCACACTAATGGTCTATTAAAGTTGACTTAATTAAAAAAAAGTATTTAAAAAGGAATGCTCTACCTTTTGTAAATATATATATAAATATAAATATATTTGTGATGATGCAGTCATCTTATGGCAGCTACATTTTTCCATTCTGCCTCTGGCAGCATTTTTGTTGTTCGGTGGTAATAGTTCCAGATGTTCAAACTACAGTAAGCTGCTCCAAGCTATTTAGATATTTTATAGTCACAAATAAGCTTAGAAACTCAACCCTTTTAAAAATCACAGTTTTAGTCTTCAGGTTTAAAACAGAAGTACATGTAAAAACAATCTCTGTAGTCCTTTAAATCACATGCAGTACATTACATTAAAAACAGGAGCTTAAAGAAGTAAACCTACCAGGTGTAGATGATCTGGCCATTTTTATAAGTATACAGGATGATGTAGCAATCCCCTCCATAGAACTGGCCATATGTACTTGGGTCAACAGGGGTCCTACCAGTGCTTTCAACACGCCATATCTATACATAGAAATATAAAGATATTCAATGATGTCACTGTTAGTACTAGAGGAACATGTTTATTGGCTACTGTTCCATGAGAAACAGTCTGGGAGTATAAGAGTAAGACTCAGTCACATAAAGAAGAACATTCTATTATAGTGACACCAAAAGGTGTTTGTACAGCTTCTGGGCAAGACTTAAATACACTGTGCTTGATTAGATAAGCTTACTAAGGATATGCCAAAAACAAACTACACAATAAAATGAAAATGAATATGGTCTTTCCTTCAAAAACTAACAAAGGTACTGATATTTGAGTAGACTGTGTGTGTGCGTTTTTTGTGTGTGTGGTTATGTCTGCGGGTTTCTCTGTCAAAAACAGTTTAAAGTATATGTGAAATTATATACAGTATGTATGGTGTGAATACTTCTTTTAGTGCCACTACATCACAATGTATTACCACAACCACACAGTATAGCCATTAAAAAACACCTTTATTCCTACATGTCAAAAACATCCATACAATATGCTAACAGATGACAGATTGGTGGAAAGTCTTTTGTTGTGTAAAATCTGCTATATATTATTTATATATAGTAAAAAGCAAAATACAAATTGCTTAAGGCTTATTCTACTGTACATCTCCAAAAATAAAAAATAAATACAGAATTTTTTTTTTTATAATGTAGTCGTTGCCATTTTTTTTTATTATTATTATTTTCTCCCAATTTGGAATGGCCAATTATTTTTAGGCTCAGCTCACCGCTACCACCCCTGCGCTGACTCGGGAGGGCGAAGACAAACACACGCTGTCCTCCAAAGCGTGTGCCGTCAGCCGACCATTTTTTTTCACACTGCGGACTCACCATGCAGCCACCCAACACCTACAGCGTTGGAGGACAACGCAGCTCTCGGGCAGTTTACAGACAAGCCCACAGCGCCCGGCGTGGTGAGCTGAGGACACCCTGGCCGACCTAACCCTCCCTCCCCCCGGACGGCACTCGGGCAATTGAGCGCCACCCGGTGGAAGCGCCCGTCCTCGGTCGGCAAAGGAATAGCCGGAACTTGAACTTGCGACGTCCAGACTATAGGGCACATCCTGCACTCCACATGGAGCGCCTTTACTGGATGCGCCACTCGGGAGCCCATAAATACAGAATGTTGTAATCAACATATATACTGTACTGATCTGTATCACCCTAGATGCTACAAGTGCCAAATGTAAGCCAAGCCTTTAAATTCTACCCGATTTCCCTGTAGTCTGGTGAAATAATCCAGATTGGAGAAACATCGTTAGAAATTATTCTTCGTACTTGGTACTAGGACTCCATTTGTGCTATTATTGTTGCTAAGATTATATATATATATATATATATATATATATATATATATATATATATATATATATATACTTTTTTTTTTTTAAATGAGCTTTTTTACTGGTCTGTCACAACGCTGAGCTTCAACATTGAAATGTTTTGGAATACCTGGCTGCTGAGATTGTGAAGAAACTTTAGTACCTCTGTTTTTCCTGTGCCGTTGTCCACCATATTGTATTGTGCTGCCATGTGACGGGATTGGTGCAGTTTGGAGGCATCAAATTGCACCTGTTCGATTTTTGCAATCCTTTCTGTGACAAACACCTTGCCAAAGCCTTCACTCTGATTCTTCTCCTTCCAGTCCTTGAAAAACTGTTTGAAGATTGGAGTCTCACCACCTTCTGGAAGAACTTGGACCTAGAGTTAAACCCAGAACATTATTAGGCCAGCCTCACTGCTGTGATCATTATTGATGGTCTAGATTTTGATTAGTACTTTACTGTGTAACTAAGCATTTGTTACTGAAGTGTTAAGCCTAAAACAGACAGGCGCGGCGCAGCATGCAAGGTATTTTGCTGCCTGGATCGCTACCATTGCTTTAATATGGTGTTGGACAGATCAGCACAAGATGATACCACTAGTCCCATTGTGATGCTGAGCAGTACTGCTCAAATCAAATCCAGAGCGATTTTTTCTGGTTGCCGCACGGTACCATCAGTGGATTAACCAATCACAGCCATGTGGTTACAACACTTTATGAAAAACTGTTTTTTTTTTCTTCATAGAATCTGATAGCTGAGACTACATTGAGTTTCGACTGAAGGTTCAAATTGTGACCAAGTGGTTTTAATGGACAATAAAATCACCTGGGTATTCGGGGGGTATCCCATCTGTTTAAGAAATCCTTCAGCTGTTTTCATTGCTGTCTTTCTCTCATCAGGGTTAGCGTTTTTACCTACACACATGAACCAAATAAATAATCAATTAATCAACCAGAAAAGAATATAGTTATTTAAAGATGTTAAGATACTGTGAAATAACATCTCATTTCCATGGATCCCGTGTGCCTGTTTACAGGAGGTTAGAAAATTAAAGACTTGTTCAGGAATTAGCCAGGAATTAATTTAGCCCATCTAGAAATGATACCTGCATTGGAAATTAGCAAGTGCATCAGGGTTGCACCAGGATTAGGGTTTAATCACTCTTTCAAATGATGGCTCCATTAACAGTCCTGAACAAGGGTCACAAGGATCTGTGGATCCCCCTATTGTGCCACTGACACAGACATTCATAATGTTTGCAGTCGTGTTCAGGACCCTCAAGCACCTGAACCTTTGTCGCATACTATTAATAAGTAACATATCTAAAAACTGTCTTAATGTCATTCTACCTTTATTATTTTGTCAACCCCTTCCTGGTTATAGACTACAGCAATTTCCCATGTGGGAATATCCCATCTTGGCCCTGATAGGATTTGTGAACAGTGTATATTTGGGAATTATCATGACGTAATGAACTGTCATTTTCTCTGCTTATGTTGACTGGACACCAGATAATAGTTATTAATTCCTTAAAATCAATTATTATGGCAGAGATCAAGATAAAACTTACCCACACAGACCCATTTTATTTATTTTTTTCCCTGGGTATCTATAAGTCATATTAAAAAGGAACAGTACTTCCTCAGGTGGGAAAGCTTTTGTGTTTGGCAAGAAGGGTTTAGAGATAAAGCCCTACCTTTCCATACAAATATCCTCCTGTTTGTTCCATTGTCCAGGATAAAACATTCTTCAGAAAGAAGCAGGCTTTGGTTAAAGGGGTTTTCTTCTGATACTAGCGTCACCTGCATTGTTCCACTTTCATCAGAAACCTAAAATGGAAATATTACAGATAATTAAACAAAAAAGCAAAACTACAGGTTATCATACTAGATTACATTTCAAATGCAACATTAAACCTATCCCTATTCTAAACACTTGGGCCAAAAGGGCCCAACGTAAATATAAACTGCATTTTATTTACATACTCAGGGCTGCATCTACTTTAAGTAGACACAGCCCTGACAAACTACAGAATGAGAGAAGAAAGGCTATGAGTGTTCTTTAGTAACATTTGATGGGCCATGCACTTTCTATTCATAATTTAAGTACATAAAGCTATAAATCACATTTAATTACTGGTTTTTCTTTTTTTTTAATCATGCTTTTTGTATTCCAAATGGTTATGGCGCTTTAGTACTGAGACTTATATATATTTTTTTTTTCAGAAGTCATGTTACTATTGAAAGTACATTTGTCTATAGAGTGAATTGCATTATATTGATGAATATGCGTACCATGTACAGTTTTGCCAGTTTCCTGTTGGAGATATCTGCCACTTCATCATCATTGTCATCCCCTACTGGAAGTACTGGTTTTCGACCCAACACCTACAAAAGAGAGTCACTTTGTTACACTGAGGGTTTTTTTTTCATATCAGTTCTAAAAAGATTTGATACCTTAGCTAAGTTTAATTTTATTATTTTGTTTTCAAGCTGCTTTGAAGCCTATTTATGGGATTTGGTGCACACAGCTGCAATGCTCCATATGGCATATTAAGGCAATGATTAGAAGAATAACCATTATGTATTTTAACTGAGTAACTCTCAGTAAGTCCCAATGGCAAGGGGTAGCCCCTTTTCTAATTATGAACCATCAAACATGTATTAAATTATTACATTCAGTAAGAATTAGAAACACATATAGACTTTGGAGACACTGAACACAATTATCAAATGTTGTATGTATTTTAATAGTAAAGATATTTCTTTAATTCTCTGATATACTAGTAACCAAATTGAAAACATGTGACCCAGATTAAAATATCACATAACACAGGAAATTGGGTATCAATAGCACTTGCCTTGAGTGAAACAAGTTAGGCCTTGTGGTAAAATTTTTGGCTTTCTCATCTACGATTTTATCAATAACATTTTATGTGTTTAGTACACGTAAGCAAACAGGTCGCACAAACAACATTATGTTATACAGTAAATGTATTGATTGGATACAAAAGTGCACTTAAGTTCAAACAAGATACCAATAGGATTTCTAACTTTATTGTGTATGTGTATTTTTGACCCAATAGTTCTGTCAATTACCAAGTTACTCATTCTGCTTTTCTGTTTGAAATAGTCAATGGCCAAACTATAAGAGGATATTAGCTGTAGAGCATCTGGGAAACAAATAACAATTGAAAACCGCACTATGCAAATGTTTCCTCAAGGATATCATATACTGTATAATCCTAACCCTTGAATCTCTTCTTTACTTGAATGACAAAAATGAATTATGCAAATAGTATTGTGTGCTTACATGACAGGAAGGTTCACAGTACAGACACTATATTTATTTTAAATATTATTTTAATAATTATAAATTCCTGTGAAAAACCCTAAGGCATATTTTCCCTAATGTGTAAACCTATAACTTACAACAACACATGAAACCACATTTTCAAGTTACAGTAATTCAAAAGCTTGATCTAAAAGAAGCACAGTAGTTCTCTGAATTCAGTAGTTTAAATTCTGTATAACATACTTGATTTCCATATATTGTATTTACTTGGTAAATAAACAAGATACTCCATGAATGGTCATGGAATTCTGTGGTTATTTTACTCATGTCTGTTTGTTGACCTTTCCTCAGTACTTTCCCGCCTTTACCCTCTTGTCAAGTTTACACATGGATGTTATAAAGCTTCAAATAAATAACTCAGAAGTTGAAATTACTGTAAAAGTTCCTACAAGTGCCTTAGTTTTTTCTTGCCATTTCTGTAACATAGCAGTTATTTTTTTTCAACAGACTACAAATGCAATACTGAGGTACATTCCTAGTGATTATGTGCCTTGTCTCTTACTGCTGAGCGGCACATTGCTTTCCTTTGTTAGTCTTTATTTGAAATATAGGGAATGTCACTTGTTACTGGGTACTGAGATGGGTAATGCAAGTCAAATTTGCAATTTAAAAAAAATTGTAGAGCCAAACTGTTTCAAAAACAGGGATTGAAGTAAACAACATCTGCAGTGCTGAGGAAGAAGTTATCGATTTAAGATGTGGATGAAGGCCTAGTTTATTCCCCATCTCTGTTTACCTTTTTCATTTCTCCAGGTTCACTTCCTTCTTCCACAACAATCAGCTGAGCTCTTCCGTTTCTCTCATTGTCTCGAATACCAGCTGCCACCTGAGCGGCCTTCAGGCGCTCAAACTTGTTGCACATTGAGCCACACCACTGATAAACAACCTAGATAAACAGAAAGCAAAATGGAGGTTTAGGCCCTTTTCCACATTTAATGGGATTACAAATAACGCAGTTGCAATTCTAAAACACATTTTTCTAACAATACATTTCAATAGAATATTGATTAACGCTTTTTTGAAAAAAAACAAATGTTTAAGCTCATATTGTGTGAGTGTTAGGCATCTCTAATTATCCCCCACTGGAAATGAAATAAGTTATTGAGATTATGAAATCCTGGGGATATATGGTGTCTGTCCCTTCATTCATCCATCTGTATTTTTCATATGGAGAATCAAATCTTATTGTATTAGAAATAAACATGCAATTGCTTATTCTACACTATTCTGTACATGCTGTTGATATAGCTCACAGTCATCAACCTTTTCATCATAGTGACAGCTCTAATTTTGAATTTACAACCATGGCAGGCATTTATGTTAATGACATAGTGGTCGTATAAGTACCATGCACTATGATCGAGAGAACTGCAAGATAACTGCAAATATGACGATACAAATGATAATATGTACAGGAAAACTGAAAAATACGTAATGACTGGTTGATTTCTCATATGAAATGTATCATATTTTAAGTGCATTTCCCAAAGCACTGTTGCAGAACAGTATAAAGGTCATATTCATATACATTCACTATTGCCACAAGCTGAACCAAGTTGTTCCTGGTTCCTGTTACACGTAATCAATAATTTCTTCTGTTTCAGCAATTGTTGCTAATCATTACACATAACCCCCCTTAAAAAAACAAAACGTTTAGATTTTGTTGATCTTCTTACTTGCCATTTTAAAACAAAAAATACCATTCACTATTTATGATCAAAGTGTAATTTCCGCCAGTTATTAAAGGGAGTAAAATGTGAAGGTTAATTCAGCAAATATTGGTGTGTGGTCCTGATAGGGTAATATAAATTTTTGATTAATACTAAGGTGATGCAGAGATCAGATTTATTTAATCTTTAAATAACCCTTTTTCAACAAAAACTAAATCTGTCCCCTGAACAAGGAAACATTCATAATTGTTTTAAAGCTATTGTTGGGTGGACCTTATCCATTCCTAACAACTCAGTATTTTTGAAATCTAAACAATAGTTAAGTATAATCAAATAAGGTACTCAAAAAACTGTGTAAAAAGCCAGAACATGATTTGGCTATTTATGTCAGATACCTCTTACCACAGAACTAAAGAAAACAATTGTAAACCTGATATACCGTTGTGTTTAAACAAAGGTACAAAGATGTCTGCCCTCTTTCCAAAATTAAAATGCCTCACAGATACAAACCATATGTGAAAATCCAAAACCACGCACAGCATTCCAGAGTTTCTAATATTAAAATATTGACACGATAGGCCATATTGCGGCACTGCATAAACCATTTTAAAGAAGGTGTATACTGTTTTGCTCCATGAAAAACTACCAGCCTCTGTGGGTCCTATTAACAGCTTTAATTTAATTAATTGTTTTTTAAAAAGTCTGTTTTATGAATTAAATAAAGTTAGATTTGTATTAAACAGTTCTAGAACGTTGTTCAATAAGACAGCACTAGAACCATTTCGTGGATAGCACTTTATTTCATTAAACAGACTTTGATAAACATTCTTTAAATCAATGTTTTTCAATCTTTAATGGTTAGAACATAAGAACATAAGAACATAAGAAAGTTTACAAACGAGAGGAGGCCATTCAGCCCATCTTGCTCGTTTGGTTGTTAGTAGCTTATTGATCCCAGAATCTCATCAAGCAGCTTCTTGAAGGATCCCAGGGTGTCAGCTTCAACAACATTACGGTTCAGGGCCTTGCATTAAGCCTTCGGATTCCCATCTAACGAATCCATAAAAAATGCCGTATTCTTGCACTCGCCTCTTTGGCAGACCTAGGGAACTTTGTTTTGACAGGTGGCAGGGTAAGACTATTTCTGTATGTGCTGAGGCCCAGTGGTCCCTTGCCCCTCATTTGAGAACACCTGATTTAAATAACTGATAAGTTAGAGCTTTGTGGGCCCACTGTATCACAATATAAGTTAAAAGTCAATATTTTCTTGACAATAATAGCAAACATCAAAAATATAAAGGACGTGATTTTAATGTGCTCTGGTTCTTCTGTATCAGCATTCTAGATAACTGGTAACTTTAGGGACCCGGTGTTGTATTTGTTTTTGTGGAAGGGTGGTGGGCAATTCACTGACACACAGGAGACAAAACTATAGTCGAAACGCCGCTCCGGCGCACTGATTCATTTTGGCCTGCAGAGGGCCCTGTTGTCCGTGGCCTGAATACCAGCAACGGTAGTCAGGACCACAGAGTTATCAAATCAGGTATACAGTCCGGTTGATGCCGGCGCACTCGCAGGTGCTCAAAATAATAATGAAAACAAAAGGCGAAATGAAAAGGGAAAATAAAACACAGTAATAAAACTACAAAATAAAGTTGCTGCTTACGCAGTGCCCCCACTGCCGCTAAGCCGGTCAGCTCGGGATCTCAGTCCTACGCTGTTATGCACTATACACTGCAGTGGCAAGGGTTCCCCTTCTATTTCTACACGTTCCCTCGGATACGTAACAATTTATTTTGTAGATTATTTTGTTTCACTAGGCTGACTGTCTTCCTCAGCCGTGCTTGCCTATTTTGGTCGCTCGCTCCACCACTGGTGTTCCTGCCTGGTCTATGTTTACACTGGCCTTCTCGGCCAGCATCTCTGTGTATTCCCAAATCACAGCCACCCGAATGCATAACCAAGCGTAGTACTTATGGGCCGAGCAATCCCCCAAGGCCCGCCTCTCAGCCACTCAGAGAGAGGGAAAGCCAACACACCCACTTCCCCACCTCTCCGTGTCACTGCCATGACTGACAGGCGGATCTACGAGGCTGCTGCCCCCTTCCTGCAGTACCACGCATGCGCCAGACAATCAGCACAGATCTCCCCTCCCCCTCCCCCTCCCTGTTACAGTTTTACATTTATTACTATGTGTAAGTCAAGGTTAACAAACGATTACATACACTGACTTTCCTGGGAAAGGGATTAACAGTAGCAGAACTAATGCTGTACAATGACTGACACTGAAGATTGTTTATGGCCAAACTCATTTTTAATTGATGATAGTAGGGCATAGCTCGTTATAACCTCAATTGCAATAAAAGTTATGAGTCAATGGGTACTGTCTTTTATTAAGGATATATTTGCAATCTATAGAAACTCATTTGAATTACAGGACAAATAAGGACTAAAGAATTATTGCTTTTTTTATTCCATAAGTCAGCAATATTTTCATTAAACTTACTTGGGCCATATTCATAAAGTATTTAGCACTGTATTAAGTTGACACCCTTTTTCAGTAAAAGGGAAAACAAACTTCTTGATACAACTAATATGCATTTAGGAGTTCTCATATTAACTTATTATTCTAGCAATGTTTTGTTTTCTTGTAAAAATAAAAAAGGTCAATACTTAATGAACATGGCCCAATATTTCCTAATACTGTAGTTAGCGGACTTATCAAAGCAATACCTTTTTCAGGTAATTTTTACTGTCTGAGAGAAATTAACAAAACTAGAAGCAAATAGTTAAATTATACAAGTCAAGGTCTCTTAAGCACTTTTTCTCATTTAGTAACATTACCATGGAAACTTCTCCTTTTAAAATAAATAAATAGAAATAATGCTTTAAAAATATGGTCCATACATTTTTTTGTTTTGTCTTTTAGCATTTTATGTATACTTAATTAACACACTTTATTTTAACTTTATTGTAGAAATAGTTGAAACTACTTTTTTCCACCATTGTTATGGAGGTAATAAAGGTTAAAATAGGTATGCTATTTGTAGAAACAGGAAAACGTGGTTAAATGTATGAACCAGAGGTATCTCTTTCACAAGTGGTGCGTGATAAATTAATATCAATTTAAGAGTTGTAGGAGATTACTGGTTCCTTCCTTTTGTTAAAGAACTGTATTTGAAAACATGTTTTAATGAAGGAAAGACACCTTCTAAATACAGGAGAGAGAAGTGTGAAGTTCCAGTAAAAACAACTAAAAACAACAATATATAAAATCAAAAAGCTAAATTATAAAAATAGGTCTTAAGCCTAGATTTAAAAGTAGCTACTGTAGGTGAACCTCTGACATGGTCAGGGAGAGTTCCACAGCTGCGGAGCACGAACACAAAAAGCAACCTCTCCTTTCCTCCTGAGCCTCACCCTCGGAATACAGAGGAGGCCATTATTAGTCGACCTCAATGCACGCCGAGGCTGATGAAGAGACAACAACTCTGAGAGGTAATCTGGTGCCATTCCATTTAGTGCTTTAAATGTAAGCAATAGAATTTTAAAATCAATTCGATATTTCACTGGAAGCCAGTGCAGAGAAGCAAGTACAGGAGTTATATGTGCTCTCCTTTTGGTTTTGGTAAGGACCCTTGCAGCTGCATTTTGCACAAGCTGCAGCCTTAATAAAGCTTGGCTAGTAAGTCCAGAAAAAAGAGCATTACAGTAGTCCAGTCTACATGAAATAAAAGCATGGATTACTTTTTCAGCATCAGATAAAGACAGAAATGATCTAATTTTGGCAATGTTTCTTAGATGATAAAAACATACTTTTGTAATCATTTTAATATGCGACTCAAAACTTAAAGTAGAATAAAAAATAACACCCAAATTTCTCACCTCAGACTTCAAATTAGGAGTTAAATCCCCCAAATGTATTTTTGATAAATCAATTTGTTGCTGAGAGCCTACTATCAACACTTCTGTCTTATCAGAGTTTAATTGCAGAAAATTTAAGGACATCCAAGTTTTTATGTCAGTGATACACTCAAATAAGGCTGATGTTGTGCTAATGTCACCAGGTTTCAGAGATGTATAACTGTGTATCATCAGCATAGCAGTGGAAATTTACAGCATGTTTATGAATAATCTGGCCTAGAGGTAACATGTATAAAGAGAATAATATCGGACCAAGAATCAAACCTTGAGGGACACCACAGGTAATATTTGCTAAACCCGACACAAACTCCCCCAGTGAAACAAAGAACTGTCTGTTAGTAAGGTAGGATCTAAACCAGTTTAGTACTTTACCATCTAGGCCCACCCATCCCTTAAGACGATCAATTAAGATGGAATGATCCACAGTATCAAACGCAGCACTAAGGTCCAAAAGAATAAGAATGGATATAGCATTTGAATCTGCACTCATTAATAAGTCATTTGTTACTCTTACCAGGGCAGTTTCTGTACTGTGATTTGAACGAAACCCAGACTGAAACTTTTCAAACATATTATTAGTAATCAGGAAGCCATTAAGTTGTTTAAGCACTACCTTTTCAAGAACTTTTGCTAGAAAAGGGAGATTTGAAATGGGTCTGAAGTTACTCAGAAGTGAACTGTCTAAGTTGGGTTTTTTAAGTAGGGGCTTAACTAGGGCAATTTTGAAAGAAGCCGGAACTATTCAATTTTCCAGCGAACTATTCATAATGGCAAGAATATCATTACACAAGTAACTAAGGACATCCTTCAGAAACCTTGTTGGAATGGGATCTAACATACAAGTTGTGGATTTCATGTGCATGACAATCATGTTTAGTTCCTGTGCAGTAATACAAGAAAATGATTCCATCACTGTTTTCCCCAGTCTATCTGAAATAATTAAATTAGAACCATAAGATGGAATTTGTTCCCTAATAGTCTTTATTTTATTTTCAAAGTAGTTGAGAACTTCTTCACACTTGGACGAGGACACTTCTCTGTTGCAGATGGGTGAGAATGAAGGATTTATCAATTTATCTATTGTTGAGAAAAGCACCCTGGAGTTATTTTTATTTTCCTCAATCAATTTGGAGAAATATGCACATCTTGCAGATCTTATAGCTTCATTGTACCTTGATAAATAATCTTTCATAATATCAAAATATTATTATTATTATTATTATTATTATTATTATTATTATTATTATTGTTATCATTATTGTTATTTATTTATAAATATGATGCCGAAGCCTTGTTTTGTTATTGTTTTATAAATGTGATGGCGAAGCTGTATGTTTTGTTTATTTTCATTTAAATGTGTTCTGGCAGAGGCGAGGTCGTCAGCTCGTCCTCTGCCAGCTGTATTTAAAAAAAAACTTGTGCAGATTGTGGCCGAGGGGTAATGAGATAATTGATAGTTAACCCCTCGGCCATAGTAAATAAAAGCCTGCAGCTCTCTGCGCTCAGGGTGGGTGTTCGAGAGGAGGAACAGGTGCGAGAGAGGAGTTTAAAAGTAAAATTAAAATATATACGGGATCAGTGAAAGCAATTTGCTCATCCTGATCTGGGTTTTATGTTGGTGATTTGTTTTTGTTTATCTTTTTATTTTGCTCTGGGAGCAGTGTTTTTTTGTTCAAATATTTTATTTATTTTTGTTTGGTATAAATAAACAGCGCTGCAGCGTCTTTTTGCTCTGCAGTACTTGTTTGTTTTCCTTCCTGCTTCTGGCCTGACATCACCACATCAGCCATCCTGTCACAGTACCGTATTAATATTTTAATCAACTGTATGAACATGGCCTGAGAAGGATAGTTATTACAACTATGTGGCAACTCTAACATATGAAAAATATCTCATGAGGCTACTTTTATATAGGATCCCAGACCTCTTGTAAATAAATATTTACCATCACATCACAACAGCAAAATAACACTTTTAAATGTCCAATGCAGTTTACTTGTTATTTTAAGCTTTGTGAGTAGCAGACAGGGGGTGCACATATTCAGTTGGAGAACTGTACACGTCTATTTTGCTTGTCAAAAGGTAACACTGGTGCAAGTTTCTACAAATGCATTTTGGGTGCTACTAGTTTGAAATAAATTCCACTTAACATATTACTAAAGACTTACAATAAACAAGTTTACAAGAATAGCGAAACATTCAGCCAGAAAGGAGACAATGCAAATTCAAAGAAAGGAAATGTTCATAAGCAGGATATGTTTTTAGTAATAGAGAAATGAAGTTGTCCTTTCGTGACAACTGGACAGGAAAGCTGTATCTGTGGGGAATCTACTGTTCCAGTAAACTTTGTTCTTTAGTTTTGTTTTTGGAGTGTTTGTGTAAACTTGTGAATTACATTTAAAAAGCAAATCATAACAAGTTTTAACCCACAAATTCTATCCTTGTTTTATAGTTATTTTTATTATATGCCCTTTATGGTTGACTTGGTCAACATTCACAATAAACATGTAATAACATGTATACCATTATTAATGAGGAATTGGAATAAGTTTGATCAAACTAACAAACAAAAAAAAAACATTTAAAGGCATGCTATGACCATCTTATGCTGTACAGTGTACTTTATATCCATAACTGCTTGCTATTCTGAAGTACTGACAAATGCTGCTTGTCTTTTTCTTTACCTACCATACAGTAATATGAGGAAGAAGATCTACCATAATGTTTTAATACAATTCACCAGCTGTGTATAGCTTTCTACAAGACTAAATGGATTGTGCTTTAGTTTACCCATATAATGCACACCTCGACTATATGTCCTTGGAAAAAACACCACATTATTAACATGCAGTCTGTAGGCAGATATTCTCCAAAAACTTATATTATCTAAAATTATGGTAAAACATTCCACTTTACAGATGATCTCCCGACTACTTCTAATAGTTCTGAATAATAGATGTAGTTATTAATATAGGTATTGGTTTGTTTTCGATTCTTTATCATCTTCTCTTTTTTGAATTAAGAATCCAGATTTTATTTATTGAAAACTTACTGCTCCCAGATCAACGATAAAGCAATCCCCTTTGTTGAAACTGGACCAGCTGAGGGGGACTTCAGTTGCTCTGACCACTCGCCTTCCTTTGATATGAAGAAGTCTTTCAGCCGACAAGTCATTGGTAACAACATGCTGAAATCCAGATGCAACTCCTCCAGCCTAAAATAGAAAAAAAAATCACTTACAAAGCCTTTATATTTTGATAATGAACCATTTTTACCATCAACCCACCTACAGGCATAATGCAGTTGGTGTTTAAACTCCTTTCGCAAAAATTAAAAGTCCTTTTATCTCATTGAGCATGATTGGTTGCCCTTTAGATATACAGTAAGAACTATACTTCCTGAATATATTATAATAAACAATTATTATTTGTTGGCATTCCTGACAGAATCTAAACTGTCTTGACGGCATAGTGGACGCTTAGCAGTTGTTATTTCTTTCTGTATTACTACCTCCTCTCCACACCTGTTCTCCACTCAAGAACACCCTTCCTCGAACAAGCAAAGCTGCAGGCTTTTATATTCGTGATCGAGGGATTGACCAGCTATAATGATCTGATTATCCCTCGGTCACATTTTGCACGGGTTAAATACTCAGTAGCTGATCAGTCACGCATCCTCACAAGGTATTTAAACATTAAAACAATAATATGGTGGACAGCACCTTGCTCATCCTTGCCAAACAATAAATCAAAACACGGCTTTTCGCCGTCATGTCTAAATCATAATTATACAAATAAAACAAAAAAACAACAGTGCACAAATATCCATAGTGGCGGTGCTCCCTGCCACACCTTCCCTATTTTAATATTAATTAGGTTGTTTGCATTTGGAAGGAGAATTACCCCAAAGGTACTACCAAAATAGTGAGAAAAAGTGGAGACTTATTTTTATTTTTCCATGGAAGACAACATATTTTTTAAATTAAAAAAAAACAAAAAACTTGTCTTAAATGGGTGGGTCCTTTCAGCTAGTACTGTGAGTTACAGTATTCTGCACAGATGACCTGTGTTCATTTATTCATAAGTGTGAGAAGTGGTTTGAAGCATACAGTAGCTGAATAATTTGGCACCCAAAGTGTGACTACAAAAACAATCTTATATCAATAGACAGGGTTAATATACAAACTTAAAGAAGAAACTTATATTTATATATTTTGTTGAACTATATTTATACATGTAATATAAATGTATAAATATATTATACACATTAATGTATGTCAATTAAGATTATGTCTAAACAACTAATAAGTCTTGAAAAAAGTCATACATAAAGCATGGTCAACACATCTCATGTATATATATATATATATATATATTTTTATATTGATATAATAGCATAATCTCTAGAAATCTCATGAGTAATGGCAAGGCATATACCGGTAGTTAAACACAGTACCTTATATTTAATTCCTCCTTTGAAATAGCCAGTAAACGCAGTAGACTCATATCCCTGCAGTTCTCTGTATTGCACGGGTTTCCCCCCCAAATAGTCATCCATCTGCACAGTGAAGATAGCTGCCGAGGTGCTTTCATCCTGGCTGCACTCCTTGCCTGATGAATAATAAGGCAAATATAGTTCACATGTATGAATACAACCAAGTTATAAAAGTGGATCAGTAGTTCAAGTTGCATTCAAACTGGGGGAGGTAATAAAGTCCCAGTTTTGAAAACGTATAAATGAAGCGAGCTAATATCTTACAATCTTGATAAACCTTGAATTCCAAAACATGTAGTGTACCAGCTTTGAATTTAAGAATTTAATGTTGCACAAGAACAAGGAGGTGCTGTACTTAGTTTCTTAATTAAGTTAGCCAAAAACACATTTTGCTTGTTTTTTTTTCTGGCTAATGTATTTATTGATCACTCTTAGTACTACGTACATTCTGCTGCAAAAAAAGTAGGACCTGATTCAAGAGAGACAAGGAAATGGCAAAAGACTGATAATGTGCTTGGTGAATTAAATGTGTCCAAGGGTCTAGTTTCTGAGAAATAGGCATAGGAACCTATTGGCTTAGTCGGGCTGTAGCCCGACTAAATATTTTGACTTTTTTTTCAATTGCACGCTTTTGTAAGCTGTTTACAGTCTTTTAGGAAAACATGCATTTCAAAACTCTCCTACATGAAAGAAATGCCCCTCCCCCAAACACACACAGGCAGTGTCAGCGTGTGTAGAGAGACACAAAGTGTTATCTTTCAGGGTTCCCGTGGAGCCTTAAGAACATAAGAACATAAGAAAGTTTACAAATGAGAGGAGGCCATTCAGCCTATCTTGCTCATTTGGTTGTTAGTAGCTTATTGATCCCAGAATGTCATCAAGCAGCTTCTTGAAGGATCCCAGGGTGTCATCTTCAAAAACCTCACTGTTCTCTGTGTAAAAAAGTGCCTCCTATTTTCTGTTCTGAATGCCCCTTTATCTAATCTCCATTTGTGACCCCTAGTACTTGTTTCTTTTTTCAGGTTGAAAAAGTCCCCTGGGTCGACATTGTCAATAACTTTTAGAATTTTGAATGCTTGAATCAGATCACAGCGTAGTCTTCTTTGCTCAATTGGCCGAGCGTCGCCCAGGAGAGGGAGGGTTAGGTCGGCCAGGGTGTCCTCGGCTCACCGCGCACCAGCGACACCTGTAGTCTGGCCGAGCGCCTGCGGGTTTACCTGTAAACTGCCCGAGAGCTGCGTTGTCCTCCGTGTGGGGGAAAAAAGCGGTCGGCTGACGGCAGACGGACAGTGTGTGTTCGTCTTCACCCTCCCGAGTCAGCGCAGGGGTGGCAAAATAATTGGCCATTCTAAATTGTTTATTTTTATTTTTTAGAATTTCCTGTATTTGTAATATCATTCAAAATTTCATAAATATATAATTGCGTTCTCAGGGCTCAAATTTGCGAGCTGTGGGCGACCAAAATTAGTTTCTGCGATCATTTTTTAATATGCATCCGCCATCGGCGACTGAGGGAGTGGGCTGGTCAGGTACGAAATAAAACCTGGTTCCGCTGACAGTTTTTTTTTTCCTCCCTGATATTTATGAAGCGCTAGTTTTTGTTGTTAATTAATACAAACGTTTACCTCAATATTCCATGCGTGGTTTGGTAGCCAGTTGTATCCTAGCGGCGCCGTAAACAACTCAATATGTAGGTACTAAGAAAAATATTCTTAATTTACACAGAGCTAGTACCTTGTACACAAAACATGGTCCTGGTTTGTGAACAGTTTCTCTTTAACTATATGTTATAGGATACAAGTATCGGGAACTGTGTTTACTACTAATACGTCATAAAATGTATTAGCATACGTAATATAATTGATAGAATCTGGTACAGCCAACGTGTTGCTAATCGTGCGTTGTTCGGTTACTTCAGTGTGTTCATAAAGTTTATTCAAAGTCTGCTGTGATGAGCCACTGATATCAAGTTGTTTTATGTTTTACTTGTCATTAAAACCATAGAGTAGTTGCTATTGCCGCTGATTGCAAACATTATTTTATATATATATATATATATATATATATATATATATATATATATATATATATATATATATGCTATAGTAAATTTAAATAGATTTAATACGCATACCACATTGAAAGATAGCGAGAACAGAGATTTTATTTAATAAACCAGAAAAAAGGTAAATTACACAAGCGAATGCATTCTGTACTGTATTTACGTTTTATTCAGGCAGATTGATTTGTAACGGTGATTAAACAGTTTGAATACTGTATATTCGGGTCGGATTACAGTGGATTAAGGCACGCTTGTTGACCAATCAGGTTACAGGAAATCTCATATCCATATTTCATATCCATATTCTAAATTATAATATCATGTTCAACAACCATACAATGCTAAACTGAAATCCAAAGTGTTTTGGGTGCCGTTTGAAGTGAATATTACGTAATTTTTAAATACATGTTGCTTAATAAAAAACACTGACGTGTAGATTTAACAATAACTCTCATGTCGTCAACTATTATTATCACTGCATTGGTACTGTACGTATTGTACAAGCATCAAAAGGTTTGATTCTTTTACAATTTGTACAGCTTGAATAAATAATTAGTTGGTATTTGAACTAGTCACAATTTTAGTATTTACATTTGGTATATTTGCTGTGAAAATGGGTCTTAAATTTTCTGAAGATTGCTCAGCTGATAGCTGCAGGAACCATGTCTTGTAAGAACATAAGAAGATCCCCCACCCCCCTTGTTATGTCATTCAGAGCATTCATAAAGGTACTGTTACTGTGTACTAGCCCTCAATTTGTTAGTTTTACCATTTGCCCAACTGTATACAGTAGTTATTGCCCGTTCTCATCTTTAAAGCAAAAGTGCATCATTTCAAAGCCTATTACGGTTACACTACTGTATGTAGGCTGTAGCCTGCTGTTTCTTTCTGTGTTTCTGGGTATATTGCTGCCCTGTTTATAATATCTACGCTAGTCATTGACTGCAGGTTAGTGACATTTTATTATTCGATATTTTAGTAGAAATAGTGTAGTCACCTTAGATGAAAATTGTTTTCCTGAATAATTTCCGTTTGCACCAAGGAGCATGCACTTAAGAATGGACTGAGATGTTCTTTTCTTTAAATCAGTCAGACGGTACAGTGTATTATGTGAAAGCTTGTGATAACTTGATAACTTTAGCCCTACTAATATTTTTTTTTGCTTCCTACGCCTATGTCTAACACACAAGCGAGTATTCCTCCAGGTGCAGTTGAGAATTTGGCAAAATAGGCTCACTGAAACACAGGAAACAAAGGGATTCACAGAACATTATATATAGACTATTCACAATCACACTACCTAACATCCATTGCACAGTAGCTCAGAATCAGCAAGATGCAGGCAAGGGACAAGTTTTTTTTTTTTTTTTTTAAAAGGAGCAGAGACAAATTTATGAACGTGTTCCTGCAGTAGTTTAAAGCAAAGAGACATCCACAAAGCATTAATTACAGTTATTAGAGTCACTTTTACACAGATCAAGACTTTCAGAGACTGTCTTCCAACAGGAAAATAAACTAAATGGTAAGTTACCGGCTGTAATAGGGGTAGAATAGGGGAGTGGGTATCAGCTGTGAGACAGGAGTGGCACAGAGGTTGCATTTGACACAACACACAGGCTCATATGTTTTATTTACAATATTTAAAATGTTTTGCAACTAGGTTGCAGTTGTGGGTGGTAGTCCTAAGGCAGAAGGACATACACAAACAAGGTGAAATTAAAATAATACAAAACACAAGGGGAAAAAAACAGCTAAAAATAAAAGTTTGCCAAAAACAGTTCAGTGCTGCCCCCAGTTAAAGGGAGGTCCTGCTGCAGGAACCTTCTCCCAGGCTCAGATGAACTACTGTAGGTGGGATTAAAATCCACTAAACTACTCCTTAATCCCAGTATACACAGGGTGATCACAAGTAGTTTGTTAGAAAGTCTGTAACAAAATGTTGCAAATTTGCTTTGGATTGTTATTGTCGATACATTGTAGATGCACGTACTACTAAGACATCCACCGTGCTGGTATCACAAACAATATGTTTTGCACCTTATAAAACTGATCTGATTTTGTCAGTGCTTGCTGGTCTATAAACCAGTTTTAAATTTAAAGCATTTAAGTTTCTGCTTTATTATTAAAGTTTGCACATGTGGCAATACTGTCCTACAATTACTACATGATACTGTGATCATTCCACTGTGTCATGTTAGTGAACCATACGTTTTAAAACTGAGAGTTAGTACATTACTATCGTACTGCAGTTAGTAATCCTTTCCAATTACTGGTATCTTAAAATCAAGGGTCATATAAGAACGATAAATAGTATATTGCAGCTGCATTAGACGGCTTTCTTTGTTCTCCCAAATTGCTGCAGTGACATAGGTGCTATAACCAGTTATTGTAAATAAGATAGCCTACTGTTTTAGCAGACGGATTTCATTAAGTAAACATGCATTTGAATGTTTTTTTAAAAAAAATTAAAAGTAGAAATACAAAACGGTGTGACAGCTTTCTTTGTGAACGTGCTAAGTGAAAGACGCCAAGTCAAAAACCGTCATCTACCAAGGTAGCAAATGCGCCAAATGTAATACCAGCCAAAAGTTCCCGTTATACCGTACATTACTAGTTGCATTAGGATTTCCACTATCTTACTAGACATGTACTGATCTGTACATTCGTGTGCCCCCAGCATTTGAATAATGCTTTACATTAAATTGATCTGCGTGTGATTAAATACATAACCTTTACAATAAAATATGGTTTACTTACGATATATAATGGTAATTAAACCACATTTATGTGTGTGTATGTAAGTTTCAATATTCAGCCGTAGCCATTTGTAACATTGAAAAACCCAAGCCAAATTGTTGTACATTTTGACTCATTTTGTCTTTTTACTGACACCCGACCTATAGTGCCTTTTTTTTTTTTTTTTTTTTTTTTTTAGTTTGTAACGTTTGTTAATATTTATGGGGGGAGGATTTGCCATTACATAACGGCTGTAATAATTATGACCGTCACAAACGGGCTCTATGGTGACTGTATGGAGAAAATAATTTGTGAAAATATAAACAGACAGCATCGTTGCTTCAGAAATTGCATTGATTTACCACGGCGTTACTCATCACCACAGCTGCTTGTCTCAGGTATAGATTAGCTCTAATGTACCATGATATAGCTACTGTTTCTCTTGCTTGCAAGCTCGATTGCTAGAAATATCAAAAGCACAATACTGTGAATACTGCATGATTATTGATTTGTACCGAGATCTGGTGGTATTGTGCTAAACTGTATTACAGTATACTACAGTTTTGATAAACCTAGACTGACTGAGAAATATGTCTGGGTTTGGTCTGTAGAAAAGGTGGCAATCCTAGCCTAGCCACATTCCACACTTGTCCTAATTAGGAAGGGGATCCTCACCCCAGCCCTGCCATATCTAACACAAACTTATTTGCCAATAAACTATTTACAAAATAAAAATAAATTAAAACTTTATTTACATGAGCAGGGATTCAGCCCTGACACACCGGCATTAACTATATTTTATTTATAGCGGACTTTAGCAGTTGTATCAAACTACAAATGCAGTGACAATGTACCCATCTATCAGCCGGAAATTGTGAGATTATGTTTATTAGTGGCATAAACTGACATACTGAGATAACACCTCCTACAGAAAGTGCAGTAATCCACTGTTTGTGGGACGTAACTAGAGTTCTGCGTAGGTCACAGACAATTTAAGTTGGGCCTCATTTGTAGTTGATTACTAGACTTACATAATGTTATGTTACCAAAAAACGGATGATTCATTTGAATTACACAAGAGTTAACTAAAATAGTTCAGTACTGCTTAGCCATTCTGTATAGTGATGAAAATGTAGCATCAAAGTTTGAACAAGGAATATACTGTAAATATACCCAATAAACAATTCCCAGAGTCAGATCATTCATTCATTCATTTCAGTGTACAGGATAGAAACAGTTTTCTTGTTACGGCTTACAACTCAACATAACTTTTTATATGAACGGCTAGACACAGACAGATGCTTTATTCAGCCATAGAGAATATTAATTTAATGCCAGTATCAGTAACAGTTTATAATTTCCTCATATTTGCATGTTCTATAGTATGATACGAAGGTCTATAAAAAAGCTACAATTTCAAGGAAAGCTTTATTATTATTTATTTCTCACAGACGCCCTTATCCAGGGAGACTATTTTGTATCTGTTTATTATGCCACAATACATGTTGTAATCGTTTATAATCCTTGTTTCTGCACTCATGGGTAATTTGCATTTTATGTTTGGTGCTGACAGCAAATAGTTCATTTAAATAGATACTGTACTATAATGAACAGTATTTGGTTGTCTCTTATATGGTGAAGTGCAGATTGTAATTGCTATTGATGAAATATACATATTTTAATGACAGTGCATTATGACTATGGAAAAACAGAAATAGTTCTTCCTATTTCTTCAGAATGATATTTAGAGTAGAAACTCAAAGCAGAGAATAAGGAACCAGTTAGATCTGATTAATCCAAATACAGTACAGTAAATGTTTTGTGATTTTTATGGTGACCTCATCACAAAGTCTTCATAAGAGAGGCTAATGTAATATAATTATTATTCTGATGTTAAAAAAACACCATAGGAACTACAGTAAGCAACTCTATTATACATCTATAATAGACACCTCTGCTCTGCTCCTTTATTTGCGAGACACATGTGTACCTTTTCTCACAAAACATGCTTCCAGTCCAAATTAATCAAGCAATATTATCAGCACATTTAAAGTAAATTCTTTCCGGAGTGATCACCAAAAATATAAGCAAGAAGTCTACACAATTCTATATGTAATGTTAAAATTGTAATGTAGTACTCCTGGGAATGTAAACCAGGTGAGAGGTTTATAAGTGACACCTACTGTGGACTTAGTTGATAAATGGCATAGATAGTTGCTGCTTTGTTTTTTTATTGAGATATGCAGTGTTCAGACAATTTAGGCCAATTGTGTATTGATATTAAGTATGACAATATGTTATCTTCAATTTCCAATATACTGGCCTTGTTGTTGTCTGTAATGTGTTATTTGATTGAACTATAATTACTATGGGATAATATTTTAGTTCCAAAGGGGACATCAAATGTTAGTATTATTATAATCTGCAGCTTTCAACAGCATAACTATTAAGTTCAAGGACTGCTAACCAATGCTTTAATGTTCAATGTTCTTGCCTCTTATGAGCTTTATTAACACTGTTGGGGGTCACGTTCTTTTATTGTACTGCAAATCTTTTGCTTCTTCACTTTAATTGAGGATATTCAAATATTTAGAATACCACACTGGAGATAAACTGCTGCATCCTGGTACCATTGCTGTAGATTACTGTTCTGATTGAGAGATCATTCTGGTAAGATCGAACTACAGCACAGGAAGTGATTAGGTACCTGGAAGCAGCTGCAACTTTTCGTCTTTAGCTTTGTCTTCATGTTCAATTTTGAAGGATAAAGTACAAACTACTAGTCTTGATTAGCTTTTAAAACTGTTTCTCACCATCAGGTAGGTAGATAGGTATAACTAACCTCTCCAATCGCATGATTGTATCTTTGTAAAGAGCTCTCACTTCGAGTTTTCTGCTAATTCCACGGCAAAAATTTGCTGGAAGTCGGCTTGCCATTTTCTTTCTTTATTTCAACAGCCTACATCGCTCGCCGATTGTAGGCCGCTTTCTAACCTGCAGCATCTTCTGTTTGTGTTTTTTCCTCTGCTCTTGCAGCTAAAAAAAACAAACAAACAAAAAAAAATACAAAGAGATTCACTTTCTCCACTGGGACCCGGCGCTGCCGTACCCGCTGTTGAAACTATGCCGTTGGGTGTACCATTGCCCTCCCACTCGGTGTGTGCTCCTTTGGTGCACTCGACGCATTCAGTGCCTTACAGCTTGGCGCCTCAGTGCTTCGGCGCCATCAGTGCTTAATCGCTCCCTGCATCAGTGCCCTCGGTGCATCAGCGCTTCGATGCATATACACCCCCTGCATTGGTACCCTCAGTGCCCTCGGTACTTCGGTGCCTTAGAGCCTCGTGCATCACTGTTTTGACACCCTCGGAGCTCCAGAGCCTTGACGCCTCAGTGCTTCAGTGCCTTTGGTGCACAGACACCCTCTGCATCGATACCCTTGGTGCATTGGGTGCTTCCGTGCTGCAGAGCCTCGGTGCCAATACTCGATGCCATATGCAAGGACGGGGAAATGCCGGACGTGGGGCCCCAGCACATCAGCGATCTGGGAAGCAGTTTCTGAGGAAACACCCCAAACAGCCTCCTAGACAGGCTTCACCGTAGCCTCAGCAGCCCCAACAGGGCCCCTGAAGGCTTGCGGCCTCAGACCCTTCCCTTCTCCTTAGCACCCTGCACATTTTCAAAGTGCATAGATGTCATCCTAGCTCCCTTGCGGCTGCAAGGGATCAGGGTGTTGAACTACTTGGACAACTGGTTGATTTGCTCCCAGTCGCAGGAGAGAGCAGTAATCCACACGCCGATCGTGACAGAACATCTGGCGAGATTTGGTCTCAACCTGAACGATGCCAAAAGCCAATTAACACTGGTGCAAAGTATGGTTTACTTGGGTCTCCAGCTGGATTCCCTTAAAATGCGAGCCTACCTGTTGGCCACCATTCAGAACTGTCTAGCCCTGTTTCAGCAGGGATCCACAGTACAGTTGGTGTGTCAGAAACTGTTGGGTCTGATGGCCGCAACTTCATCAGCCATCCCACTAGGGTTGCTCTACATGCCCCCGGTCCAAATATGGCTCAGTGCCTTCGGCTACATCCCAAACGCGACAGACACTGTCGGCTGATCGTGTCTTGCGTCTGTTGAGAAGCCCTACACTGATGGAGGCAAGCCCCTCACCTGCGAGAAGGCGTAAGAATGGGAGTAATTCACAACCGTCAGGTGGTAATGACAGACGTATCCAACTCGGGTTGGGGTGCTGTCTGGAAAGGCAGAGGAGTCAGCGGATCCTGGTCGTGCCACTGGACATAAATGCACTGGAGCTGCGAGCGGTCCATCTTGCTCTCCAGCACTTCCTCCCAGTGCTCCAGAGGAGACATGTCCTTGTCCACACGGACAACGTCTCCCAGGTATTCTCTGTCAGAATGGTAACTCCACCCTCAGGTGGTAGAGCACATTTGGGAACAGTTCAGGTGGGCCGAGTCAATCTCTTTGCCATGACTCTCCCTCCACCGCTCCACCGCTGCAGTGGTCCACTAGGCGTCGACGCCCTAGTGCACGAGTGGTCCAGAACGCTTTTATACGCATTCCCGCCGATACCATTCCTCACAGATTTCCTAGAGAAAGTTCGGAGAGAAGAGGCAACAGTTCTCCTGGTGGCCCAGGAGAATCTGGTTCATGAACCTCTGCCAGCTACTGCAAGGCCAACCCTTTGAGATCCCGCTGCGCATGTATCTCCTCAGCCAGACGAGAGGCACTCTGGCACCCAGAACCATCCAGACTCCAACTATTGGTCTTGCCCCTGAACGGACCGTCTGTCCGCCTGGGCTCTCAGACGTGGTAGTCAGTACACTGCAGAATGCTAGGGCATCCTCCATGAGGGCACTGTATGCCTATAAGTACAGATATTTTCAAAATTGGTGTATGACCTGAGGTCATGACCCCATTTATTGCCCTATAGCAACTATCCTATAGTTTCTGCAAGATCTGTTAGAGGAGGGCAGGTCCCCCTCTACACTGAAAGTGTACCTGGCAGCTATATCTGCATGCCATGTCCCCAATGACTTCATTTCCCCAGGAGCTCATATTCTGCTCATAGAAAGGACGCCCTCCCCGTGTGGAGTCTAGAAGTGGTACTGGAGGCTCTCACTAAGGCCCCGTTTGAGCCTATACATTCCATAGAGTTGAAATATCTCTCTATGAAGACTTTTCGTTAGCCATCACCTCCGCTAAGCAGGTTAGTGAGCTACAGGCTCTGTCAGTGCACAGTGCCTGTACTGTATTTAGGATGATGGAAACAGGGTATTGTTGCGCACAAACCCAGCTTTCTTCCCTAAGGTGGTTACGGCTTTCCACTTGAACCAATTGGTGGAACTAGAGGCCTTCCATCTCCCTCCTTTTACTTTGGAGGAGGATTGGAGATTGAATTTCCTCTACCCGATACAGGCATTGAGAAGCTATGTGGACAAGACGAGAGCGCTGCGTCAGTCTGACCAGCTCTTCATCTGTCATGGTGAAAGGACACTGGGTCAAGCCCTCTCGAAACAATGGCTGTCCCACTGGATTGTGGACCGTTTCAACTGCATATACTGCTGCGGGCCTACCCCCACCTGGGAGGGTGGCCGCGCATTCGACTAGAGGAATGGCTACATCATGGGCCCTCATTGACTGATATTTGTACTGCGACTAGCTGGGCTACCCCGCATACATTCATCTGGTTCTACTGACTTAATGTGGTAGATCCTTCCATGCCTTTATTAGGCACAAGGGGCCTTGAGGTTGCACGTTGACATCACCAACACTAGTTGGCGGTAGCGAAACTTCCATCATATGCTGTCCACTCATATGCTGTCCACTCATATGCTGTCCACTCATACTCCCTCGCGACAGCTTTGGTATCCTTTCCCAAAAGTATTGGTTGGAGGTCATATTCAAATTGAAAGGGAACGATAGGTTACAGATCTAACCCTGGTTCCCTGAAAGAGAAGACGACCACCAAACCTTGTCACATCACTCGCATTCGTGGCTTCAATGCAAAAGAGAACAAGTTCTCTGTGTAGTGACTATTTATTACCTCGGTGAGGCGGGACCGAGGACGTCACTCCACCGAGGGGCCTATCGGCAGCTTTGATATAAAATGCTCAGCGAATACCTGACCTGTGACAGGCATATCCTGGTCGTCATCTCTTTCAGGGAACCGAGGTTACATCCGTAACCTATTGTTTTTAAGATCAAACCCAGCTTTGACAGCCAAAGGAAAAAAAAAAAAAGAAAATTGTATTTTAAGTTAGTTTGCATTTTACAATAAATCCCAAATTCATTAGCATTAGCCTGGCAAACATTAGACTATACTTAAAAAAAAAAATGATATCATATGAAAAAAATATGTTTGATTTTGGATTTCTAATACTGGGTATGAGTATGTACAATAGAGGTATATAAAAAAAAAAACATTTAAATAGAATTAAAAATATAAACACAACCTTCTTCACATCAAGGGCAATGCATATCATATAAATAAGATGTGTTGTCGTTTCTGACCTTGTTACTTTAGCTGAAAGCTATAAATACCTCTGAAAGATCTATTAAGAACTGGCATGGTTACACCATTTTCTCTGGCACATTTTCTCTGGTTTTAAGCTTGCAATAGTTAAGGCGCAGGATGCACAGGACTATAGAAATCGTAGTTTCCAGTCTTGTGAAAGAAATACAAAAAAAAAATCACACCAACTGCACCATTGTAATGTGGCTAACTTTGGTTACAGTTTCTATTACTATTACTATTCCATGAAAGGGGGTGGCAGTGGGTGTTTCATAATAAAAAATAAAAAAATAATAACCTATTGGTTCCTGATAAGAATGTCCAAAAGGTTTGTAAAAAATAAAATAAAAACATAATACTCTTGAATAATGAATGTAGAAGCAGACCTAAAAAGATAACCGTAGGTATTTGTTTATCAACTCAACTCAAATACAGTAATAAAGGTAAAAAAAAAAAAATAAAGCCAGTTATTGTGTTCACCAATGATAAATGGACAGATAGATGGAGATATGATCAATGCATATGGGTCTACATTTTGAATGAGCACACCCTAATACAAACTATAATGTAGTACATCAATAAAATCATTATATAAACTCACCCAGCCAGAAGTGCAGATTGTAAAAACAAGCCTCCTTCTGCATGATGGTATGCAGGACAAGATAGGCATCCCCTACAAAGAAATTGCCCTGGAAACTATCTGGTACTGGAGCCAGTTCCATGTTCTCAATTCTCCAGATCTGAAGACCAGGTGCCTTGCCTGCCTTTTCAAACTCTTTGTGGTACAGTACCATCTTTCTATAAGTTTTAGTTTACTTCTAAAGTTAAGGAGTAAGCTCAGTACGTCTAAGTGCTGAATGTCGGAGCTACACAGTGCTTTTCTGAGTCACTGGAAAAACAAATCAATCCAGTACTGTGCAGACAGCACATAAGTGTAATTCTGAGGGTGTGGCTTGCCAAAATACACATTCACTGCTGCTCTAGCATCAGCTTTGCCCCGTCCTGTTTTCTTTAATTCGTTTCAAATAAAAACACAAGTCTTCCAGTGTTTCATTAAAATAACATTTACAGGCGGTTTAAATTAAATAAAGATGTATGTGTTAAAGAGGCGTTGTCCCACATTCATGTTCCATGTTGTACTAAAATATGAACAATAATTGACAGTTTCATTTATCTAAGAATAACTACAATGTGCACTGTTCGCTATTAGAAACTAGACGCTCTGTATTCTATAGTTTGAGCTGTGGGGACTGTGTACATGTTTGCTCCCTGTCAGAAGCCCTCCTTTCATTCTGCCACTGTAATTTTAACAGCTCTACAGTATCTGCAGTAGTTGCTGGTTTTTGGGATCATATTCAAGCCTCTGCTGTAGCTGAGTGAAGCAAAACAAAAATGATGTTGAGTTAATAATGTAACAACCACATGTTAATAATTGTAAAAGAAAAAAAAAATGTTTCAGGAGACAGGTAGCATCGTGTAGTATTAGCAACCTGGAAAGAAGAAGTTAAATACATTTTTCTGGTACTTTTTAAATGTTCAACATCAATCAGCAGAAATATTAAACAAAAAAGACCTTTTAATGTAATATTTTATAGATATGAAGTTTCCTGTTATATCAACACAACCTAATTTGTAGAGTGTAGCTATTCTGCCCAAACAGCTACTGGTAATGTATCTCCCATAAATCTTTTTGCGCACATGTTTATTTAGTGTACAGTATGTATTTATGACAATGAACACAAGTCCAGTCAATTTCTTCCAGTACAAAGTGCACAGCAGTGCTATGTACAGAAATAAAAACAACTGTTAAAACTGAAACGAACAAGCAAAAGCAAACTGGCAATTGTTTCAAGTTATATTGCCATCTGTAGGATTTTATCTGTCATAGCAGCAGATTTCAGTTTATTTGAAGGAAATCAAACATCATTTGAAAACTTGCATGGATATCGGGGTTTGGCTTTTAACACTAGAACCGCCACGGCAGTCATGAGTATAATCATGGCGGTTCTAGTGTTAACACCTCATCCACCAAATGACCACTGAATAACAGAACATGAGCTGTTACAAGAGGACCATAATTTAAAAGGTCTATAAGGATCAATGTAATAAAATAAGGATACATGTTGTCTTTACATTTACTCAAGGTTTTATTGATTATAGATTAAAACATACAAAAAAAGCAAAAATGTTTCAAATGTCTTTTTTTTGTAATCCTTTTCCTTAGCGTTGCATAATGTTTATATTGAGTCGTTTTGAGTTGTTTTGCTCCAATAATGAATTTTAATCAATCTCCTCTGTATCAGAATCTAAGCCTGTGGATTACAAGTTTCAGGTATAGTTCATCAAGGACTCAAAAGTCTATTTATATGCCATTTGGTATAGTGGTAGCACCAAACATGAATTTTTCAGCAAAAAGCAAAATTGGGTGTACATGAGTTTTGCCAGCAGGATGAAAGTGCAACTCTCACATTGCCATAATGGCCAATGGAGTAGATAGCAAATCTACATCTATATCTATATATTGGCAAGTGTTTGTTATATAAACAGAAATAGATACTATGAAAAGCTATTTGAAGAGAGCATGTGCTGTATGTTTAAAGGTGTGAGGGTGATCTTCTGTGTTATCTTGAACTGACGGGAGGGGAAAAGCAGTTTGTAATTGGGCAGCAGTGTGGAGTAGTGGTTAGGGCTCTGGACTCGTGACTGGAGGGTTGTGGGTTCAATCCCAGGTGGGGGACGCTGCTACTGTACCCTTGAGCAAGGTACTTTACCTAGATTGCTCCAATAAAAAAAAAAAACAACTGTATAAATGAGTAACTGTATGTAAAAATAATGTGGTATCTGTATAATGTGAAATAATGTATAATGTTATATTTTGTAACAATTGTAAGTCGCCCTGGATAAGGGCGTCTGCTAAGAAATAAATAATAATAATTAAACTTGACCAGTTTCTAACTTTAGATTTAAATGTAGGCACATCAGCATAAACACCTTTTGGCAAGGTAAGAACTGAGTTTAAAATTGTAGGGATCAAAGGACTGTGCTGATGAATCAAATGTTATTGACAGCACCCTCTAATTACCCAAAACATTTAAACTATAGTCTCTCTGCTTCTAAAATTATATATATATATATATATATATATATATATATATATATATATATATTGTGAGGAAGCAGGTGGAGTGAGACAGCAGGGAGGGGGTTAAAACCTCCCTGCAAGAGAGAAAACATGTGAGAATGCACTTGTTGTGTAATTGTTTTATTATTAATGATTGTCCGCACCTGAGCGTTAGTGGGCAGTTAAAAGGAGAGCAGTCAGTCTGCTCAGGGCTGCTGAGGAGAAGGAGGCAGACGAGGTGCTCTGCTTCCCAGCAGTCAGAGAGAGCGAGAAAGTTGAAAAGTAAGTGTGGTACTAAACTGTTTTGTGGGGCAGGGAAACGGCTTAGCCGTCCTGCGTTAGTTAGGTTCCTGCGTGTGTAGTTAGTGCTCGATAAGAGCTAGGTGTTTGTTTTGTGTTTTTGTTTGTTTTATTAAAAGTGCGCGTAAGCGCTGAACCGCCTATTTCGGTGTCTGGGTCAGTTCTTAAAGGGGCAACGAACTCGAGAAGGTGAAAGTTTTCACAATATATATATATATATATATATATATATATATATATATATATATATATATATATATATATATATATATATATATATATATATATACACACTGAGTGTGCAAAACATTAGGAACACCTGCTCTTTCCATGAAATAGACTGACGAGGTGAATCCAGGTGAAAGCTATGAGCCCTTATTGATGTAACCTGTTAAATCCACTTCAATCAGTGTAGATGAAGGGGAGACAGGTTAAAAAAGGATTTTTAAGCCTTGACACAACTGAGACATGGATTGTGTATGTGTGCCATTCTGAGGGCAAATGGGCAAGACAAAAGATTTAAGTGCCTTTGAACAGGGTATGGTAGTAGGTGCCAGGCGCGCCAGTTTGAGTGTGTCAAGAACTGCAACGCTGCTGGGTTTTTCAGGCGCAACAGTTTCCTGTGTGTATCAAGGATGGTCCACCACCCAAAGGACATCCAGCCAACAGCAGGCCAGTGGTCGAAAACGGCTCATTGATGAAAGAGGCCAAAGGAAGCTGACATGAATTGTGCAGAACAACAGACGGGCTACAGTTAGTTAACTGACAGTCCAGTACAACATTGGTGCCGAAAGACCCATAAAAGAATGCACAACTCGTCGTACCTTGACACGAATGGGGTATGGCAGCCGACGACCTAACAGAGTTCCACTTCTTTCAGCAAAACACAAGAAACTGCAGTTGCAGTGGGCTAAGGAACGAAAACACTGGACACTGGAGGACTGGAAAAACATTGCCTGGTCTGATGAATCCCGGTTCCTGCTGTTTCACGCTGATGGGAGGACTAGGGTATGGAGAAAACCACATGAGTACATGCATCCATCATGCCGCGTGTCAACATTGCACACTGGTGGTGGTGGTGTGATGGTGTGGGTGTGTTTTCAGGGCACACATTGGGCCCCTTGATAAAAGTGGAGCAACGTTTGAATGCCACGGGATATCTGAACATTATTGCCAATCAGGTGCATCCCTTCAAGGCAGCAGTGTATCCATCTGCTAATGTATTTTTTAGGAGGAGGATGCCCCATGCCACAAGGCTAGGATTGTCCAGGAATGGTTCCACAAACATGACAGTGAATTCAGCTTATTGCAGTGGCCTGCCCAGTCACCAGATCTCAATCCAATTGAGCATCTGTGGGATGAGATGGAACGAGCTATTCGGAATAGAGAGCCACTACCAGCCAACTTGACACAACTGTGGGAAGCATTGGAGTCAACATGGGCAGGCATCCTTGTGGAACGCATTCGACACTTTATAGTCCATGCTCCGATGAATTGAGGCTGTTCTGGGGGCAAAAGGGGGTGCAACTCAATATTACGAAGGTATTCAAAATCTTTTGTACACTCAGTGTGTATATATATATATATGTGTGTATATATATATATATATATATATATATATATATATATATATATATATATATATATATATATATATATATATATAGTGTAACATGGCAGGGAGGGGGTTAAAATCTTCCCGGCCAAAAACATGTGCAAATGCACATTTTGTTTAAATTAATTGTTTTATTTGTTTAATTATCACCCGCACCTGGTAGTTATTATCAATTAGTACTAGGTGCAGGGGTATTTAAGATGTGCAGTCAGTCTGCACGGGGCTGCTGAGTAGAAGGAAGCAGAAGAGAAGTACTCTGCTTCCGAGCAGTCATATATGAAGTAAGTGCTGTGTTAGTGGTGACAGGTAAACGGCTTAGCCGTCCTGCAAGTCAGTCAGGGGAATAACCTGTTTAGTAAGTACTCCAAAACGGAGTTAGGGTTTGTTTTGTGTTTGTGTTTATTCTTGTGTTTATTAAAAATAGTGCAACCGCGCTTGAAACTCCATTTCCTGTGTCCTGGGTCTGCTTTGAAAGGGGCAAACGAACGACCGTGAGTGCCGGCCGGGTTACAATATATATATATATATATACATACAGTATATATATATATATATATAAAATTGTGTGTATATAGATATGTGTGTGTATGTGTGTGTATATATATATATATATATATATATATATATATATATATATAACATTAAATTGAAATGGTCCGCTTTCAATACCTTGTAAAAGATAGAAACAGTATTGCTCATGATAAAAAAATAAATGTCAATAAAATAACATTTTATGGGCAATGTCCAGGAAATTACATTTCTTTAAAACTGTCATCCTTGTTAGATGTTATTAAAAACAAATCTTCCTTGCTAACATGAATGGTTAAAGCAGTAGTCTTATATTTTATGTCTGTCTCTTGCATTTTTATTATCTCTCTCTCTCTCAAATCAATTGACCCAGACACAAGAGCTGCAGTTCAGCGCTTTTGCACACTTTTAATAAATCACAAAACAAACAAACAAACAAACAAAACACCAATAAACACAAAATGTTCCATACAGGCTTTAGCATCCACACAAGTACACCGAGTTTCATGAAGATCCGTCTTCATTTACTATATTTTTTCCTAATATATCAACATATATAAAATGTTTTGTTTTGTATGTGATGTTAAAGTGTTTAGAGCTGTCTAGAAAAAACAATATCTGAATGACGCTGAAACAACTGGGATAGCTGTGACAATACCCTAAATTTCAGTCTTTTCCTCCATCCTTTTTTCTAACTGTGATATAGTTGAAAGCGCTTTGGTGTCAGTCCTGTTAGTTTCCATTGACAGCAGTCCGAGACCAAACTGGTTTGAGATATGGCTTTGACAGGGAAGCAACACAAATCGGAGCCTCTATCAGTAGTTAACTTTATTTGCAAACATAGTATGGTATAAAATGCACACATTTTCCTTTTCAAGGTGTCTAAGTTTCGTTTTTTGTATTATTTTATCATTAATGCTGATTATTTGTACGTTTGCTCTCAATATTCTGTAGTTCCAGCTGTGGGCATGTTTAAATTTCAGCTGCAACTTCTGTAACAATGAGGATGCTAAATGAATAAATAGCTGAATAATGTGCGTAATGCTCCATGTTAGTGACTCAGAAAAGTTTTCTGTGATACATCTGCCAGGTCATTTTTTACTATGTCTATACCATCCAGTGAAGTTTGTAAAACATATTGTTCATATGTATACCTCCACAATAGCCTTTCCTCTACTAGCCTGGAGTTTATCATAGTTTTACCTCAGAATTTATAATCGAGTGTTTAAAATTATGATCCAATACAATGATGCATCTGTTGATCGGAGAAGAAATTGCATTTTACCAGCCTTTCAAAGCTGTTGCCACAACTTACACAGCCCTGATTCAGCGTTAGCAATTAATGACACTGAAAGAAAGCAGCGATATTTTTCCTTTCAAGAGGATCAAGTTGCTTGAGCGACTTTCCTAATCATTTAACAGAAAAAAAACTGTAAAACAATACTTCTCGGTGGCAGTGCTAATAGCAACCAAGAATGCTAATGCAGCGTTGGTTCTGTAAGCTGCTCTTATAAAACAGGTTTTTCCTCTCTCATGGGCATAGTCACAAGCGACACCCTGCATGGAAGCTGACCAGTATGTACAGCTCTTATAGGGAAGCTCCAGCTGCTTCGTACACAAGGACTCATCCAGTGGACATCCTTGTAGATGGTGTTGGAGGGAGCACCTCTTTTGACCAGGATCTCTAAAAACTTGTCATGGAGTTGCTCTCATGAACACTGTTGACATTTTTACAGATTACCTGGTAACACCTTGCTCTGGATTTGATTTTCTTTGCATGGGTATGTGACCATTTGCAACCTTGTGTATATATCACATTATTTTGATTATAGTAAATGCTATTTATTCAGTCTGTACATTTGTTTAACAATAGATAGATAGATATAGATATATTTTACAAACAAAACTTCGCAAAATTTGTTGAGTAATTAATCTTGCGTAAGTCTAATATCTAGTAACAGTTATGGATAAAGTACTTTCACACTTTAGCATACTGTAAGTGTCAATTCATAATGAGTTAATGTTGATTAAAGGTTTAATGTCAAAATTAAAGCTATGTCCTATTAAATATTTACTTACAAAATTAATTATGCAGTTTTAGATCAGTTGTATAGCTAAAAATGGTTATACACCAATTATTTTCAACTTAAAGGGAACATAAGGACCTTTTTATTTTATTGTGTTACATGTTCCCATGTGTTGCTACAACTGTTTACGTAAGGTGTGTGTATTGTTTTATTATTATTATTATTATTTATTTATTTTTTTTTTTACATTTTGACCACTTTTTTAAACTTTTAAATTGCATTCCCTGCCTCAAGATGGCTTCCCATGTACCCGCATGGACCTCTCAGACCTACATTTCCCATCATCCTCCTGCTCACTAGTAAATCCATCTCAGTTACAGGGAATGAGGCAGGGAATGCAATTTAAAAGTTTAAAATAGTGGTCAAAATGTAAAAAAATAAAAAAATAAATAATAATAATAATAATAAAACAATACACACACCTTACGTAAACAGTTGTAGCAACACATGGGAACATGTAACACAATAAAATAAAAAGGTCCTTATGTACCCTTTAATTAAATTTTTATTTATATATATATATATATATATATATATATATATATATATATATATATATATATATATATATATAAATTTAAAGTTTGGCAAAATATGTATGTATGTATATACATACATACATACATACATACATACATACATATTTTGCCAAACCAAACATGTCTTCTTTTGTTTAGAATCCTGTTTTTGAACCAGTTCATCCTACAATAAAATAAAAATACACATATATATATATATATATATATATATATATTTTCAGTCAGATGCAAATCTATCAAACTTACTCTTTGGTTGAATACATTTTAATCTTTTTACATACTGTATAATAGGTTTCTGATATTTTTTTTAAATAATATGTATTTTGAAATATACATCTGCTGGACAATAATCTGTCATTTTATTCTGACTGTATTTATTTGAATGTTAAAATTTAGGGTTTTTGATCTGTACATTTCTGCAAAGTATAATGTGTGCTTGCAAACAAGATCACAGATGGAATTTTTCCAGATATTTTCGAAATCCTTAAAGTATCATCGATATTCAATATAATTTGTCTGAAAAAAAAAAAAACAAGACAAACACAGCCTTAAAGAAGTGAGTATGGTAGTTTTTTCACACCTTTTCCCAAACGTTAGCGAGCTTGTCTTCCACCCGTTCCATCAATGCACTGTAGACCCCACGTCTCCGTCTATGTCTCTGTACACAACATCAACATCATTGGGAAGATTTAAAAATAAGTATTATATTTCACAACAGTATTTTCAAATGGAAGTACTGATAGTGATCTGATAGTATTTGATAGGTTTCTGTTATAGTCCCATATTCATTGTGCAAATGTACACAAAGTTTATATCAGTAATACATATGTTATCCTAGATACAAAGCACTTTTAAATTAATCTTGGAATTTCTCCTTTTTGTTTGTATTCATTTGGACGCCATATATGTGTCTGCATTGTATGTTATCCAATTATTTCTGTTTAAGCAAACTGGAACAATGAGAACTGAGCCCAGCCTCCAACCTGTAAATCATTCTCAACATCTCAAATATCGGTGTTGTTTTAACCAAGGCGTTATTAACTGTTAACTGCCTCTGCTTTACTGGAGGGGCCCCCTGTTGTCATGGCTCAGTTACTATAAAAAAACCTTACATTCACCTCAAGTCTGTACCAGAACAAATGACTTATTAGCCATTTCAACATTCTTTTTATCTATACGCCGCAAGCCACAAACAGAAAAAAAACACAACGTATAGGGGTTTAAAGCTCTCTTGTACAAAACGTTTGACAAATTAAGTTAGTCACGGTCTATCTTTTAGTACATTCTGTCCAGCATTAAGTCCGTGTCTTTACCCAGCAATATCAGCACATAGCCATGTGGCATCAGCAGCTATTTCGGTGTCTCCATGTGTAGAAGATGAATTAGGTACTGAGTAGAAGCTGTAGAAGCAGGTTGCACTGAAATTTCAGCCTCAGTGTTTTTCATTTCTGTGACATTTTGTGCTGAAATCATGAGAATCACTAGAAAATGTCACATTTGCTATAATCAACATCTGGGCCAATGATTCAATCCAGAGAAGCTTGGATGGACGTGTCCGTGCATTGTGTATTTATTTCTGTCACCCAGGTCAACTATACTTCTTCAAAAAGCAGTCGTGACCTGGGTAAGCTCTGACCTGGGTAGAGCATGCCAGTGTGAAAGGGGCTTTAGATGTTATTCATCTCTTCCTAGTTGTGTTGCTAGCAGCCATATCACTAACAACATTGTCACTAACGACATTCAAAGGCAAATAGCGTTCTTCGAATTAAATTCAAAGACAAGGTTACCAGAGGGGTTTATAGTATTTGTCTTTGAATGGCAAGAATACTACGAGAGCTGAAAGTCTTCTATTGTATGAGATTACACACACTATAGGTATAATCTCATATTAGACTATAAACTAAAGAAAACTGTCCTTTATGGTAGAATGTCATGATTATGTTTTAAAAAGGGGTGAAAATCATCCCTTGGTTATTCAAGGATTAAACTAAACATTGTTACATGACAATAAAAGTTAAAATGCATGCTTACTGTTTTAAATGTCTGGGGAAACACTAGTTGCATTATACTTACTGAATAGGAAGCAGATTTTGGAGGCCATGACTTCTTTGGAAGTATTAACTTTGAATCCCATTTAAGTTCCTGAGGTTTATATGTGTCAAGTCTTCCAACACTGGTTTTCTCTTGCGAATGCTTTACTGGTTGAAGACCTTGGACAAGACATAAGAACAATTTAATTAATGAATTGTCTTGCAACAATTTATGAAACTGTATTAATCTTAAGATTATAAGGCACTGAAATAACATAATTACCAGAAATTGAGTTTACATATGACAACCCCATAATGAACATTGCAGGTACATGGGGCCCATCTGGGACCAAAACATTTTTTATAGCGACTATGTTTGTGAGATTTGATAAGCTGCTCAACGTTTGTATTTTAAGAGGCTGCTTGGTAACTACATATATATTGTGGCACATTACTGAGGGCAGGTATGTAAGCCTAAGGATAGCAAGGTCTATCTTTCCTGAAAAAAATAGAAACCACGTGTAACATCTGTGAAGAATCTTGCGTCTGTGTGAGCAAGGTAATTGAAAATCTTTAATACTTAAAGGTGACTTGGGTGAAATCTTCGACAATGGTACTTGTGTTTTAAGTTGTCGGGTAAACAGCCTATCTGTCCTGCCCTTAGACAGGGAACAAGTGTGTAGTCAGGATCTCTGTAAGGCAGGTTCTATTTTATTTTATTATTTTTGTGTTTATTTTCTGTTTCGATTTTTAACGTTTCATAAAAATAAACACAACATTGTTTGGGAACACAAATCAAGTCTCCGAACTGTTTTTTATACAACCACACACGGCCACCTCACCACAGTATACATATATACTGTACATACATACATACATATACATATATATCCACACTCGGCCACCTCATCACAATATAAGAACATAAGAACATAAGAAAGTTTACAAACGAGAGGAGGCCATTCAGCCCATCTTGCTTGTTTGGTTGGTAGTAGCTTATTGATCCCAGAATCTCATCAAGCAGCTTCTTGAAGGATCCCAGGTTTTCAGCTTCAACAACATTACTGGGGAGCTGGTTCCAGACCCTCTCAATTCTCTGTATAAAAAAGTGCCTCCTATTTTCTGTTCTGAATGCCCCTTTATCTAATCTCCATTTGTGACCCCTGGTCCTTGTTTCTTTTTTTAGGTAAAAAAAGTCCCCTGGGTCGACATTGTCTATACCTTTTAGGATTTTGAATGCGTGAATCAGATCACAGCGTAGTCTTCTTTGTTCAAGACTGAATAGATTCAATTCTTTTAGCCTGTCTGCATACGACATGCCTTTTAAACCCAGGATAATTCTGGTTGCTCTTCTTTGCACTCTTTCTAGAGCAGCAATATCCTTTTTGTAACGAGGTAACCAGAACTGAACACAATATTCTAGGTGAGGTCTTACTAATGCATTGTAAAGTTTTAACATTACTTCCCTTGATTTAAATTCAACACTTCTCACAATATAGCCGAGCATCTTATTGGCCTTTTTTACAGCTTCCCCACATCGTCTAGATGAAGACATTTCTGAGTCAACATAAACTCCTAGGTCTTTTCAGTATCTTCTATATGATATTTATAATGCACATTTTTATTGTGTGCAGTACTTTACACTTTTCTCTATTAACTTTAATTTGCCATGTGTCTGCCCAGTTCTGAATGCTGTCTAGATCATTTTGAATGACCTTTGCTGCTGCAGTGTTTGCCACTCCTCCTATTTTTGTGTTGTCTGCAAATTTAACAAGTTTGCTTACTATACCAGAATCTAAATCATTAATGTAGATTAGCAATAGCAGAGGACCTAATACTGATCCCTGTGGTACACCACTGGTTACCTCACTCCATTTTGAGTTTTTTCCTCTAATCAGTGTTTTCTGTTTTCTACATGTTAACCACTCCCTAATCCATGTGCATGCATTTCCTTGAATCCCTACTGCGTTCAGTTTGAGAATTAATCTTTTATGCGGGACTTTATATATATATATATATATATATATATATATATATATATATATATATATATATATATAAAAGACTTACCGGTACTTGCATTTAATTGCTGAGATTTGAAATTCAGATTCCAAGGATCTCGCTCATAAGTGGTATTAAAGTCTGGCATAGTCTCGTCATACTAGAAACAAAGAGATAAGAAAAACTGATGATAACCTTCTGTATTTTTGGTAGTTGAGGATATTAAACTTGACATGTAATATTATTGTTCAGATATCAGCTAAAATAAGAATAACTTTGATAAAGCCGTTTACCTGTCTAAAATCATGTGGCTTGGGGTCTTTAAATCCAGCAGTAGGGTATTTCCCTGTCTTCACAAACATTATCCTGGCTTCCTGTGCGTCAGGAGGTTTAAATTTTGCAATGAATTTAGGAGATTCTTTTTTCTGGACTATTTCAGGTAGTACTGTAGTTTTAATTTCCTCTACAATGTCCAGTTTCCCAGCAGAGTTGGTCATTTTAGATGCAGGCTGCTTGCTTTCTCGTGTATTCCTTGGTAAGCTAAGTGATCTGTACAGCTTTGGGGTGAAATCAGGTGCTTTTCTTGACCATATACTATAATCTGGCACCGTTCCAGGGTACACAAAACTCTTACTTCTTATATCTGCCAAGCTTTTACTTGCGGAGAAGGTTGTTTTTCTGTCAAATTGAAACAAAGGTTCACTGTGGGAAATCATTTTGGAAAACCTCATGTTTCCCAAGTCTTCACTCCATGTAACCATACCTGCTGACAAAAATAGAAAATTGTTGTTTTTCCACCTCTGCATACATAAAATACATAATTAGTTTGCTTTTTATCAAATGTGTTATTCTTGTTGTTAAGAATCACTCATCAACCGAACTGGCCCAAGACATTTTAAAATAATATTTATCTTTATTTAACTGGGTAGGAAAACAGTTTGTTTTATTTATAGTGTAGTGATGGCCTGGGGAATAGAGTAGGGAAGGAAGAACTGAGCAAGGCCACGGTTATATTGACCTTGACTGGGATGTATCCATGGCAACGTGGTTAGCACCCTTTTTTCAATACCAGTAAGTGACAGATGCACTTTGAATAAACAGGTTTTGCTCTATATGTATAATGGAACTGTTTTTATGGTGCAGTTATCCTTTGTTTGTAAAGGACACTCTCATTAACCTAGGCTTGCCTGGAAAACGGATTTCTCAACCAGTGTGATGAGCAAGTCACTTTACATAATAAAATGCAGGCCTGGAAAATGTAACTCCTGCCCAGAACAGGCACATCTGGACTGATTAGGGGCAGAACCCATGTTTTTAAAACTCAGATTTGTATGTTTATTTCTTCAAAGTAGTAAACAAATTAAAACGTATTAGTTACCATATTTTATTCTTGTCATTTATTGTAATTAAAATATTTTTGTTGACATATCATGATACATTATATATATATAGGTGTAGAGGAACAGCCTGGGGTCAAGATGGCCACTTTTACCCAAACACATGTTGAAGTGTACGTCGCCGGTACGAGTCCAGGCTATTCTACTGTCGACTCTGGACGGGAGCTCCCAGGGGGCGGTACACAATTGGCCGAGCGCTGCCGAGGGGTGGGAGGGCTTGGGTCAGCCAGGGTGTCCTCAGCTCACCCTGGCTACTAAATTTTTAAAAAAAATGAAAGAAAAGTGTGGAATGTGGTCAGGTGGCCACACCCTATAAAAAAACAAAGGAAATGCTTGTTTAGAGAGGTGGTTCAGTGAAGGCAGTAGGCCCAGCCTGAATGGGAGAGTGTGTCGGAGAGGTTGTTGTGTAAGGGAGTAGACACTACCAGGACATGGACGAAAAGGGTTTTGAAGAACAGAAACTTAAAGACAAAAGAAAGGTATTTGCAAGACATGCGTTTGTTTTTACAGGGTAAAAGGAGTTAGCCTAGTTAGGTTTGTTTAAAGAAAAACTGTGTTAGTTTGTGCTCCAAGGGAGCTAGGATTTTGTTTGTTTGTTGTTAGTTTCATTGTAAATAATAAAATTGTGCAAACTGTGCTAAAATATAAACACTGACTCTGAGACTTTCTTGGCGCACCCACACAAAAGAGGTGATAGAGCCCCGGGCCATCCTGACTAGAGGGGCTTCACCACAATATATATATATATATATATATATATATATATATATATATATATATATATAATCCTAAACAAAACCAAAAAAACCTTTTGTGCACTGCAATGCTTAAATCTTCACAAAGGTGCTGACCAATATAAGGTAATGTCTATAAAGAAAGTAATTTATGCCAACCATCCGGGAATGTTCCAACAAACCTTTATCCTTATGATTCAGGACTGCAGTTTTTCGTATTGATCCACACTACTCAAGTTTTTCAAGCTTCAATTCATTTTATTTCTTTTGTTGAACAAACACTTTTCAACTTGGTGAAAACTAAAAGTTGAAATGTGTCATAGACGTGGATCAGAAATGTTTAAATTTTTTTTTTTTTTTTAAGTTTCCCGGATGGCTGGCATAAATTGATAGAGACAATCACTTTCTTTATTCACACACATATATACACATACATTTATAATTGCAAACCATTCATGAAACCAAAATAACAGCAAATATTTTAAAAGGCAACCAGTCATCACTTAAGTTACTAAACTCAACAGAAGTAAAACAATAAATTCAGTTTTTCAGTATCTTGAAAAAGAAAGCTGAGGGAGCATTGAAACTAAAAATACATCTTTGTGTCTCATCCAACCAAGCAAAAAAAACAAACAAAAAAAACACTTACCTGTTTGTGTGATTATTTCCATCTGCTGTATTTAATGTTAATTATTATGTTTTTTACTTGTGTACTTTTGAGACATATATTTAGACTTCAGCTTACTCTGTTTTGTTGTTTGTAAATGGAGAACTGGCATGCAATTAAGAAAGGTTGCTAAGGAACAGGACTGCTACTTTACCTTAAGAATAGGAGAAGACTGCCTACCAGGAGGGCCACTAGAAAAAATAATTTCTTAGCAACGCAGTAGAAAGAACATGTTCAAAAATACTTCAGCACTAACCTCCTGAGCACTAAAGTTTTACAGATAAAGCAGGCCTTGTGAGTGGTTTAGGAAAATGATCATACTCTGAGATCTTGTTTACTTTGGCAGAAGCAGTGCAATGAATATATGTTTTAATGGTCAGGATAAAAACAGGTTTTAGGTTCCACTTAAAGCTGCATTTTCTCAAAATCATGCTCTATTTTATGACATAAACATGCTGAAAAAGATTCCTAGGTAACGATTTTCAACATCTTTGCAGTTACTTTTTTATCATTAACTAACCAGTTTGATTTCATTCATTTAAGTTTGTTTTCACCAGCAGGCAGGCACGCACGTTTTATCCCTCCATAAAGCCATGTCCTTCCATTACCTGCAAGCTCATCTGTTCTACACCGGAGGGAAGCAAAATAAAATAGGAACTACAACAAATGTTTTGGTAACAATTTTAAAGGAAAGCCCTATACAGCTACACATTTCTTAAAAAAACAACTTTAATATGAATACTGAATGAGAGTATCTTGAATGAACATTTACCAGTAGAATGCAATCTAAAAATAAATTATTTAGGATGTTTTTTAGCTGCAAACTGATGTTTTTTGCTCTAGCGAACAGCTGGCATCACTATTTTGTGGTACTTATTAATGTGTAAATAAATTAACATACTGTGTAGTTTTACTACCCAGTTAAATAAAGATAAATATTGTTTCATAAGACCCGAACAAACGTTTGGCACTCAGTGGTACACTTGGTACTGTCAGTGAAGCCTCTTATTAATAAGTGGCCCAAAAATTTGACAAATGCTCCAACTGGCTTTTTTTTCCTATTCCTAGGAGGAACCGTTATATAAAACAAATATACATGGTTTTACTGAATTATTTCACCATCCCATTAAAAAACAGTAGCAGCAGTGTGGAGTAGTGGTTAGGGCTCTGGACTTGTGACCAGAGGGTTGTGGGTTCAATCCCTGGTGGGGGACACTGCTGCTGTACCCTTGAGCAAGGTACTTTACCTAGATTGCTCCAGTGAAAACCCAACTGTATAAATGGGTAATTGTATGTAAAAATAATGTGATATCTTGTAACAATTGTAAATCACCCTGGATAAGGGCATCTGCTAAAAAATAAATAATAATATCAGTAGGGAGGGTAATCTATAACTTTTTCAGCCTACTCAACTAACATTCAGCTCAAACACAAGGTGATTTAATCAGTTTATTTGCAAAAGGCAGCTCTATTTTCTGCAGTGTATGCTCAATGGGTAACAACAATGTGGAACTCGGTGCTGGTCTGAAATTACACAGTAATCCAAGGTATTATTCTTGTTCCTGCCCCTAGAGGATGGAAAGAAGTACCACATTTGTTCAATGTGTTGTTTCTTAGGAGCAGAGTGTTACAGGGGGACATGTTAATGGTAACTCTTAAAAGAGGTAAGGGTAAAAATGGTAGTATAAAATTGGGTTCATAACAGTTTTACCACGTTGAAAAATGCAGCTGTATAAAAAATGTACATTTAGATAGAGAAATAAGGAGTATGCACCTTTTTAAAAATGTGTGTTCTTCTTTTACTTCGGTAAGCTACAGCAGGTTGGAGCAGTAGAGCTGTTTTATTCAGCGTGACCAAGATGGCTTCAAAGAGAGAGATTCTGTGTCTCCAATTGAAAATGCTTATAAAGTTTGTGAACAAAATGGAAAGCCAGTTTATGGTTTCTGGTGAAGTGGACAGAAGGATACATTTTGAAAGAGTGTTGCAGATTGACCCAGGAATCAAATTTCAGAATAAAATTAAACATGATTGTGCAACACTTCCATTTTACAGATATCCATTTATTCTGATTCTCAAAAGAGGCAATTCTGTCAATTGATGAAACAATCTCTGCGTCTAATTGTGTGCCATGCTTCATGAATATTTTGCTTTTGGAAATCTATGCAATCAAACAGCACGTACATATTTCACAACAGTGAGGGAAAGAATGTGAATAATAATGCATGCTGAAAATATATTCTGTAGCAAACCTATGACTAAACACTAGAGGGCAGTATTTGATTAGAATTATTGTTTAAAACTTGAGCACTTATCTGTTTTTCCCATCTTGATATAAAGTTGCATACACACAATACATTTGCTTGGGTATACAGTAAGTTAGTGCAGTTTCCTGGCAGTGACGTTGAAATACAGCTTTTGCATTATTTATTTATTTATTTATTTATTTGGCAGACACCTTTATCCAAGGTAATGTTACTGCCAACTGTGATTGTCATTATAAGGGTAATAGTCATGTACTGTAATTAAAGATGCTGCTGAAAAAGTGTCATCTCTGTGTATATTGATTTGGCAAATGTATTACCATAATTCTCATACTATAAAGTGCACCCTTTAGATAGCAGCCTTGGGTTACATCTCTTGTACAACACAAACGTCTTGAATAATGTGCACACTTCTGCATAGAGGGCACCTCTTGGATACTTATTAAAAACACCATAATACACATTAGAACTAAACTGAACATATTATGCAAAATTATCTGAAATTGTTATTAGAGTGTGTCTTATATTCAAATAATTACAGTAAATGGTATCTGAAAACAAATTCTTAAAATATTGTTGTGAAAATGTTTTTTTAACTTCATGAATCTTTTTTTGGACTACAAATTCCTCAGTTAAGATTGAGAACCATTTGAGCTATTCAAAAAAGTTGTTGATACTCCTTGCGTTTACATGCAAACTATTAACATTGTGTTAAGAAGATGGAAAGACATTCAGTTACAGCAGGACCAGATGAAGTCTTTATTGTTACAAAATGTTAATGACCAAATCAATCCGAGCGGGTCAGCATCGCTAAAGCTTTTTTTGCCAGGAAATATATAACTGATGACAGATCTCCAACAGTTATAAAAAAATAATAATAAAAAAGCACCCTAAATGTAGTGTAGCAATTCAATTTATTTGAAAAGCTCTTACAGATTTCCTCCGGTATTGTGTCACATAATAGTTTCTTCACGGCTGAACCAATTTGTATTGCTTATTTAAAGTTTTCTGTTGGCTGAAAGAGCAATCTTTCCTAACATAAGGACACTGTTACTTCCTTTCAGTCTGTTTGCATAGTGTCATTGGATATTCTTTGCTTTATTTTCATTTTGTTGTGATAAATCTTCTCCTGAAAGCTACTTAATTGAAAGCACTGGAGACTAACGGCACAATCCGTAGTAACATGAGCTCAGGGACTTTGCAGTATCAGTTTTCTGCAACTCAGCAGGTTCACTTTTCTTTAGAATGATTGCATGCAGGTACAGCAAAGAATAATAGCTTTTCCCTCTTAAAGAGTAAGTAACAGGGTTCCAAAAAATATAGCGTTATACGTCCCCACGTGTTGCTACAACTGTTTAAGCAGTGCGTCTGTCTTTTTTTTTCATTGTTAACATCCTTACAACTTTTTACACTTCTAACTTTAAAGTCTGTTTCAAAGTTATTTTCAAAATGTCCGCTCTAGTGCACTGGGGTTTGAGATCTGTCCTCCAAATCACTGCAGGAACAAAAAGTGTTCTGGCGTTTCTGTTCTGTACCACATCATGGATTGTTATTGCTGTGTTACCTGTTTGACAATGTGGGCAATAATCCTTACACTATCAGTGCACTAGGGCGGCCATTTTGAAAAGAGCTTTGAAACAGACTTTAAAGTTATAAGCTTAAAAAGTTGTCAGGATGTTAACAATGAAAAGAAAATTACACACATTATTAAAACAGTTGTAGCAACACGTAGGGACGTGTAATGCTGTATTTTTTGGAGCCCCACTACTTGTGGCCTATAGTTTCTGTTTTTGATATGAATAATGATTACAAAACTATTGTAAATACACATTTTCCTTGTGTTGTGTGGTTGATGTATTTTCAGATATAAGGCATGCTGAATCTGAATAGCTTCAGCTAACCTATGTGCCGTATTGAAACACGACACCAATTACCAATCGACTGGTATATAGCAACAGGTGATAACTGATTGATAATCTTGCAGTCATGGTTGAATAACCTACTGTATTTGCACTTATGATATTGCAATATGGAAACAATCCCCTGGACTCCATTGGGATAGGAGAGAGACTGAAAATGAACCATTTCAATCAGGTAGGCAAGTCCATTGCAATTATTATTGAAGTAAGCATGTTTGTTGGCTTGGAGAGATGTGATGATCCATCAGAGAAAGCGGTCTCCATGGAAGGATCTCAGTCTGTTCCAGTTGTGACTCCACACATTACATCTACTTTTGTTTGGATTTTCCTGATCTCTGTCCTAATTTGCCTCGAGTCTTCAATCAGTCATTTTAAGGTAAATGATATGTTATTACAATTCCCGGAACACGTACGTGTATTAATATTTAAAAATATATATTTGTGTTAAATGGGATTGTATTCTTGCAGGTCAAGCTAGTACAAGAGGTTGCATTTTAGTGACTACAAATAAATGGCAAGAAATGTAATCCTATTTCACAATAAAAATGAGTAGTATTGCGTGAGAGCAGTATTTTTAAATCAAGCAGTATTTTTTTATTTTTAGTTTATAAGAAGCTCTTTTGTGTGGTACAGTGTACTGTATAGGAAACAGATTTTAGACATATTATTATTTGTGTGTATTAGAATAAATTGTGCACATATTTTCAAACTGGGGGAATACAGTAACAAATAAATTTAAAAAAAATGTCCACCACTTGTTCCACCAACAATTAATTATATTTTAACTGAATTGTGTGGTGCTTCTTTCAGTACCATTTGTTGTTCAAATGATCACCCTTGATGTAATGTACACTGATATTGCTAACAACATTGCATCAGAAAGGAGCTTGATAGCCCCAAGAAAAGTTTTAAACATCTGAGGAAAAATAACCAGAGCTTGCTTTCTATACTCCTGCACTAGAAAGGAAACTTGTGATAACATATTAGAGGATCTTGTTTGTCAACCAAAAGTAAAAAATCATGAATTGTGAGAAAAATGACATCTCTGGTGGCTACAGTTCCTTTGCAGAATGACATGTGAATATTTCAAGCTGTGTCATCAATTTATTTTTGTTGGCTAACATCCAGCACATCTGTCAAAAAAATAACTATGGTAAATCAGTTTTATTTATTTATTTATTTATTTTTTTCCATGCTCTACTAACTGTAAAATTGTCATAAGTTAGAAAAATTATATCTTTAACTTCTTAACATAAAAAATACAGGCTTTTGTAGCTCTAGGGTGTGTACTTTAAGAATCCAATATTCTTAACCAGATCAAACTTTGTATATTTCACAATAATAATTCTTATTACAGATAACACTTACAGTACTATAATAATGCTGAGGTTTCTCCTTTGCAAATTCCAAGATGGTGGTTAACAGCACCTGTGAGAAGGAGACAGCTATCTCTGCCAAATCTAGTCTTTTTATGAGCTCCAAAAGGCAAATTTACTAGTTATGTTGCTCCCCTCTGAATACTTTCCATTGAAAATGCTGAGATTCTAATAGTCAGTGGATCTCAAGCCAAAAGATTTGGTAGCTGCAAAGTGTGGCTGTGACAGATAATGTCACAAGGCCTTTCCTTGGGCCTGGTCATTGAACTTTTGTGACTCATTGGATTGTTACTTTATGGACTGTTGTTAATTAAAAGATAAACTTACCCGGCCAGGCTGAAGATCAACAGCAGGATTGGAACATCAAGGTGTACACCAACAGCCATGGAAACCAGAGAGACAATGAACTGGTTAATTACATCTGAACCAAAACAAAAGGATGCTGAATTGTATTGCTAATTGTTTGTTAAACACTGTTATTCAAACATGTGTATTGTTTACCGGTGGAAAGAATATAATTATTATTATGCATACTTACCTGTTAGCAGGTAGGTGTGTGTGTGTGTGTATGTATGTATGTATGTATGTATGTATGTATGTATGTAATGATAGTGTGTTACAAAAGGGAGATGTTACAGAGTACTAGGAAAGCCAAATTAAATGACCTAGATTAATTGGGGCACCTGTTAGTAAGGGCGGAGCTATATGTATTTAACGGGTGCTTTGCAGCACAGGAGGGAGAGGCTGATTGTGATCGTGTAGCAGTTAGCCATGATTTGTTTGTTTGGTATCTTTTAAATGTTTATAAAAGGTTACAGAGCTCCGGTGTTAAAGACGCTTGCAGCCTCTTACCATGGAAAGGAAATGCCGTGTTGCATATTATCAATTGCAGAAGCTGCTTTTAACCGCGCTCTGAAGTGTCTGTGTTATTTGTGGAAAACCCAAGAACATTTTAGTTTAAAGACGGGGCACAAAGAGTCGTTCACAGTGGCCATCAACTAAGATTACTGGACGCACTCTATATGTTATTATGGTTTATCAACAGAAGGTCAAATAAACTGTGACAACAATGAAAATGTGCTGAATGACATCTGTGTATCGGTGTCATATGACTCCCAGGTGTACGGTTCAATGATAATATTTATGTGTCTTAAAAAAAAACATCAATATAAACTACTGTCATCAACCAACACCTGCAATAATCTTGGCACGATGAAGAGGCTTCCTCATATAATCTTGGCACGATGAAGAGGCTTCCTCCTATTGTAATGAAAGTGTACAACACAGCAGTTTCCGAATTAAAAAATAAAGAAACGTGTTAATTGTGTGAAGTGTTTTCACTCTATAAAATGATGATTCAGTTTCATTATTTTATTATTTCTACCCTTAAGGCCATGTGACAGAGAACTCTCCACCACCACCGTGCATGTTTTGTATTATTTTGTATTTGTTTATGAATACTTACCTGTTAGCAGGTGTGTGTATGTAATGATAGTGTGTTACAAAAGGTTGCATGACTGTCAGCTACTGATAGCTTAACTGGCTGACAGTCACGCAGATTATGAAACTTGTGCAGACTATGGCCGAGGGGTAATAAGATAATTAATAGCTAGTTAATCCCTCGGCCATAATATTAAAAACCTGCGGTTTGGCTGCACAGGTAGAGTGTGTTAGACTGAGATGGAAAGAGACGTGTTGCATGTAAACTGCAAAGGAACAAAATGAATGCTATTTACTTTGAACCACGAATATGTGCAGCGATGTGACAAAATTAATAGAACTTATGCTTTTGATAAGTATCTTTTATACCCCAGGCGATTTGGGGGCGACACTGGAACGACGTGAAATAAATATGATTAAATCCAATTTTTTTGCAAGTTCTTCATGAGACAACTAAGGAATTGAGCAATTGGAGAACAACTTCAATGCACATTGTCCACCAGGTGAAGTGGTATCCAAAATGACAGAGGAGAAAATAATACTTGCCATGGAAAAATAGCCAGAGTTTAATGACAAAGTCCATTGCAATTATAAAGATACAGAGATGAAAGATACTTCCTACAGAACAGAAATATGCTATTGTTGAAAAGGAGTGTCTTACTGTAAAATGGGCTATGGAAAGATATTATCTAAGATATTATCTGTTTGGTAGAGAGTTCACCATCAAACCATCTTCCCACATGCAAAAGGGCAAACAATAACATCACTCTTTCATTATCTGTGTACTAAATGTATTTTGAAGGGTGGTACAGTTAAAGTGCAAATCATTACAATGCTTGATCTGTTGTGGGCTATGACATTGTCCAGAAAAAACTCCCCTCCACCTTGTGTAATATAGTAAGTGATTCCCCTGAAAGAATTTCATCTCTGGGGAGAAACGTTACAGCCGCAGTGTGCTTTTTAAGATCTTAAAGTGGAAGTCTCGTTGGCTCTTTGTAAAATCAATCAGAATTGTATGACATATCTGTTTGTAATTGCAAGTAAAATAGCGTGCTTGTCTTTACTCATTGTAGCTCTCTGCATGTTCTGACCGCTGTGCTGCAGTTAGGTGCCTGGCATGTTGCACCACAACCTCAAACACACATACTGTAGATTTTTCTTTCGTTCATAAAGACTGTGCTTGAACAGTAGTAGCAAATACCCATCGGGAGCTGTACAGAAAGAAGTTCATAGTTAACTAGGGGAGCAGAATTCAAGAGATGTCCCCTTGAACTACTTTCCAAAACATACTGACAGTCTGATTCATCATTAAAGGGAAGGTGTACATGATCTGGCAGCCATTGGGCAAATTATGAAACTGAAATCGGATTACAAGGAGTTTACAGTCTGGATTAAACAAATATTTGACAAATTGTCAATGGAAAATCAGGAAAACCCATACACGGACATATATGGTGGTCTGGTAAGTAACCCAAGGCTTTGTATAAATGTTGGGCTCGTTACAGTTTCCTTTTCCCTCTGCTGCTATCTACTTTCTGCAAAAATGCCTCAAGTCTGACTGCCTGTATGCTACCATTGACCACCAGGGATGGTCTGTTTTTACTATCACAATTGCAGCCTGCCCTAGAGAGCACAACCCTCCAGGTTATAGGAGAGGTAGTTCCTGTGATTTACTTGCAGTGACCAGACAGAATTCCTATATATAAAATCAGAAACAGATGGAGCTTTATTTGTTTGTGAGGGTATTCCTTTGATATTATAGTTATGTGTTGTATCAAATGAGCCATCAGATTGCATCAGACCTTGACGAGAGATAGAGAGACAGAAAATGTATTACTTTGCAGAATGATTTGTAAAGATCTGCTTTGAAAAAATGACTTGCTGGTTCAGCAAGTTTGCAAAGATCAAAGGACACAAGCCTCCTCCATGTGTTATCACTAATTGTAGCTTTTATTTTCTCTGTGCAGACTGTTGTAATGTGCTTAGGGGCAAACATAAAATCATGTGTACCAGGCTGAAGGAGTTGGGTCCTACAAAATGTGCATGTTTTAAAAACTAAACTTCACAAGCCAACATGCCATACATCCCTGAATACAGCAAAAGCATTATGACACTTTAAAATTACCAGAATCATTTACAATTAATTTTAAAAAAAAAACCTTTTTTCTAGGAAATGTCTGGGAAACACCACATCTGTTGAATGATCGGGCTAGATGCTTTTTGGTGCAAATGCTGAATGCTGAACAATGGGCTGGTGCAGTAATATTTCAGAATTCTTCATATGAATATTGTTCCTAGGCATGGGTTTGCCACAATTATTTACATCAACGTTGAAATTACATTCAAAGAACTTCATTTGCAAGAGCTTACTTTTACATTAAAAAATTGTCTGCACTTTAACAATCCTGGCAAAAAGCAGACATCGCCAAGCCACCGGATGGCAAGTGCCATTTGTCAAAAATCTTATTTAAAAAATCTTATTATTATGAAGTGAAATAATAAATCTTTTTTTTTTTTTTTAAATCACATAGCACTGCGGGGCAGGTATATTCTATAATTATAACATTTTGCTTATAATTAATAATGGTGATGTGAAGTTACTCCTTTGGGGGGTAGGAAGATAACAACTTCAGATTTCACCTAGCATTTATGTTAGGCCTAGGGCATGTTTCTGAATGAGGAGCAGGCACTGACAGGTTGGCAGCAGCTGTGGGTAAACTTACATCTGCTCTTCCAGCAGATGCTAGGCCAGGTTGTGCTGCTGGAGGAATTCTTTGATAGTGCTGGGCATATAATGAGGAGTTAATGTCATTTACCCATTAGAACATATTAACTTAAGTATACAGTGTTGTACTCCTTTTGTGTGCTAGAGCATTTTAATTAATTCTGGAGTACCTGCACTGCTTTGACCTGGACTGAATCATTTCAACAGAAAATGGGAGCTTTTGTTTTCAATCATGATAACATTTTTTTTTGTTAAGTGTCCAATGGACTTGTTCTTGCACTCTTGTTTGATAGACCCAGACAGAACAGAAATTGGAAATAACCCAAGGCAACTCTCTACAAGTCTTCAATTTCCATATCCCTTTATAAATTGGGCCAGGAAACAAGAACTAAATCAAGTGCCTTATTAACTTTTTCAAATCAGGCTCGTGTATTTTGTGTACACAAGTTATGAAAATCAACTGCAGTAAAGAAATCCTTTATATCTGAACATTGATTCTGCCCAGCATAAAGTCCACTCTGTTAATGTTTGTTTCATGCAAAAGTATTTTAAAACTCTGATTTGTATCTAATTAGTAACCAATAAATACATCAATCGATTTCACAGTATACACAAGTGCTCCTGAAATGCAAAGATTCTAAAATCTATAGGGTTGTATTTGATAAACAAAATTAGAGGCCAAAGCAGGCTCCTGGTTGTGGAAGTGGCTTATGAAGCTTATTAATTTGTACAGTGCAAAAATGTTCTATGCACACTGTGATGACAGGCATGAATATTCATATAGGAGGTAAGAACATACGTGTGTACATTATAACAGATTTCATAGGGATCATCAATTACATTTGTTGAGCACCACAAACAATTATTTCAGGCATTGGAATTAATAAAAGCTTGACCACTTGACAAGAATGTGGGTTATTACTAGAACACCTTCAAACAGCAGAACCAGTAACTACTAATTTTCTTCCTTTTTTGGTCTTGTACTTCAAAACCACATTCATTTGAAATAATGGGCTTATACCAGTGTGACTGGAGTAAAACAGGGTCCAGCACACACCACCAACCTGTAATTATGTGATCGCGCCAGACTTATCAACTGACCTTGATTCAAACGAAAGAACACTTCCTGTTGTCTGTGTCTACATCTAAAGATCTTTCCAGATTTTATAAATGCAGATGAGTCTGGAGACAATGGAGACATTGTGTAGCCAGGTGTGTTTTGTGGTTTGTGGCATATGGTGTTTTTAGTAAATATATATTTGTTCTCTGTTTGTTTTATAATTTCACTAACCTTTAACTGCAATTGATTTGATTTTCTGATGTATAAATGATTATGAAATACTATACATTAAGATTTAAACCTTGCATTTGATATTTAGGTTTTTCTTTTTAGTCTGTTTAGTCTGTGACTAATTGGCTGTGTAATAAAACATCTTGAATTGTATTATCCTCTCCTCTCCATTTTGTTGCCCAATTGCCCCCTGGGAATCCATGGCTCTGTTTTGCTCCATGCAAGAATGTAGTCCTGGTCCATAAGCATGACCTTCCTGTAGACTATCACAGGAAACAGGCACTTACCTGGAAAAGCATTCGTCATCGACGTTTCCAAAAGCTTGCCATGCTTGTATAGGTCTGTGTTATCTTTTTCCTGGCTATTGTTTTGATAAATAGGGAACTGAACATCTGATTCTGCAAGTTAATAAATTTACTAATCAGATTACAGCATGAGACAGGTGGACAAAATCTGCTATTCAATAATTATTTTTGGAAATAATTTGGAAGCATGTCCTCTTGTATCCTACATTGATATACTATGGTATTGGTATACTTGCAGGCTATTTTAACTTCGACATGTGTTTGACAGCTCATACATCATGTTAGGTTGCCTTGGTTGAGGTTATGGAGTGCCATTCCAATATAGTAGTACCCATGGGAAAAGTGTATAAGGTTAAAAACGACATACTGTGTTTGTTATTGCAGCAATGAAAAAGTTGTAAATATCACCACAAGGTCATATGTATTGCCTATTGTAGTATTCCTTCTGTTGGGCATTACATGTGTTAACAATCTATTCTGGAGTTTAACTGCTGAATTTGATCTTTACTGCTACAAGCTTAGACCATTCCCAGTTGATAGATGGAACAACCAATTAAACAAATTATTTATTATCACTTAAACTCAAATGTTTTGGGAACATACTGGAAGGGGTTACTTTGCACTTCTCTGTATTGGCATCTGCTCTTTCAGAAATGCTTGAGTTACTTAATTGATGTGTCTTGTCTGGAAATAATTGCCCTTCTAGAGAGTAAAAACAAGATCTAATAAATACTGATAATATAGATCATCATTGATTAGAGGCTGTTTTTGTGTAGCTTAGTGAAGCAAACACAACTTCTCTGATTTAAAAGGCATTGGAAATAAGTGATAGCTGATATGGACCGACATGTTCCATTTTGTATTATAACCTCTGGGGGACTCTTGTAGACCTCCTGTAAATCTTGGGGATTGAGATACATCCCTTATACAAGCATTCCATGGTAAAAGCATAGTAAAGTGCAATAAGGCACAGTGAAAGCATGGTAAAGCATACGTAAGCATTGTAAAGCATATTAATAAAGACGGTAAACTCTAGTAAATGCATAGATAGTATAACCTTGGGAAGAGCATGGTAAAACCGCTCAAATAACGTGGTATACTTTTATAAGGGTAACTTTATTCTCCTTATCAAGTTGTTTAAAATGATATCCTATTAACATTACTTAAGTAATATATGATCAACACACATAGAAAGGAAGTGATTGTCATTCACAATCAGATTTTCAATATTTAGGCAGTGTGAATAGAGTATATTATACATGTCATAAGCTGTTTGTTTTCAAGTAGAGGTCCAATGCACATTTCATATTTTAGTTAGTTACTGCTATAGGATTGTGACAGAGAAAGCATCAATCTTGGTTATAAATCTCCCTCCTGACCTGTGAGGGCGCTGTGTAAAGGGAACAGAGTGCCCCGGACTGGATGGCCTGACGATTAATTCCCAGGGTTAGGTGGAAGTCGGCCATAGAGAAGGGGGGCGGAGCTACGGTACACCAAGTCATCGACCTGGAAGGGAAGTGATGTGACAATCTCAAATTGGAGGAGAGATGGTTGCACTCGCTAACCAAGGTGGCATGACTGACGGTACATAAGGGGACATAGCGAGGTGATCGGTTCCTTTGTTTTGGTTAAGCTGAAACCGGAAAGGAGTACTGTGAAATTACCGTCAGTGTTTTGTTTGTTTTGTCGTGTCTAAAAATCTACTTGTTTATTATTATTACATAGCTAACACAACATGGAGCTGTCGCTACAGGCCAGCACTAAATCCGGACAACACTGCACCATTGTACACTAATAAATTGTATTTCAACACGAGCACTATAGCACTCACTCTGGACTTGTGAACGTGTGTGTCTTTGCGTGTGTTCTACTGTGTTTATTCATTTCGAACTGTATATTATTTAAGGATGCAACCAGTTGTTTTGGAACGGTGAATACACATCGCTGTGTATTGCTATCACTACTACACCTGCGCACTGCAAACCACCTTGCCACAAGGATATAAAAACAAAATTGGAGACATAGATATGCCTAGGCTTGCTACTTTTCAATATGAATCGGTAAAGCTTGTTGAACGCTGAATTCCCCAAAAATATGAGTTTGACTGAAATAAATTTATATACCATAAATGTCAGTAAAACCACTCGTTATGTTTTATTTTCTTACCAAAAATTATTTAGAAATCATCTCTAGTTTGTATAGTTTTTATACGTGATGTCTGTCCCATCTCTGTTACGCTCTGAATGGCTGGGGGTCGCTGTCAATCATCTCAGTGGTCTATTAGTATTGTAGTTTCACCCTGTTCTGACAGATCTCGTTGACTGAAGCAGTGCTAGAATGCTCTCATTTGCCAGCTACAGCACCTGTCATTCAAAGCGCCTACTTTGAAATTAGCGGGTTAAGGTGTACGTAAGCTTTTGCTTTAGGTATACGGTGACAGTTACTAGTTTGATTTGAAAATGGGGTGCAAGAGAAAAACACTTAATGAATATTGTGCACAATACCCTGACCGACGACTGAAGTCTCCACGGCAGGACGAAGCGGGCCTGTCTGCCTTGTCTTCCAGTGACTCTGAGTCCAGCTGTGCTGAAGCAGGAGAGGGGGAGCTCAGGCTCTGAATAATAAGCGCAAGTTAGTTCTGTTCAACTATCTAATGTTTTGTTCTGTGCAGATTATTTTTATTTGTAAATGTATGCTGTAAAGGTCTGTGTAATACACATTTATATGCTGCGTTTACTATGGTTTATTTGAGACAATTTTTTAATGTATAGCTCAGCTGTGACCAAACGTTATTTTAATTAGAATGTTGGTAACCATGGTTTTGTTGCATGTTGAATATGATAAAGGGGTTTTGCTAAATGAGACGTTTTTCAATGGCATAAAAAAGTATGTTTTTTTCTTAAAGCATAAAGGTTGATTTCACCCATTCTCTGGTTGAATTGAAAAATAAAGATTGGAAAAAATGGTAAATTCTTTCTAAAATAAACATTGATATTAATTGTCGATGTGGCAAAAAAATTAAAATCGAAGACTAGCAAGCTTAGATATGCCCATTTGGCTCTGAAGTACAAAGTGATAGAAGTATTTTTAAAATTGCTGAGGTTCTGGTGTTTTTTCTTAACAGCATCTTCTACTTCTATTGTTGGTCAAAGGCCTATTTGTACAGAAACATATGGCATGTTCCTGTAGTCAAATTGCGATAATAGACCTTAATTTTTCCCAAATGGATTAGCTCCAAGCATAAATCATTAACTTAACTTGAAATAATAACGAGTAACCAGGGTAATGCCTGATATGCTGAATTACTCTTCAGTTGTCAATGATTATACACAATATTAAATATTCCATTATTCATTATAATCATTTCCATGTTTTCGTACTTAGGACCATTTTCGTGAAAAATGGGTCTGAATGAGTAAAATGGACAACAAAATCCTACCCCCAGGAATTCTGCATTTAAAAACCAGTCGCAATACTTTTGGAGGGCAGTGCAAACACGTCATAGTTTTTATTTTATTTTTAAAGAAAAACAAATGGATTTTCAAGGGTCAAGATGAATGCATTTACACAGCACACAGGGTGTGATGGATATCTCACAAGCTCTACTGCAACTCTACCAACATTGTTTTAAGGATTATATTACATTCTACATGCCAACATAAGGTGACCTGATTCTTGATTGCTAATATCCTATGCTGTTCTCTCATTCCATTCAAAACACCCAGCTGCTCAATTAATTGGCCCACTGTGGATTGAGTAACAACAACAAAAAAAAAGTTTTGATCAACATCATCTCAATGTACTGCTATGAAGAAGACATTAAACCACCACTTTATTTACTATATCAGATCTGTTTGAATCATATAAGGTCCAGGTGTGTAGTTAGAATAAATAATTTCTTTGTTTTTCATGTATATGTTTTTGTGTCGGGTGTCTTGTAATGTTATAGGGGATCTTGTCCAGTTTGTGCTGCTCAATCTGTGCAAAACGGTAGTAAATAATACTTTACACACAACAAATACACATTATGAATCACAAAAAGATTGCACTCCTGAGCTAAAATGAAACCTAAAAAGTGTTAGTATAACTTTAGAGATATGCTGTATATTTATGCACAGGATGACATCTCTACCAAGGAAAATATGTACTGCAACTGGTTGGTTTCTCATACAAGTAATTGGATTTAAATCATCTAATACGTTTGTGTGTTTAAACTTATTTTTTGTAAGATCATTGTGTGGCTGGTAATACATTGTTTAACAAGGGTGATTAAAAAATAATGGCAAATATTAAAACTTAAGAGATCAATAAATAATAGCTTTTCCAAGTTCATGGGTGGTGTTCTGCCAAAAGATTTATGATATGGACTGTTTCAAATTGGAGTGCAAGCCACGACGGACAATCTGTTAGACTGAGTGGCCGTAACATCATCCTGAAGGCCATTTCACTGCCTATTGTGAAATTCAAACTTTTTAATTAGTTCAGTGGCAAAGGAACTCTGCACAGTAATTAATTCTCAAGTAACATCAGAGGCATGACCTGAAACACATCAATTATTGTCCTTACTACCATGTTGCACCAACTTTGACATATTTGTAAATCCACAGGAATATTTATTAAATAGAGTCTTATTGGGGGGCAAACAGCAAATTTAAATCTTTAGGGTTTTTTGTTTTTTTTTGCAAAATAATTATACTTTGTTGAATTATAAAATGGCACAGTTACTAGCTAATGTTCTGTTTATTTATGCAAATAATAACAATGTGAAATGTAAAATGTTACCCTTATCTGTTTCCATTATAGACTACTCAGGTAATCCACTGGCTTATCACTTTAAATATGAGCTTCACAAGGAATAGATCTGTGATTAGTGGATGCTAATCACATACAATGAAATTAAAGTCTGTAGCCATTAACAGAACAGAAACACAGACCAGGTACATTTAAAATGATCTTCCAGAAAATGGTTCTGACTTTTCACCTGATAAAGTATGCCATAAGCATTGCATTGGACTGCAATTGTATTAATGAAAAAGGAAAACTCCAGCCAGTACAATGGTGACCTTCTTAACTTCATCAAAACCGCCTACTTTAACTTCCCACAAGGATTGCTAATCTCAGCCCCAAACCCAAGGTGAGCTAGCCAATAGGGGCATTGAGAACAGAAAATAGGAGGCACTTTTTTACACAGATTATTGTGAGGGTCTGGAATGTTTTTGAAGCTGACACCCTAGGATCCTTCAAGAAGCTGCTTGATGAAATTCTGAGATCAATAAGCTACTAACAACCAAACGAGCAAGATGGGCCGAATGGGCTCGTCTAGTTTGTAAACATTCTTATGTTCTTATGTTCTAATACTAAGTTGAGCATGTTATCCAAAATAACTTAAAGAAGTACCCCAAAGAAAGAAAACACAACATCTGTAATTGTCATCATAAAGGACATGGTGCAGATTGAGAAATATTATCTCCATGGTGTTACTGGCCCAAGAAACTGCGAGGAATTCACTAAGTTTTATAACATATTACTGTAAACAGAGCCAAGGCATTGTGAATACAGAAAACTTCTGTGTGCACAGGAACTGGAAGATATCCATTACATGGGCCCAACATTTCACTTTCTATGCAGACCCTTTCCATATCACCCAGGTCATCAAAAACAGCATTTCCTTAATTGCATATATGTATTGAGTGAGAATCTAACAGTCTCCATTTAGGAACATTTTCAGCGGACTCTTTTTCAAGGTAGCGATTAATGAAAGCTACACAATGCATTAAAAGATTAAAAAAAGTATATATGAAGTCCTGCATGGATCGATAACATGCATGTTAGCAGTATGGTAAAGAAGGTGTTGAATTTACATACATACAGGAATACGATCCAAATCAAGGTCATAAGCACAGAGAATATTCTGCACATGATAGACTATATAGGCTACCAATATGACACAATAGTAAGGTATTATTTAAGTTAAGGCCATTTTTAAACACCACTCATCTTGTTTACAGTACAGTTTGATTTTTGGGTCTTTAATTGCCTGGCTTATTCCTCTATTTCAATTTTGTTTAGTAAAATATAACATATGTACGTTTTGAAAATAATACTGTACTGTACCTTGGGATCATAGTTTTCCTTTTTTTCCCCCTCACAGTCATAACAAAGAAGTTAATACACACTGCATTTACGCTATGCGTGACAATACATTGGATGTATGTTGCAGTGTGGAGTGTGCAGTGTGGAGTAGTGGTTAGGGCTCTGGACTCTTGACCGGAGGGTCGTGGGTTCAAATCCCAGTGGGGACACTGCTGCTGTACCCTTGAGCAAGGTACTTTACCTAGATTGCTCCAGTAAAAACCCAACTGTATAAACGGGTAATTGTATGTAAAAATAATGTGATATCTTGTAACAATTGTAAGTTGCCCTGGATAAGGGCGTCAGCTAAGAAATAAATAATAATAATAATAATAATGTTGCTACCTAAACTATAATTTTTTTTTTATATATATTATTGTGGGAGACTGTAAAGGCCAAATAATGAATAAAAAAGTAGTTTAATTTCCTAAATGTTAATGCATGACCCTAGGCGACATGGTGCAGGTGCTGTTTAATGTGCACTAGTGGGTGCAAAGGAAAACTCAGGAACTGAGAAGTAATTTTCATTTCCTTTAAAACAATCAATTTTGCATAAGTAACTGCAGTGTTCACTTTGTCAGTAGTTTGCAGCTGGGATTGCATTTTTCACATTTAAGTGCATGTTAAGTGTTTTTCTGTTGCAAAGCCTAAATTATATTTACATGGATCCCCCAGACAGCCATTTAATGAAAAGAAAAAATAAGACTACTAACAGTGGCAATAATAAATCTGGTCCTAATGTGATATAAATCAAATCTGTATAATTTAATTGAATTTCTTTAAGTAAAACTTAACAATCAATACATTGCACATCTTTAGGACATGTTAGTGTTAGTACTATAACTTGTAGGCTAACAATGCTGGCAGAGGGATGCCTTGAATGTGTCCTGAATTGTGCCTGAGTATACCCGAGTCTTGTTCAAGGTGAGACAGGTTTAGAGTAAGTACAGAAGTAGCAGGCCAGCACTATCTCAAACTTAGTGATGGCTGAATGTTTATAACCAACCTTCATCTCCAAAAACAATAGATGGAAGACTACAACAGCATTCACATGCAATGTATTTTGAAAGAAATAAATCTTGTGGCAATATAATACAGAATGATGTATACTCTTCCAGGAATCTTGATTTGACGATCAAATCCAATTCCCATCAAGTAATGAGTCGAAGTCATAAAGAGAGAGCTGGAATGTGTTGTTATGGATGTGATGTCTACCAACACCGGACTTTCTTACTTTGATTAAAGCAGGCCTGCTGTGATTTGTAAATGAGTCAGAGACAAGCCGTGTTGCTGCCAGCAAGTCTTGCCAATAAAAACAACATTAGTTAAAACTATACATTTATTATAATCATCTGGGATATAAAATGGACTTTATCTTGTTAATGGTCATTTTTAAGCAGTGTAATGTTCAACCCACTCTAAAATGATTTGTTATCGAGATTATCCATACTTAACTTCCAGAATATTTATTCTGTTAAATAATGGTTGCTTGTGATAAATGTGTGTTTGATATCGTGCACATCAATAACTGAAGCCCATTAAAAAGTAAGTTTCAAACAGTACTCATATCTTCTTACTTTTTTATGTAGGAACCTTTCAATGAAGTGGTTTTGAAGGAGTTAAGGCATTTTTGTATAGGGGTTTGTTAACAGCTTTAAGTTATGGGGATAATTGCCCCAGGGCAAAGATCAGGGTTGGGTTGTGCATGTGACAGAACACATGCACCATGGTCCACCAAGACTTGAGAATTGGAACAAATATTTACTCACTTCTTACTAGATATTCAGCAGGTATATAACACTGATGTACACTGGTTTACAGCAATTTGAATACATTATATTATAGGTTATCCAGCTATTCAGCCAGCAATAAGATTCAAGAAAAAGCTTCCTATTGAAAACCAGCAAACTGCTAGCTCTGACCAGGGTAGACCAGTGCTGGTCAGTGATGGGATTTCCAACAGGGTAGGGTTCAATGCAATTACTGACACACGTACATTTTCCTACTCTGGATCTGATTGGAATTTAAAGTCCAGATTAAGGACGACCTGTTAAAAAAAAGAAAACAGGCACTGTTTAGAGTTAAACCATTTGGATATTATTTTCCATATCAAAGTAAAGTTATCAGATTAGTTTGGTAAGAGAAAGTCAAACCAGGATGTGCCTGAAAAAAGCTCATCTATGTTGTATTGTGTACGGAAGACCCCTAAGGCCATGTGAAAAAAAAATAAAAACTCTAAATTTCGACTTTGAAATGCTACATTTCATCTTTAAAACAAAATTTCGACTTTTGCTCTAGTGCCCTGGGGTTTGAGATCTGTCCTCTAAATCACTGCAGGAAGAGCGATCTGTACCACATCATTGATCGCTATTGCTGTGTTACCTGTTTGACAATGTGATCAATAATCCTTACAATATCAGTGCACTAGAGAGGACTTTAAAGTTGTAAGTGTAAAAAGGATGTTAATAATGAAAAGAAAAATGACAGGTACATTATTTAAACAGTTGTAGCAACACGTGGAGCCGTGTAACGCTATATCTATCGAAACCCTGCTACTTACTCTTTAAACAAATGCAAAACACCATTGATAATGTATGAACATTAAATATGATTTAGAGCAGCCTCACAATCTTTAAATGTGATTTAGAGCAGCCTCACAATCTTTAAATGTGATTTAGAGCAGCCTCACAATCTTTAAATGTGATTTAGAGCAGTCTCACAATCTTTAAATGTGATTTAGAGCAGCCTCACAATCTTTAAATATGATTTAGAGCAGCCTCACACTCTTTAAATGGTTATTTGCTTACCTCACACACTTGCATGTGAATTTACAGGACTGAACTGACATTTGACAGATTTACAATCAGTGGAGACTTAGAGACAACGGAGATGGGCAGGAAATAGGATGCCCTCTAGCAATTCTCTTTGTGTAGCATATTGGACAATGAATTCAACAGGCTTGGAAGCTCTCATTAATGTTTTTAATGTTTAATGTTTCATTAATGTTTTTATTGATACCCATTGCAAGATGCTACATGTGTTTCTCAGACATGGAGAAAAATGTTTTTTCTATTGAATGCAGACTGTTATTGTCACTTTACCAAGAGAAATTTAGAAAGGGGTCCTTTTCTAAAAGCAGACACACTTTATGTGCATCTGTCAGTCTTTCTGTCTGTTTGTCTACACATCAGAATGCAGAAGGTATTCAAAACAAGAGCAATTCTTGTGACACGTAACATATAATCTCACAGAATTCCTGAAATTCTTAGCTAGTAAGAGTTCAATTTCCCAGTCAGTCAGGACATCACCTATGGAATTCTCTGGTGTGTTAAAACTAACAGTGGTTGCCACATTAATCATAGTTTATGAATATGTTAACCCAAGTTCAGGATTATTATTGAAAACACTTCCTATAAAAATGATTTAGATACTCAGACACAGTTAGAGGCTAGTCTAGTTAGCATGTCATTAATGCATCCCAAGAAGAACTTTCTCAGAATTACAGATTGAAGACTAACAATATTGACCTCAGTAGTTAGGCTAATTAAAATAAGCACCAAATTGTTTTTCTTCATGTTTCATACAACTATTGTAAAATAGTATGCCTCTTTTGCATCGAAACCTCTTCTTTCTAACTGCTTTGTTCGGAAAAAAAAGTTAATGCCATCTGTTAACCAAATATTCCCAATAGTAACATTACTATGTGGCAATTATTAGGTCTGACTAAATATGTGCATGGTATTCCAATATTAAGTTTTATAAGTAAAAGTAAACATAGTTTGAAAGATAACATTCAAGGTCCATTACCAGAGATCAATGACCTTGTATTGACCAATCAGGTTAAAGGAAATCTCTGATGCATTATATATATATATATATATATATATATATATATATATATATATATATATATATATATATATAAAATATATATTAAATAGCATTTTTGTTTTCCCCTTTTGCCAAAGGTTTTGAAAAAGTGAATGTATCATATTAAATGCCAGAAAATACTGTTTTTAATCAGTGAACATTTTCTGAAGGTACATGACATATCTTACTCCAATAAGGGCCAGTAGGAGGGTCATACCGCAGGAGTGCTGCTTCCACACCAGATTATAGGTATGTTCCTTACAAGTATCACATTTGAGTGTAAATGACAAGAGAACATAAAAAAATGTTGGGAATGAGAAGAGTCCGTTTGGCCTATTGAGGCTTGTCCCTTTGCTAGCACACAAATTGCTTCAAGGCAGAATTTAAATGTTTCTTGAATTACCCAAGTGTTTCAGCTTTTACAGTTTCACTGATGAATGTCTGCGTAAAAAAAAGGGCTTCCTACTCTACCTCCTGCTGTGAACTTTTTTTTATTTTTTTTATTTTTTACTCAATTTACATTATTTTGTCTTCTCTGTGTTAGGCTTTAAATGGTAACTTGAGTTTATAAACTTCAAATAAATCTTATCTATCTTTTAAAGATATGTAATTCTTTAAACCTGTCCTGTAGCTCATTCAATTCAATCCTGGGATTAGCCTCTTGCCCTTCTCAAGTGCACTTAACACATTTACCAAAAATGTATTATAACATCTCGTGTATTCCACATTGTGTTTGTCTTTTACTTACCTGTCAAAATGTTAGTGTGGAGTCTTGCTATATTTTAGTCCAAATTCTTTTATCTCTGTATTTTACATTTTTTCCCAAAAGATATACAGTACAGTATAGACAATTTCAAATTGTATTTATTTAGTATGCCCAGAGAAGATCCAAACATCTTTAAATTAACTGTGTTGCATTATCTGTGTGCAATCAATCTGATTTAAAAAGTACATTACAATAACATCTACACACACTTTTCATCTAAAGAGGGGTTTAATTCCAAGTAACTGGCTCCACAGCAGTCTTAGCCTTATTATAAAACTATTTTACCCAAGGATGAGAATGAAGGCTTTCATGTTGACAAAATACAGTTCTGTCATGTTCTTATGAAGATTTAACTACAGTATAAAGCCAGATTTTGTACCCGTGTTCTGATTGTTTCATCAACATGGCTGTTCTGAAAAACTTGACCATCTGTTTTTCAGTTTTACATTGTGAGAAGTGATGAAATATTTTAAAGAGCAAGACTTATGGTTACTTTGATTAATATTTATTTCCAAAGAGAAAACACTTCAGACTGACTGACACGAGGCACACAAATGCTACAAAGAACCTTACAGATAATTATTAATTTCATGTTATTAACCACATGTCCTCCCAAAGCAACAATAATCCAAAAGGTGCAACAACCACTTGGCAATTTCCTATCTCCAGATCTACTTTTACTTTACACTGCACCTACTTTGAGGAATTTGTGTAATGATAGCCCATTGATGATAATTACATGCCAGACTACAAGAACAACCCTTGGATTTACTCAGAAGTCCATATATTACATGCTAGAATTAGTATAACTTTTATATCCAACCGTAAATGTTTTTTCACTTCCAATAAAAAAGTAATGTTTTTTTAAAGCGAGCACTGGGTCATTCATGTTAACATTTTATGTCCATTTTGAAAGCTAAGTCCAAAGGTTGCTTATATGCCCTGAGCTCTTGGATTTTTAGAGGTTAAATAAAAATAAAAAAAATCATAGTTTTGGATTCAATTCAAGGGCATGGCTGTTCTCACCAAAAATTAAAGAAAATTGAGTGCAACTATTGGTGTGAAAAATGCATCCAATGCTAGCCTGAAAAACATATAAAGAACGCAAAAACCATGCTACTTTTATCTACAGCTTGAGTTTTTTATTAACAATTTTATGGCAGCTGTTTTCCCTCCTGCTAAATACATGTGTTATGACAAAACAGCCCCTGTGTAATTTTACAATTGTGTATGGTGATATAGAATTACATGGAGGATCCATGGTTCTGAGTTCAACTGGTAACATAATACTTGTTTTAAACACAAAGCATGTTGGTGTGGGATCTGCCACAGCACACTAACATCCAAACTTCCCTGCCTCATCCCTTTAAATCACAAGCGTCAATCTTTCTTTATGAATCTGATCAGATCACCAGGGAACTTTACACTTGCTGTCATTTTACACCACCTTGGGGAACTGACAGCCTGACCATGTAGTCAAGTGATATATTATAAAATTGGTGCAGAAGTTTAAGAAGAGTGTTCCACTATCTGCATTCTTGGTTCTTTGAGAGGTTGGAAGGTTGTAGACCACTATTCGTTCAGGTTAAATACCTTAGGCCAATATTTGTTCTCATCGGCCTCTGTGGTTGTTATTGTTGCTGTGTCTGGTGTCACATTTCTGTTGTGCATTGGTCCGTGAATTGGTCCGATTGATCCATAGCTAACCCTACTGCCCACACAATCGTGTACACTCACACACAGCAAAAGACAGACCTGTTTATGAAAATGTTATTAGCGATAACAATATTTAAAATGTATACACTTTAGATGGCTAGTTTTATGAAATTATTATTATTATTATTATTATTATTATTATTATTATTATTATTATTATTATTATTATTATTATTTACACAATATACATATTTGTTTTCAATTACTGTACAATACTCTTTGTATCTGCTGAATTCCATTATAATTCTAGAACCCTATTGTAATCTAGAGATATGTTGCTACATTCCGAGACCATCATTAGCACGATAGTGCTTAAGATCCAGTCTATAATATATTCTTTTGCACGTCAGTTTGAAATGCAAACAGCACAATACACAATACTAGTTTATTTCTTTACACTTGGCTATTAGCCGGGGCATTATCAATCAATACCTACTGCTCACGTTGTGCACTCACATTTTAATGTACCGGCATTTAGCAAAAAAAAGATACGAAGCGACAACTGGGAGAGCATTTCAAAGAGCGCCCCTTTTGTTGCAATTGAGATGTAGTACTTATGCACACGCAGTCCAGCTTGTGTACGAGAGATTTTGTGAGCTGACGCTGTGCATTCACTGCTGTGAGCAACTGAAGTTCGTGCCCTGTCTGTGCACGAGCAGTTAGTAGACTACTGTCTGAAAGGCATTTTTATCAACATATTGAACAACAGACAGAGTAGGTGTAGCTTGGGTCGTCATAGCATTCAATTGTGATACACCAAGAGTAAAAAGTACGACTATCCGAGTTAATGCAAAGGACGAACATTTTAAAAAGAGATTTTATTTAAATTTGTCCATGGCACACCAAGCACTTATGGAATGTTACAGCATCGGGATTGTAATGATGTTACTGACGACAATCTGCTGCCAGACAGGTAAGACATATTATTATTACAAAAGCGGCAATTTTAACGTGCGTGTGTGTGTGTGTGACTGTGTTATTATTATTATTATTATTATTATTATTATTATTATTATTATTATTATTATTATAAACTATGTACCTTAAATTTGTAATACAATAAAATAATAATAATAATAATAATAATAATAATAATAATAATAATAATAATTGACCCGTAACATGTAGACATTTTCCGTGGAAATCAAAAGTATTACATAATTATTTATATTTATTTTAAAATATTTTCTATACCAGTACGTTGATAAAATAGTATTATATGCTATTTCCAAAATAGGAATTGAAGTTAAAATCTAAATAGTTGGTATTGTTAGTATTCAATATTTTTAAGAGTGAATGGGAAAGTTTCATGAGTACCACTGCCAGACTATAAAATTACAGTAGGTATACTGAATTTATAGATATTTATGACATAATACAATAGATAATTATGTTATCTCAGGTTAAACCTTCATTCTGTTTTTTACAAAGTAGACAAAATCACAATTATGTCAAATAGCAAAATTGTATTTTTTGCCTGCAAGGCCTGTGTAATTATCTCTAACTGGGATACAAATACAAATAATACTGTAACTAGGCAAAGAAGATTGAGACAAACAGCTTGTTCATCTTTGGTCACCACAGTTTATGTTTACAGTACCTATATTTATTTGCCACCCCCAGTACTGATTTGAAAGTTATCTGAAATCATTCCTGCCTGTTCCATCAGTAGCATAATGAAATCAAAACAATAAAAACATGTAAATGACAATAAGCACCTGAGGACCATGTCAGTATCCTGTATCCTTATATTGGAAGTAGGCAACCTTTGTTTAATAGTTGTATAGGAGACTGCAGATAGTCCCAGTTTAGAAATGGGACTTTTACAGCCTGTTTTTATGGTGTAGATTGGATATTAAACATTCCACTTAATTGCTGATGGAAACAAGGCAAAGAAAGTAGAGACAGTTGAGTATACCCTACTCTACATGAGCCACTAAGCATTCGAATATGAAGGGCCTCAGATTGGATGCATATTGAGCTTTGAACAGGATGAACACCATCTGTCAAGTTGCAAATGTATTTTTAAAGAAATTCAAAGGCTATTTGAAACCAATGAAACAGTGCCAGGATTTGGAAATGTGTTTAAAGACTATATAAACTCATTTTTAATGAACATGGATGTTCAATCAGCTTTATTTTCTGTCTTGGACTGCGGCCTATGAATCATGATGCATATAAGTCAATATAGTTTGTGTGTGTTTGTGTCTCTTTAGGTTACTGTAGTTATCGTATTAAAGGGGTTTTTCCAATACCCCATTTTTTTGTGTGAATAGTTTCACAGAACCTCATTAACACTGATCTTGGCTGACCCAATGTTACCTTAAGTTGGGTAATGCAAGATTAGCACATACTGCTCACCCTGGAGTCCGTACACTTATCCGTACATTGAAAAACATAATTGTGCACATTTAAGTTGTGGGCCAAGGCCTTGATACAGTACATCTTGACCTAAGCTGATACCTGCATCCTTTCTTTTTTCTAATATTCTTACATTTTTGACTAGGGCCTTGATAAAGGGTATTTCCATGCCAAATCATTAGGGTCACCATCTCAGAATGTGACAAAAACGATTGGTCAAATGTCATTATCCTCAAAAGCGCAATTTCCTAGCTTCATAAAGCAGCAGGCCTATAGTTGCACAATTTAACAATAACATGGGGTGGGGTGCTTCTGCATAAACAACATGCAGTAACTGCCTAACATCTTAGTCTCCTGCAGTGCTCACTCTTTGAGACTCATTTTGAAATGTGCATAACAATCCCCTTAACCATCTGATTCCTCAAATTTATCTCCACATAGCCAGAAATCACAATGGTGTCGCTACCCCTTGCCAAACTATACTTCTTCAAAATTCACTATGTAGGTCTAGTCATTATTAAGCAAACTTTGAATAAGCCTGAATTATGAAATGTGGACAACATTTGCTAAAATGAATTAGCTAAAATCTATAGTACACAAATACAATAAGGTTTACAGTATATAAAACAAAATAAATATTTATTCTAGGAAAAACAAATATTTAAAACATATCTAACAGACTTATGCTCATAAGGCAACTATGGTACTCTCAAGCTGGATCACACCATATGCATAGTATTATTCGTATCCTGTCAAGAATGATCTATTCCTATGGGACCTTGGAATTCCGTCAGTAATAAAATTAGATACTTTTCGATTTCTGATAGTTGTCTAAAGGCAAAGTCTTGTAGCTACATACCATATTATTCAGTTCTGTGTTCTGGAAGCAGGAGACCTGGGTATCGATTGTACAGGCCACTGGTGCTGTAGTAATAAGCCCAATGTCCATGATCAGGGAACTGAAAATGGAGACTTTTCTCTGTGTATCCTTGAAAGCTGGTGTTTGGCCTGTTCTGACTTTAGGTCTGGGGGTCATTGAACCCAGGTTTAGAGTGTGGATCTCTGTTTCCCTGCTCTCTGGTAGTTGTTAAACTAGGACTAAAAATATTGTTGTGGACCCTGGGTCCATTGTGAGTTTCCCTGTTGTTCTGTGGGTTTGTGCTAATTGGCTTCTGTTCAAGTGTTTGGGGAGGCCTTGAAGCCAACTCCTGCAGCACCTGGATTCTTGCTTCCCTTTTGGCTCTGATTGTAAGACTCATGCTGGGCTCTGAACCCATGTCTGAGGTGTGGGACTTTTATTACCTGAGAGAAGGTGGCTTCAGAATCCTGAATGCTAGAAAAGCTATCTCTTAGCTGACCTTTCTCTGCCTCCACACTTCCAATCCCTTTAATTGGCATCAGGGTCTGCTCCAGTATGGCCTCTCCAGTGTCAACACACATTGTCTCTATTTGCTGTTTCTCTTTGTAGTCAAAGGACCCCTGTCTTGGCCCATTGCAAGCCTCAGAGAGGCTGTCTCGGGTCTCCAGTTTGTAATAGACGGCTGATTCTGAGGCACCGTGGCAAAGTTGATTAGAGTTTGCTTTTTGCCTCTGGCCTTTGATCCTGCCACCTTATGAACTTTTGATTTCTTCCCCATCTTGTTCAGACCTCCTCCCTCTCCTTGGGGTCCCCCTTTCAGTTTAGGCCTTTCCTTCCCCCTCCTTCTTCTCTCTGGGGCCCATCACCTTCCTTCCTCATTTTTTTTATCTGATCCAGAGGCCTTTGAAGGGCTCTCTAATTGTCCAGGAAAAACCTCAATATCCCCTCTCTCATTGCCCTTCATCTTTTTTCTCTTCCCACGTCAGCCTTATTCGCTCTTTGCTTTTTTTTTCTCATGTGCTAGTTTTCTTTTCTACCGTCTCATCTTGTCTTTTGCTTTTGTTCTCTTTCTCATCCATTCACTGGGATTCCCATTCTTTCCAATCACTTGTTTGTCTTTTCCTCTTTACTTTCCTTCTCTGTATTTGTTTGTTCTTCATTACTTTCCTTCATAATTTTGCTATCCTCTCCAGCTAGATTCTCTCCACTGCCAGTGATCTCTTTATTTCTCTGCTCTCCATCACCGCAGTTCTCCATTGTATGCATCTCTGCTTTGATGTCAGTTTCCATCTTCATCTCTTGTTGGTCATACTCTTTCATATATTTTCCATTGTCTCCATAAAGGGCATACTTTATTTTCATAACCTCTCCATCCCCAAGTCTCTTCTCTGCTTTATTCTCCCCATCTACTGCCACAGTGGAATAGGCTCCAGTCTCACTGGGAGCTCCATAGGCACGGTTGCCCCCAAGGCTGCTGGGGGACACACCAGGGGTTGATGAGAGGGCACATGCCCACATTGTTTGGGACAGCGGTGGGATTATCAACATAGAAAGTAAAAAAAAAAAGTAGTGTATAAACCTCATAAGAGTTTATGTGAGCTAAATAACCAATTTTTTCTTATCAAGAAAAAAGCTTTGTTTTTTTGTTTTTTTTTAAATATGCTGTTCTGTAATTATTATTCTTTGTCTGTGGCTGTAACTCTATAGTGTGTATGTGATGTCACAATACTGGGCCTGGTTCTTATGTTCCACTTTAAAGTTATTATTGAAATATTGAGAATTCCAAAAAACACAAATCTGGAAATAGTGTTTTTTATGTTATTATTATTATTTAGCAGATGCCTTTATCCAAGGCGACTTACAGAGACTAGGGGGTGTGTGAACTATGCATCAGCTGCAGAGTCACTTACAACTACGTCTCACCCTAAAGACGGAGCACAAGGAGGTGAAGTGACTTGCTCAGGGTCACACAATGAGTCAGTGGCTGAGGTGGGATTTGAACCGGGGACCTTCTGGTTACAAGCCCTTTTCTTTAACCACTGGACCACACAGCCTCCTATGTTTGGTGAGAAAACAAGACCACCCCATTGTGAGTAGCTTTACTTAGAATGGGACTAAAGTGGTATGGCCTGCCACCGTTTATTTTAAAATTATTATATCTGTGTGGTGCATGTGTATTCAAGAAAGTGGATGGCATTCAACTGCACCCCCCTCCACACAAGCGAGCATTGTGGTTTCCTTCACCAATGCTGTGCCATTACACTAACATATCCACTTACTGTATATCTATCACATAGAGACTAGGCTGCTTTTGAAATACCTACCTAATACTAATGTGGCAATAATTAAACACCAAACAGCTTAATGTACTTTAATGCTGCATTTGTGAAAAGCGCAGATACTTGACACATACCATTTGCTTGATGTGAACTTTTGTCCTGCTGTTTGTGACTGAAACAAGCCAGCAGCTTAGAGGCAGTCACTCTGCTGACTGTTTTGTCTACTGTATGTTGAGGTCTTTGGTAAATCATGCATAACTTCAAAATGCTCAATCAGAATTACTAGGTATCAGGTAAAACCTTAGTTAATACTAAGTCAAGCAGACAAATGTTTCCACTAGTACCTACTTCAGTGAAGATGTCTACTTGAGTTGTTTCTTGTAGTTTTACCATTGGTGAGACAACATTTTGCCTTCTCTCTTAAGTTACAGGGCCCAATTCAGTAAAGGGTGATGGCTTCTTCCACCCACTTTTCACCAAAGTTAAATTTGTTCAGTTGGTGTTTCAGTTGACCTGCTGGAACCATGTCTAATCAATATACTAACGAATTGATGACACTAGTGGTCTGAAATGGTGAAGGAAGGAGAGAAGACAAAAACAAGAGAAATATAAAAAAGAACAAAATGAGAAAATATTTGAAGGGAGAGAAAAGGGAAAAAACACATCAGTAGTAAAAAAAAAATAAAAGGAGAAAAAGAAATGCATATGCATTGGATTTTGTGCTGGCTATGGACATGAGGAGGCAGAGGGTGAGGAGACAAGCATGGGTGTTTAGTTTCTTTTGGTATCTGTCTGACAGTATGCAGCAATTTAATCTAAGTAAACAGACAATCACAGACTGTCCTGTAGAAGTCACATTGTCAGCAGCACTTACATTTTATGTGACTGGCTCATTCCATTCAACTGTCGGTTACACTGCAAGCATTAGCCAGTTGGCAGTATCACTCCCTTTTTGTATTCTTAGGTATAAATGCTTGGTACATGTCATTAAAAAAAAACACTGAATATTGATGGAGATCAGGCCTCTGATGGGTCACAAACCCAAATGAATGCAATTAAAAATGAAGACATAAGTGTTCAACCTAGTCATGTGCAGTTAGTATATAGTACTGTAGTTAACCTCAATTGCCTCTACTATCAGTCAATATACTGTGTGTGTGTGTGTGTGTGTGTATATATATATAACATATTAAAAGATTCGCCATAACATATTACCTGTTGTCAACACCAGCAAGTGATGATGTCATGGGACTTTTTAAGTGTCTGCTTGTGGCAGTGTGGCAGGGCCCAAGCTCTGCCGAGGCACGGGTGTGTATGTATAAATAGGGTGATAATGGAGTTAATGTTGGTGTTCGAGGTACGTGTGGTGTGTTTTCATGTTTCGTGTCGTCTTGTATTATGTGAGTTTTTATATAACCTGTTATTTTGGCCAGTGTGCTGCTTTGTTTGTTAATGTGTTTTTGTTTGTGTCTGTTTAGTGTTTTGTTTATTTATTTATTATTATTATTAAACGTGTGCTTTAGCCCTTCCAGGTAAACAACAACCATTGCCAGTGACGCTGTCCTTGTCACACTGCTGTACACAGACAGTACAACAATATGATGTCTTAGGGTCTGGAATCAGTAGCTATATTAGCAGTACAAAGTTCAAGCCCGTTGTAGTAATGCAATTACTTAAAAACAACTATCTCAACAAATTAGTAATATAGTGAATCTTGAAATCACCTTTATAACATCTTGAAAACAAATGTTTCCTTTTTACCTTGTGCATACATTTTATGACACTGATTCGTTTTATTGAACTGCAATTAAATACAACTTTTTTTTTTCATTTAACAGCTCCTGAATGCTTCCCTGGTGGGCATCAAATCCTCCAAAACCCTTACAGGAGTGTCAGCTTTGATTCACAGAGGCTTCAGCAGTCAGCTATACAGGATTTAATATGTGACCATTCCTTAAGTCCAGGATGGTACCGATTTCAGATTTTTGATAAACCAGCAGACATGCCAACCAAATGTGTGGAGGTAAAGTTGCATCCATCTACAGTATTCATGCAGAATTTCAACATTTTTGTCTCTGTAACTGTAGGGATTATTTCAGTAAAAGACTGCCAGCACAATAAGCATGAACATGATTTGGCAGCAAACACATGGGACAGTTATTGTGAAATCACAGTTCAAGGGTGTTGCTGGTATGGGACCTGTGACAAATCAGAATGTCAGTAGAATTTAACTACACATGTATTCTCACTTAAAACTGAATGATACATTTAAAATGTTATTCAATGATCTCCCCTAGAATATACAGTAGGGTGCAGTCCCTTTCACCACACAAAAATGAGTTATTTTACACAGTCCAGTAAGAAGAAACTGTATAGAGAAGAGAAACGAGGCTAACACCAATTTAAAAGTCTGAGCTACAGACACTGGTTTCAAAATCTGAATCTGAAAAGTCTAGAAGATGGCATTTGTACAAACTAAGGGACAAAAAATGTCTTTGGATGTATTTACAACATGTGTAAAACATACTAATTACAGTTAGTTACAAATGTGTGTCTTGGAAATTGTAAAAAAATAATAATAATACCCACATTCAATATGAACAAGTTATGATACAGCAGAACTGACAATAAAAAAAAAAAAACAGTGAGACAACACCAATTACTTCTTTTAAGTTTGGTTTGTAATTCAAGAAAAAAAAGACTGGAAGGCATTTTATCAGAGGAGGAAAATGAACCACTTTGATCAACTGCCACAGCAAGTTCTAACAGTAACAAACTTACAGGGTAAATTTGAGAAATAATGCTTTTCATTTCTTAGCAGTAGGAGCAGGGTAGTTCTGTAGTATTTTGGGAACATCCATTTTCTGCATTGGATTTTAAACAGTTACAGCGCTGGTGTGATTTGGAAGGCAGAACAATGGCACTTCCCTATGATAAAATCGATTAGCTTTCCATTAGTTTTTGTTCCTCTATCACATCTGCACAAAGTTCTTCCTCTTGTGTGCCAGTTCCACTTGCCACCCAATTTTGGGGGTTCAGCTATTGTTGGGCCTGCCCTACTGCTGTTAGGCGGTTGACTGTAAGGATCTGTAAGTTCACAAACTAAAAAGGCCTACTGTAAACTAAGTAGATTTAATCAGTTTGTACTTTAAGTTATTTTCTAGTACTGGTACAAGTTACATATGATTCAGTGCCGTGCTAAATCTTGTTTCAACAGAATAGTTTCAGAAACATAATTTAAATTTGTCTGAAACAGCAACTACAGGGTTCTACAGTACTACAAGCCCATCAGACATCTAAAACTGCAGAATTTAGAAGGTACAGTTGCAGTCAAAAGTTTACATACCACAGTGGAAATTTATAATTTCTAAAAATGTTTTGAAAACAAAGAATTTTATAAAAAATCTTTTGTAGCAAAAGTTTTGCTTTTGTGGATGAGGAAAAAAAAGTTACATGGAAAATAGATGTCTACAGTTATTTATTTCAGCATTTTTTATTTTTTTTTTTGCAAAACTTTTTTTTACAAAAATGCTAATTCAAAAGTTTTAATACCCTTTGATTCTATGATAGTATTGTCTACAAGGCGCTAGAAATTTCAATATGATAATGCAGAACCTAATTCTAGAAACATCTAGAAAATGCTGGATTGTAGGTGAACATTCTTAGAGAGTATAAAAGGGTTAGGCATAGGATGATTGCTGTCATTACCAATAAGTCAATATGGGAAAAAGTAAAGAGCTATCTGAAGACCAAAGTCAGAAAATTATTTATTGTCACAAAGCTGGAGAAGAATACAATAAGATTTCCAAGCATTTGAGTATCCCAATTTCAACTATTGTTTCTATTATCAAGAAGTACAAGACTCATGGTACTGTCACAATGTTCCCTCGGTCTGGAAGAAAGAAGGTTCTTTCACCAAGAACAAGTAGAAGAATTGTGAGGAAGGTTAATAACAATCCAAGATTGACTGCCAAAGATATTCAAAGTGAATGGGCTGCAAGTGGGACTGGGGTTTCCATTTCAACCATAGATCGAGTATTGCATGGTGAAGGTCTCAATGGTCGCAGGCCAGGGAAAAAGCCACTCTTAGGAAAACATCAAAAGGACAATCGCTTGAAGTCTGCAAAATGGCATTTGAATGATGGATATGAATTTTGGTCAAAGGCTTTTTGGAGTGATGAAACAAAAATCGAGCTATTTGGTCACTCTGATAGTTGTTTGGAGAAGGTCCTGTGAGGCGTACAAAGAAAAGAACACCATACCTGCTGTCAAGCATGGAGGTGGTAATATCCTTCTATGGGGCTGTTTTTTCCTCTAATGACACAGGAAATTTAGTTCCAATACATGGTAAAATGGATTCCATAGCATACCAAAAGATATTGGCCAATCATCTGAAATCCACTGCTACAAAACTTGGTTTAAAGCACAACTGGACATTCCAACATGACAACGATCCAAAGCACACATCAAAATCTACTTCAGAATGGTTAAAGAAGAATAAAATCAAGGTTCTAGTTAAAGTCCAGATCCAAATCTGATTGAGAATCTTTGGTATGAGTTGAAGAAGGCTGTGCACAAGAGAAATCCTTGGAATTTGAATGAACTGGAACAATTTTGCATTGAAAAATGGTCAAAAATCACTAAAGAATCATGCCAAAAGCTCATTGACAAATATCCTAATAGTTTAAAAGAGGTTATTATTGCTTAAGGTGCCTCAACAAGATATTAATTTAATTTTATTTGTCAGGGTATGAATTTTTTTTAATTAGCATTTTTTGAGTTTTGCAAAAAAAACCCTCTCACATAAATAAGTGTATAAATCTATTTCTTGTAACCTTTTTCCTCATCCACAAAAGCAAAACTTTTGCTACAAAAGATTTTTCCTATAATTATTAGTTATAATTTCTAGAAATTATAAATTTCCACTGGGGTATGTAAACTTTTGACTACAACTGTATATTGTTGTATTTTCTTTTGATTCACTTTTACACAGATGCACCACTGTGGAACTCAGGCCCCAGTGTGGCTGTCACTGCGAGACGCTGAATCCTTGCCTCGTCCTGGGGAGGTCAAGCAGCTCACAGCCTGTGCCACATGGCAGTTTTTCTTTAGCACTACAAAGGACTGCTGCCTCTTCCGGATCCCTATCAGTGTGAGGAACTGTGGAGACTTCAATGTGTATCTACTTCAGCCCACCCAGGGATGCATGGGGTACTGTGCACAAGGTGTGTTTGTTTATGCAAAAGAAAACTTTTCAGTTGTTCATTTATACCTTTCACCAAATGGGAGTTTTAATAATGCAAATGGAATGTTTTGTATTCTTAGAATCTGGTTTAAACAGCTTTTTATTATTTATTATTGACTAGAATTAAGTGAAAGTATTGTAATGTTGTTTTGTAGCGGTTTCAGACTCAAAGGAAGAAATCTGTGGTCCTGAGGAAATAGAAGTTGATGGAATGTGTAAAGGTAAAGTGGTCTTTATTTAGTAAGAAATGATGGCTTGTTAGAAGTTAATAACTGAAATATCTGTTGACCGAAAAATAATATAAATAAGAACAACACCACTCAGAATGATTCAGAATGTAAGCATCATAATAAGGTAATTGGGTAAAATAAAATGTCTGTATGCACTTTAACTTGTACGGTCATTTGGATGTATAGAACGCCGTATGAGTATTTTTGAATTAGTGTTTTGTTCTCATAGGCGATCGCCCTCCTTCGCCCACAATTCCTGAAGTAGTGGCAGAGCTTGCTGGTGGTAATATTTATCTCAAGTGCTCCTTTGACAGCCCCAGTACAAACAGCTCTCTCGGGTACATTGTTGCCTGGACTAGACTTTCCCCTGATGGAACTAAAGAAGAACTTAAACAGGAGACAACAGTGCAGACAGTCTCTTTTATAGAACTGGATGGAATAAACCTTCGACTTGGAGACAAGGTATTGTACATCACAAGCTATGATCTGAGATCTTAGTATCTGATTGCCTTGGCAGTACCTGAGAAGTGATAATATGTGCATTTGTAATCCCCAGAGTTAGTGTGGCTGTTCCTTTAAAACATTGCTGACCCTCCATCCACCCTTCATTTTCTAGTCTGACTAAGAACTAAACTATTGTCCTAATAAAGTTTATCATGTAAATGTCATGGTGAATTTCAAAAAAGCTCTGAAGCTCTAGAATGTGTATCAGATTTCTTTGTGAAAATATTTGGGTAATAACTGAAAAATGCTTCAGCTGTTCTTAAGAGCTTTCTTAACACAAACAATAAAGTAGATTAAATTGTTATAAAATGTATGTACTGTACCTTCTGCGATTCAAAGTTGTTTTTTTATTGTATATTAAGCACAAGCAACTGTAACCATTGATACATAATTATTTCTACTAAACTAACGATATGCAAATACTAAGATTTTTTTATGTTTTGTTCTAGATTTATTGTCATAGCTCCAGCTTCTTTTTGGAAACGCCAGATGTTCAAGGACCTTCTGTTGAAAGCAATGAATTCTTTGCTGGTATTAAGGTATTCTTGCGATATAGATATACAGTATATATATATATATATATATATATATATATATATATATATATATATATATATATATATATATATATATATATATATATATATATTAAGCGATACAATAATTACTTCATACATGTGCATTTGATCCTGTTAATTTGAGTGTTTCTGGTTTATAATTTATAGAAGCAAAATTATATTAAAATTTAATTTAGGATTCAAATGAACTGTATTTAAAACAACAAAGATCACATCAAGTTATGTATCTGAAAGAAAATGTTTGATTATACCTTTACTAAAACAAACTGCATTACACCTTCTTGTCATTTTTTGGTTAAAAACATGCAGCTGTTACTGAGGTTGTGTTGAGTCTTTTTTGACTGGTTTGTCTTCATATGAATCATATAATTAATCAGCTGGAAGATCAAAGGATTACTTTTTAGAATGTAAACCTTGATTACGTACCCATCAACATATAGAAGCAATAGATCGTTAAGGATTTTTGGAGGTTTCAAATTTTGCTGGAAATGCTTTAACGGCTCCTTATTTTACCAGCTGCACCCTGAGACCCACACCGTGTCAGAAGATGGCAAGGAATACAAACTAAGGGTTGAGAGCACAGTGCCCATCTTGTGCTCGTCTGTTGGTCAATTTGAAGAGGAATGCAAAGTCTCACTCAAACTGAGCACAATCAATCAAGGTAAACCTTTAGTAAGTAATACAAGGCCATTTAGATTATAACATATAAGAAGATGCTTTCTCATCTAACCTTTGTTAGCTGTGATTCTACAGTAATTCAGTTCTGATTTTATACAACAGACTTGAGTAATATAGATATATATATATACTGTATATATATATATATATATATATATATATATATATATAGATATAATTTTTTTAAAATTCTTGTTTTTTTCCATTTTCATCCAGGCGCTGAACGATTTGGAATAAATGTTGTCCTTTCCTCGTGCCATGTGGAGCTCCTGCAGGCTCCATGCCATGAAGGGACCTGCGCTTCGGCTACTGTTTATTTCACAGGAGTGACGGACTTTGTACAGGATGGAGACAGAGAAACTGAAATTGCAGTGCAGCCTATTGTTAGTGAGAACTTTTTGTGGAATGGCTATACTCCACAAGGCACCAAGGTTGGTAAAGCTTAATTCTACATTCACATACAGGTTGTTTTCAATTTGTGTATATTTTCTTCTTTTGTAAGGAAGTTCTTCTTTTGTATTACTCCTCTATAAGGCTATATTTATCTGCATATGTTTTTATAAAATGATCAAAAGTAGTATGCATTTTAAGTTTTTTATTATAGGTTACCTTAAAAAAATAAATAATAATAATTAAATACAGTATAAGATCATTGTAAAATAGTAAATTCCTCCAAGGCAAGATTCAGTTAAAAAACATAATGTCTATATTGTCTGAAGATTCACCAAACGTGTTTAAAGTGACATTCTTTGTTTAGTGTGTAACAATATAATTACATTAACATGGCATTCTATCTTTTTTTAAGATTGAAGTTAAGGACATTCCCTCTGCTTATTGCTACTCCTTTACAGACCCTCACATGATTACTTTTGATGGCAGGTAAATGAAAATACTTAAAAAGATTAAGATACTTTATGTTTTAGTTTCAGTGCCACAAGCATGTCGGTAGTCTCTTGTTGTATCAATCATGGGGTTTCCATGCAGGGCAATTTACACGTGAAATGGCGATGCACGTGCACGTTTGGGAGAGTTACTTGTGTAAATCAGGTTTGTGGCCGAAAAAAACGGTCAAAGAGAGGGATAGGGTAAATCTCATTTACTCGTGTAAATGACAAAACACACAGGAAAATCCACACCCAGTTTCGCATGGAAAACCTGCATTTCACGTGTAAATGTGAATGAGCTTGTTTACCCTTAAGTAACATCACTATAAATATTACAAGGCAGCAGGTCAGTTGTTACTGTGGATTCCAAGACGGCAGAAAGTAGTGGCTGATGGGCGATTTTATGGTTAGCAGTGGAGTAGTTCAGCTTAATGCTAATGCGGGCGGCTTTTTTTTATTATTGTTGTTTGCTGTGTCTGGTCTGTCATGTTGTATATCTCTTGTGGGTTTACAGTTCTGTATAAAACCACTTACCATGGACTGCGTTATGCCCTTGTTATAGTATTAAAGCAGCTGTTTGAGAATACCCTTGCTATAAAAACTACGCTAAAGTTAAACACGAAGAACAAGGGAGCTGCTTAAATGTAACTGAATTAATTCCCGTCCTTTTTTTGATCCCAGCTATTTCCGAAGACAGCACGTGTCTTCCCTCCACGTTAATAAATATAGTTGGTGAACTGGATGGCATTTTACACAAGACATTTCTCGAGCTAAAAAAAAAAAACCACGCATGGAAATTCCACCATTGATTTATACAATGCAACAAACAACAGATTTCCATGCATTGGTCCATCTAGTAAATGCTCAAACTTTCTGTTTATAATACCTCTTTATAGTATATTTCTTGTATTGATGCTACTTGTTATCATTTAACCAGTTTTCATTTTTACAAAACCTTCATTTGTTTCATGTTATAGGAAGTATGATAATTTTAAAACTGGAACCTTTGTACTGTATAAGAGCACAGTCCGAGAGTGTGAAGTGCATGTGCGGCAGTGGGACTGTGGAAGCCTTCATTATCCAGCTTCATGTATCTGTGGCTTCGTAGCCAGAGAGAATGGTGACATAATTGCATTTGATATGTGCAATGGTCAGTTACATGAGACTAGGCCACACCTGTCAGTGAAGAACAGAGACATTGCTAGTAACGGTATCCGAATCACTGAGTCCTACCAAGGAAGAAAAGTAACGGTGAGTGGATTAACTGTTTAATGTTGAAGTTAAATCATTGGCGTGAAACCATTTCCCATTGCATCAAATGAAATGTTTTAAATTATGCTGTTAACATTGATATTAAAATCACGAAAAACAATTGGAACTGGCGGAAAGACATATCTTCTTGCTGGCTTTATTAACATCACATAAAAGCAATTATAATGTAAAACACATGGAATTTAAAACATAGACATTGATAAGATCAATTGAATAAAGACCATTACATGCTGGAAAGGCAACTAAAGTGAGGCACTTCACAAAACACAGAACCCTGAGTAAAAAGATTAAAATCTTCTTCATGAATTCACACTAATGACAAATATACGCCTTGTGATTAAGTTGCATAGAGGTATGAAATATTTCCAGCTGGATTTGATTTCCTCAAGTAATAGAAAACACATTTAGGCTCGGAGAAGTTTAACAAGAGCATGAGACCCGGATAGCTTTCATTTCTCAATTATTCTAATCCAACACTTGCTTTTGGCAAGTTCATAGTCTTAAACTGTAACTGACGATTGACAATCAACACTTGCCTTTGCTTCTTCCATAGCAGTTTTAAGTTTAGACTGTCCTTATACAAACTTGTAACAACACAAATTACTTTCATTTTCTACTTCTTGTATTTTTTTTTTTTTTACCTAGATCACATTTTCTTCAGGAACTTTTATTCGGGCTGATGTAACAGATTGGGGGATGAGTTTAACCCTTAGAGCTCCAGGTTCTGACTATAGACATACCACAGGCCTGTGTGGTACATTTGATGGGCAGACTGAGAATGATTTTCATAGTGCAGATGGTAGCATCATACTTCAAGATACTGTAGCATTTATTGATGAATGGAGGTAAGAATATAGAACACCAATTGTATAGTAATTAACGTTCAAGTCATATAAGTCTTTGTAGTACATGTGGTTTTAAAATTAAAAAACACATTTAACTTCTAAAACAACGTCAATGACTGGAAAACAATATATAGTCCACAAATTTGATCAATTCACGGCTGTTGACAATAAATTATACATGTGCTATAAAAGGGCCCTGGGGGATACAGACATTTTAATGGTTTATACAATAATCATTACAGCAAATGATGGCACATTGCAAGTGCACAAAGATGGGATTTCCACTGAATAAAATAGAAAGTAAAATAATAATTAGAGATGCCTAAAAATAATTGTGACATGTTATAATTAAAAAAAAAAAACTTTCTTTTTTTTCAGAGTTGCACCTGGAAAGAGTTTGTTTGACAACACGCCTTCCTCTAGAAGTTCACCAAAGAAAGGGCCCTATTGTAGTTGTGGAAGTGAATCATTGGAGATGCATCAATCTGCTAACAAGCTGGATTTGTTTCCCCAGGCAGGGTTTCCTTCATCTTGCACAAACAATGGACATGTAAGGCTTTCAACATTAATACCAGTCCTGGACATCACAGCAGAATACATGAACTCAGTCGAACTGATCAGGGGATTAGACAGGCGAGATGCTAAGACAGAACAGCCAGAGTCTCCAGGGTCACTTTTGGAAGAAGTGCATCATATGAATCAAAGTCAGTTTAAAGGAGCCGTATCGGGACGTGGAAATCCTTTTTTTCATCCCAGTAGAGACAGCAACATGGAAAAACATACTTCCAGCAGGGGATCCACAAGCAAGACACACAGACATGACAGTCTCCACCATGAAAAACAAGCAGGTCAAAACAGATGGAAACGGCAAGAATTTTATGAATATCTCTCCACATTTCCATACCAGAGTCTCAGCCAGACTGACGTGGAAGGCTTCACTTATTTCTTCCCCGAAGACCACACCGCTGATGCAGTCTCGGATACCCTGCCTGCCTGGCCCACCCTTTCTGGGTTGACTGAATCTAGAGCCACTGAGCTGTGCCAACATACCATAGTCAACTCTAGCATAGGCACGGGATGTGGGAACCTCCTTGGAAAAAGAATATTGGATGTTGTAGACATGTGTGTTCTAGATCTGCAGCTCAAGGATGACCTCAGCTGGTCAACAGCAGGCTTGCCATTGCTAGAGAATGAATGTGAAAGGAAGCTTTTGGAAAATGGTGGCCTTGGTGATAGTGAAGATGTACTGTCATTCCTAAAATGCCCAAACCTTTGTAATGGGAATGGGCAGTGTGCTGAGTGGGGCTGTGTATGCTGGCCAGGCTTTGGCTCCTATGACTGCAGTGTTTTATCTGGTAAGTGTTGTTTTCGGGGTAAATAAAATGTACAGTACACTCTGTCCTGATGCTAAACTATGTTAGAAGTTGCAAAAATGTTTTGCTAGCAGAATTAATTATATTCTCTTTGGCTTGATTTCAATAACTGATAATGACTATTTCTATGTTGAATCTGATATTCCGTGAAGAAGAATTTGAACAATTGTTGCTTAAAACTTGGCAGTCCTCCAAATCATTTAAATCTGCACAAGGGTTTGAAACTTGAACCTGTTTAATGTATTCAAATTTCAGCTATGCCAAGGGAAAAAATACAGAAATATTGTGCAATGTAGTCTTACTGTGCAGAAACGTTTTCAGATAGCGATTTTATCATCATTACCACTGTATTATTATTATTTGTTTATTTAGCAGACACCTTTATCCAAGGAGACTAGGGTGTGTGAACTATGCATCAGCTGCAGAGTCACTTACAACTACGTCTCACCTGAAAGACGGAGCACAAGGAGGTTAAGTGACTTGCTCAGGGTCACACAATGAGTCAGTGGCTGAGGTGGGATTTTAACCTGGGACCTCCTGGTTACAAGCCCATTTCTTTAACCACTGGACCAAAATGTACCAAAACTGATAACCATTCAGCTAATATAATTTTTAAATTTTTCTTTTGATTGATTTCCGAAGATCAGCTTCCGGAAATCACTGAGCTGGAAAATGCCGGACTGTGTGATGTTCGCCAGTATGACTGCACTTCTGTAAGGGTGTTCGGTCAGAGCTTTAAGGATTCTTTTGAGAAAAAATGTGAAGTTGTGAAGGAACAGGTAGGCTCTGTTCAAGGTCTAGAAACCCTTTTTTTTAACTGATAATATAGTTAAAAATCACAATAAATAATATAAACCAAACAAGTACAGCTATACCTTGTAGGGTGTCTCTTATTGAATATATATGTCACCTTGTGGGCAAGAGCAACATCAAAAGTATGTTTTCTATAATAAGAGACACCCAACTCACAAAGTATTAACTTAAAAATCCTTTGAATGATTCCTCCTATGTCATTTCCAATAAATATAACAACTTTGCTCAAGTTTAAGGGCTAAGCCATTGGACCATGATTTCTGTTGGTCATATTCTGCTCACAGTGAACATTGTAGAAGTTGGAAATACCAAGGCTTGCACACTATAGCATAATAACAGTATCACAGCACAAGTGTGTGAAGATCAATTATCCAGTCCCTGATGGCAGCCTCATCATTGAAGGAACAATGTTTTACTTACATGCGCACTCTGAACAGCAAGCAACACCACTGACCTGAAATAAGCTATATTAGTATTTCTAGTGTGGTATGTGTAATACTTATTTCATTTTCATCTTAATGTAATCAGTTGTGTTATGCTTGCTTTTATGAACAGTACATTTCTGGGGAGTGGATTCTAGGAGAGCCACAACTTACAACTGCTACCTTCCTAAGTGAGACAATATTGGATTGTAAGTTACCTGCAGAGAGTGGCCATTCATCAGACAGTTTGAACATTGACATGGTTGATGATAAGCCAATTGCTAGGTGGCAAATCAAGGTAAGTAATTCAGCAGTTTTAAGTAAGTAACTCTGAAGTATTGAATTGGATTATTTTTCATTTTTGGAAATTACTCAACAGGTTTCTATTGATGGATATGGATACAGTAACCCAAAGACATTAACAATATTTGATGGGGCTTGTCAAATCTGTGAACCCAACAATTCTGATGGACTATGCACATTAAAGGTATGGGTAACACAATAACTATGTTTGAAAAAAGATAGCTAGTGCTGTATTTTTTATATATTTTATTCATCCCCTCCCTGGCAGGTTACAATAATGTACAACATGTGTCATTATTTCCTAACATGTATATACAAACATGCTATAAATTATTCTGTTGTTAGATTAAAAGTTTATTTTTAATCTAAAGACTGACCATTTGTACTTTTTTTTTTTTAAAGGAAAAGACTTGCAATATAGATGGACTTTGCTATGGAGAAGGTGATATTAACCCTACCAGCCCCTGCTTGCTGTGCAGGCCAGATTTATCCAAATTCACATGGTCAATTACTGAAAGTACGTAAAGTAAATTGAGAAAAAAAATCTTAGTAGAATGACAAACTTTTTAACTTTTATCTAAAGTTAGACAAACTGATGGGTCTGGGGGAGGGTCCTGGCCCTCATTTTAAGCTTAAATGTAACTGATTTTAAATAAAAATAAACGATTAACAGGCAACATGCATTTCTGTTTGTTCGTTTTAACAGAAAATGAGCCACCAATTTTCCAACCTTCGCAAGAAAGACTTAAAACCTTCTATGGAGAGAATTTTGTGTACCAGTTTCTGGCATCTGATCCAGAAGGTTCCGCTATCCTTTTCACACTGGACACAGGGCCACAAGATGCAGTCCTCTCACCTGCTGGACTTCTCATTTGGAAAGCGATGTCACACACTTCACAGACATTCATATTTTCTGTGACAGATGACTGTAATGCTGAAACCACATCATCTGTGGAGGTGAGGATGTATAATCTCTTTTATAAACATATGCTTAACATACCACACTCCACGCAATTGCCGGCCACTGTCTTTCATCGATAGATTTGGAAACATAATAGCTATATGATTAACATCATTACAGCCAATGCAAATGGATAATCTGAACCACAAGAGGGGGACACATATACTGTAATAACCACTGGATAGCAATGTACCACAAGATAACTCACTAAAAGCATGCAGAATAGTAGAGCACTTGAACTCACAAGGTATTTAAAGTTGTTGGATGCTTTGCAGTCTGTCTTTATGAATACATTAAAGTTTGATATTCATGAAACTGTCTACTGAAACCAACATAAATATCAAACTGTATTTTATTCATATAACACTTTTTTTTAATGTTGACTATATTACAACTTGCTGTCTGAATAGCATTTACTGTACAGTATGTAGAGTATACTCAAAGAGCAATCACAGATCATATTCGTAAAAGAAACACAGTTAGATTTGTCTTACTCTGCATATGTCAATATTATTCAATACTACACATGCTGTACTTGTTGTATATCAGTTGTGTTAATATATGGCATTTTTGAAGTAAATTGGATCGATTTGTTGGCATAGGTTGCTGTAAAGCCGTGTGAGTGCTTGAATGGAGGATCTTGTGTAACAAACATCAACTTTCCTCCTGGGTCTGGAGAATACCTCTGTGTCTGCCCCATTGGTTTTGAAGGAGAAAGCTGTGACATTGACATTGATGATTGTGAGTCAAATCCATGTAGTTTGGGCAGATGTGTGGATGGCCTGAACAATTATTCTTGTGAATGCCCTTCTGGGTTGAAAGGTATGTAATTTCATGTAGTAGTTGATTTAAATGATTTTATAATACTATTCCTAAAGAGAAGGCAGGTATACACATGTTTTCTTAAACGTGTTAATGTTCCTTTTTCAACACAAGTGATATTATGTATTACAAACGTATATGTTTTTCTGAATGTTATTTTAGAGTTTTACATATAACTTGTTAATAATGTGTCACAACTTTTAAGTATATAACCTATTTCTTTAAGGTAAAAATTGTCAAGAAGATATTGATGAATGCAAATCTAAACCTTGCTTCCCGGATGTTCAGTGCAAGAACACGTTTGGTACTTATGTGTGTGATTCGTGCCCACCAGGATCTCATGGAGATGGTACAACTTGCAAAGGTATGATGTTCACTATATCGTTAACTTTGTATCACCAAATAATACAAAAAAGTGAAATATAAGGGATGTGTTGACTACATTTAAGAACATAAGAAAGTTCACAAACGAGAGGAGGCCATTCAGCCCATCTTGCTCGTTTGGTTGTCAGTAGATTATTGATCCCAGAATCTCATCAAGCAGCTTCTTGAAGGATCCCAGGGTGTCAGCTTCAACAACATTACTGGGGAGTTGGTTCCAGACTCTCACAATTCTCTGTGTAAAAAAGTGCCTCCTATTTTCTGTTCTGAATGCCTCTTTATCTAATCTCCATTTGTGACCCCGGGTCCTTGTTTCTGTTTTCAGATAAAAAAAAGTCCCTTCAGTCGACATTGGCAATACCTTTTAGAATTTATGAATGCTTGAATCAGATCGCCGCGTAGTCTTCTTTGTTCAAGACTGAATAGGTTCAATTATTTTAGCCTGTCTGCATATGACATGCCTTTTAAACCCGGGATAATTCTGGTCGCTCTTCTTTGCATTCTTTCTAGAGCAGCAACATCCTTTTTGTAGCGAGGTGACCAGAACTGAACACAATATTCTAGATGAGGTCTTACTAATGCATTGTAAAGTTTTAACATTACTTCCCTTGATTTAAATTCAACACTTTTCACTATATACCTGAGCATTTTGTTGGCATTTTTTATAGCTTCCCCACATTGTCTAGATGAAGACATTTCTGAGTCAGCATAAACCCCTAGATCTTTTTCATAGATTCCTTCTTCAATTTCAGTATCTCCCATATGTTTTTTATAATGGATATTTTTATTGTGTGCAATACCTTACACTTTTCTATATTCAAATGTCATTTGCCATGTGTCTGCCCAGTTCTGAATGCTGCCTAGATCATTTTGAATGACCTTTGCTGCTGCAACAGTGTTTGCCACTCCTCCTATTTTTGTGTCATCTGCAAATTTAACAAGTTTGCTTACTATACCAGAATCTAAATCATTAATGTAGATTAGGAATAGCAGAGGACCTAATACTGATCCCTGTGGTACACCACTGGTTACCTCACTCCATTTTGAGATTTCTTCTCTAATCATTACTTTCTGTTTTCTACATGTTAACCACTCTCTAATCCATGTGCATGCATTTCCTTGAATCTCTACTGCATTCAGTTTGAGAATTCATCTTTTCTGCAGGACTTTGTCAAAAGCTTTCTGGAAATCTAAATAAACCATGTCATATGCTTTGCAATTATCCATTGTCGATGTTGCATCCTCAAAAAAATCAAGCAGGTTAGTTAGACACGATCTCCCTTTCCTAAAACCATGCTGACTGTCTCCCAGGATACTGTTACCATATTCCAATTCATGGTTAACTTATAAGTTAAAGAAAAAATTGACAGCCCTCTTATCTTACCAGGCCCCCACCAGACTTTTAGTCGCCACCACACCCTCCGTGCTCTGTCCTTAGTCTCTCTGTCTCCTATCACATACAACGCTTGAAACGTCTAAACAATGTATACAGGGTTTGAGGCTTTTATTATTCTGAAATTAGAATGTAGTTTCCGATTTGAAAAAATAAACAATTACAAAAATAAAAAGTAGACACCTTTATCCCTTTTCCTACATCTCTTTGCTCCCCCCTACTTCTCAACAATATTGTCTGCCTGCTCGGGCCTACGTTGGTACTGTGTTATTGCGGATATGAAAGACATATCAGTTTCGCCACCCTCGGAAGGTGGCAAGGGGTGCACCCCAAAAAATTACAATGTGCACTTTGAAGAAGAATTTATCCTGTTTCCCTGATTCAACTAGGGTGTTCTTGGTATCAAAATGAAGGGAAGCGATTAAAGTTTAATCACATGTGTAAGGATATCCCATGATTTTCAAGGAGTCATGAGGTTTATTTTAAACTTGTTGGGGTACATTCAGTATAAATACACATTTACAAGGTTGATCAGTGTGTATGCAACCACGGTGAAATGCACCTACAGCTTGTTATAGTATTTTAAATTCTTAAGAAAAAAAAAAAACTGAAGGGGGAAATCCTGTCGCCTCTGGAGTTACTTAACAAAACCTCACAAAACATTGGGAACTTGTTTTATTTTGCAGTTGAAAGAAAAAGTGGTGTGAAAATCCCTGAGTTTTCTGATGATGATGAATATGACTTTGAGGAAGAGGTTGATGCAAAGGGAGACAATGAGGATGATCATAAAGATGATTATGATGATGACTATGACGTTAATTCTGAAACGGAGAACACTGCGCTATATACCAGTATTCCTGATGAAAATGAAATCACAGACACAGGCAAGGTGGCGGGTGGTGGACATCAAGGTTCTTCTGGCAAGTAATAGTCTATTTTCAAAGCTTCTGACAAATAATAATAATAATAATAATAATAATAATAATAATAATAATAATAATAATCCATCATCATTCTAATGTGGATTAATGCATTCTGCTTTCACATTAATTGTCAATTATTTAATATACATTTTACAATTAATTGAAAAAGTGACAGATAGTGGGCAATGATGCTCAAAGCCACAGGCATCAGAGGGTACTCTGGACTGTTTAGTTATTGACTCTTCTTTGGGCATCAGCACACACTATTTTGGGTCATATGACAATGCATTAGCCAATTGGGATGCAAGTTTGAATGTAAATGTTCTTAAATGCTGCTTGCTTTCAGTCATAAATAGCCATATACAGCACGTAGTTCTGTACAATGTGTGTCAAAAGCTTCATTTTATTCTACAGGTCTTATACATGGGTGTTCCAGCAATCCCTGTTTCCCTGGAGTACAGTGCTTTCAGCATACACCACCAGAGGAGGGGTTTGCTTGTGGAGGTTGCCCAGCAGGATTTCTTGGGAATGGGCATACCTGCAGTAGGATCCCAGTGATTGGTAGGCCTTTTATTCAAGTATCAAGAAATTATATTAGACTTTTTATCTGTGCATTTCTACCCCAGTGCACATATTTACTGAAGGCCGGTTTCCTGACCATTAACAAACTGCACATGTATTTTACCCAAGGCTTGTAATATCATGTACATTATATTTTAACTGTTTTATTCTCATAGTGCTACTTTAATGTTGTGCCAACAAAATATTTTACAGGGAGCCAACCGGCAACGGCTCTTCCAATCACTACAACAAGACCATCTACAGTTTTTACCTTTACTACAAGACCTCACAAGACCTCTGACACTCAGTCTAATGTCTCAAAATCCACTGGACACAACTCGGCTAGCAGGCTAGTAACACCACAACAAAGGCCTATTGTGCAAAGTGGAGTGGTAACTTCCTCCCTGGGGACCAGAACTTTACAACCTGAGAAACCTTTTGAAGCAAAACCTAAAGCAGAAAGACCCCTTTCAAGCAACAAGAAAGTGTCACCTAGCAACACAAGCAAAGGAAATAAGCCCAGTGATGGAGTGTCAGGAAATAAAGGCATTCCAAGGGCTAACGTTCCTGCAACTACACAGAAAGGTTCTTCGGGGAAATCTGGCTCATCCGGCATTGCTGCCCTACCAGAATTGTTTGAAGAGGAGACACCGTCAAAGACTGTGACTTGTGCAGAGTCCCCATGTTTCCCTGGGGTTCCTTGTGAGCCATCCCATGAAGTGAAATTTAAATGTGGTCGCTGCCCATATGGTTATTCTGGAGATGGAGTAAACTGCAAAGGTATTTTATATTGCGAAAAGGCAGTTGACTTGTTTTTATTTACTTTACCAGTATCAACCAAGTCAGCTAGTTTGAATGCTTACAATGCACATACCTGTATAGGGCTAGATTCTATCTTTACAAATAGTTTTAAGAACTATTCTTTTCAGATGAAAAAAAAAACATGCAATGAAGTTACCATACCATAAATAAACAACTCACACATTTCATCTAGGTGGTTGCAAATAGTCCTGGAAAACCCAGGTGTTTTTCTGGAAGGAAAATCCGCCCCCTAATCAACACATCATATCCAAGCGCCATAAAAACTCTGTGTGGCTTTCATTCATGTCACTTCTTTTGTTTGGCCTCCTCCTCCCCTGCCACCACCTTGCAGCATTCGTTGTCTTTTGGGGGGAGGAGGCCCTACGAGCCACTTCTTATCTGCGGCACTAGACTACATGATGTCATCGTGTATTCGCTAGACGCCAGCATCGCGGATAGCTGTCAGCACCCATGGACAAGGTCTCTGGCCAAATTCATCATCCGTCATTAAATTGCCTGTTCAATTGCAATTTAAATCATCCACATTGTGGATTCTCCGTCCTGAATAAAATATTTCTTATTTGTTTTACAATTGTAATGTTGTTAATAACGAGTAAAAAACGATCTGAGAATCTGGCCCATAAAGATTACTGTAATCGTTTAAATATTAAAACACTGCAGAATGTCATGTTTTAGAGGCTGTACTTTATAAAAATATGTAAAGTGAGTAGTTACACCTAGAAGTAAAATGTGCATATGCCATTTCATTACAGCCATCTGCCGATATCCTTGTGGCAAAAATATGGAGTGTACATTGCCAAATACCTGCAAATGCAAACCTGGATACACGGGATATAACTGTCATATTGGTAAAGAAAACCTGGTTTATCCATTTTGTTCATTTCTAATAAGCCATATTTATATGTCAGCTGTCGTAATACATTTTTCTGTTATACAGCTGTGTGCCGCCCAGATTGTAAGAACCGTGGAAAATGTGTAAAGCCCAATGTGTGTGAATGTGCTCTAGGATATGGGGGTCCAGCTTGTGAAGAAGGTAAATTAAATTTTAAAATAATGTTAGTATAATATTGAGAATGGCTGACTTTTAAAAATGAAAATGAGTCTGCATCTATTTTAATGAACCCAAATTACTAGTGGTCCTGTGCAACCCTGTGCAAAATTGAGGTAAAACTTTTAAGCTACAATAAATGGATGAACTATGCAACACTTTCAGCAAGTACCTTCATTAGTGATTTATTTAGGAAGTCATTAGGTTTGTCTGCTTGACTTAGTTTCTTTACTTCTTTAGAATGTATATTTTAGTTATGGATGATAGAAAGAAAATATGGTAATCTTGAGTATCATTATGATACCGTTTTGCTTCATTAATTTGCATTTAAATCAGATTCAGGAAAAAGTGAGGCCTTAAAGTAATCCAAGATTTTATACTGTGATTACAGCCAATTGTGATCCACCATGTCAACATGGAGGCACCTGCCTGGCAAGAAACCTCTGCACATGCCCGTATGGTTATGTTGGACCAAGATGTGAAACGAGTAAGAATCTTACAGCAGTCTTTTGCTTTAAAATGTAGTATTTTTTAATTATGTTGTTGGCTTTCTGATTTTTTTTTTTTTAATCTTTCAGTGGTTTGTAACAGACACTGTGACAATGGAGGCGAATGCATTTCCCCAGATGTCTGCAAGTGTAAGGCAGGCTGGTATGGGCCTACATGCAGCTCAGGTAAGATATATTCACTTTTATTTACTGTTTACACATACATTAATGTTGGATTCCCCATCTAGCAATTACAGTAATACATTTATTTGTGTCAATGTTAGTACACACACAAAAAAAATAGAGCAACATTCATTTAGTAATAATTGTTCTTGGTCAACCAACTTAGAGTAAATAGCGGGGTTCCAAAAAAATATAGCCTTACACATCCCCACTGTTGCTAAAACTGTGTAAATAGCGTACCTGTCATTTTTATTTTCATTCGTAACATCCTGACAACTTTTTACACTTTAAAGTCTGTTTCAAAGCTCTTCAAAATGACCGCTCTAGTGCAGTAATAGTGTAAGGATTGTTGCCCACATTGTCAAACAGGTAACACAGCAAATAAATCCATAATGTGGTATGGGACAGAAAAGCCAGAGTACTTGTTGTTATGTTTTTATTTCAGTATCTCTCTTACTGCAGTGATTTAGAGGACAGATCTCAAAGCCCAGTGCACTAAACGGACATTTTGAAAAGAGCTTTAAAACAGATTTGAGTTATAAGTGTAAAAAATTGTAGAACCACGTGGGGATGTATAATGCTATTTTTTTTCGGAACCCTGCTACTTATTGTTTAAGTCTTTGTCTATACAGAAGTCTATTGAAGCATATACAGAACTAATGAAGCATATACTCACATACATATGAGCCACGTACCTCTGTGGTATGTTATTCCGTGTAGAGAGAAAGATGTTATGTTAGTATCAGTTCTTTAATTGTTCTGTGATGATGATGATTACACAGCTGTTTGCAGCCCGGTATGCCTGAATGGTGGAGCATGTGTAAAACCAAATGTCTGCAGCTGCCCCATTGGATTTTATGGATCTCAGTGCCAAGTTGGTAAGTCTGTTTTACTTCTATTATTAAAGATCAGTGTTTTTCTGATTCTTAGCTGATTGGACAACTGAGTTTCATTAAGGCAGTACTGTCTTTTTTTTTTTTTTAAGCTGTTTGCAGTCCACCATGTAAGAATGGCGGCCATTGTATGCGCAACAATGTGTGTTCCTGCCCAGATGGCTACACTGGAAAGAAATGTCAAAAAAGTAAGAGCTTTATTATTTTATTCAGTCTACAAAATAGAAAAATGAAAAACTAAACACACTTCCTATGTTAAGAGAGCTAATGTCTCCTGGATATCCAGGTACCAAAAAATCCTAAAGTGTTGCAAATAATGCATCAAAGCAACTTAAAAGTATTTGTTTAATGCATTCTTTTTTTTTATTGCATGTGTATCTTTATTTAGGTGTTTGTGATCCACTGTGTATGAATGGGGGGAAGTGTGTGGGTCCTAATGTCTGTTCGTGCTCTTCTGGATGGAGGGGGAAAAGGTGTAACATCCGTAAGTTTTCTTTATTAATTCTCTTACATTTCTCCTTAAGCTTGCTTCTTAGAGTGTATATATATATATATATATATATATATATATATATATATATATATATATATATATATGCCAGAGACACACAACCCGCAGCCCGTATATCGTCTGACAGAGCCCCGACAGTGTATTAGTTACATTTCACTTATGAATTTATCGTAAATATATATTTTTTTATTTTGTTGACTTGCTTTTTCACATTTTTCGCATAAAAAGCAGCACACCATTTTAATTCATACTGCAGAGGGTAATTGCTTCTCATCAGCTTGTCTCCAACTAATTTCATGAGTCTTCCTCTCCTTTCTTAAATGCACAAACCCACTGCATTCAATCAATCAATCAGTCAATCTTTATTTTATATAACACCTTTCACAGTGGACCACCATCACAAAGCGCTTTACAAGATGCAGTAACAACAAGAAAATCCATAATACTTTAAATACAGAGAAATGCATAATACATGACATACAGTTAAAAAAAATGCATAATACATTAAATACAAGAACCCATTCCCAACATAGGAGGCTTGTTGCTAGGGAAGTGATGTCACTGCCCTGTGACTTGTGCTACATTGCTACGTGCTACAACTGAACAACTCGTCTGCTAAAATAAAAAACACTTCAGCAAGTAGATATTTAATTTCCTTTGTATTACCTGTGCAATGCGTGTGTATATGGTATAACAGTACGATAGTAATGCTTTGTTTTTAATTGTTTTGTATATTTTGTATATTTTTGTTTGTGTTGTGTATCGTGCAGTACAAAATAAAATTAACAGTAATTCTAAGGGAAATTGCCTATATATATATATATATATATATATATATATATATATATATATATATATATATATATATAGATATATATATTATTGCAGCTAAGGGTTAAACTCTGATTATTCTTTAGCCCGCTATATACATTAGGTTAAACTAGTTTTCTGGATAAGCGACCCGTGATAAAAGTTTGGTTGCGCACCTTTGATATAAGCAATAACATACAACAGGGTGTGCAGTAGTTCCAACACAACACAAAAAAAGAAGAAGAAAGTCTGAGGAAATTGTTATGATTTTAAATGTAATTATTCCATGTACTTTCTGACACTGTTAGATTTGTTACATGACAGTAACAGTTATTTACTTCATGCTAATTTTGGACTCGGCTTTCGACAAGATAAAAAAATAGTGGTGGGAACCAACCAAGACGTAGCTTCGATGTACTGTATGAGCATCCAGGTAATGTGGATTTCCTATTGGCCTGGTGTTGATGTCTGAAGTGTAGTGGTTGCTTTAGTGTGGCCTCCCTAGCACCTCAGCATGGCACCCACCTGTAATGGTCTGGGTGGGGCACTTAGCAGGGGTCATTAGGTGGGCACCTCCCATCTTAAGTGTTTCATCGACTAGTGACCTTGACCACTGACCTACCGTAGTGGCTGCCATATTGCAGTCTCAATTGTGACTCAGTTTCTGAAATGATGCTTTTTTGTTTCTATATATCCAGCTGTCTGCCTACAGAAATGTAAAAATGGAGGCGAATGTGTGGGACCCAATACTTGTCACTGTCTTGCTGGATGGGAAGGGTTGCAGTGCCACACACGTAAGCCTTGTATATTCAATAATAAATAAACCTTATTTGTTGTTTATTTTTGGATTTTTAAGATCACACTACTTTACCGTAAAGACAAAAGTTTTAAATATCCTTCTTCTTCTTCCCAGCCCTCTGTAAGCAGAGATGTCTGTATGGTGGCAGATGTGTGCTTCCAAACAAGTGTGTTTGTCGCCCAGGATACACTGGAGATACATGTGGGAAAAAGGTTGGTGACCGATTAGTTGCATGTTCAAATAAATTCTGCAAAGTATAATAATGGAAATTTGGTCCATCTTGTTTAGGTTAAAAGGGAGTGTCCTAAAACCGTTACATACATGTATACTCAAAAACAGTTTGCATTCTTGTTTTGTTTTTTTTTTGGGGGGGGGGGTTAAAGTCATTAGTCCACATAATTAATCACTCAAAACTGTTCAAATTTATGACTAATTATTTTTCTGAAAATATTAACCCCTTAACAGCCAAGTGTGCCAGATTGTCTCATGCATAATGTGTTACAACACAGTGTGCTGTTAAGGGGGAATTAACTGAAGTTGAAATATACAAAAGCATTAAAATGATTAGTTGCATGTATTTATGTTGAGGTTTAATTGTCCACTGTTTTTTTCAAGAAATAATTAATTCCAAACACTGTATGCACTTTTGGAAAGCAGCAACAAACTTCACAAGATTCTGCATGCATTAGATAACTCGTGAAGTTTTAATGCCATCATCATTTTTTTTTCTTAATGTTTTTGCAGGTACAAGCTCAGCTTGGATAAATGGGATTTAGTACCTAATGCGGCCACCATAAATAATATACACATAACAATTGCCAGTGAAAAGGGCATACTTTCAGATTTTTTGGCACTGCTTTATATGACCTCCATGTTAAGAGCATATCTGAACTATTTATTTAGTTGTTTTTTTTTTCTTTAATTTTAGAAACCATTTACGGTATCTGAGGGACTTTTTTCCTTTGTATTCCTTTTGTATGTCTTGTTCTCACTACCTCATGGTACAGCATCTGTAGTGTACTCCTAAATGATTATTCATTCGTGAGGACGATGGGAAATACAAATCCCTGCTGAGAATGTTACCATGTGTGGTTTCAGGCCATGAAGTGTGTGGGTTTCAAGTATATATATTTTATAACTGACAGTTTCTATAGGCTTCTTTTAATGTGCACTCGTGTTTTGTCTATAGCGCTTTTATTTGATAGTATTTCTGTTTTAGTTTTTAGCAATGTAATATCTGACAGTAAGATGACACAGACTGTACATATGCATTCAGTAATGAACTTTTCTAGGAAAATACTCTGTACTGGTATTCTAAAAAAAATGAATACTACAGCTGAAAAATCCTGTGACCAAATCTGTTGACCAAATTACAGCACATTGAATATTTGTGACAGGATTACCTATACATTAGATATACATTTCAATACATTCTTTAATTGATTGGGAAACATTTATAAAATGGTTAGAAATGCCAGAACCTTCCCAGTTTTAATTTTATCAGGGCAGAAAGAATTATCACCCCATACAATTTGTTTGAATATATGCCTGCTGATCTTACTCTGACCTGTACATTATTTAATTTGTCTGTCAGCATTTCTTTCATATATTTAGTACTACTATTAGGCCATTTTCTTATACTGTCATTTTATGTAAACCCTTTCAAATGATCCCATTTGGAACATTATACCATGTTCTTCCCAGAAAAAGAAATGAAACGTATGGCACAGGCATATTTTTTGAGACCATTCTTACAGGGTTCAACATGAATAAGTCAGTGTGACCCTCCAATCAGCTAGGACATTCAATGTATGCCTAATTTGATTGTAAACGATCACAAATTAATACTTAAAAGTTGCTATGTAAAACGTGTATATATGTATTTAAATATTGACTAAAACAAACCCATTGTAATTGTTTTTTTATACTTGATTCATGGATACCACATTTTGTATTTGTAATATGTTGTGTAATTGCAATAACTGTAAGGGACTTTTTTTTTTTAAATGTATCCACTGAATTGTAAATCATGTATATTTTAAATAAACAGCGTCTATTTAGGTTCTTTTCTTATTTCAGATTCAAATGCTGAATAGTTTTTGTTTCTTCTACCCTCTAGCATGTTCTTCTACATGCAGTATACAGAGGTGTGTTTATTAAATGACTGTGACAGTGTGTTTTCTCACTGTGACTTTGATCTTTGACACAGTCGTTCATGTAAACATGTACACAGCGTGTTTATTTTTCTAATGGCACTCTTTCGCAGAAGGTTGGCCATAAAACAAAAGCAAAATAAAACAAACAACCCAAAACTGTGGGTGGGAGCACTAACTAAACTTTAAATAACCCGTAGCTATCAACCAGACAGCTAAGCTGTTTACTGATTTAACAGAACGACGTTACAACGAACAAAGAAGAAATACATTTAATAGGTATATTCCAATGTTTCAAACAACAGTAGTCACTGGGTCTATAAACAAGTCTCAGCCTTAACACAGACAACCCATGTATTGTAACCCCGTCTTCACATACCTGTCAGCTTGATTACAGACAGATGTGTCTTATTAAGAACTCTGTGTTTCAGTTACCTGGCTTTTCTCTGATCACAGGCATTCTGGGAAATGTAGTCTTGCTCTCCCTATTCAAACGATCAAGACTACATTTTCCTTTTCCCCAGTTATTACCATGCCCACCTCACCTTAAATGGTATAAACTATGCAGTACCCCCCCCCCCCCCTCCCCATACTTTATCACATGACATTGAATTAAAAATGCAACATTTACATAATATAGGCAGTAAACACAGTATGACTGGCATTGTGTGTATTATAATCACAATTATTATGTATTAAGTGACTTAAGTGTTTAGTGGAATTTAAATAGGCATTAAATAGGCATTAACTTCATAATGTCTATGTCCTTATTCTGGGTCTGAGACAACTGAGATTCAACCTGTAATTCTGATCTTATGTGTTCCTCAACCTATTCTTTGTTTTCTAAACTTTAAAAACAAAGGCTCAATGCTTAATGATGTGTTTCTTTATCGCTGTTGTCACGGCTCATACTGTCAAATTATTGTATGGTTCTACAATGTATGTTTCATATGAAGGAAATAACAGGTAGAAGCAGGAGGCTGGAAAAGGCTTTGGGAATTGGGTTTTGCTTTTTCTGGTTTCCTCGTCTTCCCTATTAAATGCACCAAAGAATACATAATGCAATTCTGCCCTTATCATTTGGTTTGCCTGTTTGGGATAGGTCTGACTGGTCTGAATCCATCCTGACATGGTCCCATCATCCTTTACTCTGTTTGCTGAAGATGTGAAAGCCTGCCTGACATGTCTGCTTGTATGCTGCATACATCGGAGTACTATATTATTGGTGTATATTATTCTTGGAAGGAGAGTACATTGAGATAAAACAATCCTGTGCCTTTAATATGAATGGTTCATCCTCCAAAAATAGCAATGGAAATCACATACAGCAAGGAGATGGAGTACAGTAATCTTACATGCTATACGTAACTAACGTCCTTGTTTAAACAAACATGCTGTAGCTATATAGAAGAACACAGAATAATTTATGTTTTAGCATAAATAAAATGGCATAATCTGGGAGTTTGGTATACTGTTGCTGCCTGACAGATAGTTTATGCTACAGTATATGTGGTGGTGGAGATGTAATGTGGTTGTTATTTATAGAATGCATCCTTCTTCCATCTCCCAAAAATCTAGATCTCTTTAGCTTTAGAATGAGATAATGTTCAGCTGATTTCAATAAACAAGTTTTTCTTTTAGTTTCACAGGAACTGCAGCCACCAGCAGTTTCTGACATGTAGCCACTTACATATAGATATAGTAAACTGACTTTCTCCATAAAAATCCCACAGGGAGTCATTATAATGGGTTATTTTACTGGACCCTTGCATGATTCCAAACTCAAATATAAATACAGCACAAGTATAATTCAAGTTATACACATTATTTTGCATATGTGTGTGGTAGGGCAGCATCACAGTCAAGGCTGGTACTGGCAGGAAGGTGACCCAGAGGCAGAAGCTGCAGGTTTACGTGCTAATGTGCACTTTAATAATCACAAAAACAACACACAAAACACTTTAACAAACAAAAAGGCACAAGGGCCAAAACAAAAGGTCTACACAAACTTACGAACATACAGCAGCACAGCACAGCAACACACACCTTCACCACTAACACCAACAATAACTAACACCTGTCATCACCCTTTTTATACACTGGTGGCACATTCCCACGTGTTTTGACAGGGAGGAATTTAACCCCCTCCCTGCCACCCAATATTTGCACCGGCAGGGCCACACTTCCACATTCCTCCCCTCATGTGCGCAATCTGCCACCTCCCCCCCTCATGCCCATCTTTTTCCCTGTGGATTCTTGTGGGCAGGTTGGAGGGGGGGGGGGGGGGGGGGGGGGGGTCGTCAGTCCACTTACCTGCGCCTCCTCACAGGGACAGCGACCCAGCCACACTGCCACAATGTGGTATGAATTTAGGTAGCTTTTTATATATCTGATTAATCTTTCTTTCAGTGAAACTAACCCTTTTTACATTAATCATTTCCCCTTGGTACAAGGCATGCAACCCCCAGTTTCTCAGTACACCACACATGGAAACACACTAATCATATACTGTAGCGGTATCCATAGAAACCGTACACTGAGATGCATGCTTAGGTTGTGTTACCATTGGATACTGGGACCTATTCGCAATTTTAATTGGTAAGTAATTTATTTATTTTGGGTTTTTTTTGTAAATAAAAGACACTGATGTTATTAAAACTGAAGACTTCACAAAAACTGTTATATTGAACATGTGTATATTACATGTTTTATATATAGTTAAAAAAACACTTAAACACAAACAATGTTTTTTATTTTTTATTTAAAAATTCAGCAAGGTTACAATTAGGAAATGAATGACTAACAAAAACACTGTGATACAATTCAGTTTAATAAACAATGCTTTTCTTCTACGTCTATCCAATCGGTATGTCTTCCTTATATTTACTATTCCAAACAAATGCTTTGTTGAAATGCTTGGACAGCTTCAGCCTTCCCAGAAAGTGTTCAGTGTACCTCCTTCTCTCTGCACTGCACTCCAGAATAAGGGCCACGGCACCTACAGACATTTGGAGCAACACACTTTCCTCCATTTAGACAAGGATGTCGGCAAATAGCTGGGAAAAAAAAATGTTTATATGATTATTTTCTCCCCATACTGAATTGCTGAGAATAATCTCTAGCCAGTCTAAGTAAGAGTCATACTACAGATAATCTGAATGGTACTGTATATGGAATTTAGCTGACTAGTTAAATTTCTTGAAAGGAAACAAATGATAATTAAAAAAAAATGCTTAGGCATTTCCCATGGATATTGAACATTTCCCATGAAACAGTAGTCTACCAGTTCTACTTTTGGTCTATTAAAAATACATTACAGGTGTATAGTCTACCCAAACTGTATGTTCTGTTTTCATATACATTCTTATCTACAGTATTTTACCTTTATGACACGCTCCTCCCACCCATCCTTCTGGACAGCTACAGATACCAGGTGCAACACAACTTCCACCATTTCTGCATCCCTGAGGACAGATTGCTGGGAACAAATGAGGCGTCGCTGTTTAATCTTTGACAGGCTTACTAGAGTCTCATCAGAAATAAACTCACTGACACTAAGCTTTCAGTAAGAAAGGCCTTGCCAAGAAAAAAGGCTTTCACTAGTCCAGATGGACAATTGCAGCACTAAAGGATTTGATTTCACATGCATGCTAATTAAATGTAAACAGTAGGACCTTTACCATCTTGACATTTTGAGCCTGTCCAGCTAGAGGGACAAAGACACTTCACAATGCTGTTCACAGAGATGCATTCACCACCATTCCAACACCCGCCCTCACAAGAGACTGTAAAACAAACATAAAGGCACAGTATTGCAGCAGCACCCTCTCTTGAAGCTCTCAGTGAGAACATTCTTCTTTGGCATTCGTTTGCCACCTCATTGTAAATCTTTAGACAAATGTACACTGCATTAGAATCAAGAATGCACAAACAGTTTCTATCATTTATTAGGTTCTTGTAAAGGTCAACAACAACAACACTTGTTGTAAACGTGTTTATTTTTTGTTTTGTTTTTTTACTGAATAACAATAAGACTGTAATGAAGTTATGCTATGAACAGCTGGGAATCAAAATCTCATAAATTATTTCCACTGTTTTGTTCATGAGTGGTATTTTTTAATTTTTTCTGAGGCTGAGCTGAATTGTAAAAGGAACTTTCTTTCCCATCATTTTCCACTTCCTACCTAAAAAGGAGACCTCTCAAGCATATTCAGTTGATCCTACTAAGAAAGCATTACCCAACAAAGACTTTTGGTGGGGTTAAAAACCACTCATTCTCTCTCGCTCTCTCTCGCTCTCTCTCGCTCTCTCTCTCTCTCTCGCTCTCTCTCTCTCTCTACCTTTATGACAGTATTTTCCTCCATATCCCGGTAGACATCTGCATTTTCCAGGCCTCAGACACTCTCCCCCATTTTTACACTTTGGATAACAGTTAGCTACAAAACAATAGCCAATACATTAGTTATTTAATTGATTATGTTTTAATTAATACTTTTAAATTCAGCACTATATTGATAATACAAAACAATAGAAGAGTAGGACCCATTATAAGCTGGAAAAATGATTAGGTTAACCTCATTTTTTCAATCATGCAAATTAAAAAATATGGTAATTAAACCCTATACCAGCCTACTGTTCACATGTAATAATATATAACTCTGCTAACACTGAATAACTGTCAACTATCCCTTAGAAAAGTTTACTTATACTATGCATTTACCATATGCTTTACTATACAGTACCCCTCTGGGCTTTACAATGCTTACCAATGCTTTTACTATGCTTTATTACACAATATGTTTATAAGGGATGTGCCAGTCAAAGCAAGGAAAGGCACTGCATGCGGAAATAGATAAAGACAAATTCCTAAAAAAAAATATATATATATAGATATAATTTATCAGAGGTGATTTTCTTTATCTTGAATGCATCTCATCTGTATTATGTACTTAGCAGAAACATTTCAAGTTTTAAATTTCAATTAAAGACATACTTTAAGATTGATCAAAACATAAGACATAGGTCATTTAAATAATTTTAATAGAAGAATGAAAATGTGCCAAGAACATTCTAGAGGGAATAACAGGCATAACTTAAGTAAAATAATGAAATGTAAAATTACCATATTGGCATAGGTCCCCCTCATAGCCCTTGGAGCAGAAGCAGGTGCTGTTCCTGATGCAGAGCCCTGCATGCTGACATGGAGGGTCACAAAATGCCTTCGGATCAAAGACAAAAGGAACCGCTACTCCTCTGGAAGCCTTCGATCTTGCATCACAGATAACCAGGAATAAGGCTAAAGAAGCCAAAATCAGCCAGATCCTTCCTGATTTCAAGCAGCTGTGAGACACTTCCATCTTCTTTAGGCTGTCGACTGAGGGCTGGATAAAAACTGGAGTTCAACTACTGCTGTTCCACTGAAAGTTTTTTTCAAGCTTATTCCCCGAAGGCTCCAATTGGTTAAAAGTGAATTGCTTCAGGTTTAGTAGGTTGAGACAATAGAGGAAAATGAGAGGTCAAATGAATAATGCATGGGCAGAGAACTTTAATAAAGAGAAAGTTAAACATTTGTTTAAATTGTTTAAAATCAATTATTTGTATTAGGTCTCTAAATGTGTTTCTAATAGTGAAAGAAAAGCTTTTGGTCTTCATTATCATTATCCTCCAAAAACATATATTTAAAATGTACTGAATTAATTAAAATGTAATAGTATAATATTCCTTATTTGCTTTGTAACCTCACGGTAGACGTTTCTTTTTCATTTCTGAAGAAAATAATTACAATAACATTAAGAAGCCCCAAAATCTCTTACTATTATATTTTACAGCCAGTTTTTTTTTTTTTTTACTTTTTAAGCTTTTGAATAGATTCATTGTTTATAATACTTGTTTTGTAACTCATTAAATTATAACACAATGTTGTACTCTAAAAACATCCGTACTAGTTGACTTTAAAAACCAGCCTGCTTTAGGTTCAGCGGTTGAATATAAGCAATATTTCCCCAGTAGTTCACCTAGTAAAAGCGCCACTTCTTCAAGTGCAGGGAGAGTCATGCACACGTGGTTTGCATTAGTGGCTGATGTCAGCTGGGGGTCCACAGGGCATATTGGTCTTTGCACTCCTGTGGATGAGGGAGGAAAATCGTGTGGGTTCAATTCGTCACCCATCAGCAGACCCAGATGGCCGGCAGTCTCACAAGTCCAGGCTGAGCCTCCCCTAAGTAGCTTAGTAACAGCCATTGTTACACGATTGGCTTGACATCAGGAACTGTTGCTGTTCTGTCCTCAGTATTGGAACGTGGGTTGCAGCAACATTCAAACTGGACATTTCAAAATGGCTTGGATTTACAGAGCACTCAGATTGGCTGAACAAGATTCTAAGTGGTGCTGTTGTTCAACAGCACACTGTTTTGATCTGTTGAACTTCAGCAGTGAGGATTTATTTTCTTAGACTACTCAGCCTTTTATTCGGTATTCTAAAGACACATTCTTTTTTAACTAGTGTATCCTTATCTAGTGCAGTTTTATCTTTAAAAAATCATATGGTAAGCATAAAATTACTTTTCTTATATATACTAACAGGCAAGCACATGGATATTCCATTATTAATATCTGACCAGTGCATTTGGACTGGAAAATAAGGGATGAAACATTTCAGAATTTAGAGCATGCACTATATAAAATCTTTAATGAAAGACATGATGTTCCATCTGGTAATAATGTCAGAGATGATGTCATGATACTACGTTAAAATAATCCAGCTGTATAACTTCTCTACCAGACCAAACTTTAAAAAGAATCAGCAGAATACTTTTACAGTTGCAGTACAGTGCATTCAGGATATAATGTTAAGCATTCAACTAACAGGGATCATTTGATTGATTTTCATCTTGTAAATCTTACTACTGTATACATGTATTGCATTCCAAGGTGCTTCTAATGGAACCAATGGAAGAAAAGAACTGAGAACAGGAGGTGACCGTTTGACCTGTAAAGGCTTATCCCTTCCAAGTGCACTGTTTGTCCCATGTGATGGAAACCAATTCTATACGGAAGAATCTATTCGCTTTTGTTTTTCTTTGTTACCTCAGCTGGTAAATGATTCTGTTTCTAACATTCAGTTCTAAAATTTTACAAGGCTTCTCTTGTGTAAAATGTATCTCTGTCATTTAGAATTTTATAAAAAAAAATACAACCCTCCCCTACCTGTCTTTTGTTCTAGACTGTATAAATGTAATTATTTTGCGATTCTATTATCCGGACAGAGTATAGTTTGATCAAATCAACCCCTAAATGTATGCCCTGGGAGCATAAAGATATTATTATTATTATTATTATTATTATTATTATTATTATTATTATTATTATTATTATTATTTGTATTACCGTTATCTCTAACATGTAAACATTTTAACTTTCTATATGATGGCAGTAAATTATGTGACTAGGGCTGCAATGAAGAGATTTTAACTTAACACACGTGTGTCCATTTAGTAGCAGCACATAACTATTTAATTTAATTATTTTGTTACAACGTTTATCTAAACATTCAGAGCAGCCCTGCCCAACCTCTGTGAATTCAATGTTCTTTTTTCAAAACAGTAAGATGATTAATCTCAACCAGTCTTTGCCTGGCTATTCTGAATGCAGTTCTAAACTCGTATTTTATTGCCACAATTGGGGCTTTAATGATTCGCCTGTCCTGTAGGTGGATGACAGACAGTTTACAACCCTGGCATTTTTAACTTTTTTGCACATTTGGCACCTTTTGTTAGCAACATTTAGAAACCTGGTCTGCTTGTATTCAAGGGTCACTGAAGGCCACTGAGGTCAATGTATTTCTAGCTGACAAAAGCAGAATTCACTGTGTTAACAAAACATAGATGTAGCTAAAAACAATATTATCTGAGAACATTCTGTCTTTATTCAAATAAATGAATATGATTTCCGTAATATGTTTTAAGTATGTACTACATAAATTCAAGTTTGTATGAACAGGTTTATATGAGTCCTAACTGTATATCAGAAGGATTCTAGGATCAAAAAGTTAGTGTCTTTTACCATGGCAGCAAACTAAGACTGGCAAGTTACCGGTACAGCAAAAAGATGATTACTAAAAGGGGAATGTACAGTAGTTTCCTTTCACAGTGAAACAATATTGTGTACTATTTTGATTTTAAATAAATGTTTGCAATACTATTTTTTTAGAAGTTTTCTTAGCTGCAGTATGTCTGCCACAAAAACTCTATAGAATTTACTTTGTCTTTAGGGAAAATCTAATTGCTTTTCAGTGTGCTGACATTTAATAAAACACATTTGTTTATAGGTAAGTGAACTGGTTTCCTTTATATGAAGCTCAGAGATGACAGATACCAGATGTTTGCAGCATGAAATCCCATCAGAAAAAGGTCCACACAGGAAGAGAAATCACATTGAGGAAAATCAATTTCCTATAAAAACCAATGGACCTAACCATTACTGAATTAATATGTAAAACTATGTTTCCTTCAGTCTACATTACCACTCAACTGTAAATAGTTTTAGATTTCCTCAGTTGGTCTTCAGTATACAAGGGATAACACTTAAGTTTATAAAAATAAGTTTAGATGCAGCCAAAACCTTACAACATCGCCATAGCATCTTCTCTATGCCTTACAAAACAGGATGGGTCTCTGTTTCATGCATTTATTTGAAATGCAATGGGAACCAACCTTGTCCCTAACTTTGTGCATAAAAAAAAAACTGCACGTTACGATTCATCTCTAAGTGCATGAGTATCTACACATAAAGCGTCCCTAAGGGTTGGAATAATATCTTTAAGCTTTGGGTTGCAATTTTTCAAACCCCATTTCATTTCAGCACTTGCAGTAATCACCTTGATTATGTATTAATTTGGGGCAGAAGAACAGCAAGCATTTTATTCTGCTTATTTTTATGTAATCTTCACAGACACACACGGGAATGCAATACAATAACACAACTTCTAAATCTTTTTGCAGCTTTTCTATTATTATTATTATTATTATTATTATTATTATTATTATTAGTAGTAGTACTCTGAATAGTACAGCACCAGCAGAACATTGTAATATCATGGACTGACCGTTATACGATTTGTAAAAGAGAGTCATTACAGGCATTCTGTTAGAGTATTGAGTAACCTAAAGTAAAAAAAAAAAAAAAAAAAAAAAAAAAAAAAAAAAAAAACTCTCTCTAAGTGTTGTTTTTAAAGAAAGTATTATTGGTCATTCAGGACCAGTTCCTTACAGACAGTATTGTATTTTTATAATAGTGATATTCTTTTATTTTAAATAGAGACCCCTATGTTTACTTTTCCACTAATGTGTTTTCCAGTTGGGAAGTATTGTCAGCAAAGCAAATAAGTACTCCATAAAGGTTTGTCACAATGTATTGGTTTTAAATGCTGCCGGTATGTAACTTAGCCATGCATTTAAACTATTTGCCAGCTGCTGTGTGCAGACTTCTAGGGTCCAGACAAATCCAACTGAGGCACATTCATTATATGGGACAGATCGGTAGCAGGTTTTCTTTGGCTTATTTCAGAGCTCAAGATGGACAGCCTTTTATACACAATACCTTCTTTCCATAAACACTTTACAAACTGAATTAAAAAAAAGTATTTCTGTCAACTATACCCTTTATCAATAATGTGACCATACAATAACAGCTTGTAATATCATTCAAAGAGCTTAGCCAGCACTTGGTGTGTTAAAAAGAATTAAACAAGTTGCAACTTTTATAGTTACTTACAGTGCCTTGCGAAAGTATTCGGCCCCCTTGAACTTTGCGACCTTTTGCCACATTTCAGGCTTCAAACATAAAGATATGAAACTGTAATTTTTTGTGAAGAATCAACAACAAGTGGGACACAATCATGAAGTGGAACGAAATTTATTGGATATTTCAAACTTTTTTAACAAATAAAAAACTGAAAAATTGGGCGTGCAAAATTATTCAGCCCCTTTACTTTCAGTGCAGCAAACTCTCTCCAGAAGTTCAGTGAGGATCTCTGAATGATCCAATGTTGACCTAAATGACTAATGATGATAAATAGAATCCACCTGTGTGTAATCAAGTCTCCGTATAAATGCACCTGCACTGTGATAGTCTCAGAGGTCCGTTTAAAGCGCAGAGAGCATCATGAAGAACAAGGAACACACCAGGCAGGTCCGAGATACTGTTGTGGAGAAGTTTAAAGCCGGATTTGGATACAAAAAGATTTCCCAAGCTTTAAACATCCCAAGGAGCACTGTGCAAGCGATAATATTGAAATGGAAGGAGTATCAGACCACTGCAAATCTACCAAGACCTGGCCGTCCCTCTAAACTTTCAGCTCATACAAGGAGAAGACTGATCAGAGATGCAGCCAAGAGGCCCATGATCACTCTGGATGAACTGCAGAGATCTACAGCTGAGGTGGGAGACTCTGTCCATAGGACAACAATCAGTCGTATACTGCACAAATCTGGCCTTTATGGAAGAGTGGCAAGAAGAAAGCCATTTCTTAAAGATATCCATAAAAAGTGTCGTTTACAGTTTGCCACAAGCCACCTGGGAGACACACCAAACATGTGGAAGAAGGTGCTCTGGTCAGATGAAACCAAAATCGAACTTTTTGGCAACAATGCAAAACGTTATGTTTGGCGTAAAAGCAACACAGCTCATCACCCTGAACACACCATCCCCACTGTCAAACATGGTGGTGGCAGCATCATGGTTTGGGCCTGCTTTTCTTCAGCAGGGACAGGGAAGATGGTTAAAATTGATGGGAAGATGGATGGAGCCAAATACAGGACCATTCTGGAAGAAAACCTGATGGAGTCTGCAAAAGACCTGAGACTGGGACGGAGATTTGTCTTCCAACAAGACAATGATCCAAAACATAAAGCAAAATCTACAATGGAATGGTTCACAAATAAACATATCCAGGTGTTAGAATGGCCAAGTCAAAGTCCAGACCTGAATCCAATCGAGAATCTGTGGAAAGAACTGAAAACTGCTGTTCACAAATGCTCTCCATCCAACCTCACTGAGCTCGAGCTGTTTTGCAAGGAGGAATGGGCAAAAATTTCAGTCTCTCGATGTGCAAAACTGATAGAGACATACCCCAAGCGACTTACAGCTGTAATCGCAGCAAAAGGTGGCGCTACAAAGTATTAACTTAAGGGGGCTGAATAATTTTGCACGCCCAATTTTTCAGTTTTTTATTTGTTAAAAAAGTTTGAAATATCCAATAAATTTCGTTCCACTTCATGATTGTGTCCCACTTGTTGTTGATTCTTCACAAAAAATTACAGTTTCATATCTTTATGTTTGAAGCCTGAAATGTGGCAAGAGGTCGCAAAGTTCAAGGGGGCCGAATACTTTCGCAAGGCACTGTATGTGAGTAGACTGGATAATCATGTCTTTTAGTCTAATTTGATCCCTGCAATGGTGCTGTCATAAATTAAAGATATATAGTACATAACAAGACTATCATAACCAAAAAAAAAGAAAGAAAAAAAATCAGACGTTATTGAGTGGTAGAATGAATGTTTTTTTGTTTTTTTTAATAGCTATGACACGTACTAACATCTGTTATTATGAGTTAATAATGATGACATCACTTACAACACAGTATGCCAGCACAGTAAAGCCATTAAATCAGTATTTGCCATTGGAGGCTTTTGCTGACCACAGCTACTCTCCTCCCATGATTAGCTCACCAAAAGGTATGCTGATTAGGATAATGAGGGTTCTGACATTTTCTTGTATAATGTGTTTGCTGACTTTGTTTGTTCAACCACATTTGCAGCACATTAAAGCAGATACAGTAAGTGTGGTGAAGCATAGTAAAAAAACTGCATAATAAACTACAAAATGTAGGTATTGGTGGGTCATTTGATAATTTTTGTGACGCCCTATTTTTCATTGCCTCACTATTTCCTAAAAGGAGTTGAGGTGGTAAGTACATTAACAGATGTTGGTTCCAGGAAGGATCATAGAGGACGATGCAGGGGAGGAAAGTGTGAAGGCATCTTTATGGCATTGGGACCCTCAGTCTTGCTCAACAGACTCTTTCTTCAATCTTTTTATGGACATTTTGGCATGCTCTTTTAGTGGCACTAGTATCCATCTGTATGTCTAAGAAAAAAAAAGTTGTAGTGGTGTCTAAGTTAGTGTGGAGACATTAAAAACAATATACCAAGATACGCTCAGCAGCAGTACGCTGCTTTGGGAGACCTCAGGCACTATTACATGTTCTCAATGAGACATTATAATGTGTTCCATTTCTAAAGCTACACTTGCATTATAATAGGCATCAATGTTTTCTTAACATTCTTTGATAATGAGGAACAGTATACTGTATGTGAAACACAGTACTACCATAATGAAGCTTAGTATTAAAATTATACAAACGTTTCAAAAATAAGTTTTTGTGTTCAACTCAGAACTTCACTCCCTGACTCTACTGCAAGTTAAAATTACTGAGATGTACATTTAAAAGTAATTTTTTTTTTTTTTCCCCACGCTATTTCCATTTTAGCAACCATAATTTAACACGTCAAATGCTTACAATCTTGTAATGCCAAGTGTATGACCCTTTATTTTAACTTGCCCAGTTACTTGTTAATAAGATTTCCCAACATGTAGGGTAACATTTAAGGAATATAATTCATAATAAATTGGTGTTTTTGATTAATTTCTCATTTACTAGGATGTAGTCAGGATGGTTGGAATAGAGGCTGAAGTGTTTCTATAGGTGCATGCATCTTATTAAACATCATCTTTTGAAATGCAACAAGCATCTGGAATTGCATTAGGTGTATATATACAGTATGCAAATCACATTGTCACACAGAACAAAAGTTTAATTTCACAATTTCCTTACAATCATTTACTATAACTCACAGACTCTATATAATGATTTATGATATGATTGTGTTGTAGTTCTTTTGACATGCTCTCAATCGTGTTTGATTCACACTATTGGATTAGTGTTGGCCAAGTCATGTGAGTTTTCTGAGGTATGTTTAAGGGAGTATATTTAGGGTAATAGAAAGAGAAAAATATCTTTCACACAGATTTTTTTATTTTACAAAATACACATAGGAATTTATATAAAAAAAAGATTTTATTTTTTTGCCAGTGTACCATAAACACCCAGCCTTGTAGCAGCACTCCACCTAGTGTTAATAGCAAGAACTACTAGTACCTAAAATAGAGCATCAACACCACAGGGAAGGAAACCATATTAGTATGCTAAACTGTAGTGCAAACTGTTTATTAAATCATGTAGGCCAGATGCACCAACTTGTGGTATGCAAGTAACTTTCCAGTGTTGCTAAGGTTTTCTTTTTAAAATAATAATCTGCATCTATTCTTAATCTCTTTAATAGAATATTAGGAATTTTAATGTAAATACAGTAGGATGTATTTAAATGTCATTAGACTGTAATGCATCCCATATAAGAGGCTTGTCACCAAGCTGTAGTAATTTATATATTTATATATATATATCTAAATTTATATTTATTTTTAATACCTCACATTTATCCAACAACATACAGTACAGTACCTATTTCCAAACATGGCAAAGTGTTATATCAAGGAGATATGCATTACAAAAATAAGATAAATTCATCATGTTTAGAAAACAATAGTCACCTTCCCCACAATGTAGTTCTAAAATACCTATGTTAACAATTACATGAATGCAGGTTTGTAGCAATTGGGCACTGATAAGTCTGTCAGTGCTGTGGTGTGTTAATATGTACAAACGTAAACATTAACTACACATGAACATACAACCTAAAAACGAGTGTGTTAACAACAATTCCACACATTAAGAAACCTAAATCATAATCAGGATTTTGATTTGTGCCTCCTGGCACACTCCGAAATAGGTATTGCAGCACAAAGTAATAGTCACACCCTCTTACACAGAGAATTCCAGTATTTTGGCATAAAACATAAACCAAAAGCCATTTAAACATGCAATTGAAATTATAAATATGCAGTACAGCAGGAGCATACCAAACAAGTGGTTACCCAGAATGATTATCACCATCAAGTGCTCAGTACAGAAATCAATTATCCCCATCCTACCCCCTTAAATAACTGTTAAATAACTGTGTCAATTTAAACTGTAAACACTTTCAAATATTCATTCAAGCACAACTTTCAGTGCATAATTTTTCCACGGCAATTAAGCTAATAATTCACATTAAAACACATCACACTTAATTTACATTTGAATAAAACTTTATAACACCTGTTAATTTGGTCAGTAAACTCATTTAAAAAAAAAATAGTAAAAAGTAATTTGTAACTTCTGAAATGAAAAATAGTATTAAACGCTGTAATATGTAGCCAATATCAGCAATACACACATCATGTATAGTTATCAGTCAGATTACTGGTAATATTGTTTCCCCCAAAGCTTGTATTCAAGACTAGTAGCTGTTTTTTTTTCTTTTCAGTGCCATTGACAATTCCTTTAGTCAGCATAACAGTAAACAGTACTATGCAGAGTTAACCTAGCGTATTTCTTCAAATTTAAGACGCCCTTGAATTTAAGACGCAGCCCAAATTTCCCACCCTCAACGCGAGGGGCATCTTTGTAAATGCATCTTTTACTCGTACACACGGAGCATTACAGTTATGCGCTGCTTCTCATTTTCAGTTGCAATTACTTGCACACGTTTTTCTCCCTTTTTGTGAAGTGTGGTATTGCTTGGCAAGTAGAAAAATACAGGGGTCTGATTAGAAACGAGCCTAATAATGAAACGTTGCTGCTGTGGTAAACAGGAAGGCTGCCCGGAGCCGAGCTGATCGGGAGGTCCCGATTGGCTGGGGGGCGTGCCCAGGGAGCCTACACCTGCTTAACGCAGCAATGTTTACATGGAGGAGGAGAGCGTCCGCTCCGCAGGATAACTACTAGGGAACCCTTCAACTCCCAGTCAGTCATGTTGCTCTTTGTGTACTCGGGCAGTCACATCTTTTGTTGGCAATTTTAATACATGTATCACTATACTGTACTTGAATTTATGATGCAGGCCATTTTTTTAGAAGATAAAAAATGGTTAAAAAAAGTGTGTCTTAAATTTGAAGGAATACGGTACTTCTTTTTTGCTAGGCAAGTTACTAAGCGAGAAAAAAAAAAATCGAGACCTTGCAAGTGAGGAAACAGTTTAGGGGATACTAAATGCTTAGGCTGCATAAATGTTTGTCAATTATTTTGTATTCTACAAATTCATTATAAAAAATGTATTTTAATATGACAAAGTGCATATAAATATTTTAGGTACCATGGAAAGGAAGATTCAAACACATAGGTATAATGAAAGAAGACTGTTAGATCTTTTAACCTATGCCTGATAGGACTTTAAACTGGCATCTCACACGAAGATCTAAAACACAGCGCTGTAAAACATTACAACAATAATAATTTAGTGAAGATATGCCGTGAACACAGCGAGAACAACTATGTGATTTTTAAGAACTAAACAGTCAAACTTTTGTGGGTCCTTGCAAAATGTACTTCCCCATCTGTGAAAAGCCAGTGTAGAAGTCAGTTCTATTCTGGTGGCTGTAGGACATTTACAACCTTGGAATGCCCATGCAGGTAAGTAGTGTTTCCTCCACAATCCACATACTGGTACCTTTCCTGAGAAACTTGCTCAGTGTGGCCAAAGTATGCTGTTGTCACTGTTACTCTGTTAGAGATAAAAAAGGGAGAAAGAATTTAAGACACAGAGATAGAACAATGCGATTGAAAACTAACACCCTCCACAATATTCCACAAATGGTTGTGTAAACATGTATGTATCCCAATGACATACTTTCATCCACCATGTTTAAAAGTTCACAATTAGAGCCATCAGCATCATAAAAAAATGTAGGTCTTACAAAGTTTCATCACAATAGCAGACAGGCTTCTCTAGGTCTATTTTATGTAAAAAATATACAGCTCAGCTATAACCCAGTCTCTGGGGACAGGCCATGCCGAGCAGGGAGGAAAAACATTTGTTCTCCCCTTAATTCATCAATGCATAACCATGCTTGTAACTGTATACACACCAAAGAAATCACAGATTATTTTTAAAATTTCAATTTCAAACAATAAAGGTATGAAATAAAAGGTCCACTTACTGCATCATGACAACAATATTATGTACTTTTATGGATGGCAATGTGCAATAATCACTGAAAAACAAAAATTATAGAAGTTATTAAAAAGTGTATATATATAGGGACTACATAACTTGACTGAGGACTTAAGACATGCAAATAAACCAAATTCAGACCTTTTTAAAAGATACTTACAACATGTAGCTCATCTCATCAGCAATTACTGTAGGGACCATGTAGTCAATCTTAAAAAAAAAAAAAAAAATCACCCCCAAAAAATAATGATTTTTATTTAGTACATCAAAGCCTAACACTTCATTTAAAAAAAAAAAATAAATAAAAAATAAAAAATCCAAATAAAATAAATAGCAACAGAACTGTGTTTGGCCTAAAATGACCCTAGGGATTTTAAACCCATTTTAACACTATATATATATATATATATATTCTACTTAAACAGAATATAACTTCTCTTGAAATGATTGGTACAGCACAATAATCGTAAACTCTGAAGCTCCAATACACGGAGGTCATAGGATCCTGAATTTACAGAACTACTTCCATTATTTCTCACTAAGAGCTTCAAAGTTATTTTGAAAGAAAATGCTTCTACAACTGTTGTTAGATGCAACACTCCTACCAGGTTATGAGAAGTACAAATGATACCTGATTCATGTCTAGAGGTCCAATTGAAGTAGCATTGCTCAACCGAGATTTTCCAATTACAGTTTTAGAGAACTGAATTTGCGCACTGATGTTTGCCACTTCCACAGAATAGTAGTTATTGTTTGTTATGTTCAAGGTATTCTTATAAAAAAAAAAGAAAAAAGAAAAGAAACAGTTAGGGCCATGGAAAAGATTCATATTTTTTTGCTTGAATGTGAAAACTCATAGGACATTCCCACTGGCTAGCAAAAAGGAATTCACTAAATTAAATGTTGATATTGAAATAGTGTGCAACAACCTTATATCAGACTGTCTGATGATTGTAATTAAAACTGCTGTGTCAAAATATGCAGCCTCCATATCTTCGTTTTATCCTAGGCCTAATTAAGTAGAGAATGATTTGACAATAACTACAGGCAAGACAAAAGGCATATGTTTTTTAATCTCCTTACTCCAGGCCTGATATGTTTCTCAGCGATAGTTGGTGTCAATGGCTTGCCATTTACTACTTTCATCTATACAACCTAAATGCCACTGAAATTTAATATGGAGATGAAATTTAATATGGAGTAGTGGTTAGGGCTCTGGACTCTTGACCGGAGGGTCATGGGTTCAATCCCCGGTCGGGGACACTGCTGTTGTACCCTTGAGCAAGGTACTTTACCTAGATTGCTCCAGTAAAAACCCAACTGTATAAATGGGTAATTGTATGTAAAAATAATGTGATATCTTGTAACAATTGTAAGTCGCCCTGGATAAGGGCGTCTGCTAAGAAATAAATAAATAAATAAATAAATAAACGCAGAACATTGTACATTTTAAAAGGATAATTAACAGGAATAATATAACTAACAAAATCATAGCTCTGAGATACAAGAATTTAAGGTTTCAATTTGAGGGTAATTTTGTAGAGCTCAGTCCACAACCTAGACTTTTTTTCCAGGGACCGTGTGGGCTTTCAGTCATGGTTGAACACTCACTGTGAATCTATAAACAGGGATGCAGATAAAAGCTGGGAGCCAGGAAAAATCCATGGCTATTTTCATAATTCACAGCTATTTTTATGAGATGTTACTGGAAAAAACACAATCTCCTTACCAGACTTCTGTCTCTGTGGCAAAGACAAGCAAATAAGTGATTCATTGACTGGTTGATAGAGATTCAACCGGTTTATGAAGAAATGAATAAAGCATACTGTACCACTGATGGCATCCCTGCAGAATGCATCACTCATTGCATTGGTCTAATAGTACTAAAAATGAGCATTGAAGACTTCAAAATAAACCAGTTACCACCCCACTCCCACCCAAAAGTGGGGATTTAAATACTCAGTATATATTGCACATTTTATGCTGAATTACCTGCCCAAATTGTGTGTTTACAATTACAAAAACAGTAACATGAGCCACAGATTGAATAAAAAAAAAAATTAGGTTGTCTTGGCCTTGCAAAGCTTCAAAGACCTTTCCAGACTGCCAGCCCTAAAAATATTTCCACCTCACTAAACTCGGGAGAGGTTTCCCCCCCCATCTCCTTAGAATGCCCTGCCATTCAAAATGACTGCAGTTTTCATTAATATTTTCATTAATAATCAAATATTGACAGCACATATACAATTAAACAAAACACAATGCAACATAACTGAATTTCTCTTACTGTAATGTTGAGATAGATAATACGCTGATCTTGGTTATAACTGACGTAGGCAGACTTGATGCCTACATAGGATACATCAATAGATCGTGGAAACAAGAAGAAAACAGCCAGTCCCGAAAGAAGTAGGCAAACCATCACTGCAACTGTCACGTACAGCTTTCTATAAAGAATACATCAATAAAAAGGATGTCTTTTTTAACTGGATAGAACAAAATACAACAGAATGGTGGTTTGCTACAAACTGAGAATCAGTTGTACTCACGTCCTCCTTGGTCTCAGCCTCTGATCACTGTACGGGATCAATGCAACAAGCTGATTTTCTTGGCCTAAATTCAAATAAAGTGTATATAAATAGCCTACTGCATCCTTTTAATAAAATACAGGCTAACACACAATATTGGACTGCTTTTAAACTAACATTTCAATGACCTTGTTACTGGTGATTTTTTTTTTCCTGCTACATCCCTCTGTTATGAGGCCAACAACTATACATGTTTAGATTCTTGATAGTAATAACATGTCTAGTTCAAGATCAATATAAAATCTCTTCACAAAAAATAAATATAAATAAATAATAATGACTAATGATGTTCAACGTTAGATTAAAAAAAAGTCCATGTTAAAAGTTTTGAAAAGTTTAACAGTGAAAACCACATTTAGATTAGTAATACACAAAAGGCTTGCATGATACTTGTGAATCTGAGTCATCAGCCAGTGATAGGGCTTTACAACTAACTTCCAAAGCTATCAAGCAAAACAAACTTTAGCTTTTATGAATTAACTAATGTTAATTTAACATTTACTCTTCCTGTCTAAGAGGTTTATTTGCTATACAATCTGAGGTACTGTATAATGGAGAGCCATTCTGCCACATGTTGTACTTTATTTTAATCGTCAGTATTTAAAAAAAAAAAAAACCAAAACACAAATGGTATAAAGTCACACCTACCTCTAGGTATTCTCCCTGTTCCTTGACATGTTTGGCACGTGACACTGTCCCGTCCTGTGAATTCTACATATGGAAATTGAGACACATCACCATGTCCTCCATCTTTATCGTGAGCATCTGCCAATCCATTCCGGTCTGATATGTCAGATGGAGTTGTACAGCTGTCATCTTTGTTAAGCAGTGGCAAATGAGATAAAGACTTCCCCATGGTTTAAACTGTCACGTGAACAAGATAAACACTGTCAATGCTTTGCTGACCTACCAGTTATTTACACTCAGTTTAGGGTGCAGCAAATGAACAGGCTGCATATATATATATATATATATATATATATATATATATATATATCATTTTAATGTTGACATGAAGTTATGAAAATGTGTTTTCACATCAGAGATTATACATATTTGGATGATTAACACATCTTTCTAAATTGTAGCTGAAGTATATAAATAAATACTTTCCTAGCTACTGTAATACTCTCACATTCACATACAAAAAAGGCCACGCCAATTCTTCTTTTGTTTTATAATCAGTGCATCTATTATTGTTTTACACAACTCGGCTAAAGTTTAAAGCTACAACAGTCCTGCTGATACTGTCGAGCCTGCACGGTTCCACCCAGCAGTGACATAATGCAAATCCGACGTTTAAAAATGACCAACAAAATCTACCCACATAGATAGTTAGCAGCTGTACATCTTGAACAAAATCAAATAAATAAATACACACATTAATAAATACATGAATTAATAAATAACCACGATGGAGGTGTAACAGAATAGAACAAATGGAAGCATTACTTGGCTTCTAATTATCGGTGACATGACAGGGGAGACGGAATAACTAACATGTCGGAAAAGCTAACTGCTTCAGTTTGTATTTAAAAAAAATGTAAGACATGACATGTTTAAATACAAAAAAAAAAAAAAAAAGTAATTGTTTTAGGCCCCGGCCAAAGCATAGTGACAGTACACTTGTGTGTGCGCAGTACGGTATGCATTACACCAGAGAAACATCTTTATCAATATTATTACTAGGAACTAGGAATAGAAAACACTGCTCTAGTAGGTAAAACAAACACGAATGCATTTATATATATATATTTCACGTTACAGTATTGGTGTAATTCTTACCTTTCAATTACGTAACACTGCCAAAAGCCTGTCTTGCTCATAAGAATCGCTTGTTTAGCTTTCTCCTGCTCAGTCAAAGAAGCATGCGCACTCACTGTGCGCGATGACGTCACGTATATTACCCCATAAACCAATGGCCCTAAAACTATGGGGTGCCAAACAGGCAATATATCAACTTTGAGATATATATACAACAATGTTTGATATATATGGATTGGTATTTGATTATATATATATATATATATATATATATATATATATATATATATACATCAATGTTTGATATATATGGATTAATGTTTGATATATATATGGATTGATGTTCGCTATGTATGGATTGATGATTGTTGGTATATATACATCAATGTTTGATATATATGTATTGACTTGGAGCAGGCACATTGTTAGTAAGCTCAGCGGGGTCCTGATACTTACTTTTGTAATACATGTAGCCTAACATTCATTTTAACCAAAGCGTTATTAAAATTGTATATTTTGTAATTGAAAACATAATAAATAATTAATATATACCAGTATATTATTATGAATTAGGCTTACTAACAATGTGCCTGCTTCAAGTCAATACATATATATCAAACATTGATGTATATATACCAACAATCATCAATCCATATATATCAAACATTGATGTGTATATATATAGATATATCAAATATCAATCCATATATCAAACATTGATGTATATATATAGCGAACATCAATCCATATATATCAAATATTGATATATATATATATCAAATATCAATCCATATATCAAACATTGATGTATATACTATATATATATATATATATATATATATATATATATATATATATATATATATATACAGTACTGTGCAAAAGTTTTAGGCAGGTGTGAAAAAATGCTGTAAAGTAAGAATGCTTTCAAAAATAGACATGTTAATAGATTATATTTATCAATTAACTAAATGCAAAGTGAGTGAACAGAAGAAAAATCTAAATCAAATCCATATTTGGTGTGACCACCCTTTGCCTTCAAAACAGCATCAATTCTTCTAGGTACACTTGCACAAAGTCAGGGATTTTGTAGGCATATAGTCAGGTGTATGATTAAACAATTATACCAAACAGGTGCTAATGATCATCAATTCAATATGTAGGTTGAAACACAATCATTAACTGAAACAGAAACAGCTGTGTAGGAGGAATAAAACTGGGTGAGGAACAGCCAAACTCAGCTAACAAGGTGAGGTTGCTGAAGACAGTTTACTGTCAAAAGTCATAAACCATGGCAAGACTGAGCACAGCAACAAGACACAAGGTATTTATACTGCATCAGCAAGGTCTCTCCCAGGCAGAAATTTCAAGGCAGACAGGGGTTTCCAGATGTGCTGTCCAAGCTCTTTTGAAGAAGCACAAAGAAACGGGCAACGTTGAGGACCGTAGACGCAGTGGTCGGCCAAGGAAACTTACTGCAGCAGATGAAAGACACATCATGCTTACTTCCCTTCGCAATCGGAAGATGTCCAACAGTGCCATCAACTCAGAATTGGCAGAAAACAGTGGGACCCTGGTACACCCATCTACTGTCCGGAGAAGTCTGGTCAGAAGTGGCCTTCATGGAAGACTTGAGGCCAAAAAGCCATACCTCTGACGTGGAAACAAGGCCAAGCGACTCAACTATGCACGAAAACACAGGAACTGTGGTGCAGAAAAATGGCAGCAGGTGCTCTGGACTGATGAGTCAAAATTTGAAATATTTGGCTGTAGCAGAAGGCAGTTTGTTCGCCGAAGGGCTGGAGAGCGGTACACGAATGAGTGTCTGCCGGCAACAGTGAAGCATGGTGGAGGTTCCTTGCAAGTTTGGGGCTGCATTTCTGCAAATGGAGTTGGGGATTTGGTCAGAATTAATGGTCTCCTCAATGCTGAGAAGTACAGGCAGATACTTATCCATCATGCAATACCATCAGGGAGGCATCTGACTGGCCCCAAATTTATTCTGCAGCATGACAACGACCCCAAACATACAGCGAAAGTCATTAAGAACTATCTTCAGCGTAAAGAAGAACAAGGAGTCCTGGAAGTGATGGTATGGCCCCCACAGAGCCCTGATCTCAACATCATCGGGATTACATGAAGAGAGAGAAGCAACCGAGGCTGCCTAAATCCACAGAACTGTGGTTAGTTCTCCAAGATGTTTGGGCCAACCTACCTGCCGAGTTCCTTCAAAAACTGTGTGCAAGTGTACCTAGAAGAATTGATGCTGTTTTGAAGGCAAAGGGTGGTCACACCAAATAGTGATTTGATGTAGATTTTTCTTCTGTTCACTCACTTTGCATTTTGTTAATTGATAAATATAAACTATTAACATGTCTATTTTTGAAAGCATTCTTACTTTACAGCATTTTTTCACACCTGCCTAAAACTTTTGCACAGTACTGTATGTATATATATATATATATATATATATATAAATTTTTTCTACGTAACAAATCATATGTAGCTACTCAATTTTAGACCAACTTTGAAGGCTTTTTTTTGTATTTATTTTGCTGCTTTTGCCTGCATGTTATTTAATTCCATGTCAAATGAAGTTAATAAGATATATAATATACATGTATTATATTTAGGGTTTTCATTTTTTTTTTTTTTGTTTAACAATTTTCACAGAAAAATGAATCATTTAAAAACTTGTTCTCATCATTTATGCAATATGTTTGATTCTTGTTAGATTTGCATGGGCACTGCAGGTTTACTATTTGCATGACCTGCTTCCACCATTCATAGCCAGTAGGTATTATTTTATTAGACTGGCTGTAAGCATGTTGTGAGTGTGAGTAGAAATAATTTCCACACCTTATCATGGTTATATGATTCTGTTTTGTTTTAATTAACATATTTAAGTTGTACAGTATGTGGTTGTTTTGTGTTTGTTTAAAAACTGCCTCCAATTAAAGTTTGTGTTAGGCCACTCTACCAAGATCCATAAAGTATCCATCCAGGGAGTTATCTGTCATATGGAATTGTAAAAAAAAAACACCATCCCAACAGCTTTGAACTCTACAGCCTGAATAGTGTAGAGGATACTGATCCAGTTAAAAGCTGGCCATTAATACATTGGAGACATAATACAGCAGATGGGCTAAACTCATTCTAGTGCACACTGATCATCTGAAATGCACACTGCCCTTTTGAAGTGGGCAGATCTGTCACTCATTGATGTGATCCCAGTAACTTGCATTTTAATATCGAGAAATTGAAATTATGTGTGTCAAATTGGACCAAGGCTACCAACTGACAAATGAAACAAGGCAGGAACACTGTTCCCAAGCAGGGTAATATGAACATGATATAAATTCATGATATAAAGTACATCATCTAATTTTATTAGATCCCTAAAAGGGTAGCTGCCATTTCAAACAGAAATAGCTGAAAGAATGTTTACATCCCTGTATGTAAGTGCTCCTTTAATTTCCCCAGTACTCCGTCACCATATTGTATTCTAATTCAAGCAGCATTTAAAATTATTGCAATGCTTTCGTTATTCAGAAAGAAAAATCACAAAGACACGAAATGATTGTTGGGTATATACAGTATATAAAGTGTGAAGACAAATAAGTGTTCATTATTTTGGTTGCATTATTTTGGCAGCAGTGTTGAGTAGTGGTTAGGGCTCTGGACTCTTGACCGGAGGGTCGTGGGTTCAATCCCCGGTGAGGACACTGCTGTTGTACCCTTGAGCAAGGTACTTTACCTAGATTGCTCCAGTAAAAACCCAACTGTATAAATGGGTAATTGTATGTAAAAAATAATGTGATATCTTGTAACAATTGTAAGTCGCCCTGGATAAGGGCGTCAGCTAAGAAATAAATAATAATTACCAGACTATAACTAGTTTAATTGGCTATGCAAGTTGTAGCAACTGTTATAATTTGCATGCTCTCATACAGCATAATTGGAATAATAAAAAAGAAAGCCATATTCTCCGAACGGTAGATCTGGTATAGTTAAATCAGTTTTATGTTTAAACTCTGTTTCATAAAGTACCTGCTATTTAATTGTTGCTAATGCAAATGTTGTAGATGGATTTACTTTTATCTAAACCACCACAAGATGGCAGTATAAGGTTGTTGAATTTTGATTCAATAAACAACAGTCTAACCATCTGAGTGTTATATATTTAGGGCTTCTGTTTTTCGGCTTTTATTAATTGTATTTTTCGGTGCTTATTTTGAGCTATTTTCGAGTTTCATGTAAATCGTTTTTTTTTTTTTTCTTTTTTCGGGGCTTTCGTTTTTGATATACTGTATGAAATTTGTGTTTTCAGTTACTTTCCAAAATGCTTGAGCGTTTTTTTTTTCTTTTAAAATATGTACAGTAGTAACTCGACAGTACTTGCACACTTAAGTTGTACCTACTTTCCTTTGCTGTCTTCCACAACGAAATCCCTATGGTCTTGGGCACATTTTTCTGGGGTTTTTGTGTGTAGGCATTTTTGTACATTTCGCCACAATTCTGTTTTAAATCCTCCGTATCTTAACTGTAATAAAGCTTTAAATCCCGCTAACAAGCCTCCATCCTGATTGTAATGTTGTTTTAAATCTCGCCAGCGGAGTCTCCAAAAGAAATGTAGGAATGTGCTGTCACTCAGTAGTTGGGGCGGGTTTAAAGTATTCAGAACAAATTAATGATAGATGCAAGTCAGGAAGGCGGGACATTGCCCAGCAGCACTGGGAAATTTATTTATTATTATTTTTGTAGTAGGTTTTATTTTTTAATGGGAAAAGAGTAGTCAATGTGAATTGATTAACCATTTCCACAGTTTTTTCGGTGTTTTCCGGTGTTTATTATTATTTATTTATTATTATTATTATTATTATTATTATTTATTTCTTAGCAGACGCCCTTACCCAGGGCGACTTGCAGTCGTAAACAAAAATACATTTCAAGAATCACAGTATAAGTATTAATACAATTAAGAGCAAGATAAAATACAATGACTTCAGTTCTAAAAAGTACAAGTATATTACAAAATACGAATCAATATCAGATAACAGTGTCAGTGATAGTTACATCAGGATACAATTAAATGCAAAATACTACAGATTGAATAACACTAGTGGCAGATTACAGTACAGTACTCTAGAGTACAGGATTAAATGCAGTAAAATACTAGGGAGCAGATAAGTGCAAGTAAAGCGCATTAAGGAAGAGTGATAATGATTGTTGGGTATATACAGTATATAATTGAGTGATTATTGGCTCCCACGGATTTCATTTTTTTGTCAGGTTTTATCTGTTAAAACCGAAAATCAGAAGCCTATATATATATATTGTATATTGTATATTTCAGTTGTTCACATTTTTTAATTTGATTGATTTCTGTAACCCTTTTTATGCGATAATGCCAAACGTAAGAGTAAACTATGACACACATTTAAAACTGAATGGAGGGCAATGGTAATGTTTTAATGTTAAATTCACAAAATGTATTTTTTGAATTGTAGAATAATTGTATAGTGCTTACCAAGTCTTAAAAAATAAAATACTACATATCTTATGACATTATTACTGTTCCTTTTATTGTGCTGGGAATCCTTTGGTTATTTGTATTGGGCACGGTATTCATTTGTTTGTATTTCAACACTATAAGCTGCTGAATTAAGCTACCTTTGATGTAAATGGTTGTGAAGCTAGACCACTAAACTGATTTTTAACAAAAGAAAAAACAGTAATTAGGCACCAGAAATCAGCAGCAATCTCTCTTGTCTCATGCTGTTCTTAACTGAAAAACTGAATGTTCAAATAAAAATAGTTGTCATACTTTTTATTTTTAATAAATAAAACATTCCTTCATAAACTGTGTCTAGATTTCTAAAGCCAGGGAGATCAAGTCCTTGCTTAAACATGCATGCTCTAATTGCATTACCATATTCTTGTAGTGTGGTGGTATATGTGGTAAACTAACCACCACCAACAAAGGAACTGGCTCCTCTTTAGAACCTTGTGGCTGGACTTAATTGAGCGTCAATTAATCAATTAAGACTCAGCCACATTATTTATTTCTTAGCAGACGCCCTTATCCAGGGCAACTTAAAATTGTTACATGATATCACATTATTTTTACATACAATTCCCCATTAATACAGTTGGGTTTTTTACTGGAGCAATCTAGGTAAAGTACCTTGCTCAAGGGTACAACAGCAGTGTCCCCCACCTGGGATTGAACCCACGACCCTCCGGTCAAGAGTCCAGAGCCCTAACCACTACTCCACACTGCTGCCCTACACATTCTGCTCATGGATTTGGCAGGGATAGGATTTCAACCCCATTCTTGCCAAACTTAAATAAAAAATAATATATATATATATATATATATATATATATATATATATATATATATATATATATATATATATATATATATACACACACACACACACACACACAGCGCTCCAGATAAGGTTTTGGATCATTGAATAATTTACTGTCCAATTTAGACACTATGGGCCTCATTTACTAAAAGTTCTTATGCGATAACACACGTGTTATCCAAGGATAAGGTGCATGCTAGATAATCCTGTATTTATCAATCACTATAAAGCCTGATTTAAAGCATAAGATGTGAGTTAGCACGCAGGCCTTAAAAATAACATGATGGGTACATTAGCATCTGCTGAATACGCAAAAAGCATGGTGATGTATTCAAATGAAGTAGCATGAGAGCACTAATGAGGCTAATGACAGTCAGATGATATTTACTGAACTGTGCTAACCATGAAGCACACCTTAAATCGCATGCTAGACAGCACTGATGGAAAGCAGGTGTTAGGAGCGGAGATCCGTCTTAAAGCTGTCTGTCAGCACAAGGTAGAGATACATGTATGTACGATACTACACATCCGAAACTCTGTAAATAAGTAAGACTAATTTTAAAATAAATGCGTTTATATACTAAAACGCACATATACCAGCCGACTGCATAAAATAAATAAATAAATAAAAACAACTTTTGAACAGAAATGCGTCTCAGGTATATTATGATTAAATAAAACTTTCTGTGCAAACGAAAAAGAAATGGTCATAACTTACTATGCAAACGAAAAAAAGAAGACATAACTGTGTTCATACTGTAGCGTGCACGGGGGAGGCAGCAGCAGGGCTGGTAGGTGATGTAATCACACACGGGGACATAAGTCAGCAACATTTCGTACGCCTGCATTGACTCTCCCATAGAATTTTTTTTGCCTAACTCTCTATATACCACAATGCTTTGCGTGCAGTAAAACGGAAGTCTCCATTGAAAATCAGCGGAGTCGAGTATTATGTTAAATAGAATATCTTTTGAACTGCCTTCTAAATATTATTGGCTGAAGTAGTTTTGAGTGAGGCTGGATTTTAGTTGATTAAAATATTAGTGTGTGCTCCCATTGGCTAGAAAGGTTGAAGTGTTTTTGGCACAGCGCGAGATTGACAGTTGGAAGTTTGTCTGGTTGTTGGGAAGTTAGTCTGGTTGATTGGAAATTTGCGGGTCCATACAGTCTTTCGTATTAAAGAATTGACAAATTAATTAATTAATTATTAGATGAATTAACAAATACATTTATGAATTACTGTATGAATTGACAAATTTATGGACGAATTGCTGGACAAATTGACCAATTCACGAATTGACAAATAAATTGACAAACAAATTGACAAATTCACGAATTGACAAACTAACGGCCGGATAGTTTTGGCACAAATGGCTCTTTTGTACAGCGGTATTGGCGCTATGCTTTAGTGCGAGAGATCCCGGGTTCACGCCCGCCCTCCACTAGAGAGTGACACGGGAATGAAACTTCAGTCCTGTCCCATCCTGTCCTGTCAAAAATGTTCCTGTCCCATCCCATCCCATGAAAGAGTAATAATTTCCAATCCTGTCCCATCCTGTCCTGTCCAAATTTTTCCCGTCCCTTTTTTTTTTAAATTCCCGTCCCATCCTGTCCTGTCAAAAAAAACGCTGCCCCATCCCATCCCATGATAATTTGGAGGTACAGATATTTTTGTATTCATGTATAAAATTAGGGTTTATAGGGTTTTTGCATTAAACACTACTGGTATACTGTTAGTAATTTGTTTTTAGTTTTTGTTTTTTCAGAAAAAAAATACAGTGCAAGCGGGTCTTTATAAGCACAATGTGCAATATAATGATGTAATATATAAATTCGGTAATATAAAAACAACTGTTTAGAGTTTTGTGCGGCAGTTTCAGTTGCTAAATTGGTTACTAGCAACCCAGCTCAGAGATTTTAGAATGTCAATGGTACAATAAACTGTAAGTGAAATACAGTATTACGAACCATTAATTCATTAAAAAAAATAAACAACAAAAAATGGTATTGAAATAATATTTCATAAACATTCAGGGAGTAGCCATCATGTATTTATTTATTAAAAATCATAGTATTATTCAACGTAGCGCCGAAGCAGTACCTCCAAAAAATAGTAGCTGCTACGTCCAAATCGTAGCCTTTGACATCTCTGCATTATGATGTGCACATCCTTAATATCCTGTACATATGTATAATGTATATAGAGACAGAGATGTTAAATACATGCCAGTAGCAATCCACAGCGTTCGGTTATTCTGCTAGTATCAATAATTCATGTATCAATATTGTTAACTAAAGGACTTACATAACTATACAATTATGGGTAATATGAAATATTTTAAGTATCAATCTATGTTAAACGTAAGGGTTTTTATTAACCATTCTGTGTTGTCAAGAAGCTGATTCGCCGCGGACATCTGCTGTTCCACTGGTCCATCCACGTTGGTCTGTCTCCGAGTTTGAACCTTCTGATTCGGAGCCATACGACTTGAATTGATACTGGAGACAATCCCTGTTTTCTCTCTCTACATCAGATCCATCACTAGATAATTCACATTCATAAGAGGTGTCTGAAACTGATAAAATTAGGCTACTCTCACTTTCACTGTCGCTGTCATCCATTGGCAGTGAAGGAGCCTGAGGTCACATTCTTCTGGCCCCACACCAGGAAATGGAGATCGCCCTCTGTGTATTTCCGGGTATTATTTGATTCATTGTAGCGCGATTAAACATAATTTGGTAAAATGAATGTGATTATATATTCAAGTGAGACCTGTTAATATTATTTTGTTTGTTTAGGGTAACAGTCAAGTTCCATGTCATAGGCTCTTTTACGAATTTAAAGAGCAAAAAAACACTCTCCCTGTCTGCTGGTGGCAGAGTAGTCCCGTTCCTTCCCATTCCCGGAAGTTTAAATCCCGTTCTTGTCTGTCCTGAGATCTTTATTTTTTTTATTTCCCTGGTCCCACCCATTCCCGTGAGCTTCACTCCTGTACCATCCCATCCCGCAAAATTTAACACAATTTTTTTTTTCCGTACCCAGAAGTCCCGTCTTCATGTCACTCTCTCCCCTCCACCTGTGTGTGGATTGCCTCGGCCTGTGTGATGTTTCTGCCTGCGGGATCTGAGGTTAGCTACAATACAGACATAATTGAAACACGGTAATATAAATAAAGAAAGAAAATTGAGTTTACAATCACAACAGCACTTAATATCAAAGATGGAAGTGTTCTCCTAAATCACATACCTGCACACAGTGCATTTTTTTTTTCTCCACACGATCTGGGCACAGCTATACCATTGCATGTGTCGGCTGGCTTTGGGGTCGATACCTTCTGCATACCTGCTTTTACTTCTGTACAGATAATTCTGTACCTTCACAGCGTAACCGATTTGCACTTTTCTGTACAAAATGATTCTTTGTCTAGCTACAATAGATTATACAGTAGGCTATGTACAGTGTAGTTACTCCTAGTTATTATTACCTGTGCATTTCTTGCAATTGGTGTTTGCGAGATCCACGTTGTAAAACATGTGAACGGCATTTCAATGTACAGAAATGCGTTGATCGCTGAAATATGCCACCTGGTCTAAATGCCAACTCCATACTCTGTTGTATTCACAGTTTCATTAATGTAGCCTAAGGGCTGCAGACTGATCTAATCAATGATGGATAAAAATAAAGAATAGGCTACCATACTGTATAAGCGAAATGCTTTTTATATTATACTGTACAGTCATAACAGTTTCGAGGTAGGATTGTTTATAACTTTTGATTTATTTATTTTTGCGATCCTGCCTTTCAAACACTGTTATAGAGTATTTAATAAATATATTTAGTAAGTCAAGAACTGACAACTGCGTATCTCAATCTCTGCTCATTCCTTTATAGTCAGCGGCCCCTATGTCATCATTTTGTTAAGACGCGCCTTATCTTCTGTGATATGGCATGTCTTAATATAATGATTTCTATAGCACGCGTCTTAATAAGCGGCATTCACATTAGTAAATACCAAGTTATTTATAGTTTTAAGACGTGTGTTACGGGATTGTATTAACACGCTTCTTATGACTACTTTTAAGAACCTTTAGTAAATGAGGCCCTGTGTGAGTGAAATGTATTTTGGGTGAGTAAAATGAAACATGACCATAAAGTCATGAGTAGGCTACTTTCAGTAAATACTGTACATACTTTAATGCAAACTTATGGCATATGCATTAATTACAGCCTTATATACTAACTGTAATGTTACTTTGAACTACTGTACAAAACTTAGTCTTACAATAAAAATAAAACCAAAAAAGATTCTTATTTACATTATTGCCCACAAACAATATTTTCTTTAAGCCTTAAAAATAGACTATACTGTAGAGTGTTGCTATTGAAAAAACAGACTAGGAGGCGTTTGTCCTGTTTTAGGAACCTGATGTACTTTTATTACGGCTGCTCATAACAACAAGCCATCCAGGACAAGCTGAACACAGCAGCGAGCAAAAGGTTACAAACACCAGAGCACAAGCCAGGATCCCTGCATTATCTCCCAAGCAGGCTGTATAACAAAGCTTCAAACCTTTCTTTACACTGCCACTATTGATCCTCTTCATGGCCTGTTCCATTCAGTTCTGATAATCATCACTTGGCTCCACAATTTATCTGCTGCTATCTCACCACCTTAATGATCAATGGCAAGGCCCAGCCAGCAATGGGATTTGGTCCAAAACCCTCCCACACGTATGCTGACACAAGAGTGAAACCAAAAACGAGTCACCAAAACAAAGTAAACCTTATTCAAGTCCAACAAACCCATCCAGCCAGCTGGGCACTCCTCCACACCTCAGGCTGAAAGCTAGTGCCCAAACGCGACTGGTCACCCCTAAAATCTGTTATGTTGTTCCAAAGGGTCTTCCCACACCAGAACAGCTACAATACCATCTATCTTTCCAGAATAATTCATAATTATCTGTTAAATATCCTATTATGGGTGTTCTCTATAATTTGCCTGTGTTGTTTCTGCTTAGAATATTATTTACAGGCTCCCTAACAAGTACTTTTTTCAGTATGGGGATTTGTTCTAAAAAATCATTAAGTGAGGTGATTTTAGAAATGACCACCGTGGGATCTATTTATAGTGGTCATTTTTTTTTAAAACACATAATTTCAGAAAATGTGCTTTTAGGTGTCTTTTCAGTAGACCCACTGGTTGAAAAAGGACTGGTTTAAAATGATTTAATTCAATCTGAAATGTTATGTTGCTTATTTTATGATTTTAGAGGGATTAGCTCATGTAACCTTGTTCAGTATAGTTAATAATACTAATGACAATCATAATTACTATATTGTATCCTATCCTAAAACAATATTTGGACAAGGGCTGAATTCAGTTAAGGTCGTTTTTTTTTTTTAATGAATAGAATGTGAAGAATAATGTCCACCAACCATTCTATATTCATTAAGTGTTATTATACGCGGTTTGGCTGGGGAATATAGATTAAGCCACGTCTCAGTCGTTTGTCTACATTATTCTCATGGTAATTACACTGTGAAAGAATATATGGTAATTGCTCTTCAGTGTCATTTTCTCACATTTCTTTTCACAGAAGGCTGTATCACTTCTATCATGTTTGCCCTGTTTACCAGATGCAGAGGAATGCAAATGTAATCTGCTATGCCTGGGGATGTAATACATACTAAATATCTACATTAATGTTAGGAATTAACCCATGCATTTCCGCTCCTATTTTTTCATATTTTAAACATGTAAACTATACACATCCAGATATAATTGTGCTCCTTGGTTTCAGGTAAAATGTACTTATAAGAAACAACTTATGTGGAGTTTATTGTTTCTAGCTCTAAAGACAATAAAACAGGATACTATAGAGACTAAAGTGCACTGTTAGTTTTATTTCCATAACGTTGGTATACATCGTGTCTCTGAGCCGACTTTCAAGCTCAAACTAGGACGGTTGAGTTTACAGTGCAATAAGCTGTCCTAAGAGCAAAGCTGTCAGAGCTATCCTAAAAGGACGGGGATACAATTTTTATAAAGTACATCAAACAGACAAACAATCACCTTCATTATATGTAATGTATACAGCTACGTTCTTAATTAGCAACAGTATAACCATAAGGTCACCAAGGAGTGCTTATGTAATAGACGTCTTCGTTTACGATGCGTTGTGTATTTTTTTTTTCCTTCAGGATATTAAAGGACCACCAGACACAAACCGAAGTCTTGCAGCTTTATTCTGAGAGAACTGAGAGAAATAAAATAAAGAAAATAAAAATAAAGCCTGCTGCACAGTAAGTACTCTCCACTCTGCATTCGCTCTCAGCAGGAAGCCATATTGAGAGAGCCAGAAAAACAATCTCACTCCCAATACACCACCCACTATCCTTCCCAGAATGCAATTTGTATACAACTTTATTGATCTAATGAACAAAAACAAAGTTCAGTGCGTTAAATAAACAGTACTTTGGCGTTCCAGTGAGATTTATTAATATATATACATTATATCTTCTCCATTACACTTAAGTTTTCTTGACCCCTTATAGCTCTGATAATTATTTTGCCTTAATCAAAACTGCTGCTTGATGCAATGCTCTCTGCCAAGTAAATACATACAAAAATAAAAGATTTACAGCACTTCTCAGTAATCTATGAAAAGAAATGCAAAAATGAAAATATGACCAACTAAGTATTAACCAAGGAAGGGTTACTGCTTGCATGGATTTGCAAATGAGTTCCCACTGCAAACAGCAGGAGATGGCAGTGCTGGTCATGACTACCTAAAGCACATTACTGTGTTTTATTTTAATCTTGAGCAGTATGTAACCAAGAGGTACATGTATTTAAAGATTTCCCTTCACATATTGTAGTTGTTACAGCACCTTCCACGATAATCACATTAGCATGTATTGTAAAGGCTCAGATAACATGAGACAACAGAAGTTTATTATTATTATTATTATTATTATTATTATTATTATTATTATTATTATTATGGAGAAAAGTAGCTTAAAAGATATAAGCTTACGGTTGCTGTGTATAGTGCAATTCAAAAAAATATAGACGACTTTTCATTTCAGCAAATCGAGACTTTCACCTGACACCACTTCTTGTAGCGTATGCGTTGTTTTTAACTGGAAAGGTACCCATGCGTTGTTGCCAACGTTGCCAGTTCTACTTTAAAAAAGCGAATTTGCAGGCAGTCGCTTTGTCCTTCGTCGCTTACAGGACATATTTTTGGGCTTTTCTTGTTCGTGGTCGCTTATGTCAAAAGTAAAACGCATAACAAATGTTTGTGGTCAATACACCCATAAAAACTGTAGGTTCCCGGTCTCAGTGCGCATCAACCAGACAACCCCCCACGTCTGCACACTAATATCAGCCTCAGAGTATAAGAACGGAAAGTTGTTTCAGTTACATCGAAGTAAGACAGGATACCAGGACCCTCATAAACATTCCCTGATCTGTCATCCTGAATCACCTGCTGCAAACGGTGAGTATCAGGACCCTCTGAATGAAACGATTGAAATAGTATAACCTCTGTGTTGGGCTGTAATTGTGTAACTCAACTGCAGTCTGGATTAGTCTAAAAGCACGGTAAATCACTCGGATATCTGTCGATTTTACTAATGGTTTGTTATGGTAAGGTAGACGACTTGTGAAACTTGTGAACAGTAAACTTCTTTCTAAAAAATATCATGTGCCGTTATATAACTATTATCAATATTGATACATGTCATTGCACACACAATAAGTGTTGTAAGACTTCTGTCCAAACACTTGACAACAATGCTCATTACGTGTTCTAATTCTGCATCTTTTCCACATAATGGGCCTCATTTACGAAAGGGCGCTACATTTTATGGTGCACGATAATTGCAATTACTGTGCATGTTAATGATTTCCGTATTTATTTATTTAGCAGACGCCTTTATCCAAGGCAACTTACAGAGACTAGGGTGTGTGAACTATGCATCAGCTGCAGAGTCACTTACAATTACGTCTCACCCGAAAGACGGAGCACAAGGAGGTTAAGTGACTTGCTCAGGGTCACACAATGAGTCAGTGGCTGAGGTGGGATTTAAACCGGGGACCTTCTGGTTACAAGCCCTTTTCTTTAACCACTGGACCACACAGCCTCCTTATTTACTATTGCAATTGTATCCATTATCGCGCAAATAGTGCCAGTGGGCATATTATGGTGTACACTAATTTTATTGTGCCATACTATGGTAATCAGAATGAATATGTGATTTGTATGGTAATGAATGGAAATGTATTTAAACGAGCATCCAGCTAAGAATAATAAGATGATCTGTATTGACATGGTATTTACAAAGGACGTTAATTTTACTGCACGTGTATGGGAAGCAGGCTTTAACCATAGGCGAGTTATTTTTCTGGCCTGAAAAGTGTGATGTGCAGTTTGATTCTTTTTACTGACTCGATTAGTTTGATTCATTCAGTTTAGTGAATCAATTCAACAGATTTGTTCGTTTGATTCACTGATTCACTAACACAAAATAAATACATCTTGCTGAATGACTTGGTTATAAAAATGTGTTTGAACAGAAAAATCTGGCAGAAGGGCCATTTAAGTTGCTCACTTGGTGGGCTGCACCATTAAAAAAAAAAAAAAAAAAAAAACTGCTCAAAACACATTAACCTCACTGCACGATTCCTAGTCATCAATAAGTATGCAGAGACGGTTTCAATCAATTAATCAACATATTACTTAATGTATTTTATACAAGTACAGTCAGAAATAAGCAGATATAACTAGAAGCAGCTTTCCTAGAGCACTGAAAAAAAAAAATATATAATGGGAAATAGAAGAGTATTTTGTTTCAATGAAAATCTCAAACAGTAAAAAATAAACAAATAAATAAATAATTGATCCAAAATATATTTATTCCAAAATGTAACGTTTTTAACAGCACTGAAAAAAAAGATGCTGACAAGCTGTGAAAATGTGAAGTACTAAACAGCACCACTCTGAAATGTACCTTTTCTGTCCAGACACTTGGCACTTCTTTTCTGGCACACTTGATAACAATGCTCATTACGTGTTCTAATTCTGCATCTTTTCCACATAATGCCTGTTGATGCAGAATCCAGTGTAAGGAAACTGGTACTTCTTCATTTCTTTCTTTAATTTATTCTCGCTAGCCAGTCCGCTCTTTTGTCCAGTCATATGGTGCACCCTCTGTTGTAATCCCAGTTACTTTCTTCCACGGTAATTCTGCACTTTCCATGGCTTCTTGTAGTTTAAAAAAAATCCTTTCCTGTGGTTGTGTTGTTCATGGCATCCACAGCACTTTTAAGACAAACCTTTCGTTGACTCAATAGCTTCTTTCATTTCCATATGGCTCTGTGTTCAGCGGGACAGTTTGGGACAGTTCAGGCTTTTCAACTCACAATGCAATGCATTCTGGTATGTTTTACCTGTCTCAGGTACCGTTCTTTCCTTTAAGAGAAGCAGGACTATGCTTACCAGAATGCATTGGGTTGTGAGTTGAAAAGCCTGAAGTGTCCCAAACTGTCCCGCTGAACACAGAGCCATATGGTCACCTTAGCATTACCCCTTCTATTGGAAGATTACAGAAATTATCACTGTAAAAAATCATTTTTCCACATGTTGCTATGGCAACTTCATTAAGGGAAGTGCCCTAATCTAAATACAGCAATACACCGTCATATATCAAATACACTTGTATGTTATAATCTTTCATAACTGCAACCATTGCACTGCAAACATATTGCCTTGCAGTCACAATTATTAATTGAACAAATAATCATCTGGCTAGCGATTTTTTAATCTTCTGTGTTCCGCATCCACCTTTCTCTTCAGTGACATCCAACTACGTTTTTGCTGCTGTTTTTAAATTTTACACAAAGTAAAATAAATAGTTTAAACAAGCCTTCGCTTCACTATCCTAATCAAAATTATGTGTGCTGTGTGCATGAGGAAACGGATCCTGTGTGCTATTTGATTGGCTATTTTACTACCTCTGTGAGCTGTGATTGGCTTAATGGGAATGTCACTCATACAATGCAGACTGCACGTGTCGAATACGTGTGTTATATTAAAGAGGCAGGTTGTTTTGATGAAGAATTCCAAAACGATACAGTACAATGCAATTTTAGAAACTAATCGGTGGGCCGTATGCATTAAAGGAGAAAGGAAAAAGGCTTTTTTTTTACATAAGATAAGGAATACATGTTAAAAGTAAAAGGTAAGCAGTGCAGTTTCACTTTACGTTGCCTCTACCTGTCCCCTGCTGAGGGCTGTGTCTGTTGATCGCTCATTTTCTGTCAAAGTAAGCCACCTCCACCTTTCACAATAAGCTACTGACCAAAAGATATGCCTGGACTGCTGTGGCATTTTAAATGAACGTGGTCACATGTAGTCTCGGACATTATCGTGCGCATTAAATTATTGCTCGCACTAAATTTAGTGTGTAGGTTATCATAAGAAAAAGTAATTTTTGTGCCATTCATTTTACAAAACACTAGTCGCCACTAGTGTCAAAGCCTCAGAAACCACTGGAGGTAATGACTTCATGTTTGCAGGATGTATGGGTAGGCCTATACTAAATGTTTTGGTGTCCTTGAAATTGACTTTTGACCTAATGGCAGCCATATTGAGGTCATGTGACTTGTTAAGGTTCTGCTGTATAGTGAAGGTACACTTTTAGTTGTCTTAATATCTGATACACAGCTGTATTCTATGATTTTCTCATTTTAAAAGTGAAAATTACCTGTTTCACAGTCACATTGTTTATCAATACACACCTTTTTGCCATATCCATTTTCCGTCATGTTTACCATTTGATCTGCTATGCCATTCCCTCATCTTTATCCCTCCAGAATTGTACCCCCTCACAATGGATGTTTTCATGCTACTGAACCTTGAGCCAAGCCTAGAATTTTTACGCCTGTAATGGGGCGATGGTCTGAGCTTACCCCCACCCACAATCACGTTATTTTCTCAGGAACACAGAGTTCTTTAGAACGCAGGGCAACAGCACTTGGCAGTGTTCACAGGTATAAATATTTATTTTGGCACTGGATACTGCTCACAAATTACAACTGACTAACACAGACTAGCAGGTTGTAAATGCAATGATTGACATTTACATAGACAAGATTACGTTTGACCTAATAATCCTCTCATCTAAGGAAAGACCAGGCATTTTATAATCACCAAGCCCCGTCTACTCGTAACAGGATTAAGTATTCAATAAACATTTGCACCTGGAATGATTTTACACAAAAATAAACTATTACCCAACATTCATAGTTTTTACATTACACATGTTTCTTCTTATTTATACATATTTGTTTAACCTGCATGAATACCGTCCTTGTTTACCAAACATGATCTTTAAACTATTATAGTGCTTAGTCGTTATCATTGCCATTATTATTCTGTAGTCCTTAACTATTACCAGTAAAGACTGAAAATTAGATAAGGTGACCATATGGCTCCATGTTCAGCTGGACAGTGTGGGACAGTTCAGGCTTTTCAACTCACAACTCAATGCATTCTGGTATGTTTTACCTGTCTCAGGTACCATTCTTTCCTTTAAGAGAAGCAGGACTCCGCTTACCAGGTTGCAGTTATGAAAGATTATAACATACAAGTGTATTTGATATATGACGGTGTATTGCTGTATTTAGATTAGGGCACTTCCCTTAATGAAGTTGCCATAGCAACGTGGAAAAAGGATTTTTTACAGCGATAATTTCGGTAATCTTCCAATAGAAGGGGTAATGCTAAGGAGACCATATGGCTCTGTGTTCAGCGGGACAGTTTGGGACAGTTCAGGCTTTTCAACTCACAACCCAATGCATTCTGGTAATCATAGTCCTGCTTCTCTTAAAGGAAAGAACGGTACCTGAGACAGGTAAAACATACCAGAATGCATTGCATTGTGAGTTGAAAAGCCTGAACTGTCCCAAACTGTCCCGCTGAACACGGAGCCATATGGTCATCTTTGCATTGGAAGATTCTATTGGGAGATCAACAAGCATATGGCAATAACTAGGGCTGTATTAGAAGGTTCAAATGTTCGAAGGTTCCTTTGTTAGCCAGGAAGTTGAAGATTGTTTTAAACCTTCAAAGGTTCGTCAGACGCCATTCACGCACTGTGTGTGTGTGTGTTTTTTTCTGTTAACAGAAATCGTTTGACAATGTGTGAATACTGTAAATCACACATTAAATTTCTCTTGCATGCAAAAGTTGATCTTTTTATTTGTATAATGCATATTACTTAAACAAAAGCTGTTGTATTAAAATCCAACCAAATCGTAGCAACTCTATATGGCGCCGCTGCCGTGTATGGAGCAGGGTATATTATCCAAAGCACTGGGGGGTGCCTATAGCAGTTGTATTGCTTCAGTAAAATATGTACTGAATACCTAGTGTACAAGACAGTGTAAGAGAAGTACTATGGTAGAATATGTTTGAAACATAAAAAATATACGCTAACACTAATAATTTTAATTTCGAAAAAATGGAGCACCGTCCGTCCCTCCCTCCAGCTCTTGTTAACCAGAGGCAAATTTCTTCATTCAACATCTTGACAGCAAAGCGCTGTACAGCGTAAGCTGTATTGAAAGAATTGTCTCGAAACTCCTCTGCGTTTTGGGATTTTTTTAAATGTCCAGGCGACCAAAAAAAAAGTTGAATGCAAACTGTGCAAGTGACTGTTGATGTATCATGGAGGCACATCCAATCTCTGGGGTCACTTTACAATCGTAAGTTCATATTGTAGCAATCCGTGTATTTATGTTTTGTGTACTGTATTCCCTCTTGTTTCCACTGTCTGTGTGCTGTTATTACCGCTGTATTGTGTTCCTCCCCCCCGTCTGTATTACCTGTAGTTGCGGGTTCGCTCTGTCCCTGTGGCTGTGCGAGCTATCCTGCACGCATGGTGCGCCCTGGTCCCTGTCGTTGGCTATTAGTTGTGTGTGCCCATTGGTCCTGGTGTGCGGCTGGGGACCAATGGGATAGCTGTTCGCTCCGGCACCCGATTAGCATAAAGGGGCGGAGCTAAGTTATAAAAGAGGGCGTTGCATGCTCATTGTGGCTGGAGAGGGGCAAGCAGTGAAGTGTGTAGAGCAGTGGACTCTGTAGGGTGCTGAGAGATAGCATCATAAATAAAGCTTTGAACCTGAAAGCAGCATGTGGTCTCCTTCATGTCTGCCTACTGTGTGAAACACTACAATATTCTTCTTCTTCTTCTTCTTCTTCTTCTTCTTATTAGTAGTAGTCGTAGTAGTAGTAGTAAGAACATAAGAACATATTAAAGTTTACAAACGAGAGAAGGCCATTCAGCCCATCTTGCTCGTTTGGTTGTTAGTAGCTTATTGATCCCAGAATCTCATCAAGCAGCTTCTTGAAGGATCCCAGGGTGTCAGCTTCAACAACATTACTGGGGAGTTGGTTCCAGACCCTCACAATTCTCTGTGTAAAAAAGTGCCTCCTATTTTCTGTTCTGAATGCTCCTTTATTAATCTCCATTTGTGACCCCTGGTCCTTGTTTCTTTTTTCAGGTCAAAAAAGTCCCCTGGGTCGACATTGTCAATACCTTTTAGGATTTTGAATGTAGTAGTAGTCGTAGTAGTGTAGTAATGTAGTAGTAGTCATAGTAGTGGTAAAATGTGACTGTGACTGATAACCTGCTTGGAACGGTGACTGTTAAATTAAGTTTGTTTTGCCTCAGTCCGCTGCTGTTCGTGCTGCTGCAATGCAAGTTTACGTGCAAGCAGCATCAATTACGTGTAAATAAACATGTATTTTTATTTTTATTTAAATTATAAAAACATGATTACTGTTCTATATAATGTAATTTTAAACTACATGTAAATGTTTTATTCCATTTATATGGCTTACCTGTAAAATAATAGGATTTTCAATCAAATATAAACAAGTAGCTATGGTGACATCACCAGTAAATTATGCAAATTAGTACCATTGAAGGTTCGAACCTTCCTTCGGTAATGTGTTCCGAACCTGCTGCCCTAGCTATAACACCCTATTCTAAATACAGCAATACACCATCATATATCAAACACACTTGATCAACAGCATGCACAATACATAATAAACCACTGCTCTATTGCCAGTAGAATAATAATCACAATAATAATCAGAAGAACAGGCAGTTCAATATTACAGTTAGGGTCTCACCCTCACAATGTCTCAACTCCTGTTGAATGCACATTTGAGCTTATATACCATATGAGCTGTCTTGTATCATTGGCATAGGTTTTTCTTAAAGTAGTATGTTAGTAATATGTTACCTCAGTCTTAAGTTAGTAAGTAAGTAAAACCTTCAGATCTTGATTGGCTTGGCTCATCATATTCAAAGCCATGCTTTTCCCCCCTCAATTCCATAATTTTCCACTTTCTCATGATACAACTAAAAATACCTTTCTTTTTGGTGGGATTGTTGACATTTGTATGATTTACTCTGGGAATTCCCAGTTTCAGTTTCTTGCTTCTCTTGACATTGCATTGTCTAGAGCTCAGAATTACAACATAGTATTGTAACTGGACTGTAACTGCTGCTAATATGCTATAATGCTGTACAGTTAGTACAGAGTGTACCGTCCCATATTTATTATTACTTATTTCCTAGCAGACACCCTTATCCAGAGCGACTTCCTTATCCAGGGCTTACTGCCTGTTCCCTGTTTCAATGACCTTATGACAATTACTTGTATTGTGTTGTTGTGTAACATTTATTATACCCATAAGAACAAAAATTTGCCTCGTGGTCACAATTACGTACATTTCTTCTTCTTATTTTACCCTTCAGTGGACCATGTAACACAGTGATACTATAAGTATCTATAAGTGCCTATAAGTGACAAATGTACTTCCCTGTTCTCACTGTCTGGTTCTCACTTATTTTCAAAGATTTTGCTCGGCTCCATTTTTTGTATGCTAATATTTTCCTCATTTGCACTATTTTCAATTGATCTCTGCCCGGTTTTGCTCCGGATCACACGATCAAATATTCATGTGTTCATTCTTATGGTAATGAAGGACACGCCCTTTTAATTATCTTTGCTCTGCCAAACAGGAGCAAACAGCAATATTAATGAAAATTAAATTGAAAAGATAGACCTCTCTAATGCTTTGTGTAAGTCGCAGCTTGTGGCTTAGTGTTTTTTTTTTTTTTAACAAGGGGTTTAAAGCCAAATGCTGTCTTTCTTTTATTCATTATAATTTTAAAAGGCACCGGTATAAATTAAAAGTGTGAGCTACGTACTGTTATTTTTTTTAACCTCCTCGGTCCTGAGACCAGGTTTGTTAAGATAAATACATCTGGCTGTGAATCACGTTATTTGCTTTGCATGAGATGACAAAAACATACAAAAGATGTGACCAATATTTGGCACTCCGAAATAGCTTGGGCAATTGCAAGTGAAAAATGTTTGTTATACTAAACAAAAGGACATAATCATTATTATTATTCAATAATTTAGCTATTTAATCTGCAAATTTCATATCAAATATTTGGAGAGGTTTCCATGTTTTAACAAAACATCCCTGCTTCCCTCTAACATCCTGTAGTAGCTAATTTTGGAAATGGCTAAATTAATTTGATGCATTTTAAAAGTGCAGTTTGTGATTTATCAATTGAATAGAAAGCCAGTCCATACTGATTTACGTTGATAATCCTGTTTTACAGCTTGCTTCTCATTTTAAAGTAGGTGTAAAATAATGGAGCTAAATTGACTCTTTTGCTCTTCTTTTCAGATTGAAAATTTGACCTGAGAAACAGGCAGACTGAGATAATAAGATGCACAGGGGCAAATGTGCCAGTGGAGAGTGAGTGTTCTAAGTTAAAAAAGGCTTTTGAAAATAGTATTTTGGAGCAAAGCTATGAAAAGTGGATCTGTGAAAAAATAGTTCACGAGCAAAACAATTCTGTGCGGGACTTACTATCCTTTGTGGTCATGTAGCTGCCATTGCCTCATATCTTAAAGAAAATAAAAACATAAGAAAGTTTACAAACAAGAGGAGGCCATTCGGCCTCGTTTGGTTGTTAGTAGCTTATTGATCCCAGAATCTCATCAAGTAGCTTCTTGAAGCAGCTTCAACAATGTTACTGGGGAGCTGGTTCCAAACCCTCACAATTCTCTGTGTAAAAAAGTGCCTCCTATTTTCTGTTCTGAATGCCCCTTTATCTAATCTCCATTTGTGACCCCTGGTCCTTGTTTCTTTTTTCAGGTCGAAAAAGTCCCCTGGGTCGACATTGTCAATACCTTTTAGAATTTTGAATGCTTGAATCAGATCACCGCAAAGTCTTCTTTGTTCAAGACTGAATAGATTGCATACAACATGCCTTTTAAACCCGGGATAATTCTGGTCGCTCTTCTTTGCACTCTTTCTAGAGCAGCAATATCATTTTTGTAACAAGGTTACCAGAACTGAACACAATATTCTAGGTCAGGTCTTACTAATGCATTGTAAAGTTTTAACATTACTTCCCTTGATTTAAATTCAACACTTTTCACAATATATTCAACATAACAACATAATAGAGTCAACATAACCTCCTAGGTCTTTTTCATAGATTCCTTCTTCAATTTCAGTATCTCCCATATGATATTTATAATGCACATTTTTATTGCCTGCGTGCAGTACCTTACACTTTTCTCTATTAAATGTAATTTGCCATGTGTACCCCAAAGACCATTTGGGGTACTGATTATACATATTTGCAGGGTTAAATACTGACTTAGGTTGTGTTCTTATTTGGCATACAGCTGTATTCTGATTATTTCAGTCAAGTTCAGTTACTGGTGTAATTACTTCAGGGTTCCACACTGCTATCCTAAGGGTAGGGTGGATTAGAAATGAGAGTCACATCAAAGGAAAATGAACATTGTAGGGAATCAGATAAAACTGCCCTGTCCCCAGGCCTTATTTTTGACACTTTCTGGGATATCAATTAGCCAGGTTAAAATAAAAATGGTTTCAACCTTAATAAGTGTTTAGCTCCAGTGATTGGCTCCAAATTGTTGGAACAACATCCAGGACTGTTCTTTAAGAAAAATAATATGTGTTGAAAAGCTCTCAAAGAGAGGGTTCCCCAGCCACTTACCTGTAGTAAAAGCAATGCCGTTTGGAGTGAGCTATAAGGTCATGGTTTGAATCTTTAAGCCTTTAGACTTTGCAACCACTACTGGTCAAGCACCCAACAAGTCCATTTGGAGAGTTCCCAGTCTGGGCCCTTGCCTCCAGGCTTCAGTAGCTTGGTAACATCTATTAGAACATAAGAACATAAGAAAGGTTACAAACAAGGGGAGGCCATAGCTTATTGATCCCAGAATATCATCAAGCAGCTTCTTGAAGGATCCCAGGGTCAGCTTCAACAACATTACTGGGGAGTTGGTTCCAGACACAATGAGTAAAAAAGTGCCTCCTACTTTCTGTTTTGAATGCCCCTTTATCTAATCTCCATTTGTGACCCCTGGGTCGACATTGTCAATACCTTTTAGAATTTTGAATGCTTGAATCAGATTGCTGCGTATTCTTCTTTGTTCAAGACTGAATAGATTCAATTAATTTAGCCTGCATATGACATGCGTTTTAAATCTGGGATAATTCTGGTTGCTTAGGTTCGATGAGTGAAAATTGGGCAGAAGATAACAGCGCCTATATGGGAATTTTTAAAATGGCATTATGGAATATCTCATGGCACGTTCTGTGCCAGTACACACATTCAGCACACTGCAGGATAAGCCACATTATATGTAGATACGAAAGCGCATTTATGCCAGCCCTGTATATTGTCCCCAGCTAAAGTTGTCCCCAAAAACAATATTCAGTCTTCTGCAGCAAATAAATATCCTTTGATACAGACATTCTACCCAACAACAATCGAAAACATTAAGAAGGGGCATATTTAGATTAAATGAATAGACACTGTTCATTTGTTTTGCAGTACAGTGCTTTGGTTGAGATAGGACTTCAGTTTTGTCATGGTGAATACACTGAGGCATGACCTTTCAATACAAATCAAATGAAGTGTTTGGTAAATGTGAAATGTCAATTATAGTTCACAGGCTTGTAGTACGGCATGTGAATATGATCTGGCTGTGTGAGATTTTCCTAAATTGTTTTTTTTTTTCCAGAGAGCTTGTAAAATAATTTGTCATGTGATTTCTTTCGACAGTGGGAATACTCCACCCACGCTGGACTAATATAATCATTTCCAGCTATTATTCTTGTGAAAATGCAAATGCGGATACAATCAGTCAGTAAAATGAGCCGTGACAGGAGGCACAAGGCCAGGAATAACAAGGGCATTACCGGTAGTAGACCAGGGAACAAAGGCATTACTTTTGAAAATGAAGTGAAATGGTTATCACTAAGAATGGGTAGTGCCCGAAGCTCTTAATTTAACACTAAGGATTACTTTAGATTATGAAAAAACATATGTTACAGCAAAACAAAATTAAACTGAAGTGCATACATTACACTATGTAACACAATTTTTGTTCCTGGGTAGTAAGTGTTATTTCCTAATTGCTTATGCCTCAAAAGTATAGAAAATTGCTATTATTCCCCACAAACTTTTGTGACCAGGACAGTGATATTTTGAAATTTACCTATTTCCAATGAGAAAACGGGCGAATTTATGTCTTTTCGTTCACATAAAGTCAGAAAAAAACAACATATGAATCCAAATTAACATGTATTTATACTAAAGTAATACAAAAATGACTACAAAAGATTTAGAAGTGAGTAGTTTTTCGAGATTTACGATTATACTGTAAATCACTTTCACGAATCAGCCCCCAAATGTAGTCTCCCATCGTGTTCTCGTTATACTGTCCTTGGTAGCGACGTTCAAAGTCCAGTATATCCTGGTGGAGGCGCTCGCCTTGCTCCTCCGAGTACGCTCCCATGTTCTTCTTGAATTTATCAAGATGAGCATCAGGGATATGGACTTTGAAGGACATCCTACAGCCCATTGTGCCGTAGTTCTTCACCAAAGTCTCAACCAGCTCCACATAGTTTTCGGCCTTGTGATTGCCCAGGAAGCCCCGAACCACTGCGACAAAGCTGTTCCAAGCCGCTTTCTGCTTACTAGTGAGCTTCTTGGGGAATTCAGTGCAGCAGTGTGGAGTAGTGGTTAGGGCTCTGGACTCTTGACCGGAGGGTCATGGGTTCAATCCCCGGTGGGGACACTGCTGCTGTACCCTTGAGCAAGGTACTTTACCTAGATTGCTCCAGTAAAAACCCAACTGTATAAATGGGGAATTGTATGTAAAAATAATGTAATTGTATGTAAAAATAATGTGATATCTTGTAACAATTGTAAGTCGCCCTGGATAAGGGCGTCTGCTAAGAAATAAATAATAATAATAATAATAATAATTCATTGCACTCCAGGATCTTCTTTATCTGTGGTCCGACAAAGACACCGGCTTTGACCTTTGCCTCAGACAGCTTAGGGAAGAAGTCTTGAAGGTACTTGAAGGCTGCCAACTCCTTATCTAGAGCTCTGACAAATTGTTTCATAAGGCCCAATTTGATGTGCAGTGGTGGCATCAGCACCTTCCGGGGGTCCACCAGTGGCTCCCTCTTGACGTTGTTCTTCCCCACAGAGAACTCGGTCCGCTTGGAAGGGTCCACCATGCAGAAGTAGCAGTTGCTTGAGTGGTCAGTGGGTTCCCGCAAAATTCTTGGGATAGCGAACTTCATGGCTCTCTTTTCCCCTCTGTACCATCCTACAAAAATACATTTATTTCACTCATGACTAATGTGGAAGAGATTCTCGCAACATTTTTCATATATGATATATTTTTTCAATAACATTGAAAATTGTAAAACATTTTAAAATTAAAAACCTTTACAATTTTAAAAATTTTAACAAATTCTATAACATAAAATTCCGACCAACAATTGTCCATCTTACCTTCCAGAGTTTTTTTGCAGTGCTCGCAGGTGAAATGAGGTGCCCAGGGTTTGTCTTGATCCCTGACAGGCATGCCGAAATATGCCTTGTAGGCCTCACACATCTTAGCAGATGCTTCCACGGAGTACTTTTTTGCTCTTGTCTTGATAAATTGGCCGCAGACATAGCAAAATGCGTCTGCCGGATGCTTGCAGCCTCTTGGTGCCATCTCAGAAAAATGCAGATATGTATCCACTTAGGCAGCTGGAACTAAACTGAACTGGTGGGCTTAAGGCCCCTGTATTTATACTACTATTTATATTACTGGAAAGTTCTAGAAAGTTCTAGAAGTTACTCCAAGTTTACTCAGCACTGAATCTATCTGGAATGTTCTGGAAAATAGGTAAATTTCAAAATATCACTGTCCTGGTCACAAAAGCAAAGTTTGTGGGGAATAATAGCCATTTTCTATACTTTTGAGGCATAAGCAATTAGGAAATAACACTTACTACTACTAAATGTTACTTTATATCTCAGTGTGATACTGCCATGATTGGTTTTCAGAATTTGTCTTTTTGTTTGTCATGACTGAAGGCCTATTTCTTCTTCCCAAGCCTTTGGAAGCCTTTGGAGTGTGATTCTATTTTATGTTTTTTTAAATGATTTTGTGTTTATATTGTACTTGTATTCTTGTATTGTTTTCATAGGCCTTTTTATTTATTTGACTGTGAAGTGCTTTGGGGTGACTCACCGTGAAAGGTGCTATATGAAAATAATTTGTTTGATTGATCGATTGGTATAGCAGTCCTAATGTTCTTGAATGGTGTGTTAGAACATAATAACATAAGAAATGTTAAGAACAAGAAGCTACAGTCCAGCCTATTAAGAAGCAGAATCTAATGGAATTGTAAACTTGGTTGCTTTTCTGCAGGAGAATCCGCCTCTAACCAACACGTCATCAGCAAGCGCATAAAGGCTCTGTGTGTAATTCGCCGCTTGGCCGTTCAGTCAAGCACTGGGAAGCCGAAAGCTGGGCAAAACGGGAGTCGACCGCTTAGAGCCTGGAGGAAGGGCTACCCTTATCCATGGATTCCTTGAGGTTTCCCTGCGGGGTGCGTGGTCAGGCTGGAGAGGCTGGGCTCTTTCCCCCGGCGCAGTCTCAGCTTTCATTTGCATAATGTTTTCAATATTTGGGGGGTAGGTGGCATGCGCCACTGTGGGGTGTGTTAATCATTATTTTTCATTCATGGTTTGGCGGCCTTGTCTTTTGGGGGGGGTGGGGGGGTGGGACTCATAGCCACTTCCTAGCTGTGGTACTGGGATGCATGCACGTTTTTCCAGCCAGCCTTATGAAGGTAGCCTTTGCTCACCCACGGACGAGGCCTCCGGCCAAATTTAATTTTGCTTCGTCATTTCTCTTGAACTATTGTATCAAATGACATAAATACAGCTTGGAAACCCTAATATTTTTATGCAATATTTGGACTGTGCTCTTCCCGGGTAGCACGCAAAGTAAATTTTTTCTACAGTGCTAAATTTCTGCTGATGCACTTCTGAATTGAAAATATTTCTTCCAAACTCTCCCTGCTGCTGACTGAGTGTGTCCACAAAGCAATCTTACTAGTATGTAAGGTTTGTTTATTTCTTAAAAATTATAATCCAGTCTTCTTTAGGTAATCTTCAATCAAAACAGTTTAATTCAGGAACAAAGTTAATCCATAAATCATTACAGAACGCAATCACATGCAAGCTGCAGGCACAATCTTTGAACAAACAATACTGCAGATTGAAAACCTACAGGACTCACTACAGCAAAAAGAGTCCCGAAATACAAGTCTGCAGAGGTTTAAATACAGAACAAAGCCAGCCCCCCTTTCTTGGAGTTGCACCAGCCGACACCTGTAGCCCTGTAGTCTGTGTGAGAACCAGTTTCTCTTGGGTTTAATCCTGCTTAGCACCTGTGCTCAAAATCCACTTTTAAAGTGGGAACAACACTTTGAAAACAACAGTCATCCACCTGAGATCAAAGGGGCTTTAAAACAGGCACCTTTTACTGGGTGCAAAATTACAGTGTGTGCCTCAATGATCTCCCATCCCTGCCATCCAAAGGGGTACACAAAAATGATTACAATTTTATATAAAGCCTTAAACTCTTACAAGTATCATTTATTTTATTCAAGTGTTGAGAGATTTAGCATTGAATAACTTTCTTATTCACCATTCATAAGTGAATACTTTTTTTTTTTTTATTGGATCTCATTTTGGAATCCTATCTTCCATGCATTCAAATTCAACGGAAGATTGACTGGGCAAATCGTATTGTTCCAAATGAAGATGCTTTGTTAAGCTTGATCTATGCAAACTGTTTCATTTAGATTTTTAAATAATTTCTTCTCCATACATTGTACTTGTTATTACAAAATATATCAATAACTTTCATGGAATAACTACACTGCTCCATGAATGTTCATGGAGTATCCTCTGTATGTTCAGATGTTTTGAATTACATTACATTTCCTCAAGTTATTTTCCTCAAAGTTACTTGCATTGCAATCAAACTTTCTTAAAAGTTATGGAAAAGTTAAACATTTGAATATTTTTAATTGGATGAATATATGCAATATGTAAAGTAACTACACCACCCACTCGATATATCACGGGTGTCGGGGTCCACTATAAATCCGCTATATATCGAGGGCTGTGATATAGCGAGAGACCCACAGAAAAACAAATAGGCTAACATATACTGTACAACCGCTCCCTCGTTTTATCGGGGGCGTCAGGGTCCAGTATAAATTGTCTACGCAACCCGCTTTTTCTCATTTTTCGTATAAAAAGCAGCACACCGTTTTAATTCGTAAAGGGGATGGTAATTGCTTCTCATCAACTTCCGTCTCCAATTAATTTCATGAGTCTTCCTCTCCTTTCTCAAATGCACAAACCTGCTTCATTGAAATAACTCATTCTCACCATAGGAGGCTTGTTGCTAGGAAGTTGACGTCACTGCCTTGTGACTTTTGCTAGTGCATTGCTGCCACATGTGAACACCTTGTTGGCTAAAATAAAAACTGCTGTACAATATTAATGCTTTGTTTTTAATTGTTTTGTATATTGTTGTTTTGTGATGTGCAGTACGAAATAAAACGAACAGTAATTCTAAGTGCCTATGTATATTGCAGCAAAGGCATATGCAGTTAGACAGTAAAAATGGGGAGTCAACTCCAGGACTGCGATATATCCGAATCCGCAGTATAGTGAGGGGCAATATAACAAAGGGTGGGTGTATTATAACTAGACATGTTACAGTGTAATAGAAAGAAATACATAATTTAACCATTACATGATTTATAGTCAAATAAATTATCAACTGAATAGAAAAATTATAGTGCAAATTAAAATTGTTAAGCACCATTTCAGTTCCTAACACTAACTTTTAGGGATTTCATCAGGATACCAGGTTGTTCTTGAAAGTCATTCAGCAATACAAGCAAGGCACCGATATGTAAAATACAATTTAAATGGAAAAAATCTACGGCTGTGTGGCAAAGTGGTTTGTAGTGCACAGGTGCAGTGGTGATGCGGTGCTTAGGAATGATAGACAAAAGACAGTTCACGGTGAAAAAGCAGCCCTTTATTTGCTGACAAATAATAATACCTGGCTCTATACAACGATGTGTATCGCTCAGGTAAACCACGGGGTTCAGTCCCTAAATATTAATACACTAAACAAGACCCACACAAACACAACACGGTCACAAGTCCAGAGTGAGTGCTCTTAGTGAAAGTGGTGTTTTACAGGTTTATTCGTGTACAATGGTGAAGTGGAGTCTGGGTTTAATTTCTGGCGGTTTAGCTACAGCTCCTGGAGGTTAGTCTTCTATGATGACAAGCACAGACAGTTAGAAACAAACAAAACACTTAATACTCACGGTAATTAATTACTTCCGTTTTCCAAATGGGTCTTTTCAGTAACCACATCAAAGGAACAGAGTACATCATCACAGCCCCTAGTATACCTTCAGTCACTCCCCCTGCGATAGCTAGTTCAATCACATCTCGTCTAAACCAGGACTGACACATCGCGTGCTGCATTAGGGCAATGACTTCAGGCATTGTGACTCTGCCCCCTTCCTGGGTGGCTGGCTTCCGACTGAATCTGGAATGAACTGCCAGACCATCCAGTATGAGGCACACTATTCCTGTTATACAGCGCCCTCACAGGTCGGGAGGGAGATTGTTGACTAGGATTCATTTGCTGTGTGTCACAAGCTGGTGCCACAGATTAGCATTATTATTATTATTATTATTATTATTTATTTCTTAGCTGACGCCCTTCCAGGGCGACTTACAATTGTTACAAGATATCACATTATTTTTTACATACAATTACCCATTTATACAGGTGGGTTTTTACTGGAGCAATCTAGGTAAAGTACCTTGGTCAAGGGTACAGCAGCAGTGTCCCCACCGGGGATTGAACCCACGACCTTTCGGTCAAGAGTCCAGAGCACTAACCACTACTCCACACTGCTGTTAGCATGAATCCTGGACTACATAATAATACTTTAGGTAAGGTAGTCCAAGACTAGAGCTAATCAGGGTCTGTGAAACCAAACAAAAGACTTAATTTGCACTTTGATTTGAAACACTGTCTTGGCAAGTAAATAAAACAGTTAATCAGGTCAGTGAACAACACTTATTTTGATAGCCTAAATAGGAAGAGCAGTGCGTGTGCAGTATCACAATCTGGGATCATAAGGAGATCCCTCTCCATCCGCCTGCCTGTTGTACAGTGGATGATAGTATTTACAGCCATAGCGGGGGTGTCTGAATATCTTTGTGTTTTTATCCACTCTATTAGCGTTTGTCTGCCTTTGATTTGTTTCCAACTATTAGGCTGTCGGATCAGTTTTCATAACAAAGGCATTGTGATTCTCTGTGATAATAGCATTATTTTCCCAGCATGTCCAGCAAGTCATTAACATTTGATTATGCCCTCTGAAAGCATAACTGTTTTTTTTGAAAGGCATTCAGGATCAGATTTGTATATTATTATTATTATTATTATTATTATTATTATTATTATTATTATTATTATTATTATTATTATTATTTGCTTTAAAAAAAGGTTTCTTGTAGACTATAATTTTCCTGGAGATTTCAGGTTTCTTTTTTAAAAATAGGTATTATAGGGGCAATTTAATCTTAGGAAATAAGTGACTTTTGCAACCATCCCCATTCATTTCCCTTCACATTTTGCTGTCTTCTGGCTATGTGCCAATAACTAGTTAGACGCTGATGGCAGGCTGCCTTTGTGGTCTAAATGAAATGCCTGAAGGTAGCCACAGCTGCACTGCAGAAAGAGAAATGACAAGATGTTACTATGAAAATTGGTGTCACTGATTTGGTTACAATACATTGACATGGAATGACATCATCCATGACCATCCACAAATACCCCCAACCCACCCAACAAAGCATTTAAAAAGCATTCTGCATTCGGTAATGCTGTGACTCACTACGTATCATACTGAAGGCAGGTTATGAAGCAGTTATAGTGTATGACTGTTTTAAATATATATATATATATATCTAACAAACTGAAAGCTGTGTTATTATTACATAATAATTATTACTGTCGTGTTGCTAATTTCATCTGCTACTGGGTTATAAAAGCTCAGCAGGACTTATTATCCCAATTAATGAGACTGACAGATATTATTACCAAATTCATAAGAATGTCACTGGGTTTTAAACACATTGGGGAAACTCTTGGATTTGCTTAAAGCACAATATAAAGTTTTTAAAATACAAATGTGCAATTATGTGTCATTTTTATACAGTGACTTATTATAAAGTTATAAAATTCATTGATGGGACATTTAACAGTTTTTTGTTTCAGGTGTTATATAGAAATCCACAGACAACTATCTAAGTAAGTCTATAATTAGGTTTTGTGGATAAATAACTACAAAATATCACTCACCATGTAGTTAAGTGTGTGGCTTTGCTCCAATACTTTAATTGTCTGCTCTTAAAGACACATATCCAGTTTACATTAAATATTTAATTGCATTCCCCATTACCATGACGGAAAAATAATGTACTTGAATTTGTAATTTCCAGTCAAAGGCTCATCCGTGGGAAGTTCATAAATATTGATGAGACAATTACTACTTTGATAATTAATTATTGCCTAAAAAATAAGAAAATCTGGCACTCACTGCGTAGTGAAATGGGTCATTAATCTAAGTGTATTAAAGACATTATTCATGTTTTTTTTTCTCCAGATTTGATCGGCTCTACACTCAAATCATACTTTTTTGTCATTGAAGGTTAATTGGGAGCATTTAGGTTAACAGGTGCTTACCAGTATAGATGCTGATAATTAGGACATTTACAGGGGTAAGCCAATAAGTCTACATGGAAATCATATTTATAAAAATTAACCTTTCCTATTATCAGTCAAAACTCTATCGAGGTGTTTTCTGGGAACCTCTGGGAAATGAGCAGCTCTTAGTTTTATGAACATTAGTAGATAAACACTCCTACACTTTAGGAGGTACAGGCATTTATATGTCTATTACTGACTATTGTTGATCCCATCAAATCAGTCTTTATATGTCACTGGTTATGGCAACATGAGCTTTGTTAGACAATTATTGTGGACACTCTATAATATGATACCATCTAGTGTGTTATATTATAGTATGTTGATTCTGCTTTAGTCATGTAGACTTTCTTAACAGGGAACTATATGAGGTTCAGTTTTTTTCAAACACATTTTCATTTCTGTGTAAAGTTTGTGCTGAAATAAACCACTGTGAAATCCGTTTTACGTGGACTAAGTTTGATGATTATTTCCCATCACACCCTTTTCCTCTTTACACAATTCTTACTCCCATGTGCCAAGCTAAACAAAAGTGGTGATTTATGATTTTCATTGCTTGTTTTTCCAACTCACAAGGGTAAATAAATGCTTTACTTGTTATGCACATTATGGGGTAGATGTAAGTATAGGCGCAGTGCAAATAATTGCAGATGCAAAATTCAAATTGCATTGTGGCCAGGCAATTATTTTGCACTGCGCCCTATGTAAGCTTAAGAACAATGCAAATTACTCAACACGCACAAATAATGATATCATTATTGTTCAACGAGCGCATCGCTCTATTTAGCGGCCGCACTTGCAGAATTAGGAGTACAGAGAGAAGTAGTTGCTGTATGACATTTGTGGAGCACGAAAATGCAAAACAAATATATGTACCAGGAAGGGCAGCAAAGTCCTCTTGGCTCCTGGAAAAGAAAAAAAAAAGTTTTCTGAGAACACGCTGAGAGTCCTTACGGCTGAGGTCATTCCGCATGAAACAGTTGTTTTTAAAAGCCTCAGCCAACATCAGTTATGCTAGTATCCTTAGGAAATGTGTATTGGCCTGCCCTTTTTAGCATGACATCCAGAAATGTGCCTAGCACTGGAAAGGTGGATTGGGCTATCCCTCCAGACATTCCAGCTGTGGTCTGTGGTCAGAGAACAGAGCACTTTCACATGTGCAGGGATAGCGGTCCCTAGATTGACGCAGGGGTCTAGCTCATCCCTCAATTCAGCTATTAGGTCTAGGGTGACCTGCGGTGTGAGACGATAACACTTTAGCACCGCATCCTCCGGCATCCCAAACAAAGTGACCCTGGGATTGAATATGTGGGGTCTTCTTTGTCTTGCCCTTCTCCTCCGAATGTGTTCCTGCCTCTCCTCAACAAGAGCCAAGTGTCGCCGCATCAGGAAGTGTACCATTGTAGCAACCCTGAAGCCAATGACAGGTCTCTGCAGGTGTGTGCTTTTTATACAGTTCTTAGTTACTCGCTTCTACAATGGTTTGCACCTTGTAAGAAGAGGTGTAAAGTTTTTGGAGGGTCAGCAATTGCCTAAGTGCAAGGCAAAATCCTTACATTACATTATGATGTTTTTGCCTGCTTAGTATCCAGATCATGACCAATTTCATGTTCTTTTCTTCATTTGAATGCATTTCAATATAATTGTAATGGATTAATGATGGCAAGGTGCAAACTTGATAGCAGTTGCAGAACGCCAGGTGAACACCATTCTTAACATATGCCATGTGAAGGTTTTGCACCTGCAAATCACTTGCCATGTATCCTTACATCTACCCCTGTAAGTCAGAGCATGGTATGAAAATGGTGTTGTTATGAGGCTTATTGGTGCTTTTCAACAAAACTTCTGTTTCACATTTCCCTCCCTCAAATGTTTTTTTTTGTTTTGTTTAATATTTTATAAGAAATGTCGAATTACACTCAAAGGCTACATTTTTACTATCTCTGGCAGCTGACTTTACTTCTTCTTTTGTGTTTAATGGAACAGCAAAAACAGGAAGAATACATTAATAAGGTAATACCACTCTGCATACAATGTGAAGATGACAATGTGTGGATGGTTGGTGTCTATTCAATGTCTTCTTGAAAATTGTATAACTTTTTTGTAAAACAAAATTAAAAATTAAAAAAATCTTTAGTGTAGTAGAAATAATTGGTTGTATTACCTCTGACCACAAGAAGAAATTGAGAGACTATTAAATGGCTTACACAGTGCCAGAACAGAACTTACACTAACATACACAAAACTAAAATATAGCAATAGAGACACCGAAGCTGTGAATCATGACCACCCTTAATTGTTTGAAGTTACTCTTGAGATGTAAATATAAGCTATCATCTATATAGCACTATGTTCAAAGAGACTGGACCCCTTTGTACAGAAGTTGACCATCCTCCACTAGTTAAAGCACAGTGATATGATTTCCTTTTCTCTTTAGGCAATTTGAAAAGGAAAGTTAAAAGATGTTGAGATCTTTTTTAAAATTACGTAATCATTAAAGGCTTTGAATTTTGAATGGTGATCGTAAAAGAAACTTCAATTCTGGAATTCTTTTTAATGTCATTTGTGCTCTCCAGTGTAACGGTGTAAAACTTAATAGGTGTAGGAAAGAACGGTTGATTTTTATATGCTTTTTATTCCTTTTGAAAAATAAGGTCTGTTATTATTATTATTTATTTCTTAGCAGACGCCCTTATCCAGGGCGACTTACAATTGTTACAAAGTATCACATTATACATTATTTCACATTATACAGATATCACATTATTTTTACATACAATTACCCATTTATACAGTTGGGTTTTTACTGGAGCAATCTAGGTAAAGTATCTTGCTCAAGGGTACAACAGCAGTGTCCCCCACTGGGGATTGAACCCACAACCCTCCGGTCAAGAGTCCAGAGCCCTAACCACTACTCCACACTGTTAATCTTCTTGTCGAATAATACAAGTTTGGGGAACAAGTTGCATGTAAAGGTTAATTTTGAGTGTTATTTAGGACCAAAGATTATAGAATGGTTGCACTGATGTATATCGGAATACCTAATTTTCCTCAGGTAGGGTAATCCAAGAGCAGAGCTAATCAAAGTCTGTGAAACCAGGCATACAGTATTTGTTTTTTTTAAACTAAAGCATGCTCCCTGTTAAGGGGAACATTATTATTTGTTTATTTAGCAGATGCCTTTATCGAGGTGACTTACAGAGACTCGGGTGTGTGAACAATGCATCAGCTGCATTGTCACTTACAACTACGTCTTACACGAAAGACGGAGCATAAGGAGGTTAAGTGACTTGCTTAGGGTCACACAATGAGTTAGTGGCTGAGGTGGGATTTGAACTGGGGACCTCCTGGTTACAAGCCCTTTTCTTTAACCACTGGACCACACAGCCAACTATGTATGTGCAGTAACATCTTACACAGGGAATGAGATCTTGTGTGAGAATGGGTCAAAAAACTAGACAGGACTGTTTTCAGACATGCCATATTTGCTTTGGGCTTTGTAGTATTTTTCAGTATTTTTTCAGTTTACATACTAAGGTTCAGTAATCATTGTATGTGCAAACATGGTTGTAGGATCAGCTAATAGAGATGGTACGAAAGAGTGAAGCTGAGTTTAAAGTAGGGTTGCAGCGATACACCGGTTATACAGTTATATCGCGATACAGAAATTGCTATTTAATTACCACAATATTACAGGATAATGAGATATGTAGCATCATATAGCAAGCCACAATTGGAAACCTTCCTTACTTGTCAGTTAAACAATGTGAAAGGCTTACGATTGGATACAGTTCCCATCAGAGGTAAGGACCTTTGTGTGCCATGCCCCAGGGGAGCCATGAGTGAGCGGTTTCAACACAGGAATGGCTGTGATACTAGCTATTTATGTTTATGCCTTCCTCCCCAAGCTTAATATAACCAACTCTGAGACAACATTAACTTTATCCCTGGCCTCTGGTTATTCAGTATTAATGCTATCTATGCTTATGCTGTAATCCTCCTTAGATTTTTAAAACATGCAGGTAGTCCAGATGTAATTAAGAGTATTTACCTGCGTAGCGAGAATTTTGAAAAGTTTGAAAACCCCAGGCTTTGACATATTTGTGACATATTTCTGTGGAACAAAAATATAAAAATCGAAACGTGTTTGATATGCCTTTATTGAAAATAAGCACAGCGTTACTGCAGTTTTAACAGACACTGCGTTTCTGACTACAGAATATTTTATACAAACCCAGTCAAACACTTTTCCATTTTGAAAATGTAAAAGTTTTATAGCAATAAGACAAGTGTGTGTGTATAAAGGGAAGCAGTGATTATTTTTACCATAGAGATGACAGCTAGGGCTGTGAGGTTTTGCACATTTATTTGGTTTTTATCTTAATCTATTTGGCACACAACAAGGGCTGGATATCTAATAGAAAGCCATTCCATAAACTTACACAGTTCAAAATTATGCATATAATGTTGATTAAGTGCATACAAAGCTGCATTTCATTTTGTAAAATGCAAAATGAAACTGGGCAGCAGTGTGGAGTAGTGGTTAGGGCTCTGGACTCTTGACCAGAGGGTTGTGGGTTGTGGGTTCAATCCCCAGTGGGGGACACTGCTGTTGTACCCTTGAGCAAGGTACTTTACCTAGATTGCTCCAGTAAAAACCCAACTGTATAAATGGATAATTGTATGTAAAAATAATGTGATATCTGTATAATGTGAAATAATATATAATGTGATATCTTGTAACAATTGTAAGTCGCCCTGGATAAGGGCGTCTGCTAAGAAATAAATAATAAAAAAAAAAAAAAATAATGTTTAAATGTCCAGACCCCAGACAGCAGTACATAAAAAGGGTGCATGGCTGGTGCTATTGTCAAACCCTGCTTAGTGAGTTCATATTTCAATGAAAACAAATGTTTTACAGTTTATATGTAGGGCTTCTGTTTTTCAGTGTTTATTAATTACATTTTTCTGTGTTTATTTTGAGCTATTTTCTCATTTTAAGTACATACCCTGAAAATTCCCAAAAATTCTGGGGGCAGTTTTTCCTGGCCCAATATGTATAGTAACTCAACACAATTTGTAATTCTGTTTCAAATCCCACAAGCGTGTGAATCCTCCATACCTAACTATAATATAGTTTGAAATCCTGTGAGCAAGAACAAACCTATCTATCTAATTGTAATCTTGTTTTAAATCTTGTACAGTCCTCCCTGTCTGCGGAGTCTCCAACAGAAATGTCGGAATGTGCTGTCCATCAGTAGCTGGGGTGGGTTTTCAGAACGAATCAATGGCAGATACAAGTCAGGAAGAAAGGACATTGCATAACTAACTGCACTGGGAAATGGGTGAAGTCAGTGTGAATTTAGTAAACATTTCAGTGTTTTTCCAGTGTTTATTGGATATACACTGATTTCCTTTTTTGTATTGGGTATTTTATCAGTGTTTATAGGTTAAAATGGAAAATCAGAAGCCCTATTTATGTGTGTTCAACATTAGTACATGTTCTTTTATTAGTACAGCTCTTCCCCTGTGGTTCTGTTAAAAGTGCAGTTATCTTCGAAAGGTAGTGCTGCATTATCTCATTAATATGGTAATTAAGTGTATCAGGTCATTAAAATGTGATTACTTCTTTAATTCAGTCTATTCAATTAGTAATCGCTGCTAATTTGTTTTTGTTCGCATCTACTATGAATAATAATATCTACAAACCCTTGATTTGATCAGAGCACTTTCCACCTGCTTCAAACCATGTGTAAACAGCTCTCACTCTCTCTCTCTCTCTTGCTTGATAATTTCATGCCAGACATCTCCACGTAAGCAACAGAAAACATTACATTTTTTTCTACTGCATTTCCGAGTGGATAGTCTTCTGTTGTAAGAACAAATGTTTTTTGTTTTGTGTTGTTCCTTTTCGATACTGATTCCAGAGAATCACAATTTCAGCTCTATTTCAGCTCTGTTTTCTGACCACATGGTGGAGGTTACATGCCATCTTCCAGCTCTGTGGTTTACTGCTGTAGCTTTCATTTGGCATATACTGTAACAGTGAAAGCGCTTATCAGAGATGAATCCTCTTTCTCAGATCGGCTTTATTACTCTGTTAATTGTTGGTGAACTTGCAAAGATGCTTTTTGATCAACACAACTCTTGCTATTATGATCTATTTTTTTGGAATCCCCTTTTATTTTGTGCTGTTTATTGAACGATAACCATAGGATTCCTGATTTTTGAGAAATTGTATATTGTAATCTCTGAACTCTGTTGACTGCATCTGTTTTGTAGTATAATATAGGAGCTGGCAGAGGCAACAAGCTTGAAAGGACACAGTATAACACGATTCATTAAGAACCAAACACTCATGGCAAAGAAGATGAGAAACTCTATATTGGATCAAGAGAACTCTGAACCATTCAGAATTTGTAGTTGCGTCCTTAATAGGAGCATTCAGAGGAGGCTTTTAGTCTACAGTTTTGGTACTGTACAGTACCTTCAGATGAGTTAGGATAGCTGTAGTATTTTTATTTATATTTATAAAATATAAACATTTGTGGCATAAACAGCATTACAATAAAACAGGATAAATAATGTAATAAAGTAACCAATATATTCATTTTTAAATGTATTTCTGAATTAGGGACTAGTTAGCCTATACGATCATGTTACATTAAAAACATTGGTACTGGTAGTTGTAAAATCGTGGCAGGTTGCTGTGTACTGACAAACAGTATAAAAATACCATTTATTTTGATACACTAACAAGTGCTCAACGTGTGTTTAGAACACAATTAAATAGTGTTTTTTTTTTAATTTATGTAAGCATTTGTGGTATCAACAAGAGATGTCATGGAAACCCCTGACATTGAGTATTTATGGGTGGTAAGTGGTGGAAGGGTAACAAACTCACCCCAAGCCTCTTTTGTTTTCACTGCATCCACCCATTACATAAATAACGAAAGTCATGGTTTTTCATGACATACCCTCTGTATACACAAAGCAGAGTATTACACATTTTATTTAAGAAAACAGTTATTTGAAATAGAATTGGAGCATATTATCACCATTTAATGATGATGATGTTTCATGACCTGTAAGCTTTTGACCCCCAAATTAAAATTAAATCCACAAGCACAGTTCTTTTTTGATGACTGACATTCTATCTATCATTTCTGTCATCACAATGTCCCCTGGAACTGTTTAAATGGGATTTCTAAAAACCCTCTGAAATTGCATTTCATTTCTAAAGGTATTTTGACCCGGTCAGGCTCAGTCTTAAGGTGATAAGAATCCACACTTGAATTGTCCATACAATTTTCTTTGTTGAATTTGAATGTGTATAACATGTGTGTCCTCTGATTAAGAACACAGTCATTCATCTTACTATGAAGGATTATGTCATTATAATGAAAACGTTTTTAATGATTATAAAAAATCTACAATACACAATCTGGGTGGCAGAGGCATTTTCAGGTGTGGGTTTGTCAAACGGGTTAAATGTGACTCTATAAAAACCTTTGAGCATGTTGGATATGTTTGTTATATGTAATTATATTTTATATTTTTATTATAGCAGTCACTGCTGTTTTACATACCAATCTTTCAGGTTAGATAAATCAATGCTTCTTAACCAGTGCACTAAAATCTGACTAAAAACCCAAACCCGATTTCAGCTAGAAATCGGTTTACATGCAGGGAACCTATAGGCTTTTTATAACCTATTAGCTAGCGGAGGGCTGTGGCAAAGGAATTGATATGCACAGTATTTGACAACCAGACACTTACTGTAAATTATATAGTAGGCTTCAAATAAATTTTCATGATGTATATGCTATGGAATGTGAGAATGCATTGTATTTAGATTAATGGCACCAAACGCCTGAAGACAAACTATTGTGATCAATTCTTGTCAAGATATTGCTTCCTGACTAATTCAATTTTTAAATTACCAGTTAGACTTCTGATTTGTTCAGTGTTAATTAGATTTACATTCTAGCTCGGTTTTGAGTGTTGATACATAACACTGGTGTTGATCCACTCTCAGAACTGCTACTGACTCGAATGGGATAATAAGATAATTCTTTTTTTTTCTTCTTCTTTCAATTTGCCGCAGGGATTAACACTGACATTTTCTCCTTGATAGAATTCTGTTTGTAATGTGACTTGTGGTGTTCACTTCAAATACTTCAAAACAACAATAAGAAGAAAAATGTTTGAATTATACATTTTTTTCTTTGGTTTCAGCTGTAAATGGGTGTTGGTAATAAAACAGGGAGCTTTATTTTATTTATTTTTTGTATAATTAATTATCATATAATTACTGTGAATAAATTAGCACCAAGCATACAGTGGATTGCATATGATATGTTAATTGCTTTATCAGAACCAACAACCTACAAGGCTTTATTGTGCCCTGATTCTGCTTGTCCTAAAGGGTCCCCATAGAAAACAAGGAGTAATATCGGGTTACCTAAATTCCATACGGAAATGTCTTTCTTTTTCTGACTAGCAGTGTGCTTCCTTAGCTCTAACATATCTAAGAAACAAGATGATGGGCTTATATTTCTGAGCGATCCCTGGCATATTAAAAGGGTTACAACTTAACCTGAATGAAAAGACCTTCCTTTTGTGAAGATTATGTTTTTCTTGCTAAGGTTAAAGACTACATTTGACAGCTTGGATGTATGCCATGTATGACAGTACATACAAAACGTACAAGTTATCTCAGTATAAACGGGCTGAAGATTTAGGTTAATCGGATTGCAATAATTCATTTAATTTTCAGTTGCATTTAATTTTGCATGGTGCTTCAGAAAAATCTATTTTATGTAATATTTAGACCAAAGAACGTAAGAACATTTTAAATGAGATATGACTTGTCTGCCAAGGACAATTCCTAGTAGTACTGTAGCTTGTGATTTGGTCTGTAAGTCAGTAACCATACTCATTTATCACCCTCCCTAGTTTCATTCACACTGACTAAAGTACACTTTAGTGGTATAGAATATTTAGGTACTATACTGTAGCGTCGGGTCTCGCGGACCCGCTGAATGGGACTTGTTGCTGTTGCAGCCTGGTTCCAACCAGGTCCGCTCTTTCCCACCTGCCGACTCTATATAAAGCTGCAACCACCCATCCATTTCTACAAAACAACGGCACTTATAAGCACCCATCCATTTCTACAAAACAACAGCCCTTTTCCAGCGCCAAAGAAGTCTTTAGAAGTGTTTCCTTTCTTCCTACTGGAACCCACTACACGTCGTCGCCACAATACTATAGTAAGTTGCCATGATGACCAGGTTTAACTTAAAAGTCCTGAAAAATGTTTATAAAAAACAAGGATCACATGCACAAAGAGAGAGAGAGACAGAGAAAAAAAAAAGTTTTTACTCATCAGAGTTGCTTGTAGTGTAGCTGGACAGTGCCATATTACTGAATGGAGCAATTACTGAACTGTCTGTGTCTCAGGTTGTTGTTGAAAGATGCTGAGTACCAATTCAAGTTGACAGGCTGTGGATTGACTGTTGCAGCAGTGGCAGGTACAGGACTGGTTGCTTTCATAGTTTCACAGTATTGATTGGCAGGCTTTGAGGCACAGCACTAATTGGATGATATAGTGCAGGGGTGCCCAACCTTTTTGCATGGGTGGGCCACACAGACCTAAGGGCAACATTGCGTGGGCCAAACAAATATTTTCATAAGATTTTAAAAGAATCATAAATATAGGTTCCAGTTTTCAATGTCTTCTGTATTTATTTATTTTCGTTTAGCTTGTTATTAGATTGTAAATTCTTGTTTCTGTGCACAGGGCTATCTCTTTCAAAATAAAATAAATAAATAAACTAAAGTTAAAATGTCACACAATACACTATACCTGTCAAATAAAACAAGCATCAGATTGCCAAGAAAAGAAGGAAAAAAACAGTAAAAAAACACATAACTCTCTAATTACGAATAAAGAAAAATATACATTTACTGACTTAGTGAGAACTTTGAGGTTGTTTCTCAGCTACCAGTTTCTCAAAGTTTGGCTCAAAGTTGGAAACGCTCATCCATAGTACATCATGCAGGTGGTCATCTGTCAAACAGGACTAGGGTTCCCACCTCTGACTTACAAAAAACTGGGACACCAGAGTCATTTTGTTCAAAAATAAATCAATAAATAAATAAATCATATACTTTGACATTTAATGTCCCAGGAAGTCTTACAGATTTCCCAGGACAGCTGCCTCAAAAAGAGAACCGTCCAGGCAAAACCAGAATGGGTGGCAACCCTAAACAGGATCTCAGCTTAGACTTATTCAGTTTCATGAGTGAGAAAGTTTGTTCACAGATGTACAGTATGTGCTGCCAAAAACTGCACATTCGTCTAGCAAATTTTTGCAGATTTTGGAATTGATCTTTGGGAAGCAGGGAGTAAAACTCGACCAATTTCCTCTCGTGAAACATATCCTTTAAACCTGAGTTACACTGCAGATCAATAAGTTCCATTGGAAGAGAAGCAGGGATATTATCCACCTCGGCAACAAAGGGGTTTTCAAACAGACGGATGTTGTTTGCGGGTGACTTGAAGTCGGAAAATCTGGCCTCAAAATTCTCAATCAACAGGTCTAGTAATTTTACCATACGGGCACAAGGGAATGGAACACTGACATTTTTGTCCCGACTGAGTTCTTCGCAGAATGAAAAATGAGACAGTGTGCCCCAGTCTGAGTGCTGTCGTAAGAGCTTGAGTTTTGCCTGAAAGCCTTTCACATCTGAGTATAACTGGGAAACAGGTCTTTCTTTACCTTGCAGTTTTAAATTGAGGTAATTTAAGTGACTTGTTATATCTGTGAGGATCACCAGATCCCACAACCATACCGGGTCTGAGAGTTCGGGGACATTTTTAGACTTCTCATTCAAGAAAATATTGATTTCATTCCGCAGGGCAAAAAAACGTTTGAGGGCATTTCCACGGCTAAGCCAACGCACCTCACTGTGGTAAAGCACGTCCCCATATTCTGAATCCATTTCCTTCAGAAAAGCTTGAAATGAGCGGTGATTCAACCCTTGGTGTATGATGCAGTGCAACTCCATCGATCTTTCAGCATTGCATGAATCAGCCTCCAATCACTCCAGTCTTGCTCCCTACCATGTTCTTAGCGCCATCCGTTGGCACTGCAGCAACTTGATTCCAAGACAGACTGAGGCCCTTAATGGTATCGTAAAATTTCTGAAACAACTCTTCACCTGTAGTCCTCTTGTGAAGTGTCTGGAGTGCGGCAAGCTCCTCTGTGATTTGAAACGCCTCGTCTATCTCATGAATGCAAATTAGCAGCTGAGCACTGTCCACAGTATCATTGCTTTCATTCAAAGCTACTGAAAAATTCTCAAAATTTGTGACTTTTTCACTGAGCTGTAATTTTAAATCAGTACCGATATCTTCGATTCTTCGAGTGAGTCTGTCGAGACAGACTTACAGATTCCATAAGGCTTTTTTTTTTAAGGACACATTTCCTCCATTACCACATTCATGCACTTTTTTATAAACTCCCCATCAGAAAAGGATTTAATTCTTGTCTCCTTAGCATTTGATGTAAACTTCCGGCCTCTTTTTTCAAAAACATTATCTTTGCAATTAGTTTTGGTCCCTTGTATTCATCATACTTTTCCATGTGTTTTTTTCTTAGTGTTGCTTGATATTATATTCCTTCCACACTGCAATGGTTTCTTTGCAAATGAGACATGATGTTTTACTTTGATGAGGCACAAAAAAAGAATTGATCAGTCCACTTATCCTGAAAAACACAACATTCAACATCCACTTTCCGTTTTTTTGTTGGAGGCACTTTTTTATTATTATTTTGATCTTTGCAATTTTTTTTTTTTTTCACGGCACTGGACAGCATTTCTTTCGACTTCACCCTCAGTTTTTAATCAGCATTTAAATTTCATAATCCTGTTTTTTTTATTTTAAATCTTCTTTCTTGTGCAGTCATAGTACAGATATTACAGTGCAGTTACAGTAGACTACATAGATATTAAGACGTCGAAAGAAATGCTGTCCTGTTGATTACAGGAAATATAAAGGTTGGCGTTGTATTTTTTGTATTTAGTCTGTAAGAGTTTTGTGTCAAGTAAAGTTGAAACCCATGGCTAAAATAAACTTAAAAACTCCACCTTGACGATTCTACGATGAGAGTTATTACCATGGTTACCATAGGTGGCCTACCTCATTTTGTTTTCTACTCATGGAGACAGCTTGGTGTGCTTTCATTACGAGCAGTTTATGTGGCTTGCGTGGAACGCTAAAAAACATTGCAAGTACCGTAAAACCCATGAATCGCTGTAAGTTATGCTGCGGTGGGCTGTAGGTTGGGCACCCCTGATATAGTGTATAATAAAATACATTTAGACCAATTGTGTCTTTGTTTAGTATTGTATTTGCTGTCCCATAGATTTCAGTATGGCAAGCTAAATGAAAAATCAGTACTTGAGCGAATTGATTTTAAGTTCGATTCACAGTTGATGCTCTGATGTAGCAGCAAGCATCTACCGTCCTGATAGAAGCCAAGCTAGAGCTGGAAGCTGATTGGCTGATGGTACTGAATTGTCTCCTAGTAGTATATATATATATATATATATATATATATATATATATATATATATATATATATACACTATTATCATACTGAAATAACAAAAAAAGTTTTATGATGAAGCGGAACAGCGAGGATGGAGAGTCCAGGTTTACCCAGTGGAGGTGGGTTGTTGAGGATTTGTGGCACACTCCACAACCCGGTTTCTCAGAGATATCGGATTTGGTCAAGTTGCGATGCATAGTGAAGAACTTATCTGAAGCAGCAGAGAGGAGCAGCAACTGGCTCTGTTTGAGACGAAAAGATTCTTGTTGGGGACCTCAAGCATCGTAGAAAGAAAGCAACGTTGATGTAAAGGAAGGTAAGTAAGCTGGGACTAACTGAGTGGGGGACAGAGGGGGGTCATGCTGGGATGCCAGAATCACTATCGAGCCCTCTTAAGGTGTTGTGGGCTAGTCGACAAAACACAAAGAATGGAAGGTGCCCACTAGAAGACCCCAGTACCCTACTCAGTTCAGTCCAGATGGTTGTCATGCTGTTGTGCTAGGGAGACCGCACTGCAGCCGTTGTGTGTGCTGATGCACCAGGCAGGCAAAATAGGTTGATCTTTGGAGCCAGCATTACACTTCAGCCATCAACACCAGCCAGAAGGATATCTACATCATCAGATGGAAGGAAACACAGATGGATCACATTAGTTTACAGTAAAAGAAGCTATGTCTCAGTTAGTGCTTATCTTGGCGAGAGCTGAGTCCAATATCAGCATGAACTTTTAACACCTACTCTCATGTAATGGAAATCATTTAGCTACAGTATAACTATATACAGTGTTTCATTTTTTAGTCATTTATTTCTGGGCACTGTGTTAGTCCCCATTCATGGTCATTAAATAAATGAAGTTTAACATATCTCTGAACCATTATAAGCTGTATCAGAGAACCAAAACTATAAAGTGTGAGTGTAGAGTATGAAAAGGCAGAACTGTAGACAAGCAACTAAAAGGTCTCTTTGTATTAGAGCTCATGCTATTTCAATGTACTTGTTCTGGCATTTAAAAAAAAAAAAAAAACAGCTAGGTCAGGTTTGTGACAGTATCCATTTAACATTCAGCAATGTCTGTGGGCCGGTTTATCCTGCTGCATCTTGTACCTGCATCCTGCAGTAAACAAAATGAACACATGTTTTTCATAAAGATATGAAAACAATATTGTTTTTGAAATCAGTATATGTTCCAAAGATATATCCTTATATCCTGTTTTCTTCCATACACCTGGTTATCTCTCTTGAGTCATTGGTTGGCAACTTCTTTGTTCTTCCTATTTTAACAAAAGATACAGGGGATTTTTCTTAGAACAACATAATGTTGTGCAGGGAGATTTCAAATTCAGATATTGACATGTTAGCCCCTACAATCACATTTTGCCCAGTACTTCCTAAATTGGGCTTGGAAAAATACTAAAAGAACACAGGACAATTGGCAGATTCAAATAAGAATTGCCATCTGTTTCTAAAAGTAATCAGGTTACACGTGTTCTCTGGTCTTCAGCTTGGACTGTATTGGCAAAGACAAAGCAGCCCTAAAAGACACTTGCTATGGCACAGAAATATATAAACTAGTTTATCATATTACGCAAAATAAATCATAATTTACACATTTTATACTGCATTTAATGGGTTTTTATAAACACGATTTTGGATTAACCCTATCTTAAACAGTTAAAGGGTTTTATTTACTCTAAAACAGATTTATTTGATCAAAACGGGCTTGAAAACATCATTCTCTAAATCAGACATGTGAATAGGGCCCATTGTTTCAAAACATGTGAAACAAATAAGGCTGCTTGGCTGTATATATTGTAGCGTGCGTGGGGGAAGGCAGCAGCAAAGGCAAGTGACGTAATCACACATGAAGCCCGATATACGCTACTTGCACTGGAGCCGGCTCTTTTGTACAGCGCTATCGGTGCTATGCTTTATTGCGAGAGGTCCAGGGTTCGCGCCCGCCCTCCGCCTGTGTGTGGATTGCCTCACCCCATGTGATGCGCCTGCCTGCGTTAACCGAGATTGCTACATTATTCTGGTCTAGTCACATTAACAGAAAACATCCACAATTTTACACTTTTGGAAAGTAGGTGTTAAATTATTGTTTGCTAAAAGACATTTAACATCATGTTCACGTTGTTTTAAACATTTGGCAAATACTGGTTGTTCAATTAGATTCTCCCAAAACAAAAAAGAAAACAAAAAAAAGTGAGCAAGGTGTTAAAATAGTTTTATGGATCATCAGTAGTTGCTATATAGCATGTTAGCATGTTTCTAAAACCTCTGCTTTCCTTGGGGACACAGCCTTAGCTAAAGTGATGTGTTTGGGTTGCATTCCTTTGTTTTTCACTGGAGCTGGACCCATAACCTGTTGTGCAGTAGGGGGCGCTAGTTTTGCACTTGTGATTACATTGTCAAGGTAAACTTGCATGGTTTGTGATAGTGCTTAAATGATATAATTTGAAATAAATAGATAAATATTGCAAGACACTATTTAAATCAATTCTAGCAACACTGTGCTATACAAATACAGTAGCACATCTTATTGTATGTTTTCTCAAACGGGGGGGGGGGGGTGGGGTGCAGGTGCAAGAAGAAAAACATGTCTGTTTGTCTTTGAGGATTTTCAATAGCATGGTTTTGCAAAACCAGAGTGAATTTCAGATTATTACTATAAAAGGTGTTCAGAAAAGTGTCTATATTACAGAAAACCCCAGTTGTTCTTTTGAAGGTTAAAGCGGATTGATATTGCTTGTTTAAAACACTAATGAGGCTTTTGCTTACAGTAATGGGCGTTCACTGGACCTGAACTGCTGCATCTTGATTGGCTGAGGCAATGGCCAACATTTTATTATAATATAATGGTTTATAATGGTAAGCATGTAAAAATGCCCTACAGCAATTGTGTGTTACACTTTATCACGAATGATTAGCCTTGTCTGCAAAACATATAAAGCTATTAGCCCTCAATATAAAACTATTAGCATGTAAACAAGCTGTTCTAGCTGTACTGTAAACTAACTGCTGTTAAAACATTACAGCTTTAGCTACCGTATTCCATGGAATTTAAGACTTTTAACCAATTTTTTTTCCCTCACAAATGGCCTCCGTCTTGAATTAGAGTACAATATAGTGATGCGTGTATTAAAATCGCCAACAAAAGATGTGACTACCCGAGTACACAAAGAGCAACGTGACTGACTGGTAGTTGAAGGGTTTCATAGTAGTTATCCTGCGGAGCGGACGGTCTCCTCTTTGATATAAACAAAGCAAGCCTTCACTCAGCACCCGCCTGTGTAGCTGTGGCCATGGTGCGGGAGCCTCGAACTGGCGCTGCTGCATTCTTAAACAGGTGTAGGCTCACCGGGCACGCCCACCAACCAATCAGGACCTCCCGATCAGCTCAGCTCCTGGCAAGCCTTCCTGTTTACAGCAGCAGCACAGCTGAACCAGTGACAGGGTCCTCCCTAAAGATCGATTCCTGATCTAGGAATCGATGGAATCGACTTTGAGAATCGATTCTGGACTATATAATTTTGATTCCAGTTCTTAAAAAAAAAAAAGCAGATACTTTAAAAGCAACATAATATATAAACTATATTTAGAATGTCTGTATTTTGTTATCCACGATACTGTACTACAGCAGTGCTTTAACATCATTGTAATGAACAATTCACAATTCAGTAATGTAAACCAGTGGTTTTGATTTATTTATTTATTTATTTTATCTCAGCAGACCACACAATACACAGTATAGTTGACTGAAAAATGAGCACATAAAAAAAACTCACTATAATACTAAGAAAAACCGTTGACTTACCTTTATTTGTTTCAATGCGATGGGTGGACCAGTTTCTGTGAACAAAGTTGTTTTAAAATTGGAGTGTTTAAAAAAGAATGGTTCTAGTTTATTTTTCATAACACAAATTGAGACCAGCACAGAGGCTTCATTAATTTTAGTCAATTACAATAAAAGAAAAACGCTGAAAACATCCAGTTTAATGTTTACAACAAATATAATCTTGTTTGAGGGACTATTTTGTCTCCAAAGAGTTAACTTAAGTCATCAATAGCCAAAGAGCCCCTCTCATGTGATTGAGGTGAGAAACCAACAATTACAGCAAAGCCACCGTCACGTGACACTGTTGAGCAAGAAGTAACTATTACTGGTACTTAGGGATTCATGCAAACAAACTTGAAATAATAATAATAATAATAATAATAATAATAATAATAATAATAATAATAATAATAATGTATTATTAATAAAATACAAACTCAGTGTAATATATTACATTTCAATCAGTGGCGTAAACTTTGGTTTCAAAAGTGGGGGGGGGGGCAGTTTCTGTAGCTGATGCATGTATAAAGATTATTCTATCTGAAATAATGAACAAGTGAGGGGGACATGTTCCCCGTGTCCCCCTGTAAATTACGCCTATGATTTCAATTAATTATTATGAGTTGGAATCAATCCTGGTGCTGGAGTCGACTCTCTGATGCCAAAAATAGAATCGAAATCCCATACTTGAAAGAAACGGAAATCGGGAATAGATTCTTTTGGGATCAACTCCCCATCCCTAGTCCTCCCTGTGCCATTAACTTCCTGAGGAATTTGAAGAGAAGCTTTTACAATTTCAGCGTTTCGTTATTAGGCTCAGTTCTAATCGGACCCCCATATTGTTTGACATGCCAAGCAATACCACCGTTCACAAAAAGGGAGAAAAACAAGTGTGAGTAATCACAACTGGAAATGAGAAGCAGCGCATAACTGTAATTTTTTTTGTGTGACAGCAGACAGCTGCAAACTGCCTCCTACGTCGTTTTCTTATATGATTAAATGCATCTTTGTAAATGCATTTTTTATTTAATTTTTTTTCCTCAAGTTGAGGATGGGAAATTTGGGCTGTGTCTTAAATTTGAGAGTGTCTTAAATTTGAAGAAATACGGTAATTGTATAACTGAATACTTTGTACTGTGAAAGCATCATTAGACATCTGTCAAATTATATTCATTTCTGTATATGATGTACTTTATAAAGGCACTGTACTGTGTATTACTGGCATTATGGCTATTGTACTCTAGTTAACCTCTGCTAACCTGCCACCTGAAACCAGAACTGTAATAAATCATCAGAATCTATTTGCTCTCCAGTGTGATGCTGGCAGCTGTTTTCTTCTGTCATTTCATTTTGAAAGAATAGTGTCAGCACTGTGCAATTCCAATGGGGATCAATGTTAAGTCTGGCAAGCTGCTGTTGTTGCAGTAATAGTTAACTGTTAAAAATTACAGCCTTCTCCCTTTTCAATTATTTGCATGTTCAAACTGCTAAAGATAAAAAACAAAGACTAAGTAGTAATACCGTAGTTTTCCAAACGGGAATGTCAAATCTCATCTGAAACATATGCAAGTTCAAAAGATCTCATTACCTGCCATTGTCAGTGCAATGTGTAGTAACATAGGCTCTAAATATCTTGTCATTAAGACAAATGAACATTGCTGTATGAAACTGAGCCAAATATTGTATGCTATGTATGTAATATTTGAATCTGAGAACTTTTAGGGTATTCGTGTCCCGAGGATGTATGGCCTTGAGGTTACAAAGGTTCTCAGTAGAATACAAAGGATAGCATGGTACAAAGTATCAACTCTTCTGTAAAAATATCAATTTATGCAACATGAGAGGACATCACACCTATGGTGTGATGTCTGGTGAGCAGGGGCTTTGATGTAATGCGTTTGTGGAAAAATAGTGGAAGGTACAAAAAAGTTTTTATCTCTGTGTCACTCACCTCCCACATCGAAAGATCTCATTAACTGCCATTTTCAGTGCAATGCTAGGATTCTAGAACTTCACTGGTTCTACTCAGTAAAAAAACAGCAGATCTAAACATCACCATCAATTAAATCATTAAAATAAGAGCATTCAAAACTATTGGCCCTTTATATGAATCATTTTAACAGAGGTTGTACTTAGATCCACTGCCATGTAGATGAGTTGAATACATATATATATATATATATATTGTAAACGAGCCTCACCACTCGTGGTTCGTTGCTCCTGTAAAAACAGACCCAGGACACAAAAATTAAGTTTTCCAGCGCTGATGCGCTATTTTTAATAAACAAACAAACAAAAACCAAAACAAACACCTAGCTCCTTTGGAGCGCTAACTACACAGTATGTAGTTCCCTGACTAGTTCGCAGGACGGCTAAGCCGTTTACCTGCATAAACCAAAACACACAATAACAACCTAGTACTCACAATGGAGACTGCTCGGAAACAGAGCACACCGCCGTCTGCTTCCTTCTACACAGCAGTCAAGAGCAGACTGACTGCCTCTCTTAAATACCCTGCACCTGGTTCAAATTTACAATTACCACCAGGTGCAGGGGATAATTAACCATGAAATAAATCAAACAATTAAGCAGAATGTGCATACGCACATGTTTTGTGCAGGGAGGATATTAACCCCCTCCCTGCTGTCTTACTATATATATATATATATATATATATATATATATATATATATATATATATATATATATATATATTCAACTGATCTACATGGCAGTGGATCTATATATATTACAGGCATATTGTGAAATCAGGCACTTTCAGGCATTTTGCGAAACGGTTGATTTTAGGAGCATCCCATTACAGTAGTTGCATGTTTTAGTTTTGCGAAGTGACTGCTGTTATAGGCATTCTATTACACAATTTTCAGTCATTTCGTGAAATTACTGTTTCACTCGGTCATTACATGAAATGCCTAAAAGTGTCATTGTATTTCATGAAATGACTGGTGTGAATGGCATTCTATTACACTATTTGTCTGATTAAAGGTTAATTAAGAGTGAGGAGAATGTCATTTTTGTGTTAGCATTTTTAAAATGTCAGCTTTTCAGATTGTGTACTGCATTTCTTGTGGTTTATAATAAGAGATGATTATAATGAGACATTATAATCAGGGGTTGACATAACTTATAATTAGTACCAACAGAAATTGTTTTATAATGAGAGATGCTTCTCTCATGGTTTAAGGACTCTGTTTGGGCAGCCATAACTTTGTAATCCCAAACTACACAGAATGTATCCCTCGTACCAGAAGGTTCATAAGGGGCATCTCTCACAGTACATACATATTTTATGAAGTGAGGAATGTTTTTTACATGGAAATTTATGTATAGCATTAATTGCTCTTAAAATCAATGGGCAGCACAGGAACTTACTTAGAGGCACTGCAGTAAACTTCAGCATAAGAACACCATAATAATCCAAATAGTTTAACACAGAATATATTTTATATAGTTGTTTTATGTATTATTGTAACACTAGTTATATCTCAGACTTAAATTCATTTGAACTGGTGAGACAACCTCTCTTGAAAGGTTTTTATTCCCGATACAGTTTTTGTGATTTAAACATTTTTTAATTTTAGGAAATAGAATTCATGGATGTATAGCACAATTTTTAAATCACATTTCACATAATGCCTAACCACTATTTCATAATGTGCCTATTACATATATAACTACGACCACTAATTTAATCAGGGGCGGATCGTCCTCTAGGGGCGCTAGGGCGCCGCCCAACCATAGCAGAACTCAAGAAAAAAAAAAGAAAAGCATAAAAACGACTGTGAACATTTACTCATGTTCTTAGTTGTTATTATCCACAGCAAATGTGCATTTTATGGGAAAAAAAATATTTATGCCAAATCGCTGGTTATGCTTATCGTATGCCTCTTCTCCTGGTTCTGGGGGGTTGCGCCCGGAGGATGACAGTTTAGCATGCGTAGTTATGATTTTCAGCCGAAATTGTGCCTAGCTTTTCGCTGCTCCTATTAATCCTATTTGGGGGCGGTGAATTTAACGCCCAATGGGGAGTATGCAGTTACCACCTAGACACACTAGATGGCGGTTTATAAAATATTGCTATATTTATCAAGACGATTAATGTTGTAGCCAAATAGCAGCCTCAGAATAAGAACATTAAACAAGGAGAAAGAGAAGAAGTAGTTTGAGCCTCACAGCCATTTTTGTTAGATAGTGACAGAACAATAAAGGTGACAGAACAATAAAGGCCAATGAACGCCGTGCTGTCTACAGCAAAGTCTGCTTGAGCGTAGAACTTTGCCAGAAAAAATACAGATCAAGGAGTTGGGCCGGGATCAGCCAAATATTACAGTAAATCAGCAAAGCAGCTACAGGGGGAAATTGTACAACCGGACATTCTCCAGAACATGGTACGAGAAAAAGCCCTGGCTGTGTGGGTGTGCAACACGCAACGCAGTGTTCTGCTTTCCATGTCTGCTGTTTCGGACAACTGCTTCGGATTTGGCCTGGACTGACCGAGGGGTGAGCGACATGAAGCACATCTCGGAAAAGACGAAAAAGCACAAACACGGTAAAACCCATATGCAGAATGGGGTAAAGCTAGCGATGTTGGGCAAAGTTAACATAGCTACCCAACTGAACAAAGTTCAATAAAAAGGTCATTGAGAGGTTTGCCTTCCAGAAGAGAGACGGGCAAAGTTTATTTATAGATAAATGTCTGACTGTTTCTGATCCTCACCTATGTGATTCTTCTGTCAGCTTGGGGGGGGGGTTGTCAGGTTTCTGCCCCACCTTACAAAAAACCCACCAGCCGCCACTGAGTTTAAGACAATTGGTTTGAATTTGTTTCAAGGACTCAGACTCGAGGCTCAAAGTCAAGGACTCAGACTCACTCGGACTCGGACCCTGATGACTCGGACTCGACACTCAGGATTTGGACTCGAGGTTCGAGGACTCGACTACAAGTCTGATATATATATCAGACTTCAATTCGGGTACAATCTGCCAATCTGATTTAGACATTGCCGGAACTGTATATATTCTGTGTTCTTAAATAGTACATTTGGTATTATTTTTATTATTTATTTTGCGAAACAGAAATGTTATGTTTCACTTTCATTGCATTTGCATTTGCATTGTGCTTCAGTTCATTTGATTTCAGATAATGTATTTTTTATCTTTTCTCTTTTATACAAAAACATATTATATTTATGTATTTCCCCTTTGTGTCGGTTCATAATGGAATGAAAACATGAAGTTCACACAGACAGATTTCTAGGTTGACGCTGCACAGTGTATTGTTAATGTGTTTTTCCTGCATCTATAATAAACTATTTTCATTTTGGTAAATTAAGTGGTATTAAGTTATTCTGTCGTTCTTTTTTTTGTGCTATCAATCAGTCCCTCTCTCATATCATTCCGATATATCTGCCTGTTTGACGGTAGGTAATTTTTTATTTGAGACTTTAGATCCTAGTTTTACAATGGAATTGCCAAGTGAATTAATTGATGTTGCTTGTAAACAGTGATGGCATGTGCTAGGAACTAGTGGAGATTAGTATTTAATCACACAGCGACTTTCTGATATGAATTAAGAGGCTCTAAAAGTATGATTATAACTTATATGATTATTCTTTTTTCATTCATTTTTGTTTTCAGTAAACTCAAAATTATTAAGGTGACTGTAACAGGGCGAGGAGCACTGTACAGTGTTCTGTTTATTTATTTTTAGAACGGGGTTTCCCCCTCCGCCCCTGTGTTATTTTGTATTTGTTTTGTATTATTATTATTATTATTGTCGTTATGATTTATTGTGTAAATATGATGGCGAGAGCCGTGCACCGTATGTTTTGTTGTTGTTTATATTTATTTATGTATATGTTTGACAGCGTAGCCGAAATATTTTGTAATGTTTGATAGCGTGGATGGGAAACCCAATCCACAGTAATTTAAAGACCTCGTGCAGAAGGTGGCCATCTCCCGAATTAATTAAGTGATTAATTTGTTGCTAATCGGGAGATGGTCAACTGCATAAAAGCCTGCAGTGCTCTCAGTTCGTGGTGGGTGTATTAGGAGTGAGAGCGGAGAGAGCGAGGACAGAGAAAACAAAACTTAAAAATTAAACTTGTACGGTCAGTGAAGGCTATTGCTCAGCCTGACCTGGGTTTTGTTTATTTTATGTTTGTGATTTGTTTTATTTAAAATATTTATTTTGCTCTGCGAGCACAGTTTTTTTCTGTTTGAACTTTTTATTTAAATTTTTGTTATTTAAAAATAAAATGGCGTCATTTATTTTGAACTGCAGTACTGCTTGGTGTCAGTTTCCTTCCTGCATCTGGCCTGACGTCACCGCACAACCACCCTGTCGCAGTCACCAATGTTCTATTGTTTTCAGTGCAAACAAATAAATTATATTCCAGAGATTCAGGGAGCTTAGCAAAATCAAATTATGTATTTTTGCAGTGTTAGAAATGTATTGTATTTAATTATATCCTGATGCAACTATCACTGACACTGTTATCTGCTCCATTATTGAATCATATTTTGTCATACTTGTACTTGCTAGAACCAAAGTCATTGTATTTATCTTGCTCTAAATTGTATTATTACCTATACTGTGATTCTTGAAATGTATTTGTTTACGACAGTAAGTCGCCCTCATAATGACAATAATAATAATAATAATAATAATAATAATAATAATAATAAAATGAAGTTGTGCTATGAATTCCGCAGTTTGCAGTAGAGCGGTATTGAAACGCCACCTAGTGGCATGCAAGGTTGTGTTAATGGGGGTAAAATTACAGAGTACTGGGGAATGGTCTGATAGAACAATTGGAAAGATGTTGGTTTTCATCACAGAATTAATGAGTCCTGGAGATACAAACACCCAGCTGCCGTTTGTTCTTTCTTCGGCTCAAGCTGTTGCTTGCTGAGTGTTAACGTGTGTTTGTTCCACTGCTCTGTGAAATGGAAGTTATGAAATCTGGACTGCAGCTTCTTCAGTGACTTTGTGTGTGCATCGAGGGCTTCCATTAAAGATTTGTTTTGTGTCTATTAGAAGCCCGCTAAAGCTGGAAGCTGATTGGCTGGTGATACTGAATAATGTTCTAATTTACATTATCACTAGTTATTCATTAAGACCAACACACCTGTGCTTCTGACCGTGACAACTTAAGTGGCAGACAGCATTTTTTAGTCAATGCTTTTGTGGGCCATCACTTACATGATGTCTCTGGTGTTGTGTGAAATCGGAACTGGTTTAATTAGATTGTTCTTTTCTAACCCCGACAAAGGCAATTTACATCTTTTGAACATCCCAAAACATGCTGTATTGTAAATGGGTTGCATACTCCTGAGAAACACAAAGCTTGTTATTTTTCATATCAGCTCCTGCTATTCCCCGGACTGTGATGGTGGAGTTGGTACAGAGGGAAACTTTACACTTTTCTGGCTTGAATTATTTGTTTTTGTTTTTTTGTTCTTTCTGTAAATAGACTTGCTTTTTGAATCACTGTTAATTTTTTACAATGCTAAGCTTAACAATAAGAACATGTTTTCATTCGATTAGGTTTATTGTCTCTCGGAACTTGAGGTAAAAAAAGTTCCTTTTCAAGGATAACATTTGCATATCTAAATTGGATCAGACTCAATATATTCCTCCATCCCCACCTTGCACCCCTCACCCCCAGCTGCTTGTGCTCTGAAAGGGCCTGCTGGTGGATCTAGATGGAGATGTGTGTTACCCAACTTGAAGGCCTGTAGTGTAATAAATACCAATTTCAGCAGTTTATTGACATTTCAAAATCTAACATGAAATGCTGTACTACTGTTATGGCTTCTGGTAGACTTTTGCGATATCATTTTGTAGTTTCTTTAATTACATGATGTTAAATAAAATAAAATAAATTATTGATAAGACAACATTTGTTCCGAAGCATGTCACGAGTGTATTCTTCTTCTTATTAGGTGCACTTTATAGATGGTATGTATCTATTGAAAGGGTTACAAAGTTTATACCCTGCCCGACATTTTGTGTCCAGAGAGAATTGAAGGGGAATTGTTAGATGGATTGTGCTTGGTTCCTGATAAATATGTGTATCAACTTGTTTGTGAAAAACAGACGATTACCCTGCAAACTGACATTAGCGTTGACACTAGCACAACAGTGTGGGGAAACTGCATTTCTCATGCATTAAAAACAACCTAATATAAAAGTAATGTTACAGTAGTGTAGTCGTGTGTTAAAATATAATCTAAACACTATTTATTATTATTATTATTATTATTATTTATTTCTTAGCAGACGCCCTTATCCAGGGCGACTTACAATTGATACAAGATATCACATTATACATTATTTTACATTATACAGATATCACATTATTTTTACATACAATTACCCATTTATACAGTTGGGTTTTTACTGGAGCAATCTAGGTAAAGTACCTTGCTCAAGGGTACAACAGCAGTGTCTCCCACTGGGGATTGAACCCACAACCCTCCGGTCAAGAGTCCAGAGCCCTAACCACTACTCCACACTGCTGCCCATATTTAATATTTTATAATCCAACAATCATATAATGTATTACATGTAGTATTTTAACATTACAAGTGGCAATGTATTACTTGTTATGTGCAGTAATTGCTCTAAAATCATGTCCAGTTATTGGTACTGGAAGCTTCTGGAAAGAAGTAAAATAAATAAATAAATAAGGTACGAACTGTATTACCTTATTTGGTAACAGTGTTATCCATAATTATTAAAGACTTGTGCTGAATTTCAGAAATACTAAAATAAACTTAAATTCAATGACAAGCATTTAACTTGAAATCTTTTTCAATGTCTTCAAATTGTTATGTCATATTCAGCACATGTAAGTATATGTGACAGATATTTCTAGAAATTCTAGCGTGTTCTACTCAAGGGTAAATAAGCAGTACTGAGTGTCTAGTGAGAAATGCAGTTCAGTGGAGGTTCAGTCTGTGTAAATTGGAGTAAGTACATATCAGTGTAGTGCAGCAGGGCCCAGACAGGAAATTGAAGGAAGCATTTGCAATATATCTTTGATTAAGAGGTTAAAAAGACTACTGTGTTTTATATTTGAAGTATTGCATTTTTTTTTTGTTAACTGTTTGTTGGAAATCGAGTCCCTAAGGTATCACTCCTTTGACATATGTTATATGAAATCAAATAATCACTTTTTATTGTTGAATTTACCCATACAGTATATGTTTATTGATTTGAAACAGCAGATTATGTGATGTAAAGGGGACAAACAGTCATAAAAATCAGACATGTACATGACAGAATATGAGCAATTAACTCTTCCTGGCAACACAGCAATGAACATTCTGAACTGATACCTGTGATTTGGGCAAGAGGGGAACTTGTTAATTAAAAAATGTAATTAAAATTAATAATAGACTGTCATCAGCTGCTTACTCTGGGTATTGTACTACAATCTTTCTTAAAAGCCAAGCCATTGTTTCATTTGTTCGGTCTTTGTAAAGCTAATTATTCTCAGCATGCAGTGACTGTGTCTAATTGGAAAAGGCACATGTAGAAATGGTCTTGTCTTGCAGGAATTAAAACCAGTCAGGGGAAATAATTAGGTGAACATGGTGAATAGGGTTATTATAATGTAACAATAAATACATAATAATAATATTTATAAAAAACAAAAGTCATACAGTTAGTTCAGAAGGTAATGGTGCATTGTAAGCTAATTAAATACAATACAAATGTGTCATGTTGTGTAAAACAAATGAAATTACCCATGTCCAGTGTCTAAATGAAAGAAATGTTTAGGGTTACTTATTACAGATTGTGAAATGTTTAAAGGGTTAACTCCGCTTTATACCTTGCATTGTTAAAGTCATTTAATAATGCAAGAAGATGAGGCCCTGCAATAGTTTTTTAAATGTTTTTTTATAATTAGCAATCTATGTGAATGCATTGGTAACTGATGACTAATAATGAAATGCTATATAAATTCTATATTATTCGGAGCCTCATGGCTTCACAAGGGACAGAGCCATGAGTGAGATCACAGATGTTAACAGTAAAATAATACTGTGGCAGCGCCGTGTGGTGGGTTCACAGTGACGGTAATGAAGACGCTAGTAGGAATTATTTTTGGCTCTTAAAAGTGCCGTTTAATATTTGCTCTTTCAGAAAATGGATTTAGCTCCTTTACACTCCCCAGCAACAGCAACCCCTTGCAGCACGCATTCTGCGCGTATATAGGCTCATGGTTAATGCTCATTGGCTGAGGTTACAGTAACTAATTTACATAATCCCCCTCCATTCGCACAGCACAGCATGCACGCAAGGGGGCGGCGCACACACACAGTAGGCAGCAGACACATTCACAAAAATAACAGGCAGCAACAGCTCATACACACACAATAAAATAAGAGCATTTCAACAGTAAAAACGAACAGACCTACCCACAGAAACGATAATCCCGTTACCTCCGCAAGTTCAACACAGAACACACAAAGTCCCAGTCCTTGGTCTCGTTTGACGCCACACTACATTACAGTATTTTCAGTTTGGCCATGACCACCATTAATGTTAAGCGAGAAGAGAGTTGAGCGAGAGTGGTCAGGTTGGCGTTTGGCCTGTAGTTCATTGTTGCCCTCAGTGAAATAATCAGAGCCCCCTCAGGTAGTTGCCTTTGATCAGATTGTTGCCTCCATCCTGTTATAATACAGCCCTGTGACAGAATATAAGCAAGGAGAGTAAACAGTTCTGTGTGTGTATGTGTGTGTCAAGTGTAACATAACAGAGACTCATGAGCCCTCGAATACAATGTAGTCTGATATTAATGTATTTATTCTACTGTAGAAAGTGCACTGTAGCTCGCATAAAACATGCCTAGATTTAATTAAATGTGTTTAAATACAGCTAAGGAATATGTTGACATTCATTTAGCACGTGTTGTACAAGTGAGAATTTTTTTTTTTTTTGTATGGAAACATCGTAACATATATTTACCATTAGCACAGTACTATCCTCAAGTGCATGCACGTCTGACAGAGCAGCTGCATGTTACATGTGCACAGCAAACTTCCTGTTTGATATAGCTGTGATACCATGCCATAGAAACTACCAACCACTGATCAAGCTTACCAGTATCAGTCACCCCCAAACTCAACACTTAAATTCTAGTCTAGCACCCAGATACCCACAAATAGCTACATAAAACAAATCGGAACCCACTGTCATTTATTAGTCTACAGCTTTCCAGGCTCCAAGTTACACCTGGGGATGATATTCAAAACCCCTCATTAACTGCCTAATACTGTATTTGTCATTGCCCTATAATGTGATGTGTCTGAGGCTACCAAATAACTAAGGCCCTGTCCACACTACATAACCGTACTCGAAACCGCTCTAATTAATACAGCTCAAAGCGTGCACACTGAAGTACCATTTCATGTTTACTCAGGCTTAATGCATCCACACACCATTAGAATAGTTCAGTTACAATTCCCAGCAGCGCAACGAACCGTGGAAATTAATACGATAGTATCCCACCATGCACTGTATTTTATTTTAAAATAATGTGTTATGCCCCATATTAACAGAAGTCCATATTGCATAAACGAAATATAACAAGTATTGCGGAAAAAGTAAATCCGAACACACACACACACAAGTAGGGCTTGAAGTTTTCAGGTTTTATTTTTAATCAGCTGAAGTCCCTTTAAACAAATTGAGCTGATTCTGTTTTATAATTAAACTCAGAAAAAGCTGTTAATTACAAAACAATCTTTGTTTTTACCTTCATATCTTGCCTGAGCCTAATTCTGGTCCTCTTAATTTTATTTCAAACAGAGCTGACAAATTACGTAATTTCTTCATCCCCGATCATAGTTTTAACTCGCATTTCATTTTTGCAGTCCCCTAATTTAACGTTGTGTTTTTGTTATTTTCCCCACTAGTTTAACACAGATGTCCTGACAGATTTTTTGAAGCATAAAAATGAATACCTAGTGCGGAGTGTACACTGATAGCAAGTCCTTTGGGCGCCAAACATACCACAAAGCATTTTGGGATATTGGAGGATACACAAAAAAATGTAGTTTGGTATTACAGCGTCCACACTTCTGATAAACCGCACTACCTGATGCGATCCAATTAGAACCGGACTCGAGACTACCTCCTGAGGTGGTCTCGAGTCCGGTTCTCGAGTACGGTATTAAATGCTGCGTAGTGTGGACGCAAACCGTATTTAGCACTTTTAAGCCTGTTTAAATTCAACTAATACGGTTTAAGGCATAGTGTGGACATGGCCTAAATCTTACTGATAGCAATCCACAAGATCCAACAATGTAAGTCAACTTTAAAGAAAATAACTGTCAGAACAAAGCATGTAACACTTTTAAAACAGACAATGGAGCCCCAGTCAGTGTGAACATAAGTCATATATCACATGTCACAGTTTAACATCAGTGACTGCTCTCCTTAAAGAGAGCCACCCTTTCAAGTGAGGAGTGATGCAGTGGCAGAGGAGTAGCCCAGCATGCATCTGCTTGTGCATGTGAACAGCACAAAGACTTCTTTCTGGTCTCTTAGCTTTTCTCTTCATGCCATTCTTTGTCTAAGCCAGTAGTACACAAATGCATTTGCTCTTAAGAGCTTTCTTAATGTTTAAAAACATGTTATTGCAATTGAATACATAAAGTAAGACATTTAAGTGTTTTTTGTTTTAGTCTCAAACAACATTTTATTGTTGTTGATTTTTGATCAAGTTTCAAAGACCATTCTGTTGTATTTGATCAAGTTAACATGTTGTTTCTTAATATCAATTCCTGCATTATAAAAAGACACAGTCTAGAAAAGGTTATACAGTACATTAAATGGTATTAAATTCATAACACTGACGGAGAGTAAGTTGCAAGTTTCATATTTTAATTATTATCTGTATTACTATGTGAGAAAGAGCCCAATAGACAATTATCCTAGAGACCAGAGGCTCATGAACACCAAAGAATATATACTGTAACACATGAGGGTTGTTCTACATTTGTTGAGATCACGACTTTCCCACTTTATTGAGTGTTGTTCAGCAGCAAGCAGCAGAGGAACTGTAATGATCCCTTTCTTATCATTCCTAATCACAGCCGCACAAGCGCGCTATACTTTCTGAGACCTTCATTCTCTTCTAAGAGGTGTGGGAAAAGAGTATAGAATAAACAAAGGTGATTCTTCCACCTTCAGAGTTGCAGTTTTGTATTTTGAATTATTGGACCAGCATTGCTTTTAGTCCAACACCTGCAAAAAGGCTGAAACAGGAAAGGGTTTGCACAGTGACAGGCATCTCCAGGGAGACTTGCTGCATGTTTGCTGCCTAAAATAACAATGGCTTTCTCAGTTGTGCCTCTAGTTGTATGAAGTGCAGGTGCAGCAACACAATTGGCTTGCTGACCACTTTAAGCATCAATTTGCAAATGAGTGCTTAATTTAGTGCTTTATTTATTTATTTATTTATTTATTTATTTATGTGTTATGATTTAATGAAATACAGACAAGAGGGAAGGCTGGTTTTATTTTTTATGTCTACCATATTTTATCATGAGAAAGAATCCACTACACATAACTTGTACTGGAATAAATCATTTTTATTACTTTTTTATTTAATGGAAACCCATTACTACATTTGTTTCTTAAACAAATACTACAATTAAAACAGCAGGGTAGTGTTGTTGGCTGAGTTGGAAATGTACTGTTAAGTAAATGAGAAGGGCAGGTTTAATTCCGTATGATGGCAGTAGTTCAGCCTCAATTTCATTAGTTTTCCATTCACAAAATTGTCTTTGTTTATGTGGGCCAAATAGCAGGTGAAATACTTTGAACTTACTAATTTATTTGGTATTTTTATTTACCCAAGCTGTAAAGATACATGACACAGTCTACCATATTTAACATTTTGGACCTCAGAGGTTTAGATTTAGTCTTCAATCTGTAAATCAGTCTCAGGAATCAGATAACAGAAATGATTTAATGTAACAATTGATGTCAAATTTTAGTTTGGACTGAGGAATTCAAGAATGTCTGGGTTACTGAATGTTTTGAAAATCATCTGAGATTCTCTTGCAAGCTCTTGACTGGTGTTAATTAATATTTAATTTTGATTTCAGTAGTACCATCATTAGCCAGTGCTTCTATGCAATTGGTTTACAATCTCTCTCTCTCTCTCTCTCTCTCTCTCTCTCTCTCTCTCTCTCTCTCTCTCTCTCTCTCTCTCTCTCTCAGCTGCAGCCCCCTGTGAACAGCTGTCTCTCTCGACTGATGGAAAACTGTCACTATCTGCTGAATAGAGGAGAGAGAGAGGAGTAACGTCAACAGCAGAAGAAGCAGGAACCAGCAGCAGCAGCAGCAGCAGCGACAGCGGCGACTAAGGGAGCTATTGTTCCCTTGTGTTAGGCAGTTTGTATTCTTCTCAACTGACAATCAGCACCAGAAGCTGAGAGAGGTGACTTCTTCCAACACCATTCATGTAGGAATATTAATCCTACCTCTCCCAGAAAAAGAAATATACTTTTCCACAAAGGTTTTCCCATTTATCTGGTGGATTAAAGCATCCAGCTTGAGATATGGGGCTGAGAGGGAGAGGTACAGTCTTATTTAGTTGTCCAAAAGGGACTGCTCCTTCAGCCCATTGCTTGTGGATGGTTATGCTCCTGCTGTTTGGAATCTGGGATGCTCAAGCACAGACTGAAGGAGACACTAAATCTACATATGTCTGGAAGACAGGTATGTGATTCTTTTTTTTCTTTCAGCTCAGTTTAAATATATGTTACTGTATTTGATTGAATGATTACAGTCGGGTGTTTTATTACTGCCCTGGAATGGGTTTACTACCTGATGTATCCCATACAGAGGTACATGTGCCAAATTAGCAAGGGAACGCACAGATATAGTCATGCCCACGTCAAGTGTTTCAGCTTTTCTTTATTGCTGTGGCCAATATGGAAATCAACATTTTTGTCCTAACAACAGTTTTCCTCTGTATTTTTTCTTTTAATCTAAATGAAAGTCTCATAATTTTTGTTCATGGTCTTGCAATGAGTTTTTCTTTAATTCTCAAAGTCCAGTATGCTGAAGTGCTTTTAGAGTAGCACGCAAGACCTTATTTTAAAGACATTTGCACAATGAAGCCAGTTAAAGTCTGTGCCCTGCATGTGTTTATTGCAGAATAGATTATACAATGTTACTGTTGTTTTTAAAAGGAAGCTTGGGTTTTTAAAGCTCTGCTGGTTTGTTCATAAGACTACATTTTTTTAAAACATTTTGTATTGAACATTTGAAGTCCATTGTTTTGACAGTAAACACTATTTTAGTTGCTTTTTAGAGGCAGAAGGAGTTAATGAGAGTTTTTTAATAGCTATGATCTCCTATGCTGGCTTTAAACTTCTAAAAAAAAAACAATGTGAAAAGGCAAGGCTAAATTATGAAGTAACAAAAGCATACAGTACATTTCTATGAGTGAAGTGAAGTGATACCGATAAAGAACCAAAAAAGCAAGCGTGAGATTGTGTAAGCTGGGAAGAAATGAAAGCTTTCAATCAACATTTCTTTAACCAAAATAAAGATAATTTGTAGTATTTAGGCCTTTGTGACCACATATGTCAGAAATAGCATGTTTGCTTACTCTTAGACAGTAGTCTCCCCTAAGTAGACCTCATTAGGAGCTAATATAACAGTACAGTATAAAGATAAAGTGCATTAATCATTTGGATAAGGGCAATGACCAGTAAGGACTGTCTGCTTTCCTGGACAAGAAAGTGCCCCTGGCCTCCTGCCATGGAGACAGATCAATTTACAATTACACTGATATCCTGCATTTTTAACGAGGTTCCAGCTAGCCAGCAGCTGAGTAAGGAGATTACAAGGGAACTGATTTCTCAAATCAAACACAAATCATCAGAATGCAGCAAACCAGATCCAAAAAAAAAATCACACCGTACTTTTTTTTTTTAATTGAAAAGCAATACAAATAAAAGTTTGTCCAGATTTCTTTCTTTGGGTTTACCAAACTGTATAAAACAAATTGTAGTCAGGATTACACGGTCAATGGCTGAGTGAGCCTGTGTAAATTAGTGTGAATGTTAAGCCCAAGTGACCCAATGACATGTCTTCATTTAATATTAAAGCACGGCATGTTAGAGCTTCTGGTCTTGTAGGTTGGTCTTCTCCATCTCATTGTTCATAGAAACCTCTATTGAAATCTGAGTGTTTTCTGTAGAGACTGCTTTTAAAGTTTAATTTGCCAAATAACAGTGCAAATGCACATAAAAATCCAAACCATAGGAGAACAATGCTTTTGAATGGCAAAATATCTTATTGAAAATTACATTATTCACTCCAATGCGGGCCATTGCGATCAATATAGTTTCAAGAACACATCACCCTTTGACTATAGATTTTATTTTAATTGACAGTTTTATTAATTTCTCTTCATATTTTCTCTATAAACATGTTCTTAAAGAAGGAATTGAACCATATTGTTTAATGTGGCCTTATGTTAATGCCTGAAGCCTATAAAATAATGTTTTGCATGATATTTCCCAATTTGTATTATTTTTTAAATTAAATACCTATTGTAATTTGTACTATGATGAATTAAGATACGCCTGTTTTTGTGTTAATTGTAGTAACATTTATTAAAGACTACCTCATTTTCTAGTGGCAAAAGTATAGTAAACTAAGCAGTACTGTTAATAGACAAATCTTTTGGCTCATGCCTTCATCGGTGAACAAATACAGTTTTTCTTTTTTAATTTATGATTTGTTGTTTGAAATTATGGATTATCCAGTGTGTGTTATGGTTGAATACTATACAGTTTATGAATAATTATATACGTATCAAATGCGTAGTGTAGTTCTAAACAAAGCCTTTTGTAAAGAAAGAAACACACACACACACACACACACACACACACATCTAGCAGTGCTCATTGGTTACTTCAGAGTAGCAAGTCAGAAATCCATTTTAAATAACTCTTACTCCAATACAGTAGATGTTCCACTTAAAATAGTTAATCATCTATTACTTTGAATTTCTTTAAAAATCCTTTTTTTTTTTTTAAATTTCCAGTGTGGTACTGGATTCCCTTACGTCTTTTCCCTCTGTGCGCTTCATTAGTTTTATTTAGTGGACTGACACTGTGCACTGTGATGAGCTGTTAACATCCAGCCAGGAGAAGCCTATCCGAATCTGTAATAATTAAAGGGAAGCTGAAGGAATTGGTGGGGTTCGATCACACTCTAAAACAGCTGCAGCTCACATCATTACAGTCTTTGACTGTCACTCCAAAATAGACCAGAGACTGTTCATAAAAAAAATGAAATATAGTGAAAGTGGCAGGAAGCCAATTTAGCTTTGCTGACTTGGTTGTGGTACAGGTGCACTTTCTGATACTGTGACATTTCATAATCATCATTAATGATACAGCAGATCTATTTGTTTGTTAGGAATGTGAAATACCAAGTCCAAATATCAGACAGATTGTATTAATTGTATTCATGTTTTTAAGTGCAGTGAACGTGGATGTAAATATTCCAAATTAAAAAATAAATTAAAATTCTTAAGAGAGTACATTGTACAGAGCCCGGGAGGGGACATGAGAGAAATAATATATATCTTGTCTTACTATCTTGTGTGCACGTCTAACTATCTCATGGCTACGAGATACCTAGTAAGTCATGCGCACAGGATCGTTATCTCGTGGCCATGAGATATATATTCTCTCATGTACCCCCCCCCCCCCCCCCCCCCCGGGCTGTGTAACATTGAGGGTTTGCTCTATGTGTATTTTTTTTAATTCTATAGCATCAAACCATAGCAAGGTAAAACCACAAATTAAATATCAAACATAGCAAATTAGTTAATGCCCCAAAAATGTGTCTAAATAATCTGTTGTGGTTTTACCATTTGCACAGACAGGTTGACCAAAAGTTATATGGCTATCAGGGTTTGTTTTCAATGTAAAACTAGAAAAATAAACAAACATCCAACTGTAAAAACAAACAACAAAAACAAATCTATGAAATATATAAAAACAAGTTACTCCCTCCACACCAGGCATTATCAGTCATTAATTACCACTTATGCTATACCGGGCAATGCCCACTTTGTCAGGATTTATTGCTTAATTATCACCTCTCTTTAAAGGAAAGGCTTTCCATGTACAGTAATTTGATCCCTGATTTATAAATATATTGGTGTCCTGTCCTATGTTAGCTTTCACTGCTTAGCCATTAACACTTTTGTGCTAAAGATTACCAGGCATGATATCTGCCCAGAGATGATAGAGAGGTTTCTGGCTCCCTCTTGACCCTCTAAGTCTAAGACAGTTGTTCCTCTAAACACAGAACACAAACTGTTCCGCTCATCACCGCTCACATTCCTAGACACTTTTTTCCTCTCTTTTACTCTCATCAGTGGTGCTTAGATGTACTAATAAGCTAATACTGTATTATTTTGTAACTGCAACAAATGGTTAAAGGTTGTGGGTGTTGATCTGATTAATTGAGCATTGTATGCATAATGCTGTATTCCCCAATGTTGATTTAATTTCACATGGTAGACAACGATTTAGCAATTTTGTAACTTGATTATGCATAATGTGATATATTTGAAATACCACAGAAACATAATACAGGCACTATAACATTAAAACAAACAAACAACACATTTTATACATCAACATTGTAAAAATTATTTAAATCCTGTACACTGTACTTCTGCCTATATGTCTTTACCTATTTCCCCTACATTTATACATGAAGCTTTATTAGAATTTAAGTATTTATTTTGTAGAAGCCCATCCAATACTGCTGACACCAGCTACTTGCCAATGCTGACGCTTCAATAACATGGAATTATTCACTGAAGTGAGCCCTTCATGACACCACAGTAACAAGTAACAACATGGTCTCTTACCTTGGGGTGCATTGTAGTCCCATTGGTTGTCCTTTGGTTGCTTGCTTTTGGGTGAGCAGGCACTGCTCTGACTCATTCTGTGACACCCACCCACTTCATTTTATGATATGCTATGAAACCTACTAATTTCTCCAAATTACATAACATGAATAAGATTAGATTCTACAAAAGTACTTTATGTAATTATAAGAATAGTTGTTAAATTGTGCACTGTAATTAGATTACAACATTCTTTAAGCATTTTGTAATTATTCTTGATAGTTTTCCTCAATTGTATTTTTTCGTCATTCATGATATTGACACAACACAGCCCTAACAAAATGCATGTATTGCATGAACACTGTAAAACCAAATGTTTGGTAATTAAATATACATTTTGGGTAACATATTTTACATACATTTTAGTGTTTAGTTGTTTTAGGAAATACCAAAACTTTTGGTTTTAAGGTGTAGCAGATTATGTTTTCAAGTATACCTCGAAAGCCTATAGTTCCATATGAGTTACAAAATGTTTCCAGTTACATGTTTTATTTATTTATTTATTTATTTATTTATACAAAATATAAACCAGGGAATTACTTGGTAAATTTTGAAAAAAAAAAAACCATGAATTTCACAGAAAATGCAACAAATCCGACATTTGTTTCCGCTTTTTCAAATTGTTTGGCTATGGCCCAGCATCTCCTACTTAGGATTTTCCACAGGTAACAGAATTTTCAATTCAACAGATATAGATACAGTATTTAATGTCTGGACTGTTACATAGCATGCTGGAAACTGATCCAGAAGCCATTCTTCACATCAAGTAATATTAAAAGGAACAGGATATATCATATTTCCAAAAATGTGTTTCTATAAAGAAAAACAAATACTTTATTTAACATCTGTGCTTTTGATTGAATTCAATTTGCCCAGTGTTAGAAAGAGATCCTTGAGACCTGCAATCATTTGTATGTGGCTGACTTGTTTTAGGCAAGTGCACATATGGCCATTTATTGTGTTTTCCAGGGGCAGGACGGGGGGGCGGTCATGGTGTTTCTCTTGAAAACACTTTTTACCACATTCATTGACTACCAATGAGTGTTTACTTCCTGCCTGGAGGATCCCCTGCTGCCTGCGAGATTAGAACTGGCTGCATTTTGAAAGTGCAAAGCCCCTGGGATTCCGAGACCTCCCCCAGAGAAAGTGATTTGTTCACATTTTATTTTAGTTAAAGAGTATTAGATAAAGAACTAAGAAGAAGCTGTGGTGTGCTGTTAAACAGAGCTTTACAACCTATCATAAATGTATTTTTATGTTAATGTACCAAATGTAATTTTTAATGTAAAAAATAAAATCTGAAGCCAAAAGATTATAAATTCTGATAATAATGCACTGCCGCTTACATGCACAGCAGTTCTGTTTTGCAAGATTCCCATGTACCTTGAGTCCAGCTGCACTTTTTGTTCCTGTACAGTACTGAATGTAGCCTTTTGTTTCCAAAATGAGCAAGCAGCAGCTGCAGGGAAGTAAGCTGCTATCTTATCTTGTGGTCACGTGAGGTTTATACAAAGCCAGGTCGTTAAAGTAAAATGATAAACTGTCCAGTAGTTTTTTCCTTAAATCTACCATAAAAAACTAATTGACTCTAATTGCATACAGTTTCAAACAACTAGGTCATCAGAATAAAATACAATTTCTCTTCTCTGACAGTGACGGTCACGTGATTTGTTTTACCACAATTATGTTAAGGGGGCTTCAATTTCTCCACAGTATTTGATACTTACTTGAGCCTGTATACAGGTGTAACAGCATCTCCAAAGAAGTCGGTGGCTAGACCATTTCAATCCACCTTCATTTGTGTTATGAGGTCTGGTTTAAATATATTGATCTTTATTTACTGCACGTCAGCATGTTCTGTAATATACCATTCAAGCAATGTAAGGTCAAAATTAAAAGACAGGAGCAAAGCTATTTAAAACTCGGTTGCGTTGGGTTGAGCAATACATGTATAAGAACATAAGAAGAACATAAGAAAGTTTACAAATGAGAGGAGGCCATTCGGCCCATCTTGCTCGTTTGGTTGTTAGTAGCTTATTGATCCCAGAATCTCATCAAACAGCTTCTTGAAGAATCCCAGGGTGTCAGCTTCAACAACATTACTGGGGAGTTGGTTCCAGACCCTCACAATTCTCTGTAAAAAAGTGCCTCCTATTTTCTGTTCTGAATGCCCCTTTATCTAATCTCCATTTGTGACCCCTGGTCCTTGTTTCTTTTATCAGGTCGAAGAAGTCCCTGGGTCAACATTGTCAATGCCTTTTAGAATTTTGAATGCTTGAATCAGATCACCGTGTAGTCTTCTTTGTTCAAGACTGAATAGATTCAATTATTTTAGCCTGTCTGCATACGACATGCCTTTTAAAACAGGGATAATTCTGGTCGCTCTTCTTTGCACTCTTTCTAGAGCAGCAACATCCTTTTTGTAACAAAGTGACCAGAACTGAACACAGTATTCTAGATGAGGTCTTACTAATGCATTGTCAAGTTTTAACATTACCTCCCTTGATTTAAATTCAACACTTTTCACAATAGTATGTGTCCTGTTAAAAAGCCATTGAGGCTCATGCATACTTCTCATTCACTTCACTTACAGTATGCCTTCTGGGATGCTTTCATTTACAGAAACATCCACAATTTCCTGCCCATCCATTACCAGTGTTAAAGGATGACTGGTTTTATGTGGAATATATGCAGTATTCAGTCACTGGCAAGACAAGGCCAGTTTCACCATGCCCAACTATTCCTATTCTATTTGGAAACTTTCAAACGTATTTGTTTAATGAAAAGGGCACAATGCTGTATCATTAGGAGAAACGGTTATTAAGGTGTTAATAAAACATTGTATTTGTTTGCATTTGGGTTCATATCTACAAACATCACCTTTGAAAGACAGTATTGCAGATAAGGTCATAGATATGACCAAACAACTGGGTGAGGTTAGAGTCAAGCTTCATTTAACTTTATTCAAAATAATAATAATACAAAATTGAATACAATCAGTTAAAAAGTGCCAGTTGGTTCTAACCAAGTTTTGCCATAGGATTACATTTCAAGAAGTGATCATGTGTGATGTCACCTGGCTATCGGATAATAGTCATTACGAGCAGATGCACAGTAACATCCCAAATAGGCACTGTCCGTGGTGCTGGGCATACATGGTGCTATACAATACAGGCTTGTATATAGCCACATTTAGTTATCTGTCTGAAAAAGGAACAATTGCTGATAAATGTAATCAGATTACTTATACTGTGTAGTTTAATTACAACTGTGCATAATGAGACAAATACCATCTGAATCAATAATGTTGATTGGTAATGAAATTTATGAGAAAAAAAAACAAAAAAAAACTTTCAGATCCCATTAGATAGATACATGTTTTTTTTATTATAACAAACCAAAAAGTATAACCAAGACCAGATAATATATTCTTAAGGAATTTGAAAAATAGACCAAGAAGACATACACCCACAGGGGACAAGTTGATTGATGCACACAATGTACTCCAAGGCTTTTTTTTAGTTCCAGGCACTGGCACACTTTATTCTGGAAGTTGGAAAGGGGCAATCAAGACTTAAAACACAATTTTCTAATAGATGTTTCTAGGTAAGTTCAACTAGGATGTCAAATCCCAGTGCAAATTATTTTTGTAATCTAAATGCTAAATTGTAGAATTGCAGAGCAATTAAAATTTCTTCACTCTATTTATATTTTAGCAGATTTCTAAGAAATAGGAGTCTGAGTTGATTTATTTAATATATTTATCTTCTTTGTTTAACTTATTTCATTTTTTTGTTAAAGTTATTTTTGCTTCATGAGGCGTGATGCTACAACGTTGTTCATGATAAAGAGTTACATGTATTTCGGTATTATTATATCTTTTTGCTATATTAAGGATATACATGACTGTTTTGCCTGCAGAAACGCTTCAAGCTATGTTTGTAGTGGTTAGGGCTCTGGACTCTTGACCGGAGGGTTGTGGGTTCAATCCCCAGTGGGGGACACTGCTGTTGTACCCTTGAGCAAGGTACTTTACCTAGATTGCTCCAGTAAAAACCCAACTGTATAAATGGGTAATTGTATGTAAAATAATGTGATATCTGTATAATGTGAAATAATGTATAATGTGATATCTTGTAACAATTGTAAGTCACCCTGGATAAGGGCGTCTGCTAAGAAATAAATAATAATAATAATAATAATAATAATAATAATAATAATAATAATAATAATAATAATAATAATTTGTTTGAATATTTAGCCAGATTATAGTCGGAAGCCATTTCAATCAGACACCCTTTCAATGTAGTACCACAGGCAGACATTAAAAAATAATAATAATATGCACGTGGACATATTTGCAGTCTTGAACAAAACAAAGAACAAATAAATAATATTCTGAATTATTTATTAATTATATTCTTATCTGTCCTGATAAGTGAGTGGTGTTAATGGCATCATTTATCATTGTTATCAAAATCAGTGAGCCACAGAACCCAAAGGTGTATCTTTCAAATAAAATCCCACCCTTTTAGAATGCATCATTAGCTCCTGTCAATCAATTAAGATGTGGCTCTATATTGGAAGAAACTGATAGCTTACACAGAACTAGAAATTGATATGCACATGGAAATAGTCATTTATTAAACAAAACAAGTCTTCAGTTGGCATAGCTAAATATGTAATATATAGCTTCTTTTTCAAAAATATGGCATAATGCAAGCTGTTCTTTCAAAATATTTTTTAACATTGTGTAGTTTAGTAACTCTATTCTGGTTCCAGGAATGCTAGATATGTTATTCGGTGATCTGTGTGGTTAAAAAAAAAAATGAAGCCAGCAAAGCAGCATGTCAGATATATAAATTGCTAATTATCTATGGGGGTTGCATACATGTAGCCGAACAAAATATAGTGGATGTGTTTCTACGAACACATGTGTCACAATTGCATTTTTAGAGATACATACATTTTTGTATGTACATTCTTCATCAAAAGGCACAATTTAGCCTCTATATACATCTTTCTGCTGCTTGCACCTAAAACAGCACAGTGCATAAAGGGTATAAACATTTTGTCACATGACATTTCCATACAATGAATAGGAGTTGGAAATAAAAACATTACAGTGGTGGGATTTTTACAGCTGATATTTTGACCACTGATTTGTAGGCCAGGCATGCCAGTGAATCAGCTGAAGTACTGCACTCCCTCATACTGTACGCGATCGCGTTTCAGATCAAACAGAGGAACCCAAGACTGGGCAAATACAGCCACTGCAGAATAATAGTACGTTTCATGGAAATGGGAGTTGGGTTATTTTCAGTTTATTAGTTAAAATGTCTCTGCTTTTTGATTTGCATAGTTATTTATTTATGTATGTGTTTTTTATATATATAAAAAAAAATATTGGTGCACTTATTATAACAACTTGCTCTATATATTTTGGATTATTCACATTTTTATATCACTTTTTTGTATATAGTTTTATAGTTTATGGTACTGCAGATTAAAAAAAAATAACCACATTTAAAAACAAAACATCTGAATATATGTACTTTTTGCATTACATTGTTATAAATATTAATGGCTTACAGCAAAAACAATACACACAGCTTTGAGATAGAAGCAGTAAGCTACAGTTTGAGCAGCAAAGCACAGACTTTGATTACAACATTTTCCCAATAGCCAACAAACTGTAGGACACATGTCATACATTTAAAGACTTCAAAGGTTCTCATGCCCTAGTCTGTGTACTAGGCTGTGTTCTACAGACAACTACATACCTATTGATCTCTTGAGAAGATGTAAACGAAGCAATGCTTGATACCCAGGCTAATGCTTAACAAGATTGAAGACATTAATAAAGACTTCAAGTCAAAACGTTTTGAATTGTGCTTGTTTATTTTGCTAGTGCTTCATGGTTTATTACCTACTGTTAAAAATTGCCCAGCCTTACGTGCTCGAGTCAAGAGAATTATGCTCTTGTGTTTGACATTGCAGGGAACGTTGGTTTGTTTTAATCTAAATTGCAGGGTTTATACTAAATCTCAGTCATTACTGATATGGGATGCATCATGGATTATGTATTATAGTTTATCCAGAAACTTTATTTATTATTTCCAAAGAGGATTTTGAAGATGATGCCATATTCTAAAGAAGTACACAAATGTGGTATGCTGAGGAGGAAAACATTTTTCTTTGGACCCTGTGTCTGCCGTTCATCTCATTACCTTGCCATTCTGTGAAGGGAACACTAATACTATTTAATATCAGGAATAATGTACACAAAACTACATAATAAAGCTATAATTCTTTAGAGGATTTTTGGTGACATATAACTATAAAATGTATTTGTTATAATTAGTTGTGAAATATTTGAGGTTTCTCGCATTTGTAATAAATTTGTATATTTGCTCAAAGTTTTGGTTTTTTTTTGCAGCATTTTCTTGAATTTGAAAGCATTATTTCTTCCACAATTCAACATAATTTGAAATGCAGATGTTTCGAGCTCACTTACACTGTAAAAGACAGGGTCAACTGTATGTATTCAGTTATATTACACCTTCCTCAGAGACAGTCCTAAAAATGTGTTCTGTTGACGTTATTAAAAATACCCATGAGTGCAGAAACAGTACCATAGTTTTCAGAATATTACACCCAGTGGTTACAAATGTTAGAAACAGTGCAGCATGCATACCCAGTGGTTAGAAACAGTGCAGCATGCTTGTGAAAGGGTAGCATCGTGGGCAAGGCTGGTTACCACCAGGAGGGAGACAGAAGTAGGAAGCAGCAGATTAAAGCGCTGGTGCGCATGTTTATTAACAAATACAAACAAAAAAACACGGGAATTAAATATTAGTTAGAAAAAAACAATACAGAAACTAAATACAAATCACAAACACCCAGGCAATGCTATCACGGTGCAACCTACCAGAATACTAACCAGTTTTCATGCGTCTCACAACCTACCTGAATACTAACCAGTTTTCATGTGTCTCACAACCTACCTGAATACTAACCAGTTTTCATGTGTCTCACAACCTACCTGAATACTAACCAGTTTTCATGTGTCTCACAACCTACCAGAATACTAACCAGTTTTCATGTGTATCACAACCTACCTGAATACTAACCAGTTTTCATGTGTATCACAACCTACCTGTATACTAACCAGTTTTCATGTGTATCACAACCTACCTGAATACTAACCAGTTTTCATGTGTATCACAACCTACCAGAATACTAACCAGTTTTCATGTGTCTCACAACCTACCTGAATACTAACCAGTTTTCATGTGTCTCACAACCTACCAGAATACTAACCAGTTTTCATGTGTATCACAACCTACCTGAATACTAACCAGTTTTCATGTGTCTCACAACCTACCAGAATACTAACCAGTTTTCATGTGTATCACAACCTACCTGAATACTAACCAGTTTTCATGTGTATCACAACCTACCTGAATACTAACCAGTTTTCATGTGTATCACAACCTACCTGAATACTAACCAGTTTTCATGTGTATCACAACCTACCTGAATACTAACCAGTTTTCATATGTATCACAACCTACCTGAATACTAACCAGTTTTCATGTGTATCACAACCTACCTGAATACTAACCAGTTTTTCTTGCACCAGTAAAATTGTATGTTACAGTGTCACAAAGACGGCCGGAGTGGGTGGCGTCAGACCCGAGCCAGGAAATAAATAACAGAGACTTGGGGTTTTGGTGAAGCTGAGCGTGTGATCGCGCTCAGCATTTAATAATTAACAGACAGAAAATAAAAAGGTTGTAAACATACAAAAACACAGGGCACGGCACTGGTAGCCAAAATAAAGAGACAAACAAAACGGACAGACACTAACAAACAGGGACGAACAAACACAGTGAGAAACACTTATTATTATTCTTGTTATTATTATTATTATTATTATTATTTTTACCTCCTCTCTCTCCCGTTCTTTCGCCCTGAACACCCAACCACGAGTGAATGAAAATGTGTCTATATATACTGTTGTGCTGGGATTCAATTACTAATTAATTATTCACTTGAATCCCAGCATGTGAATTAATTACGTGCAACCCCGTGCTCACATATTATTACATACTTTAAATGCACGTGAAGTGATGTGCAATCCCGTGCCTAAATATAATTATACAATTTAAATACCACGTGAAACACAGACCCGTTTATATCCCGTGTACCAATGACTATACACCAACATTTAACACACCACACGCAACATACAACACAGAAACGCACACAAGGGCAGGGCACATTGCCACATACAGTCAAGCTTTAGTTATGTTTAAGTAAAAATACAACTATAACCAGATGCTCTAACTTTATAAAAAAAAGTCTTAGATACAGCCTGTATTAAGCAATAGAAACTGAGAGACCAGATTCTCCTATTACATTCATTCATATGCATACTGTCAGTGGTGTGGCAGATGGGTGCTCTTTCACCACCTGCACCATGTTTCCTTGTTGCCCTCTACAGCACTTGCAACACCCTTTCAATAAACTGAATGTGAGGAATCTGCTCTGAACACACTCTGAAATCCTGCTGTCAAAAACCACAGATATCTGAAACAGCTAATACTTATGGACAACTTAATTAAATTCACCCCCATATTGTGAGCCGTCCAAAGTAGATTTGTAATTATAAATGTGTAAAAAACAGTATGCATGTTTATCAGAGGTTATTACGCAGTCTTTTTGATTTTTTCTGTGGATTATGCTTCCCCGACAGTGTCTGATTTAAGGTTTCATCTTAAAGGTGTTTTTTTTTTTAAGCTAACTGTGATAAGAGAGGATTAAATAGTCCTTTTGATTTTTTTTTTTCTAGCACTGATTCCGTACATCCCCTACATATCATGTCCTGTTTTAATCATGGGCCTTTTTGATGTTTTTACCACTTTCAAGTTAACTGTCATATTTTATACAAACTGGAAACTCAGTCTTGATATATTTTGACCAGTGTGCTGAACAGAACAAATGCGGAAATTAAACAGAACTGCCAAAGAATGTTAATAAGGATCTAATGTGTTTTATTGTAAGATTTTCTACACTGGTAACATTATTTTAGGTTATTTCTGTTGCTACTGTACTCTCTCTCTCTCTCTCTCTCTCTCTCTCTCTCTCTCTCTCTCTCTCTCTCTCTCTCTCTCTCTCTCTCTCTCTCTCTCTCTCCTCTCCCTCCCTCCCTCCCTCTCTCTCTCTCTCTCTCTCTCTCTCTCTCTCTCTCTCTCTCTCTCTCTCTCTCTATATATATATATATATATATATATGTGCAGTATATCAGGAGTACAGTTGAAGTAATAGCGTGTAATCACTTGATACGTTTATATCACACATTTCATTTTTTATTCTGCAACACAACTGCTAGTTCCCCCTATACTGTCAATAGCAGATACAAATCCATAGATAAAATACTGACTGTCATGGCTAGAATCATTGGCTTTTTCTAACAAGGCGTGAAACATGACTTTCAGAAGTATTAGTGACAGGGTTTGTTTAAGGTAGAGTAGCAGAATGGTATTCACAGATTAAATTACCTACTCATTGATCCCCATTGTATTAGTTATTTAATTATTGAGCAATTGTTAAATTGAGTGGTTTATTGTTTTTTGGTTTGTTTTAAATACTTTCATTTGTTGTTTTTAAAATAACAGTAAATTGTGAAACTGAAGTAAAATGTATTCTTACCATTAAAATAACATATGGATTTGAATTGCCTATTACCAGTCCCTGAGAATTGTCCATTAGTCAGTCCACATATTAAGTGGATAAACTTGGTGGGTAGTACATTCAACCATACATTTCTAGAGGTATATTTGTTTTGCTAAAGCAAAAACTAAACTGGTGAGCATCACCTTTGGAACTGGTGTCCCTGGAACTCGCATCACAGAAACTACCAATTAGAAACATAAACTGTTAATTCATAGAGCTGTGTTTTGAGGGCTTTGCAGTCCCCGCAAGTGGAAGATAATATTATTCAATCTTGTTAGCTTAGCTGCACTTTTACAATGTGCTGCCTTTTTATGCATGGTGTAATAAAGCAAAATCACCTACAACAGGGAATTACAAAGTAAAGTATTAGCCACTGTCCTTCTGCCAAACCAGTCCTCATTCCATGGAAATTCCCATCGTGCACAGATTTATATTTTCATGATTATGATAATGAATTCACAGAATGCGGATTTATGTATGGATTTACATTATTATGGTGCTGAGACCTCTAAAAGTTGCCAGCTGGAGTTGTGCTATAACTCTTTCTTCTTACATTTATCATAGGATTTCAAACACAGCGTCATATTTGAGTACACTTCTCCCTGCACCACCATCGATGCTTTCATTTAATAGAGTAAATCAGGCTGTGTATACAAAAGTACATGTGCATGTGTGGCAAAGTGGTAATGACGTGCAGGTGAGTGCAGTGCAGAATAATCACACAGACAGACGTTGGTACAGGTGCAAGGGTGTTTATTTAATTTAATAAATGTCCAGAGCCTCAAGGCAAAACCTGTAAATAATAATAGTGCTGGAAGTGATACAGCGGCGTGTATCACTTCTAATTATAATCCTACGGGTTTGACCCGCAACCCCAAAGTCCCGTTCAGACACCCACACTAAACACAAACACAAAGACAGTGCGTGATTCAAGTGCTAAAAGGTGCAAACACAAAGACAGTTCCGGTAGTGAAAAGGTGAGTGGTGAAGTCCGGGTTTTTCGCTGGCCTGCGGCTGCAGCTCCGGATCGTGCTCAGTAATCTTTAGTGAGAAAACAACACACAAGACACACAGTGTTAGGACACAGACACGAAACACTCACTGTCGATTCCACAATACGGGCTCCTTCTTGGTTATATAAGTTAACCATATGCAAAGGAACAGATCACTCAAGCCATGCCCCCTATTTATACCCTCGCCCATGACCCCGAGGTTAACGAGCGCATCCGCTCCTCCAGTCCTCGGATGCCACGCCGCTTACCGTCTGGGTCACTGAGCTCGGGTGCCATAGTTCCGCCCCCTTCCGAACTGACCGACTTACATCTACCCTACGGAATAAATTGTCGTGCCATTTCATTAAGGGTACTCTGTTCCTCGTACACCGTGCTCTCACAGGTCGAGAGGGAGATCTAACACTAAGACTCATTCGATCTCTGTCACAGCATGTAACTCAGGTTTTTCACTTACATGAGTGCCAGGTGGAAGATATCACATATTCTGCCGGCATAGGGGCGGCTAATGTGTTCCTATGGACAACACCATGGGCCAAAAGTTTTCATATTGTATATCTGTATGGGAATATTTCCTTTAAATCGATAAATGAGCATTCTACATCATTTGTGGATTCTCATTTCTGAATATGTTGTTTTACTGTGTTTACACAAAAATGTTGTTTTAAAGGTAACTGCATGAATATTTCCTCTGTAGCAGTTTAGAATTGTTGTACAAACATCATTGAATTGTAGAAACAACCAAGACTGAATGGATCTTCTAGGACGGTTATCAAGTAATAATTAATAAGTAATCAAGAAAGTCTAGTACTGTATAGTAAAGTTTGATATTGTCCATAATTCTCTGCATCCCTTCACAAAGGGGGAAAAAAACTTGAGAACTAAAGGTGGTCCAGCAGGGTTTTTTTTATTTTTTATTTATTTACCACCATTGTTGGAGTTAACAAATGAGTGACTGTAACAGTTGGTGTTAGGTGGTGAAGGTGCATATAGGCCCAAAAAGCAGACAGACAGAAGTTGCAGGAAGTCTCTAATTTATTGGGACATTTCCAGGATCCAGTGATCCTACAACACTAGGCAAGTTAGTTTCAGGCACACATAACATTTACACGTAACCCTTTCCTGGTTCCTTCACTGGTTGCTGAATACTGTTACTTCCCCCTAACCCTCACACTCCAGCCCTACACCCTCACGATGTCTCGCACCAACAGCTGCTCCAACTCAACTACTGCTCTCTACAAGCAGCGTGGGGGAGGAGAGACATTAGCAGAGAGGAGTGGTTACAAATACAACACCTTAAAGGTGCAGTACAGCTTAACAGAGATATTCATATATAGTAAAGTAGGTGCCATAAAAAGAAGGATCAACCAAGGAATCTATAATAAGGATGCCGTTGTCTAAGTGACACATTTTGATCATGTTTGGTATTGGAAATGATGGACGGGAATGCAGCTTTTTATTTTGTTATGTGGGTTACATCAAAGAGAGGCTGTTGCTTGCTTGACTTGGGGATATGAAACTAGAGCACACATTAAAATAATTGAATTGAACACAGCTAGTAAGAAACTACTGAGAATACTTATTTAAATGCTTCTTCCAGGAAACAATTTTTATACCGTTAAATTGTACAAATGCCCTCTCAAAAAACTTTGCCTTTATCTTAAATGCTGTTGGAGAATAAATGTCTGTGGTGGCTTAAAATGCAATGCAATGGATATTTTATTTCTATTTGTGATTATCAGCACCATTTAATTACAAACTATAGAAAATTGCATGTGATCCATTGCAGTCATGCATCATTTATTTCTGATGTTTTGTACAGGAAAGTTTCAGATTTTAAAATAAAAGTCTGTTAACTAACCATCATGGGTTTATACAGGTGTACATTTTCTTGAATTTTAAATATACTTTAAGCTCTTATAGTTTTCTATCATAGGCAACGAATGACACTGTTAATTTTATATGACATGCAGTATTTACCAGCTAATTCTGAAATATTATGATTTAGAGCAGTACCAGCACATCTGGTTCAGTGTAAAGATTTCAAATATACAACAAAACCAAGACAGATGGACTTTTAAACCAAAACTGCTTTAACATGAACCTTATTTAAGTGGGGTTATTGTACAGCATCTGCTCGATATTATTCTATCACGTTATTTTTACAAACCAGAATGTTTCATTTTTTTCTATTTTTGTGTTACCTGGTTATGATGTTCTGTAAGCACCTATAATCTCCATAATAACTCAATATTTTGGTATGTTTATTTATTTATTTTTTAATTGACCGCATGTACAGTAGGCCTAATAAGAACCTGATATAAAACCAGTTAGAACTGCAGGTACAGATTTAGACAAAAAATTGGTTCACTTTAGCAAAGCAGTCTAAAAAATATTTTAGCATTTACTTAACTTACATCATATTATTTAAGGAAATCTGATATTCGCTCATTTTAACCATGTATAATTTAGTTTTGAGACATGCTTAAGACTGAATCTGGCCATTAGCTTCAATTGTTCATTCTTAAAGTAGTTCAAGTGAGCACCATTTAGTGTCTTTATGGCGGCAGATATCAATAGTGACAACCTATGCACAAGATACATACATGTAAACAATAGGCAGTGCAGTTGCAAAGATCCTTAGCTGAGCCCAAGTAATTTAAATAAGTGTTCTTTATTGTGCCCCATTTCTGTCTGTGATTCTCATCATTTTTCCTGCATTCTTGTTTATAGAACTGGAAAAAGGGTATGGTTTGCACAGTATAAAAGCATGTGTTCTGAGGTTGTAATTTTGTACGTTTGCAAATTCTCTCATAAAAAAGGCACAATATAAAATACAGTAGTGAAATCTTAAAAATACACATCAAAAATAGGAGGAGTGGCAAACACTGTTGCAGCAGCAAAGGTCATTCAAAATGATCTAGACAGCATTCAGAACTGGGCAGACACATGGCAAATTACATTTAATAGAGAAAAGTGTAAAGTATTGCATGCAGGCAATAAAAAAGTGCATTATAAATATCATATGGGAGATACTGAAATTGAAGAAGGGAACTATGAAAAAGACCTAGGAGTTTATGTTGACTCAGAAATGTCTTCATCTAGACAATGTGGGGAAGCCTTAAAAAAGGCCAACAATATGCTCAGATATATTGTGAGAAGTGTTGAATTTAAATCAAGGGAAGTAATGTTAAAACTTTACAATGCATTAGTGAGACCTCATCTAGAATATTGTGTTCAGTTCTGGTCACCTCGTTACAAAAAGGATATTGCTGCTCTAGAAAGAGTGCAAAGAAGAGCAACCAGAATTATCCCAGGTTTAAAAGGCATGTCGTATGCAGACAGGCTAAAAGAATTGAATCTATTCAGTCTTGAACAAAGAAGACTACGCGGCGATCTGATCCAAACATTCAAAATCCTTAAAGGTATAGACAATGTCGATCCAGGGGACTTCTTTGACCTGAAAAAAGAAACAAGGACCAGGGGTCACAAATGGAGATTAGATAAAGGGGCATTCAGAACAGAAAATAGGAGGCACTTTTTTACACAGAGAATTGTGAGGGTCTGGAACCAACTCCCCAGTAATGTTGTTGAAGCTGACACCCTGGGATCCTTCAAGAAGCTGCTTGATGAGATTCTGGGATCAATAAGCTACTAACAACCAAACAAGCAAGATGGGCTGAATGGCCTCCTCTCGTTTGTAAACTTTCTTATGTTCTTATGTTCTTATTCCCACGAGTTATTTAGGATTGGGATTCAACCCCACCCATGCCAACCAAATTTTATGAGACCGGCTTTCCGCCGGTTTCAAATAATAAATGACGGTTTCATCGGCCCGCATACAAATACAATAATAATAATAATAATAATAATAATAATAATAATAATAATAATAATAATAATAATAATAATTCATAAATATGCACAAGGGGAGGGCACCCCGTCACATTGACAAATTAATAAATCAATTGAGATCCTGTTGTGTCTCAAATAGTAAAGACACAACCTCACAATGTGCAGAGTTAGCCATGCAGTCAGGGGAGCATCCTGACTTTGCCCAGTTCAGTTGTCTATCTTAGCTGGGGATCCCGTGGGGAGCATTGCATTGATACTTATCCTCCCACAGGTTATAATCAGCAGGGACTGCTTCTCCTGAACTCACTACAACTACTCCTGTTGGCTAGGTGCCCTGTGAGCTCAATTAGAAACCAACAGGATCACTGTAGCTTTTGTCCTCCAGAGGCTGGCAGCTCTCTGCATTTCCAGAAGCTGTCAAGCTCCTTGTGTAAAATGATGATGCGCTGAGATCCTTGAGGACACCCACTGACTTTCTTCTTTGGTGTTGCGGGGAGTTGCTGCAGTGAGGTAAATAATTGGACATTTTAAATTTGTCATGTTGTGTCATGTTGTGATTCATTGCTGAATAGTATATGTAGCGTCAGAATGGGTCATAATATCATTCTGTGTATGAAATTAACAGAATTGAAATATACAGAGGGGGGTCCTAAGCCATTCTCTGTGTCTACTTGGTTTCTGGTCACAAACTCCCCCACTGACAAAGAATGCTTTTAAAAAGATTTGTAAACTAAATACTGGACAAGTGGCTTATCTTTACCATCGCTGAATGAATCCTTTGGCACCGACAGTATCTTGCAGAGGGTACAAGCCTGACTGTTTTGGGTGATTTGACACCTCAGACAGAAAACAGTCCATCTCATAAATCCAGCCAACAGGGGGCGAAACAGCGGACCAGTTGAGAACAATGGGCCGTCTCGGAACGAGAACAACCAATGGGAAACACTCCACGTGGACTCAGGCACAGCCCAAAATAAACAAACAATCCAATCAAAAAGGGGAAGAGAGAAGTTACAAAAGCACGAGCTCGACTTTTAAACAGGGCTCCCGACACGAAATACAAGGCTGTTGACACACAAACAAGTCTCTGAATTCTGACAATCTGAAGACCCAGCCTGCTTGAACAGAGATACAGTTTTTGGACACTCTAATATGAGATAACTACTCTAGTGTGTGCCTTGATGTAGGAGTCCACTGCATAAGGCGTCTAAAATCCTAAAAGTACTTGTAATCAAATCTCTAACTTAGCCCCGATTGATCACCGGAGAAAGAGTTGGATGAACATTTGAAGTCGACAGAGATTGAAATATATTATATATCTATTGAGGTAGCAGTGCCGGAGTTTGCAGTGGAATATCTCAGACATAACTGGACGAAGAGTGCACATCTTGTGGAGGATTTGCTGTTTCAGTGAAATACCTAAATAATTAACGACTCTAGTTGTTTGCAAAGACATTTCTTTCGTACCCTGAAGTGGAGACGAAACGCGAGGAAGGTAGACCCCGGAACCTGGACCTGTCCTTGTCAGCAGGAAAGCCCTCGAGCACCTGTATTGTTGAAGACACGGATCAGCTGGAAGAGACAGCGAGCGTCCATTAAGTGTTCAATGAGTAGCGTTTTAATCCTCTTATGAACTCTAGAATAAGCAGTAAAATTAGCGTTTCGTTTTAGTTAGAATGTAAGAAAAGTATTATTGCTTTCAATTCATGTTTTGAGTTAATGAACACTATATTAATGTTTGTATGTGATTTATACAAATTGATGTGTGTTTACAAGGCAATTATCATTCTGCATTTAAGGCTAGAATCCAAATTTAGCTGTTTGACAATAGATAATTCTCGATAGGTTGTCTGGACGCAAAGAGCGTCTTTATCTTGCAAGAGTGAGAATTGCCTTGTGAACCAAAACATATATATATATATATATATATATATATATATATATATATATATATATATATATATATATATATATATTTATGAGACTAATTTAATGATGCTTTGATTATCAAATATTAACAAAAGTAAATATTTGTGTTACTAACGATACCCCTGTTAAGACTAACCTTCGTCTTAAATATCTGTCAGGAATGCAGTTCTAACCTTTAAGTGAATCTCCCATTGCTTTGGATCGCTAATCAACCAGCGGGAGTGGGGTGTCGTTGTTTATACTTTCTTGCCATGCTCAACCATTTGTTGTTGTTTACAGATACTAGTGAGTTTGCTTTCTATTGTATTGCGAACCCCACAAACAAAATATTGTTTTTGTAAATTGCTGGGTGGCAAAAAGAAGAAATGCCACACTGAATGAATGACTGACCCTCTCTAACCTGACCTCTTCTCAATTGCACAGGGAGGTGATACATCACTGACTGCAGAAACAGCAGGGTTCCCTATTAATAACAACCTTCAACTCTCCTGCAGCAGCACCAACGACAAACACAACATGCCCTTCATTTCAATGACTTCATTATAAAGAGGTGGCTTTGAAGCAGGTTTGGAAAGTTTGGATAAGAATCTGAAAAATGTATACTAATGAAAAAGTTAAACATCCAAACGCTCTGGTTGTATGTGATGTCATTCCGTAATAATTAAAAAAAAAAAAAAAAAAAAACCTTCCCATGTGGATGATGTTACACTGCATTTGTAGCAGCTCAGCAGGGGTGGATCTAGGGATCTTGATAGGTTGTACAATTCCACACCATGAGCTGGAACATAGCTTATGGCTTATCAGTGGTATGACAGTTATGTGGAACCAGTATCATCACAGTTGAACATGTCAGAATAGACATTGCTGGTAATGATTTACTCATGCCAGAAATGGTCTTGAAAATCCATTTCCTGACAAATGTTAGGGTCTAAGCTTTTACAAACAGAACAGCAATTCAAATGACCAGGGAGAACAATGATAGGGGAAGCATCAGAATTAATGATCTTTTAATGGACAAAACAAGCGACATTTTCAAATCCAATGATTAATTCCATTGTTTCAGTGGCCCTGTGCCTGAGGTCTGGTCCCTTTCTCTACCCTCCCTCTCTGTCATAGCAGTTATACCCATCTGGTGCGGTTTTTCAGCAATTAATTGATGAAAAAAAAAATGGTGGATGTTGGTGTTTGAAAAGCCTGAGGCTGTAAGCTTTTTTCAATCTCACCCCCACTACCTTTGATGCTGTTCTGGTAGCCTGCTTTATGGGTGTCATTGTATCTCATTTTAAAACAGACATATTTATGTGGTAGAACATTTATTGTGTTATGTAGTAATTATATGTCATATCATTTTAACAATGTAACTCACATTTTATTGTGTAGTGCATGTCTGATAATTGGTTTTGCGAATAGTGTTGCAAGTCATTTTCAGTCAAGACAGGCAAGATAATAATAGAGGGGTAATTGTGGGTGTTTACTGACAGGTGCATTCACAATTGCACAACTGACTGATTTTATACAAGTTAAAAAGTGATATATCTATAGTCATATTTTTGATAGTACTGTATATTCATTTCAATACAAATGAATGATACAGTATACCAAGGGCATCAAGTTTAAACCCTACAGTACTGTAGTACAATCTGTTTCTACTTTAAGATAATTACATTTAAGCTTCAATGTTGGAAAAGATAGACAGTGTCTCAACCCATTTTAAATAAATGTGTGAACCCCGTGATTTCATTAAAAGTATTACATTTTCCAATCAGCTTAACTTGGCTTCAGTGTGACTAGCAGCTTAATGTGAGATGTCGTATTCCTATAGTTACGTTGTTTTCCGTTATTATTATTATTTATTATTATTATTTATTTCTTAGCAGACGCCCTTATCCAGGACGACTTACAATTCTTACACGATATCACATTATGTTTACATACAATTACCCATTTATACAGTTGGGTTTTTACTGGAGCAATCTAGGTAAAGTACCTTGCTCAAGGGTACAGCAGCAGTGTCCCCCACCTGGGATTGAACCCATGACCCTCGGGTCAAGAGTCCAGAGCCCTAACCACTTTCCGTTGCCATATGTTTACAATAAACTCGTTAAGCATCAGTGACAGAAAACTGATCAATCTTTTTCTTATAGGATTACCTCAGCGGAAGAAACATGCTTGAGGATTTAAATTTTATTGACCCACAATATAAAAAAAAACTGTTGAAAAGTATTCTGTCATTAGTTGTACCCTTGTCTCACACATGACCTTTAGTTTCAGCATAACATATGAGGGAAGATATGTGCACATAAATAAATTCAAACCATAGTGTGTGCTGCAGTATTATACATATGCTTGTGTACTGGATACTACTAAAAAGACATGGCTCCCAAATAGTGAGCAGGGAGAACAATAATATGGGAAAAGTCGGTCTTAATGATCTTTTAATTGCCCTGTTAATGGTGTATTACACCCAAACGTTGCAGTTACTCATAAAGCAGCCAGTCCATTTTAGATACATAAGGCTATTGCCTATACTACACATATGCAGTACAGCAATATGTTGTAGAAGCCTAATACTGTATACATAGTACTGAAGCTTTTCTGAAAGGAAATCCAAGGCAGGGCTTGGCAGAAGGCAATGGTACAGTATACTGCACTGTACCTCACAATGTATGGTGAATGTTCAGTACAAATTCATGTTTTGTAGCCATAACAAATCATGTACAATAAGCAATACATTGTAATTGTATGTCAAGGTACATTTTGCTATAAGGCTAAATATGAATTACAGTATGAATTGTTTAATCAAAAACACTGAACATATTTTACTGACTAAACAAAATATACACAGACTGGTAAGAAAATAATTATTTATTTATGAAACCCGCCTTGATATTATCAAAGTTGTATCAAGAGCTAGCAAGCACTAGGGTTTATCATTCAAATATTTGAAATAATATGCAACAAAACATCAACAATTTGAATTATATATCAATTCATCATCATTACAGGTATCATTGTCTACATGCTATATAAGTTACACAGTACGTTGTCTACTATCTCACCTTAGTTTGCCACCAATACCATTTGTAGCTTATAAATGGTTTAAAGTGTTTAAGAATGAGTTAACAACAGGGTTGTTTTCACTTTTAAATTCACATTTAATACAGGTAAAACCATATTTAAATATTGTTGAGAATGCACAACAGTCATTTTATGGGAAAGATGTGAAAAAGCTCAGCTACTGTATTGAATTTAAACTCATAAAACTGGAATTGATTTAGATGAAGAAATATGTACAGTATTAAGATTCTGTGCTCTTTTTAAAACAGACCCCACTAAGTAAAAAAAAAATGTGGTTATGTATTTTCTTCCTGCCATGAGAAAAAATATATATATTTTGATATCATCACCCCCCCCCCCCCCTTTCAAATTAAGCAGGGTGTGTGGCACACAGCCTGTCTTCTGATTGTCAATGCAATCAATGTCCAAGCGGAACAATTTAGAGGAGAAGAAGAGGAAAGGGAATCAATAGGGCACAGGCAATCAATTCCCAGCATCTGCTCTGCCAGCAGGCCTCGAGCCAAAATAAATTGAGAATCCAAAAATATTCAAAAGGGGACATACTTGTTTTCACTGTGAAATAATTTGAAGGAATGTGCGTCATATCAGTATTGAACCTTCACCCCTTTGAACCAATGGGTTTTTATGTGCAGCTGATTCCCTTATTAGTAGGCAAAGACAACAGAGCAGTGGTATATTTTTGCTGGTATTTTTTTTGTATTTGTCTGTGTTTGTCAATCAACAACATCTGCACACATCTGTACACCTGTACCAATTAAAAAAAAAACAACAACAAAAACGTGTGCTAAAAGATTATTGGGACTAAAAGCTTTTTCTACTGAGATGTATCTAATATAGACCAGCTCACAGCTGCTAGTATCAACCCCTAAAGTAGCTTGTAGTCTTTTGTATTACATCTTATCTAATTGTGTTATTGTATTCCATGACTTGGTTCATTAAAGTGCATGGGTGACAAGCTGGCATGTATGGTGTTTTTTTTCTACAAAGGATATAAATGTCACTGAACTGAATACATAATGCCTTAAGGCAGGAATCCCCCCAAATTGAAATTTCTGCCACACTTCAGCTAAACGATGGATTTATCTGATTACTTGGTGACATTACAGTGCCACACTGCCCTCAATAGAGACGCTTGTTATTGTTGAGTGCATGCTTTTGTTCAAATACCGAGGTTGTGGAGTGCTCTTGAGAGTAAATGATTTGGTTATCAATGCGTGAAAGTGATTAATTTCACTCTTTACTACCGAATCTTACAGTAGGCCTATATTTTGTAGTTGACAGTTGAAGGGTCTATAACTAAAGTGGGCTGGATTTTGAAGGACAGACCACACTGGCTCTTTACTACAATAGGCTGAGATATTTCACTATTTTATATCACACAAGTTCTATGTTGAATGCACCAAACATTTTAGTTACAGCCTAAGCAATTTAAGGTACTGGTGTAAATCTGTATATTATTAATGTTTCCATGTTTGTCATTTTTCTCTAATGTTAAATTCGGTTTTATAATGAAAGTATCATGAACCAACATATTTCATTTGTCAGTGTTTCTGCCAATGGGCTTTAACAAATAATTGGTGGCGGCAACCTATTCTTTAAAAAAAACAGGCTTGTTCTACTTTTCAACAAGACTCATTTGAAATCAATCTGGTTTGTTTCCTTCAGTAGCAAAACGAATTTATGACTTTCAGTCCCAGATAGTATTGCAGGCTGGTAGAAATCCTTTGATGGAGGGAGAGGCTCAGCATGTCACTGATGTGTCAGTGTCATGCTGCAGAAATAAAACAACACCAGTCAAAAACCCTGATGCTTAAACTGTTACCAGAAATAAGCAGATGGCTGCTTTCTTTTTGGAGCGGTGCCCAGTTAAAATGAGGTGTAAATTCTTATCTTGAAATATCTTATTACCTAGCTGAATGATTGCAGCAGTGCTTGAACTTTGCCGATATGTGACAGTACTGATAGTCTTATGGGGTTGACATTATTAGAGCTAGCTGAGCCAAGGGGATTGTGGATAACCTCTATATGATCTTGTTGGAGGTATTGTTGGGAAAAGAACAGCAGTTTTAAACAGGGTACAATATCTAAACATAAGGGCCATCAATACTTCTCCTGTTCCTTAAGTCATTGATCCCAGAACCCAATCATGATTGGATTGTGAAACTAAAACTAAAAACAGAAATGTGTCTTTTTAGTGACACCATTCTTCCTTAAAATCAGCTTTACGCTAGCTAGGCTGTTGGTTTAATTAAAAAACAAACAAAAAAAAACAGTTACTTAAAAAATGTCTTATCAAGCACTTTAAAATCCCTATGTACTTATTCATATTTGTGGCATCAATGATTTGAATAAAGATAATCGGTTGCTGCTTATGTGGTGGTTAAAATAGCCAGATCCCCAACAGATTTCCATAAATTATACAAGCAGTGCTTACAGATTTTCTGGTAAAAATGTAGGTCATGCATGGATTCTTCACATATAATATTCTGTATGTCACACATTGGACAAGAGACATATGGGGATACCCACATTAAAGAGCAAGGCCCACTGGCAAAATTAATGAACATCCTCTTTAATCTCACTGGAGCTGCACAGCTTTAGTTGAGCCATTGGGTTGTGAGAATGCAGGTCTGTAAAATTATGTTCAAGGTTCATTCCATCATGTCAATGTAGATAACACTTTTAGCCTGATTTACTAGAACGTCATCCACATAACATAGGAACTGGCATGCATCCAGATCACTCAAATTAAATACTCAAATTAATTCAGCACATACTCTGAATTCAGCAAGAGTCCAGTCCTACCAATTGCTTTGTTTTTAATTGTGTTAGTCTCCTACTTCATCCTGAAATTATTTGTAGCAATATAAATGTAATGTAAAGTAATGCATAATGAATGTGAAAAGTAACCACAAGGGGCCTTAAAAAAACATTGGTATTACTTTGAGCATAACCATTAATGAGTAAGCCTAATTGGCATGCTTAATTATGTTGTGATGCTCCCCCTACTCCCCCCCCCCCCTCCACACACACCAACTCAATTTTCATCCCCAAGTCAAAATTAAAAACAAAAATGAATGTTTAACTAAATTTTAAAACAAACCTATTGTTTATTCAATCCTGCAGATAACTGCAGATTGTACATATCCCAATGCAGTTGGCTGTTTTTATAACATGATACAGCACAGTTACTCTGGTCACTTCGTCATTCAGAGCAAAGTTTAAATATAGAAAGATGTTGAAAATATCATTGACACTCACCAGTACAATAGCATTGGATTGGAGGAAATGTGTGTGTGTGTGTGTGTCTGAATCCATCTGTCCTCAATAATATAAAGTAGGTCACAGAATATCCTCCTATGAAATCAAACAGTAAAATTACACTGATAAGTAGTAGATGAATCAGTAGACTTAAATGCAATTGAGTGGATGGCTTATTCAGTTTCTGTCCCACATCACATGCCTGTAGCTTTTTTTTTGTTTATATCTTTGGCCCAATGTGGTAATGGTCCCACTACAAGTGATTACTTTTTACTGGGTTCAGCTTTGATTGGAGTCAGCCTATCAGTCTTAAACTTCACTCGAGTGAAATCTGTCTTGATATAAGAACATAAGAAAGTTTACAAACGAGAGGAGGCCATTTGGCCCGGCTTGCTTGTTTGGTTGTTAGTAGCTTATTGATCCCAGAATCTCGTCAAGCATCTTCTTGAATGATCCCAGGGTGTCAGCTTCAACAACATTACTGGGGAGTTGGTTCCACCCTCACAATTCTCTTTTTTCAGGTCGAAAAGGTTCCCTGGGTCGACATTGTCAATACCTTTTAGAATTTTGAATGCTTGAATCAGATCACCGCATAGTCTTCTTTTTTCAAGACTGAATAGATTCAATTATTTTAGCCTGTCTGCATACGACATGCCTTTTAAACCCGGGATAATTCTGGTCGCTCTTCTTTGCACTCTTTCTAGTGCAGCAATTTCCTTTTTGTAACGAAGTGACCAGAACTGAACACACTATTCTAGATGAGGTCTTACTAATGCATTGTAAAGTTTTAACATTACTTCCCTTGATTTAAATTCAACACTTTTCACAATATACCCGAGCATCTTGTTGGCCTTTTCTATAGCTTCCCCACATTGTCTAGATGAAAACATTTCTGAGTCAACGTAAACTCCTATGTCTCCTAGGTCTTTTTCATAGATTCCGTCTTCAATTTCAGTATCTCCCCATATGATTTCTATAATGCACATTTTTAATATGTACACAGCTCAGCCATTTGACTCTGGGTATCTTGGGCTTGTAGTGATGTGATTGAACTTTGCAAATGTTTCAAATTCAGCACTAGAAAACTGTGGGCCATTGTCTGAAATTAATCACATTTGTGCTTTTTTGTGTCACTTCCACTTACTTGTAGCACTACCTCAAAAAACTAATAATCTACTATTAAACGGTAAATAAATACACTCCAATTTGATGCCAGAGAATAAACACATTAACCTGTAGCGCCCCGTATGGTGTATTGAAGGTGTAGAGTGGATAACTTTTGTCATCTAGCTTGAGTTGCCAGAAACCTGAGCATGCATCCAGGACTGAATGGTATTCTGCGTCAGACACTTTGCATGTGATCTCATCCACTGTGGGTAACTGATAATGCTTTCTCTGTACAGCCACATTCAGAGCACTGGGATCTAAGCAGATTCCATCAGATATTTCCACAATTACTATGGGATTAACCCACTTGGTCTGTTCTTCAATTTTGTTGATTACCTGCAGCTTCTCCATTCTGTCTAGTCCTGCCTTATGTCAATCTCTCAATATGACTGGGTGGATGTATTTTGAGCGGAATGGTTTAATTAAGATAGACGTGCTTAGCATTGATCCTTGTAGTTTGCTTTGAGTATACACTCGCCTACTTCAAGCTTAAAGCTCAGGATTGTATCACATTTAAATCCACCTTCCACTCATCTTCTTTGGCATTTGATGTTGTTACAGTTCCTATAAAAAAGCCCTCAATTGTGTGCATGTTCCTAGTTTTACACATCTTTGAAAAGTGGTTAATTCTCCCAATTTTTTCATTGCTTTCCATAGGCTGGGCAATTTCTTTACTCTAATTCACATATTTTACATTTAAACTTCTTCATGCACTTTTTACATTCGGTTTGCTTACATTTTTCCTGAGGCTGTTTCTTTTCCACTGCATCTATTTAATTGCTTGTTTGCAGTTTATCATCTTTGCTCATCATTTTCATCTGACTTTTTGTCGACTCGGATGGTCTACAAATATGTATTGCTTTTGCTAGCGTCAGATCAACTTCTCTTAAATGCCTTTCACTCAGAGAACCTGCTACCATCCCGCAAAACAATTCTGTCTCATATTAAGGGTTCTTCTAACTCTCCAAATTCACCTGACTGCACGTTTTCTCAGTTCAGTGACTGTGACTGGATAACGTTGATCCATTGCCACTGTAGCTTTTTATTTTATTTTAAACTTTCATTTATTCTGACACCGTGTCTTGATTGTTACACAGCTCAGGTCAGGGTTCCAACTCAAAAGCAACCACTTTATTAACAAAACGGAACAGACTGTGCACAATTGCCTAGCACTGCTATTGTTTGGGATGTTTAACCCTATATTATCCATCATTAAACGGCTAGACATATCATTTACTGTAGCTAAACTGCTGTTCTTTCCTTTCATTTAGTAACAGCGGCTCGTCCAGGCTGTTTTTGTGGTTCATCGACACTGCCACACAGTAGACTTCTAGCAGATTTGTAATGACTCGACTCGAATCGCAATTTTCGGTGACTCGACTCGACTTGAGTCCCTGCAAGAAAAGACTCGACTCGACTCGAGTCTCTGCTCAAAAGACTCGACTCCATTCCAGGCCCAAAAGTCTCCACTTGACTTGAGTCCTAGGCTTTATGATAAAATAAATTACACGATCAGTTTTGTTTTCAATAACTGCAGCCCTTCTTCTGATGCATACAAGCCCTTCCTCTTTATGAGTGAGAGGAACACGTGACAGCACAGGACATAGAGAACAACGTTAGCAGCATGGAAGGTAAATCTAGAGTACCTGTGCTCGTTGAGTTCACAAGAACTGTGGAGAGACAGGGAGAAATAAGCAGTCTGCATCCTGCCAGCACTGAAAATTCCAAACTAAAATAACTTAAACCGTTTTTGGTCTTTTTTTTATTATTTCTACCAATAAATACTTATTTGGTGGGTAAATCAATATAGATTTTTTATTTACGTAAGCTTAAAACTTAAATGCGGTAGAAAAGGGCCTAGTGTTTGTTGTTAATGTATATTGATCTAACGTTATACTATGTTTAAAAAATAATAATTGTTTTAGAAAACAAAAAAGAAAAAAAAGCATACTTTGCTAAAATTACAAGTTGTTTTTAAATTCCAAACTACCACGAATCCAAACTCATGTACAAGCTTATAAACTTAAAAGAAAGGTTTGTAGACAGACTTTAACGTACTAATGCACTGTACCAGAAATGAACACAAACAACCCTCTGGAGCGTTAATAATTGTATTTATTTTTTTTTAATTCCCATAGCCTACAGCCACTGGCACTACAGCACACGGTACAGTGAAGGAGAGGGAGCCATGATTGCAACATCGTGTATAATTTTTTAGCTGCCTCTCACACGTTTTGCTGCCAGTCAAACTGACTTGAGGCTTCCGTCTCTGCCAGTCAACGAGCTTTTGAAACGGTCTCTGACTGGTATTTACCGATTAATGTAAACTCTGCTATAACTTGCTCATGTTTTGACTGGTTTTGTATTTGTCAAATTCTAATTGAAAGAAGGAGCCTGTATTATTAGCAGTAGTTAGTAGGTGGAAGGGGGCAAGAACAATACAGGTATTTCACATTTGTATTTATTTTTCTACCATTCTGAAATGTGGCTAGAACTTGTGACTTGTTTCCAGCAGGTGCAAGAGTAACTACAGACTTGCGCTTTCTCTTGCTGAATTGCCTCCAGGTGCAGCAGTTTCACTTCAATTGATGCAAATAATATATCAGTGCGTTGTGAAAATGATTAATGAAATTACAGTTTAACCTTCAGTTCACCTACTCTGTTGTAGAAACATACCACTGAATCCTTGATTTCAGTATTTCTCATTGACATGCAGCCTTTTATTCTCAGTATATTTTGTGTTCTTCAGAAATAGGAAAACAAGCATGCTCACTCTGACATGGTATCTGATGGAAAACTGCAGGTGGTCACTGATATTTGTATTTTCTTTTGTGACCTTGTTAAGCTGAAATGCCTGCTTGCTCATGGTCTTAAATTCCCATCTACTCATGGTTCCTGTAGCTAAAGCTTCTCAATTGATTTTAAACTATCCTGACAGTGTGTCTGTAAGATTAATTTCAAGAATTTCTCAGTCAGTGGACACCTGTTAGATAATGTTTCTCTCAATGGTCAGCCAAAGTGGGATTGTTTGACATGACCAGTCAGATCATCTCCAAAATCAACACATCTTAACATGAAGGGGCATTGTTCACTAAAATTACTGCGGTAGGCAGTAGATTTTTACAATTTTTTCTCTGTCATTTATACATAGCATAGACAATAATTTTACAGATACATTTTGTGGCATGTCTATAATTTTATTAAAATATACCATGACAGAGAAATGTGTATTACAGCATTGTTTTTTTTCTATCCTCTGTTGATGTGTCACAGTTTAGGGATTTACATATTCCAGAGAAGATATTGATTAGAACATTCCAAAGCCAGTCCCTGTGTACAATATGATCTGGACAGGCCCAATTCCCCACCAAATGCTCTGTGTCTGGATTAACTGAAACACGATCTCAGTGTTTGTACTAGAAATTCATTATAGCGCTCTCCCGTTCAGTTGCAGAGAAGTTATCGTGCTTCTCAGCTAGTCCATTCACTGGCAACATTGTACCTGATCATAATTATTCACATTGCAGCAGTATACTCTATGCTACTCCAATATGGATTGATGTGTAGAACGTCAGAAATGTTAGGAGATGTGTGTTACTATCATTTTGTATTATTACATAGTGTTTAATGAATCCAACTGCTGGTTGCAATTTTTTGTCATAGATATAACAAGTGCATGGCCAACCTGCAGACATTGTTTGTGCCTGTTATACACTTAATAATTATTGATAAGTTTAACTTCATACTCTGTTATCTGGTATTCACATACTGTATACTATTAGAGAAAACATTTAAAAATACTGGTAACTCTAACTTATGCTATCACATTCCATACTGGACATACACATCATAACTCATAACAAAAAGGTTGCATAAAAATGAGCAACAACTGTAGAACCATAAATCGAATCATTACCTCTTGACACTGCTGTCTTCATGCTGTTCCCCCATCCTGGTGTGGATAGAAACAGCAACACCTGGAAGAGATTATTTTTGTAATTTGCAGTCGCTTAGATATTGAGAGCTTACAGTTGAACATAAGTGCTCCTAGGGTCATCCACTAGAGGAACGATTTACATCTGTCTCAAAATCTAAAAGGTACAGACATCATTGCTTCCTTGCTATGATTGCACAGCGTCATGCAACAAAATGTTATCAGATCATTGCTATTGGACTGTAGGATTCACAGTAATGTCATGCTCAGTCTGCTTTCCTTGCTGGAAATAATAATAGTATTTTCCAGAGATTCACAAAAGGGTATTACAGTGGTGTTTACAAAATTTTACATACATTGGTGTTTCTCAGTCAGGAAAACGTCCATAATATAAACGTAACCACTGAATACATTTTAGCAACCACTAGATTAATCTTATTTAGGGTGTTCAGAACATTTAATAAGTTTGTGTGTGGATGTTTCTGTTTGTTTCTATGAAATATTGTGATTTCAAAATGGTTGAGGAATGAAACAGGCCCAGTTGCAGATTGTTAAAACACCAGAAACATCCACCCATCTGCAACTAATAAATGGAGAAGCATAATTATATTTCGAGGGTGGACACTGGCAAACACCCATCTAGTTTGAAGCTTATTAAATAGGCTCATTTTGTTAAGTCTAACACCATATAAACATTTCTAGGACAAAGGTTTGACAAGGGAGTGACATAAAATAATGACGGATGTATAGATTAATTTACTACATTATCAGCCATAAACAATAGGAATGTTATTAGCATTCTATGTACATCTAACAATATCTATCTATATATATATATATATATATATATATATATATATATATATATATATATATATATATATATATAGTGCCTTGCAAGTATTGACCCCCCTTGGACTTTTCCACATTTTGTAGTGTTACAACCTGGAATTAAAATGGATTTAATTAGGATTGTTTGTCACTGATCTACACAAAATAGTCCATAATGTCGAAGTGGGGAAAAAAATCTACATATTTTTCAAAATTATTTACAAATAAAAAACGGAAAAGTCTTGATTGCATAAGTATTCACCCCCTTTGCTGTGACACCCCTAAATAAGCTCTGGTGCAACCAATTGCCTTCAGAAGTCACATAATTAGTTGAATGGAGTCCACCTGTGTGCAATTAAAGTGTCACATGAGCTCAGATTAAATACACCTGTTTCTGGAAGGCCCCAGTTTGTTAGAGAGCATATCTAAACAAACAGCATCATGAAGACCAAGGAGCTATCAAAACAAGTCTGGGATAAAGTTCTGGAGAAGCACCAATCAGGGTTGGGTTATAAAAAAATATCCCAAACTTTGAACATCCCCCGGAGCACCGTTAAATCCATTATTAAAAAATGGAAAGAATATGGCACAACCGTGACTTTGCCTAGAGAAGGCCGTTTACCAAAACTCAGTGACCATGTAAGGAGGACATTAGTCAGAGAAGCAACCAAGAGGCCAATGGTAACTCTGAAGGAGCTGGAGAGATCCACAGCTGAGATGGGAGAAACCGTCCATGGGACAACTATAACCCAGACGCTCCACAAAGCTGGGCTTTACGGAAGAGTGGCGAGAAGAAAGCCATTGCTGAAAAAAACCCATAGCAAATCCTGTTTGGATTTTGCCAAGGCATGTGGGAGACACAGCAAACATGTGGAAAAAGGTTCTCTGGTCTGATGAGACCAAAATTGAACTTTGGTGAAACATGGTGGTGGCAGCATCATGTTATGGGGATGCTTTTCATCGGTAGGAACTGGGAAACTGGTCAGGACTGAGGGCAAGATGGATGGAGCCAAATACAGGGAAATTCTAGAGGAAAACCTATTTCAGTCTGCAAGAGACCTGGGACTGGGGTGGAGGTTCACCTTCCAGCAGGACAATGACCCTAAACACACAGCCAAAGCTACACTGGAGTGGTTTAAAAACAAGAACCTGAATGTCTTAGAATGGCCCAGTCAAAGCCCAGACCTCAATCCGATTGAGAATCTGTGGCAAGACTTGAAAATTGCTGTTCACCAACAGTCCCCATCCAACTTGACAGAGCTTGAGCAATTTTGCCAAGAAGAATGGGCAAAAATTGCAGGATCCAGATGTGCAAAGCTGGTAGAGACTTACCCAAAAAGACTCACAGCTGTAATTGCTGCCAAAGATGCTTCTACCAAGTATTGACTCAGGGGGGTGAATACTTATGCAACCAACAAATGTCTTTTTTATTTGTTTAATTAACTTTTGTGTCACAATAAAAAAATATTTTGCACCTTCAAAGTATTAAGTATGTTGTGTAAATCAAATGGTAAAAATCCCAATTAAATCCATTTTAATTCCAGGTTGTAACACTACAAAATGTGGAAAAGTGCAAGGGGGGTGAATACTTATACAAGGCACTGTATATATATATATATATATATATATATATATATATATATATATATATATATAAAATTATACATATATATAAATTATACATATTAACGCATCTCTGCATAATCCCTTGTGGATAACACAAAGATACCACATTTACAGTCAGTTGACATTTTATCTCCTCCTGTCTTCCTCAACCTCCAGCCCAAGTAGACTGTAACTCTGAATGTGTTCCAAGTAAGAAACAACACAAAACATGTAACCCTGGAACATGTTTGAATAGTGCGTTGTATTCGCAGTACAGCAGGATGAAGTCACAGAGTACAGTCCCTTTGATGTGGTAAAAGCAACCCACCCCCTTTGCTTGCAGGCTCTTAACTCAAAGGGATATCTTTTTATTAGACATAACTTTATATCTACTGTAAAAGCCAGTAACTTATGTCTCACTTGAATGAGGTCCTGTAGCTCAAGAATGTTGTATATCATACTTAATTTTAATTTAATTTGTCCTGCATCATTACATTAAATGATGACCCTTAAACTAAATGTGGTGTAAATTCTGATAAAAACATGATTATTATTATTATTAATTTCTTAGCTGACGCCCTTATCCAGGGCGACTTACAATTGTTATAAGATATCACATTATTTTTACATACAATTACCCATTTATACAGTTGGGTTTTTACTGGAGCAATCTAGGTAAAGTACCTTGCTCAAGGGTACAACAGCAGTGTCCCCACTGGGATTGAACCCACAACCCTCCGGTCAAGAGTCCAGAGCCCTAACCACTACTCCACACTGCTGCCCTGATGATCAGATTTCATGTTCAGATGTCATGTAATGCTGTGCTGGTCTCTGGATTTGATTCTACATGCATGTATTGCTTACATTGTGCTTTTTTAGTGTTTGGAAATACAATGGCTTAAAGCTGTTTTTAAATTATTAATTATTTTAAATTATTAATTATTAATTGCTTTTAAGTACCTCACATTTTATTATCCCTTTCTTTCCTTACTTAAATAAAATCATGCTAAAAAGCAAGTCCCTGGGCTCAATAATACTTAAAAATGCATACATACATACTGGTGTTTATTTATCATGGGGACAATAAAGAACATAGCAGCTGCAATAAGTGAAGGAGCTTTGCATAGTAGAAGGCTTTGTGTGCTTCAGTCTATTTCTTGATGAAGCCTATTGTAGTGCAGTAAAGTTAAGCTTTGTTGTTTAAAAACAATGAATGTTAAGTACCAATCATCACAGTACTGAAAGGCAAAACATAATCAGGGCTCTGTCTTAGTCCTTTCACATTCAGTATACAAATTATTCCTGAAATTGTTTTCTTTTAGTTTCAGTGATATTATTTGCATTGTAAGAGCTGCTCATCCACATCAATTCTTTTTTAGTCAATGTTACAAATCATTTTTTTATACTCTTAACAGCATAACTACAAAATCATGGCATAATCACTAGAGAAGTATTTTGGGAGCCAATTAAGCTAATCGTTTTTGTCCGTAGGAACACCATTGTTATCAAAAATGTAAATATAATTTTAATATATGTATTGGCATTTCCTGTTGTTTCTCTTTATGGGATGCCACTATTGCAGGAGACAGTGCACCAGGTTTTTATTTATCTGCCAAGTAAAATGGCATCAGTAGTAGGCAGTCTGGTAATTGAGAATTCAATTAAATGATCCATCTGTACTTGCATAGATATGCCTGGATTTGTATAATATACTGTTTATGATACAGTAAATCCTTAACATCTTTCTCCATCTGTTGAAAGTTCTGATTTATGTATTTACTCAATAAAAAGCGTTGGCATCACAGTTACAATTCAGCATCATGGGAAGTTAATGAGTTGCTGGATAGTTGTTTGTGGAGTTCCTATTCATCATTGACTGTGTTGATGAGTTCTTCATGCATCCCTGGGTGAGTGCTGTTGCTGTAAATAAATCTTTCCAGAGTGTATATGTACTGTGTTCCCTCTCCATCAGTAGTGATTCTGCTGTCTGCACAGCAAGCACAATGTGTGTGCTAGGTGTAGTGCGCATATTAGAATCTTAGGATCATTAGAATCTAGAATTATCTATTAAATCATCAAGCTCTATATTCTGCATTGGTTCTGATAAAAAATTATTATTATTTTTTTTTTTTTAATAATATAAACTTTACAGTACTGTAACTGTAATCAATATATAACATAGTAGTTTATATTTAACATAGTGCAAAAGCCCTTTAAATGTTGTCTTTGATTTGATATTATGAAATGTAATATTGCTAAGAAGAGTGTTATTTTAAACAGTAGCTGTTGGTAATTGCAAGAGAAAAAGTTACAATGTTACAGCAAAGAAATCCAACCAATCCACAAAAAACAGGATAATATAGGCTGGTGCCTGGGCACTGTAAATCTGAAGGTTTGAGTGTCATTACCAGCTGCCTTGTCTTTAGTGCTGTCGATGGGCAGCACTGTGTATTTATTAGACTGATACTATCTTTCTGGAAATGGCATGGCATTAGAATGTCACTCCTGGGGAAATTGCATTGCCTTTGCTGTCTCAAACAATTTCCTTGTCTGGAAAAAAAAAGCTGTTGTACAACATACAAAGGGATTAGAAAGAGCAGTGGCTTTGTCGTTGCCTGATAAAGCCAACATGTTACTGTTAATATATCTCAAACTAACTCATTCCATGAGCTCAATAATACAGGTAGTGCTCAGGAACAGGGCAATCTACTGTACAAACAAGGGACCAAGCCCTAATATTACTGTACTTTATTGTCAATTTGTCAGGAAGCAAACATGCGATAACTTCTGACTCATATGGTCCCATGTGTGAACAGGAGTTTATAAGAATATATATTATGCTTTGAGTTCTCTTATTCAGCATTATTTTCTTAGAGAACCCTTAAGGACAGGCAGTTCAGCTAGCAGGATTGATACAGATGAAAGCACTCTGTGGGGGGTTGATTTAGGTGTCCTGGCAGGCTGATGAAGGAGGTTTTTCTGCTCCTGTTATTCTTGGCTTTGACATCATTTTGTGACTAGCAAGGCATTGAAACTACTGTCTTTACAGTATATTTGAATAGATTATTACAGATATATATATATATATTTTTATTGTACTAAAATATAGTATATTATTATTATACTGAAACTAAGTTCAGTGTTTAGTTCCTGTTTTCCCCGTGGCCTGTTCTTGCCAGGGGTTAAAACATTGTTAGGCTCTGAATACATCTGTGCAGTAATCTATAATAGCTGCTACCTAAAAAAATGTTGCGGAAAGCTATGTGAAACAGTAAAGTTGTTAAGCTTTACAGCGTTGAGTGCAGTGTTTCAAAATATATAAAAGCCAGTGCTTCTTTGGATGGTTCAGTGCCATATTTGAAAGTCACTGTATCTTTTGACATGTTTCTATTTTGAATGATAAGCAGAATGAATAATAATATTATCTAAACATGTCATACACATTTTATATTCCACATGATAATCCCTTAAAACATTAGTAAAGTAAACCTCACTTAATAGTATACCTTGGTAAAAAAAGGCAAATTCACTAATATAATAATAGCATCTTGAAAATGAATAGTAAAATAGTTAACAACACATATATTACAGTGAAGCTTTTTTGAGACCAATTCAACAGAACGCTGCACAGTCTGCATCTATAATATGATTAAACATTGATAAAAAAAATTTTAAAAAAAATGTTGGTTTGTATTTTAAGATTTTCTACAAATGGGATCTCAGCATTTTTCTCATTGTGCTAAATAATAAATGACTAGTTAGGCTACTCAGAGGGCAGCTTCACCACAGAAAGCAATTTCCTTATGGCACTTCAATTAAATATCTGGGGGAAAAAAAGAAGTTTCTACATGTTGTTACTAACAGAATGTATATATTTAACATGCCATGTCATAAGCTTGAAACAAGCGCTATAATGCACTTACAGGTTTTTGTACAAATGTGTAATATGCTAAATCAACTCTGTCTATGACCAGACCTTGCCCACTGAAAAAAATATAATGTAACTGCATGACAAATAAATATAATACTTTTTTTTTTTTTTTTACAGATTGCAGGTTAAAAGCAAGGAAAGTGAGTTAGCAGCCAGTGCTGTCAATGGTAAAATGATAGTATGACTTCAGGCACAAGAAAGTAATAATTCATCAGAAAGCTTTTCACTTCAGAGTACCGGGTAAATACATATCCTTGCTCTGATTCCAGTCTTTTTAAATCCAAGCAACTTAAAAAAAAATGAATGCAAAACCATGTTTTAGAATTAATTCATTTTGTTATTACTGATGAAGTCTTCTGTTGAAATGTGATGACTATATAATTATGTTTTAGATGCTTATTAAAATGATTTATACATTGTAGGCTTCTAGATTGTATTTATACTGTATAGAGTATTACAAAATTGTGATTTGCAAAATCTCTATTCATTTTGTTTGCTGGGCATTGCCTTAGGTTACTAAGCAACCCCAACTCCATGCTTTTTTGGACAGGGGATATTATTGAAGAGGAGAACAACAGATAAATCAACTGGAGGTGATGGATGTTGTTTGTATTCACATTAGTTACAGTGCATGCCCTGGGATTTTGCTGCCTGTTACAAGGAGTAGTAGTACCAAAGGTGTTAGTATACCAGTCATTGTTGTTACCACAGTGTATGACTTACCAGATGTTATTACTCTAACCAAGAAGTCAGGGCCAGCGTTAGAGGGGGTGCAAGGGATGCAACTGCACCCGGGCCCAGCCTTTGGGGGACCCAGCCCCAAGTCCATTTTTTTTAGCCCAGTTTAATGACGAGACATAAAATAATATATTGGTGCTGTCTACTCCACTGGGATTAGAATAAAAACGTAGCAAGGTAGTATTGGCGGACTGTCAATCAAAAACAAATTCACAAATCACATGACAGATTGTCTACCTGGAGGCGGGATGCAGAGCAAGCGCTCTGGCACTAGGTCAGTGTTAAGGTCATGTTATTGCTCTGCTGGGAGATGTGATACTAAAGGCGTAATTTCGTCAGACCGAACAGAACTGGACAATCTGATTTGGCGAAACCGTTCCAGCTTCCTGCCATGGAACGTGTTCTGCTTGTTCGGTTGAACAGCCCGGTGTGCTCGAGGAGCAGTTCCACATGGTGGGACCCTGCAGGTACAGCTATGGCCAAAAGTTTTGCATCCCTTGAATTTCTGGATTGAGACATTCATAAAAAACAAACAAACAAAAAAACTAGCTTAACATAATTGAGATGTTTTATTTAACATCATGTAATCAAAGGAACTACAGAGCCATATCACACAAGTCTACCGGAAGCCATAATAGTTGTAGAGTAGTATTTAAGGCATGTTGGATTTTGAAATGTAACATTTTTAAATTGTCAGTTTTTCGTTAAGTATGGCAAACAACAAAGCGGTATGTAATTCAATACGTTAACGTAGCATTATTCCACAGGCTTCATTCGACCCTGTTAAAAAATATTTAATTATATAGGGAGATGCAAAACTTTTGGTCATAGCCAGGGTTGGCTATCATGATTTAAATGACTTAATCTAAAAAAATTTTTAAAAAATCATTGATTTAAATCATTTTTTCATTTACTACCTATTTTATATATAGTTTCTCAAGGAAAAGACATGAAACGTATATTTATAAAAACCTTTTATTAACACAAACATCTTAAACTCTTACTGTCTATAAACTAAAACTCTTAGGGCTGTATTCTGATCACAGCGCAAATGCAAATGGCGCTTGCCCTCGATTCTGTGGCGCATAAATGGAGCAAAGGCCAAAAGCGATTCTGATAACAGTACAAAGTGGTCCCAAATAAACAAGTCAGCACTGTGTTAAGACCCGCTGAAACCAGGTTTATTTAGTGGCGCAATCAGGAACTTTAACAATTGAACACACTATAAAAAGCAAAGTAGTCCTAAGTAACAACTGTGTGTGTTTGGACTGACACAGAAAGCGAAAATCAAAGAAAGAAAAGTAAAAGAAAAGAATGACTGGGATGAGTGAGGGGGATTTTTCTCTGGCGTACTCCATCGCTAAACTCTTGTAGTTCACATATTGTAGTTCACATTTAGAGGATGCCATAATGATAAATAATGTGCTTTATTTATGTATTCATTTAAGATTGAGTAATTTAGTTTAGTATGTAGCTATTCACAAACCACCATTTCCAACATCCTTAAATTTACAGTTTGGAGGTACTGTAGAGCTACAACTACTGTACTACAAAAAATAGTACATAATCAAAAAAAAAAAAAAAATCAAAGAAATTGATTTAAATAAAATAATCGTATTTTTTGATCGCGATCCCTGGCCACAGCTGTACTGTTAATTCACTGTATTCTAATAGATAAAGTACACCTGTACATGCATGTGGCAAAGTGGTTAACAGTCTGCAGGTGCAGGAATGCAGCAGTGATCAATGAACAGAAAGACAACGGTAATCCAGGTGCAATGTTATTTTATTTGTAAATCCAGTGGTCTGATGACAGAAATACAGGAAACAATAACAATGCTAACAGGCAATACAGTGGCATGTATTGCTTTGTTTTAATCCATGGGTTGGTCCTGAAATGATAATAGTTCCTTTCCTAAACACCCACACATAACACAAAACACAAAACACAAGTCCACAGTTAGTGGGATAGTGCTTGTGGTGTAAATACAGTTTATTCGTGAACAAGGTGCAGTGTTGTCCGGGTTTAGTGCTGGCCTTTAGCGACAGCTCCGGATCGTGTTAGCCATCTAATAACAATAAACAAACAATTTTTAGACACGACAAACAAACAAAACACTCATGATTACAATACAGGTCTCTTTCCAGTTCAGCGTTTAACCATAACAAGGAAAAGATCACTTCGCTACCCCCCCTTTTGTATCGTCAATCATGGTTAACTAGTGCAACCGCTCCTCCAATCCGTGGCTACCACATTGTTTCCCTTCCGGGTCGATGATTTAATGTACCGTAGCTCCGCCCCCTTTCTAGATGACCAACTTCCTTCTAACCCTGGGAATGAATTGTCTGGCCATCCATTCCGGGGCACTCTGTTCCCTTTACACAGCACCCTCACAAGTCAGGAGAGAGATTTATCACCAAGAATCATTCTGTCTCTGTCACAATGCAATACTGGCAAAATGCAATAAACTTAACCTCGATTTACGATAGTCTGTACTGTATAGCAAGATTTTATTTTAATATGTATTTGACCCATAATATTAATGTTATAGTTTATTACATATGATGTGACTACTGCTTGGAATTTTCTGTCTAAAAAAATAATAAATCATCACAATGCGCAAACAGCATCCCCAAATCGCTGTCAGCCATGCTAGAACAAATGGAACTAAAATGATTTTGTGAAAAGGCTAAACCTGTTTCTATTCCACATTGAACAAGCTGCAGTGTCGGAGTCTGTCTGTCTCACGAAATGCCGCCTTAAACGGATGGTCAAAATTCAGTGTTTAAAAAAAAAATACATGCTTTTGGGATATTAATTTGTTAAGTAAGTTCATAGACTGATGTTTTCGCTTATGAGTTGTAACTAAATCGAGTTATTAATCAAATTGATTAATCTCCATTGATTTATTACAATGTTTGGCTATACTGTTACTTGATTGATTACTGTCTTGTTCACAGTCATTTTAAAATAACGTTCGAATATGTTTTGCTAAAAAATAGGTTTTTTCTTTTTTCTTTTTTTTTTTGGGGGGGGGGGGGGGGGGTGTCTATTTCGCAGTCTTGCACCAGGACCCAGTAAACACTAGCATTGGCACTGCAACAAGATAAGGTTGAAATACTTATTTAAATCCATGGTGTGTGGGATAATGTGAGATACATACCGCTTAAGAGTTAATGAATTTATGAAGTAACTTAGTATGCTTTTGGTTGATCCATAATGGAAACTGTCCAAGTAACAATGTTGGCATACTTTCAATGCCTGAATTATTAAGCATTGTAATAACTGTAAGTATTGATATCATCAAAAGTATACCAATATGTATTACCTTGTTATCAGGGGCGCCACCACCAGGGGGGCCATGGCCCCTGCACTTTTCCGACAGGGGGGGGCGAATATATAGTTTGGCCCCCCGTACTTTTACTAAGTAAAATTAAAGATGGCAATTTTTTTTTTTTTTATGTCCTCAGCGTGGCAATGTGGCGCTTTTTTTAATTAACACTTTTTTTTTTCTTAAACGGTGGTTAATTTAAATTAGAACATTTTCTATGGCTATGTTAAAGGAAAACAGAATTGAACATAACAGTTTCTTAGCTGGATTTGGCCAGATTTAATCGGCAGTACCAATCTGCATGACAGAAAGTGGATACACACCAGAGTTTATTTAATCAGTTTTTTTTTTCTTTTTTTTCTGTAGACCACACAGTTCTGTAATTAAAATAATTGATATCATTGTGAGAAGCAAATACTAATCGATTCAGATTTAAACAGCGAGAGAAAGTAGCTTGTAAGGGTTTGCATGGCCACGTTTGTTTTACTGTTAAACAAGCCTGCGGTAATCTGTTTATTTAGATAGGTGCGTGCAGTTTTGTATAAAATGAAACTAATGAAACTTTTCACTTTTTTTCAAAATAACCTACTTTAGTAAGCTATATAAAAAGTTTTTCGACATTTATTTCTGTCCTCTACTTCCTTTAAAGCTGTAATTAGCATTGTTAAACCATCTCTATTTCTTAATTACATCATGGATATCTGTCAAACGAGCTAAAACATTTTTCTAGCTATACATTCAATACATATATGTGGTTTACTATGTTTGCAGAGTATTGATTGGAAATTAAATTGGTTTTCAGTAGAGATATAAAATAATCCTGTTTGTGTTTCTGTATTACTTGAAAAAGACGATCACATGAGAGTGAAAGTAAAATACACGCACATCTTGTAGCATTCATTGGAAGACGCAGGTACAAGAGTGAAGTACTGTATTTGCTTGTGTGTTTCTCCTTACTGTTTTAGTGTTAGAGTGCAAAGAAGAGCAACCAGAATTATCCCGGGTTTAAAAGGCATGTCGTATGCAGACAGGCTAAAAGAATTGAATCTATTCAGTCTTAAACAAAGAAGACTACGCGGCGATCTGATTCAAACATTCAAAATCCTTAAAGGTATAGACAATGTCGACCCAGGGGACTTCTTTGACCTGAAAAAAGAAACAAGGACCAGGGGTCACAAATGGAGATTAGATAAAGGGGCATTCAGAACAGAAGATAGGAGGCACTTTTTTACACAGAGAATTGTGAGGGTCTGGAACCAACTCCCCAGTAATGTTGTTGAAGGTGACACCCTGGGATCCTTCAAGAAACTGCTTGATGAGATTCTGGGATCAATAGGCTACTAACAACCAAACGAGCAAGATGGGCTGAATGGCCTCCTCTCGTTTGTAAGCTTTCTTATGTTCTTATGTTCTTATATATGACTCTTTCAACACAAATATTTTAAGTGTGCAGCACATGATTTGCTGGAGTAAAAAGAAAGGCTCATTAAGTCAAACTGGCTGTTAATCTTTTTTTTTAAGGCAAGTCGTTTGGGTAGGAATTTACATCAGCACATACATTCCTGCAGATATTATTACAGTTTAGATGAAGAGCATTCCCAGTACGGGCAATTTTAAATACAACGTACAGATCCTGTCATGCTTGACAAGCAGCAGAACAGCAACAGAAAACATTCACTGTTCTTGCTGAGTACTTTTAAACCTTTGTCTGTTTGCTCAGCCAGGTGGTTGAGAATTATGCCAGGGTTTAATTGTTTTATTTGGCAGAAATTGTATTTCTTGCCAAGTTTTGTTCTGTGAATTAACAAGTTAATATAGCTATTTTGTTTCTCAGACGCCTACTTTGATAAGCGATAGTTAAAGGGTTAATGTTTATGGGCATGTTACTACAGTGGAAGGATATGCAGAGTTGTGATTTTACTCTCCTGTATGTCATACCTCAGCTGTAGTGATAAAAGCTCAGGATAAAGTCAGGTGCTTCACATTTACCTCTTTATAGAATGTTACTAGCACTAAGAGCCGCCCTTGTGTTTTGAAACCTACAAAAGGAAGGGTCTTTATGCACAGGTGTATTGGTCCAACATTAGTCAAGTGGCCCGTCCACCTTTTTTTCCGTGACGGAATCTCTGCCTTGTTTAGATACCTGTAAACTGTGCTAGTGATAAAAGATTGAAAAACCATGTGTAAAATAATGGATCTTGGCGATGCAATATCAAATGTCCCTTGAAGCCACTCTAATGACTCAAATTGGCAGTGTACCATCAAGCAACACGAGCAGCCATCTGCACCAGAGAACAATGGGGCAGGCTCACAGAGCTGAGTTCATATTTTTCTTAATTTCATCCTTACCTTTTAAACACAAGAGACCTTTTTCTGATTGTAATTTCATCCAATACACAGAACTGTATGCTCAAGTTTTGAGGTTGGGTTAAAGTCAAATAATAAATAATAATATCAGATTTGTAAAAAGAATTGCCACTTACTGTACCCCTATTTCTTTTTCAAACCCCTAATGTACAATATCACATAGTTGTGAACCTTTAGAATTGCTAAAAAGCGTATTATTTTAAGCAGAAGCTGCTGGTAATTTCAAGAGAAAAGGTTACACAATGTTATTACTGAATAAGGCAGTCTCCCATTTGTCTTACTGTGATGGGCTATGGTACATTATTATTATTATTATTATTATTATTATTATTATTATTATTATTTATTTATTTCTTAGCAGACGCCCTTATCCATGCACACTGTAAGCTTTCAGAAAGAACCACATTTTAACATTATTTCTATGACAAGAAATTTCTTTACCATAACATCAAATCTTATTTACTCCCCGTGAATTTCTCCAGTACAAAAAAAAAAAAAAATCATGATTTACAAATGATCTTTATTTTAGCAATCTTCACCATATGTACTCTCCATGCATGCATGCTGTTTCTACTCTTCAGTTACATCAACATAAGATGAATGGCATATTAGATATGTTAAAGCTGTGTATGGTACATTTGTTAAATGTGTCTTCCAGTCCCTTATGAATTTCTCTTGTTTTAATGAACATCACAGCGATTTATCATTGCCCCCACATGGTGACATCTGATTGCATATTTTAGGACCTCGATGTTGAGTGCCCACATTCTCACCTGGCAGAGTGAAAAAGTGCTTTCTAATTGCTGCTCTGAATTCTGCATTTGTCTTTCACGTGTACCTACTGTATACCCAATGGAACAATATTTATGACATCTCCACTTTTAGGAATATGGTGTGTTTCAGCTGAATGCCAAACTATTATTTTGTCATTACATATATTTTAAACTGCCCTGGCACTTTTTGAAAAAATAAATAAATAAAATAAATCAATACACTTGTATTCCGCTTTTCATGCTGTTTTATGTTGTCAATATATTGTTTGATACAAAAAAATAAGATATATCTTCACTGACAGGTCCCTTTGCAACCTTCCTGCTCCACTATTTTCAATCTGTACTTTTATAAATGTTCAGATTTCTCAAGCATTGTTTTTAGAGAAGTAGGCAACACTTCTTACATTCATTATTTGCAGCATTGTAGAGCAGTCTCACAACACTTTCTTGAACTGCTATGAAAAACACACAATAAATTCAATTTTCAGAATAGTCATTGGATTCTTCTTTTGCGAACCAAACCCCACTCCACCACCACCACCACCACCAGCACCGAAGTTACAGCCCCAGAAAAAGAACAAGTGCATGATAGCAGTTCATGTTTAAACTACCTGGACTTCAGTAAATTTTTGTATGCAGAAATATCTATCCATGTGTTTGTTCATTAATTCCCAGACATATTTTGAAGAGGACCTAATACCTGTAGATGGGTTTTGCATAAATTATAGAAGGTCAAAATCTCACATCAATACGTTGAAGTCATGACTGAGCTGACCAACTTACCTTCCCCAAATTGTGTATTTTTAAAAGCAATTTTATTGAATGAATATAAAATAATTTCTTCATCTGGATTTTATTCACCCCTCTGCATGAATTGTAAAAGGTACCACGTTGACAGCTACTGTAGCTCAATGTCTGCATAAAAGTGCTTGTTATATAAATAGCCATACTTTCATTGACACATTACTTTGATGTCAAAATGAAAAAGTACTGCAAATTAAAAAAAAAAAAAAAACGTACATACAAATTTATTGCCTGTTAGCTGACAGATGTGTACCAGCTACATGTTTTGCTTTGTTTTTCAATTCAGAAACTGGGCGACAACAACAAATCTCTTTAAAGACAAATACATATGACATTTTATTTTCACCGTGTTATTGTATTTTTACTTAACCAAATAAGAAGCCATATTATTGAAATGAATGTGAGTTAATTTATCAGGGGGTTTGTATATTGTGGATTAAGTACTGTAATAAAAACAAAGGCACAGTGAAATGTGTCTTTGTCAAATTTCTCAACTTTAAAATGGTGTAATGATGAATGCTCTCCTGGGAATGTATTGCTAGGGACAGGCATTTGATACATTGCATTATTCAATTAAAATAATTATCAACGGATAGGGGTAGATTGTTAGTACATTGACGCATAAAGTGTTAACTATCCCATTTTAAGGACTCTAAAAGCAGAGGACATCTAGTAACCTCCCAAGCATGAATTCGTTTTTGTCAAGGAAAATCGGTAAATTCTAAATGAAATGCATTGTTGTGGCCAGAGAAGGCGCCTTTGTGCATTATTTGTAAACAATGAACCGGATTTAAATAACTAATTTCATTGTACCTTCTTTTCCAAAGGCTACAATATCCATGTTGTCCTTTGAGTGATATGTATTTCCATACATATCTTCAAATGAACCATTAAAAGCATTAATTTAAGAGTCGGCAATTATACTTTGTATTTTCGCCCGTCCCCTGAGGCCATAATTTCTATATTAATCTTTGAGTTTGATGTCTCATCTCACATCGGTTTGAACAGTACGTGCACACGTGTTGTCCAATCAAAGGAGTCGAAGGCTGAATCTGGTGTAAAAATGACAGGACTCTGCCCAATCACAACTAGATATGTGTTTGACTGATTTTGTGTGTGTGCTTAGGCGGGCAGGACTGGTTGGGACGGGGTTTACAGTGTTTCCGGTGGCTAATACCACCCCTCTAGCTACGCCACTGTTTCTGTTGCACTTCTTACTGTTATATTTTATACATACACTTGGGTGCTTAGAGAGAAGACATGTTTTTGAGCCCTTTTGAATGGCACAGGGCCGGTTTAAACTTGTCTTAAAAAGTGAAAACTCACCAGGATGTGATGATTGAAGCTGAGAATTCTATACAAAGGTTTACAATAGAAATCATTTAGGAGAGATACCACTTCCCAGAGGATTTTGAGGTGAGGGAGCACTGACTAGTCCCATCACAACTGGGAAAACCAAAATCCCTTGAAAAGTGAAGGGAAGAACCCCCCTAACTATGCAGAGGAAACCTCAGAAGAGCATCAGCTCAGAGGTCATTCTCTGCATACAAATAAGCGCTACACAGTAGATTTCATTTTTGTTGCAACATTGGAGAGAAACTGCTGAGATACAAATATGTATATGTACAATGTAATTTAAAATAATTAACAAGCACGGTTTTTGCATTAATAATGCACAAGGTACACAAGGAGCATATACAGCTAGAATTAGTGAAGGTGATGATACAAATGTGAGTGTAAATCGCACGACTGACACAGTGAGTGATTGTGGGGTACACCAACACATGCTTATCCATGATTTCATTTATTCTGTTGAAGAAGCAGTGCAGGCATCTGTGGCAGTGTGGTTGATTGGGTACAGGTGCAGGAGTGATGCAGTGCGTAATTAAGCAGACAGAGGTTTTAAATCCGGTTTGGAAACAGTTTTTATTTTTATACCCAGGTCTGGTGACCAAATAATAATCCCCGGCAATACACAACAATGCGTCGTGCACGGAGTAAATAACAGCAGGGTTGCAGTCCCAAATAATAAACACAAATATCCATCCCACAATATACTAACACGGTCTCCAGTCCTGGGTGCGTGCAGTAGTGCTCGTGGTGGGTGATACAGGTTTATAACAGTGACAATAGTGCAGTGCTGTTCCAGGTTTAGGTGCTGGCCCTTGGCGACAGCTCCAGAACATGTTAGCCGTCTAATAATAACAAATAAGACAATTATAGACAAACAAAACACTCACGATACGTATATTCACTGCTCTCTTCTCGGGTCCTTTCAGGTTTAAAATGCAAACCAAAGCGAAGGAACAGATTGCGATTCTCTGTCCTTTTTTATGTCGTCAAACATGACCCCTTGGTAAATGAGTGCAACCGCCTCTCCAATCTGCGGCTGCCACGTAGTTTCCCTTCCAGGTCAATGCGTTCCTGCAACGGAGTCTCATCTTCATCCAGACTGGCCATCTTCCCCACCCTGGGAAAGAACTGTCAGACCAGCCCGTCCAAAGAACTCTGTTCTTGCTGCTTAGCGCCATCACAGGTCGGGAGGGAGATTTACAACCAAGAATCATTGTATTTCTGTCACAGTATCCCAGAGAACTTATTAATAAGTTCCACTTATTAATTGGTATAATTTGTTCTCATCAGACAGCTGTCATGTCCACTGACTATAATAGTGCAGTGTGGGGGTATGAATGTGCTTCATATATTCAGAGTTGTACATTTAATTCTTAACCGTTGTGAAATTGGTATGTTATCATTTACTAGGCCATCATGTGTCTTCAGGTCTAGTCCATTTAACAGAAATTCTGAAACCCACCCTGATCTGTGCTGATTCAAACTACGATGATTGCAATTTGAACTGACTGGGGACTTGTAACCAACTCCAGCTCAGTATATGAACATCTTAGCCACGTGTGCAAATCATTACAATGGAAATAAATTACAACTTTACGTTGGTTCTGTGTTCAAGGTTCAAATTGGAATAAAACATAGAAGGATTACTATCTCAAATTCAGTTTACTGTTTCTCTGCTTTGTATTCCCATTAGGGCTGTCAATTAATTGCAGTTAACTTCTGCGATTAACACGTTACATTTTTGGGAGAGAATTTTTTTTAACACACGTTAATCACGCAATTAGTGCATGCTAGGATTGAATGAGTGTAGTCATCGTTTGAATATAAAATTAGTCACAGAACCGTATTATGTAGCAAAGCACTCAAACTAAAGGACTTGTGAATGGGAAACCTTATTTTTCTTAAACCTTCTGACGGTTCATTGGATAGAAAGAGGGTTACTTGTATATGCTGTCAAAGTGAGTTCCAGTACTACAGAAGTGCATCTAGTCTGCTGTACCACCTGCATGCTAAGCATGCTTTCACTTCTCAAAATACACTTTCTAGTAGTCTTCCTGCCACAGACAACAACAAATGAGACCCGTCAGTTTCGACAGAGTACTCCTTTAGAAATTCAGGATCGTTGCAAACCCATGAATCAAGCCAGGTACGATACTATAACCAGTGCTATTGGATAGCTATCGACTGCAGACCTGTTAACATTGTAGGTTTATTTATTTCAATAACCACATTTATTTTTAAGAGATAGTATTTACAATTATGTAAGATGTAACCGTTACTCAGTGAATGTTTTGTTTATTTAGGCCATTTCAAGTTGTTAATAAAAAATAATTAAAATATATTATTATTTTATTATTATTATTGTTATTATTTAAATGGAAATGAAAAACATCAGTTCATGAGTAAAGGAAACTGATACTTGTAAATGCAGTAAGGTGAGTACTGTAATAAACTGACTCTGTTGTGATTTAGCAGTTGGTTCAAACAATTTAACAATAATGCTGGATTGTAAATAAATATAAAACTATAAAGAAAATCCAAAAATATATAATCTAGAAGAAGTCGGGTAAATATATGTGTGTATATATAGTAATTATATGACCCGTGGAATATTGGTCCCATTAACTTTCATTAGGATTCCAAATCCTATTAAGACAACATGGTACAGTTGAGGTAAACAAACATCACATTAACAGCTTAAAAACAGCAGCCAACTGACCAGTAAAATGATTTATGTCAGACTCAGAGTGGAAGACTTCAGTGGGTCCACTTTAGCCAACTTTGATTTTGACAACATTGCTACTCCTTTGTAGGAAGCGGTATTTGTGTTCCACACATTTTAAGACATTCTTTTTCTTTCTATTTCCAGGTCCCTGGGGAAGATGCATGGGGAGTGAATGTGGCCTGGGGGGCAGCCAAAGCAGGGCAGTATGGTGTGCCCACATAGAAGGATGGACAACTTTACATACAAACTGTCTGCAGACCGAAAGACCTGACAACCAGCAAAGTTGTTTTAGGGTCTGTGACTGGCACAAGGAGTTATATGATTGGCAGCTGGGGGACTGGGATCAGTGTCAACCTGTGGCATTAATGAACTCTGGATCATACAAGCGTCCAGAGTGCACAAAAGGGGAGGAGGGGCTTCAGACTAGGGAGGTGTCCTGTGTCCAGAAATCCAATGGAGCGCCTGCCGAGGATGTGATTTGTGAATACTTTGAACCAAAGCCTCGTCTTGAGCAGGCTTGTCTCATCCCTTGCCCACAGGACTGTGTTGTCTCTGAGTTCTCCTCATGGTCCAAGTGTTCTAAGACATGCGGCAGGGGGTTAGAACATCGAATTAGGAGTGTCTTGGCCCCACCACTTTTTGGGGGTTCAGCTTGTCCCAACCTGACAGAATTCCAGCCCTGCCAATTCAGTGCCTGCGAGTCAGAGGAGAGTATGTACAGCTTGAAAGTGGGTCCCTGGAGCAGCTGCTCCTTGCCCCACTCAAGACCAGTACGGCAGGCTGGGAAGCGAAGGAAGAACAAAGGCAAGGAGAAGGGGGTTAAGGACCCGGAGACAAGAGAGCTCATCAAGAAAAAGAGAAACCGAAACCGGCAAAACAGGCAAGACAGCAAGTTCTGGGACCTGCAGATTGGATACCAGACACGACAGGTTACCTGCACACATAAGAATGGGATAATTGTTGCTCTAAAGTAAGTATAATGTAACTCTCACATTATACATTGCATTCTCTAAAGTGTGAACAGAAAATGGTTCGATTTTCAAATTGTTTGAAGTGCCGTCCAATATTTGAAAAACTTGACTAACTATGAAAATTGAAAAACCAATTCCTGCATGTTATGCAGGAAAATTGATTTTGAAATTGGGTAATACTTTATTAAAATGTTTCTGCAAGTAAAAATTAACTACACTCCAAACTTGCAATGAACTCAAAATCGCCCTATTAAGAACGTTAGGTTACAAATTGTAACCCTGGTTCCATGAAAAAGAAATGCCAACCATTACGAGTTGGGAAATTACCCTTGTGTCACATTACTTGAGCACATATTCAAAAAGCTGCCTGATAAGCCTGCTGTGACCATGTGTCTGTTGCATTTTGGAACAAAACAGTACGTCACACAACAACCTTCGCCATTTGATTCCAAAATGGCAATAAAGGCGAGCTAGCGACCTCGCAAAATTAATGGTTGACATTTCTTTTTCAGGGAATCAGGGTTACAATTCGTAACCTAATGTTCCCTTTCAATCTCGAAATGGCAACCATTACAGGTTGGGAAATGTATACCCAAGCTGTCGCAGTGAGCCAAAGGAGCCACAAGCCTTGCCCTAGCACTAGCCTAACTGTCAGGCTTTCGTGCAAGAGGGCAAGCAGCCTCAAGAACTCTGGACCCCACAGAAGGTACCACTGAACCCGCAACATTCAATTGGTAAAACCTTATAAACGTATGTGGTGTGGCCCACGCCGCAGCGTTACATATGTCTGGCAGGGATGCCCCATGAAACACTGCCCAAGACGTCACAGTCCCTCTAGTCAAGTGATCTGTAACATTACCTGGAGAGGGTTAGTTAGCCAGTTCATAAGCCAGCTGGATCGTATTCACTATCTAATGTGACAACCGTTGTTTGGAAATTGCCTGACCCTAAGTATGCGACCCATAACATACCAGTAACTGGGCTGTTTGTCACCAAGATTTAGACCTATCCATGTAACACCTCAGCACCCTGACAGGGCAGAGTGTGTTAAGTCTCTGATCTTCTTCAGAAGCGAAAGGGGGCAGATGGACCAGCTCCAACTCCACCAACTGGTTCAGGTGAAACTACGAAACAAACTTAGGCAGAAAACCCGGGTTAGTAACCTTATCACCACCGCTGGCAAAGCGCAAACAGGAATCCTCTATCAAGAGAGCCTGAAACTCACTGACACGTTTTGCTGATGTGACAGCCAGGAGAAACACAGTCTTTAAGGACAAATATTTAGGGTCCACAGAATGCAGAGGTTCAAAGGGAGCCTTCATGAGAGCCTCTAGGACCAAGTCCAGATGCCAGGATGGAACCATGGGTTTAAGAGGTTGGATGCCCCCGGAAACCTGAGGGAGAGAAAAAGCGACTGTGCCCAGCTAAGCTACCGGAACGCCTCTTGGTGCCCCTGGTGCTGAGCATATGCGGGACCTGGAAGCAGCTCTATGAGCTGTTTCGATGACTCCCTCGCCTGGTGAGACCGCTGACTGGTGGCCTGAATGTATAGCCGGGGGAGATGGGCGCATTGAGCAGCGACGCCTTGTCTGCATCCGGGACCCTGGCCTTGGGAAAGCCAAAACTGGTGCAGCACAACTACAAGAGCAACCAAGTTGCTTCCTATAGCTTGGCCACTGTGCCTAGCTATGCGCAGCAGCTGGTCACTCACTAGCCTCAGCTCATCAATGATGTGAGGTGAAGGCAGAGCAGACAGGTTCCGCAGCAGATGCATCAGGTACATGGTCAGCAGACTAGTGGTATTTGCTAGTCTTGCTGCCAGTGCCCCGGCGCTGTATGCCTTCTTTAAATGTGTCTCTGTGACCCTGCACTGTTTATTTGGGCAGGAGAATTTACAGGACAGCATTGATATTGTTGGTGTCTGCACCAAAGCGGCCACTGAGGAATCAACGGGCGGGAAATACTGAAGTCCCAGCCCCTCCATGCCCTGGAGGACATACAAAGCTTGCACCTGCTTGGAGCAAGTGGGCACCGGTGCTGGGCTGCCCCACGAGGACTGCACCTCCTCCAAAAAATCCGGGAGGACCGGGAGGGGCTTACAGTGTTGTCCAGCTGATCCCGAGGTCTCGAAAACCTACCGGCGGACCTGGGTCTCCTCAGTCCATGGAACCTGGACTCGGGCAGCTAGCTTGACAACTATTAGCTGAATAACCCTCTGACGGGGAGTCCTCCATGACGGAGGGTTCCTCTGTTCCCCCTTCAAATTTGCCGTCCTCCATGGAGGCAACCAGGGACACTACATCGTCCTGCTCCTCCTCAGTCACCTTAGACTGAGGGAGAGGAGGGACTATTACTGGGGCCGAGGGAGTGGGTTTTACCCCAAGGTCCAGAGTGGGTGCAGGGGGAGCTGCCAGATTAACAAGGCACTGTAGCAATGATTGTTGGTTTGCAACAGTGCTTGCTAGCTTAGACATTAAAGTCGCCCTGTCGCATGGCATGCAGTGTGAATGGTTTGTATCAATGAAACATTCACTTGTTGCAATCCGTCGAGTGTGAATAGAACTTAACCAGCATATAATAATTCACCATACAGTAGCATCAGATATCTAAAACTGTGACCTAACTTTGATTGTGTTCTGTGAAAAACTGAAAATATTTTGTCTGTATACTTTGTTTGTTATTTTTATTTTTCAACTGACTGTCCTACATCCTTCCCTATTTGTTCTCTTCTCTTGAATGGATCAGTCTCTGGGTTCCTACCATGTACCATCGTGGAAGCTATCTGAAAGACAGATATGGACAAAATCACAAAATCATTAGGGTATTTTTAGCTTCTGTTAATATATCCAATGGCACAGTACTTCTCACCTCATTTTCTCAAGGTTCCCCAAAAAATGTAAAGGTTACAGTATGTGAGTCACTAGGGTCAATTATTATGGAGCGCTCTATCAACTTGTTTGTATTCCTAATGTTTACACTGAAGTAGCATGCGTAATCACCTTGATCTATGGCTTAACATAACAACATACTAACATACTGAAGATTATACCAATCATTTACCATTTGAAAAGCACTATATATTTGAATCGAAAGATGAGATGCCAGAATTCAGGTCACTGACATTCAATTTTAAAAATAGAATTGCCTAGAAAGCATAATGATGTCTACAGCTATGGGCAAACGTTTTGCATCACCTAGAACTTTAGGATTGAGACATAATTAAAAAAAAAAAAACTCTGTGAACATAATTGAGGTCTTTTATTTAACATCATGTACTCAAAAAAACAACAAAATTATATTGCAAAAGTCTACTGGAAGCCATAATAGTAGTACAGTTTCAATTTTTGTCAGTTTTTTGTCAAGTATATGGAAAACTACAAAGCGGTATGTAATTCAATATGTTAACGCAACATTATTCACCAAGTTTCATTCGACTTTATTAAGCAAAATGTGTTAATTCTATAGGGTGATGCAACACTTTTGGCCATCGCTGTAGCTATCATAAAAAAACAAGAAGTCATATAATAAGCTTATTAACATAGTTGACTGTTGACACATATGAGACCTGTATGAATTCAGTACATTACCTTAGTTTCTACTAGATATAAAAATAAAGGATACGCTTCTAGTGGGTCTCTTTTTAAAGTTCTGGTTAATTAGTTCTTAATTAAGCTCGGAAATATTATAGTCCTGACGCAGGTTTCCAAGATGCTAACATGTTAGCATTGAAAGAGGTTGCTAACTGAAGGAGCTCGTCCTGTGTAATTACCTTTAATAGCTTGTCTGAGGTGCTACTTTCAGAAGGAGAAGTGCTAAGAAAAAACAAAACAAAAAAAACAAGGTATTTAATTGGACATTTTAAACTGTTCAATGCTAAATTACCAGACATTCAAGGATTTTAAATAGCACTTCTTTTCAAGTATCTTGATTGTGTTTCTAAAAGCCACTTGTTAGTGAATGATGATTTAACATGAGAAATGTTTTCAATGGATACAATTGTAATAGCCACATTATAACTACTATTTGTATGAATGCAGCATTTCGTTTGTCATTTTCTCTCAGAACATTATGCACAATATTGCACAATTAAACATATCCTATTAAATAAGTACACACTACATAGATTCATAATGAAAAAGTGTGAGACTGCTTTCAATAGATTTCTTTACAATAGTAGTGATCCTGAGGTGATGCTAATTTCTGTTTTTACTTTTTTTGCAGAGCATGTGTTTCACTTTCCCTAGCAATGCCAAAAAACATAACTGAATTAACTTCCAAGGGCTTCATATTGTTGATCAATCCATTGACTGTCTGCTGTTTTTTTTTCTATTGAAGCCTCTGCACTCAAGAAAAACTTCCAGTCACCTTTCAGTCCTGTATCATCACCAAGGATTGTGAAGTGACTGAGTGGTCTGAGTGGGGTCCTTGTTCCAAGGATTGCTATGACGTGAACTCTCCCAAGGGTGCCCGGACCAGAAGAAGAAGCGTAAAGCAGTTTCCTGTGGGCGGTGGTGCAGAGTGCCCAGAACTGGAGGAACAAGAACAGTGTGCCCCTCAAGGAGATGGTGTCCCACCTTGTCCTTCGTAAGTATGATAATGATATCAGCACATTCATAATCTATAATTGTCAGCTCTAATTTGGAAAGTTTCTTAATTTACTTTAGGTCACAACCAACTATTTCTAATGATTTCTCTTTTTTTGTTTGTTTCACTTTTTTAAATAAAGACAAATACATTTCTGGGGGATGTAGTCTTTCTTTCCTCCCTGTACTCTGCTACTATATACATTCAGAGGTTTATATATATATATATATATATATATATATATATATATATATATATATATATATACCTTTTTTAAAAATATATATATACAGTGCACTCCTTTTATAAGAATCACTAATATAAGAATCAACCACATATAGTGATCAAAACCACTGTGACAAAATCATTCCTATACTATCCCATGTAAAATAATCTGCTTGTAAGAATCAAGTAATCCGCTTATAAGAATCATTTCAGGGCAAACTGACTGCATGTAATACGATACTGTATCAAGTGCAATGATATGTATAGCTGTGGCAAAGTGCCCCCCCTGTGTGTGTTATATGTTACGTGTTGTGTGTAAATGTTGGTGTATAGGCATTGGTACACGGGATATAAGCGGTCTGTGTTTCACGTGTGTGTAAATTGTATATTTGTATTTAGGCACGGGGATGGCACATCACATCACGTGCAAGTAAAAAGTAATATGTGAGCACGGGGAATTGCACTTTAATTAATTCACGTGCAGTTGTACCGAGATTCCAATTGAATGATTGACTAGCAATCGAATCTCGGTACAACTGCATAAAAGCTGCATGTTTTCACTCACTGGGGGTTGGTGTTCGGTGAGTGGAGAACGGGTTAGGAGACGGAGGGTATTTAAAAGTAATAATAGTAAAAGAAGCTCACCGTGTTTGTCTGTGTAGTTCGTTTTGTCTGTCTGTTTATTTTGGCGTGTAGTGCCGTGTCCTGTTTTGTGTTCTGTTTGGTAAACCTTTTTATTTTGTTAATAAACGCTGAGTGCAGCCATTGCACTCAGCTCAGCATCACCACCGTCTCTGTCTGTGTGTTTCTCTCTGGTCTGAGTTCTGGAGGCGCTGTTGTCCCGGTTCTGACACCACGTGTGACAAAGATGGCTGCAGGGAGGAACTCAGACCAGAGAGAAACACACAGACAGAGACGGTGGTGATGCTGAGCTGAGTGCAATGGCTGCACTCAGCGTTTATTAACAAAATAAAAAGGTTTACCAAACAGAACACAAAACAGGACACGGCACTACACGCCAAAATAAACAGACAGACAAAACGAACTACACAGACAAACACGGTGAGCTTCTTTTACTATTATTACTTTTAAATACCCTCCGTCTCCTAACCCGTTCTCCACTCACCGAACACCAACCCCCAGTGAGTGAAAACATGCAGCTTTTATGCAGTTGTACCGAGATTCGATTGCTAGTCAATCATTCAATTGGAATCTCGGTACAACTGCACGTGAATTAATTAAAGTGCAATTCCCCGTGCTCACATATTACTTTTTACTTGCACGTGATGTGATGTGCCATCCCCGTGCCTAAATACAAATATACAATTTACACACACGTGAAACACAGACCGCTTATATCCCGTGTACCAATGCCTATACACCAACATTTACACACAACACGTAACATATAACACACACAGGGGGGGCACTTTGCCACAATAGCCAATAAAGCTGTTTTTGAATTTGAATTTGATCACATCTTGCGTGATTAGGCATGTACTCAGCGTGGATAGTGCAATGATGCAGGAAACACTGCACTGTTTGTAATCAAACATGACTGCGCCACTGCATTGTGCAGGTATGTTTTTTTGTGTTCTGTGTTAGTGAAAATGTGTTTCAATAAAGTGAATACACATTCATTGAATACATGCTGAGTACAGCAGTGTTATATTGTGATATGCATGTAGAGGGAGTGGGATTGCGGCGCGGTGGGGGGGGGGGCAGGGGGGGGGGATTGCAGAGCTTTACATCTCAGCTTAATGAAAAACTGTGAGATTTGCATCGCAACAGAAAGTAAGTAAACCACAGATGCTTAAATGCAGTGGTAGTCCTGACAGTAAAATACTGTATTGTAATGTCATTTTAATTCAAAGGCCATTACACGTAACACCGCAGGGCAGTTAAACTAGGCACCCTCATGATTGCTTCTCAGTTATATTGTAGTAAAATAGGATTCTGCAGCCTCGAAAAAATTGTGATCATATAACAAGTTGCTCACCCACGAGGACTTGTTTTGATGTATTGTCCTCAGTGATTGGGCACCATTGACATTTGTATACTGTATTTAAACTGCTGAAGCGTGGAGGCGCTTTTGCTAATTGTAATGTGACATGGCCGAGGGCGTGTAAATGATCAGGCTGGAGTCTTGATTTGCAGTTTAAAACCGGTGTTGGTTTTATTTTTCTTACAGTGTGGTGGGGAAACAACCGCTGATGAAACAAAGCAAACAAAATAAATCCTAGCTTTCAGCTGGAGAACTAACCAAACAATACTTTGTGTGGTCCCTGTGCATACATGCGGGAACTTATGACATCAAGTGGTCAACCCATTACACTGCAGGAAACATAGCTTTCATTCTCAACCACAGTAATCATATCTATCCGCTTTTAAGAATCAACTGCTTATAAGAATCAAATCTTCCGGGACGGATGTGATTCTTATAAACGGAGAGCACTGTATATATATAGAGAGAGAGAGCGAGAGTGTGAGAGAGATACAGTAACATTATTATATTTCTTTGCATGAGGCAAATCTAATATTTGTATGATTAAGGTGTTGCACTAATACACAGCTAATGATATATGGATAATTATTGATCCTATTATATATTTAAAAATGTATTTATAATAAATGCTTACTGTACATTTTTTTATAACTTTGTTAAGCAAAAGATAAATGAATGAAGCTGATTTTATCTTCTGACCATCCCTAAGACCATATGAATCACACAGCAAATCTAGCCTTTTAACATCAAATCAGACAATATAATCATGGATAACGATACTGTATTCACCCAGTTCTTATAACTGATCCTGGAGTTCTCCACTCAAGTGATGTAAGCTCAGAAGAGCAACCAGAGATACATGATTCACTCTTGTGAGGCTCATCATCATGATGCAGATGTGCTAAGGTCAGTTCCCAGGAGAACTGAAAGGAAAGGCTGATGGATTAGAGCAAGGTGAACAAGAAACCACCTACTGTGAGCAGAATGGAGAACTGAGGGTAATAATAAATACCCTTTCCATGGTGTCTGTTCCTAGTCTACATGACCCAAGTGATGAGGTGTATAGTTTAGCCAAGCCATGAGTCACATCATATCTGTAAACAATCTACAATCTTACTAGTCGTAAATGTGTACAAGCAATGAAACAAAAAAACAAACACAAAAATGTCCTTGTTAATTTACATTTACACCACAATTATTTTTCATTGAGCTGGTAACTTTGAATATTTATTAAGCATGAGTTATTCTTAGTGTTATCCAAAACAGTAAGGGTTAGGGTTAGTTATCAATAATTCAAAACTGCTACCTTTATTACCATAGCATCTAAGGTCACCCCATTGTAACCCCATTGCCTTCATAAAAGTATATGGAAAGTTGTGGTTCTCCAAATTAAGGCCTTTCTCATTTAGTAGTCTTTCTAATCACCTCTTAAGAGGTGGGGGGGGGGGGGGGGGGGGGGCTGACCACTATAGAACCCCCTATACTGTATTTACAGTCAAGAAAATGATTTTTCTAGGGATTATTACAGATATCATATTACAGTGAATTACATGTACATGTCCTTGATCACAGAAATAATAATACAGTAATATGTTCAAATGATCATTTATTGTAATATTGTCCTTATGTAACTGAATGAAAATGGATTAATTTATAGTAACAACTTTAGTGTGTTGTTCATGACTGATTTTATTACAGAATGATAGCATTTCTGTTTTGTAAGCAAAAGAGAATTACGTTTATTATTTCATAACGTGCCCGTTTCTGATTGTATTATTCCTTTATGTTCTGTTTTGAGATATAATATGACTATATTATTGTTGGACAGGGACTCTGACTGTGTGGGAGTTTTCTGTTTGACATTTCTCATGTATGTTTTCATTAGGATTATATAAAATGTTACTATTTATTGTGAATCATTTGTATTACTGTACATAGGTATGCATGGAGAACTACAGAGTGGAGTGAATGCCGTGTGGACACTTTACTCAGTCAGCAGGATCGAAGAAGAGGGAATCAAACAGGCCTTTGTGGAGGAGGAGTACAAACTAGAGAAGTGTACTGTGTCCAAGGGAATGAGGAGCTTCTCTCCTACCTGAACACACTTCAAGAAAAAGAAGGTAAATGAGTCTGACTTAGTGTTTACCTACCTTTTTAACTCCTAAATACTTTAGCTTGTTCTAAAATTTATATTTAAAATGTTGCATCAATTAAAAGATGATTTCTATTTTGACTTGAATTTATAGGATTAAGGAAGAAGTGAAATAAAAACACTGTGTGTTCATATCATAGAGAACTACCTGCTTTGATGTAGCCCCTGAGCTGTTTCTGAGTGCTCAGTAAGCTGTTGATTGGTTGTTTTTTATTTGCCTGTATTGGATATTTTATGTACTTCATACATTTCTGTGGAAGCTGTCCAACTTACGAGCAGATAGCAAGCTCACCTGCCTGCATATACCGTATGTAGTGTGTGCCTATTGGCTGTTGACATTGCATGTTGAATCACACAAGATATACTGAAGAGAAATTCATATTATATTAAGATTGACTACATATATCCTGAATACAAAACACATGTGTGAACCTGTATTTGTAATATCTTACTTTTACTAGAAAATCGTTTATGGGACAATGTGAAGAATATTAAGTTGTATTAAAGTGGGAGGTTGTGATTAGTTTACAGAATTTTATGTTGGTGGAATCTCAAGAACTACTACTCTATGTGCTAGCTGTTTTCTTTGGTTTGTTTGTTTGTTTGTTTGTTTTTTAATAATGTAAGCTTGATTCATATTATATTATCATACATCATTAAACCAGAGAGAATGGTGCTCTTGTAATGCCACCCTCAAGAAAACAAACTTTTAGGTACAATACAAATTAACAAATGCAATCATTTTTCCTTAAACATGTTACTCCAGGTATGTTAAAAAATGTTTGAAGACTACAAAACTAGTTTCTAGGATTGTAAGTGGAACTCATCAACAAATTACTAATACAGCAATTAAAGACAAATAAAGAAAAACATCAACTCAGAAAAGTCATTAAAATGCAGTTGAGTGTTCAGTAATACAGATATTTGAAGCCCAGCTGTTCTGGAAGCATACAACTGCATGAATGATAGGTGCTGCTTAGAAATCCATCCTTATCGGTGTGTGACAGGAATATTCTGAATCCATTAGGAAGTAATCTCATAAGGCCTGAAAGCTTATTAAAATATACAGTAACTTGCAATCTACTGCATAAACATGAGAGCAGTTTTTGAAGGCACAACCAAAGGAAGAGTGTATTTTAGCTGAAGACGCTTAGGGGAACATTCTCATATCGCAGTGAGTGATACAATTAGTTTTTTCCGCCGAGGCACAGCCAGCTGCTAACGGAAGCACGCGCTGTCTCAACCTGCACAGCTGCAATATGTGTAATATAGTCCCCCAGCTTCAACTCTGTATAAAGCATTCATGACATCAGCCAGGAACCAATAAGAACACAGCTTTTTTATTTTATTATTATCTTTAGTGTCATTTTGTACATTCTAATCGTGATGTTTGCCTGTTATTTCAGAAAGTCAGTCTGAAAGCAAGCAGAAACCTGGTGTTGCACCACTTCTGTCAATCACTTTTGAAATAACAGGTAGGTAATTCATTAAGTTATTCTACCTGTCTGCTTTTTATCCAGACAATATCGTGGCTTGAAGGCTATGCTGGCTGCAAACAGCTATGCTAGTCACACAATTGAATAGAAAATTCACTTGTAAAATCAAAAACACTATTTAGATGATCTGACATGAAGCAACATGTGAGAAGTAAATAGATTGACAGATGCATATTATTTATTGTTAAATGAACTATAGGAGCTACAATACTTAACTTCTCCATACCCAATATTAGCCTAATTTGTGACAGTGTTACTTCAATTTGAATGTAATATCCCACTGAAGTTATCAGATTTTGTTAACTAGAAAAAACATACTGTACACATCAAGACAATTTAACTAGCCTTTTATTATTTTACAACTACTAAAATCAAATAATAAATGTGATTTAATGGCTACATTCACAATATATTTAGATAGTTTCACTTTCACAATTATTTGCACCAATATACAATATGACAAAATGCAGGTCCTTGGGAACAATGCTAGAGATCGGCAAAGAAGTGATTTAGTTAAATCCCTGGGGTGATTAATAACCTCAGTGGGGTCTTCAGTGGCTCACCTAATAAAGCACTGCTGCGTGGATTGGTGGCCCTAAGAGAGCACTGCATTCACTTTTTTATTTTCTTAGGTTAGATGGAAATTAGGCTGGGGATGGTTCACCTTCTTACACTTCAGTGACTCCTACTAGTTAGATGACCCATAACGCCAGGCAGAGAAAAGGCAGCCTGGGCTTCACCTCTGTCCATCTGTCTGCGGTTATTACATAGCCTATATTGTTTTTATACAGTTCTATGGTTATGCACCATACAGCGCTGTGAACATGGTTTATATTTTCTGCACTCTTAAGGATAGTTCATACACTAGTACAGGGTGGTCCGCCAGCCCCGTCGACTCACTCATATGTGTTTGTGGGTTGCTTTGAGCTCCCTATGAGATATTCTGATTCAAACAAGCCCAGCATAAAGCTTATTTGATACGAATCATATGCACAGTTTGAAATAGGTTGAGTAGACCATACACGACATTATAGGAACATGTTAATTGCAAGATTATATTTCCTAACTTTTACTTTATTTTCAAATTACACATTTTTTCAGTACCAATCAATAATAATGAGGAAGCGTCTTCGAATTGAATTAGATAACTTTTCTAAACACTTTATGTTGGCTTTGTTTATCATAGCTGGACATGAGGCTAGTTAAACTGTGTATGCCTTTACTGCATTGTACTATACGACTGAAATCACATGTGAGTCATAATAATTAAATCTCACTGTTGTTAATGGTCATTTTAATTAACATTTAAACATCTGTAGGAACATAGAACACAAAATGATGCAATATGTTTTAAAAAAAATTTCCAAACCTGTTCGTACATTCCTTCTACAGACCAGTAGTAACATTGCATTCAATAGAACAAAACAATGTAGTTTAACAAAAAAGGGAATAACTTTAATGTCCTTTACTTCTTTTGGGGTTTTCTTTTGTAGCGAGAGAAACAAACACTATGGACTTAAACCGTTCTTGCTGGCTGCAGACATCCACATTTGATTTTCCTTCAGCCTCCCGCATTGTACACTTTTACCTAGGACAAGTTTTTAAATTGGCCCTAAAACTGAAATAAATTAATACGTAAATTGAGCCTGATTCATACATTTTGTCCTGCAGACTGATGCCTCTGACATAGTAGGACTAGGGATGGATCTTTCCCAGGAGGTAGAGGGCATGGGGCATTTGGTATTGTACATTAGCAGGAAGCTGTTTGCATGAGAGGCTCAGAGACCAGGTATGCTGTAATCAAGCTTCTGTGCGCTTCTCTACTTGTGTTTGTGGGCCCATCCGCCCACATGCAGTTTTTGTAAAATGTTCCAAACAAAAGGCGACCTCGTGGGGGCCCCAATTCTGCTGGGGACTCTACGCTATAGCGTCATTTGCGTATAGGTTAATCTGGCCCTATGTATAAATAATTGTACCTGGGTATCAGCAATATTAATAGTGAGTTCTTCCATAAGTGAATGCCTCCTTGTTGTTTCGCTTTGTTTAATATCTTCCATTTTCCACTTGCTGTGACAAACATACATTCAAAAAATGGAAGACATAATGTCATGCAGCTTGTCTGTATTTGTGTTTTTTGTATGTGTATTTGTGTTTATTGACTTGTATTTGTGTTTTTCGGTTTGCATTTTTGTGTTTTTCGGTTTGCATTTTTGTTTTTTAATTTACATTTGTGCATTGCACTTCAGGGCCACCATACAAAAGACCTTTTTGAAACAGAATATATTATTTGCAGCTATATTATTTGCATATCTATCTTTGTGTTTGTTTAAATGTATCAATTTCATGTTACACAGGCTGCCAGACACTGCAGCAACATCTGGCAATGCCTGCCCCTGGCTGAACAGCATGCAATAGCCTAACTGGGACAAGCTAGCTGCTGCTCTAGTGTTGCTGCCACAGGGAGAAAGAGTCCCTATCATGAAAAAGGATGCATTATAAACTCAGAGCATTTTCAGCTAGAGTTTATATCTCTGTTGTGACATACAGAAAAATGAAAACTATTTGTTCTTCTGTTCATAGTATTTAAGGTTTATAATTGAGAATGTCTTTGTTATAATGCGCTCTCTCTCTCTCTCACCTACCATATTTAAAGCATCTCATTACCACTTATTGTTATTTAAATTCAGCTATTAAACTTGGCAAGATAAATATTTCTCTGTTTATAGAAATAAAAATCATGGTTTTAGTTGTTGCATTGGTGAGACTCGTTGGTTACCCCCTTGTCATTTATTTGAATCTATGGTGGAGGATATGTATTACATGCCTTAATATTATAACCCTGTACCTTTTAAAATGTCATACAGTTTTGTCATTTTATGAACATTGGGTCCAATGATATCAACATTCTCAGTCTTGGAGCATGTGGCTTAATTCCATTACACTGCAGGAAGTTTTACATGTGATGTGTATTTTTTACAATCAAAAGTATACTGACTGCCAAGACAGTACTGTATCTTATCCAACTCAAACAGAGACTTCCACACTGCTGCAAGCCAATAGTTAATATGAAGGCACCTGTTCTATAATAGGAAGAAAATAATTTATAATAACTGTTGGAACATATGTTGGCCACTTCATGCCTTTAGAACACATTGATGATCCTCCTCTTTCCAAAAATAACCAGTTGCTGTTCTGTTAGTGTAGAACTTCAGATGTTTAAATAACGTTTTGGTTTTATACTGTGTGATAGTCCTCAGTGATATAAACTCCAGAAACGTTCATATGAGCAGGTATAGAGGATTTGAGGAAACTGACATGGCAATTTGTTCTAATATTGAATTTTTGTATTCTATTATTTCACCTAATCAGTAAAAAAAAAAATACACTGCGGCTTTCATACATTGTAAAAAAACAAAAAAAGGCAACTGCTAAATGAATGAATTTTTTACATGCAGTGTCTGGGTAGAAGATTAATGCTTCAAATCCCTTTGTGCTTTCTTTTGATTTCTTTGTGATTTGAAAAGGGGAAGGGTGTCCGCCACATCAAGATGTAAAATTACTGGAATACCAAATTAGAATACAAAAAATATTTAAAAATTACCCTTGGAAATCTACTTTTAAAATGATCTTTAAAGCATGACACGTGGTTATTGCTGGATTGTACATGTACATTTCTTATCTTCCAGCATCCAGACCCGTGGACAGTGAGCTGTGTGCAGGCCCTGTACAAAACACCACCAAGCTGTGCCACATTGTCTGCCCCATAGAATGTGAAGTCTCATCATGGACAGCTTGGGGGCCCTGCACTTATGAAAACTGTGAAGACCAAGTGGGGAAAAAAGGTGCAGTTGCAGCTTAATTACCTCTCATCTGCAGTACCAACATTCTCACTGGTTTCCTTTTTGTTTGGTTATGTATATTTAATTCAGCATAGACAGATATTTAAAATGCAATTCAATTGAAAGTTACAGTTGCTCCCTGCTATGCAATCACACTCTCTGCTGTCTGTCAATATTTGAAACATTTAGTTTTTATTTATATCCCAAATTACAAAAAAGAACCAGATCTTAATCACAATGAAAATGGGACCAGTAATAAGGATGCATCCAGTAACATGTTGGTATGGTAACTGCTCAGTTTGGTATTATATACTGTAGTGTATATTGCTGAATCTCTCTAAGACCACAAGTTTTTTTTTTATATATTATTATGTTTTTAAATAGGGCAATGTCATTGCACATGTCATTGACTGTTTTGGTACTTTTAAAATACACCCCATATGAGTAATCAACCAATCACCATCAAGTATTTGTCAACATTCCAGTACATCCTGTGTATAGATGTCATCCCATGCATAGAACATATTATTATTATTATTATTTATTTCTTAGCAGACGCCCTTATCCAGGGCGACTTACAATTGTTACAAGATATCACATTATACATTATTTCACATTGTACAGATATCACTTTATTTTTACGTACAATTACCCATTTATACAGTTGGGTTTTTACTGGAGCAATCTAGGTAAAGTACCTTGCTCAAGGGTACAACAGCAGTGTCCTCCACTGGGGATTGAACCCACAACCCTCCGGTCAAGAGTCCAGAGCCCTAACCACTACTCCACACTGCTGCCCACATTTTCTAAAGTAGTTCATTAGCACAATCTGTAGTTGCGATTTATAATAAGTTAATATATTGTGTTAAGGTAACAATAAGAGACACTCTACACATGACATGTTAATGCTGGACTGCTGTGAAATGCAAACAATGAGCAAAGTTGCCCTATTTGAGAATATAAAGTTAACACTGTCATTTTACTCAACATATTCACATGCAATCTTTAATGAGCCCAGTAGAAACCAAGTAGTACTTGTTTCTCTTCCATTTTGTTAGGTTTTAAATTGAGAAAAAGGCGAATCATAAACGAGCCTAGAGGTGGAACTGGAAACTGTCCCCATCTCACTGAAGCAATACCATGTGACGAGCCGACGTGCTACGATTGGCAGCTGGTTAAACTCGGAGAGTGCTTACCTGACAATGAGAAGACGTGTGGTCCTGGCACACAGACTCCACAAGTGGAATGTGTCAACAGTGACGGTAAGGAGCTGGAGGCAGAAATTCATAAAGATATGACATGCATGTGTTATTTATAGTTACTGTGTATTATTATAAAGGCAGTGGTGCTGCCAGTGATCGAATGTGTTACAGTGTTACCTTTGAAGTTGATAATATATATCCCATTGGACCATAATTTTCCTTTAGAATTGTATGGTTATTAAATGATTAGTGTTTTGCTGTTTTTAATTAAAGATAGTGGCTTGCTTCCGTGGTTGACTTTCGAATTGTCGTGTCATTGTCGGTAATTTCCTTTAAAGTATATTCATAAAACACAGTCTTTAGAGTTGCAAAACAGTGTTCAGATATTTTGAATTCAGTTGTTTATACCTGCAATAACATTTTCAGGGGTTCATACATCCATTTTGATACTGTATGCTGGAATAAAAAAAAAGTGTCCTTGAAATGATGCAATTATTTGAATTGCCAAGAATTGCAGATCACAGTAAACCTCACGTCGAGATTCAGGCAACTGTCAGTGAACCTTAAGGGCATTAACCCTAGAGCTCTTTAATCTTGTTTAGCATTAGTTTAGAATTATTGAGAATTCCTTACTAGAGGTTTCTTTTCGTAATCAATACATTGAAATGCTTTTAACTAGTCAGCACACCTCAGGGGGATTTCAGTAATGCCAATGGTTACATTTTTGTCACATCTAGCAGAATTTTCCATAATGTAAACACTCAGTGGGGATTCTGTCTAACAACTGGTAATTTATGGATATTTATTGTGTGGCATGGAACTGTTGTATGGACTTCACGTCTTTAGGTATATTTTGTGTGAGGGCTGAATTGTAATGTCTTCCATAGACATTTGATATTTTCTTTGTCATTGCTGCTTAGTTTTAGGTTTCATATCAATTCTGTAAAAAAAAACTAAAAAACAAAAAAAAAAACCTTTGCATTAAAATTAAGCTCTGAAATACAATAATAAATACAGCTGTGCCAGTAAATGCATTATCATCTTTTAAATGATTTTACTGAAAACGTGTTTAAGATTCAGTTATTCAAGTAATACAAATTGAAATGGATTAAGCCAGCTTGTGAGATTAGTTTATGAAAAGCCCTAGTTATAGTATAAATGGGTCCCTGAAACAGAAACACACGATTCACTGCCAAAATTATTCTGGTACCTGTGAGAAGATTGCTACTGACAGGTCACAGCAGAAGCCTGTGTAACACTGTGCACATTGATTGGCAAGAAAAGGGCACTTACTGCCTAAATAAATATAACACCTTGCCTGCAACTGGAAAGAACAAAGACGACTATCGCCATCAGTTATGTGCTCTTTCTTTCCGACTAGATCTAGACTTGGCTTTAATGCTTAATTTTTAATGAGCCACTACTCACTGGTTGGGACCTAGAAAAGATATCCAAGGTCTAGAATACCACAACTGACTCTGTGGCTGCTGAAAATGTATTATATTATTCAGTTATAGATAGTAGTTTACTCAGCAATTGTAATATGTTCTTTAATTGTTACTTTATGAGCACTACCTTTATAAATCTTTAAGTATGTTAGGTTAATACATACCAGTTTGTTTGTAGTTTAAAAGGGTTGTATGCTGTATGGTTTAAATTCTTTTATTTTACATATACAGTATAAGAATGTTGTTACTGTATAAGCAAAAACAGCTCCATAGGTGTTTCATGTAAACAGTTTACTGTATAAAAACACTATTTGTCAAAAAAAGAATTTGTTAAAGTTTCCGACCTATAACACAACTTTCAAAGGGTTAGAAAGTTAATCTGTAACTTTAAACACTGTTACTGATGTGTATAATAATAATCTTTGGATGAGCAAGGATAAAGTGATATCTGGCTCACACAAGCTTAAGTTGTTTATGTATATGAAATGAGAATTGCATGAGAGCTGGGGAAAAGCCCCTGCGCTATATATTTTTCTGAGCTTCATCAGTCAACCTTTTGAGACGTCTGTATGAATAACTTACAAGCTCCCTTCATCTTCCATTGCCGTCTGATACAAAAACCAGAGTGTCACCTGGAGCGGGTTTTGGAGTATCACCAGCTGTTACTCTGAAATTAAATTGGACAGTGGAAAAGCGTTTTGATTACTTGTGCACTTGCAGACAAGGGCATCAGCTTTAGTGTTTGTTTATAATTGAGCAGGAGCTCAGTAAGGAAGGAACACGCTGAGGCGTACACTTTAACACTAACCTGCAAGCATTCCCCCACTTGATTTCTTATTTAAGTGCAGAGGGTATAATTAGGTATAAGTGAAACCCAAGGAAATGTGAAAATGTGGCATATGCGTCATTAAGATAATTCTAGAAACTTGTTCAGCGGCAAATTGATTACTTCTAATTGTAATTTATTTTTCTAAAAATGTAAACTAATTTGTAATGGTATCATATTACACCAAAAAGAAACCTGATGCATACAATTTTGATAAAGTGGCAGCCACAGGCTTTTCGTAATTACCCAACTGGTTCATGTAAATGCAAATGTGTGACAAGTTTACACACATATGTTTAAGTTTCATCTTGAGCTGTTGCTTGGCCTCATGCAGGGACCAAAAGATGGGCCTTGTTATCCATACTCTTTGTCACTCCTGTAAAAGGTGGCCATGGGGAACGCTCCATAATAAGATCAATTACTAGAGTCTGTAAGGCAAAGTCTGATCCCTTATGTTAATAGTTGAATTACTTGAGCTGAAAAACTATATACCATATATGCAATTTTAGTATATGATTCTAAGAGATATCCTTTTTGTCAGTGCAACAATTGGTGCATTTTTACTGCTATTCAGTTGCCCAATATGGCTGAAATATAGCAGATACTGCACTGTTATTTTTTACAGCATTTGTGCCCTCTGAACTGTCACTGTCATCCGTCTTTTATAAATGCTGTGCGTATGTTGATTGCACACCAGATGTGTACCATGCATTCTTAACAGGGATTACTGTTTGAAACAACTTTACTATTGCATGAAGGGCAGGTTTCTTCCTACAGTAAATATATTGTGGTTCACTCACATTGCAACAGACTCAAAATGATGTAATATTCCAGTATTAACAGTCCCATACAACAACTAAAACACTTGATAATGTTTGTTAAAATGTACCCAATAATGTTATGTAAAATGCAAGCTTTAAGGTGTACAGCACCAATTTGGAAGCACAGTAGCTTACTACTGTAAATAAACACTAAATGCACTGATAAAGAATAGTAAATAGAGTACTACCTGAATGATCCACTTGTCAAATAATTGCCATTGGTGATGTGTTCACTGACAGCTCATCACAGTTCAAGTGTATTAAGTGATCCATCTTACCACTTTTTGAGGACATTAAAGTGTTTAGTCTTTCATTGACATACAATATCAAATGCAGTATGAAATAAAACCTGCTCTATCTAGATTATTGGTAGAAATATCATCTTCCTAATGTGATGATCCTAATGTGTGATTTGTCACTGAGCCAGAATGCCAATTTAAAGAGTTTAGCAAAAGGCTTTTTTTCATAACTAAGTTACGCGAAAAATCTACTGCAGTTCAGTTATTTGAAACAACACTAAAGACAAATTTCTATACACACGTGTCTTTTTATCTTTGCTATATTTTACTCTTAAAAAAGTTGAACTGTCATTGTTCGAGTTTGGTATTGGACATATGACTTTTAAATGTAAGGCGTCATTTTGAAGAGATATGGGTTTTGGATTGTGTTGCCTTAATTGAGTTATTTGCCATTATTAAATTCAGTGTTGAAAATAGAAACCACACGAACATTTTAAGCTACAGTAGACAGCAGATTGGCATCTTATTAGGTCTCTGGTGGGATATGATTCTCACTGGTTTCCAATTGGCTTCTGTACTGGATTTGTAATAATCATGGTTCCTGCTCAAGCTGAGAAGATGTGACACATTTAAACCTCAGTTGTCACTGTACAGATAATAGCACACAGGAATCTTTTTTTTATTATTAAGACAGAAAACCAAGGTGTTTCACTCCACTCGTTGACATCTTAAGAACACCAAAGGTAAGGGTTGAAAGATTATGTGGCTGTTAGAACACACTGACTGAATATGTCAGAATCATCTTCTTGAAATCACATGTTCCTGAAAAGGCTATCCGCAGCAAGAGCCTTTTATTCCTGACAGCTGGGTAATTTAAGCATGGAAGCTGATATGCAGAAATGAAATACATCCAGGTGTTCATTTCTTTTATGAATCTAATGTTAATTATAAAGCAAACAAAAACTTCCAGGTGCATCATTATTAAACATTCCCCCTGCTGAAAAGCTCAAATTGGAAGAGTTTCTATTGAGTAGCTTACTAATAGTCATCCATTTTAAGCCATCACAGTTGCAGTGTGATTCACACTGATTGATACAAAACATGGTTTACTAATACATGCAAATAGTGTCTTCATAATTGCATTATAATCGCATGGAGAGGTTACAAATATTTGTCTAAAATCTAAAGTTTAGCAGAATATTGCCAAATGCAATCCAAATTGTCTATAGCAGGCTAGGAGTGTTTGATAAACGACTCCTGAAAAATCAAGGAAGTTATTGTATTCACTATGTGTGACACAAAGACGGACGTGCAAAAATGGGGACCCCGAAAATGACATAATATCACTTGCATGGTGTGTACTTTTGTGTTTCTATATTTTGAATATACTAATTGCTGATAATTTCTAATTCAGTACACAATGAATATAACTGATCATTTGAAGAGTTTTCATATTTATTTGATTTGTGAATCAAACCAATCCTCAGTACACTATGAGCGTGTTTAATGGTCAAGCTAAATCATTATTGTGGCTTATTTATATGTTTAGTAAAACAGTTCTTAAAGAACAAGTGTTGGCCTTATAGCTTACTATTATATTATACACTTCACATGTACAGGTAGCTGCCAAAATGGCAGTCTGGTCATGAAATGTAATTATGTTCAGCAACTGTGTAATATCAGATATTACTGAATCACATCCCAGTAGAAAACAACAAATATTGACCTCCTATTTGTATTCAGATGCAAGAAAGAAATCGGAAATCAATAGTCCATTTTTTGACGTGTGCGTGTGATCTAATTGCTGGAACTTTTACTGTGTCTGATGCTTGTGAAGTTAGCTTTAAAAAGTGCTGTATGTGTATGTATGGGTGGTAATTCTCTAGAAAGAAACAATAAGGGTGTCCATGTGTGTGTGTTTTTTTTTAATATACCTTCATTTTAAGTCTGTACATCTAACGATATCAATTAGAAACCCTCTAAATAGTTGGCATTGTTCAAACACTTAAGTGCCATCCACATCAGTAGGATTTCCAGTGACTATCGCTGTCAGCAATGATTTTTGTCATTGTAAAAATGTATCTAATGTAGCAGGAAAACACTCCTTCAGTCTCAAAACAGAATCTCCAAAGAGCTACGCTGAATGAAAGAGTGCACTTGTCAATTAATGTGCTGTTTTTTATAATGGGACATATAGTGGTGAATAAACTATTTATGCCTGTAATAAAATAATGGTAAACTATAGTTTTAACCCCTAAACATATTAAGATTGCGCAAAATGACAAATGTAGTGCCATTGTGCTATAAATAATTTTATAAACATTTTTACTAAATTACAATGTAGATAATTACAGTAATGTTATCAAATCTTCACAGTGGTAGAATCTTTTGAAATGTGAAGATATTGGATGTAAGCCTTTTGCCTCTACTTATCATATTCTAGGTTTATCTGGGTATTGGTCAGCCAGTACCAACAGTTAAATATAATCATTAACAAAAGTATACAACAGTCTTAGTACACAGTATTCAGAAAAATATCTACCAACTAGGTATTTGAAATATTCAATATTCCAACAGTTTGCCCCAAGATTGCTATTCCAAATTATCTGTTAACCAAACACTTCCACTGGTTTGTTTGTTTATTGTACTTATTTATCGGGGACACATACAATTATAACATAAGTGTCACTTACATGACACAAGATGCATTGCATTTTTAATTTAGCCAGTAGGCTGATTTCTATTGACAGTCCCCGGGCAGACATTGATGACAACTGTAATAAATCTCCATATTACTTCTACTCTAAACTATAACAATAACCTCCTATTGAATATTTGATTAAAAATACTTACAACATTAAAGTCAGAAATTACCTATTAAAAGTGCATAACAACCAGCACTTACATAATCAAGTTACATTACAATTTATATAAATATCCAGTATACACAATTCAAATTCCGATACATCCTGAATAAATTAATGATTACATAACTGATGTTTTAAGCAAGTCTGTTGCAAAATATTTTAAAATCCCTTAAAACCTTAATTTCTGAAGGAAGTGAGTTGAAGAATAAAGTTCTTCTTATAGAGAGAGCTATTTGTGCAAATGCTGTTCTACACCTTTCCACTTTACAATTCCCACATAGAGCTTCCCTTGTGAGCCTCTTAGTACCTTCAGAGAGCTTTTTCATGAATTTGTTTAACGGTGGAGTACATAATCCATGCAAAGTTTTAAATACCATTTTCGCATTAGAAAAGTTGACATAATTATCAAAACTCAGCAATTGGTACTTATTTAGAATGTTACAGTGATGGTATCTCACAAGTTGTTTTTTTTTTATTTTTATAGCTTGCTTATAAAGAGAACGTATTGGTTTAATTACTGAATTTCTTGCTTGAGACCATTGAGATCACCATTGTCTCTCAGCAGCCTGTTTAGACTTGAGTTGCTTGATGCAATGTAGTCTCGTGATGGAAATTGATTTGTTTTCCACAGAGAATTTCAGCTTACTTACTTTTCTTCACCTCAATGACATTGATTAAACCACTTAACAAAAGCAAGTGGTGATAGTTGGGCGAGGGATCAATGAGATTCTGTGTAAGGTCCTCTTCAGAACAGCTACATTGTCAATAGAAACCTTGAGAAACCTTGAGCTATCGGAGTCAGGGTCCTTATGTGCCTAGTCATTGCAGCTAAGATGATGATATGATCTGTTTTGTATTGTGCAGTTTACTTCATTTATATTGTATTTCGATTCAGCTGAGTGCATTATAGTAGCATTTCTGTTGATTAAACATACCAGTAATACAGACATGTAAAATGACTTTTGTATCTGAAGAATGACATTTTAGGTTGGATCATTTAGCCTACATATTGTAAGCTGAATTCATGAAATTTATGGTTTGTAGTATACTTACTATTTAACCCCCTTTTTCTAATTTAGTTTTTAAAAATACTGTTAGCCTTGTCCTCTAACAACCTATAGTAACTTTGGTTGTCTATATACAGTATCTGTGTACAATTCTGTAAAAAGGCCATAGAGATGGATTGCTTTAATGTAACTAACAGTTGTAATGGTGGTCTGGGTCTTTTTGTAACGCTATTCTAATGTATACATGCAATACATAATTGCCCCAGTGTAAATTTAATTGTTCTACGAGGCTAAGTATGCTTTTGGTAGTTATGTTTATGTTAAATCATGTACCTCAAGATAAATAAGGTTCTACAAGCAGTACTTTCAGACTCTAAGATCAGTGAGTCACCACTGTTTTTTCCAAGGTCATAAATGAAGCATGGGTTCAGGTTACTAAGTCTGTTTTAAGTGTGTCTTCATCTTATATTCCAGGAAAAGTTGGCAGTCATTACCGTATAAAGTATCTAATACTATATGAACTTTTCCTTGTTTCTCATCAGTCATACTGTCTTTCTTCTAATTGGCTCACAATTGATTTTTTTACATATTTGCCAGAATTCTTTTCCCACACAAACTGTAGCAGTACTACTTAGATTTAGACTTCAGAGATGATTTATCTTTGGTATCAAGGCACAGTGATTTCCATGTGACTGTGCCTATCTATTTTTTTACAAAAAAGTTTGTTTTTTTGATTGTTTAACTTGTTTTGAATGTCACTAGTTTAGATAATGAACAGAACAGGGCCTGTTCACAAAGAGTTAACTTACTGACCTATTTCGGTCATGTGACGTTTTAGTTCCCTGTTGAATACAGACAAACTCTTTGAGTTGTCTGCATATCTGGTAAACATTTACATTCTATGATTCCCTCAGTAAAGCTTAATTACAGATGTCCAGTTTTACTTCCACATTGTTCGAACCTTGCTACATTAATGATACAGACCATATGATTTGAGTTTCTTCACATGAAAGATCAAGTTACAGATACAGGCTTCATATATATATATATATATATATATATATATATATATATATATATATATGGCTATACAGTCTTTACAGTGACTACTTATTCATGTGACACTGGGGAATGCTTTGTTGTTCAAGGATAAAATGCAACATACTGGCACTTCTAGTTTTTGATATACCAGTATATTTTCTTGGCCAGTTTTTGTAATCAGATATAATAAACTATGGATGAATACAGAGCTATTCATATTAAACTGGCAAATGTACAGGTGTACATCATTAATGTTGTTTACATTAGTCAGAATTTGACATAGATACATTTGAACAAAAAGATTATATAATTCTAATTAATGCATAAGGACAAGTGTGATGGCTGATAACACAATTATTGTAAATACTTGACAAATGCATTGGACAAAATAATACAATTTTTTTTTCCAAGAAACTGTTTGATACTTATTATAATTGTGATTATTTGAGCAATCTTTATGTATATCTGTCAGTCTGTCTATTTAAGCATAGAATTTGACATTTTTAATGTGATATGTACAATACAATAGGATCTGTCTTCAGTAATTTGTTTCTGCATGGAATGTGTTTACCTTGGTTTTTCATTAACTGGCTCTAATTTGCCTTTCTGCCCATCTGGGCAGGATTGTTGACATTTCCTGCTTATTCAGCAATGATGGACTGTTTTGTGGCTCTTTCATCCCCAGGAGAGGAGGTAGACAGACAGCTGTGTGGGGATGCCATCTATCCCACTCCTATTGTCTGTGAAGTCCCATGCCTAAAGGACTGTGTGCTCAGCACATGGTCAAAATGGTCCTCATGCTCTCACACCTGCTCAGGAAAAACCACTGAAGGGAAACAGACGCGGGCACGCTCTATTTTGGCATATGCAGGTGAAGGTAAATATAATCTATTTCCCCAGATATTTCATTAAGTCTATATCATGTACTGTGTGCAACACCATTCTAGTCATTGTTATCAAGGTTCACCAACCCTTATATTACAATGCTATCCTGTAACAACAGTACTTGGGTACTTAACATAAACAGTGGTGAAAGGGTCATTTGATCTGGGCTCAAAGGTTAAATAACTGACAGCTCATTATGTATACAGTTTTATATTTATAATTGATTATTCAATGAGATATTAGTCGTAGTGGTAGTATTGCTATTGTTAATAAGAAGAAGTAGTTACATAAACATGAACTCCTTTTTGCCTTTTGCCTTGATTTCATTCAGTAATAGCCAAGCCTTTTATTTCCAGTTTCAAATCCCAAATGACTGTGCTTTAGTATAAAATGCAGGTAGAATTTCTATGTCAAGGCTTAATTATAATACGCACCTCAAAACCTTGATTCCACGAGCATGGTAGCCAAAAAAAAAAAAAAACTAAAAACAGACACGCACTTAAAGGAACTCATTACTCTCTCACATAATATATAGATGATTCCTGTTAGAATGGCTACTAATCAGATATCAGCACACATTGAATGGTTGTTCAGTTTTCTACCTTTTTTATGTAGTAAGAGGCATTTGTCTTGTGCAGTTATTATCTGAGCAACATCTTAGACCTTAATGGTGTATATTCACCATTATAGAAAACAGCCATCTGTACTTAAAATTGTGTTTGAAGTTGACTTTTTTTAACCATTCAATGGTGAATGGTGAGTCACTGTTCTTGGCAATATCTGCCAAATAACACCTCTGTTGTTATAAAAAGAAAAAGAGCTGTGTTCTTTCATTTATTAATCCATAAAGGTGATTTTAAGTGCTCTGCTTGTCTGCAATATTGTTTGTTTTTTATGTGGCATGCACAAGTACATACTGTATATTAAATGTCATATTTTAAATGTATACATAATGCATTTTTCTGATATGAATATTTCTCAATATATTTACTTAATATTTTAAAAGCATATATTTTAACATATATAAACATATATTTATCATATATCTCATGTATTTTTCATATCTAGAAAAGGGGCCAATTTTGGTGTATTAAAAATGTATAAAATATCTTGATCATATATTTTTATTATATTCTATTTAATTCAAGAATGATGTTGGGAAAATATAAGTATCATACAATTTCTTATAATATATTAAAAATATGTTTTTGTTCCATGTGGGCAGTTTATTATTTAGTGGACACATACAGTACCAGTGTTAAATTTAAAGGATTACGTTTAAAGGATTTCTGACCTTTCATTATATTGACTCCCATGAAAAACCATAAGCAGAGGCAGCATGGTAATATAATACATTACTCTCAGATGAGTGGGTTTCACTGTTCAATTCCAGACATTTTAAGATCATTTCAGTTATACAGTATTTTCTTCAGTATTACTTTCTGTAATCTGCACCCCCTCCATAAAATGGTCTTACCCTAGCAGAACATTTTACCATCCCCAAATATTCAGATACATTGACTATAATTGTTTCTACCTGTTCAAACTCACGTATTGCTTAAAATCTATTCTTTTGACATGTCTGTTGTCTAATTGTTTTAGGGGGAGTTCAGTGCCCGAATAGCAGCGCTCTGCAGGAAGTCCGCAGCTGTAATGACCACCCCTGCACTGTCTATCACTGGCAAACTGGGACCTGGGGCCAGTGCATAGAGGACCCATCAGTATCAACTATTAATTCTAGCACCAGCTGGAGCGGTGAGCCCACCTGCTCAGTCGGAATGCAGACAAGGAAGGTCATCTGTGTGAGGGTCAACGTGGGACAGGTGCCACCAAAGAAGTAAGAGATAAGGCTCGTTACAAAGAAATTACATTTTCACTGTCCACATCCTTATCTTTTTGTTTCCTTCCTTTTATTTAATATTTCTAAGAAAAAGACAGACGACAGGAAAAATGTGTTTCATACATCTCTCCTCTCTCACAACAGTTGGAAAGATCAATGGGGATTTAGTTTTTTTTTTTTTTTTTAATGGGACTGAAATGGGTATATTGATTGGACAAAAGCTACTGATACTTAATACAAAAGAGATAAATAGTTTCATATTTTACATTTGAGGTTATAAAATATTGAAACATCTTGGGAAGACCATTGTGGTGTATTGCTGGTGTATTGTACACACACAAAGTAACACTAATAAATTAACTGAGTTAACTGGACAAATGTTTCTGCTAGTGCCTTGATCAGTGTGTCAATACAACAGTACACACTCAACCTCACCAAGATCACTGTCTGTCTGTCCCTTTCAATGTAAAGTCAAATTGAAGATCTTCTGTTGTGGCCTGCCTTCTACTGACCATTATACTCCCTTTGAAGGTCCTAATAGAGGGATTCCACTGTATTTAGCACTGACAAGAAGTATCTTCTATTGCCTTTTCCTTATAAGAAGTAGAGTCTAGTTTGTCATTTCCAGACAAATACATTGAAGTCATGAGCTAACATAACTGCATCAACATAAGTGTAACAGATTACACCCGCCCTTGATGCTTCAGTGGATCATTTTTATAAAGTACTGTACTGGTATTCAGTTATGTCTGGATAAAAGCATAATCACAGAATAAACAAAATGAAACATAATTAGCGGATTTAATGGTTTGAAAAAAAAGAAGTACAGAACTGAATTAATCTTTAACGGGTGATAAATGCCAACCTAATAAGAGAATTCTTTGATTTCTGCGTGTGCGGTGTGTTTTCTGCTCTGTAAATTAATTCAATGTATCTGTTTTGCATTTAAAATGTAATGCAATTTTGGTCCATGAGCATTTGGATAATGACATTCATTAACATAACATGGGGTATCATTATGAAAACAATAAAAGTTAAATTATATCACTAAGCTAAATAGGCTTCTAAAAATTAATTTATTTTTAAATAATTTTGAACATATTTCAATTGACTATAAGCAAAATAACAAAGAGGATCGTTGCGTGTATACTAAATGTACTCATGTTCTTAATCATATGGACAGATGTATTTTGCTGGTGTCATCTCTGTTTGTTATTATTAGGTTTGTTTATTGATTTCTTTTGTGAGAAAGAGGCTACATAAATATATGTAATTTTATGTCTGAAGGTTGGGTAAACGAATTCAAAGTGTTACTGACACTTATTGTAGATAATTAGTTATTATATCAAAATTCCTTTTAGTGCCATACATTTTTTTTAAAGATAGTCAGACAAAATCTTTTGAGAAAGCAGGATTCATATGATTTAGTACTGTTTAGAAACCTTATCCACCAAGCAGAAGCTCCACTGCCAGGCTCCCCAACATGGTAGATGGTCACAAAACATTCAGATAGACAGTTTATCTTTTAAAAAAAAAGTGAGACGGAAGGAAAGCAATACTTAAAAGGGTAAATAAATCTATAAATTAGAGATTTAAAGTGTTTAAAACAACAGTAAAGGCGATGTTTACCAGTTTCTAATTGCAATGAAACATGTTTTACTTTTGAATCATGTTTCTATTGCTTACATATGCAGTGTTATTTTTGGTTATGTTGGTAGCAAATATGGATTTGCATTATACAGATCATTTTCACTATTTTCAAAGTTAATTGAGTTAGTCTATGCTGAACCAATCATGTTTAGGAATTCCAATACTCTCTGCTGATCAATAAGCCAGTTTATTTGTTTAACACATATTTTCAATTTGTATCCTTACTTCATTGTTTGTATAGTTACTTAATATTCCCCACACGTTTACAAGATGAGACTGACTATATTCTGATTTACTTAAGTAACACTAGTGTGTATTCATAAAGTAGGATATAATAGGCTATACCAGCTTGGATACTGGATTTCAAAGTAGAGTGCGTTGTTATTATGGTATTTTCTGCTGTGCAAAGAGCAAGTAAGCAGCTTCTCCCTAATGTTTAACTGTCGGAAATTTAATACATAGTAGTAGACCTACTATTGATACTCAGAACTACTGTGGTAAAATGTATTTTGACAGTGGAGTCGCAAAGTCAAACTTAAAACACAATAAAAAAAAGCCAAAGGATTTTGTGTCTCTGCAAGAGATTTGCCACTGGTAATGGTATTAAAAAAATAAATCTGTTTTCATAGGTCTCACTTTATAGCAGTGCAGTGCCATCATCCAGGCCAGCATTTAAATACCCCTGAGGCTCTCGCTCAACTTCAGAGCATTACAATTGACACTGATGATCTGAGCCATCCGGGCAATGGGATGAGAAATACAATCTCTACCCAGCACTTTATGGACATCACTGAAAACCCCTGTGGATATGCCAAAAGATCAGATTACTAGACCTCATTCAGCTGAACAATTTGCCATATTTCTCTTGATCCACTGGAATTCAACAACAGACATGTATTTAAAAAACAGTCAAAAATTAAACAAAAGCAGTGCACATAAACAAGTAGGTCAGAACCAGACTCAGATTCTTCTGATAAAAAGGATTATCGCTGTGTGATATAAAGAACTGAAATGACACTATTGGGCTTATCTGGCTCTGTGAAAGGCCTCATCACCTTGTATCACTTCACTTTGATCTGACCTTGAGGAAGTCAATTGTGTGTCTGAAATCATGGGATTAATGTTTTATTGAGTATCATATGGACCCTGGATATCTTGAGATGATTATTTTTCCAGCATTGACCTGGCCTCTATTTAATTGTGCTCCTCTCTAGAAGAAGATAACATGCATAATGATATACTGTACAGTACAGTAAGATAAGTGTGTACATTGAAACCTTGATTATGCAAACTTTGTTTTTTTACGAAACAGCTCTAGGTGTATTCTAATTATTTTTGGAGGTTTCTTGATTGGGAATATCATGTTAACAGTTAATTTGATTATGGTTTGTATCAATGGGCACAGCGCTTTAACTACTGTGATTTATTTAGAAGTGTGTTTTGATTCAGTATGTTTTTTAAAATTATTTTTGAACTATAGAAATGTAGTTTTTTTAAATGGTCTTCAAAAGTTTGAAAAACAAATATTATGAACGCAACATACAGAATGAAGTTTACCAGATGGGCTTATTATTTTAGGTGCCCTGAGAGTCTTCGGCCTGATACAGTGAGGCCTTGTCTGTTGCCATGCAAGAAGGATTGTATTGTAACACCTTATAGTGACTGGACTCCCTGCCCATCGTCATGTCAAGAAGGTAATGCCATTCTTCAGCCCCGTACAATGTGGGCCCATTCCATTTGCTGTTCCAAATACTGTAGGGCCTCAACTTACCAAACCCTTTAGGGATGTTTAAAAGCACAATGTTTTTTGTAAAGTAATAAGTAAATGGTAAGTAATAGATATGAAATAAATACAGTGCTGCCGTATTGTGTCATCCTTATTTTGGTCAGAATACAAGCAGCAGCCTGTGCCAAAGCCCAGATAAATATGTTTAAAGCCATTTGTTACAGAATGCAAATTATAGATTCACACAATGTAAAACGCATAACTTAAAAACCAGAGTATCCATTCTTTTTACAAAAAAAAAACATTGTAAAATCATGATATTCAGTTTCTTTTATGACATTGTCAGCTCATTTATGCAAATGTGTCTCAGTAATTTCCAAGAACAAAGTCATAAAATACCAGCTAGGCAACAGATGCTGTAAACAATCTCTGAAGAAGAAATTCCCTAATTTGCACAAATAGCATAAATCTAGGTAATTGCAGTATTCAACAGCACTGTCTTGATTTTTTTTGTTTTCTTAAGCATTTATGATGTTCCTAAAATATATTTGCCTACGAATACCAATACACATATTTGTAGAAACTGCACTTGAAAAGTAATGGTTATTTATGGTCAACAGGCTCGACTAAGACAATAGTATGTATTTCACATTTGACTGTAACGTGGACTTAAACAACAACATCTGTCTACCTTGCTGTTTCGACCATGCTATCTGAAGAAGGAGGAAGCCAAAACATTGTAGCTAATTATTAAAGTTTTCAGTTTGTCAATTACTTTTTTTCTTCTTCATTAAGTATTGGATCCTGTTCTCCTGAGATATAGAGAGGTGTTTTTGAATTCTCAGTTCTTGCTCTCTCTCTCTCTCTCTCTCTCTCTCTCTCTCTCTCTCTCTCTCTCTCTCTCTCTCTCTCTCTCTCTCTCTCTCTCTCTCTATATATATATATATATATATATATATATATATATATATATCATGAATATATGTATTAATCTTATAGGGGATCGTTCAATAAAGAAACAGTCTCGTAATCGTGTCATCATCCAGCTGCCAGCAAATGGTGGCCAGGATTGTCCTGAAGTACTGTATGAGGAGAAGGAATGTGAGACCTCATCCGTGTGCCCTGGTTTCAGGTAAGTCCTCTCAACTAACACACAAAAATACATGTTGCAGTCTTTCTGATTAAGCAATTGTTTTATTGCCATTACCAAGTTGTAACAATAAAAAACACTTTTGAAGAATCCACTCATAATACCACTTTTCATGGCTATCGGATGGTAGTCCAAGATCAGTGTGAATCAGATCTACTGTGTGTAACCAGCTGTCAAAGCAATGGCGGCTTGTTAAGAGTCAGCTTCTGCCATCTTGCATCACAGGTTTTGAGTGAAATCTATTTTTTTATGTAACCTCCTTTGTAGATGGAAGACCCATAAATGGCGTCGCTGTCAGTTAGTGCCATGGTATGTACGTCAAGACAGTCCTGGAACTCATGAGACATGTGGCCCAGGACTACAAACAAGAGGTATGCTCATCCAATGTCTCATACAACACACTCCATTGTACAGAACATTGCTCTCAATCCAAAGAAATGAATAGATGTATGTAATCTTCACAAAATGGGATTAAAAAAACAATTAAATAGAGCTCTTGTTTACTTGACAGAAATAATTGGGGTGTGGGCTTCAATCCTATATCTCTAGCCGTGGTTGTATCTTTTTAAAACTTTAATAATTATATTTTTTAACTCTACTGAATAAATAACAGATGGACCACAGTTTGCCTAATGACAAATATTGAAATAAATAATGCAATTAAAATTTCCAGATCATTAAAATTGCAAATGTCACAACATAAAATACAGTTTTCAGGGCCTCTCTCAACATATTATACTTTCCTCTATCACTAAAGATATTTAGTTGGAGTGCTTAATTAAAATCCTTTTGAGAAGAATTCTCAATGTAGTTTTGTTAAACTAATGTCGCACCAGTAGACTATTGGAAAGGTATGAATGAAACAAACAAAAAAAAATACATTCATTTTTAATAACCTTGGAGTGGCGCATCTAAAACATGCACTTAGTGTGCTTTCCGCTGGTGTGATGGTTACATATTTTACAGAACCCTGCTAGCCAAAGAACCACTGGTTAAATTAAACTGCTCAATTAATCAATAATTTATTAAGTCCTTTTAAGTTAATCCCTATGAAGGTGAGACACAATGCTGCAGTAAGAAAAGAAGTGAAAGCTCTGGTACATTAAGTATTATCACTTTACAGGAAACATGGACATTATTTAAAAAAATAATGTTTAATGTGTTAAATACAATATTTTCCAATTTTCTATTTTTAGAACTAAGGGGCCGGATCAAATCAAACCCTGATCGCTCTTGCGAAAGAGTTTCCATATCACATTTTCTTTATCAATCAATCTTTATTTTATATAGCGCATTTCATAGTGGACCACCATCACAAAGCGCTTTACAAGATGCAGTAACAACAAGAAAATCCATAATACTTTAAATACAGAGAAATGCATAATGCATGATATACAGTAAAAAAAAAAACAATGCATAATACATTAAATACAGTGGAAAGTGCATAATGCATGATAGTAGCATAATACAAAACCGAAACCAAAACTAGCCATTTCCAATCCACAAAAGGGGCAGAGAGAAGTTTTGCAGGAGTAGGAGGGACTGCCGAAAGCAACATGAAAACAGCTGTTGACCAATCCCCAGCCGGTATTTAAAAAATCGGTGTTGTACTACTGTTTCGTTTGAATATCAGTGAATGCTATTACATACAACTACTACAAGTACCGGTAGTAAAAATAATAAAAATATGTTTATTAATACTACTACTACTAATAATAATAATAATAATAATAATAATAATAATAATAATAATAATAATAATAATAATTGGACACGAGTTTGAAAGAAAACACACACACACACACACACACACACACACACACACACTTGGCAATTACTTCGTTTCCACGATATCTGCAGCATCGTGCTGCATTGTGCACTGTGCCTTTAAGAAATGAATAATTTGAACAGAAGTAGGTGACGTCACAGATGACGTGTGAGTATGTCCATGGACTTCAAAATAAAAATGTACTGTAGTCGTAACTTACTACAAAGATAAGAAATACAAGAAGATGTATATAAAAAGCTTTACCATCACTGAAAGAGACACTGCTCCACGCAAACCTCTCCGTGAGTAGAAAAGAGTGTATTGTTTTTACGTATTAAATAAATAATACGTATTGCTTTATTAAACACTTAACTTGGACTGGTGCAAAAAAAAGTAGTAAAGAAGAAAATGGTCTTGTGTGTGTTTCGTTTAAGGGTGCAAGAAACACAACATATATTATGATAATAGGCATAATAAATTATTCAGTGTTGTGTGCAGGTGTTCGATATATGAGGTCAGTGGAGCATCTTGAGGCATGTACTGTTTTTTTTTTTTTTTTTGCAATTATCAGGATGTTTAGTGTATATATATATTTTTTACTATTTGCTTAATACGCTATAGCTTTCCAGTGATGTACTGGATGGTTTTATTATTCCAAGACTCCTGCTGTTTTAACTAATAGCACAACAACAAACTATTAAATGTATCACAATTATTTTTAAAGTTTACTTTAGGCATATATGGTAATTTAAATTCTCAGATCCCTGTTTCTCTTCTGCACTAAAATTAGTGAAAAGACCAGTCCATGGAAATGTAAAGTTTGTTACATTGGATTATCATTAGTCCAATATTGATCACTTATTAATGGATTAAACATAACATTTTCATGGAATGGCCCTCTAACTAATTTTAATTCTAGGTAACCATGGGAGACGCACTGTAAATGAGCATTGTCAATGTTTGATTGAGCATTATATTCCTGGACTTCTTGCTTTGGAAGCTATACCATAGCCATGATTATACCTTAGCCTGATGTTGACTCATGCGTTGGCATTTTTTCAGGCTACAAAGTAATGAACACTTGCCAGTATAATTATTATTATTATTATTATTATTATTTATTTCTTAGCAGACGCCCTTATCCAGGGCGACTTACAATCGTAAGCAAATACATTTCAAGTGTTACAATACAAGTAATACAATAAGAGCAAGATTCTGACTTGAGTAAAATGATAAAGTAATATAAAGTTGCTTCTGTCTTCTCTGCAAATACACTGTATCTACTATATTGTAGCTCTCTCAGCATAGAGAACCAGGTTAGATCCTCTCAATGGGCTACCTATTTTGTGTTAAGGACACTGATATTCCATTCTAGTGAATCTGTAAAACTCTATGCTAAAACCAGTACATTTAGGCCCATTGAATAGACCGGGCTACACATCAAGACAGTGTGCAAATATGGGGGTGATTCCACCCATTAGAAGATGCCATACCCCTTCAGAATAGATAAACAAAATGGATTACATGCATGTTGTTCTTTTTTTAATATTGTGTGAACAATGACTGTCATATTTGATTGTCTGCAGCAATATCCTGTCGCAAGCAAGATGGTGGACAAGCTGACATTGGCGAGTGCTTGAAGAATTGCAGATTTATGCCTCCTATTACTCAACCATGCCAACTGCCTTGCCAGAATGACTGCCAGTTAACCAACTGGTCTAAGTTCTCTTCTTGTAGTGCAGACTGTGCAGGAGTTAGAACCAGAAAACGAGCACTTGTCGGTAAGTAAAAATCCTGCAAGAGAAGAACAAACTGGAAATCCATTACTTATTGACTAGTTTGTCCCTCTTGATTGTACTGTTAATGCTGGAAAATAAAGTATGTTTTAAAATATCTTAAGAAACTTGAATGAAAGCGCGGGGGTGATAGCGGTGAGCTGAGCCTAAAAAACATAATTGACTATTCCAAATTGGGGAGAAAATGATAAAAACAATTGGCGACTACTAAATTAAAAAAAAGAAAAGCACGATTCGAGATACATGTTTTCTACTATTTAGATTGCATGCTGAGTCAGTTTTGACTTGATATTCTTACTGTATTGGTACAAGTTGCAGTCATAAATAAAGGTTACCTTCTGGGGCTTATTTTTCTCTTTAGTTCACATGATATTTTCATAATGTATTATAACAGGTGTTCATTTTCTTCATATCCTATGAAAAAAACATAAGGGTTTCCACTGCTGAAAACCTTAAAAGGATCCTTCAAAGGTCCATAGAGACCTCATGATAGGGATGCATAACATTACTGTGATAACTGCTACTAACCTCATGAACCAAATGAGTGTACTACAGTTACCAAAACATGGATGATTTTTCTTTATGAATGATCAAATGATCCACGGAGGACCATACTGTATCAGAACCTAAAAAAATTTAAAAAATCACCAAATAGATTAATGAGAATATCCTGACAAATTCATGGGTTACAAATCCGTGCAAAAGTCCCTAAAGATTTTTTGTCAAATTAATGCATTTTAAAAGGACCTGGGTTACCATATTTGTCTTTAGATAAGGAGGAAAATTACTGCCATGGGGACCAATTTGCTGCTAGTTCTCATAGATAATGATAATGTGGTGTATTAACATAAACCATTATGCAGCACAAACATAGAGAAACAAAATATATATGTTTTCTGTATGAATTCTTTGTTGTTGATCTTTTGTGGTAGTGGCAGAGGCAGGTTATGGTCAGAATTAGCATTGGTTATTTCCCATATTAATTTGCCTATATAAAGACAATCACATTTTTTATGAAAGGTTTTGCTAATCTCTCTCAAAAATAACATATGAAGACATTAAATACCGGAAAGACACTATAGGAATAAGGTGGAGTAATTAACAGCTTATAAGAACTAATTAGTTCTGGCTTAAATTAGATTTGTTCCGTTTTTTCACTGATCAACACCATTTTAAAATACATTTTACAAACTATGGCAATGACAAGTGAGTTTAATTTCCAGGGAAAAGCAAGAAGAGAGAGAAATGCAGAAACAACCAAATGTTCCCCCTCACTGAGACCCAGTACTGCCCTTGTGACAAGTACAACGCCCAGCCGGTGGGGAACTGGTCTGACTGCATTCTGCCAGATGGGAAGGTGGAGGGTATCCTGGGAATGAAGGTCCTGGGGGACATCAAGGAGTGTGGACAGGGCTATCGCAGCCAGGCCATGGTCTGCTATGATCAGAATAACCGCATAGTGGAAACCTCTCGGTGTAACAGCCACGGTGAGTTATAAACGTAAAGATGCTATCCACCATATTTGTTTTAATCATAATGCTGGGCACCAGGTACTCACAGATCCCATGTTCACTGTGAACCTCAGTTGACATCCTGTGCATTGGAATTTGAGAGTTATGTTCAGCCCTTTGATTGGCTGCAACATAAAGAGCTTCTCTTAGCTTGTTAGGCAACATCTATTATGTGCACCGACCTACAGTATAGTCAGTGATATTAGTATTTACTTAATGTATTGTTTCTCTGTATGTATTGCTTAACAGTGGCTGCACTCCTGATGAGTACACTGAAGCACGCCACTAATCTCACATTGTTGTATTGTTGCACTGATCGTGTGTTGTTTGAACATGTCTGAAATAGGTCCTGGCGTGTCACTATTTTATTTATAACTCTTCTAGCATAGAATGACTTTCTTCTCTTTCCAGCACTTTAACAAGCTTGTATTCTAATGATTCTAATGCTATTTCAGTATTTTATTTAAAAAACTGTTCAGACATGAATCTGGATGATTTGTTCAGGTTTAGGGACTTCTACAGCTAGTACTTGGAAACTACAATTCCAAATATCACATTTGACAATAAACAGGGAGACTGGAATTCTGGAATGTGAACAGGTACTATTCATAAAGTTTACCTTTTGACCACAATGTTTTGTTTTGTTTTTCTTTAAAACGCTTTGAATTGGACTACAAACATTGTATTAGTGTTTCTGTAGTTGTCAGTTATAAGCAAAGCTTTTTCTTCAAGCAATGAGTTGTCATAACAGCACTTTCAGAAGGGAGACATCCAAAAAAAGATTTAAAATGATCATTTTTGTTATTGCATTTGACAAAAGACCATGTCAATAATGAAATGTAATATAATTTGGCCCATTGCCTTGTCCATTGGAGCTCGATAGCTGCCCCTATATGCTGGCCGAACTATGATGTAATGGATATTGATTGAATGAAAATTAATGCCAGTATAAACCAGCAAGTCCCAAAAAATAAAAAATTGAACAAACACTTTGTTTCAAACCCGATCAAATGCTGAAGACGATCCTCCCCTGCTCTGGATGACTGCCCTTGAATGTTTGTTATTCCAATAAATCAAGTAAATAGTTGCATGTAGAAACTGGAAAACTGCTGCTAACTGCTGTTTAACTCAATACTACAAGAATTATTTTCAAACAACAAACAAAAAACCTGTTAGTTGCTACTCCTCCATGCACGTTCACCTCTGCTGTTTGTCCCTTCACACTTGAAAAACTGCACACTGCAGTTCCCCCTACTGTCCTCCTGTACTCCAACAGGCTCTCTCTCTCTCTCTGTCTCTCTCTCTCTCTCTCTCTCTCTCTCTCTCTCTCTCTCTCTCTCTCTCTCTCTCTCTCTCTCTTCGAACCTACCTACATATTTTTCTTTTCTGGTCAGATGCAACACATCGACACAAGCTGAAAGTTGGAGGCAGGGAAAGAGGAGGACCAAACAAAGAAATGACAAGGAGGTATAGACCTGGATAAGGACGTCTGCTAAGAAATAAATAGACAAGAGGGCTATTTAAAGAAGATTTTAATTACGTATGTGATTAGTGGGTGGATTCTCCTTTCAGAAACACAACATAGTTTCAAAGAAAAGGAACACGAGATTCTGTGTTGGCACTTTCACACCTAGTTCGTTTGACCCTTTGATGCGGATTGAAGTGCAGTTCGGTTTGCTTGAAGTTAAATGTGAAACCTCTGAGAACCACATAATCGCATCAAACCAAATCACTTGAAATGGTGGGCTCGGTTTGCTTGGAAGGGGACTCGGTACGTTTTTGTCACTTCGCTCCGTTTCAGCTTTTTGCCATGTGAAACTAAACGTGTTCCAGTTCACTTGGAAACGAACCACTCCAAACAGTGAAGCAAGTCGTGGAAGTGACGTACTTCAAAAAAAGTGTCTCCCCTTGTCGCACATACGCAACGCAGGGCTTGTCAAAAAAAGACACACACAAGACACCATAATGTCACATGTACACAACAGCACACCACCAAAAAATACTTTGGGTCTGATTTACTAACTGGTGCAACACGGGGCTATCAATGAAATAATTGTGTTTGAGATTGAATTACTATTGCAGCAAGCATGTTCTTTAAGCATAATAGCAAAACTGTCACAAGCAAAGAAAAGTATGAAGTGACAATTGAATAATGATTTGCACATACAGATAGAGCACAGATCATACTAGCCTTATATGTAGGTCCCCGGAAAATTCACAATATCACGAATTTCACAGAAATCATGTATTTGACTGCCTACCGTGAAAAATATGCATTTTATTTTCCTTACAGTATTTTACATTACTCTTGACCTAACCTGTTCATTTCATACTTTTATCAAGTAGAAGCAGCGCTACAGTAGCTGTACACAGTCTGGCATCAGTGCCGTGCATTTGGTTATTAGGGCAACGGGGTCAAACAAACACTGGCTTCATGATTGGCGAATTCCTCATACTGTACAATGACGTAACATGCAAGTCAGAGGCGGGAAGTTTAACAGAAGATCGTGTTCAGACCTACGAAAAGGGGACATTGCATGCAGATGGTGGGATTATGTTTTGCTCAACTTGTAATGTGTCTTTGGATCATCTAAGGAAAGGTACTATTGACAAGCATCTTGACAGCACAGTACATAAAAACAAGAAAATCAAACTTGAAGTTCAGATTAAACAATTACCGAACAAGCATGTCACAATCACAGGATTATTTAAAAAGAGCACAGGAAGTGGAGAAACACGTAATGTCAACACGTTTGAATTAGAGGAAGCCTTTGTGCAGCGAAGATACCGATACAATGGCTGTCCAATGAAATCTTACAACATTTTTAAATGAAAGAAATCCCCAATTGTGGAGCTGGGTGCCTAACAGTGTCACACATAGTCGAGAGTAGCACACAAATAATATTTAAATAGCAAAATGAATGATTGAGTCTGTTTTGCCTGTATGCGACGAGGCCACTGATGATCAAGGCAACTGTGTTTTGTACATTATTTTCATCCCACAGAGCTTTACATCTGCTAATTCTGAGGAGCTTACTGATTACTTAGTAGATACACTGCATCATTAAGACACTTGTGGAGAATGGCATTGATTTCAATTGCGTTTCTGCTTTTGTAATAGACAATGTAACAGAGGGAGAAACACTAGCTGTTTAAGTCTATGCTTTGTCGTATACAATGTTTTTTTTATTATTATTATTATTATTTTTTTTAGGTTGATAGGCTCCAGTGGCATATGTGATGTTATATAATTTACAAATATTTTGATGGTATCTGTGGTTTTAAAACTTCAAACAAAATCTTTTTTGTTTTTATGAAGAAAAACACAAAAGCTTTGGTTTTGTCATTTCAGGTCTACAGTTAACATTTCTCCCGTGTTTAATATTTTGGGATTAAAGGCAGCAAAATAGACTGTGGGAATGACACGGTCATTGTAATTAATGTGTCAACATAAGTTTTAAATGTTGGTATATATATATATATATATATATATATATATATATATATATATATATATATATATATATATATATTTGTATTCAGCCGATGAAGGACTTGTAGTCTGAAACGTCCTGATAATTGATTTGTAATCAATTATTCTACCTTTTTAAGTACCTGAAATATCCTTTTCTTTTTTTCTTTTTTCTTATTGATCATTTTGGTACACAGCAGTTTTCCTTTTTCTCAAACTTTATATATATATATATAATCTCCTATAGTACTGTGTGTAAACCTCATGGATAATTCCGCGTGTTGAATTCCGTGCATTGTGACAACTTGAAAATTAATCATTTAGCTTGCTTTATTTGTGCATATAATTAGCTTAGTGAATACAGCTACCGCTGGTTCATTTTTGCTCGTGTGGATTCCCCTTGCCGTACGGTAATTCTGGTCATTTACTGCCGTTGAGTGAATGAGGCCCTTAATTTATCAGCTTTATGTCCTTTATATAAATCACACATGCATGCCCATGCATATTTGGTAATTTTAAATAAACTCTTACCAATGACACAATTAGACCATAATAACATGCAGAATGCTGAACTTCCACAGACAGTCCTTTAAATAGGATCATGAAGGCACATATAAACTGGCTACATCAGTTCATGTTGTTAAATCCCAGGTTTTGATTTGTTAATTTTCAGTCTTTGAAATGTTTCTAAAGGTACTGTCCAAAAATCTCTGTTCTCTAGTAAAATCCGAAACTCTGTTAAGGCCCTATTATTTCTCTTGTGTTAATATGGGATTATTTATACCTAGAATGTCAGAACGGTTTATTTTAATTTGTCTGCTACCTTATTAGTGTGAGATTATGTTCCCCAAAGTAATGATTAAATGAGAGCCATTGATTTGTCCTGACATTATAAAGCTCTTTCTGTTGCTGAAAGGCTTAATGTAAGGATTAGAGGGGTATCTGTGATTTACTGACGGTTTATTAAACAGCTGTGCACTGCAACAATGTTTAAGGGTAAAAGTGTCTGACATCTTTTTTATTCATGATTTTTTATTGTATTATTACTATTGATTTGTATGTATTAGTTGTGGCTCATTGGTTACTGCAGTGTTTGAAAACAGGAATGGGGGTGGCTTTATCTCCAGTGGCATACCTGCCTCTGTCCCAACACATAGACAGAGAGATACTATAGATACAAAGACCATACATGTAAGAGGTAGCTAAAGGTTTTATTTAACTTTAATTCTGAGGTCTTGTCAGGATGTGAGTGATGCAGGGGTGATGAAATGTCCAAACAGCGAGTTATTTACAAAGGGAATGGTCCCCGTTTATTATTATGTACAACAAAACAAGGAGGTTTGTCCCCGCTACCATCAATGGTATTGGGGACGCTGGAATTGCAGGACCAGAAACAAAAAAGGGGTGAACAAAACAATAATCCAGAGTCCCGATAGCACAGGCACGGGTTGAGGTTGCGGTTGCGGTTGTGACAGGTGCTCCAGTGCGGGGACGGGTTCGAGTTCGCTGCTCATCTGCAACACAAAAACAAAACAAAAGCACAGTGCTCTGGCGCGTTAGTGTTTCAGCGTAAGGGGCCGTACTCACGTAGCTGTGTTCCCTTTGTACTACTAAACTCCTCCCTGTGATCAGTGCGACACCATGCTCTATCCAATCGTCGCACACAACACAGCTGATCACAGTAGAGTCGTTCAGCAGTCTTACAGCTACGGCCTTTTCCCAAGATGGCCGACTTCCGGTTCCGTCCTACCATAGAGTCGGCCCGTCCCCGTGAAGGCGTATCACCAACCTTACTTAGCGCCCTTTCTGGTCGGGAGGTAGATTTGCAGCTCAGATTCCTTCTCTCCCGTTCACAGGTCCTTACAGCCCACCCATGACCTCTCTCTGTAGCCTCAGACAGCAAATTAACACTGAATACAAGTGTTGGGGAAGGGATTATGTTGAGTTGAAGCAAATGGTTTACATGTAATAAGGAATTTCTTACAGAAAATGACAGTATTAAATGTACTGTTTTGAGACCATTCTTCATATGATCAGGAACAGTAATGCAATGATGCATTCTGTGTGTATCTTCTGCACCTGGTCAAAGCCTGAACTGACAAAGTGACCTATTTCTGAAATATACATCCAAATGCACTGAGCTCCATACATGGAGCATGGCTGTATCACCAACCTTAGCGTGCAGTGCAAGAGGTACAGTATATATCTGCAGTATTGAATATGATGAGCAGAATGTTATTGTTTGTGTTCATGGTAACTCATATTTCAGTTTGCACACATTCCTGGGGTCTTTTTTGTAGCTACTATAGCAGGGGTACACTGATAAAGATTATCTTGTCTGATTCCGACAGCCGTTGGTTATCAACTCATATCCGCCGATACCGATTAGATACCGATAATAATAGATAGTGCAGGTAAATTACTAGAACAAGACATAGGGTCTATATAAATTCTTATTTTAAGCATACATTGCTTAACATAAAATGGCACAGTAATCAATTCCTGCTTCAAAATGCTGCCGAATACATCCATAACCAATGTAGATTAAGCAAGATAAACACTCACAGTTCATCGTTGGATTTAATGTAGCATCAAGTCTGTTGTGCTGCACACAACTCACTATCCTATAAGATATTTAAATCAGATATTTAAAAAGAAAATCCAAACACCGCTCTTTTGAGACATATTTACTGCAGGATGATCGTACCTTACACAGCACTGGGAAAATTACTGTCTCAGTGTTCTTGCGTCATTAGTAAGCTCGCTTGACCAAACATTAAATTCTGTGCTGGAAGAAATTCAAGCATGAATGTCGGTGTACGTTATTGGCTGAAATAACACAAACTGCCGATGGCCAATTGTGTTTTTTTTTCCTCATATCGGTGCCATGCCGATAGGCTACCGATTATCGGTGCACCCCTATACTATAGGTGTATCCTGGGATTAGTGGTTCTGGGCAGGATTAAAAAAATACATCTCCCTATATCCCTTGTAAGAATAATACTGCCATAGGTAATTCATATGTTTTATGCAAATACATTATATTTGTTTAATTTGTACTGCAGTTAAATCAAACATGAGAAATATGTCCATTGTATATATTCAAGTAGCCATTCACTTTCCAAAGGACCCCGGGGTATATTTTACTGTAACATAGTTATATTTTCAGTCTCTGAATATAACCATTCAGCTTTTCAGTCAAGATGCATGCATTTATGTAATTGTTTTTCCATATGTATGCATACATGTCACTTAGTTTTCTACTTCAGTTTTTCTTCTAGCCATGATATTTTGTAATGGAATGTCAGTCACTAAAGACACAATTGTCAGAACACATAATATACTGCATCTGCTCATTCTAAATTCCCATTCTTTCAAAATGTTCTTTCAGGCTATATTGAAGAGGCCTGTATCATCCCCTGCCCCTCAGACTGTAAACTTAGCGAATGGTCTAACTGGTCACGCTGCAGTAAGTCTTGTGGAAGTGGTGTGAAAGTACGCTCTAAATGGCTTCGTGAAAAACCTTACAATGGAGGAAGACCGTGCCCTAAACTGGACCATGTCAACCAGGTAAAGGGTTTTACTGTATAAACTGTGATAGGACAGAGGCCCTGCACACTGGGGAATGTGTGTTTTGTGGCTGCTTGGCACAGCCACAATATAATTGTTTAATTGATTGTTTTATTGAGCCAGTGTCATAATTACAGTCAGGTGAGTGTATATATAGCAGTTCTAAAGGGTTGTGGCCTGTCTGTTAAGGCCTGAGAAGAGACCTGTGTGGGGAAACCTTATGAAAGGTCCTGTGTTTATACATGAAGAGTATATGTGTTGGGTACTGGTAAATGGCTTAGCTGTGCAGTTTATAGTTAAAAACTGAACAAAGTTTAGTTTAGCACTCATGGAAGGAGTTGGACTTTTGTTTTTGTAAACATAAATAAATACACAGGCACCACCCTGTTTAATTTCCTACCTGTAGTTCTTGATTGTTCATTTTACACAAGAAGACAGTAGGTCCTGAAAAGTGGCAAGCTTACCCCAGTTTACTACAAAACACATACCAGTGTGAGCGTATGACTGGTTTAAATGAGTTATTGGAAGGTGTTTGTTGCCATAATTGTAAGTGTTGCCTTTAATTAATCTAAACAGGTTCTAAAAAATTCAGATATTGATTATACCCATTAAACACATAGCCCTTATAAAGTATGCCGGTACCATGGTAACTTTGCAGTTTACCTGTCTGTGGTTTACCACACTTGCCTGCTCTTTTCTATGCTTAAGTACACTTTCCTATGGTTTTAACATGATATGCCACACGTTTATAGTAGTAGAAATAGTACTATCTCATTACGATAATCATTTGGTTTTGTATCTATTGCATTGTTTGCTTTGCCTTTGATAACTTTTTTTTTTTTTTTACCAATTTTCCTAGGAATTGCCAGTAATTGTAAGCATGCCAATATATTCGAAATACTGTGAAGGTTTAAAACTACAGAAGATGACATCTTTATTGCCATTAATTATCTTCAAAGTTAATTATCATTAGTTGAAAAAAATTAAATTGCTAACTCAGGAAACATAAAATATAGTGAATAAAAAGGGAAAATATTGTTGCTGAATTGTTCTATCCCAGACATCCCTTTCTTAAAAGCAGTTGCGTTTTTACCACTATCAGTGAAATTACCATCTGTACTGTCCTCACATTGATGCACAGGCTTACTGCAGTGTCTAATAGGATACCTTCCCAGAAGTAGTCAATCAGTATTATAAGTACAATTCATTTTATCCTCACAGGCGGTTTGCAATGTAAGAATGCTCCTGGAGTGTGGCATTTCATCCTAAAACTAGACAAAGACAGACCTTTGGATTAAATCCAGTTAGTTTCAAGCAGCACATTCCTCTAGATTCATCCAATTTGGGTGAAGATTTGATCAAATACTCTAATGTTACATACACCTACCCCTCAATGAGTACTTTTATGTAACCACAGTATAGTACATGACCATTTTGTAAAAACACAGAACAAGAAAATTGAGTGGGAGGGGATGCCCATGCAACTCAACTACAGCTCCCACATTCCATATTTGTATGCATTGCAAAAAACAAGGATGCGCTGTAAAGGAGAAAAAAAATATATGGAAAACTTAGATCTTAGCTTTTGGGGTTTCAGTGTTTTAAATCATGAGATTTCCATGGTATAGTAGTTTGATGTCATCGGGTTCTATTTTAGTGGTGAATCAAATAACTGGTGCACTTTAATATTATTCCTACTGGTATGCCCTCCCTGGGGTCAGTTTAAAGAAAGCTGTATTTTGTAAAAATGCTCATTCTATTGTTATAATATGCAGCAGTTTGTCAGATATATATTATAGCCTGAACAAAGCTGTTTTTTTTTTCCCCAATGCTTTTGTCCCCTGTACCTCTCTGACTGATTGGATACATTGCATACATCTCTGCAGGCCCAGGTAAGACTACACATTATCATGTGCCATATCTAATAAGAGCGCTGCATACAGTAATCAAGCCTACACATTTCTGTGATACTAAATTGATATAAGACATATTGATTTTCTTGAACTAGGTGTATGAAGTGGTCCCATGTCATAGTGACTGCAGTCAGTATGTCTGGGCAGCTGAACCATGGAGTGTGTGGAAAGTGAGCTATGTTGATCTGAAGGAGAACTGTGGAGAAGGTGTACAGACAAGAAAAGTCAGGTAATGCCACCAAGGTTAAGTCTTAAAGATGAACCTTTAATTAAACATTGCTGTCATTGTTTAAACATGTAAAGCTACACTCTATTATTTTTGTTTAAGAATAAAACAGAATGCCTTTTAGTCAGTATGTGATTGCAACATAATAGAAAAATACATAGGACTTGTCTGCTGCTTATTGTTCGTGTATAGTTTATGGATTTTCTAAGTATTTAGGTGTTTAAAGGTGGCAGTCTTAATATTTATATGAATGGCTAAAACACCTACATATTACTAAAACACATTTCTCTCAATATTCGGTTTCATAAGATGTATGCAAAATACCATAGATGGGCCCTCGGATCAAGTAGAAGATTATCTCTGTGACCCTGAAGACATGCCTCTCGGTGCCAGAGAGAGCAAGCTGCCTTGTCCTGAAGACTGTGTTTTATCTGACTGGGCACCATGGAGTCGATGTCCTTTGGTATGACCTATGCAATTTTCTGACATTACAGTGGATAAAAAACAATCAAATCCGTATTAGGAAAAAGTGAGTGGTGGAGTCTGTAAGATCTTATCCAAAGGAGCATGTGGAATGTGGATTGCATTTTCAGGACCTAGACATCCATATTTTTCGACTGACTCAAAAATGTAGTTTCTTGGTGAAATCTCATTATAGTGCAGAGAGAAGTTTGTATTTACTCTATTGGCTGTGGGATGTCTACAGCATTAGCACATACAAAATGTAATTATCTGTTCAGAAATTAAGGATGCATTCCTGTGTTCTTGAATCTCGAGAGGAGAGGCAGTGAAATGAGAATGTTTGTTTTATTTTGTCCAAATAAAGATTCACAGTCCACCCACCATATGAAACATTTTGTTTAAGTGCAAAATGCTATTTTCTTTTGATATTTTTCTATTCAAGTTTAAAATCTAAAATCTTGAAATCCTGGACAAACCCTGACTAACTCATAAATATACTTGTTTTTTTTCTTTATTGAAGTCTTGTAGTGGAAATAGCACTCATGCACGATCTGCATATCCCATAAGGAAGCCTGGAGAAGGAAGAGATTGTCCCAGTTTCACAGAAACTGAGGCATGCAGTCTGAACAAGAACTGCTACCACTACACATACAATGTCACAGGTAATAAACAACACAACAACGCAACTTCAGGCTTACAGTCGTTGAATCAGAATTGCAGAAACCTTGTTTGCAACTTCTCCCACAGGCATAGTAAGGTCTTTCTAAATATACCTAAACCAGCACTGATAGAGTTCAACGGGCTTCATGGTTAAGGATTTTAATGTACCAGCAACTCTTGAATCTGCACTTGCTCCAGTTTGCTTCACAACTCCCAGGAGCCACTGCAGGCTCTTCACTCTAGTCACAATTATTTACTGGCTTTTGGAGTTTTTCTTAAAGCTCCAGTATCCCATAATTTCACACTAAAATATAAATATTTTGTTCTGCTTCATCAAAATACTATACTAATTATAAAAACTGTAGCGTATGATTGACTTTTTGTTCACCAATTCTGAAATATGTATTAGCATGTATGACAAGTATAACAATATGACAATAATTGTGTGGCAAATTATACAGTTATTATAGTTTGGTTGAGAAGGCCCAGTTCTGTTTCATTATTAGTCTTTTCAAATGAAAATCAGAGAGTAAAGTTGAAACCAGGTAGGTGAGGTGGTTGCATATATAACTGTATTAATTTGCTCAATAGAACAGAAATTAGCATTTTACATAGTCTTTGATTTCACCTGCCTGATTTGCAAATCCCTCCTGTCGCTTTGGCGCAAGCCTGGGCATTCATGCTGATTCACTTAAAAGCATATCAAATTCAGAGTTTGTCGTGTGGCTTTGAGAACACCTGTTTGTATTGCTCTGTCCTACACTTCACAGCAGCTGTCCTAATGATAGTACTTTCTTTAATAGACTGGAGTACATGTCAGCTGAGTGAGAAAGCTGTGTGTGGCAATGGTATAAAAACACGGATGTTAGACTGTGTTCGAAGTGATGGCAAGTCTGTCGATCTCAAGTACTGCAAAGAGGTAGGTTTGATCGAACTTAGTGTCATTCTTTCATAGTTATTTAGCTCTTCTCTGACATGTTTTCCACCAGTCACTCACACACTGTTTAGTACAATTACAGATGGTTCCTAGAAATAATTTCTTTTTTCTTTTAAGTTTTTTGACCAATCACACCCGTACACAAAAGTGGGACCAATACCATAAAGATACTATTATAAAACCCTAGCATAACCAGTAGTGGGCCACATCATCACCAGCAAAGACATTTACACCAATTTCATTTTATTTTTTGTATCGGGGGGAATGTTTTATTGGTTTTTATCGGTTAAAAATTTAAATCAGAAGCCCTCATTAAATATCATAAACAAGCTAATAGTGCCTATTTGAAACAAGTGTATATGAAAAAAAACTAGGAAAAGTTTATTGAACCTGAATATGAGAGACCTATATATGAGGGATCAACTGTTGTGAAATTGAAGATAAAAAACCAGGAGTCCAATTTGAAACAGATGTTTTAAAATGTTTGAAGGTTCACAAGATCGAGCTTCAGATGTTAAACATATATTTGAATGTATTTTACCATATCATTTTAGCCTATTTTGTTCCCATTCATCTCTTGTCATTAAAATGTATTTAACTGCAAAACAGTAGACTATTTTTAGCACATCTTTTTTTATGTTAACACTATATTTCACCAAAGTTTCCTCCTAAACAAATAGTTATGATAACCTCAAGCAGATGGAGCCCAGATGGTTTGTATCTACACGCAGATGTGTTTTCTCACCTTTTGAAAAGCGTATAGCTACTACAGTAACCACTTCATGGATTCACTAGATGTGTGGTCTTAATATACACACAAACTGTATATTAAGAATCTTATTATCTACAACCCTCAGGGTTATATAGTAATTCAACTCCCATCATAATTTAACCCATGAGATAATTCTCAGCAAGAGGCAGCCGGTTACTCTAAACTGTGAAACATGTTGTTGACTGTTCCCATTTGTGCAGAGAACACAGATATTTTTTTCATGTTTCTGACAGTCCAAATTATAACAGAAGACCTTAGGCTTGTGCTCTGCCTACTGGAACCAGGCAATACAAGGTCATTCAAGATAACTTGACATATTTGACTTGACAAATGTTAAATGCTGATAATCTTTTCTTACAGCTTGGTTTGGAGAAAAACTGGCAAATGAACATGTCCTGTGTTGTGGAATGTCCCGTGAACTGCCAGCTGTCAGACTGGGCTGCCTGGTCAGAATGCTCTGAGTCCTGCGGACTATTAGGTAAACCTCATTATTTGGGTTACCAGATTTCCGGAGTGAAAAACCAGGACTTTTTTTTTTTTTCCAATGCAGTGAAGCTATAGCAACGCCGATGCAGTTAAAATAATATTATATATATACACACACAGTGCAGTGAAAAAGTATTTGCCCCCTGTCTGATTTTCTGCATTTTTCACATTGTATTTGGTCAGATTTTTTTGTGGGTTGTAGTAGTATACAGAGAGAGTCTGAGAGAAAAAATGACACCAAAGTTTGGTGCTTCTTTCATTTGTTTGGTGTGCAAGGTAATCAAACATGCAATCTTCAGATGTGAAAAAGTTATTGCCCCCCCAGTTAACTCAACCCAATTAAAGGGATAATTAGGGTCAGCTTTGGTTAACAACCAGGCCTGATTTGGGCCAGCTCTGCCCAATATAAATCTGAGTAACTTTGGCCCTTACCATCAGAGTGAAGTTGTCAGCACACAGGTTCTAGAGGCACATCATGCCACAAACAAAAGAAATTCCTATAGACATCCGGAAAAAAAGTTGTTGATGCCTATCAGTCTGGAAAGGGTTACAAAGCCATTTCTAAGGCTCTGGGGCTCCACCGAACCACAGTCAGAGCCATATTGTCCGAATGGAGAAAGTTTGGGACAGTAGTGAATCTTCCCAGGAGTGGCCATCCTGCCAAAATCTCTCCAAGAGCAAGGCGTAAAATCGTCCAGGAAGTCACAAAGAACCCTAGAACAACATCCAGGGATCTGCAGGCCTCTCTCGCCTCGGCTAAGGTCAGTGTTCATGACTCCACCATCAGAAAGACACTGGGCAAAAATGGGATTCATGGCAGAGTAGCAAGGCAGAAACCATTGCTCACTAAGAAGAACATGAATGCTCATCTCAAGTTTGCCAAAAAGCACCTGGATGATCCTCAAGAGTTCTGGAACAATGTTCTATGGACAGATGAGTCAAAAGTGGAACTTTTTGGCCGACATGGGCCCTGTTATGTCTGGCGAAAACCAAACACTGCATTCCACAGTAAGAACCTCATACCAACGGTCAAGCATGGTGGTGGTAGTGTCATGGTTTGGGGATGCTTTGCTGCATCAGGACCTGGATGCCTTGCCATCATTGAAGGAACCATGAATTCTGCTCTGTATCAGAGAATTCTACAGGAGAATGTCAGGCCATCCGTCCTTGAGCTGAAGCTGAAGCGCAGCTGGGTCATGCAGCAAGACAATGATCCGAAACACACAAGCAAGTCTACATCAGAATGGTTGAAGAACAAGAAATTTAAAGTTTTGGAATGGTCTAGTCAAAGTCCAGACCTAAACCCCATTGAGATGTTGTGGCAGGACCTGAAACAAGCAGTTCATCCACAAATGTCACTGAGTTGAAGCAGTTCTGCATGGAGGAGTGTGCCAGAATTCCTCCACGGCGCTGTGAGAGACTAATCAATAACTACAGGAAGCGTTTGGTTGCAGTTATTGCTGCTAAAGGTGGCGTAACCAGTTATTGAGTCTAAGGGGGCGATTACTTTTTCACACAGGGGCATTGGGTGTTGCATAACTTTCTTTAATAAATAAATGAAATATGTATCATTTTTTGTGTTATTTGTTCACTCAGGGTCCCTTTTATCTAATATTAGGTTTTGGTTATAACATTCTGTTATCTGATAACATTCAGTCTCAAAAATATGCAAAAATGCAGAAAATCAGACACGGGGTAAATACTTTTTCACAGCACTACAGTGCCATCAGTTATACAAATGGCTGTGTTAATCAAAGCGCAATTGTCCAGGAAGTTAAACAGAATAATAATCATTAAATGCATAATCAGAATTATTAAACTATTAATTATTAAATTATTAAGTCTTCCAATAACTTATTTATTTTATTTTTGTATAATAAATTACTGTGCTTTTAACTTGCTGAGCACACTGCTACAGTTTTGTACTTTTAAAAAATGTGAATACAAAATAGCAGTACCGAAACATTAACAATTTTACTTGTTCTGACTCGGACAAAAACTGAGAAAATCCAATTTTTCCGGGGATGTCTGGTAACCCTACTTATTAAGTATAACTTGTATGCATCACATACAAGACATTAACTTGAAATCAAACCAAAATAAATGCTGTTTGCACAAACTAATATTGTAATTCAAAATAGAGACAGATTGTAATATGTACTAAACTAGAACTCTTATTTCTAACTCTTAACACTAAAGTGTTTGTTCCAAGTATTACAGAACAGCATAGAGAAAGGGATAGATTCTAATGCTCAGCATACAGTTAAATGCCCTCAGTTCATCCCTGAAAAAGAGTTCTTCTATAAACTAAGACACAAACAGTTTTTTCTGCCCAAGCAAGAATTATCCTGTGCTGTAGGCTCATATTCATCTACCATATTCAATAAATAATTAAAACCATTTAATTGAAATGTGTTCAGTGATCAGGTGAAGGTGGCTCCTGCCTTCTTACTTTCACCCACATGCTGTTTTCTCTGTCTGTCCTTGACTTCAAAGATGTCCCAGCAGCCTGTGGAGAGAAATTCAGTGCATTTTTTAAATGAGCAAATAAATGGCAAATGGATGCCCGCTAATTAAACAGAAATTTGCATGGGGGTTAGAGGGGTATCTTTGAAACTGCCTTAGGTAGGTTTTTACCAATCTAGCTTTTTAGAAGGAATTGGCAGCTGGAAAGACTAATTATAATTTGTTTGCTGCTGGCTGTGTTAAAATTAATAGACATTAGTATGAGTTATACTGAATAATATCTGTAAGGATTGGTTTGGAGCCTGTGTAATTACATTTTTAAATTATTATTATTATTATTATTATTATTATTATTATTATTATTATTATTATTATTTGACCTCAATTTCTAAATTTCCATTATTTAAACAACCAATGGTTTGATACAGGTTGAGACTTTTCCACTTAAGTAAATATTGGAATACAATGCACAAAGGTGATTAGGGTACTTTAACTTTCAGTCTAATCTTACTTACTGGGACAAAAGATGGGCAAACCCCGGGGGGGGGGGGGGGGGGGTTTGCTGTAAGTTTTTCAAGTTCAACAGGTAATGTAGAATAGATGAATTGCAGCAATTCGTTATTTTTATTCTTATTTATTTTCCATTCTATTATTATTGCCCTGCTTTGAGGAATAATTGCTATAATAATGTGGAAGTAGACGTAATGACAGTGGAAAGGTGAGCTCAAGTGGTTTGAAAGTAGAATAAAACAAATGGGTGATACAACTTTTTGAAATAGACAGTGGATATGATCTAGGTCTAGGTTCTTCCTATATGATTTAATGTTGTTAAGGATTAAATGTATACACTTTTTTTTCCCAGCACTACTGCAAAGATCTGGTTACAGATATTTTCTAAAGAGGATTGTATCCCTTAATCTGCTTGAAAAGCAGGTTTTTGATGCTGGTGCATTTTTACTTTAGCAATTTTTTTTTTATTAAAAAACTAAATCCCTGAACCTTCCTCAAATTACACTTAACTGTGATCCCATCATTTATAAACTACTCTGTGGCAAAAAGCTAGAAATCCCATTGTCCTTATCAAAAAATCTATAATCTCAAGTCTGGTTTTGTGAAAAAGAAGACATTGAACATTTCAAAAGCTAAAAGCATCAAAAATGAAATGAAAATGTAGCACATATTTAGATGATGTGTGAAGAAGAAAGGGATTATAAGAAATACTAAATGATGTTAAATCTCTTAATGCTTTCTCTGTACAATAGGTCAGCTATAAATACAGTCAACCAGTAAACTGGTATCTACCTTTGTTCAGGAAAGAAGTATCAAAAATCTATGTTATTGAGTTCTTTTAAATTTAAAAAGAAAAGCTGTAATGTTCATTGTAATTCTACTTCAGTATGAATTGGTAAAAGCTGAACTACTTCTGAATAAAAACAGGACAACATGTAAAATGTTTTTTTCTTGACACTAAAAAGATGCAAAGCAGCCCCTTGTGGTGTTATCTGTGTACACTATGTGTCAATTATAATGCTGCTCACTGGCGTATCTGGCATCACCTTTGTTTCAGGGAAAATGTGGCGTAAGAGAACTGTGATTCAGCCTTCTCAAGGGGACGGCAGGCCGTGTCCTTCACAGATGGAGCAGTGGAAACCCTGTCCAGTCAAACCCTGCTACAGATGGCAGTATAGTCGGTGGTCTGAATGCAAAGTTGATGTATGTCAATACAGGATCCCATCAGAAGCAAATTATTCGCACTTTCAAGGACTTTTATCGGTGTCGTTCTTTTTTAGATACTCGTTAGGGGGCTGTCTAGTCACTGTAAAAACCCCATCTGCCTGGTGTTCCTTTAAAATACCAGTAGAACCTTCTGTTTACATGCTAGTAAAGAGCCATTTTACAGTAATCTTAATGCACTGAGACTGGATATGTAGATCAGGTCACTGCTTCATGTGTAGTTCCTCATGTCTAAATGTTCATGTGTATTTCCTCATGTCTAAATGTTCATGTGTATTTGTTGTGTGATGCTGTAGGTGAGCTCCAGTGATGACATTTTGGATAGCATTAATATAATCCAATCACCAAAAAACTTCATTTCAAAATAAATCATTTTGTTAGATTGTTCTTGATTTAATACGTGTAAAATTGTACAGGATTTATAGGGAAGTGTTGTTATGCAGACCTTTATTCAATCACATGAATCCTATAATCTGCTAAAGCAGGTACAATGCTGCATTAAAATACATTTCTTGACCTTTCTTTTGATAGGATGCTCAGTGTGGAGAAGGTGTGAGGTTCCGGAACATCTCATGTTTTGTGTTTGATGGCTCCAAGGAAGATCATGGAAGCACAGTAGATGAGGAGCGTTGTGAAAAGGTGGAGCCTTCTGTAGATGGAGGCAAAGACATTATACTTGAAGAGATTTGTGCTGTCCCATGTCCAGGTACAGAGAAAGCTATGAACATAAAACTGAGTTTTGATTTAGTTTACACAAATACAGTTATATATAATCCATGTATTTTCACTGTGTGCTAAAATAATTGGTATAGCAATCTGTTCACGGTATTAACACCTGATTAAATCCTTTTGAAGGCTATATCTTGGGAACCACTTGTGGAACTATGATTAAACTATGTATTGGCATTGTTTATGAGTAGGTATTCTACATGCTGTGGATGCAGCTCGTGGTGACCTAGTTTTCCAAGACACAACCTACAAGCATTAAGTCAGAGTTGTTCAGTCCAGGTTTAGAGTAAAGATCTTTCAGAACCTAGCCTGTAATTTGGGGGATATCTACAGATTACCAATTCCCAGTCAGTCATATATTTGAAATCAGTTCAAATTGTTACTGTAGTAGGACTTTATTAGGGGGCGTCTTAACCACAATACATACGAGCCAGTCTCATCTGCATTCGTGGTTATAGAGCGTTTAACCTCATCTTATCGACAGGGAACAGCATCACACAACACTGCCCATTACATTAGTTTATAAAGATCTTAATGTATAACCCTTAGCTCAAAATGAACAATGTTTATTAACAGTTAGTAAACTAAAAAGTGGCTCTTAAAATAAAGTGTGACCAGTTTTTCTATATGTATTGGGTTCATTGTGTAGTACAGGGATGTTGGGATGTTGAACTCACATACTGCTGGAAGCCAATTTAAGTTGAAATTGAGTTTGCAGGCCTTTAAAGCACATTACCATTTTATTGGTTTATGAAAGCAATCTTTTTTAATTTAGACACCAGATGATGGAAATAGAGAGTTTATCTATGCTGCAAGGACCCGAAAAGCTACAAACACTTTTGTAGCAAACACTTTTGTAGTTATTATTAGTCTTACCCATTTATGACGATTGGAGATGTTACTCAGTAAGGCATAATTGGAATGATCATGTGACCCATGGTCCTCAAATCTGGAACTTTAGTTCAGAAAATGCATTGCACCTATTTGGAGTATGACGTATGTACAGAATATAAATAACACAACTAAAAAAACATATATTGATTGAAGGATTTTGTTCATTTAATGATCCATTGAAATAAAGCCACTATTATGTTTCAAATGTTGAAACAAACCCCTTCCCCTTGTCGAGAGATTTGTATACTTTTAATGGAATATTCCATTCTTAGCCCACATATTTATTTCAAAAGCAGTTGTCCACCAGCAGGACTGCTTTGATAAATGTTTCTATTAATTCCCTCCATGTACATGACTTTGTAATGTCTTCCTTTGCTGTGTTCATTTGTCATGGATGTTAATGTCTGTAATTGTGCATTTCTAATAAGCTGTGATTTTTGTGATACCCATTTATTTCTATCCTTTCCATTCTGAAAATATAATTTACTGCTTTTAATTAATAATGTTACTCGGTTCAGGCTAGATCAAATAATTGTGATAGAGCTTTACAAAATAGTGTGCGTCTGCAAATCACTTCATACATATTGCAGTGTGTTCTTCTTATAAACCATTATTTTCAGACAATTCTTTTAAAAGGAAATTCTGAATTATTTATCCTAATTACTTGTACTGATAACGTTAATTTACTTCTCCCAGTGTTTATAGAATACTTTGCATAGTTAATACAATACAATTTTAAAACCCCAGTCATTTGTTAAATGTCAGGATGTTGTGCTAAACATGTGCCCATACACTTAGTTGTAAGCAATTTGACAAAATCAGCTGTTAATCACTTGCAAAACCACTGAAACATGTGTTAACATCTTGATTTTTTATGTATTTGATGTATAGTTTTTTGATGTATAGTAATTTTTTTCCAAATCCAGTACACACACCGGCACCTGTTTTAAATGTAGAATGGATGTTCTGATTTGTAGGTGATTGCTACTTGACCGACTGGACAGAATGGAGCCCCTGCCAGCTCAGCTGTGTAAATGGGGAAGTCCTGGATTTTGGTGCAGTTCAGGTTCGTTCCAGGGCAGTAATAGCTCAAGAGCAGGATAATCAACAGCAGTGTCCAGAACAAATGTGGGAATCCCGGCCTTGTGCAGGTGAGCACTTCAGTCACTGGACTGACTTCATAATAGTGCTGGAACTGAAACCAACAGGGAGATTTCTTGTGTGAATAGTCTTTCAAAATGTAATTTCAGTAGTTTGGGACAAACGCCAATCACAAAATGTTTTAGTACGAATATTTATTGTGGAGAATGCAGAGTATGCGATTTTACAGTGAAGTATGTTGTATATACACACATTCATTTGGCATCAAACCTAACTTGGTTTGAGGGCTCGCTGCCTGGCTGACTGGACAAGGAGACCCTCATAGACAAAACCTAAAATTGTTTTTTTTAAATGGTGGAGATGGGGAGGTGGTGGGTTACGATGAAATCGAAACGCAACTGAGAGGTAAATGAAGAGGGTATTTATAGTGCTAATGATCTTAATTAGTTAATGTGTAAATTGAATGATTCAATTTGGTGACTGACCCTCCTCCCGATCTTTAGTTATAAACTTCATTTTAAATTAGCTGGAAAAATGTGTTTGTGTCACAGTACAGTAAATAATAATAATAATAATAATAATAATAATAATAATAATAATAATAATAATAATGAACCTGGTATCCCATCAAATGACCTATTAAAGAAAGAAGAAAACCTCTCTGTATTGTAGAATGCATTATGTAATTCAGCTGTCATTTGAGCATTGTTTCCATTGCATCTTTTTGATACAGTCCTTTATAACTTTTATGAATGAATACAAACAGTCATTTTTGCCACTGGATACATTTCAAGCATTGATTCGTTGAATATTTATTCCACCACTATTTCATTAGTGTTGCTTTTAGAAAACCGCTGTTTATACAAACGTATTTAGAGACAGACACTAAATACATTTTTCTATGGGTAAATATTTTCAAAAAAATACACTATTTTTTGAATTTCTGTTTTTTACCAACTTTAATTTAACTCTTGATAACAAATTTGGAAAGCCCATACTACAGTATGTAAATGTTTAACTATCTCAAACACAGCATATTCATCACAAATAGGTTATTAAGTAATTGGTATCTGTTTTAAATCAAATTAAAACAAGATGATGCTATTTCTATTAATCAGGCTGTGCCTAGGTTTAGAGTGAAGGTCCTGCTTGTTTATTGAAAATAGAGGCAATTGTCATTGAAATGAATCTCAGACAAATAGGTTTGAAATTACTAACCGGCACTGGTTTCATAATAAATACAAAACTGTATTCCTGTTTTGTTTTTTAAGCAGCTGTTCTTTGTATCCCATACAGATGGCGAGTGCTATGAATACAAGTGGATGACCAGCCCCTGGAGAGGGTCTTCCCGTTCAATTTGGTGTCAACGGTCCGATGGATTAAACGTAACAGGTAATAGCATCCCCCCGAAATCTTACATGTGTTTCAGATTAGCAAATAAAGGAACATGAGCGAGAACTTTTGACATACGAAGACCAAGCAAAGTGATAAAATATGCGAGCAAGTGGCAAACATGTCATGTCATGACACATAATACTCTGAAAACTAACAGACCACTAGGACTTTTGGGTTAACAATGTGGTGTAATTTGCTAAAGCAGAGCATAGAGATGATGGAAGATGAAGAGATTGGTGGCAGAAGCACTTTCAAGCTATTTTGTCTTTGGTTACACAAACAGCTTTGATGTTATTAGGGGATTTTGCCACCTGGCCCTTGTCAGAATTGACACAGCTAAAGCAACGGTTTCAAGCGTGTATTGCCATAAGCTGATCTATTTTAAATCTGTTCTGTCTTTAGAAGTGCCAATTTCAGAAGCTTTCTACTGTATGTTGACCTGGTTTAAATCCATTATGCCTGTGTGCAGAGCAGAAACTGTTTCCTGGGATTGTCGCTGTATTTACCTCTCTAACCTAGTTTTAAGTTAACTCTGCAACAAATAGCAGGCCGTACACTGCGGTTATCATTATCTATATACGCCACACCTTCTCTGTACTTGCTTTAATGTTGTTTGTGCTCTGATTTTCAGTCATTTACACAGATCATTTGCATTTGAATCATAGCAAAAGCTGGTGTGCTGTATTTCAGCACTATTTCTAGCTAAAGAGAGTATGTACAATATACTGTAATGGGTCCCATCATCTAGACAAACAGAACACAGCTGATATAGCAGATGAAGTACATAACTCTGTGTAAATGAAGTATCATTTAACATTCCTTTTTCAGATCTGTACAATTGGTCTTTTACCCTGCCAATTTTAATGTGTAACAAGATAGTGAAACACACTGATAAATGTGCAAAAGATCACAGATGGCCCACTTGCTCACATATGAAGTCGTTAGCAACATTTGTGGATTTACATGTCTGAGCAGAATCTCCCATTTCATGGCGTACTGATATGCATTCTGCTTAAAAATGTTCTGAACAGAGCCCCAAAGGGTTTAATTACAGGTCACTGTCGCATCAGAGAAACCGTTTGAAAATTGGAACTAAAAAATGTTATGCAATGCGTCTTTTACCTAAATAGTTTATATACATGTATGATGTTTTGGCACGGACAGTGAGCTTTGATCTGATTGTGATCTGATATCTTGATGCATCTAATTACACACTCAATAACAATAAGGTTAAATCATGTCTGCCATTTCAATGTATTACTATAAATAAGATAGTATAGCCTTAAAGCTAGCTAAAAAAAAATCTCTCCATTTGTCTTCAGGCAGACTGAACTTCACAGGTAATATCATGAAAACTGTATAATGTAGATGTGCAGACTGTCCCAGAACGCCTGGCACATTTGTCACATCAATGATAAATGAATGTACAGGAAAAGGTATAGAAGTCTTGTGTAGTTTAAACTTGGCAATCCTTTCCAATGTTACCACCTATGTATGTTGTACCTTAAGTTTATTTTATGCTACATGGGCTACTTGAATGCAATGTAATTCCGTTTCCTTTGTTGTATGGAATAATAAATAACATAGGAATCTTTTTTACAGCCTACTAGATATATGGGACTTATTGCAGCAATGTTCAATGCAGAACTCACAAAACATTCACGAATGACCTACAAATTCTAGGCATTTTCTTTTCCCAGTAAACAAAGACTAATGTGTCAAATTTGTCTAATGTGTATGCCCTACTCTCCCAACACATAAAACAAATCACACCTTTCTTGCAGAAAAGTTATGAGCAAAACTGAGTTAGCTAGTTTGGTTTTCATTACAACAATTTAATGTTTCCAACATGAAATGTGAATTGTATTTTGGAGTTGGTTAGTTGTGTGTGAAGCTTGCTTTATGCTGATGGTGCATGCTCTTCATAGTAAGAGCATCACTGTGTCAGTGTACATGATGATAATGTACAGTACTGGGGGCTCCCGAGTGGCGCATCCAGTAAAGGCGCTTCGCGCGGAGTACAGGATGTGACCTATAGCCTGGAGATCGCAAGTTTGAATCCAGGCTATGTCACTGCCGACCATGACCGGGAGTTCCTAGGGGGCGGTGCACAATTGTTGTTTGGGAACCCCGGTTCTAATACACCAAAGTACTGATTCTGGTTGCTGTAGTGCGGTCCCTAATTCAGACTTCTGTGAGGATTCTTGCACTTTTAATAGCTCAGATATGCTGTATGTTGCCCTTTCCCTTTATATATAAAAATATATATATATAACAAGGTATGTTTTTGTCTCCTACTACATCTAAATTAAATCTTATCAGCTTGCGTCCCATAAACAGTGCAACAAAGTTTAAAACACTAGTGCTTTGAATGTTATTACAGACTACTTTTTTAAACCCCAGGATCCATCCATCTGCATTAACCTGCTGATCCAGCCTGTCATCCCTAACACAAAAAAAGACAAAAAAACAAACAACTATTTACAGTGATTGCTGTACTTTAAAATCTACAAACCCTCCCAAAGCTTCGTCAGTGCTCAGAGTTGTGCAGAAACAGTAATTGCAGAGGTTGATCTTTTATCTCATGGTAAATGTTTCTTATTTTTATGCTGTCCACCTGTACAACAATGAACACGTAACACATTATTTTTGACAGTATGATCAAAGAATGCAAATCACTGTCTCAGCTAATGTGTCTCTTGTGGGAACACTTTTACCTTGTCTAACATTATTAACCATTGTTCCATAGGTGGCTGTCCTTTAACAAGCCAGCCTGTGTCTGACAGGTCCTGTGATCCACCTTGCAATAAACCTCAATCCTACTGCACTGAGGTAAGAGCCTTAGCTGTACTGAAGTTACTGTGAATTATTTGTTAGTAGCTGTTTGAAAATGTATGTTAATTTTCACAGGGGCCCATCCACTAGAGTAATTTAATCTAGAATAGCAGGTGTTTTTTTTTTTTATTTATTTTTATGTAAGTAACTATACTTGCCATGTTTTATAAGATTTGAGTTATTTACAGTATTTCATATTTGCAGGGTTATAATGACATCTAAATCGAAATGTACCTGTAACCCGTCTGCCACATTGCAGTAAATTGGCTCCTTGGTTTCCATATTTTGTAAACCACATGCTTTCAGGTACAGAACCCTTCGTACATTATAAAGGACGGCCAAAGCAGACTTGTGCTTCACTGGTTGAATTTCAAGATGTATTGCAGTTAAAGCATCCCAACCATTATCTTAGTCATATTTGTAAAGCCCTTTTAGCCTTGCGAAAACAATATTGAGCACTTCTGATAAAAAATAGCTTTGCTTCCATACATTATATATATATATATATATATATATATATATATATATATATATATATATATATATATATATGTAAGTAAGATTTTTGAGCATTGATGTTACAAGACACACTATTGTAATGATGACATCTGACAACCCCTGAATCAGCCTGCAGACATAACTTCTGATGCTATTAAAAAGCAGCCTGAGGCTTCAAGTGGCTTTTAGGTGCAACACAACTGTCAGCAGCTTTTATTTTTTCAAGTCTGATTCTTGCAGCAGTTCATTTTGTGAAAAATAGTAATATTTTTCATCAGGACAAAACCACCTTCTTAAGTGCTTGACTGCAAATTTCCCAGCAGTGCCCAATTTAAGCTCTAAAACACCTGATAACACAGAAGAAAATAATTCTTAAAAGCCTGCGTCCCCATTCCAGCAGAACTGTATTTATAGGCTTACGTTATCAAATGGCATTCTCTTGACTTCCAGCTGCCTCCCTATATTTCCCAATTTTACATTGAAACACACACACCACTGCGCAATACCCTGTGACTGGAGGCCAGTTCAAAAATAGAACTGCAGGCAGACTGCATAGCATGTATATTGTGATTCTCTTGAAGCACATTTAATGAGACATCGTTGATACTACTGTATTTCAAAAGCTGTGCCTCAAAGCACAAGCATGGGGTGCAGTTATGGATCTTTAGGAGTAAGTCGCTTTGGTCCCTGACATATCTCCCCATTTAGGATGTTTGCAACCGTGTTAGGACTGGTGTGAGGCACTTTGCTACAGTAGATTAAACAGCTGTTTTGTCAGTTATCTGAAATGTGGTACTGGTCATGTCACTTGTGTTATTTATACTTGGTTTGAAATGATGTGAGGGGTAGAGGGTCAGACTTAGGGAGCTCTGCATTAAGTTCTGGTCACCGTCCATTATTAGACTTAAGAATATCCAGAGAAGGGCAACAATGCTATGAGTCTACAATCTTGAAGTTACTGTTTCAAGTTCTGAAAGGAAGATAAGCACTGTTTTATGATTTGAAAAAAAATGTACCAGCAAGGGATGATCTGCATCAGCTTTTCTGATTCACAACATTTTTTTAGGTCCTTATTTTAGGATAAATACCTTGTCAAGGGCAGCAATGCTTTATTTCATTTGTGGAATATATGAATTCCTTTGTATGTATTGTTGTACAGGGCATTTTTTTTATGTACAATGTTAAACCTGATTCTGTTCTGTTCTCCACACTAGCTTGGAGTTTGTGGCTGCGAGGTAGGTTTTACTGAAGTGATGACGTCGGATGGCGTGCTTGATCAGTGCACCCTGATTCCAGTACTTGAGATGCCAACAATGGGGGACAAAAAGGCAGATGTGAAGACAAGCCGAGCTATCAATCCCACCCAACCGTCCACCAACCAGCCAGGGCATGGCGGTAGAACCTGGTTCTTACAGCCATTTGGACAAGGTGAGGTCATGTACAATAGGAATTAATTGCGTCAACCTTTTACAGAAATGTACTGTCATGTAAAATTATGTTGTTGTTGTTTTTTTAAATTGTAGTAGAAAATAATCACTTCACAAAAATAAAGTACAGTTATCATTATTATTGTAATAACAACATGTTATATAGCTTTATATTTCTGGTTCATATCCAAACTAAAAGTCATATATGAATGTTGCCAGTACTGTAGATGTCGCTGTTGTCAAGGGATCTCAGTGATTTAAATTTGCTTACAGAATGTGGGGATCTGTTCATAGGAAAATTTGGTGCAGTACTGCTGTAACAGTAATCCGTTGCCAAACATGATCAAATCTGACAACATGGTGTGAGCAAAACCATTAGCGTTTTTTTTATTTCATTAGCAATATTTCCAAATTATATTTCAAACAATTGAAAAGATTAGCATTACTATAAAATGTTACACAGCTATACTGTAAATCACATCCACTACAGTATATAGCAAGTGAACAGCTAACAGAATGAATTATATACTATTACTTATTTTTGCTGTGTGTTTTATGGTGGATTTTTGTATAATCCACAGGTATTATTTGTATGTGATTTGAGTCTCATTACTGTAGGTCCTGTGTTTCATATCTGCTAGTGTTCAACATGGACGTTTACATATTCTGTACATTTGGAAATGTATTAAATAAGTAGATTTATTTAAAAAAAATATAGATGTTAATGTTAACATATAAATACATTCAGTTCATATTAAAGTTCTTAAAAAATAATGACAAATAATGTGGAAAAATAATGACATTATTGCATAACTTGATGGCTGGTGCCCTCTGCTGGTCATGTAAAAAATTCAGTAATCAATTTTGCACCACAAAAAAACAAATCCAGCATATATCACATTGTGTATCGTTAAACAAACCCAGAATTTTTGTTTAAAAAAATAAAATTATGCAATTGAGTCTCTAAATAAATAATGAATATGTCTACACAGTAGTTTAAATAGAATATGTACACTTGTATCACGTATCTGATTAAAGTACAGATACAGTAATATGGAAAACGTTAACTTCTCCTAGATAACAGCACTTTAGTATCCATTAAAAGCCCAACAGATCTGGGATTGTGTATATACAGTGCCGTGAAAAAGTATTTGCCCCCTGTCTGATTTTCTGCATTTTTGCACATTTTTCACATTGTATTTGGTCAGATTTTTTTGTGGGTTGTAGTAGTATATAGAGGGAGTCTGAGAGAAAAAATGACACCAAAGTTTGGTGCTTCTTTCATTTGTTTGGTGTGCAAGGTAATCAAACATGCAATCTTCAGGTGTGAAAAAGTTATTGCCCCCCCCCCAGTTAACTCAACCCAATTAAAGGGATAATTAGGGTCAGCTTTGGTTAACAACCAGGCCTGATTTGGGCCAGCTCTGCCCAATATAAATCTGACTAACTTTGGCCCTTACCATCAGAGTGAAGTTGTCAGCACACAGGTTCTAGAGGCACATCATGCCACAAACAAAAGAAATTCCTATAGACATCCGGAAAAAAAGTTGTCGATGCCTATCAGTCTGGAAAGGGTTACAAAGCCATTTCTAAGGCTCTGGGGCTCCACCGAACCACAGTCAGAGCCATATTGTCCGAATGGAGAAAGTTTGGGACAGTAGTGAATCTTCCCAGGAGTGGCCGTCCTGCCAAAATCTCTCCAAGAGCAAGGCGTAAAATCGTCCAGGAAGTCACAAAGAACCCTAGAACAACATCCGGGGATCTGCAGGTCTCTCTCGCCTTGGCTAAGGTCAGTGTTCATGACTCCATCATCAGAAAGACACTGGGCAAAAATGGGATTCATGGCAGAGTAGCAAGGCGGAAACCATTGCTCACTAAGAAGAACATGAATGCTCGTCTCAAGTTTGCCAAAAAGCACCTGGATGATCCTCAAGAGTTCTGGAACAATGTTCTATGGACAGATGAGTCAAAAGTGGAACTTTTTGGCCGACACGGGCCCCGTTATGTCTGGCGAAAACCAAACACTGCATTCCACAGTAAGAACCTCATACCAACGGTCAAGCATGGTGGTGGTAGTGTCATGGTTTGGGGATGCTTTGCTGCATCAGGACCTGGATGCCTTGCCATCATTGAAGGAACCATGAATTCTGCTCTGTATCAGAGAATTCTACAGGAGAATGTCAGGCCATCCGTCTGTGAGCTGAAGCTGAAGCGCAGCTGGGTCATGCGGCAGGACAATGATCCAAAACACACAAGCAAGTCTACATCAGAGATGTTGTGGCGGGACCTGAAACGAGCAGTTCATGCTCGAAAACCCACAAATGTCACTGAGTTGAAGCAGTTCTGCATGGAGGAGTGGGCCAAAATTCCTCTACCGCGCTGTGAGAGACTAATCAATAACTACAGGAAGCGTTTGGTTGCAGTTATTGCTGCTAAAGGTGGCATAACCAGTTATTGAGCCTAAGGGGGCAGTTACTTTTTCACACAGGGGCATTGGGTGTTGCATACCTTTCTTTGATAAATAAATGAAATATGTATCACATTTTTGTGTTATTTGTTCACTCAAGGTCCCTTTTATCTAATATTAGGTTTTGGTCGAAGATCTGATAACATTCAGTGTCAAAAATATGCAAAAATGCAGAAAATCAAACGGGGCAAATACTTTTTCACGGCACTGTATATTGGGTGTCCAGTAAGAGGCTGTGGAAGGGTGAGGAATTCACTGACACAGGAGACAGAAAGTTGGAGTTTCTAAACACCACTTGGGTGAACGATTTATTGTGGCCACAATGTGGCACTGTTGCACTATTGTTACCAGAAATGGTAGAAGCAACTGATAGTTCACATTCAGTGCACACGCAGATGCACAAAATAATAATCAAAAACAGAAGGTACAATGGAAAAGTGAAAATAAAACACTATTAATCAAAACTACAAAATAAAGGTGATTCACTGTGCAGCGTTTCACCGACCGTTGCTACCCATATGGCCCGGGTCTCCGTCCTACACTCCACCGTTCCTCAAAACTACAAAATAAAGGTGCTGCACTCTGCAGTGTTTCCCCGACCATTGCTACCCGCACGGCCCGGGTCTCCGTCCTACACTCCAACGTTCCTTCAGATTGTTCTCTAATACTTTTGGGGTCTGCCCACGGTTTCCCCGCTACCCCTATATTTATTTTCTTCTCTCGTTTGTCCTTTCTTTTTGTTTGAGCTGAGGGAACAACAGAGTGTTATTTTATAGGCCCAGCAATCCCCCAAGGCCCGCCTCTCAGCCACTCAGAGAGAGGGAAAGCTAACATACCCTCTTCCCCACCTCTCTGTGTCATCGCCATAACTGACAGGCGGATCTTACGAGGCTGCTGCCCTTTTCCTGCAGCACCATGCATGCGTCAGACAGTCAGCACAGATCTCCCCTGTTACAGTGGCCAATGAATGTTTCCAGTAAGGAACAGTTTTTGCTTTACTGGTGCTGACATGACATGATCAGCTTAGAGAATCGGTGTGGGTGTTACTGTAGGCTTGTACTGTATGCTGCCGGAGCAGGCAGTTTAAATACTGACCCTGCGTTCAGTTTGTGTGCTGATGCTCCTGTGTCTTTCACTGGGCGAACGAATAACCTGCTCAACAACAAAATGCTAACTATTAAACCATGTTTACGTTTTCTAACTCAACAGTCACAAAGAATGATAACTACTAACCCTAACTAAACCTTCTTGTTTACAGATGGGAAACTGAAGACATGGGTTTATGGTGTAGCTGCTGGAGCATTTGTGCTACTCATCTTTATAGTTTCTATGATTTATCTAGCTTGGTGAGTTTGTTTTACTAACTACAATTTTCCAACAGCATTGCCCTAGTATTTTAATATTATTTGCCTAAACTGACATTTGCTAAAATATAAAAATGTAAGCACCATATTCACAAAGTATCTGTTGGAGCAGAGAAATCCAAAATAATGAATTCATACATTTGGTCTATATTCAGAAACTGATTTGTGTTTCATCCTCATTAAGGTTCAGAGTACATCTTTCATTTGCAAAACAACAATATATGTTTTGTAGTAAAACTTGATAGTTGTAAAGCAACTCCATGCGTATATATATATATATATATATATATATATATATATATATATATATATATATATATATATATATATATAGTGCACATAGAAGTTTAAAATCTCTTTATGCATTTTAGTTTTCATTAAGGTGCAGGATGCTCTTGAGATGAAAATGGAGTGCTCTGAGGTTAGAACTCCTTCAATCAATTTCAAAGTCACTGCTACCCCAGCCTTACGCGGCACCCTCAGCTGCATCTGCCACACCTCACTCCTCATGATTCTTAAAACACCACATCCATGTTCAAACAGTCATCTGTGCTCATCACCACATTCATATATTTCACTGTTTTGTTGCAAACTGTAATAAAAAGGGACAGCTAACTTGCTGGGTTAGGATGTTTTAATGGATGCGGACAGTCCAGTTTTTTGTCCTGTGCAGAAATGCACTGCTTACTGATTTAAATATCAGCATGTATTATATTCATAATGTAAATACTTCAACAGGAAATACAGAATGAAAGGCAACAGGAGATTTCCAACAACGTTATGACAATGATGTGTTTAAATAACAGAAACACTGAAATACAATAATATACTAATTCTAATGATAATAATAATGATAATAACATTGGATAAAATAGCAGTATCTTTAATTGCATTGGCTGAACAAGGCAAACATTTGTTTTTATTGGAAACATGATCATCACTTACTCTCTGGTACATTATATCTAGCATGCTTATTCACAATGACTTCAGCAGCATCCAGTTGGTTGTTTAATTTATGTTCACTGTAATTGATCTGTTTCAATTGTAAAGTTTTTTTTAAAAAGACAGCCTGTCACTTTTTTTTTTTTCTTTTAATCCAGTGGCTTTCAAGTTAAAACGTTTAGAATAGTTAATAATATATGTTTTGTTTGGCTTTTTTATTTTGTTTTTAAAATAAGAAAAAGAAAATGTAAATTGTTATTACATGATCAGAAAACTACTCGTTTGCATTTGAAGGGAAAAAGTATGATATTGTCAAGTCAGTAAAGAGAGCTAGTCATCACTTGTTAATAAAACTGTGTGTTCAGCAATTACGACCACCCTGTATGAACTAGCTGTGGGTTACAGATGAAGCCCAAATGGGAGTACCCCTATTCAAGTTTACTGTGGTATGTCATACAGCAGCAGAGCACAGCAAAACTAAATGTGAGCATGATGAAGCATGATAAAGCATAGACAAGTATGGTAAAGCCTAATACAGGAATAGTATATTAAAATGCTTATTAACTGTGCAATTACCATGCAAATTCACTTTTATAAGGGTAATAACAGGTAGAGACATGTAGGGACAAAAACTAACAGGAATACAGAAATGGTATTAAGTTAGCTTGCTGTAATACAAAATGAATAACCAAGTGATACAGGAAATGGGTATATTTTAATGATCTAGAAACTGGCACTTTTCACTTTATATTAACTATTCCAATTTACCCAACAGGTGTGACTTAGTCACTCTGTACAGGATTATATATTATAAAATGGCTTTGATAAATTAAGTACTGTGATTGGTTGATCAAGATCACATGACCGTGCGGTAATAATTGTCTTACCGCACGGCTATGACATCATAGACCAACTTACTTACCTGATCTATTAATATTACTACGCCTTAATAGTAACAATTATCTAAACAATGTTTCAGTAGGTACAAATGTCAACTTACAACTGAAACAGCATTTAAATCACTCAACAATCTTTTTTTTTTTATCTCTGCCACTAAGGATTACAGAAAAATGGGCAAATATACTGTGGTATTTATTTAGTCAGAGAACAGAACAAAGAAAACTTCACGGCAAGCAGTAGCAGTAACACTATTCAAAAGCCATCTGAGAAATCACCACGCAAGTCTCACTCAGCATGTAAAATACTGTATATGCAGCAGCAGCATCTACTTATTAAACTAAATAAAACTGACTAGCAAGTATGCAATGTTTAAACTAGACACAACAGATACATCTCACCAGTACACTCTGAATTCAGAAACATATTTAAAAAAAAATTAAAATCTCTCCTGCTCTCTGCTGACACAACCGTTGGGTTTTTAAACAAGGCCAGGTTCGGCATAGAATTCTATTGTGCTCGCCGCGGACGGGAAGGACTGCGCAAACTGACACGGAAGTCGTTTAGTCCACATACCATCTAATGATGGTTTACAATCTAGGGCAATTATGCCGGTTACTAGCCATCGGTGTGAAAGCAGCTTTAGAAATTATTGGTCAGCTTCTCTTGAAGACCGCAAAGCCTGAGTAGGATAATTTCCTACAAAATAAAAATAAAATAATAATAAAAAAAAAACCACTCGGAAGCCCCTCCCTCGGTGTCAAGTGCAGTGTTTGGCTGTTACATGAATCCTCCCTCAGATGTGGGAAATCAGTCTGCTTTCAATTCCCAATTCTGTATTAATAGGTAAAATGTAGACTTAATACATTTTTTATGACTCTGGCCCTCACTGTCTTGTCCATTCTAAGCTGCAACTGTCCAATTATATTGGAGCCCTGCCTGCTGGGGATAAAGCTGGCACCATCCAAACTCATTCCATTTAAGCACTAAAGGTGGGGTCAGATAGAAGTGGTTTAGGTGCGTTTACACTGGCACAAATATTCCGGAACTAGCGACCTAGAGGATGCATTCCGGAAGATTCTGCTAGTATAAACGCTACTGAAGACATTCCAGAACGTCCTAAATTGCCACGACCCCCTTGCAAATGAGGCCACGGTCTCAATGTGTTAACTTCCTGCATACATAATACGTACATAAATAATGAATCAATGACATGTCTCATAACTATAATTTCCCGATTTTATGTTCATTCAGTAAAAACATATTTTATTAAAACATTTGTATTTCACTTGATGCCCATTTCTAACACCATGCAATGAATTGCTATTCGCAGATACAGCAGCATCTTTAAAATCTGTTCGGGAACTCTGCAGTTGCTCAAAGCACATTTCACAATTTGATTATATTGCTTTACTCAAAGACCGAAGAAGCTGTCACTACTTTTGTGTTTCGTTCTCTGCTTGTTTGGTATTTTACATTTCGCAATTTGATCAAAATAATTTACTCAAACACCGAAATAACCTTTGATTTCGTTCTTTGATCATTTGTCAATGCTCAAATCGCGAAATGGTTATTTTTGTCAGTCATTGACCGAATCCTGACTATGAGTGTAACACGCACACGTATATATATATATCATATTGTCATTTGACTTGGGTGGAATGAAGAAAGCTGTGCACCACAGGATCTCCAGCCAAGTTCAAAGCAAGCTGCAAGCTGGTAAAGGGAAATTTAGAGAAAACTGGTAATTCTGTATTGCAGCAACTGGGCCCAGAATGATTGCAGAATGTAAAATCTATTAGAATGACATTAGAAGCTACTTGCTCTTTCAGTGTTAAGATATACAAAATATATTTTAAAAAGTAAGATACAGCCACATTGTTTGGTGAGTCGGTGTTCATTTCTTTTTTCCCTCAATCCACAGCAAAAGGCCAAAGAAACCCCAGAGAAGGCAAAACAACAGACTGAAACCTTTGACATTGGCTTACGACGGTGATGCTGATATGTAGGCTTCTCAGCAAGCACATGGTCTACGGAGTGAAAACGCAATGTGTCTATTACAGTACTGCTGAGTGCCCCGTCCTGACATGCCCCGTCCTGACTGGATTTAAAAGCCCTGTGGCATTATCCATGCAGGTCTTTGGAAAGCATGTAAACTAAAAAATAAAAAACAGAGACTGACTGGAACAAATGTTCAAAAGAACCAATATACAAGTACACAGTTTGAAGAAAATCCACATTCAACAGTAGCCTATTATATATATATATATATAAAAAAAACAATAATAATGAATATATAATATAAAAGCTTTTTTTGTTTGCTCTTTTTTTTGCTGCACAAGAGCCTTTAGAAACTATAGGCTAAAGTGAAACTGCCTTTGCTGTAGAGTTGTTCATTCTATGTATACTAACTGTTTTCTACATAGAGGTTACTGCAGCAGAGCAATGGGCATGCTCAAACTGGATTCCATAAGCACAAAGAACATATCCCTAGCTTCTAAAAGCAGACAACAATACTATAAGGAGAACCTCCTTTGTGCTTGCAGAAGTAAGGGACTGGGGCTAAAAGTACTTGCATGTTGCCAGTAGCCACTGCATATACGCAAAATGCCTAGTTGGAGGACTCCATTTCTTGCATTGCAGCTGCAACATATTTCTACAACCCCTACTTTATAAAATTCCAAGACACATTTTCAATTTGGATGTTTCCCTGTAGCTCCTGTTTTTTGGAAGATATACTGGTAGATATCTACAACTAATTAACATACATTTATACCGTCTTAAATCTATTGGACTCCTGCCTGCAACCTTTTACTACATTTCAGGCACATTTTTGCACTATATTAGTGCAGCATGATATGCACTTATATCTAGTATTGCCATAGAAAACTGCCTCTTTCAAAGCAGGGTGACGTAGTGTCTTGTGCTAGAAGTTTAAAAGACATTTTCCAGAAGGAGCAAACCAGTGTGTACCTATTAATTTAAGAGTAGAGTTCTGTAATGTGACAGAATAAAAACAAAATAAAAAATAAGTGGATATGTGTATATAATCGCTCTTGTCACAACAGGAAATTTGTAAAACCAGTAACCTTTGTGGTCTGTACAGTTGCAGTATTATAAGTGTCTAGTTTTCTGCCCGACTAACTTTAAATGCATAATTTCAGCAATGGTTTCTAATACTGTGATTTTTAAGGCTGTTTACACCTTGTTTTATATTTGTTTTCTATGATACCTGAAATATTTAAGGATCAGTTTGCCCTTGTTAACTGATTCCACATTTAGATGACATTTTGTGCTAAGGGATCAAGACATGTTAAATAACTACAAGTAGCTAATCACTGCTCCAAACTTGTAGATTTGCTTACTTCAGATAAAGAACATTAGCATTTGCCTTATCTTTCACACTGACACAGAACAAGAAAACATTGTATAAATTCAAAGCTTGTGGAGCTTACAAACCACCGTTGCATTGTAAACAAATACCCATAGTAATTGCTTTTTAAGTATCAAATACCTATCACACCTGTAGATACTGAGCCTTATTACTGTGTAAACTTAAAATGCATTTAGAAGAATCAACCAATATCTGCTTCAGGTTGGTATAAGGACATACAATTGTCTTCTAGAGGGGAGTTATTTTCAGAAAATGTGCAATATCGAGGTTGAAACTTAGAAGAACATTTTGGACAGCAAAGAGTTATCACACATTTTAACCATTACCGTTCATATACTACAAAAACATAAAGTGAGGACAAATTCTGTCAACTTTAAAAAAAATGTAGCGTGAAATCATTTAATTTCTGTCAATTTCTGAATTGTGAGTAGATGATTAGGATTCTGTAAGCTTTGTCTCTCCCCAAGTTCAGATTCTGTGCAATGAGTTTGTGGTAAGCCTCTTAACTGCTATAACAGGGAGTGGGATTCTTAAATGCATTGTCGCATCTGTTCGGATAGTTGTAATGCATTTAGTCTGTAGACAGGTAGATCAAAACGCATTATCATTCTGCCAATAGAAGTTAAATAAGTGAGTTTAGCCATTCATCCTCAACACAGTACATTCATTTTCCTAAAAGAGAAGTTCCTATATCATTCCTTTTAGAATTTCAAAGCAAAACTTACACACTAAATACATCACAATTGTTAAACATTAAACATGAACACAATTATACAGTATTTCACATGTTCCATGGTGTTACTTTGTGTCATTTACCCCAATGTGAAAGCTACAGTTCGCCTATGAAAATAGGGTGGTAGCTTTTAAAAGAATGTTTACTTTTTAATTGTATTCTTATTTTGATTTGTAAATAATGTGTGTTATTTTTATTTTATAAATTGTGTATATTTCTTTTGTAATGCACAAAGTGTTCAGTACAAACCTCTAACAATGCGTGTATAATGTTGCTGAGCTTTGTTAAGTTAATACAGATGACATGTAAAGATGAAGTAACAAGGTTCCAGACATTTTCCTACCAGTTGTTTGTTTGTAACTGACAAATTGCTTATAATAAATTAAGAAAGTGTTCAGCTTTTTCAGTGTTAATTTTTAATTAGTTTAGAATTGAAAAGCAAAATACTAATTTTGATACAGGTGCTTGTTACTTTCCTTGCATCTTTTAATAAATATGTGTAATGCATATGATTCCAACCCCAGAGCTTTTTTTTTTTTTTTTTAAGCCTTGTGTGAATGTCATGTACCAGTGATCATGTTTTTATTTTATTCATATATATATATATATGTATATATATATTTGAACAGTATATGGGACAGAAATGTGAGTGAATCCTCAATAACAACTGCATGCAATTGCTTTTGGGAATTTGGGGGTTGAAAGCTGAATTGTGTTCTCTGGAAAGGACTTTAGAGCCATCACATTGAAACTTTTCCTATTAAAACATCAGTATTTCTGCAGTGTTGAAACAGAGGCACCTGGCAGATCTGCTGTATTGACCATCGCCTGTCAGATCTGCAGTTTTACCTCCTGTGACTGAATCTGATCTGTACCTTGCAGATGCAGCTCTTATGTACCATTTTTACAGACTGTTGTCAGTGATACCATTTGCATTACAAATCCATCAGTCATGTAAGGGATAGCCTGTGTGTGTTCCAAATGCTTTTGTGTGTTTATTTTTTGTTCCATCCCTGTACATGCCCAGTAGGATTAGTTATTCTGTAATCAAATCACTGTCAGGCTGTCAGGTGACTGTAATGTCACAAGAGTAATGTGCTGGCAATAGCTGAAAGGTCAAGCTTATGTGACGAACCAGTTGAATTTGTTATTATATTTAGCATATTTCCATTGTCAGTTTACGGCCTCTGTACGGCAGAAAAAATGTCAGCACCCCGAATGAAAGGTAAATTCACTTCCTATTGGCTTTTAACACACTCGATGTGGAACGTTAATTACCATTGATTGGCACTCAATTGTAAAGATGAGGAAAGGACAGCATTGTTTTGAAATCAACATATTCATAAATAGGTGTGTTCTGATTATTTAATATCTTCCAACAAATTCATCTTAAAAGTAATTACTAGGGAAGTCTCAGCACACCTCCAGTTATGCTTATTATTTAGTAGTAGTGTTACTGTATGTTTCACATGCTCAATCTTGCTTTTTGGTGATTCAAAGATCCAAGAAGCAACTGCCACTATTTCAATAAAATAACAAATAAATCAAATGACTGTATTTATAGAATAATATATTAATTAAAGTATACATCAATAACAGTTTCTTTAAATCGAGTACAATTAATCACCTTCACTGAGATAAATAATACTGACGTGTTTATATTTCCTTTTTCCAGTTGTAACTATAATGCCTAGTTTTGTACTTTCCCGAATCATTTGGCAAAAGGTCATTTTGACTGACTCTCCAGATATCAACAGTGCAAAATGAGTGTTGTTCTGTTCACTGTAAAATGCTTCCACCTAAATGCGTGAAGTGGTTCCACGCTGATTTGTGCCATCCAATTTGTTAAATGCTTCACATAATCTTGGGAATAAATGTTTGTAATAAGTCTTCATGACAATAAGGTCATATTTTGTCCTGTCTGGCTGAGCACAAAATCATAGCAAAGCTTTTACAAAATTGTCATTGGAGCATTAATCAGCAAAAGTGTCCCGTAAATTCTGGGGTTGGGCTGCAGTAGTCCTTTCAATTTAGCGATAGCAACACTAAGAATAGCAACAGGGCACTTTCCACAGAGCACAACTTATCTTTCTTACGTCCACATTTCTCTTGAGAGTTAGTAATTGTTACTGGGGAATGTTTTCAAATCATTTTGCCCTGTTATTATTATTATTATTATTATTATTTATTTCTTAGCAGACGCCCTTATCCAGGGCGACTTACAATCGTAAGCAAATACATTTCAAGTGTTACAATACAAGTAATACAATAAGAGCAAGAAATACAATAACTTTTGTTCAAGCAAAGTACAAGTGTGACAAACCAAAATTCAATAATACAGCAGATAATAGTGATAGTTACATCAGGATATGATTAAATAGTGATAGTTACATCAGGATGTGATTAAATACAAAGTACTACAGGTTAAACACTTGGCAGATTACAGTATTCTGAAGTACAGGATTAAATGCAGTAAAATAGGGGGCAGATAAGAGCAAAATAAAGCACATTTACATGAAGGGTGATAGTGTCCCAGGATACAAACAGAGGAGTTCTACAGGTGCTGTTTGAAGAGGTGAGTCTTAAGGAGGCGCCGGAATGTGGTCAGGGACTGGGCAGTCCTGACATCTGTAGGAAGGTCATTCCACCACTGCGGAGCAAGGGTGGAGAAGGAGCGGGCTCTGGAGGCAGGGGAGCGTAGCGGAGGCAGAGCTAGTCTTCTAGTGCAGGCGGAGCAGAGAGGTCGAGTGGGGGTGTAGGGAGAGATGAGGGTCTGGAGGTAGCTGGGTGCAGTCTGGTCAAGGCATCTGTAGGCTAGTACAAGTGCAAGCGGTGATCGGGAGCCAGTGGAGCGAGCGGAGTAGTGGAGTAGCGTGGGCGAAGCGAGGCAGAGAGAACACCAGGCGGGCAGCAGAATTCTGGATGAGCTGGAGCGGACGGGTGGCGGACACAGGGAAGCCAGCCAGGAGGGAGTTGCAGTAGTCTAGGCGGGAGAGTACCAGGGCCTGGACCAGGAGCTGGGTAGCATAGTTGGTGAGGAAGGGTCGGATTCTTCGGATGTTGCTCAGGAAGAATCGGCAAGTGCGTGCCAGAGTGGAGATGTGCTGGGAATAAGAGAGGCAGGGGTCCAGGGTGACTTCAAGGTTCTTAGCTGAGGAAGAGGGAGAGAGTGTGGTAGATTCTAGAGGAACAGAGATAGAGAGATCAGAGGAGGGGGAGGAGGAGGGAAAGAAAAGGAGGTCAGATTTAGAGAGGTTGAGTTTGAGGTGATGCGAGTGCATCCAGGAGGAAATAGCAGACAGACAGGTAGAGATACGGGAGGAGATGGTGGAGTCAGAGGTGGGGAAGGAGAGGAAAATCTGAGCATCATCAGCATAGAAATGGTATGAGAAACCATATGATGCGATGAGGGGGCCCAGGGAGCGGGTGTAGATGTAGCTGTTATTTCAAATGTGTTTTTCTACCTATTTATATAACCTTTTATCATGATTATGTAACAAAACATAATTGGGCTTGATAGGGTCATACTGGATTTGCTATATGTATATATCCCTCTTTTTTAATAAAATTTTCAGTACCAATAATTTATAAACTGTAGAGGCAGGCCATGACTTGAAACAGGAGGTACAAAGAACTAAGAGACAGTTACATTAACCAGTAGTGGAGAAGTACCAGGATGCAACTCATCAATCAAACTCACCTTTCTATTATACCTTGATTATTAAAATGCATGGGTACTGAGGTGCATACCATTAGCTTAGCCCAGGGCTTATATTAATAGTCTAATAAAATGAGTCCCTTTTTAGACACCACACAATTCAGCCCTGGTATATAATACACATAAATAAATGTAATACACACACGTTCACCAAGTGAAATGTATTTCCAAAAAAGTGTTGGTTTGACTGGGCCGCTTTATATATTTACTGTGCCACATTGCCACATTTTAAGATGTTATTGAAAAGACTATTGTTTTCCATTGTGTTTGGTTTACTTGGTTTAAAATTGGATGTTTTTTGACATGGTGTATTATGGCATGGGACCATCCTATGCACCAGTTTTCTTAGCAAATGTGCATCATTACTATTCTGTTCTTCAAAAACTCTTCCTAAAGTTTGCAAGTAATCAACAGCAGAAGCCTCAGGATAATCAATCATTAGAGTTATAACCATAACTGGGCCTGTGAAACATTCCCCTATCTAATTTTGTTTTTCTAAAGTGTACAATGTCTGATGACAAACAACATCCTAGTTTCTTAAAATATCCTTTCATAAACTGAAATTATATTTAATGAGTTTGTTTATGCTAATTAAGACCTTCATAATCCTCCTATGATTTAATTTATGAGATGTATGACAAACCCCTAGATAGTACTGTTGTTGTGCTAGTTAGCATGTCTCTTGCCTACATCAATGTGCTTTTGTTGAAAACAGATACATTAGAATGCATAAGCCAGTTATAATCCACATATATCTCCCCCTGGGCTCTGCAGCCTTTAAAGGAGTGACAGACAAGTTTAGAAAATCAATTTTTCTACCTCATATTGACAAATAGATCCCTGGTGTCTTCTTTTTTCTGTTCTTTTAGTTCTTTGCTTGTATTTTATACTTCAGTTTGGAATATGCAGATATTTAAAAGACAACACTAGCATGAAATGTTGCTGCTGTTCCCTGCCACCAAACCACTTTTGGTGTAGTTTGTTAATGATGACCTTAAAGAGAAAATAGCGAGGTTCCGAAAAATATAGCGTTACACATCCCCACGTGTTGCTACAACTGTTTAAATAATGTACCTGTAATTTTTCTTTTCATTGTTAACATCCTGACTTTTTACATTTATAACTTTAAATGTTAGCTTGCGCAGTTTGGGGGGCGTGGAGCTGGGGGCCTCTAATTTTCTGTTGATTAGTACCTATTTTCTATTTAAACCCTGATCACTTGCACCTTCGCTGGCTAGTGTCTAGTGTTTCGTTTTGTAGGAAATGCTCAGACTCCGTCAGTTCGTGCTTCAGCTTAACGTCTTCGCTAATATCTAAACTTTGTAGCCTAGCTCCTTTCACTGCAGGTCACTTCTCTGCACAGCTCTGTCAATATATTGTAGCGACCTGTGGAACTGCTGAGGGCGCTGCGCCCTGAAGGGACATTTTATGTTGTTCATCTGTTTGTCTGAAACAGGTGGTGCATGTATTGTTCGGGACGGGACCATGCCAGGGTTAGGTTAGGTAAGCAAGGGGGAGGGGTGTGTGTGCGTGGAGGAGTGGCAGTCAGTGAGGGTGATGTGCTGCAGTGATTGGAGGAGAGCAGGTTGGGGGAGGGTGAAGTGCCTCTGGGCGGTATAAGAACGGGAGCAACATCAGAGGAGGAGAGAGAGTTGTAAGCGAGTAGTACTGAAATAGAGATAGAGATAGAGTGAGAGTGAATCAATGAAGAAGCTGCGCAGAAGACTCAAGTGAGAGTCAGTGAGTGAGAGGGCAGAGATAGGAGAGACTGAAGCAACAGTAACCAGAGAGAGAACAGAGGGTTTGTTGTTTTGGCATGGTCTCAGCCAGTAGAGACTGAATGTGCAGATAGAATAATCTAACAATAAGACAATCCATTTGCACCTGCAATCCCTATGTCTGTCGATTTATTCTGCTTTTCTTAAAAGAAAGAAGAAAATGAAAGGTGAAGGAGACCCCGTGTCGCCTCAATATTATCATTTATTTTCCTACCTGCTCTGGTGATTCTTCTCATCATCCAGCTTCTCTATTTGGCTGCAGGAGCTCCAATGTCTTTCCTGCTCCATCCAGTCTCCAGCCCAGCAAAAGCGCCGTTCAAAAGCGCAGCTACATCAACTTGTCCGCGTCTTCATCAGAAAGGCTGGTCCTCCATTAAAACTTCCAAAGTTGTTCTGACAAGACATCCACATTCCACATCCACATTACCGTCGTCAGTGATCTCCTTGCCTTAGTTCTATTTAAAATCCACCACAAAATTCTATTTAAATCTATTTAAATCCACCACAGAGCCAGCACAATTTACCGTTCCGTCAGAAGGTTCTGTCCTGGACCTCCATCAGTTACGTTCAACATTTTGAAGACCTATCCAGCCCCTTACAAACTCTATTTCAACTTGTGATTTTGACGGGTCACATAAAATGATCCAACAACGCTGCTGTACTGCAACTTTTCCACTGGTGCCTCAGACCATGGTTACCACGGCAGCACCCTCATCGAGTGACTACGGGCAGTGGTAAGTTGCCATGGTGACCAGACAGCTTCATCAGGCACTGCGAGCTCTGTGCCTCACTACTGCAATCATCTGACCCCCTGCTGCTGCGCTTTCACAACTGGTGAGAGCAAGTTCAACTCACCAAATTGTGACATCTAAATACTGCAGGCTTGTCTTGTAGACCTACGTTAACACACACACACACACACACACACACACACACACACACACACACATATATATATATATATATATATATATATATATATATATATATATACACACACACACACATGACTAACTGTTCTGACTAACTGTTCTGGTTTCTAAAAAGAATATGCAAATGTTCTTATACATTGACAAGGATTTTAATCACAATAACCAAATATATTCTACCCTTCTTCACTGAAGCCAATGGTTTTAATTCCAAACACAACCTCCAGATGGCAGTATAACACCACAAGTTCTACATATTTTAAGCCGGTTTGTTATCGCTGCGAAGCTTGCACACTCCAACTTTTCTATCCATTCCCGCAGTTCATTCCAAGGGATTCTCAGGAGTCCCCTCTTGCCTCAACCTTTTGCCTACCTGTATCAACTGGCATTCTTCAATTCCAACTCTCCCCCCCTTCGAGGACCTGGTCATGAAGCCACGCACTTATCAGCTTTCTGAGATGCTCAGAATCTACCATCACATTAACTTCCAGCTTCCCTGCATCAGGCATCCATTACTGCAACCTCTTCCTGTTCCCAGATTCGTGCTTCCTCATCTGGCTCCACTCCTCCAAACCGACCAACTTCATCAAGGCACTTTATTCAACTTTCAAAGTCATCATTTCATCAACGTGAGCTGCCAGTTAGATAGGGAAACCATGTCCTATGATTATCAACATTTCAGTCAAAGTGTCCTCCTACCCCTCAGTAGTCAATACACTTATAAACTGCTCCTGACCAAATCAATAGGTTTTGCAGCAGCCTCAGAACAACGCTTTCTTCATCCTCTCAGGTTCTGCAGCGGCCTCAGATCTCTGCATTCTTCATCTTTGCCCAAAGGCAGCCCCATCTCCAGCTCCATCTAAACCACATTAACATTCAAAGGCCAATATCCACTACATTCAGCAGATCTCTGCTCTCTTCAGCAGACCATCACACACTACCGATGGCAGTCCACTGTTTAGTATTACAGGTCACCGCTTCAGCAGATCTCTGCTCTCTACAGCAGGCCACCGCACACTACTGACAGCACTCCATCGTTTACTTCCTCACATCTCTGCACTGTTCAGCAGATCCCACCCTCTACTGTTAATCGCTCCTCACTACAGCAGATCTCGGCTCCCTCTTCAGATCTGCTCACTACTGCAGCATGCAAAAGTTGCTTTAGTTTACTGTTTAAATCTGCAACTGTCCTCCTCCACAGCTTCCAACGCTCCAGCTTTCCTCTGTGGCAGCATTTCTGCAGTCAAAGCTAACGCTAATCCCCATCTAATCAAAATACGGGGCGCTTGACTTCCTCAGCAATCTAGTGATATGACCGCTCATCCTCTCAAATACTACAAGCATTAATGCATGTGAGAGACGTGGTACAAGACTGGAAATCTGTCTTGATTATGAGTTAAGGAGTTCCACTATTAGGAGAATGACTGGAGCTGTGAAACCCAAATCTCTGAATGTGAGTTCACCTTTTCCATTCCAAGCAGACATGATAGTAGCAAACCACTGATTGATCCCGTATTCACTAACACATAGGATGGTCTGCATCTCATCTCTCAGCCCTAGTTTCCATAATATGGGGCGCAAAGCGTGCTGAGCTTCCTCAGCAGTTGATTCATATGTTCGTTCAGCTCCAGCTGCCACATAGTTCCAGCTCTCCTTCTGCCTCTACTTTCGGTATCCAAGTTCCATCAGCTGGTTCCGTCTGCTTCCCCAAACCCCTTACAGACTCCCCAGTTTCACCAGCTGTTATTCAACTGAATCCTACTCTCAGTAACCTCCTTCAGTCTGCTCAGCATTACATGTCTGCAGCCCTCGCCCTTTCTTCAAGAGCTTCCTATTCTACAGCCTGGTCAGCATATTCCTTCAATCAAACCCGGATCCTGGCTTTCATCGTCCATGCTAGGGATTCTCTCCATCTCCCTCAATTCTCTCCATACCAGCAGTTCTCCTGACCCTCCGCGGGATTCTTAAGACCTTTCCCCCAGCCTCACTCTCCCGCCTGCTTATATCAACGGACATTCTCCATTTGCTCATTTCTACTCTTCGGAAAGGCTGCTTCTCCCCTATGAAGATCTACTTATAGAGACCATCTGCCTCTCAGCCTTCTTCGGTCTCCTCAAAAGCTCTGAATTCACTGTTTCTTCTGCTTCTACTTTCCCTATGGCGGGTACTCGTTAACTAACTATCCCTTTGTTTCTTGTTTGTCTTTCTGATCTTGTGTCTATGTTATGTGTCGGTATGTGCTGTCTTTGTTTGTCTCACAGTGTGAGTGATTTCGCGAGGAGCCAGGGGTCCATCCTTTGGGGGGCAAGTGAGTCTCACTTCCCCGACCTCAGGGCTAGGGGGTTCTCACCATGTGAGTTAGACCGGACCCTCGGCCACACTCTGTCCTTTCGCAGCTCCTGAGCTTATCTTACCTCACCTCGAGGCTCTGTTCTATATTCTTCCTTTATTTCGGGACGTGGCCACTCTCTGTGCTCGAGTCCCATACTAACTTCCATGTTTCCCCTAGTATAAATTTGAATGTTTAACATTTGTGGGTTATATCTGAGTGGCGAAAATAATAATGAGATACTTTAAATGACATTAACAAAATAACTGAAGGTGAAACTAAGTGCAATATTTAGGAATTAATGTTCAATGCAGTGGGCATTCCAGCTAGATAGTTGACTGCGATGACAGTTATGTGTCCCAAGGTCTATACCTAGGTTTTCAAATATGGGCTATTCAGTGGTGGTTTGGAATTTAGCTTATAAGATCAAAGATTACCTGCGAACAAAGGTCACACTGCATAGCAATTTTAATATTAAGAGATATGATAAATGTACACATTGTTAGACATTTTTAACTAGAGCGAGGAATTCTCTCCACCTCTTCAATGCCTGTTCTTGTCATTAACCTCGTAATGTCTATATCTGTAGCACATACTGGGTCTCATTTACTAAAGGGCACTAAATTTAGAGTTAATGCACACGGAAAGTAGTGAGCCTAACGTGCACAATAAATCTAAATTTACTGCCCCATTTACTAACAGAGAACACATTAATTTATGTGCACACTATTTGGCTCATATACATGCCACAGTGCTCACTAAATTTAGTTTGAGTGATAATTTAATGCACATGATAATGTCTGAGACTACATGTGACCACCTTCGTATAAAAAACCCCAGCAGTCTAGGTGTATCTTTTGGTCAGTAGCCCAGTGTGAAAGGTGGCTTACATTGACCAAAAATGAGCGATCCACAGACGCAGCCCTCCACAGGGAACAGGCAGAGGCAATGCACAGTGAAGCTGCACTGCTTACCTTTTAATTTTAACATGTATCAAATGCCTTTTTCCTTTTTTTTCTATTAATGCATATATAATAAAAGTTATGTTGTGCAATGGCATATTTTTCTTTTTGTTCTTTTTGTTTACTCGAGAAATAGTGATTGATGAGACGTAGCCTCAATTCTCTTTCTTGTCGGCATTGTCACCCTGCAGAGCAGGCTCCCTGGATCGGGGTGACAGTGCTATGTGAGTACAATCAGTAGCACCCATCACATTGGGAAGCCAGCAACCATTTTCACGTCCTGTAAACATGTCCTCTGTGTGGGAAATTTAATATAATTCCCTGTGAGCTTTAGCAGGGCATGCCATTGGATTATACACATGAGTAGCTACAGCTTTTAGTGGAAGGGAGCCAGTGTGTGTGTGAATCCAACTAAACAGGCTGGGAGAAACCCTAGTGCACTGGACAAATGTAACACTGTTCTGATTTTACTTAGTAAAAAGACTGAAGGGACACAAACCTAAAACAAAAGTAATGATATGCAAACACACACAGAAGATATGAATACAAGGTAGTTCGAAATGTATCGGAACCCTGGAAGTCTTGCTTGTATCGGAAAGTCTCGAAATGTATCGGAATCCTGGAAGTCTCGTAGTAACGAAATGTATCGGAACCCTGCGTACTTAATTGTAACTGGCAGAATAAAGAACACATATTATTGCTATATGTGCGATCCTCTCTGTATAATCCTGTATAAAAAGGAAAGTAGGAAATCAACTAGTAATTTCATACACTATAGCTGTTACTCTTTTTTTTGTTTTAAATTGCAGGTTATAAAATAGGTTGCACTTAAAGCTGAATGACATAGTTTAAAAGAAATAGTTAATGCTCTAAAGGAAGGGTGTGAAACATACAGCAATTTTTGGGGGCCCACTCATTAGTTTCTAAAATTGCATTGATGTACTGTATCGTTTTGGAATTCTTCTTTTAGATTTGATTTTCATTACATGAGAGTAGGTGTTAAAACTTCATGCTGATACTGGACTCAGCTCTCGCCAAGATAAGCACCAACTTTACTGTAAACTAATGTGATCCATCTGTGTTTCCTTCCATCTGATGATGTATATATCCTTCTGCCTGGTGTTGATGGCTGAAGTGTAATGCTGGCTCCAGGGATCAGCCTTTGTGTCTCCCTGGCGCATCAGCACATATAACGGCTGCAATGCTGGCTCTAGGGATCAACCACAGTGAGGCCTCCCTAGCGCATCAGACAACCATCTGGAGTGATCTGAGTAGGGTATTTCTCTGGGGTCTTCAAGTGGGCACCTTCCATCCTTGGTGTTTCGTCAACTAGCTCACGACACCTTAAGAGGGCTTGACAGTGATTCTGGCAGTCTGCATATATGTGTATTCAACATGTGCAGTCTGCATTGTATGAGTGACATTCCCATTTAGCCAATCACAGATCACAGAGGTAGTAAAATAGCCAATCAAATGGTGCACAGGATCCGTTCTATGCACACGTGTAACCGCACAACACACATAAGTTTTATTTGGATTGTGAAACGAAGGCTTGTTTAAACTACACTCACCCCTCATTATACTGTGGATTCAGAAATGTCGCGGTCCTGGAGTTGGCTCTCCATTTTTACAGTCTAACTGCGCATGCCTTAGCTGCGCTATACATAGACAATTTCACTTAGAATTACTGTTTGTTTTATTTTGTACTGCACATCAAAAACTAAAATATACAGAACAATTAAAACCAAAGAATTAATATCGTACTGTTATCATATACACACGCAATGCACAATAACACAAAGCAAATTAAACAGCTACTTGCTGAACCAGTTTTTTTTTAAGCAACACAGTAGCAAAAGTCACAGGGCAGTGACGCCAGCTCCTTAGCAACATGCCTCCTGTGTTGGGAATGGATTCTTTCAATGCAGTGGTTTGGGCATTTGAGAAAGGAGAGGAAGATTCATGAAATTAATTGGAGATTTAAGTTGATGAGAAGCGATTACCCTCCACAGTATGAATTAAAATGGTGTGTTGCTTTTAATATGAAAAATGAGAAAAAGCGTGTTGCGTAGAGGATTTATATTGGACCCTAATGCCCCTGATAAAACGAGGGAGTGGTTGTACAGTATTTGTTAGCCTATTTGTTTTTCTGTGGGGCTCTCACTATATCGCGGCCCTCGATATATAGCGGATTTGTATTGGACCCCAACAGCCGCGATATATCGAGTGGGTGGTGTATTTATTTTACTTTGTGTAAAATTTTAAATCAGTAGCCAAAAAGTAGTTGGAGATGTCACGGAAGCGAAACATTTCAATATCGTTAGCCAGATGATTATTTTTTCACTGAATAATTTTGATGGGAAGGCAATATGTCTGATTTGCAGTGCAACAGTTACAGTAATGAAAGATTATAACATACAACAACATCAGTATGACACGCTGCACAAAGAAACGTATTCCGAGTTTACGGGAAATAAAAGAAGCTATGGAGTCTCAACGAAAGGTCTTTCTGAAAATGAGAAGAAAAAATGAAAGTGCTGTGAATGCCAGTTTTATTGTTAGTAAAGAGATTGCATGTGCTGCCAAACCTTTTTCAGATGGTGAATTTGTTAAAAGGTGGATGCTCAAAACAGCTGATGTAGTATGCCTTGAAAAAATAGATATTTCTTCTAGTTAGTTTGTCTCGTAACAGGGCTGCTGAGCGTATTACTGAAATGGCAGGCAATGTTAACTTTAATGTTATTGAAGAGCTTTTAAGTTTAAGCATTGACAACACAACCACAGGAAAGGACTTTTTAACTTAAAGAAGCCATGGAAAATAAGAAACTAACTGGGATTACAACAGATGGTGCATCATATATGACTGGGCAAAAGAGTGGACTGGCTAGCAGAGTGGGGGAAACAATAAAAGAAAGAAATGAAGAAGTACCAGTTTCCTTACACTGCATTCTGCATCAACAGGCATTATGTGGAAAAGATGCAGAATCAGAACACGTAATGAGCATCAAGTGTGTGAGAAAACCCTACTAATAAGTACTTACTACTAAGACAGACAGCCTTCTTTATCCTGGTTTGGTACTATTTTTTTTCAACTTTTTTTTTCTTCTATATCCTGCTTCTTAAAAAATACACATATGAAATCTACATTGCAAATTAAAGTGCACAGCAGGTAAGATTTATGAAATTATTTCTGAAGCTACAAAGCTGCAGTATGTCTTCTAATCATGTTCAATTGTATACTAACATATGATTCCTAGGTGATTTGGTTACCACGGTCTTGCATATGTTACCCTTCTGTACTCTTAGAAACGTTAGGTTACTTACCCGCATAAAAGATGAATTCTCAAACTGAACGCAGTAGGGATTCAAGGAAATGCATGCACATGGATTAGGGAGTGGTTAACATGTAGAAAACAAAAATGGAGCGAGGTAACCAGTGGTGTACCACAGGGATCAGTATTAGGTCCTCTGCTATTCCTAATCTACATTAATGATTTAGATTCTGGTATAGTAAGCAAACTCGTTAAATTTCCAGACGACACAAAAATAGGAGGAGTGGCAAACACTGTTGCAGCAGCAAAGGTCATTCAAAATGATCTAGACAGCATTCAGAACTGAGCAGACACATGGCAAATTACATTTAATAGAGAAAAGTGTAAAGTACTGCACACAATAAAAATGTGCATTATAAATATCATATGGGAGATACTGAAAAGACCTAGGAGTTTATGTTGACTCAGAAATGTCTTCATCTAGACAATTGGGGAAGCTATAAAAAAGGCCAAGAAAATGCTCAGATATATTGTGAGAAGTGTTGAATTTAAATCAAGGGAAGTAATGTTAAAACTTTACAATGCATTAGTAAGACCTCACCTAGAATATTGTGTTCAGTTCTGGTCACCTCGTTACAAAAAGGATATTGCTGCTCTAGAAAGAGTGCAAAGAAGAGCAACCAGAATTATCCCGGGTTTAAAAGGCATGTCGTATGCAGACAGGCTAAAAGAATTGAATCTATTCAGTCTTGAACAAAGAAGACTACGCGGTGATCTGATTCAAGCATTCAAAATCCTAAAAGGTATAGACAATGTCGACCCAGGGGACTCTTTTGAACTGAAAAAAAGAAACAAGGACCAGGGGTCACAATTGGAGATTAGATAAAGGGGCATTCAGAACAGAAAATAGGAGGCACTTTTTTACACAGAGAATTGTGAGTGTCTGGAACCAACTCCCCAGTAATGTTGTTGAAGCTGACACCCTGGGATCCTTCAAGAAGCTGCTTGATGAGATTCTGGGATCAATAAGCTACTAACAACCAAACGAGCAAGATGGGCTGAATGGCCTCCTCTCGTTTGTAAACTTTCTTATGTTCTTACCGTAACCCTGGTTCCCTGAAAGAGAAGACGACCACCAATGACATTACGTATGGGATATGCCTGCCAATTGGGTAGGTATTACTGAGCTCTCTATCCAAGAGCTGCTGATAGGCCCCTTCCTGGGATGATGCACTTCGTCCCGCCCACTGAGGGGATAAAACTGTCCTCCAAAGGAAGCCATTTCTCTTTTTCCATCGAACCCGTGAGGGCGACCGATGCGACCTAGCGGTTGGTGGTCGTCTTCTCTTTAACCAGGGTTCCGGTAAGTAACCTAACATTCCCTTTCAATTCGAAGACGACCACCAATGACATTACGTATGGGATAATGTATACCAGAGCCATCGCGAGGGAGAAGGAACGGCAGCATATGAGGGACGCACAAGTGAACTTACACCCTCAAGGACCCTTGTGCCTAATGAAGGCAGGGCAGGGTCTACCACATTAAGACGGTAGAACGTGGAGAAAGTATGCAGCGTAGCCCAGCTAGCCGCAGTACAAATATCAGACATCGAGGCACCTCTGAAGGGGGCCCAAGATGTAGCCAACCCTCTAGTGGAGTGTGCAGTTAACCTACCAGGTGGGGGCAAGCCAGCACCATTATACACAGTCGAGACTGTATCCACAATCCAATGTGACAGACGCTGCTTAGAGAGGGGCTGTCCTAGGGTCCGTGTCCCGTGACAGACGAAGAGCTGGTCAGATTGACGCATGGCACTTGTCCTATGCACGCAGCATCTCAATGCCCTCACTGGGTAGAGGAAATTCAATCTCTCATCCTCCATTGAAGCAAACGGAGGTGGATGGAAGGATTCCAGCTCCACAGGCTGATTAATGTGGAAGGCTGTGATCACCTTGGGGAGGAAAGCAGGGTTGGTGCACAGAGACACCCTGCTGCCATCCTCCCAAATACGCATGCAGGAGCTGTGCACAGACAGCGCCTGCAGCTCACTGACCCGCTTAGCGGAGGTGATAGCCACGAAGAAGGGGAAGGCTGTCTTCATAGACAGGTACTTCAGCCTATAGAGTGTATGGACTCAAACAGGGCTTTCGTGAGAGCCTCCAGTACACCAGTACGTTAAGAAAATGGGTAGCCAAAAAATGCGCGCCCGGAGACACTGAATCTACGGGGGCATGGCAAGCAGAGATAGCTGCTAAATACACCTTCAAAGTGGAAGGTGACCACCAGCATCAAGCAGTTCTTGCAGAAACTGTAAGATGACTGGCATAGGGCAAGAAATGGGGTCATGGCTTCTAGCCAGACACCAAGCCTGGAAATACCTCCACTTATAGGTGTACAAGGACCTAGTGGAGTCTGCCCTAGCGCTCTGCAACATACCCACAACAGATTCTGATAGCCCTAGGGCTAACCAGCGGTCCCTTTCAGGGGCCAGACCCATAGCCAGAGCCTGCCTGGTTCCGGGTGCCAAAGAGAGCCTTTCGCCTGACTGAGGAGATCCATGCGCAATGGAATCTCCCAGGCTGTCCGTGAAACAGCTGGCACAGGGTCAAAAATCAGACTCTCCTGGGCCACTTAGGGGCCACTAGGAGAACTGATGCTTCCTCTAACCGGACCTTTTCGAGAAAGGCCGGGAGCAGCGGTATAGATGGGAAAGCGTACAAAAAAGCTTTGGGCCATTCGTGTGCTAGCGCATCTACGCCGAGTGGACCGCCTAAGCGGTGGAGGGAGTACCATAGGGGGTAATGCGTCGTCTCTGCCAAGGCGAAGAGATTGACCTGCGTCTTCCCAAACCATTCCCAAATGCGCTCCACTATCTGAGGGTCGAGTCACCACTCTGACGGATGCAGACCGTTCCTGGAGAGGAGGTCCGCTGCCCAGTTCACCGCTCCGGGAATGTGCGTCACCCGTAGGGACAGCAAGTTCCTCTGAGTCCACATCAATAGCCTGAAGGCCATGCGATGCAACCCCGGGGACCGTAGGCCACCCTGGTGGTTGACATACGCCACCACTGTCCGGATCAACACATGTGTACTGCTCAGCACTGGGAGAAAGTGGTGGAGAGCAAGAGATACCGCTTGCTACTCCAGCATGTTTATGTGCAGAGATGTCCAGCGGTCCGGCCAGGATCCACGTACTCCTCTGCCTTCCCAGACCGCTCCCCAACCCAAGTTGGAAGCATCTGTCATCATCACTTGGCAGTTCAACACTACTCCCATTCGCACATCTTCGCGCAGGTGAGAGATCGACCTCCACCAGCGTAGGGCTGCCGAGCATACATGAGACACAGTCAGCCAACGGTGTCTGTCATGTTTGGCATTGAGGTGGAATGCATTGAGCCACACTTGTAGGGGGCACATGCGAAGCAGACCCAGCTGAATGGCCGATATGGCTGCGGCCATCAGACCCAATTCTGGCACAATAGGAGGGCGACCTGCGATCCCTGTTGAAACAGGGAGAGGCAACCCTGGATAGCTGCAACTCTGTCATCTGACAGGTATGTGCGCATCATATTGGAGTCCAGCCGGAGCCCCAAGTACGTTGTGCACTGCACAGGTGTTAGCCGACTCTTTGCATCGTTGATGGTGAGGTCCAGCCTCGCCAGATGCTCTATCACAACCACCGTGTGGGCCACTGCTACCTCTCGTGACTGGGAACGGATCAACCAGTCACAGTTGAGGAGCCTCAGGTCTAAGATGGGCGAAAGCTGCCATCCTTTTTGGGTACCTCGAGTAGTACCTTCTGAAGTACCGAGGCCTGGAGAGGGTCTGTCACAAAGTATTCGTGATGCCTCAAAAGGGAGGAGGACAGAGGCCGGGGCCGCCGGTGCCTGTTTTGCAAGAGTTCTAGGACCTGGGCCAGTTGGGCCTTGAGGTCCATAATGTCCCTCACCTGCTTGGAACGCTTCACCCTTCTCGCTTGCGGAGGGACTCTGGGGCTCCAAGATGGTCCTGCCATAGAGGACGCGGAGCTCGCCCTCGTGGCCCTCTCCAAACAAGCTTCTTTCACCCAGGGCTGGAAAGCCTCACAGATGCTACAGGCCACATCCCTCTAGAGGGCCAAGGTGGCATGTTGGACACCCAAGCACCGCGCACAGAGGGTATGTTTGTCCGCTTGTGGGATACTGGCGTTGTAGGCCATGCAGGGGTGGAACCCTGACTTGCTTGACATGGGCCTGGTGTTGTGCATGGGCCGTGCACTAAACACCGCTTGCACTGAGCTCAAGCACTGGCTAAGTGCGAACGCCATACGGTCACCCACTAGCGCTGTAGCAGAGGGTACCTAACACCGTGCACCTCGCACCGAGTACTGTGGGCACCTTGTGCACCGCGTACCGTGCAGCACTGTATGTCCGTGCACTAGTGTAGTAGTAGTACCAAGCACCGTGTGCACCGTGCACCATGTGCACCGTGTGTAATGAGCTCCGTGCGCACCCGAGTACCATGCAGAACCGGCCTGTTGCGCTAGGTCTATGGCAGTGGCCAAGTGCCGTGTGCACCGCATGCACCATGCGTCCCAAGCGCCGTGCTCAACGAGTACCATGCAGCACCGTGCGTTCCTGCACTAGTGCTGTAGCAGTACCAAACACCGTGTGCACCGAGTACCGAGAGCACTATGTGTACCATGCAGTGCTGTGACTTTGCGCTGATGCTGTGGCGCTGGGCACCATGTGCCGTATGCACTGAGCACTTGTGCATCGAGATACCTAAGTATCAAGGGCTATGCGTGCGTTGCAGTACTGAAGCACCGGGAGGGGCCGCTACGCAAATGTGCCTACCCTAACAGCGCGGTCACACACACCTGGTCAGCGCCTAGCGTGTACCAGGGGGACACAAGGCCGAAGCCACGGTGGGCAAGTAGAAACACAGTAGAAAGATAGTATAGGGGAGAGCACACTGTTTGTTTACAAGGCCCAACTCACTGAGGTGGGCGGGCCTACGCCGCCGGCAGGGTTTACTCAACAGCAGGGATGTGGCAAGGCCTAGCCCATGGAGGAACCGTGTACTCTCAGAAGAAATAGACAACCACTAGCAGATGACTTCACAGGCAGTCGCTCACAGACGACAGACAGATAACAAAGAGCGGCCTACCACGCAAGCAAGGAGGCCGCTGAAAAACAAAGGTAAAAGGCTTGGTCTTTTCAAAGTCGTTGATTTCGGGAAAGTGGCAAGCCAGCTTTCAGCACGAATGCAAGGGAAATACAATTGACTCGATTCGACTCAAGAAGCTCTTTTCTATCAACATGCTTAGCTCAACACAGATGTCTGACCGTACTGTCTTGAGAAGGATAAAGAGAAATGGCTTCCTTTGGATGACAGTTTTATCCTCTCAGTGGGCGGGACCGAGTGCATTATCCCAGGAAGGGGCCTATCAGCAGCTCTGGTATAGAGAGGTCAGCAATACCTACCGAATGGACAGGCATATCCCATACGTAATGTCATTGGTGGTTGTCTTCGAATTGAAAGGGAACCATACATTTTCCTACTGTAGTTTCTGATGCTGGTGTAATGGGTAGTATTGTTCAATGCACTGCCAATACGAATTCTGCGCCCTGTTGGTGAGAGAAGATTAGGTTAAAAGATCTATAACCATAAATGAAGACGAGCCAGGCTTTTTTGCATGTGGTTAAGATAAAGCTAATATTTTTTAAGTTAATATTTTTTACTTTGGTAAAAATCTTCTTAAATAAATGTATTTATTAAATAAAAGTATTTTAAAACTTTTACATTATGTTTTATAAGCAGCCCCACTAGTATCAAATACACAATTTTATTTTAGCAATGTGCAAAATGTGATAATTTTGTATTTTTAAAATAGCTAAAAAAAAAAAAAAAAAAATGCTCTAATTAATTTTTTTATGATCCCTTTGTCAGATTCTAAAAGGAGTGGTAAAAGTCAAGAAATTTGTTACACTCCCATCACTGACCACACGATGGTAGCATATACCTTGGGTTTCTACATTTATTTATTATTATTATTATTATTATTTTTTTTTTAATGCTACTTCTGAGGTACCCTCATGAAAACACAGGCATGGTGCGTTCTCAATACATTGGCACTGTTTCAGATCAGTCCAAAAGGGTTTATAATAGCGATTTTGCATGGTGTAATCTAATTTGAGTCTAACAAATCTGACAGGGACTGTAGCTGTCGTAACAATGCTAAGATGAATTATTTCAAAATCCTGTTATGTACTGAAATGCTTTTTGTAATAATGCATGTATATCCTTGTTTTTCTTTTTCTTTTTTAAATGCAGCAAATTGCTAATCTTTTAAGCTAAAGTGTATAACACTTGCTGTCATTTGTTTTATATTAATTACTTTTAACCTTGAAAACTTTTCTAATGTAACTACAGTATGTGGTGGTACAAATGCATCCTGTCTCAAATACATGTTTTTGAAATGTAATTTTGGAGTTTCCCCTTGTATGTAAAACAAAGAATTGAAAATAAAGCATAACTGTACCTTGTTTTCAATTTATGGTTGAAAAGCATGTTAAACAGCTCCTGATTAACAATAATTCAAATGTTACTACCAAACTACCAAAAGGTAAACAGTTTCTAGTTGTGGTTTTACTGTTTAGTTCATAGAATTAGAAGATATACACTGGAGCGGCATTATGCGTTTGCGAACAATGCACTATTGTGTGTTGTAATGTTCATGTGTCTTTGATATTGGGTCAAAGTTTTTTTTTTGTAAAGGTATTCATTGAACAGTGTTTGATTAACTACACATTTACAGCAACTTGCAGTGAATTCTGACATGATTCTTTTGAACCACAAGGTGGTGCTGCTCAACTGATATTTCAAGATTTGCTGGAATGTTTTTGTTAAGACAATGGTATAAAATAGACTAACAGTATTAAAGCAGATTATGTGCAGCCTGAAGATATTTTAAAAACCATGTTAACTGCAAGAATGTGGATCACAAGCAGCTCTTTTTATGAACCTACCCTATCTACTGGGTTGGTAGCTTTACTAATTTATTACATGGTTTTAAAGGGGAAGTCTCAAAATCCTATCCATTTAGAATTGAAGGCCCAGCAGAGAAGTCATGTTTAAACAAACTGTCACATGACTGTTACCGCAGTGATTTTTTTGTTACTGTCCTGGTGATTATAACAAATCAACTTCTGAGTGCTGTTGTTCTATACTGGCTACACTTTGGTTCTTTCACCGGCAATTTTGTTTAAACTGTAAATGGGACATCATTATTTTATGGTAGAGTGAGGAGCACAAGCTTATAACTAAGCAATAATAGGTATGTTCACTAATTCCACCTTCAGGAATCTACAATTATAGATATCTGAAGGTAATTCATGACATATACAAAAGCATTGTTTCTATGGTTATATATATATATATAGCTCTGGAAAAAATTAAGAGACCACTGCAAAAATATCAGTTTCTCTGGTTTTACTATTTATAGGTATGTGTTTGGGTAAAATGAACATTTTTGTTTTATTCTATAAACTACTGACAACATTTCTCCCAAATTCCAAATAAAAATATTGTCATTTAGAGCATTTATTTGCAGAAAATGACAACTGGTCAAAATAACAAAAAAGATGCAGTGTTGTCAGACCTCGAATAATGCAAAGAAAATAAGTTCATATTCATTTTTAAACAACACAATACTAATGTTTTAACTTAGGAAGAGTTCAGAAATCAATATTTGGTGGAATAACCCTGATTTTCAAGCACAGCTTTCATGCGTCTTGGCATGCTCTCCACCAGTCTTTCACATTGATGTTGGGTGACTTTATGCCACTCCTGGCGCAAAAATTCAAGCAGCTCGGCTTTGTTTGATGGCTTGTGACCATCCATCTTCCTCTAGAGGTTTTCAATGGGGTTCAGGTCTGGAGATTGGGCTGGCCATGACAGGGTCTTGATCTGGTGGTCCTCCATCCACACCTTGATTGACCTGGCTGTGTGGCATGGAGCATTGTCCTTCTGGAAAAAACAATCCTCAGAGTTGGGGAACATTGTCAGAGCAGAAGGAAGCAAGTTTTCTTCCAGGACAACCTTGTACTTGGCTTGATTCATGCGTCCTTCACAAAGACAAATCTGCCCGATTCCAGCCTTGCTGAAGCACCCCCAGATGAGTCCAATTTTCAGCTTTGCCCAACACCTGGTCGTCTAATGGTTAGACGGAGACCTGGAGAGGCCTACAAGCCACAGTGTCTCGCACCCACTGTGAAATGTGGTGGAGGATCGGTGATGATCTGGGGGTGCTTCAGCAAGAGCAGTCCCTCCTACTGGTCCCCCTTGATTTTCTGAGAAGAAAAAGCAGTTATGAAGGGGCAGGACCGACGCCTAGATGTTTATCTCAGCCTAGCCCATTACAGGTGTTATGAATGAGCTGGTGTTGCTTGTAGTCTGTACTGAGAAAGTAGAACGAATAAATGCCAAGCTCTGTCCTTTTTTTAGCTTTTATAGCTGAATTGATGGTACAGGTGTGTCGTCTTTATTATCCTAAAACATTAAACCAGAATATGGAGAATTATTGAATGAATTGCTATTTTGAATTTGCTTTTTATACTGTGCTGTTCATCTAATTTTGTTTCTGATAATGACTGTAGGCTATTAGACCCAGATATCCAATTATCTGTTTTCTAGTTCTCTGTATACATAAATCTGTACAAATCATTGCACCACACGACATAGGCAAAATCTCATTGTTAGTTTTAAAGGTCATATTTTACATAATGTGTTACTAAAACAGACTGTCTATCAAAAACAATCTAATAACGCTGTTAGAATGGCACATTCCGGAATTTAGCAGTAGTGTTTGATCTTTTCCAGTTTGTTCATTTGCCAGCTGCTTAACTTCTCATTGTTGATGTGCACTGTGAAAGTAAGAGAACAATCTTATGCACAATCTTTAAGGCACAACTGAGTGATCGCAACAATATTTGGGTTAATTTTAATTGTCCGCCTCTTTTAATAAGCAGTTATCAATAACAAAGTGAACAAAATGTATTTTTGCAACAAAACTCTTTGAACTATTGATTGGAACAAAGTCTCACATTTTAATTAATGGAAAAAACAGTTCAAGATGATGCTCATTTTTAGCCTTCATTAAAATGTCAAATTTTCAGGGTCCCCGAGTGGCTGTGGCGCTCCCGTGGGTTAGGGAGGCCAAACCAGCAGGGACTGTTTCTCCTCATAGCACCACAGTGAACCCTGCTGGCCAGGCACCCAGCGAGCAGGACTGGCCTTTGTCCTCCAGAGGCCAGTAGCTCACTGGCATCCAGTCTCGAGATCCTCGGTGTAAAAGAGGAAGCTGGCTTAGTGGTGGGATCGGATGTCCACTGAATCTCCAGATCTCCGGAGCTGTGTGGGAATTGCTTCGGTGAGGAGAATAGCACATTCCAAACTGGGGAGAAAATCGGAGTAAAATAACTGGGCACGCTAAATTATATATATATATAAAAAAAGTAAAATTTTCTTTGATATTTTGTGTAATATCACAGTAATAAAATTGCTTGAATCAATGTTGTATTATCATAAACCAGTTTCTTAATACAGCAGAAAGCCACTTCACATAAATAACATGTTGTCCCTGTATGACGCCAAACACACTCTGCAGTCTATCTCTGATGGGCTGGTGTCAGTTGTAATCCTTTAATGCAGTTTCTCTCAAGCAGTATAGCCAACTCAGATTGTTGTCACCAAGATTATATTACTGTATACCTGTCTTCCCTTGGGGTAGTAGTGGGTGGTCGAACACATCTTAGATTAAATGACTGAAGCAATGATTCAATTTTACAGTGGTTGAGTGACCACCTGCAAGGTGTTGTGTCACTTGTACCCTTATACTGTACTCCCTTGCAGTGTCACCTTAATATATTTCCTTTAACTCAACATAAATAACCAATCCTTCTTTTGAACCAATATTTAAAGAGGCCCCCCCCCCCCAAAAAAAAGAACAATAGGTATTGATCGTGTCCGTCTGTCTGTCTTGTCTGTCACACCTTCCATGGTGATTTTACACCAATCATCCCCAAACTTTGAGCATACATTCCTAGCCTCCTGTAGACTTTGCGATTGCATTTGGCCTAAATCCATTGTGGCAGGTCAGAAGCCCTGCTGCTATAAGTAGTGTGTGTGGGAATGTAAGGTTGGCAGAGATGGGGTTAAATCTATACCTGCCAGCAGTCACAGGTGTGGCCATTCTACAATGAGGTAATTGGTGCTAATTGGGGTGGCCACATGTATAAAAAGGAAGCACAATCCTTTGTTTGTTGGAGGGAATTGTGTGTGCGTGCACACTGTATAGTGAAGGCAAATGCCCAGCCTAGACTGTGTTGTAATGTTTATGTAAACCTTAGTTTTGGACCTTGTGCTTTTTTCTTTGTGTCTTTTTGTTTAATAAAATGTGTGCTTTCCTCTTTAAACTGCAGCTTCTGTCTCTATGTCTGTAATTCCTACCGGTAATATCTTATGCAGTGATGCTATCCTGTCACACCCATAAACATTTGATTTTATACAAATATGTTTAACCTGTACATTCACTCTTTCATGTTCTTACCTTAAGCATGCTTACAGATGTATAGGCCCCGATCCAGAAAAGATTGTTAACAAGACTATTTATAGACTATTTTATACAATTTATGTTATCTGAATAATATTCTTTCAGGGGAAATCAGTGACACTTCTGTCATCATCTGATCATTTTGGAGGTGTGTAGAAACTGCACTTTGATTTCCATTAAATGAGAGTATATGTTAATACTTCATGCTGATTTGAACTTGGCTCTCGCCAAGATAAGCACCAACTAAGACATAGTTTTACAGTAAGCTAATGTGATCCATCTGCGTCTCCAGACATTTGCATTTCTTTCCATCTGATGATGTAGATATCCTTCTGCCTGGTGTTGATGGCTGAAGTGTAATGCTGGCTCCAGGGATCAGCTTATTTTGCCTCCCCAGCGCATCAGCGCACACAATGGCTGCGATGCTGGCTCTGGGGATCAACCACAGTGCGGTCTCCCCAGCGCATCAGCATGACAACCATCTGGATTGTGCTAAGTAGGGTACATCTCTGGGGTCTTCAAGTGGGCACCTTCCATCCTCAGTGTTTCGTTGACTACCCCACGTCACCTCAATGTTAGCTGTAGATCCAAGATCTGTAAATAAAGAATAAATTATATTAAAGTAGTTTTCCATCTGTGAATTCCATCTTTCCAGAGCACCCTTCGAAACTGGTAAGATTATGGCCCATTTTATTAAAGCTTCATAGTATTTCTGAAAGCTTCTTGTCCCTTTTCCAACCGATCAATCGCAGTTAGTGTAAACTCTGTAGGGTATGTATCAGTTTATATGCCCTTGTTTAATCATGTTTTTCATTTTAGCGATTTAGTAAGCTACTTGTATCTGTTGTTCTGTTTATTTTTGTTCTGTTTTTAGTATTCGTATAATGTGTTTGTTCAGTATTAGCAAGGGACTACTATAGTTCCCAGGAAAGGTAGTTTCTTATATATTCTGTGCAATGTGAACGGTACATTCTCAAGAAATTGTTATAATTCTCTCATTCCTGCTCCTGCTCTACTCTTTATCAGTGCATGTTGAAGCTTCATCAGTGCATGTTGAAGCTTCATCTGTGGCTGGTTGTTTGTGCTTTACAAGACACACACTTGTGTTTAAACATCGCAGTTCTCTTTGCTCTTTCCACGTGTAGCATGCATGTCTGCTCCTGTGCCAGTTAGCTGGTGTTAAACCACTGAAATATACTTATGCTGGTAGAAGCATGTGGCAAGCATAAGGCTGTGAAAATAGTTTCATCTGCCCAGCCCAGCGCCCAGGACGAAATCTGAAACTGGCACAAAATCAAGATTTTTGCAAATGCTTCAGGACACCGGGACAGCCTTTCTGAAACTGGGACTGTCCCGGCAAAATCGGGATGTTTGGTAGATTTATCTACATGGTGATTTTATTGGGAAATGTAGCAGTTGAAAAATTTCAGGAACTGCCCGATTATGAGAGCCTCTAAATGTGGCTGCACTGGTATTATAATAGGAATGTTCTTATGTCTTTGTTGGTTATATCTTTTTTATTGTAATATTGCCTTTCTGTCATTTATTAGCCAGGGGTTTTAGCCCAGTAAGTTGATGCTTTAAATGACCTTTTCTTTCTCTAAAGGGCACAAGAATGCAATGACCTCTTATCCATGTTCCTCATTATTTCTTATATTGGATTCCACCAATATTAAATAAACCCAAAACTCATGCTTCTTTGAAATGATGCATGGACAATTGTGTAATACTAGAGATAGCTAGAGTGTATCTGAAATAAAGGAAGTAAAGTGCCTTTTTAAAATAGGTTGAATTTACAAAATGCAAAAGCCTAAAGGTACAGTAGCTAGTTTCCATTAACACTAGGTCACACCAATGATCTACTGTATCTTGCATAAAACATGCCTGTCAGGATGCCAGCTCTGAAACTGTCTACAATCTATATGGGCAGTCTGTCACTACTAATTGGGTAATGATTTAAAGCAATCCTTTGGTTTATTACCAGTGTACTGCTGTACTCAGCCTTGTGGATTCATAAGTCCACAAACAAGGCACTTTGTGACAGATGAGCCAGCTCTTGATAAGGTTAGAATATAATTTCCATGTCATCCTGAGACCTTTCATATGGTCTTTGCAGATGTTCAAAGCTATGGATATCATCAGGTTGATAAAATGGTTGCAACTTAAACATTTCACATCACCGAATCAATCCTAAACCCTGCAGTCTACAGTATAAAACATTTAAGGACAGATAATCTGCAATGAGGATGATTTAAATTGCAATTGAACAGACAAATTAATGACAGATAATGAATGTGGCCAGAGACCTTGTCCATGGGTTCTGACAGCTATCCGTAATGCTGGCCAACTAGCGAATACACGATGACATCATGTAGTCTAGTGCCACAGATAGGAAGTGACTCTTCCCACAAAAGACAAAGCCACCAAACCACGACTGGATAAAATGATGATGATGAATGGTTAATGCAACAACTGCAGTGGCGCAATGCCACCTACCCCCAAAAAATAGGAAAAGGATGAATGAAAAGTTAGCAGCTGATACACAGGCCCGCCCCGAGCATGAAATGCACTGAGGGAGAACCTGGCCTCTCCAGCCTGCCACACACCCTGCAGAAACTAAATATGAACCGCTCGGCACTCAGGTAAGGAAAAAAACGCTACTCGCTGGTAGGAGGAAACCTTAGGGAATCCATGCCTGAGGGTAGCCCTTCCTGCAGGCTCTAAAGACAGACCTCTGTTTGGCTTTGCCGCACATGACTGAGAGGCCAAACAAAAGAAGCGACATGAATGAAAGCCACACAGAGTTTTTATGACGCTTGGATATGACATGTTTATTAGTGGACGGATTCTCCTTCCAGAAATACAACCAAGTTTTCCATTAAAAGTTAGAAGACATTTTTGTTTATGAATAGGTACTAAAAACATGCATTGTTTTAAGATGTTGTTATTGTAAGACCATAATTTTCTATAAATGGCAGCTGTTATTTCTTTAATGCGTCGATGCATTGACATTCTGTATCCTGGGAGCTACTAAGGTTTTGGGAGACATTATTTAAACAGAGATCAAAAGAAGGTTGGTGCACACTACTACAATATCTATGTTCTACTCATGCTCTTGCTTAAAGGGCCCTTGTTAGTGCATGTATTGATCTTTCAAAGAGTAAATCTGAACCCTCAGGCCCCTTGGTTGTTCCTGTTGCAACAGCTCTACCTGGAAATCTCCACAGAAACATGTTTCATATTCCAAGGGAATTCAAGGTAGATCGGTACATTGATTGACTATTTATCCTATGTCTTGTTGATGCCAAATAATATATATCAGAGCAGATTTCCACAATTATTTCTGTACTGTGCAGTTGCATACCACTGTGGATAACAGATCAGGGACTATCTAGATTGCCCTCTGTAGGGTATTGACCGATGTTACCAACAACAGGAACAAACACACTTCAGTCAAAAAAAAATGTCATGCTCTTAGGTACCTGTGGCAATGTGCCCCGCCCCTGTGTGCAATTGTGTGTTATGTGTTGTATGTTGCGTGCGTGTGTTAATGTTTGTGTATAGTCATTGGTACACGGGATATAAACGGGTCTGTGTTTCACGTGTATTTAAAAAGTGTAGATTTGTATTTAGGCACGAGGAGAGCACAAATCACTTCACGTGCTGGTTAAATGTAATATGTGAGCACGCGGTTGCACAGAATTAATTCACGTGCTGGGATTCAAGTGAATAATTAATTAGTAATTTAATCCCAGCACAACAGTATATATAGAGACACGTAGCACTCAGTCGGGGTTGGGTGTTCGAGAGTAGAGAACGGGTGAGAGAGAAGGAGAACAAGTAAAGGAAAATAATAATCTATAAGTGTTTGTACTCACAGTGTTTGTTTGTCTCTCCGTGCACCGTTTGTTAAGTGTTTAGTACGTTTTGTTTGTCTATTTATTTTGGCGCAAGTGCCGTGTCCAGTGTTTTTGTGTTTCAAACCTTTTATTTTCTGTTCTGTTGATTAAATCCTGAGCTCGATCACGCGCCCAGCTTCACCAAACCACATCTCCCTGTTTATTTATTTCCTGGCTCTGGTCTGACGCCACCCACTCCGGCTGTCTTTGTGACAGTACCTCATCAGATAATTTTAGAGATGCATTCTACAGTACGTGTACAATACATAATGCTAATGTAACCCTGGTTACTTTGTGCTTTGTGAGATGATCCCTAAGTAACCAGAGTTTTCATTGCATTCTGTAATATATTGACGGTCCTCCTACATTTTTTTCTTTCACTTTCCGTTCCTGAACGCGAAGGCGGCCCAGAGTTTTAAATAACTAGAAAATAATCAGAAATATAAAGTAGTTCTTAAAGATTATGAAAAGTGGAGTACTATATTGAAAACTGAGCCAAGTTTGAATGGTTTCTTTGTATGGTTTCTTTGTATTTTTTTCCTGAGGTAAAGAAAGAATTAAGAAGATTCTAGAGGTTCAACTACTTCAATTTCAACTCAACTTCATTCCTGCTTCATCAGTGAGGATCAACCTTACCTAAACTAATACACCATTTCCATATTCGGCAGGTGGTAGGAACCATTGAATAAAGTGCACAAAGACTCTTTTTTTAATTTATTTTTTTGATACTTTCTTATTTGTTTTTTCCCAAATGAGAACTCATCATTAACGCACATTTGTTGAAATTCTGTATTGTGTTGCAATACAAGAAAAGATTGGGCAAACTGATCACATGAGTCTTGTTTATTTAAATTGTATTCTAACCATTCTATTTCTCTTTGAAGCACTGGACCCACAAGGTACAGCTGAACTAGATAACCAGCGTCCTTTGAACCTAGGAATTAGATAAAGATTTGATGTCCCTATGAAAAAACTGCTTACCCTTAAAATGTTAAGTAAAAGGGGATAGTACATTGTTACACTAAATATACATTATATACTAATTAATATGCACATACAGTGCTCCCTCGCTATAAGGATCTCGATTATAACACACCTCGGATATAACGCTCCTACAGCATGTCCCCTAATTCCCTATACTAGTGATTCATGCAATATTTCTACAGTAAATACAGTACCAGTGTTGTTCAAACTGTAAACAACTTCTCAGTCTAACTTCCATTTCTGTCTCTCCCTTTTGATACAGTATCTGAACTGATGAAAAGCTGCACTGGCACTTTATAACACAGATCTTATTCAGCATTCGATTTATAACTAAATAAATATTAGGCCTATTACGTGGTTATCTTTCCTAATGCATTTCCTTTTTTGCTACGAGAGGAGCTGCATCTTTCTCCGGGAGACGAGACGCTTCAGCCCCACTCCGGCCGAACCTGGGGGCGAGCCCGTTCCCTTTTCCCCTCGCCCGACCCGCTCTCCTTCTTGCACTTGGTTTGCTTGTCTGTTGCTTCGAACCGAACTCCCGACCGCCGTTTAGTCAGGCTATTTATTGTTTAAACACTGCTAATTAAAATGATCCATGAGTGGGAATGTTACCTTTTTCTTTTTTGTAACAAATATAGCATTGATTACATGGGGCTTTATGCATGGTTAATTCACAGAAAGTTACATTTTTGCTTCACTATACGTGCATTATAGAGAGGGAGTTATTTTATTTTGTATTTTAGTCAGATGTGTGTTGTTATGTATCCCGTGGCGCCCCCACCCCCTCCGCCGTTTATAACGCTCGCTCTTCGGTTGTAACACTCATATTGTGTGTCCCTTGAGACCCGTGTTATAGTGAGGGAGCACTGTATTTCCAAGGTGATTTTTATTAATTTAAATGCAGTAATGTTGATAAATCACACAATTATATCCAGTGTACTATGTAACTGTATATAACCTGATAGTACCATACGTATAGTTTAGTATTAGAATTAGGTACAAATACACAGAAAAACAAAGATTTATTGTAAACTTTTGCTGACATCCTGAGGTCCAGTAAAAAGGTTGGGAGTTGAATTAAATCATAAAACAAAGTCAGTGGTTTTAAAGTCCTTGAAAGTCTGAAAAGGGTACAACGATAACCTATGTAATTTCTCCCAAATGCTTACTTTTCAAAATTTGGACCACCTACATCTCACTATGCTGGGATTAAATTAAAAAAGGTTATTTTTAGACAAGTACAGAGCTTCACTTCAAAGTGTGGCAGATGGTGTTTAGGAGTGAGTAGAGTGCAATTTACAGTAAACAAATTTGTTATCCCTGACAGGTCATGGGGAGAAGTAAACTGGTCTGTGATTTAATAAGGGGGCATGCATGAAAACACTGAGGAAACATTCCTGTATGTATGGGGAAATATTTGAACAGAAGCAAAATTATCAGCATTAATTATGTTTTATGAGGATTTTAAAGAAAAAAAAAAACAACATGAATAATCCTCTAAAGCCTCTTTCACACTGGCATGATCTACTGGATCAGAACCTACCCGGGCAGGACCCGGTGTCATGTGGGTCGGGTACGTGATTTTACACTGCTTTTGATAAAGCAGGGTTGACCTGGGTGACAGACGCAAGTACACAATGCCCATATCAACGCCCCGGAAGCAGCTTGTTACTGACGTTTCCATCCAAGCGTCTGGATTGGCCTGAAAATATGGCTAAACAGAATAAACAGAAACGTTCCTTGTGGAAGTGAAACCATCACACAGACGTGGCTGTTTGTTATTGCGTCGGCGCACGAACGGCCGTCATACATTTTGTCTCACTCAACCCGGGTCAAAGCGTGTCAACCCACATCCTGAGGTGGGTCTCTGGGACCCGGGTTTACCCAGGTAGGAATGCCAGTGTGAAAGGGGCTTAAATAGAGCTGCTACAATACAGCAGGCAGTGCCTCTACGGTAGCTTTATTCATGAATCATTTTACAAACTGGTGCAGTATGTAATGGTTATCAGTTAAGAATAGCTATCTCTATGCTAAATCTATTTTCAGTTACAAAGTGCGGCAAGCCTGTTATGATCACTAGTCCCAAGAAGGATGTTACCTTTTTTAAAAAATTAAAAATGGTAAAAAACATAGCGTTGATTACATGGTGCTTTATGCAAGGTTAATTCACTGAAAGTTACATTTTTGTTTACTATACATGCATTATAGAGAGGGAGTTATTTTATTTTGTGTTTTATTCAGATGTGTGTTGTTATGTGTCCCACGGCACCCCCACCCCCTCCCCCGTTTATAACGCTCTTCGGTTATAACGTTCATATTGTGTGTCCACCGAGACCCGCGTTATAGCAAGGGAGCACTATATATATATATATATGGGCAGCAGTGTGGAGTAGTGGTTAGGGCTCTGGACTCTTGACTGGAAGGTCGTGGGTTCAATTCCTGTTAGAGGACACTGCTGTTGTACCCTTGAGCAAGGTACTTTACCTAGATTGCTCCAGTATAAACCCAACTGTATAAATGGGTAATTGTATGTAAAAATAATGTGACATCTTGTAACAATTGTAAGTCGCCGTGGATAAGGGCGTCTGCTAAGAAATAAATTATATATATATATATATATATATATATATATAATAACACGGCTTGGAAAAATAACAACCTCTGATTGGTTGAACTGCATCGCATGACCGTGCGTATATATAGCGTATAGCACGGCTAACAAACTGCCATTTTATTTGTTATTAGTTACAAAATGAGCGGCATTTCACTTATTTCCTTTAATATATTTGGAGATGAAACTCCACTTAACTGGTACAACACCAACTTTCTGAGTGAAGACAGCAGACCACCTGAAAAAAATATACAAATAAAAGAAGTGCACCAGCAAGAGCAGACACATAACAGTAGATGAGGAACAGCTAAATGGAATGGAAGAAAACAAAGATTGAAAAATAAAACACAAAAAAAAATCAGCAAGAAAAAAATATGGACATTCATTTTATGGAAATAGTCCAAAGAATCTCAACAACATGTATTCAGTCTCCAGTTTTATAACGCTGAGCTGGACTAAATACATATTTTAACAGTAGGAGTTTTAACATCTCTGCTGACAGCGAGTTTAAAACCAGCAATAATGTATTCCTGTCAGTCAGGAAAACTCTTAGAAAAGCAGGTAAAAGACAAGGTCAGACACCACCCCCTGAATTACCAGCCTGGATTTGAAGTGTCTGCAGGAAACTGAGGTACTGTCCCCTGACACCACGGTCGGATTGGTGTGTAAAGTCTGGTTCGTTCATCAACTTAATCTGGCACGACTAGGACACAAGGGTGTCCGATAACTAACAAAAACATCTTTTGAGATCCAAAAGGATGAAAACGTACTAGAAGATGTGTGCCTTGCATATAACGAGTTTACAAGCTCACTTCAAGATCTGGCTTTAGTCTCCATCGCAGCTGCTCTCATTACTTCTTTAGTGTCATTTGTACTCAGTCCTCTAGATTCTAGTCAGATGGCACTTTCAATGCAGAAATTCACAATAAATGAACATGTGCAATTTATTTTTAATAAATAAATTAATGAACAATGAATTAAATTAAATTAAATTTGGGACTATATTACACTGCGGATGTATACACAATAAAAGTTTCTGGTTTTGTCTTAATTGAAATGTGTTTTAATTTTTTAAATTATTTTTCATCCCACAAATATATCACAGGTAGCCGTGTTATAAGTGGTATAAACCACTACAGGCCATGTGGTTCCGATGATATATACCACTTCTGGGGTGGTTATATATCATGGGAACCGCACAGCCTGTTGTGGTTTATATATATATATATATATATATATATATATATATATATATATATATATATATATATATATACACACTGCTGTACTCTCCTCTGTACTCCCACCACAAGTGCAGAGAGCTGTAGGTGTATATGCAGGTGACCATCTCCCGATTAGCAACAATTAAACAATTAACTTGGGAGATGGTCACCTTCTGCACGAGGTTTTTAATGTTTATGGGGCTTCCCATCCACGCTACAAAACAATACAAAACATATGGCTCTTCACCGTCACATTTAATAAAACAATAACAAAACACGGCCATGCCGTCAAATATACAAATAATAACAATAATAATAATAATAATAATAATAATAATAATAATAATAATAATAATAATACAACAACAAAACTAAATACAAAATAATAAGTTGCAATAATAAATTGCACAGGGGTAGGGGTAGCCCTGTTACATACCCCCCCCCCCCCCCCCCTTGTGCAAAGCACACATGGCCCAATCCTGTCGTGGTCCTTCTAGTGGTGGAGCCAGAGGCAGCTCCTGCTGCTCTGCTCCTGGCGGAGGATGTGGCAGGGGCTCCTCCCCTTCTGGCTGCGAAGGCGGCAGGGGCTCCTCCCCTTCTGGCGGCGAAGGCGGCAGGGGCTTCTCCCCTTCTGGCGGTGAAGGCGGCAGGGGCTCCTCCCCTTCTGGCTGCGAAGGCGGCAGGGGCTCCTCCCCTTCTGGCTGCTAAGGGGGCATGGGCTCCTCCCCTTCTGGCGGCGAAGGTGGCAGGGGCTCCTCCCCTTCTGGCTGCTAAGGCGGCAGGGGCTCCTCCCCTTCTGGCGGCGAAGGTGGCAGGGGCTCCTCCCCTGATTCACTTTCTACTAATGAGGTAGTATAATAGGTTTTTTTTTATAATAAGTTATCACTTCCTTAAGGTTTATCTGTAAGTTTTCTTCAAATGTATGAATTGCTAACTTGCTCTTTTTGCATGATTTTTAGATAATAGGCTATTATATACAGAACAGACAACAATACAACACTGCGTACTGAAAATTTTACTGCTATTTGGCGATAATCTCAGCTCATGGGGCCCGAGGTCTGTCAAGTTTTGTGCCAATTTCAATCTCTAACCTTTCCCACCGCTGGGAAAATGTTCAACTGCTGCCCTTCCTCAGATGCTGCAGCTCCAGGAAGATTCTTTGCTTAATTGAACTGACCTAGGATTCTCTTCTCTGAATTAAGTAATTCCTCTATAAAGTGTGTGGCTTACAGGATCACTCATGTTGGGTTATTATGCATCACACTCAGCTTTTCTTTTTCTTTTTTTTCATTTCTGTCTCAAAGCTATGATGTAGCTTTTCTGTCATCATGAAAATACATGCAGGTCGGTTTTTCACACTTTAATGTTCAAGTTAAAAGCTCCAATGAGTTTAAATTCAGATGGCTTGGTAGACAAAAAGCACTTTTACAGAACAAACTTTTTTTTATCTGTCTGACCAAAAATATATTTATTTGTTTTCTACTCAACACATCAGCACTGATAATTTTATTCCAAACTAAGAATATGTGTTTCTTACCTGAGGAAGAAGCTGTTTCAAAGGAAAGTTTTCCCCAGAGACAAGACTAGTAAGAGCTAATACCTTATATATAAATTTAACTGCTTTTGACATAAATTACGTTTTGAAGCTAGGCTGCTAGAAATGTATCCCAAGGACTGGGGTCATAAGGCTGTTTGAAAATATATATATATATATATATATATATATATATATATATATATATATATATATCCATTTGTATTGATTAAACATTAATTGAAAATAATATGTTCTTCTTGTCAATATCTTTCAAGTTATTTGCAGATTCACAGGCAGCATAAAACACTACACTATATTTTAGATGCAAAGTAGTTCTCAGTACCTCAGTATTTTGTAAATGAAACGTTTAAAATTGCTAAAATGAGTTTATTGCTGTTGACCTTTAGTCTCCAAAGACTTTGTTTTAATGTCTTACCTTGAAAAAGTGGTTTACATGGATAGAATAATAAACATAATAGATGCAGTTTTCGTAAATGGTAAGTTTTTTTTTTTTTTTTTACTGTGAGGTATATTCCAATACCTTTAACACAACAAGAACTTTCAGATGCTTTCGCCAACATCTTGTGATTTAACGTGTATTCAGTACCAGAGTAGCATCATATTTTTATATTTATACATACTGTATAAACCATGTCTATAATTTTATGTTTCAATGAAGAGACAGCAAAAATACTTATTCAAAATGGGGACTTATGTGTAGACCCCAAAGATGTGTGTCAGTACACTGTAGGTGGCAAACATGATGCCTGCCTTGAATCTTCACCCATCTTCACCATACTTGTATCAACGACTCCTAGCCTCCTAAATACTTTCCAGATTGCATTTGGGTGTACTCTAATTGTTTTCAGGCAAACAGCGAGATTATATGAAGACCCAACATATGTGTTTGTATTGGTTCTTTGTGATAATGTTCTTTCTCCCTGTTGTTTTTTATAAATAAACAATTTACAATTTTTTTAAAAATAATCCACAATATATATATATATTTTTTGTATTCCCCAAAAACAGTGTATTCAATGATTTCCTGTTTTCCGCTAGTCTGTCATAAAATTAGATTTTATCTATATAAAGATCTGTGTGATGAACCCAGCAGCATATCTGACGTGTGTTTTAGTGTGTGTCTCCAGCAATCAGCAGAGAATCAACTCACAGAGGATAATGGGAGTATGCCTTTGTAATAGTGAAGTGTCATGGGAGAAATTCATTCAGATGTTCACAGCATTTGTGAAGTGGGCATCAATCATGTTCAGTCTAAGTTTATGGAAACCTGGGATCAAAGTAACAACGATGTTATCTTTGACACAAGCAGAATCCAAATGCAATATAGCAAGTTAATTTGTTCAGAGTGACCATCTAGAAAATGTGTTCCCTGACTGGCCTATACAATTCTGTTTGGACTTTGGTGTTCATGTTTTATAAAGAACAAAGACTACGTTGAATAATATGAAACCAGATAATCAGGTTTTCAGACTAATTCTCTTTAACATGTTGTTGTTGTTGTTTGTCAAATTAAACCTGTTTAAAATGTTTTAATTACACAATAAGAAATAATGTATTTCACAAATTTGCCCTCATCTACAAATGTATCAGTCAATGGCAATCAAGTAGCATCTCCTCTGACAGGAGTCTGGATTAAATAATAACAATGGCATAGCTATGTCACCATCATAAACTTTCATTCTGGATAAAACCCTCCTGGGTTTTGTATGTCAGCTGATCATTTTCCCCAAGGGTAAACAAATATTGGGTCAGGTTCAATTATCAGCTTACTAATGTGTCCATAGCAGTTAAACACCCTGCACAGCAATTAGTTTTACATAACCCAGGAATATTAAAATCCACAAAGGAATGAATCCCTCCCTGAAGAACGTGGATAGACCAACTTTATTACATTTGAGGTAAATTATACACAAACTAAAATAATATCATTATTTATTATAAACGTAATGTAAATGATATCTGACTTCTAGTTGTTTATTCATGGAAATGTGTATTTGCAATAATGAAACATGTTTTATGTTTATAACCCCCACCCCATTTCCCCTAAGAAAAATTTAAGTGATTCCATGGACACAAACACGAGGAAGTGTAATTCGATTTTGTTTTAACCGAGTATCTTAACAGCGCTAATAAGTATTTATCATATACAGTAAAACAATAGAAGAGACCATGTATTGTACTGTAAAGCTGTCCATTTTCTTCTACTTTTAGACAAACATTGTCAAACAGTATTTCAAAGTGGACCAAATGAATGTAAAGCAAGTAAACCACAATATCCTGGCAAGACAGAATCACAGTAAAGAACTGTAACTATTTTGGGATCACTGCCTCTAGTGTAGAAAGATAAATGACTGTGTTGCCTGGATTTGGTCTTCTGTATTCTACTGGGAGACTTTCATTTTGAACTGTGGGAGGCGGACTGCAGCACTGGGATGACCATATTCTGAAAGGCAGTACAAGCCACCAACATCTGATCGTGAGATGCAAGGTATAAAATACAGGGCCTGAAAAATTGCAATAAAATAACTGTGGACTGTTTTTAAAAAAGTATTTGTAAAAATGTAAACTAGGAAAGAGCTGTTTTGAAGCAATTACAAAGGCAAATGTAAATCTTACAGGAATAAAAACTACAAAACTAGTAAGAAATCTTTCACCTGCTTCTCTTACAAGAAAGTATTTTCTGTCTAGTTTTATACTATTACCATTTTTTTTCTATTGTAGCAATCTTTAGGGGAGGGGGGTAGTGTAGAGGGTGTGTGTGCGTGCAAGGGGTTGCATGGTGGTGTGTGCGTGCAGGGGTCGCATGGTGTGCGCAGGGGTTGCATGGTGGGTGTATGCGTGCAGGGGCTGGATGTTGTGTATGTGTGTGTAGGGGTTGCCTGTTGTGTGTGCATGCAAGGGTTGCATGTTGTGGCGGCAGTGTGGGTTAGGGCTCTAGACTCTTCACTGGAGGGTCGTGGGTTCAATCCCAGTTGGGGATTGAACTGCTGCTGTACCCTTGAGCAAGGTACTTTACCTAGATTGCTCCAGTAAAAGTCCAACTGTATAAATGGGTAATTGTATGTAAAAATAATGTGATATCCTGTAACAATTGTAAGTTGCCCTGGATAAGGGCGTCTGCTAAGAAAGAAAGAAATGTTGTGTGTAGGGGAATTGGGGTACAGGTTTGGTGCAAAAGATGTGAAGGCAGGGGGTCTGAGTAAGGGGAGGTGGGAGTGAGGGGATATAAGGGGGTGTGTGGAAAAAGACCGGGAGATTGATGGAGACAAGAGTGTGAGAGAAGGTTATATTTGGGGGAGATAGAGAGACAGTGGGAAAGGGTAGCATAAAGGAAAAACTACTGTAATCATATATTTTCATTTTTGACTCCCAGTTCCCTTCATCTACTTCATGATTTTATTTTATTAATTAATTGCGGTACAACAATAAACAGCTTGAGCCTTCATCTACTCATGGTTGTAGTCTCATTTCTGTTCCAGAAGAACCAGAAAACGCTACAATATTTTTTGCTATTCAATTTGCCTTTGCCTTTGCACTGGCTTTAAATAAGATGTAATAGTACCACAGTGATAATGCTTTCAGTTGCAGGGCCATTTTTACATGGTCATTAATTTAACTCTTTGTATAATTTTACTGCTATAGATATTATGATATAGTGTTTAGGTGATGGTAATTACTAAGTTATAATATATGGATAAGTACTATAATTGCATCTCAGCCCAAAGGAAAAAAGGCATAAATAAGTGATGTTAGGTAAAAAAAAAAAAAGTCATAATTAAGCACATCGCCTATTTATGACTTTGCCAACAATTTGTATTGAAATTATCTGTACCTCTTTTAAACTGCTGACTGTGTTTTTTTTTTTGTTTGTTTTTTTGTGTGCTGATAATTGTTAAGTTACAATATAATAGTGTAATAATATAACATATTTAGTCATTTATTTAGCAATACTAGTTAACTTTTAGTTACAGGACATATGCCCAAACAGTACCACCAGTAGCAGTGGTTACTATGTAATTACTACATTATGCTACATTCAGAGATAAATTATCATAATAGGAAAAACAAATAGTTAATATTAACACAAATGTGTTATAAAATACAAATGACACTAATTACCAAGCATTTAATGCTAAATACTGTAATTGCCTAATAATACTAATCACAATATAATTAATACGCATTTCCAAACAATCAAATAATGCCTTGAAACTAAAATGTCCTTAATGGAATGGAAAAAAAGGTATACAGCTGCAAATATATGCATATGCAAAATAATCAATTTGATACTTAGTTTACAGTACAAAGTCACGCTGGCAGCTTTTGAATTACAGTCTATATAAATGCATTCAATACTATATAACTATACATCCTTGCTTAGTATTTCATGTGATAATGTTTTAAATTCCAAGGATAGTAAGCAATCCCGTTTTACAGCTGCTTGGGGACACTTTGAGTTCAAATGACATGCCCAAGGTCAGACAGTGCCTGGATTTAAAGCTAGGATCATCAAGCTTATTGTGTCCTCTTACTGTTATAAGATTGATTCAGAATACATCCTCAGAAATTGACCTCCTATTAATACACTGCCTGACCACCTATACAGGGTTCTGCAATCACTACTGCTGTGTTTAAATCATTGAAATAATATGTATGGCAAGACAAGGTCAGTGCTTTGTTACTTTAGAGGTATCTTCAATCCATCACTGTTTCAGTCGACTCTACTCTTTTGAGTTGTTATTCTGATCCAATTATACTGTCAACAAGATAGCTCAGTGTTTTACAGTTGCTTCCCTATCAAATCCATTATCTGTAAAATGACAATATTAGAAGGAATGAAAAAGAGAGAAAGTTTATGTTTCTGGTTATGTGAACCCACACCAACTCTTATATGCTGTATCTGTTTTTTATATTTGAACACAGATTCAAATCACAAAATACAAAGTTAATCAAAAAACTATTTAGGTGAATGAAACTTGGGGTCACAAAAGAACCACCATGTTCAACATCTGCTTGTTTTAAATCAAAGGGAACAGGTTGGGTTGGTTTTATTCACACAGTTTAAAGGAAAAAATGTTGTAAGTAATTGGTTTCATTGATGAATAGGTCTCATTAATATTTTAGGAAAACACAAATCTGACCAATGGTACCCAACATTGTCATCATGGCCCACATTTTGGTCCATATACAGTACATGTTGTGTGCTGTATCTGTGAAGACCAGTCTACGGCATCTACTGCAGGTCTTCACTCTTTACTGTCTCCCTCGTGTTTACTGACATTTTACAAATAACACCATATTGAACAAGTAGAGGTGAAACAATAGATTTCTCCAAAGAGTTTATAACGAATATGAAGACAGGTATGCAATACCGCTTTTTGAAGCTAAGTTTATCCTGTATATAATTGGTCTTTCAATGCTAAACAGTTGTAAGAATTGCCATACGTTTATCATTAAAAGCATAGCAAAGTGTAATAAAGCATAGTGAATTCATGATAAAGCATAAGTAAGCAATGTAAAGCTTAGAGAGTTATAGTAATGTACACTAAAAAGCATGGCAAACCATGGTAAACTGCATAGTATTACAAATTGACCGTGCACGTTTACTGTGGTAAACTTTTATATAGGGCTAATAGTAGTGAACAGTCTAATGTTCACAGAGTTATAAAATGAAAGTGCATTTCTGTCTCATCAGTCTACAGTGGATTAAAGTTGTCTGTTGACGTGGTTTTGCTGCATGAGCTGACAGCAGACAAAGCTGGACAAAGTGTTTGTATTGAATTTACTGGCTGGTTTTCTTCTAGGAATTTGAATATGTGGAAAAAATGGTAGGCTTCTGTGGCTGTGCCACATGTGTTTTTACAGGGAGGATATGAACTCCCTCCCTGCCACCGAATATTGCCCCCACACACACATACCCGTGCACTACACTGCCACAGCTTCTTGTGATCATTTTTAATTGTATATTTTCACCTAAGGCATGCGATTAAAAACAGAACACTTCTAGAGAAAATACATTAAAACAATGATTGACAGTCTAGGCATTATTAACATATATTTGCAAATATGAAGACCTTTTAATTTTTTTTTTCTCACTGTTTCAGTGGCTTCGGCATATGGCAGCTTTATATTTTTCAGTTGTAGCTTTCAGCAACTGGTCTATTACATGGCATTGTTGATGCAACACGCTGCCTCAGGGTAAGCAACTGCCATTTCTATTCCTCACCTGTTTCTTGGCAAATTAAACAGAGGTGAAATCTTGTATTTGTTCTGCTTGAACTAAAAATGCATTTGGCAAAATCTCTCACTGCTTTGTTGCTGTGGAAAAGCCGCAGGCAACACAAGCACTACGTGAATGGAGTTTTGACATAGTAATTCAAATCCATGCATTGAAGAGTTAGAAAATGACCCTTGCACTGGATTTTCCTTGAAAAGAGATATTACTGAATGTTGATACATTGCATGGAAACTAACATACAGTATAATCGAAACCATGTTATCTAATATATTATTTAGAGACAATACTAGACTGTAGACAGTATACTGTATGAGGCCTCAAAAAAAGTAAAACCATAAGAAATTATGGGATTAAGGCCATCAAACAATAGCGGAGATGGATTCTGACTCAATCTTCAGTGTGCCAGTGGAACAGTATTAGGAGTGCCACTGTGCTATATATCTAGGGGGATGCAGTAATTTTGGAGAAGGTAAAGAATCAGGTGGGTGACAGTGAGAGTTTGTCATTGGGAGCTTTTTCTTCCACTTGCATCTGTGCAGTCTGCCATAATAACAAATTTTATACTACTGATGAATAAAACCATCATAAACTGTACCTTGCCAAGATTGGCCTTTCATTTGACCTTAGCAGCACAGCGCAGTCTCGCTAAATACCTTCCGACCTGTGAACTGTGATGCAGAACCTGTTTTCCATTAGGGGGAGGTAAAAACAACTGGGATAAATTGGATAGCTGCTGCCAGGCTATTTGATCATAGTGGATCCAGAAATGAAGATTTTTGTTTTTTTTAGAACAATCATATTAAATAACTACTTTTTTTGTTCTCTTCTTTGATTAATCACTTTACACTTTTCTCAACTAATTCCCCATGAATGCACAGTGCTGTGTCTGTGGAGACCTGTGCTACAGCATCTACTGCTGTTGTTCACTCTTTATTGTCTCCCTCATGTTTACTGACATTTTAGACATAAAGACTGGTCCTATAAACAGGTATACATTACCGCTTCCCAGCTGCTGATTGAAGCATAAACAGCAGTGCATGAGAGAGATCATGATTATTTCCCAGCAATACATGTAAGGATTTTGTATAATGCTTCAGGACATGGGACATTTGGTGGGAAATCTGTATTGTCACAGCAGTATAGGGAATTTTGCCATATATGTTATATATACTTTAAAGGAATCTTTTACAGTACACCACTGCAACGGATCTTGTAAAAACTAACTTCTGAAATGAAAATATACTATTATAAATTAATAAAAATAAAAAATAAACATTGCAGATGTTGCTCACACCAGCAAGAGACAACTTTTTATTAAACTTGATGCATTGTAGTCTACAGTGTTGCTTATGAGTTTATGCATTTAAACACTTGAATGCCTTTGCACATTTTTTAAAATCCTGCCTAGTTTTAATATGAATAATGAAGGAGAGAGAGAGAGAGAGAGAAAACACAAGATAAGCGGCATTTTCAAATATTCATTCATTCAAATTAGCAGTCATTTTTATTATAAGGAGTATACTTACAGTAATTATTGGACTATAAATGCAGCATAATAAATGTGGGTGCTTTAAATATTAAAATAAAGGAATTGGCAAAACTGTGCCTAATCAGTCAATATTTGATAGCATGCTTCAGTCATTTTAAATACACATTGTAATCAAAATATTTTACACTATTACAGTACTGTTGTAAAATCCGGCATTTAATTGTTACTGTAATAAGAAACACCATATATAAATAACATATGTGCTTTAGTTTATTTTTGAAGATGTCACAATTGTTAATAATTCTCAGACATGATCTGCCTTTTGTTCTTCCTGTCCACCTTTCTCCTGGTCTCATGACACTCTTATCTGTCCCAATTCTTTTCTTTCTGTCTGTTACTCATTTTACATCATAGACTTATCTTGCCCATTCCAGATGCTATTTGGTTTCATTCCTGTTATACGTGTATTGTTTATCTGAGCTAAATTCCCCTCTCTAAAGATCACTTGTGTTTCCTTGTCTTCTGTGGTTTTATCTTTTAATTTTTCGCTGGTTTGGCTCCAGCATACAGTACAATCGCAGTATTTCAATGCTTTCAAACTGAACATCCTACACAGATCACACTGAATAGACTGCATAGACTAAATAGGCTGCACCCAGATACAACTCCCTTTGCAGACAGTGCCTTACAGAGGCATGCAAAATTATGTAGTCTGCAGCAATGTCCTCTGTCAAGCTTCAGCAGGCATTATGGTTTTGTAAACAGAGAGAAATGCACAATTTTGCAATGAGGCTGATGTGTGTAATGCAAAGGTATGTGTTGTACATCCGTATCTATAACAGTACAAAAATGAAGATGTAAAATATGGAATAGAAAAGAAAGCGGGGATGTGGAATGCATGAACTATAATTTAAGAAATAAGAGTCTCTAATGAGGGTTAAAAAAAAGCTTGAAACAGTGTATTAATCTACTGTAACTGGGAACTGAGGAGACATTGATTTGCTTTTCTAAGATGTAAGATAAAATTACAGCTCTCAAAGACCTTAAAATACAGCTACTAATTATATGCCACCAAAGTACACTCATTTCGAGTGTTAAAAAAATTCAAATAAATTCTGAAAAGATATTCTGGATGCTTTTATGACACTGATCTCCCCAGATATATTGAGTGTCACCTGAACTCTTTCAGCCATACGTAACTTCAAAGAAAGTCAACACAATTAGTATAACTAATTATATAGTTTCAGTGTCCTAAATGGACATACTATACATACTGCATTAGTATATTAGATCAATGTACTGGTCTGCTGCTGCAGTTATATTCCCTAGATGTGTATACAGGTCTGCAGTGTTAAATAATATTTTGTTTAATTAAAATGTATATAAAATGTATTCTGAATTATGTAATAATAAAAGGTATTAATATTACAGAGCATGTTCAAATGCATTAAGAAAATGATATGACTTACATGTCATTACCTGTCTTTAGTTATTAAGTATTTAGTTGTGGGTATAATGTCTTGAATAACTTCATGTTATAAATGTTAATATTAGGGGTTTTAATCGATTAATGATTCATGGATTAATTACACCTGTAGGCTTTGATCGATTAAAAAATAACTGATCAATTAATCTTGTCTACCTGAGTGCGGTGTCAAAAAACGGTGCATGAAAAAGAAATCTTAAAAAATGGTGGAAGATACTTACTGGAAAGTATACTCAATATTAGTGTTCACGATAAGAACGTAAGAACATAAGAAAGTTTACAAACGAGAGGAGACCATTCAGTCCATCTTGCTCATTTGGTAGTTAGTAGCTTATTGATCCCAGAATCTCATCAAACAGCTTCTTGAAGGATCCCAGGGTGTCAGCTTCAACAACATTACTGGGGAATTGGTTCCAGATTCCCACGATTTTCAGTGTACAAAAGTGACTTCTATTTTCTGTTCTGAATGCTCCTTTATCTAAACTCCACTTGTGACCCCTGGTCCTTCTTTCTTTTTTTAAGTCGAAAAAGTCCCCTGGGTCGACATTGTCAATACCTTTTAGAATTTTGAATGCTTGAATCACATCGCCTCGTAGTCTTCTTTGTTCAAGACTGAATAGATTCAATTCTTTTAGCCTGCCTGCATATGACATGTCTTTCAAACCTGGAATAATTCTGGTTGCTCTTCTTTGCACTCTTTCTAGAGTAGCAATATCCTTTTTGTAGCGAGGTGACCAGAACTGAACACAGTATTCTAGATGAGGTCTTACTATTGCATTGTAAAGTTTTAACATTACTTCCCTTGATTTAAATTCAACACTTTTTACTATATATCCGAGCATCTTGTTGGCCTAATACTGATACCTGTGGTACACCACAGGTTACCTCGCTCCATTTTGAGGTTTCTCCTCTAATCAGTACTTTCTGTTTTCTACATGTTAACCACTCTCTAATCCATGTGCATGCATTTCCTTGAATTCCTACCGCGTTCAGTTTGAGAATGAATCTTTTATGCAGGACTTTGTCAACAGCTTTCTGGAAGTCTAAATAAACCATGTCATATGCTTAGCAATTATCCATTATCGATTTTGCATCCTCAAAAAAATCAAGCAAGTTAGTTAGACACAATATCCCTTTCCTAAAACCATGCTGGCTGTCTCCCAGGATACCATTACCATATAGGTAATTTTCTATTTTGGATCTTATTATAGTTCCCATAAGTTTACATATAATAGAAGTCAGGCTTATTGGTCTGTAGTTACCTGGTTCGGTTTTGTCTCCCTTTTTGTGGATTGGTATTACGTTTACAATTCTCCAGTCTGTCGGTACAACCCCTGTGTCAAGAGACTGTTGCATGATCTTGGTTAGCGGTTTGTAAATAACTTCTTTCATTTCTTTGAGTACTATTGGGAGGATCTCATCCAGCCCAGGGGATTTGTTTATTTTAAGAGCTCCTAGTCCCTTTAACACTTCTGCCTCTGTTATGCTAAAGTTATTTAAAACTGGATAGGAACAGGTTGACATGTGGGGCATGTTGTCTGGATCCTCCTTTTTAAAAACTTGTGAAAAGTAATCATTTAATATATTTGAAGCAGTCATTTGTCATTTCCACGATTTTAATTTCATCTGTCATGCTTCCCACTGGGTTTTCCCATTTTATATGGGGGAAGTTGAAATCCCCATTAATATGGCTTCTCCTTTACTACACGCATTTTTAATGTCGTTGTATAACAGATTATTTAGCTCAGCATCTGAATTTGGCGGTCTATAGCATGCCCCTATTATTATGCCCTACAGCATGCCCCTATTATTATGTCTCAGACAACCAAGTTTCTATAACACCTATCACCTCGTAGTTACTTGTTAGTGCAGTACCTTCAAGTTCTAGCATTTTGTTTCTGAGACTTCTAGCATTTAGACCAATACATTTAATGGCTGTCATACCTGAGCTGTTTGTTGCCCTTGTTTTGATGTGGTCTCCCTTCTATTTTCTTGTTGATTTCTCCCCCCTTCCTTTCTAGTTTAAATGCTTCTGAACCTCCTCTGAGTAGATTGGTCCCCTTTTTATTTAAGTGCAGTCCGTCCCGCCTATATAGATAGTCCTTTTTGTAGAATGTGGTCCAATGTTCAGGGAAGGTGAAGCCTTCCTGTGTGCACCACGATTTCAGCCATGCATTTTGATTATGTATTTCCAGCTGTTCATATTGTCCTTTGCAAGGTGCCGGCAGTATCCCAGAAAAAAACACAGTTTTGGTCTTGTCTTTTAATTTCCTTCCTAGCTCTCTGAATTTGTTTTGCAGGTATTTTGGTCTGTCTCTTCCAATGTTGTTTGTACCGATGTGGACGACTACTACCGGGTCGTCTCCTGTTCGTTCTAGGAGTCTGTCCACGTTCTCAGTGATGTGTGTGACAAAGGCTCCTGGAAGGCAGCACACTGTTGAATAAGGGGGTCCAGACTGCACACTGAACTTGCTGTGTTTCTCAATATGGAGTCCCCAACAATCATGACCTCCCTTTTTTTGCTGCCTGGCCAGCACCGTTTATGGGGTCCTGGATGTTGTTCCTTTCGATACTTTGGATTTTATGTCCATTACATGTTAAATGGCTGCCAAATTCCTTTTTTTTTTTGCAAGTACGAACTGCAGAAGAGGCTATGTGACAGAGAGTCAAGGTATCTGAGCTGTAAATCTCCCTCCCCACCAGAAAAGGCGATTTGTGGTATGCTTCCCCTCGACTGGTGGACTCGACAGTAGGGGGAGACCCGAAGTTGGCCATCTTGGAGGAAGTACGTACCTGCACGTACGCGGAACGACTCTATTGTGATCAGCTGCAGCGATTGGATAAGCCAGGGTGCCAGGCTGATCACGGGGAGGAGTTCTGGTAGTACAAAGGGGACGCAGATACGTGAGTATGGCCCCTTACGCTGGATATGAAACCTGAGTCGTAGAGCTGTGTTTTTGTTGTGTTTTGGTGTCGTTTGTCTTGCAGAGGAGGATTGAGAGTCAGGAGCTGCAGCCACAGAGCCAGCACCATACAGTGAGCACTACCCTGACTGCACTGCACAACATGTATTTGTATTTGGGACTGAAACCCACCCACGTAACTTGCCCTATACCTGGCTTTTTCCTTGGCCTGTTACCACTGAGACCTTCACCATGCAATACTCGACCTATGGTTGAAATGAAAACCCCAGTCCCACTTGCAGCCAATTCACTTTGAATATCTTTGGCAGTCAATCTCAGATTGTTACTAACCTTCCTCACAATTCTTCTACTTGTTATTGGTGAAAGAACCTTCTTTCTTCCAGACCGAGGGAGCGTTGTGACAGTACCATGAGTCTTGTACTTCTTGATAATAGGAACAGTAGTTGAAATTGGAATACTCAAATGCTTGGAAATCTTCTTGTATCCTTCTCCAGCTTTATGACTATACATCATTTTCTGCCTAAGGTCTTCAAATAGTTCTTTACTTTTTTCCATATTTACTTATTGGTAATAACAGCAATCATCCTATGCCTAACCCTTTTATACTCTCTAAGAATGATCACCTACAATCCAGCATTTTCTAGACTTTTCTAGAATTAGGTTTTGCATTTCTAGCACCTTGTAGACAATACCATCATAGCATGAAAGGGTATGAATACTTTTGAATTAACAAAATTGCTGAAATAAATAATTGTAGACATCTAATTCTTGTAACTTTGTTTCCCCGTCCATTTTGCTACAAGAGATTTTTCCTAAAATTCTTTGTTTTTGAGAAATTCCTAGAAATTATAAATTTCCATTGGTGTATGTAAACTTTTGACTACAACTGTATATATACATACTATATATATATATATATATATATATATATATATATATATATATATATATATATATTGCAAAAAACTTTGTTAATGCATCAGTTAGGGTTGATATTAAAACAACAAAAGTAGGGAAATGCAATGTTAGGGTTTTTACCCCTAACTCTGCATTCCCTCCCACCCCCTTAAAGGCAGTGGAAGGGGCAAGGCAACACAATCAACCACAGACAACCATCGTCAGTTAAGACGAAAAACATACAACTCTCTGCAGATAACACAAGAGACATCCATTAGCATGGTTCACTAGGTGTATGAGGTCTACTGCCATGCCAGTGTGTTAGGGGGTTGTGTATATCTGAGCACTGCTTATGCAGGTCTAGTATGAGACAGATGCATAATAGCGGCACCAACATCACACTGTACCTCTATGATTTCCACTGCCATGATCATAATGAAAAACTATGACATTCCGTAATCCAACATGCCTTAAATACTGTAACCGTAACACTATTATGGCTTCAGGTAGATATTGTTCTTTAGAGAGCAATCACATGACCTTAAACCACTGTATTTATTATTTATTTTATCATCTTTGTTTTTTAAATAGTGCCGCACTCCTTTCCTCTCAACTCTCAATCTCAACCTCTCTCATTCAACTCTCTCCCTCAACTCTCCCACCACCACTCCCGTTCTTTGCTTTGTCATCTCACGCACCCCAGTCCCTCCCTGTTCCTCACTCATTGGTCCAACACTCCCACTCCCACTCATGAACAAAAACTCGCAATGTTAGTATAAAAGTATAATTAATATAAAAAAAATGTTTTCACCAGTTTTGAAATCAGTGATCTTCAGTGTGCTAGGCAAACGTGCTAACCACTACACTATAGCTTGTGCTTTGTTCACGCGCCTCCCCAACAGTGACATAATCACACACAGAACTGACAGGCAGGCAGGGAAAATGGAGTTGGTGTATTGAGAGATTTTTTTCTGCGAGAATGAAAGAACCTCACAAAAAAAGGAAATGGCCTCGCAAAAAAGCAATTGAAAAAAATCCTTTTTCATCAGGTCCAATTCCTTTTTCACACTAGCAAAAAAAGATAGCGAAAAAAGAATTGCAGTTGCGAAAAAATAATTCAAATGTTTTAAAAGACACATGGCAGACCATCGGGTGTCCAAATGAATGCAGACTTAAAACATTGAGAAAAAAAACAAACAAAATGTCGGCCTCGCAAAAAACTTTCTCTGACAACAAAAGAATAGGGTCTGATGAAAAAAGATAATTTTTTGTGATGGCCACATTCTTTTTTCATATCAGACATCTTTCCAAAAAAGTAGAAATCCCACTGAAAACAATGGGGGATGAAAATGTGAATAACTTTTGAACTGATTAATATTTTTACACAAAACAAACACAGGTATACTCAGTCACCCTAATGTGTTCTACCACAAAAACATTCAGTTTAAAATTCCAAAACTGTCGTGGTGCAAGGCGAGGGAAAAAAGTGAAAAATTGCGATTTGCATTTTTCAGGCAAATCCGTCAATGTGTTACATTAGGTAATACACACAAAGGTTGTATTCCTTAATTTTAAACACTATGGGCCCTATTTAGCAAATATGTGTAGAAATCGGGTCCCATGTGTGGGCTAACGTATATCAAATAGTGAGTCATGCACCCAGCCAATCAAAGCACAGTGTGAGGAGGATGACCAAGCCCCTCAAGCAAGGCTACCAAATAAAAAAAGTAATGTATAAGGCTTTGTCTGACCTGCCTGGCACTTACAGCATCTGCAACCTCCACCACTGGGGCTTCAGGTTAGGCATCTGCTTCCCTCAAACCCTGTAATCTTTTAACATCACACACATTACGGAGAGCTATGCTATGTAAAACACAACAAGCCAGGATGATATTGCTAACCTTCTGAGGAGTGTACTGTAGTGTTCCCCCAGAGACATCCAAACATCGGAATCGCATTTTGAGGATTGCAAATGTTCACTCAATTACAGTACGAGCACATTTAAAGGTAAGGTTAAACCTCCGTTCGGCAGGGGTCGTGGGGTTGAGCTGCAGTGTCAGTAACCACCGCTTCAGTGGATACCCGTTGTCCCCTATCAACCAACCTCTCGGACTGTCATTCCGCTGAAACGCAGCTGCCACCTGCCAATTAGTGAGGATAAACGAGTCATGAGCAGAGCCAGGATGGTTTGCATACACATTTGTGATGTAGTTGTTAGCATCACACACTTCCTGCATGTTGACAGAATAGGTCCCTTACGATTTATGTAGAGGTGCCTATTCTGTGTTGGTGCGCATAGCTGCACATGTGTGCAATCGATGGCTCCCAGGACACCAGGAAACCCATACCTCCCAAGAAAACCCTGCTTTGTATTCTGCTGCAGCTTGTGAGCGACAGGGAAATGGATGGATTGTCCTGCCCGCTTTACTAAAGCTGCAGGTACATCTAGCACTGCACATGATACAGCCGACTGGCTCATGCCTGCAGTATAACCCACAATACATTGGAATGAGCCAATGACATCAATGCTAGTGCCGCAGTTACCCTTAGTTCTACAGGCAAACAGTGTGCTCTCTGCATGTCTCCTTCCAGGTCAGTCTGAAGCAGTTGGCAGATGTCAGTGACTGTTTGTCTGTTGAGGTGAAATTGCTGCATACATTGTGTGTCAGGCTCAGAAAAGACAGATGACTTGTAAATATTTGGGGACGTCTCCTCCTCCTCCTCTGTCTGGCCACATAGAAATCCAGTGCGCACTCCATATTTGTTTTATTTCTCTTTTCTTTACCTGCTTCCCTGGAAGTTTCAGCTGTATTTATAGTCGACCATGTAATTTGTACACAGTTTAGATCTGGTTTTCACATGTCAATTGAAGCGGAAAGGCTAACACTGTTGATGGTTTGCTAAATCGCTACATTTGTATGTAAATGAGGACACTCCTCTAAAGTTCAGCCCATGTCCAGCGCTAACGCTGACTTGCTGGGTGGGCACTAAAATACAGTTGCCAAATCACATTGGTGGGCAAAGTTTGTTTTCCCACATGGGCGCCTGATTTTGGTGAGCTGTCTACAAAAGTGTTTTGCGATTGCCTTAGGGGATTGCAAACATTGCTAAATAGGGCCCTATGCGTTCATTTTACAGTTCACCACCACTCAAATCACCACTTCCAAATAATTTAATAAAATTAGTTCAGTGGATAAAAAAATGTATTTCTGGCAAAGAGCTGCTTCTGATAGTGCTAAAAAGGCTGCTAACATGTGCAATTCAATAGTGAAAAATTCAAAGTTAAGCATTATATTTAATGCTACATTTGTAAAACAAACAGGCCTCTAATGTAGATGCCTTCCTCTTACGTGCTATTCAAGCCAAATGTCTCCGTCAAAATAACGTCCCAGTGCACCTTAAATAAGAACATAAGGCATTTTTACTAGCGAGAGGCCATTCAGCCCATCATGCTCGATTTGCTTGTTAAAAATCTTGCAAAGAAAGTAGACAAAAGACAACCACTCTGGCTACTATAATGAACTTTAAGTACTTTTTATTGCTTTCATGCTGAACCTGCAGCTGTCTGCATTGGCGGACTTTTGCAGCATGACTCGGAAGCTTCTAAAGGTCCCGTGCTTTCCTCTGCAGGTGAAGCGTCACATTGATCCTGTTATCTGTAGGGAAACGGATATGCTGGCAATGTATGCCTTCATCCTGGTCTTTGCACCACTCATGCATGCATGCACATTAAAACAAAGGATTTTTACAGCCATCACATTACATGCACATAAAATACGGATTAACACAAAATCCAAAGAATATAAAAAAGATCACTAACATTTTTGACATGCGGTAGAGTTAATGACACATGTCTGCAAAATATTAAAGAAAATGCACTACAATGATGAAAATTGTCATCTGGCTGAAATCCAAAATAGTTCCACACAAGGCTTCTTTCTCCACTATTTGCCATTACTGCTGCAGTAATTAAAAAGTACAATAAATTACATATGGGGGGGGGTTTACTAATGTGCCAATTGTACTGTGTGCCCAACACAAACAGGTGTGATTAATCGATCAATAGAAAATAGCAAGATTAAAAAAGGGTAATAATTAAAACCTAATTATTGCCCTTTTAAATGTGAAATGGTGTTACATTTTTGTTTAATTAGTGTTGATGGAAACATGATTTCCATTTTCAATAAAGCTTGGTTCGTCTTAGATTGCGGGATTCAGAGTACCCATCTTGCTGTCAGAAAATAAAGCAAATAAAGATGAAATTCTTAGCTCTATTTAATTTGTTTGAAATGCTGCCAGGGATGTTGAAGTAATTAAATGACTTGATTAAAGCGAATGATATACTTGTGCCACAGGCTGCTATTTGACCTGCATTCAAATGAGTTTGTCTTTGTGCTGAAATTGGTGTTTAAGTGTCATGAGGCTAAGATCAAAATCTTTGGGAAGTGATATTAGAAGTGGAATTAATTCTAGCTGTATTAGAAGAAAAATGATTCTGTCATAACAAAGAAAGCAGAAAAAGGTCAACTGGGCTCTTTTCAGACATTAGGGTGATGTCGCTATTTTAAAACAAATATTATTAAAACAATGAATTCAAAAAATCAATTTCCAAAGAGAAATAATTTAAATAATATACATGCCTGAAGTCAATTATTTACTAATGGTGCCCTACAATACCAAATAGACCAGTACAGTGTTGGTGAGATAAATGATTTCTGTTTGTATTTCCAAAGAAATACTGTTTTCCACAAATAACAACTACTATAGTGGATGTTAGTCTACTTATTATTTGTGATATACTTCTTATTTGTGAAATTCCAATATTTAGCTATCATGATGAAGTTAACAATATAATAAAACAATGTACAGCAATACTAACACTGTTAGGTTTTTGCAGTTTGATAAACCTGGTGTATTTCTTGTCCATACAGCAACCACAGTAAAAGCATATCCTCACAGAGAGCTACAGATGCAGTGGCATTTCATATTTCAATCTGTTGGGAGCTCCATACTGTCTTTGTTTATCCTGCAGTGCTTGACTGACTATACTTTTGAAGAATACAAGAAAATGAATTAAATAATTCAAGTCTTTAAAACTGACCCCTCCTATCAAGTGTTCTCTCCTTTCCATGTGATGGAAATTCCCACTTGCAGAAACAGACGAGCAGTTTGTCTTGCTGAACATCTAAATATCTAAAACGCTGTTCAGTACTGAAACGCATTTCATGAAAACGCTTGTTTTAAGAGTACCTGTATGTTACATTTTTTATTATCCTTTTAACATGTATGTCTTTCAGTATTATCAATACTGTTGCATACCAGTAATTCAGTAGATGGGGCAGCAGTTTGGAGTAGTGGTTAGGGCTCTGGACTCTTGACCGGAGGGTTGTAAGTTCAATCCCCGGTGGGGACACTGCTGCTGTACCCTTGAGCAAGGTACTTTACCTAGATTGCATTGCTCCAGTAAAAAAAAAACAACTGTATAAATGGGTAATTGTATGTAAAAATAATGTGATATCTTGTAACAATTGTAAGTCGCACTGGATAAGGGCGTCTGCTAAGAAATAAATAATAATAATAATAATAATAATAATAATAATAATAATAATAATAATAATATGCAAGTTTATATGCCTGAGAAAGTACTGCATTGGAAGATTTGCCGTATGTTGGGATATGCTGAAAACACAGAACCATCCTATTCTGTTATTGCTCAAGGCCAATTCACCAGCTTTACATGGGTTAAGTGTTTTTTCTGTGTCCGCTGACCTTCAGACATCCTTTAGAAAAATCTAAATTAGTACAAATTAACAAAATAGAATCTATTTTTAAGACAGAACCCATACATTAATGATCTAGTTAAATTGTGAGATAAAAAGAGGTAAAATGTCTCCAAAGTTAAATGTAAAATGACATTTCCCTAATGCCTATCATTTTAGCCAGAGTTATGGACACCTTATAATGGGCTGTACTTAAATCAATTCTGTCATTTTTGTAGCTAGGCTCATTATCTGCTCATTAAAAAAAATACAAGACTTAAACCCTTCCTACATCACTCTCCAAAGAGCAATACCTCACTCACAACCCTCCCTCCCTCTTAAATCTTTTAGGGCTATTTAGTATGCTGTAGGTGTAAAACAAAGACTAGAAATATAAGCATCAGAACTGAACCTTTCCAGCATTACCGTGAAGATAGCTGTGTTATTATGAGCCTAATGATATCCAGCGCATATGAGGAAACATAGGTGTCATGCTGAGAAACCAATGATGGGGCTCTTGTTCTGACTGCTGGCAAAGAACATCTCATCAAAGCACATACATTTCATATGGCTGTTCCAAAAATTAAAACCCTTAAGGAAATGGATTTCATGGTTCAATAGTTTTAAAGGGTTTCTCCTACTTGGCTTTAAAAACAGGCAAATTAATATTTTCTTTGAAACAAATTGGAATTACACCAAAAATCAACACTCGGTTCACAACGAGGTGACATGCACTGCTCGGTCTGCTTGCACAGCTCATCTACTGTTGGAAATATTGATAAAGGCTTCCCTGCTGAATGGATTTGTAAAACCCTTCTGGTAAATGAAAATGCCATGGAGGTATTATCTAAGGCCCTTGTTAAAAAGTAGACTGTAGACTGACCATCTGCCCTGCTGTGGAATGTGGATTGCTGCCATTAGGTTTTCTGGGAACAGTGACAGTAACATCAAAAAACAGTTGCCAGCGGCAGGCAGCTATTCATTTTGCACTTTGCATGTGGAACAGCTTTAAATAAGAGGAACACATATCCAGTACATTTGTATATATATATATATATATTTATTTATTATGTCATTTTTTAAAAAATTTTTGTCATAATGGGCCACAGTGGGTTCCTGTAGATGAAGTATGACACTCAAAATTTAAGAAATAATTTAGTAGGCAAACTGGGATGAGGGAACAAGTTTAAAATATACTGTACTGCAGGAAAGAAAAAGGATGCAAAATTTCCATTACACGAGAGTAGATGTTAAAACTTCATGCTGATTTGAACTCGGCTCTCGCCAAGATAAGCACCAACTAAGACGTAGCTTTACAGTAAACTAATGTGATCCATATGTGTCTCCATCCATTTACGTTTCCTTCCATATGATGATGTAGATATCCTTCTGTCTGGTGTTAATGGCTGAAGTGTAATGCTGGCTCCAGAGATCAGCTTATTTTGCCTCCCTGTCACAATGGTTTGGGTGAAAACTGCTGGTTTAGGACAGAATAACAAACAGTAGGCTTAATTCTTAAAACTTGGATGCACAGAATTAAGAGACAAGTATTTAGTAATCTCTTTGGAAACATTCGTATTTGCTTTCTATTCGGAAAAGTTAGTATAAATAATACAAAATAGTGTGCATTGTAAATGTTTTTTTTTTTTTTTTACGTTAACATTTACTTACCATCTCTGCATAATTATGTGCCATTTAAATTGTTTACCTCAAGATTAAATTATAATAACTACTAACAATGATAAATGTTTTTATTAAAACTAACATAAAAAATACCCAAAGGGATTCAGTATAACTTTTTGTTGCTTTGCATTTTCTGTAGACTCTTGTGTTTTCTTCCTTTGTTTTGCAAGTAAGCAAGCAATGTATCCATTTTATGAAACACCGAAAACAAATTCAACCAGGCGCTATTGCTGTTACTAAAATGCAAGGTCCTCCCACTTCCAAGGTGAGGAGGAGGAGGAACCGGCCCAGGAGAGGAAGGTGGGGAGGAGGAGTGAGAAGAGAAGGGGGAAAGGAAAGCTGCAGCAGCAACAGCAACCACAACACCAGCCGGAGGAACAGCAGCCCGGGTGTTACTGCTGTGCTGAGCCTGGGCATTCCAGCGCCAACTGCCCCTGGTACCCCCTCGGACAGCTACCCCAACGATGCCCCATCTGCAGAGGTGAGCACTTCGTGGCCCACTGCCCTGTCCATCAGGAGAGGGATGAGCAGGGGTCGCCTCAGTCTCCACGACCAGCAGGGGGGGGTAGACTGCTGCTCCCACCGCCCCAACCACAACTGCAACAGCGGCCAGAGGAGCCAGAGAACCTGTTCCCCTGGTGCACCTGGTGCGGAGAGGTGGATCACCGCTGGAGGGACTGCTCCGAGGTGCCACCGAGCTGGTGCGGGCGATGTGAGGAAGGGGGACATGACTGGTCAGGATGCCCCTATGCCAGCTCGCCAGTGCCCAAGCGGAAGGAGCCTGAACGTCCTACGCCTGAGTGGGAGGAGCCCGAACATCCTACGCCTGAGTGGGAGGAGCCCGAACGTCCTACGCCTGAGTGGGAGGAGCCCGAACGTCCTACGCCTGAGTGGGAGGAGCCCGAACGTCCTACGCCTGAGTGGGAGGAGCCCGAACGTCCTACGCCTGAGTGGGAGGAGCCCGAACGTCCTACGCCTGAGTGGGAGGAGCCCGAACGTCCTACGCCTGAGTGGGGGGAGCCCGAACGTCCACAGCCCAAGAGGGGGGAGTCGGTGCGTCCACAGCCCAAAAGGGAGGAGTCGGTGCGTCCACAGCCCAAAAGGGAGGAGTCGGTGCGTCCACAGCCCAAAAGGGAGGAGTCGGTGCGTCCACAGCCCAAAGGGAGGCAAGTCGGGGCTTCCACAGCTCTGGGACCCAAGCCACCAGCAGAGGGAAAATGCCTGCTGGTTCAGCCCCAAGAGCCGGAAGGGGAGGAGTTACAGGCCCAACCCCCTGGAAATTTTTGGGGGGGAGAGGGGCAGGAGGCTGGTGTCCCCCAGCAGCCTCTATTCATGCTGCTGAAGGCAGCACGGCGCGCACCAGCCCAGCCGCCACAGCGGAGGGAGCCAGCGCCACCAGGAGCAGAGGAGCAGGAGCTGCCTCTGCCTCCGCCACCACCACCGCAAGGAGCAGAGGAGCAGGAGCTGCCTCTGCCTCCGCCACCACCACCGCAAGGAGCAGAGGAGCAGGAGCTGCCTCTGCCTCCACCACCTCCACCGCTTCCTCCACTAGGAGCAGAGGAGCAGGAGCTGCCTCTGCCTCCACCACCGCCAGGAGCAGAGGAGCAGGAGCTGCCTCTGCCTCCACCACTTCCAGGAGCAGAGGAGCAGGAGCTGCCTCTGCCTCCACCACCTCCAGGAGCAGAGGAGCTGGAGCTGCCTCTGCCTCCACCACCGCCAGGAGCAGAGGAGCTGGAGCTGCCTCTGCCTCCGCCACCGCCCGGAGCAGAGGAGCAGGAGCTGCCTCTGCTGCCCGTACCTCCGCAGGGAGTACGGTGGCCGGAGCCCCAGAAAGGGGAGCTGCCGGCCACGAAGAAGGGGGACGAGGTCTGGAGACCACTTTCCCCAGCAGTAGTTTCGCTGCAGGAGTTCTTGTGGCCGGAGCCCCACAGGAGGGAGCTGCCGGCTACGAAGAAGGGGGAGGTCGGGGGACCACCTGCCCCCGCAGCTTTTTCGCTGCAGGACGGGACCAGCATGCTGTCAGCCGTGCCACTACCGGCAGGGGAGCTGATAGCATTTCCAGACATGGGCCCACTGAAGCCTCCCTTCCCAGCCCGAGACTTTGGCCTGGACTGCTGGGTATTTAAGGGGGGAGGTGGCCGTTGAGGCCATGTGTGCTGCGCACAAGGGGGGGTATATGTGGCAAAGTGCCCCGCCCCTGTGTGCATTTGTGTGTTCTGTGTATGTATGTTGCGTGCGTGTGTTAATGTTGGTGTATAGATTGGTACACGGGATATAAACAGGTCTGTGTTTCACGTGTGTTTAAATTGTATATTTGTATTTAGGCACGGGATTGCACATCACGCACGTGCATTTAAAATATAATATGCGAGCACGGGGTTGCACAGAATTAATTCACGTGCTGGGATTCAAGTGAATAATTAATTAGTAATTGAATCCCAGCACAACAGTATATATAGATGCACGTTTCATTCAGTCAGGGTTGGTGTTCGGTGAGTGGAGAACGGGAGAGAGAGGAGAAACTAAAAAGTGAAAGAAAGAAAGAACGTAAATATTGCTTTACTCACCGTGTTTGTTCGTCCCTGTTTGTTAGTGTGTGTTCGTTTTTGTTTGTCCCTTTATTTTGGCGCAAGTGCCGTGTCCAGTGTTTTTTGTGTTTCAAACCTTTTATTTTCTGTTTATTAAATGCTGAGCGCGATCACGCGCCCAGCTTATACCAAACCACATCTCTCTGTGTATTCCTTTTCTGGTCTGACGCCACCCACTCTGGCCGTCTTTGTGACAGGTATATGTTTGGTTGTGCCCCTGATGATCCACAGGGATGATCCTTTTCCCATTTAAATGTTAGACAATGTAAGGAGAATTGAATGGGATGTGATGCGACTCACCAGCTGAGATGGGCTCACTTGCGACAACTAGAATGCAAGATGGGTAAATTGCTACAAGGGTTCAGATGTTCTGTTATACCAGGTAACTGATTTAGTAAAACACGATTGTGATGCTCAGCACTGGATTCCAGACCCTGTGTTGACTTTTAAGGAACCTTTGAGAGCAGAGCCAGACAAAGATTTCTAATCCTGCTAGGGGCACTCTGATATCCTGGACACAAACTGGATACTGTGTTCAAGAGACCACTGGAAGAAAAGTAACTGATTAAGGGAAATAATATTGTTGGAAAAAACCTGTATTAATTTAAATTATGCTGAGACAGCTACAAGCAGAAATATTGCAGAAATCTGTGTTAGCCTAAATGAGAGTGAAACTACAAAACACTGACCTAATTTAATAATCTTGATGGGGCCTCTTGGAATGTGCATATAGCTGAGTTTCTTATCAGCTCCTATCAACTTAGAACAGGAGAGCTTGCTTTTTTTTTTTTTTTACTCTTAACTTGTGGGAGTACCGGGATTCTTATGGTGCCAGAAAAATATATTTTAACAACCAAGACAGAACTCACATAACAGGTATTCTAATTCAAGGGCCTCTCGCTTTTATAATCTTTATCTTAACAAGCGCAAGGCAACTCCATGGTACAAATATATATACTGTATATTATTAGTTTTAGCAAAGACTGCATATATCCTTATCTTAGAAAAATGGGAAAAAGCCTGGTACTGCATATTATTAGTTTTAAGGAGTAGCCTGGCACCAGAAAGTACATTATTAATTTTAAAAAATACTGTCTAACAGATCAAATGTTTAGATTAAATTAAGCCTTCTGACGCAAAAGGAGAGAAAAAGTCCTATAAATATGGGCGCAAAATTACAATTAAGTATCAGTTGAATATGTTAACACAGACTTAACTGGTCCATCTTCTGAAGACCTCTGCAAAGCTGACTGCTGGTGTTGTATTCAGAGCACTCGTTTGGACAACTGTCCTTTCTTTGATCTGTTTTATATTTTAAGACATGCTTCTCTGCAGGAGGGTAAGCATAATCTTGAATTTAAATCTCACCTATATTGAAGCATGATGCTATAGGATACGCTTGTTATTAGCTTTAGAGATGTTGTTATAGTGTATGCAATTAGTGTAAATGGGTGCCTTAGACTGCCTGAACGTATGTGTTGTAACCATATTGCTTTATATATTACCAATGCAAAGACACCAGACTGCCTGGATTGTCTAGGAGCTAGGATTCAAAGTAGATCACTGCGATCACTCGATCCATTTAAGTGTTAATAAACTGAAAGAGAAGATATATACTCTGATTCGTTAAACTTTGAATACCTGAGTGTGTGATTATTCTTGATTAACTGTTGTCTGGGTATGTGAAAATCTGTAAGCCAGTACACGGACAATGCACTACAGAAGTTTATTCAATCTTATTTGCCCTCCTGTTTGCCACCCCTTATTCTACTAGAGAATTAAAGAAGTGCTAAAATGTGACAAAACTCAACAAAATATTTGCACATTTATAAAATTCACATTTTTACTCCTGTGTAAAGTTGTAATTTTGAAATGTTATTATTACTATAAATGACTGTACTGTTAGAACGCTCACTGAGCCCTCCTGGAAAGTTTGACCCCACCCCACCCCACTAATAACTGTTCATTGAATATCGTTTTTTAAAAGGGCAATAGCTGAAGCTATATTGTACAAGTGCCCCATATGTACATGTAATGTGTTTTTAACAATTAATTTGATTAATGGCAAAACTGCTTATGCAAAACAGGAAAAACACAACGTACTATGTGAAAGATATGAAAACAATGGGGGTATACAAGGTTGTTTGGACCTACACTAAATGGTGAAAAAGATGATTTGAACAGAATTGCATCACACTGTACATAACCTGTGTCTTCTCAAAACAGTCATATTGAAAATATTAACACTGATACAGTACTTTACCAAAATTAGCCAGTTTTTCACACTACAATCTTAATTTTAAGAAATGTGCTTTTTTCAGTGAAGAACACAAACATTTGCAAATCTGAAGTTGGTTAAAGATTGCTTGTACCTTTGCCCTCAAGATCAAGCCCTGTTCCTGTATTTACTTCTGCATGTATTGCATATAGGGTTGTGACTGGCTAGTTTCTATACATACCTTATCAATCACTGCACACCAATTTTAGGATTGTAGCCAACATTAATACAGGGTGGGCAAATAGTCACGTACCATAAGTGTAGCAAATTGTCATTGTTCATTGAGAATACTGTTGCATGCTTTTTAGCCCACCCTGTAGAACAAGTGCTACTTTATATCAAATAGTATTATTATTATTTGTTTATTTAGCAGACGCCTTTATCCAAGGCGACTTACAGAGACTAGGGTGTGTGAACTATGCATCAGCTGCAGAGTCACTTACAATTACGTCTCACCTGAAAGACGGAGCACAAGGAGGTTAAGTGACTTGCTCAGGGTCACACAATGAGTCAGTGGCTGAAGTGGGATTTGAACCGGGGACCTCCTGGTTACAAGCCCTTTTCTTTAACCACTGGACCACACAGCCTCCTAGTATAGTCAAGGCAAAAAAAAGAGCAATCAATAATTCAATCACAACACATTTAAAGCATTGTGTCGGTAACAACTTTGAGTGATGGCAGAATAAAAATAGTTTACAGCCATTACCAGCAGGGCACAAATGTGTAGCAGTTCACTTTCTCTGAACTGGACGAAATAACTTGAATTCAGTTTGGATTGTCTTGTTCCACAGTTTCTTCTTTAACCGAATCCTCTTCCTCTCGCTCATCTTCATCTTCCTGAAAATGAAGATTAAAAAAATTAATGTTGATATTGAAGTGCTACTTTGTTGACAAAATAGTTCCTGTCAACCAGTAGTCCTAGGTATGCATGTTTAAGAAAATTGATTCACATAGGAGGCTGTGTGGTCTGGATAGGAGGCTGTGTGATCTGGATAGCAGGCTGTGTGGTCCAGTGGTTAAAGAAAAGGGCTTGCAACCAGGAGGTCCCTGGTTCAAATCCCAGCTAACTCACTGACTGTGTGACCTTGAGCAAGTCACTTAACCTCCTTGTGCTCCATCTTTTGGGCAAGACATTGTTGTAAGTGACTCTAGCTGATGCATAGTTCACACATCCTAGTCTCTGTAAGTCGCCTTGGATAAAGATGTCTGTAAAATAAACAAATAATAATAATAATAATATAGATAAAAGTATGAAAAATCCAAGGATAGAAAGCTGCCATTCGGCACCAATACTAGCTGAGCTTTTTACATGCAAGACAATGGGACATAATGAGAGTAAATTATAGATTGGAATAAATGCTTTTGCCCCATAGTTTCATATCTGAATGTTAACCTTCAAGACAGTGTGCCTCTTCAAGACAGTGTGCCTTTTTATTTTTGAGGAGATACATGAATTCAGAAACCTTTGTATTTACACATGTTTCACCCATCCTACTAATATTAGTAATCCTTAGATCAAATGGCTACCTTCTTCGGTTGACAACTGAATAAATCAAGTTACGAATCTGCTGATATTTAAATATCAGAAGTCACAGTTTTTTGGCAATTTAAGTAGAAGGCATTTAATTTATAAGATTTTTCCTTGCAAGAGCCTTGTCATTGTCTTAAAATTACTTTTGATAAGTGGCCCTCACTGAAAAGTGTTTCACTTTTTTGAACCCAATACTTTTACTTCACGATCTGATAAAAGGATATAAATCTAACACCAGGCACATTATGTGCTGCTACACCGTATTTTTGTGCCATCCACAATATCTTTCTGACAAGTCTGCCAATTTTCCAATTACTTGTAGCACCATATGTTATCTGAAGATCAGTCAGGTCCAAAATAGGAAACATGAAAATGTCAGACAGCAGCATGCTAACAATCTTATAAAGCTCTAACTCAGAGAGTTTTACTCATAATTTACTGCCTATCCCTCGGGAGCACATGGTATAAATGGAGTGACATCACACTGCCGGTTTCCATAGGGATGATAGGTGCCCTGTATCCAACACAAAGAAGATTCCAGCAGAAGTTCAGTTGCTACCATGAGATATGACAGACTTTAAAATACCTAAGGTTTTAGCAATAACTATCCAAATCATAGTGATAGCAAACACTTAAGAAATTAATATCTACAGAAAAGTCTTCTCTCTGTTTGTTTTCATGTTTTACATTCAGAATGAATGTAGAATATGCAGGCCGTAAAAAATATACTAGAATGTGTTTCTTATTGCAGTGATTTTTAGGGATTCAGGCATTTGCAGAATAACTTAAATCTAACTACCATTGATAAGTGGTATGTAGTCATGAATAAGGCTGCCAAGGCAGTGGCCAGTTAGGCTGCTGTCATCACCCAAGTACAAAATCTTAATAACATTCGCTGCTTATGTTCACTGGGTGAAAAGTGGTGACTGGCTAAACAGAGGGAAGAAGGTTGTCCCTTTGATGTTGATCTCTGGTCCTTCTGTAGTCAGTATGTGGCTGCAGTGTATCTAGATCATGCTTCCTCCTGCAGCAATGTTGGTGCTTTGATTGAAACGAGCACAGTACTGTGGGAACAGAAAACCAGCATTTTTGCAGAAGAGAGCATGATCTGGATACACAGCAATCCTCTGAGGAAAAATATCTTTCCACTGGCAAACATTCAACATAGATCAACATTAATCAAACAAACAATTCTTGTTTGGTCCATGTCGGTCTGGTGTGGACTGACCCTTGCCTTACAGCCATGTCTAGTTTTTAATTGATATTATAAGCAGAGCGTTTAACAGCACCAAGACCTTTATCATTAGGTTGAAAGCAGATACACATTTGCTTTGATCAATAGCAGATTTTGAACATTGCCACTGTGCAGCAGAAAGGCAGCTGTTTGTTTTCCAGTGAATGGGATCTCTGGCTACATGGATCATTTTCATACTGACAGCCTTGACAGCCTGAAATTTGCCTTATGAAGTATTTTGAAGCAGCCATCAGGAAAATGCACCCTCTGGGATTTTGTATAGTTGACAGTACTGCCTTTGTTGTATATCTCCATTGTTTCTCATTGGGGGGGGGGGGGGGGCAACACACTTGCTATACAATTCACCTTTAAAAATAAGTTATTAATTAGCCTCACCACTCACCATTGAAATGGTAAAAGACGACATCTGAACTAATCATATGAAAACATTTTGATTTTTCTGTTACAAGTTGAATTTTGTAAATAAGAAAAGCCAATAGTGATGTTCTCTCAGGAGAAGAAAAAATATTATGAAACCCTAGGTGGCAATAAAGTTCTATTCCATGTTTTTCAGCAACCAACAGTATTGTGGCACTTCAGCTGCTGATCTGCATTCTCAAGTTGATAAAGCTACCCCCTCCCACAATCAACTTCATAAACAAGGATTACAATAAAAGTACAAATAATTTAAAATGTACCACTATTTAATTGTTATTGGCGTTACAATTCTTTATCTTACCTATGCTCAACTAGCCACTGAAGCGGAACAGCGAGGATGGAGAGTTCGGGTTTACCCAGTGGAAGTGGGTTGTCGAGGATTTGTGGCACACTCTACAACCCGGTTTCTCAGAGACGTCGGATTCAGTGGCCAAGAGTTGCGTCGCACAGTGAAGAACTTATCTGAAGCAGCAGAGAGGAGCAGCAACTGGCTGTGGTTGAGACGGAAAGATTCTGGCTGGGGACAGGTAAGTAAGCTGGGCTGAGTTGAGTGGGGGACGGAGGGGGGTGATGCTGGGACGCCAGAATCACCGTCGAGCCCTCTTGAGGTGTCGTGGGCTAGTCGACGAAACACTGAGGATGGAAGGTGCCCACTTGAAAACCCCAGAGATGTACCCTACTTAGCTCAATCCAGACGGTTGTCATGCTGATGCGCTGGGGAGGCCGCACTTTGGTTGATCCCCGGAGCCAGCATCGCAGCCGTTGTGTGTGCTGATGCGCCAGGGAGGCAAAATAAGCTGATCCCTGGAGCCAGCATTACACTTCAGCCATTAACACCAGACAGAAGGATATCTACATCATCATATGGAAGGAAACGTAAATGGATGGAGACGCATATGGATCATATTAGTTTACTGTAAAGCTACGTCTTAGTTGGTGCTTATCTTGGCGAGAGCCGAGTTCAAATCAGCATGAAGTTTTAACATCTACTCTCGTGTAATGGAAATCATGAAGATCTGGATACGTCCAGTGACTGCTGTGAATAGTGCAGCTGGCAACAAGGGAAAGACCTTGTGACAGCCTGGAGAGACAGCTGACAGGAGGAAAGAGACCCCATTGGGGCTGGTAAGGGTTAGCTACCCTTGTCGGCAGTATCCAGCTCTGTGTTTACAGGATGCTGGAGACACCCGCCCAAGGCTTCTAAGAAATTAAAGAGAAAAATACCCCTAGAGTCTGCGAGAGCGGGGGCGGAAGATGACTCAACGTTGGACAACACGGTTAACGACTTAGGAACGGAAACGGATATGAGTATGGAGAGTACTTCACAAAAGACTAGTTCAAGATCTGCAGTTAACAAAGACATGGAACTCCAGGTTTGTGTCTGCGGCTGGAGCAAGGCGACAACTGTCAGGGGTTTGAAGATTCATCAAGGGAGAATGAAATGCTTGAGGGAGAAGGGACAAGGGCCTCGCATTGATCAGTACTTCTTACGAAGTCAGTCAAGTCAGTCGAATGAAATCCAGCGACAGGAAGCAAACCACAGTTCGCAGGATATCAGCACCCCTGTCATAGATGTGAGGAGGACTTGCATGGACACAGTTAGTGATGAACCTAATGATCCTTGTGAACCCGGTCAGACAAACCAGCATAAGAGAGAAAAGAACCTCAACGGGCACAAGCCTGGAGTTAAATGGCCAAGAGCTTGTGAGAAAACTGCATGGGACACAGTAAACACAGATCTCTGCGTTGCATTGGAAAGATTAAGTGGAACAGTTGAAAAGAAGCTGGATAAATTTGGGGACATCATCTACGCATATGGAAGTGAGAGGTTTGGAGTTGAAAATAGGAAGGAAAAAGTACAAACTATTCCTGGAAAGTCTAGACGGCAGCAGGAGATTGAACGCTTAGTTAGAGAAAGGAGACAGCTGAGGAACCAATGGAGAAGAGCAGAACAAAGTCAGAAGGAGGGACTCAATCTCTTACAAAGGGTCATAAAAGATAAGCTTGCAACATTGCGCAGAGCTGAGCGCCTACGGAAACGCTACAAAAAGAAGGAGCGTGCGAGAGCTAACTTTTATAAAGACCCATTCAAATTTGTAAAGAAGTTATTCACCAGTGAGAAGAATGGCACACTAAAAGCATCTAAGGTTGAGCTGGAGAGATATTTGGAGGAAACACATACAGATTCAAAAAGGCAGGAGCCTATGTCAATTCCGTCAGACATCCCACCTATCAATCCACCAGAATACCAAATGGAGGACTGTGCACCTAAGTGGAAAGAAATAGAGCAAGCTGTGAAAAAAGCAAGGGCTTCATCATCTCCAGGGCCTAATGGAGTTCCGTACAGAGTGTACAAGAGTGCTTCAGGAGTTCTACGAATTCTGTGGAAATTGATGAAAGTGGCATGGGAAAAACAGGTTGTACCAAGAGCATGGCGCCGAGCAGGTGGAGTCTTTATACCTAAAGAAAAAGATTCTACAAGCATCAGTCAGTTTCGTCCCATTTCCCTATTAAACGTAGAAGGCAAGATTTTCTTCAGCATTATTGCTCAGAGATTGTCAGCTTACCTATTAAAGAACTGCTTCATTGACACTTCAATACAAAAAGCGGGCATTCCAGGTTTCCCAGGTTGCTTAGAACACATCAATGTGATCTGGCAACAAATTCAATCAGCTAAAAAGGAGAGGAAGGAGCTCCATGTGACATTCCTGGATTTGGCTAATGCATATGGTTCAGTGCCACATGAACTACTTTGGGCAGCATTTGATTTTTTCAGTGTACCGATGACAATAACAAATTTAGTGAAAGCCTATTTTGGAGATTTGCAATTCAGTTTTTCAACTTCAGAATTCAGCACTACATGGCAATGCCTAGAGGTTGGAATAATGGCAGGATGCACCATTTCTCCACTGGCTTTTACCATGGCAATGGAAGTAATCATTAGGGCATCAAAATGGGTAGTAGGAGGAGAGCGCTTGGCTTCTGGAATGCGACTACCACCAATTCGAGCATACATGGATGACATGACAACCATGACTACAACAGTAGCCTGCACTAATCGATTATTGGGCAAATTAACCAATAACATTGAATGGGCACGAATGCAATTCAAGCCCACTAAATCAAGGAGCATCTCTATAATTAAAGGCAAAGTAGTAGATAAAACATTCTTCATTAATGGTGAGGCAATACCAACAGTGTCTGAGAAGCCAGTGAAGAGTCTTGGGAGATGGTACGACGGGGATCTAAAGGACACAGTTCGTGTGGGAGAAGTTAGACAACAAGCAGTGGAAGGGTTGAAGAGCATAGACAGCTGCGCTCTACCAGGTAAACTAAAACTCTGGTGCTTTCAGTTTGGTCTACTGCCGAGGTTGCTGTGGCCACTGACTGTGTACGAGGTTTCTTTGACAACAGTAGAGAAGCTGGAAGCTTTAATCAGTTCATACATCAGGAAATGGTTGGGAGTTCCACGCTGCCTCAGCAGAGTGGGACTTTATGGTAAAGGAATACTGCAGCTACCAGTCTCTGCTCTAACCGAGGAGTTTAAGTGCGCCAAGGTCAGACTGGAAATGACATTAGTAGAGTCACGCGATAAATGCGTAAGGGAGGCAGCACCTGTGTTGAAAACTGGAAGAAAGTGGGCGGCAAAGAAAGCTGTGGAATATGCAAAGGCTGCCCTTCGAATTGGTGATATCATGGGGCAAGTTCAGCATGGAAGAGGGGGTCTTGGTTTCAGTTCAACTCCTCCTACATGGCACAAGGCGGCCCCAGCTCAAAGAAGGAAGCTGGTAGTCAACGAGGTGCAAAAGCAGGAGGAGAGGATGAGGTGTATAAAGGCCATTTCCCAGGCCAAACAGGGAGAATGGATGAGATGGGAGAGTGTGGAACAACGCAAGATTGGCTGGCAAGACCTATGGTCAATGGAACAGAGCAGGATCAGTTTCCTCATCAGGTCAACATATGATGTTCTCCCATCACCACAGAACCTAAACCTCTGGGTAGGAGAGGATCCCTCATGTCCTTTGTGTTCATCACCTGCAACATTAAGGCACATTTTGACAGGATGTAAGGTGGCTCTTAGCCAAGGACGGTTTACTTGGCGCCATGACCAGGTGCTGCGATGTTTGGCCTTAGCATTGGAAGACAAGCGTAACATGACCAATAAGTTGCCACCTGTTCCATCAAAACATTACACACAAAAGACAACATTCCTCCGCCCAGGAGAGCAACCACCAAGAAAAGGTGTTAAAACCAATCCTCGCCCAGGACAACTGGAAGCTGCTAGAGACTGGAATATGCTGGCAGATGTTGGTCAACGGCTTATTTTTCCACCTGAGATTGCCACCACTAACCTTCGACCAGATATTGTCTTGTGGTCTGGATCAGCACGCCTTGTTCACCTGGTAGAGTTAACAGTGCCATGGGAGGACGCTGTAGATGAGGCGTATGAGAGGAAGAAACTGCGGTATGCTCAACTAGCCACTGAAGCGGAACAGCGAGGATGGAGAGTTCGGGTTTACCCAGTGGAAGTGGGTTGTCGAGGATTTGTGGCACACTCTACAACCCGGTTTCTCAGAGACGTCGGATTCAGTGGCCAAGAGTTGCGTCGCACAGTGAAGAACTTATCTGAAGCAGCAGAGAGGAGCAGCAACTGGCTGTGGTTGAGACGGAAAGATTCTGGCTGGGGACAGGTAAGTAAGCTGGGCTGAGTTGAGTGGGGGACGGAGGGGGGTGATGCTGGGACGCCAGAATCACCGTCGAGCCCTCTTGAGGTGTCGTGGGCTAGTCGACGAAACACTGAGGATGGAAGGTGCCCACTTGAAAACCCCAGAGATGTACCCTACTTAGCTCAATCCAGACGGTTGTCATGCTGATGCGCTGGGGAGGCCGCACTTTGGTTGATCCCCGGAGCCAGCATCGCAGCCGTTGTGTGTGCTGATGCGCCAGGGAGGCAAAATAAGCTGATCCCTGGAGCCAGCATTACACTTCAGCCATTAACACCAGACAGAAGGATATCTACATCATCATATGGAAGGAAACGTAAATGGATGGAGACGCATATGGATCATATTAGTTTACTGTAAAGCTACGTCTTAGTTGGTGCTTATCTTGGCGAGAGCCGAGTTCAAATCAGCATGAAGTTTTAACATCTACTCTCGTGTAATGGAAATCATGAAGTCCTTAGAGTATTAAAGACCAATTAGTAACATTTATTTTTTTTAATTTGTTTTATCTGTGTCAATTGACCATGATTACTAAAACCATTTTCAGGAAGGGAAAATGACTTGTTGTTGTTGTTTTTTTTTATTATTATTTTTTTAATTGTTATTGTCTGTTTTACAAATCTCCAGAAGGCAATCCACAAGAAAATAGCAGTTGCCGTTAGTTTCATGTAAAAGGTAATGGTTTGATGTGTGATGGTTAAATATTGACATTACCGATACAATCTGCTGTAACCTCAACTGTACTGTTTCCAAAAGCAAAACTAACATAGAATTAAACTCTATTTCTAAAAATGATGATTCCAGTTTAGTAAGCAATACAGACTGTAATAAAAAATAAAAAAAGTGTTCATAACGTTAGGTTATTATCATAACCCTGATTCCCTGAAATAGAAATACAACCATTACCGTATGGGTATTTAGCTCCTAAATACCTGAATCCTGAATATTATATATCAAAGCTGCTCTTTGAGTCTATGATGGAGTCATGGCTTGTCCCCGAGGGCACAAAAGGACTGCGCTCACAGATCTCAGTGTCATTTTTCCTTCAAGCCAGCTGCAATCATGGATGCAGCGACCTTGAACCCCAGAACAAGTAGCTAGGGTGAAAACATTTGAATAAAACCCTGGCATGATGCAAGTACAAATTGCGCTGTACAGTATGTACTGAAGCCACTGGCTTCACGTGGGGCACAAGGCCGCACCGCAGCGGGACATAACTAGCAACAGTCTGTAATACACACAAATAAATGTAAATAGAAACACTATTACAGCGATTGTGTCTTTTCGTTCACATAAAGTCAGAAAAAAACAACATATGAATCCAAATTAACATGTATTTATACTAAAGTAATACAAAAATGACTACAAAAGATTTAGAAGCGAGTAGTTTTTCGAGATTTACGATTATACTGTAAATCACTTTCACGAATCAGCCCTCAAATGTAGTCTCCCATCATGTTCTCGTTATACTGTCCTTCATTGACAGCTCATCCAGGAGCCTCAAAGCCGTGCTGCTCCATAATGGTAACAAGTACCCGTCTCTTCCCCTGGCTCACTCGGTGCACCTCAAAGAGGATTACAACAGCATCAAGACCTTGCTGGACGCCTTGAAGTATGATGAGTATGGCTGGGACCCCCGGAAGGTGCTGATGCCACCACTGCACATCAAATTGGGCCTTATGAAACAATTTGTCAGAGCTCTAGATAAGGAGTCGGCAGCCTTCAAGTACCTTCAAGACTTCTTCCCTAAGCTGTCTGAGGCAAAGGTCAAAGCCGGTGTCTTCGTCGGACCACAGATAAAGAAGATCCTGGAGTGCAATGAATTCCCCAAGAAGCTCACTAGTAAGGAGAAAGTGGCTTGGAACAGCTTTGTCGCAGTGGTTCGGGGCTTCCTGGGCAATCACAAGGCCGAAAACTATGTGGAGCTGGTTGAGACTCTGGTGAAGAACTACGGCACAATGGGCTGTAGGATGTCCCTCAAAGTCTATATCCTTGATGCTCATCTTGATAAATTCAAGGAGAACATGGGAGCGTACTCGGAGGAGCAAGGCGAGCGCTTCCACCAGGATATACTGGACTTTCAACGCCGCTACCAAGGACAGTATAACGAGAACATGATGGGAGACTACATTTGGGGGCTGATTCGTGAAAGTGATTTACAGTATAATCGTAAATCTCGAAAGATTACTCACTTCTAAATCTTTTGTAGTCATTGTTGTATTACTTTAGTATAAATACATGTTAATTTGGATTCATATGTTGTTTTTTTCTGACTTTATGTGAACGAAAAGACACAAATTCGCCCGTTTTCTCATTGGAAATAGGTAAATTTCAAAATATCACTGTCCTGGTCACAAAAGCAAAGCTTGTGGGGAATAATAGCCATTTTCTATAGTTTTGAGGCATAAGCAATTAGGAAATAACACTTACTACCCAGGAACCAAAAAAAAAAAAAAAAAATTGTTACACAGTGTTATCACATACACAATGTGTAAAAAATGTGTAAAAACACAATGTGAAATATATACTTATCTGAACAAAGCTCTCCAATCAGGTCAGTCTTGAAAGGAAAAATGGTGCCGAGATCTGTGTCTACAGTCCTTTTGATCCCTCGGGGGCGGGGTCATGACTGCGTTACAGGCTCAAAGAGCAGCTTTGGTATAAAGTATTTAGTATTCGGGTCTTTAGGAGGTAAACACCCATTCAGTAATGGTTACATTTCCTACTTGAAAGGGAGCCCTGCATTTGCCAAACACAAGATCAAGTTTAAACAATCGAGTTTAAACAATTTTCCATTTTTTTTCAATTCTGATTATCATATTCCTTAAAATTTAAGATGCCTTTGAATTTAAGACGCAGCCCAAATTTTCCAACCTCAATTTGAGGAAAAATAAAACATCAAATAAGATACAACCTCAATTACACATATAGGAAAACGACGTATGCTGTCACACAGAGCATTACAGTTATGGGCTGCTTCTCATTTTCAATCGTGATTACTCACACTTGTTTTTCTCCCTTTTCATGAACTGTGGTATTGCTTGGCATGTCGAAAAATACGGGGGTCTGATCAGCATTACCGATCTGTCCAAGCTCCTACTGTTTGTTGGAACAGAGCCTAATAATGAAACGCTGAACATGTAAAAGCATCTCTTTGAATTCCTCAGGAAGCTAATGATGCTTCTTTGAAAATGGCTGCCTGTATGTCATGGATGATTCGAGATCGGGCAGTGACGTCTTTGTTCATCTTTTTCTCAGCAGCAAGTCACATTGTTGTTTGTCTACTCGGGTATTCACATCTTTTGTTGCCGATTATAATACACACATCACTATACTCAAATTGAATGCAGGCCATTTGTTAGAAGAAAAAAAAATGGTTTAAAAAGTGTGTCTTAAATTCAAAGGAATACGGTAATCCAGAAACAATGGTCGTCGACTGAACGTGCATATAGAGAATCCTAGCAGCCTTTCCAATTTATGTACATCCAGTACACAAATTTTCAGTATCAGCTTCACTTCCAATTTCACGGTTTACCTAAGTGTAAAGTATTTATTCCCCTTTAATGTTTAGTTATTAGATTTAGCAAGGTGTCTGGTTTAATTCATTCCAGCTCTATGGTTTGAAGGGTACTGTATGTGATGAACTACAGGTATCATAAAAGATGCACTAGTAATGAAAACAAAATGTGAATACACAATTACTCAGTTAGTTGCGGTATCCTGCAGACTGTAGTAGTAAGCATTCTTGTTTCACTCCTCTACAGTTCAGAGTATAGGTACAAGTATATTGCCATTTGATGTATCAAGTGCCAGATGAGTTATATTGGATTCATGTTAGAATGCCCAATGCAGGTATCTTAATCTTTGTTCAAATGGGGGGTAACCGAGTGTACCCTGTCTTTGAGGTAACAACTTCTAGTTGGCAAACTTACACAGAGGTCCCTTTTTCAAAACTGTCATGAACAGTACAATGATGATGTGTTGGGTCCTGCTTTGTAGATAACATACTTTGATCAGCCAGTGTTACAAACAGCTCTCTGGACCATCAGTAAAAAACAAAACTCCATGCTTTACAGTAGGCTGAATAAGTTTCAATTAACTTGTGAGTAAACTCTTCTGCTCTAAATCGTTTGACAATCTGAGCATGGTAAAACAGACTCATCAGTTTCACAACATTTTGGTGGTGGTGGTGGTTGGAGTAAGTGTGCGTTTTGGGCTTACTTTCAATACTCATAAGAGACATCGACTTCAGGACCTGGCTACACTTGTTTTTTAAATTTTTTTGGAAGCATCAGTGCGTATAATTAAAAGTTAAAAGGGGATCTTAATGTCCAACATATAACAAAGCCCTTTTTGGAGGAAATAGGTTAAAAGATGTGATGAAACAAAACTGATTTTAAAATCTAGTAACATAATTTCCAGACATAGCTGCGCACCAGTGTAAAACGCGCTCCAATGCTTTCAATGCACTTTTTGTCATTCCTGCAATAAGTTTGTGATATTACACACTCCTATGAATAATGCACACTGTTTTACCAAACCCGGTATCAGTTGTTAACACTACATTCCTCTGCATATAAATAGCAACAAGCAGTATACAGTAGGATAACAACTCCGCCTCATCACAAGAAAGGGCAGATCAAGTTCAAAATCTGCAACACAGTACGGAGAGTCATGATTTCTAGAATTTTGTTTTGCGAAATATGGTAGAAAAACATTTTTACCTTAATAATCCTAATTTGCAATGAATAGTAAGGCTAGAGTTGAATTTTAATGTGAGCCTCCCTCGCTTTGTCATCTCTCTCACTTCAGGTATTGGTAACAGTGAATGCAACTTCTGGTTGAATGTATATTTTTTTACATTTTGCATTTAGTATGTCATGAAAAATACAACTCTGGTTAAATGGAGTTTTATACTGTCCATATTTTTTTTAATCACATTTGAAATCGAGTACAATACCATCAACATATATTAGGACTGGGACGAACACAGGATTTTCATGCTCAGATATTTGCTCATAATGTAAATATTTGTTCAGATATTTGACTTTTTGTAGCTGAACAAGCAAACAAAAACTGAAATTTAACTTTAAACACTTCAAATAAAACTAAATGTGGAAATGGTGTTGTAAAATGAAGGGGGAAAAAAACTCACCGTTTTGGTTCTCATTTATTACATTCCAATAACAGAAAGTCACAACAAAAAATATATCGTAGCGATCCTGGGAGGTGTGGGAGAATCAGGATAGTGTAAATGGCATGTGTGTGCATGCAGGGGGTTGCATGGTATGTGTGTGTGTGTGCAGGGAGTTGCATGATGTGTGTGTGTGCGGGGGGTTGGATTGCTGTGGTGTGTGCAGGGGTTGGATTGCTGTGGTGCGTGCAGGGGTTGTATGGTGTGTGTTTGTGCAGGGGGTTGGATTGTTGTGGTGCATGCAGGGGTTGCGTTGTTGTGGTGCATGCAGGGGTTGTATGGTGTGTGTGTGTGTGCAGGGGGTTGGATTGTTGTGGTGCGTGCAGGGGTTGCATTGTTGTGGTGTGTGCAGGGGTTGCATTGTTGTGGTGTGTGCAGGGGTTGGATTGCTGTGGTGTGTGCAGGGGTTGCATGGCGTGCGTGTGTGTGTGCAGGGAGTTGGATTGCTGTGGTGTGTGCAGGGGTTGCATGGCGTGTGTGTGTGCAGGGGGTTGGATGGCTGTGGTGTGTGCAGGGGTTGCATGGTGTGTGTGTGTGCAGGGGTTGGATTGTTGTGGTGTGTGCAGGGGTTGTATGGTGTGTGTGTGTGCAGGGGGTTGTATGGCGTGTGTGCGTGCAGGGGGTTGGATTGTTGTGATGCGTGCAGGGGTTGGATTGTTGTGGTGTGTGCAGGGGTTGGATTGCTGTGGTGTGTGCAGGGGTTGCGTTGTTGTGGTGCATGCAAGGGTTGTATGGTGTGTGTGTGTGCAGGGGGTAGCATGGTGTGTGTGTGCAGAGGGTTGGATTGTTGTGGTGCGTGCAGGGGTTGCGTTGTTGTGGTGCATGCAAGGGTTGTATGGTGTGTGTGTGTGCAGGGGGAAGCATGGTGTGTGTGTGTGCAGGGGTTGTATGGTGTGTTTGTGTGTGCAGGGGGTTGCATGGCATGTGTGTGTGCAGGGGGTTGGATTGTTGTGGTGCGTGCAGGGGTTGCATTGTTGTGGAGTGTGCAGGGGTTGTATGGTGTGTGTGTGTGCAGGGGGTTGTATGGTGTGTGTGTGTGCAGGGGGTTGTATTGTGTGTGTGTGCAGGGGGTTGGATTGTTGTGGTGCATGCAGGGGTTGCGTTGTTGTGGTGCATGCAGGGGTTGTATGGTGTGTGTGTGCAGGGGGTTGCATTGTTGTGGTGCGTGCAGGGGTTGTATGGTGTGTGTGTGTGCAGGGGGTTGCATGGTGTGTGTGTGCAGGGGGTTGGATTGTTGTGGTGCATGCAGGGGTTGCGTTGTTGTGGTGCATGCAGGGGTTGTATGGTGTGTGTGTGTGCAGGGGGTTGCATTGTTGTGGTGCGTGCAGGGGTTGTATGGTGTGTGTGTGTGCAGGGGGTTGCATGGTGTGTGTGTGCAGGGGGTTGGATTGTTGTGGTCCATGCAGGGGTTGCATTGTTGTGGTGTGTGCAGGGGTTGTATGGTGTGTGTGTGTGCAGGGGGTTGCATGGTGTGTGTGTGTGCAGGGGGTTGCATTGTTGTGGTGCGTGCAGGGGTTGCATGGTGTGTGTGTGTGTGTGTGTGTGTGTGTGTGTGTGTGTGTGTAGGGGAATTGGGTTGCAGGGATGGCACGAAAGACGTAGGGGCGGGGGGAGCAAGAGGATATAAGGGGTTGCGTGGAAAAGACCAGGAGATTGGGGGAGACACGAGTCAGAGAGAAGGGTGCGTTTGGGAGAGATAGAGAGGGAGAGCGGAAAAGGGTAGGGTAAAAAGTGCAAGGTATTTTTGTAATTTCTAGTGAATACGAGCATCTGATTTTTGTATTCTAATACATGTAAAAAATATTCATTTGAATATTCGGATATTTGTCCCAGCACTGACATATATGGAATGGCTAATACATTTCTATGTTGATATGTTGTAGAACTGACAATAAAAGTTGCTGAATTCCACAATTAAAATAAGCGTATGGGTTAAAAGATTGTCCTTTTTCACATCACATACGTGTTCTCAAATACTTTTTTCTAACATTGTTGGTAAAATAATTAAAGCATACAAAAAAAAAAACAACACCATTATTTACCTTTAACAGGTCTGTCTATTTGGTCTATTTGTATTTTATTCTACACAGCTGTATAGTTTGTACTGACCTAAATTCACAGTATAAAAAATAGTGTTAAGTTGTGGTATAAAATCACCTTCAAAAGGTTAAACACAATGCTTACATGAATAGAGCTGTGAGTAAACATATAGAGTTGACACAATAGCCACATACATACATACTTCATTTTCAATGTTTTTGAAAACGTTGTAGCAGCTCAAATGATTACTTACTGCTATCCAGCTTTGACCATCAACACCGGTCAGAAAGCAAACTGGGTCACAATACAGAAAGGCTCTCGCTTGTAAATAAAATTAAGCCTTTTGCTGCTGATCAAGGTATAAGATGCTCAAATCGCATTAGCTTTATCTCAATTCAATAAATCACACACTCTTGACTGAATGACTTTAATCTGGGGTCTGTCTGGACAGAATCATTTTACTGTGGTTTTCCACCCAACCGCAACATAAAATCCCAAATAATCTCTTTATCTGAGTTTATCATTTTTTTAAATTTATTGTATTCAGCATTTTTTTTTTCAGTTCAGGCTTTCTATATGAACTAGTGACTAAAACTACTCCATGTATGCCCTTCTGAAATGTAAATTAAAATCTATTTTACTATTAAACTATTTTCTTTTCACTGGTTTCCTGTTATGTTTTTTGAGAGATACTGTAATTACTAGTATTATCAATCTATGCAATGTATGATTCTTGTATAAATGTGCAACTAACTAAAACTATTAATATTATTAATAGTATTCAAATAAACCACTTCCCTGTATGATATACAGTAGTCTCTGTGTATAAAAACACCTAAGTAGAGAACACTTCAGCTAAGAGAACAACACCTTGTGGTGAAACTGATTTTCCCCATTGTAAATGCTCCAACTAAAGGAACAGGAACTTCGCAAAAGAACACCAACAGCGATTCATTCACAACGGATACAGTACTTTTCAAAAGTGACTTGTCATCGTGAGAGTGTCTTGAGGCACACTGATTGGTTTATTCAATCGTTTCAGAACCGCCATCATTTATCATTTTTTTTGTAATCTGATTTCCACGAGTGTACCTCATTGCTACTAAATGGAATGTAAAAAATGGTGAAATGAGCCGCTGTTTCTCTTGCTACAAAAAGTTGGAAATTGTTCGAGCTCTGGAATCAGATACATCGCACAGCAATTTGGTGTTTCCCGTTCTGGCTCACCATTCTGTTAAATCGTTTTCTGTATGTCTTGAATATTTTTCCTGTACATGTATTCATAATTCATCTAGAGATGCTGCTGGATTTTTTAACATGTAGGGGTGTTGTGTTAATTTAGTTTGAGTGTTAGCCCGAGGGGTATATCTAAGCATCCCACCCAGAGGGATGCTTAGATAAGCCTTACCTGAACTGATTGCTTGATTCATGCTGAACTTCATTGTCAGGCACAAGTCTTTTCCCACTACCAAAAATCATTCTTTATTTATGCAATTGTATTTTAACTTCTTTAATCTTTCTTAAATACTGAAAAATGATTGGCGGGTCATAGAAAATCTTTTTAACAGCTGTGATAATAATAATAAAAAATAACATTAATTCCAGAATAACTGAAATGATTTGATAAAACAATTTAGATAAATTATTTGCTAGATATGTAAAAAGCATAATGCACAATAGTAGGGTGTATATAAACTACTTGTTAGATACAATCTTTAAACCAATTGAGTGTGCTGCAATAAAATCACACATACTGTACCTCTCATGAAAAACAGAAATTAGACACTTCATTATTGAAAATAATTGCAATATGAAAGCTGATAAAATAGTGTTCACTTTAGATGAAAGTATTGCAGTTCAGAGATAACCCTTAAAACTACTAGAGAAACAACCTTTACAAGATTTACATTATTAATGGCTATAGAGCACCATTTCCTTATCTCTATTACCTTAAGGTGTCATTGAACACTGATATAACATTCTGCCTTGATTGATGATGTCCAGACCTTAATGTCAAATCGAGTTGTGCAGGCTACTGCTTGTCCATTTACCAAACAAAATAATGACATTTTAGAATGCAATGTTACTTCATGCTGGTATTTAACCAAAACCACAATAATAATAATAATAATAATAATAATAATAATAATAATAATAATAATAATAATAATAATAATATTCTTTATCTTAATTGTAATTCAATATCTAGAAGGTGCTGGAATACATTAAACTAATTACAAAAAAACAAAAAAAAACACACACAACATTACACTTTAGGTCAGGGGTGTCAAACATACAGAATATTCGAAGGCAAAAAAAAAATGTCCTTGTCCATCAGAAATATTTTTTTCTGTGTGAGATTTTATATACTGTAACGGAGGCCGGCAGAGGTGTTTACTCTGCAGGAGCCGCTGTTCGCTTTACCTTGCTTGTCACTGCTGCTGCTGTGAGTGGGGGGCGTGTCCTGCCGGCGCCCCATTGGCAGGTGTGGAGCAGTGGAGGGTGTTATCATGGTGCGCTCGGACTGTCAGTTAAGATCAACCCCACGCGCTGGTGAGTGTTGCTGTTCACTCTATTTGCTGAGTAAAATAGTCATCTATTTTGGAAGATAAAAGTTGTACGCTTGGATTCTTACCACCGCTATATATATATATAGATATATATATATATGTATAGAGAGAGAGAGAGAGAGAGAGAGAGAGAGAGAGAGAGAGAGAGAGTGAGTAGCGGAGGAATATCTGGTCCGCAGCGAGAATAAATGAAAAACAGGTAGTAGTTCAAAGCAGTAAAAAACGCTATTTTTATTGAACTGGAACAGCAGGAAGAAGGGTAAATCTCAGATAGGCAACACCAACAACACACCCACAACACAGCCCCGAGCTGCTCGCAGGCAGCCTAAATAGAGATCCCCCCCGAGCACTATTGGCTCACACACACAAGGGCACATTTACATACACACTGACCAATCGCTCAGATTGCACAAATCACAGTGCAGCCAACAAAGACCCCTCTCTCATACAGCTCAACCTAGGTTTGGCTGCCGGAGCGCGGCTGAAGCAAAGCTGAAATGTCTCGTCTCCCGGAGAAAGCTGCAGCTCCTCTCGCAGCAAAAAAGTAAATACATTAGGAAAGATAACCACGTAATAGGCCTAATATTTATTTAGTTATAAAACGAATGCTGAATAAGATGTCTGTTATATAAAGTGCCAGCGCAGCTTTTCTTCAGTTCAGGTACTGTATCAAAAGGGAGAGACAGAAATGGAAGTTAGAATGAGAAGTTGTTTAGAGTTTGAACTGTATTTACTGTAGAAAGGAAGCACTGTACATTGTTTTGTTTTTTCGTTGTACAACGCACCTTTTTTCATGTTTATTTTATTGAAGTGTTTATTCAAGTTAAAAACTACTGTTATTACTTTATGGAAATGTGTCTATGGCCACTTTGTTTATTGCAAAGACACAACAATGGTAGGGATTATTTAAAAAAAAAAGTGTTGTCTACTTTGTTTTTACTTGAAATACACACAAGATTTAACTACTGTATTGATCTTTGTTTTGTAGTTCGTGCCTTTCTTACTTCTGGGACATTTTTCAACTTTAATACAGTGCTACATATAATGGCTTTGATAGCGTTCTGAAAACAAATATCCAAACAAATATTTAAATCTTGAACGAATATCCAAACATGAATATTCCATGTTTGTCCCAGCACTAAAAAAAAAAAAAAAAGCAAAATATAAACAGATACGTATCAATTCACTCACCAAAAGATAAAAACAAAGAATATCAGTGACTCCTACTGCTGCTTCCTGATACCTAAGACCTTTGCTTGAACCAGCGCATCAACATCTGGAGCAAAAGACTGGGCTGAGGATATCTTGAGAACCGAGTTAAATTGAGAATTACATTTTGATTTGTTGATATTCATGATGGAGAAAGTTTGCCACTTCTCAGGACACACAATTACAGCAGCTTTTAGCAGCATTTCTTTAAAAACTCTCCATCAGAAAATGGTTTTGAAGAAACTTATTTTCTGAGCAATCACATAGCTTTCCTTAACAGCATAATCATGCTACAAGGTTTAGTAAACATCAATTGCTGCTTTTTCAATGATTGCTAATTTAGATAATTTATCTTCACGTAACTTTCCTGTATATGTATCATATTTCTTGCCATGATTTGCTTCATAGCGTTTTTTATTGTTGTATTATTTCACAACAGACACATGTTGCTTAAAAATTAAGCACATTGCCTTTCCATTGACGTCCATAAAGAAATACTTAATTCCCCATTTCTCTTGAAACACACAGCACTCTTGTTCCACCTTTCTCTTCACGGATAAAGACATGATGACACTTGTCACTACAGAACTTACAAATCAGAACTGGTATCACTTGTGTCGTCTACTCGAATCAGCTGATGCACTGCCGTCTCACCCACACGGTCGGCGATTGACAGCAATCACAGCAACATGACAATGTGTGTTGCTCATGCGAAGGAACTCGCTGGAGGCATGTTTGCACGCGTGTTCTAAGAGGTGATGGTGAGTAAAATAATCAATATGTGTTATTTAGGGGAATGTAAATATACTATGTATGACAATGTTTGTTAAATACAATACTTTTTAGGTTTTGGGTTTGTCTTTGTGTTTTTACAACTGTCACTCGGCCCAGGCCAAGCACCAGGGTATCGGATCAGGCCCGCCAAATGAAATGAGTTTGACACCCCTGCTTTAGGTTAAGGACTAGTTCCTACAAACGTGAAAGGTAATGGTTAATTTTAACAAGGCGCAGCAATTTTTGTGGTTTTTAATTACCTTAAATTATATTTCGATTTTTATATTTAAATTATATTTCGATTATTATTTGGCAAAAATCTGTATTTTCCGTTATTAAACATAAACAACACTCAAACGCATCAATTTTCATGTACGTTTCGCTAATACATATACAAGTTTTATTACTGCAGCTCACACATTGTACACATTGTTTTCCAACTCACTTCCTGGTTTATTGGTCCTAAATAATAACACAATTAATCTTACAACACCATAGAGCTGAGTGTTGTCAGTCACAAGCCACTTGAACAAGTGCATTCTATTGCGTAAGTGCACAACATTGATGATTGGTCAGCAGCAATGTCTTTGCACACTGCCCACCTTCAGTAGGGAATGATTTACATTATTACAAATATAAAATCGCCAAAACCCAGGTTTAATCTGTTTAAAAAAAATTAAAAAATACATTTATTAAATAGTTCTTCAGAGGTGTTTTTTTGGTTATCGGTTAAAACCAAAAACGTCAAACCCTAATTATATTACAGTTGTAAAAATATCCTGAATAAGCGGCTGTCCCAATTAAAACGAGGCGTTTGAGAGGACCTTAGTCACACTCATATTCATAATTTACGACATTTATAAAAAATATTTTAAATTATTATCATCAGAAATCATTTGGGGTTACTTAAGACTAGGTGCTGCTTATTTACGATAGTTTTGCCATTCAGGTATTATTATTCTTATAATACATGGAATGATAATTTTCCTGTAAACATCAGTGTTTTTAGTCTTATTATACACAGTGGTGTATAATAGGATTAGGTGGGCGCTCAAGACCTGTGTATAATAAGAATGCCCATAAATAATAAGGTTTATAATTATTATATATGGGCAGTCTTAATAAACAGCCACCAGTACATGAACACAAAAAAATATTGTTAATACCAAAACAATCACAAGAGCCTGCAGATTTAAAGTTCTATCTGTAAATACTGGGAAAAATGTGTAGTAGAGCAGAATGCAGGTACTTGAAAATCAATAGGCAACATAAATTTAGCAAGGATTTACCTCAGCCACAGGGATGTTAGGCAGGGTAGACTGATGACCCTCAGAAAGCAGAGGCTCTTGCGTGAGGAGGAAATTATTCAACTCCACCCTCCAAAAAGCCAAGCGAATCTTGTACTCCACTTAGTAATAACACACACATATATATATATATATATATATATATATCACACACAAAATACTGAAGCTTAAATACAAGGCCTTTGATCACTGACCCAACCTTAAACACTATCTTAAGGTTACTGCCCTAGAATTCAATAAACAAGAATGACCTTTTTTAACGCAATTTAAAACAACAGCCATTGGATTTTTCTGTCTTCTTTTATTGAATTTAGTTTTTTTTGACAAAACAAGCCCTTATATTTAAGAATGCCCAATACTTACTTTGTGTATTTGGGTTTATCCGGTACAGCAATACATATTTTCACTTGATTGCTAAAACTTTTATGATTTTTAAACCAAAGATTAATGATCTCTATTTGCCTTTAATATCCCTTCAATAGTAAACTCAACAGAGTGTGACAATTAATTAACTTAAATTAGGGTAACTTAATTATGCTGTTTCACAGGTCAATATGTAGAGCTACTCATACTAACAGCAAGGGCTGTAGAGTTAATCTTCTTGTATAATAAAAAAATGACACCAGGCCATGAATTAAATCTCAAGATGAGAATGATGATACAGCAAAATTATGTTTATTAACTTAAATAGATTTAAGGAATCATAGAAAATATTGTGAAGAACACAATGTAATAAAACATGTAAAGCAACCTCTGAAAAATTGTGAGTTGTTAAAGTAATGCATTTTTGTGGTACGTTCCATAAGGAATGACTTTTTAATGTCACACTACTACCATGACTACTACTACTACACTGATACACCAGTAAATAGGACACAAACAAACAAACGAACAAACACATACATATGTCAATAACCTTACTGGACAGACCCAGACGGCTCAAATTCAGCCTTTCAGGGGCCTTACTCACAGAGGCAGGCTCAATGGGTCGGGATGTCATAAGATCCCACGTCCCTGACTGAACAGGTCGCAGCGCTGGAGCAGTCTCCATGGCTGGCCTCTCTCTCAGAAGCTGCATCAGGGTTAAAATAAGGGGCTACTAGGAGCCCCTTGGCCCGGTCCTGCCTGATCTTCTCCGGACACAGCGGGAGCAGGGCAAGCGGTGGGAAGGAATAAAACAATTGCCTCTGCCACTGGTGTGCCAAGGCATCTACCGCCAGCGGGTTCCCACCTCCTATTATGGAGAACCAGAGGGGACAGTGGGTTGATTCCTGGGAGGCAAAGAGATCTATCTCTGCTGTCCCAAACTTCTCCCTAATGAGACTCACCACCTCGAGGTGAAGCCTCCACTCTGAGGTGCTGGGAACTCTCCTTGAGAGGAGGTCCACCGCCCCGTTTGTCCCCCCCGGGCAGATGTATTGCCTGCAATGAGAGGAGGTTCTTGTGTGCCCAGAGCAAAAGCTTGCAGGCCACATGATGGGAGACTGGGTGACCTGAGGCCTCCCTGCTGGTTGATGTAAGCCATCACTGTTGTGTTGTCTGTACGGACCAGCACGTCTCCCTCGAACTTCCTGCAAAAAATGCTGCAAAGCCAGGCAAACTGCCTACAGCTCCAAAACATTTATGTGGAGACCCTGCCAAGGGGGGTTCCACACAGCGCCCCAGGCAGGCTGGACACGTCCGTGGTGACGACCTCCCTTCTGGGGACACTGCCCAGCGCCACGCCCAGGTGTAGGTGGACCGGCTGTTTTCACCAAGAGAGTGCCTTTAGACTCTAATGAGACACTGTCAAACAGGTGGTCGCAGTCCAACGCAGGCTGAAAAGCCCTTTTGTTGAACCAGGACTGCGGAGGGTGCATGCGCAGGAGACCTAATGGAAGGGTCTGGGAAGCTGTTGCCATCAAGCCCAGACGTTTCTGGGACGTCACTACCATGAGCGCTCTGTTGAGATGAAAGAGCTCCAAACAGGTGGCTATTCTCTGCACTCTGCCATCCGACAGAGTGGACAGCATGGACATGGAGTCCAAGCACACTCCTAGATAGGAGGCTGTCTGAGAAGGCGTGAGCTGACTTGTCTGCCCGTGCTGGAGACTGGGCAGAAAATTCAGTCGTCCAGATAATTGACTACTCTGATACCTTTGAGCTTTGTGCGGTGCTTTTATTGGGATGTGGGGATGTGGAAATAGGCATCTTTGAGGTCCACCATGGTGAACCAGTCGCCTGGCCTGATTAACTGTAACAGCTGTTGCATCGTCAACATTTTGAACCTCCTTCAGCTCAAATACAGGTTGACCCGTCTGAGGTCACCATCCCGCTTGGGCACTACGAAGTACCTGGAGTAGAACCCTTCCTCCAACTGGAGGGGGCATACCATGTGAATAGCCCGTTCTGTGACCAATGTTGGAGTCACACCCCAAAAGGGAGGGGGACCGTGCTTGAACTGCAGTGAGTAGCCGGTTTGAACGCTAGTAAGCAACCAGATGTCCATGGTGCACTGACACCAATACCCCAGATGGCATCCAGAGAAGGGGCCCTGGACCTGTGGCAGCAAACTCCTAGCGCCAGTTCTGAACACCACCTCTGGCAGCAGGCGCAGCCGGCTGTACCAGTCTCTGAGGTTGCTGGGGGCCTTTGCCACCAGTTTGCAGCTGGTTTGCGCACTGGAGATGGTCGCTTGGGGAGCAGGCGAACCAGTTCCATCGAGGATTTCCACACGCGGTGAGAGCGCTGCAGCATCTCGTCCACCGTGCGACTAAGGGTATGCCATGGAGTGATTGGGGCGTCCAATTGCGGTACTTTGTCCCAAAGCCACCTGTGGGTAACTACCAGCACAGCCAGGTTTCTGCCTACAGCCTCACCAGATGGGGCAGGTTCTTATTAACCAGGAGCAGCCCATCTAGTGGTGGTGGTGAGGGCCTGTGGCTGTCAGAGAGGGACCTCAGTAAATAGGACTGGTAGGCTACCAGAATACTATTTAAGTTGCCTAGTCGTGCAGCAAACACACTGGCTGAGTAGGCACGCTTGAGTATCACCTCCAACTTGGCACTGGGGGGGTCATGGGAGAAGTGGCAGGCTCGTCATCAAAAGATGGACTGCCTTGTCTCACCTTCTGTAGGCCATGGAACTTGCAAGACTACAGTGGCCCTCTTGATCAGTGGTAGAAGCTCTGCCAACAGGGAGAGCTTAACCGCTGGGGATGTCCTTTCAGACTCCACATCGTCAGACAGGAATGCAAGCTCCTGTTTGCCCAACTTCCCAGAGGCGGCGATGAAGAGCATGTAATCCTGCTGCCAATCTGCACTGGTAGCCCCCTAGGACCCCAAGGGGACAGACGGGGCAGACGGCGCCGAACGTTTACGCAATAACTCTGCGAGCACCGTTCCTTGGTGGAAAACTGCTGCCCAGAGCTTTCCATCTGCTCCGAGTCCGCCAATCACTTGGAACGGCGACTCTTCTTCTTCTTCCTCGGGGACGAGAAGGAGTGGCAGAGGAGGATGAGGAAGACCGTGAAGACGGCTTTCTGCGTGGGCTACTTTCCCAGGTATATTGTCCGCTCTCCCTTGGCACAGAGCCATCTCCCTACCAGAGAGTGATGGAGGTGTAAAGGACACAGAGCGCTGCAGGAGGCGTTTCTTCACCGTGAGCTTGGATAAAGATCATGTTTGTCCTCAACAGGCAGACTGGCCTTGCATGTCTCGCAGGGATAAAACCCAGGTATGATGTAAGTAGCAAAGCAGTGTACAGTAAGCAATGTACAGGCACTGCCTCAGTTTGCTTAAAGACAGCAACAGGGCTGGTCAAGACCCACACAAGACCGGCTTGGCACCGGACCGGGGATGTGAGCACCGGGTCGGAACCGGGACGGTACTGGGTCGTTGACTTTAGCATCGGGTCCGTAAGGTATGATACCGGTAATGGTACCGGTGCGGTAACTTTGGTCCCGGTTCAGGAACGGAGCTGATCCGTGACCTCGGTACCGGTCCACAGGTTCGCAGTTACTGCGGGTAGCACTGTATAGGGATGCCCACCTGTACAAGCCTCTGGCAAAACCACACAGTCAGCACCCACACGAGACTGAGGGAAGCCTGCTTGTTAGAGGTACTAACAGTCCTCGTAATGGTGATGCAAAGCAGTCACCAAAACGGCAACGAGATACAGTGGAATGAGACTGCAAGCAATCTCAATCCGAAGCGCGTATCTTGTTCCAGCGCAATGCTGCTGAGCAGCTGTGCGCATACTTCTGGACAAAAAAAAAAAAAAAACATGACGAGAAAATATTTCTCCATAGAAAACAGTAACAACACAATTACAGTTCACAAAATAAATGTCTTGTAACTTAAAACGATAATTTTAATTTAACTCCAGCCAGAGCTAAGCAGCCTGAGCGGAGAGCACAAGTCAGCCAAGTTATGTTGCTTGATTCCTGGGAAGGAGTGACTCAAGCCACTGGCTTCACACGGGGCACAAGGCCGCTGCTGGACATAACAAAAACATGCTGTAGTGCACAACATACACGTAATTCATTAAAAAAATGTATTACAGTGTAAATAAAATATTGCATAAATTATGTAAAACACAATAATTAGCGAACATTATACAGTCACAACAACAAGTACTTATCTGATACCAGGCTCCTCCTGTCAGGTCAGATCTTGAAAGTAAAATTGGCGCTGAGATCTTTTTTGCGTAATCCTTTATACCCTCAGGGGCGGGCATGACAGCGTCAGGCTCGGCAGACCAGCTTTGGTATAGAATATTAAGGTTTTGAGGTCTTTAGGAGGAAAACACCTGTGTGGTAATGGATACATTTCGTACTTAAAAGGCAGTTTTACTAATGCAACTTGCTTCGGAAGTGCTACAGCTTTCTTCTAGCTTTTAAGAGTGTAATAGAATGACATTTAATACTTAGAAAATATCCCTGCTGATGTTTTTAATCCTGTTAAACTGCTTCTCGAGTGCTTTTGACTAATGCCAGCCATCGGGCAGTTACACATAAAAAAAAAAAGAAAACAACAGAGTCTTCTTTGGGATTTGAAGGTTATTATTTATTATTTGTTTATTTAGCAGATGCCTTACGACTTACAGAGACTTGCAGAGTCACTAACAACACTAACGTCTCACCCGAAAGACGGAGCACAAGGAGGTTAAGTGACTTGCTCAGGGTCACACAATGGCTGAGCTGGGATTTGAACTGGGGACCTCCTAGTTACAAGCCTGTTTCTTTAACCACTGGACCACAGAGACTCCTATACATATTACAAATTTACACCCCATGTCCACAAGTTTGATTTAAAAGCATAACAGTACAGTGAAATAACGCAGTTCTGCATTTTTTTTTCTTTTTTTTTTAATGGAAACCATTCTCAAATGTGTTTGCGGCCATATATCAGTATTTCTTCTTTTTAGGTTATTTTAATCCTGTAGCACAAACACAACGTTTTTGGAGCAGGCATGTTTCATCATGTAAGGTGCTGGGGCTCCACAAGACTCTAAGCTCTTCTAATCATCCAACCTGTCAACAAGCAGCCTGCAATTCTCTAAATTGGCAGCAGAAAATGAATGTGGAAATCCAAAAATCCCATAGTAATTATTAGCAGAAATTGGGCATTGCTGGATTTCAAGCAAGGGCTGTTTGATTAAAAACTTAAAGCAGCCTTTACCCAGTGGACTAAGATAAAGACATGTCATGCCAGGCATTAAGCCATCAATTCCCTCACAAGGAACTTCATCAAATATTCTGAGAACTAACAGCAGCTATTTATACAAGGTTCATATGCTGTGTAAATGACAACCCTTTTTCATAACCACAGCTAATCAAAACATAGGACCGAATGCTATAAATAATACCTTAGGACCAACATGCTCCATTTGCCACCAGATTTATACACACTGTACATAGATTTATGTTTGTCTATATAACATCAGAAATGCCTATACACTGTTCATTATCTTCTGCAGGCTCGTGGTTACTAGATCAAACAAATCAACCTGAATATATAAATCCTATTTCCTTAAAACGCCATTCTAAATGTGAAAATGGAGTACCTACTGAGAAAACAAAATCATCCCTGACTGCTGAATACATGAAATAAATACATAAATAAATAAATAAAGGCATAATACATGCAAACCCTTTTTAGCTTTAGTTCTGATATGCACTTATACTGTATTATTACCCTCATTCTAAACAGCTAAACACATACACATTTATAATGTCAACAATGTTTCAACCTTTTTCTTATTCTATAGTAGAAACCACCTATATTAAAACAAACATATTTAAAATATGTTTAACCCTGCTGGCCAAAGGTAAACATATGGTTTTTGCAGGCAGCTGCATAAAACAACGTTTAAGTCTTAAAAACAACTCCCTTATATAAGGTGGCTCTACCTAGAACACAAGAATCGTGAAGGGGTACACTATTAGAAATTCTAGTTATTGAACTAGTCATTGGTCTGTAGTAATAGTATGAAGAAAGTGGGGACAGCAGAGTTAAAAGGTCACTGCTTTTTGGATATTTCTTTGGATTCAGAAAAATACAAAAAGGAGCCGGCAACTAGGATTCTAATGTTCAGATAAGGTGTAAGAGAACTAATACAACACAATAATATAATTAATTCAGATCCACTCAGAAGTATTGTAAACATCATAAAAAGGTAATTGAAAGGTGATGAAGTAAATAAAATGACCTTTGAAGGTACAAGAGAAACACATTTTGAGACCTTATTTCTTGCACTTTGTTCTTTTTTTTTTTACTGGCAATTCATTTTTTCTTTTTATACTTCAACAAGGCTGAATATGTTATGTTAATGCAGCATCTGATCGTATACTTTAGCATTTACCCTAGTCCAAGTGAAAATTACACAATCCATAAACTGGCTTTAAACAAGCTTTGCATCACAATGTAACTGGCTTGCAAATTAAAGACTTGTTGGTATATTACAGGGGGCTGACATTTTATTAGTCAAATCAATTCTGAGTGGCCTGGGGAGGAAGGAAAATGGATGCTGTCTTCATTTGCAGGAGGTTTATCTCCAGTGCCAGTGAAAACATGACTGCAGTAATGAATTGAACCAAACTCTCTAATAAAGACTTTTATCAGCAGCAGCATAACACAAACACCGAGCTTTCTTTCCAGGCTGTAACTTAATGAGAATTATTTTTAAAAGCTTGAATTAAATTTTTTGTGGAAAACCCATGGGTTAACAATTTAAAGTTATTGAATTAAGGGTTTACAGCTAGAGGTTTTTTCCAGGTAAATAAAGCACTTTTTCTTACCATTTGTTTCTTTAAAAACCAACCAGATATACCAGAATGGTGCTACCACAAAATGTCAGCTCCATGCAGAGACTAATAGCTTAGTTATATACATATGTAGTTTACATTATTCAACATAATTCGACATTGAACACCCCAATACTAGGGTTAACACATACAATAAAAATATTTTCAGGACCATGCCAAACCCTTTTAACAAGTCTAATATGAACGTAGTGCATACTAATTGACATAGCAGCCCTCCAAAGTATTCAAGTTTAATACTAAATTGGAAACACACAGTAGAATGACATGACATAGAGTATTTAGGATTTGAAAGGTACCATAATTTTATACCTCAGTCTAGCGTAGCCTGTTGTCTGTTAACCTTTCTAGTTTAATCTTAAATCCATCCCAGAGCTACAGTACCATATCTTAAAATTGGTGCTGTCTGAAAACTTTAAAGTAAGCTATAATAGTCTTACCTCAAACACCAGATTAATGAAAAATGTTGCTGGCATGCCTCTCAGTCCCAGGCTATACCTCACCTTCTGTATTTCTCAATAGGTATTAAGAAGTTGTTTAAGTGGAAACTATCTATTTAGGAACTCAGTTTCCTCATCTTACAAATGAGTCATCATTGCTTTTAACTGATTCATCAGACCTTATTTTGCCAATTAAAAAGATACCAGGGGAGGCAGCCTTTTATATTATCCCTAAAGATCGTCAATGAGTTTATATATTTGAATGTGTAAGTTTATTATGAATGATACCACTTTAAAATACTGTGCTTTAAGAATTTTATTTTATTTGTCATATAAACTGTAGAAAAACAGTTTAGTCATGCTCTTGCACTTCAATTAAAAGGCACTGCCATGAAAACAATTCATCTGTGAAAATACTGGTGCTTGTATGCTAACACTTTAATTTTAATTTATTGTTCTAGTCATAGTAGAGGCAAGATTATAAAGTAAAACTAATCAGCTTTTAGTTGCACAAATTTTTACTGCAATTATTTCTGCAAGTATGTATTGTTTGCACTTCTTTTAAAAAGGTTATGCTTTCTGAAGTAGAAAGAATATGTTAGTTTTGCCCTTTCTGTATTTAGCTATACCTTAAAATTAAAGCACATTATGATTTTCTACACAAGGGTGACAGAATGCTAGTCAAATTTTTATTATTATTATTATTATTATTATTATTATTATTATTATTATTATTATTATTATTATTATTATTATTATTTAAATCAGAGAAAAGAGCACCTAGAAAATGCTAAAATTTTGATGAAAATTTGACCATTTTCATTTTCTGGAAGTTACCAGTATAAGCATCATCCTCTTACCCCCACATTGATGCACATACTAGATACTAAAATCAGAGTTTTGTAATTCCCAAATTGAGTCATTTCCATTTGCGAGATGCCATAATATTGGAAAAGATACCCTGTTGACTTTCATTAGTACAGATTTGTGTCACAAATTCCTGTATTTTGCAGCTTGCAGTGTCACTGCTGATATGTAGTAGGCAAACTGAAGCAACTGTGTATTGTAATTGAAACAAAACACAATACAAGACAGGATATACAGACTGGACTTCATTATCACCTGATAGCAAATGGTAAACCTTTTCGTGGACAAAGACGATTAAAATCTTATTGCCAAGTCATAGAAATACACCTTTTCCCCAAATAGACGTGTTAAAAGTTTAAACCACCTATATGGAAATATTAACAATTTTTGGCTCATTAGTTAATATTTCAACTGTTTTAAATCATAAAACGGGTTAGTTTGTCGTACACCAAGTTATTAAACTGAATCATATCACTTGTACTCTTCTTCCCTGCTGTACCTCACAATAAAAATAAATACATGAATCTTAATTGGCAAAAACAGGGTTACCAAACTAATGAGTTCCATACAAGAATACAGAAGACGAGGTTTAACTTTCTCAGACTAAGTGTCTCACAAGCCACAAATCAGAACAGAGTTATGCAAGCTTTGAGGGGATGATGAAATGTGACTGTAGCTAGTCCTTGGGCTCAAGAGAGTTGGCTTTGTAGGAAATACCTTAGAAAGCAAAGACTTGTTTAATCCTGATACCCTTTAACCTACTACTTTTTTTTTTTTTTTTTAGAATGACTCTGTCTCTGTCTTTTTCAACTTTAGTTAATACAATTACTTTCTGCTTGTGTAACAATCATAATCCTTATAATGGAGCTGCAGGTCACTTATACCAGTTGCATTCTATACTGAATCCTAAATGACCTTATTTAGCATAACCAAAGTTGGGGTGGTTACTTGTTCATATGGTGATGTTAATACTTATAATCCGGGAATTTAGAAGTCAGGTAAAACTACCTTAATTAAATATCTGCATTTAAAGCTGCACTAGACAGAAGTATAGACCAGCGTAATACACAAATGAATGCGAATCCACTGCAATTATTTTCCTGGTAAAAAAAAAAAAAAAAAATGGCTCTACGTTTGGTTTACATGGTCCCAAGGAATGGTACCCAATTAGAGTTTGATGACAGGGCAAAAGTATTATAACAGCTGTTCACTCTGCCTTTCACCTTGACGAGAAAGGTCTAAAATATAGAACAAAAAGCATATTTATTTACCAATCTATAATATGTATTACATTAAACAGTCTCCACTCCCAAGGACACAAAGAATTAAAGTAGTATATTACACCTTTTCTATGATTTAACATATTTATTAACCTCCAGTTTCCATGAAAATGCAGCTTGAGAAACTATACTGTTAAACCAAGACTGGATGCCCTTAAACAAAATTGAATGCCGCTACATGTATTAATTCAATTCATTTACAATGCCGATATACACAGTACTATGCAGATTACAATATAATTCAATAAGCAAACTGTTATTTTTATTCTTGTGGGACTTGTGCCATTTTCAGGAACATTAACATTAAAATGAAGTAGGGCTTGAAAGGTCTTCCACAGAGCTAGGTTTTCTTAAAGGCAATCTGATAATAAGCTGTCATGTACAGTCTGCAGTGCTTCATAAAGAGATTTCAAACAACAGTGGAAGTCTAAAATAGCCTGGATTTCAACAAGCAGTTTGTGCTGCATTCATTGCAAACAGCAAAATTATTTCAACTTCAGACATAAAGCAATTGTTTTTGATTCAAAATTAGTAGATACACCATGTTAAACAATTCATACGCCACATTTAATCCCCTATCCACCAGAAACATTCGGGGGGGGGGGGGGGGGGTTGTTACTTCAACAAAACCTTCATTGTGCAGGTAAGACACATACAAATTCAATTCCAATGAATACTTTAGCATAAACATGCAAGTACAGGTAATCTTACCCTTTAGTATGATGCCCTTATGCTCTTATTACCCACCAGCCTTATTGCAACTGGCAGGCATTCATAGAAAACTGATGTGACAAACACAGTGATGTGTTTAATATCTGAAAGCCTGTCAGGACCTTTGTGATGAAGACTGCCTATAACTGAAAAGTGACAGGCAGTATTACTAGCTAAGAAGATGCTGCCCTAATGCCCTGCAGCAAAGTCACTGACTGCCCATTATTTGACAGAAAGTAAATTATGGAAATATATAGCTGAGAGAGGCCAAGTTAACAGGATTGCAAGTAAGTACCTTGTAAGGTTGTGAGAACAGAATATACTTCACACACTCTTTAAGCAGGTAAGCCATTTCATTTTCCAATAATTTGTCAATCCATCTTATAAGGCTAACTGTATCCTGAAATTGTCCTTTTCACTTTTGGGGTTAGACACATTTTAAGTGAAATAACGTTTTTAGGACAGCCATGAACCATGGTGTTTACCGAACACATATTTGAAAGTCTACAAAATGTATGTGTTTATAAGCTGAAGGAAAGCATTTTCTTGTATAGCAGACTCTCTTGACTTAGTGAAATGCGGTGTAATAAATGGCTAGCAGAAAATGCCAGCACTAGTGTTATAATATCCAGCTTGAACAAGAATCAGGAGAAGCAATTTAAGTATTAATGCCTAACAACCCACTTTTGCTCACAAACCTGACAGAAATTCAGTTGCAATTTTTATTCTATCCAGATGCAACCAATGTATTGAAACAGTATGCAATCTGTCTGAAGCCCAAGAAGCAATCCAATTTCTTTGAACTAATTTAAATGTATACCCTATGTATAGTATTGTACATTTCGGACCTCATTATATAATAGCAATTAAACTGGTAGGTAGTTTTCATCTAGAACTTGAAACATAATTCAATCTTGAGGTTGAAATGATGAAGAGGAGCCATGTGTGTGTGTGTGTAGGGCAGCTTCAGTAATTAACTAACAAAACTATTCCATAAATCTTACATAGTGTAGGGTGGGTGCTATACAACATCCTGACCAGGCTCTGCCAATCCAATCTGTGATTCAGTTCTGGGCTTTCCAGATTCGAGTCTTGTGTGGTGTTTTTGTGATGTACTGTAGGCAACTGTACAACAGACTGTGTTAAGACTGACAACTCTCATCACTTTTGACCATAGCAGGATTCCAGCCTGGCCTCCAGAGGTGAAAGCTTACTTGTCCTTGGGAGGTTTGCAAGCAAAGAATTTTCCAGGTTTCCAATTATAAAAAGTAACACTCGTATGTGTATTTTACAGTGCTATTTCTTACCTTGGAGGATGAGGTATCACAGTCTTGGCAAATCCAACCATAGCCTGTCTGCTTAGGAGACCAAACATCCAAAGTGGTGGCACAGACGGCATTCATCACACCTGGACGATAACATAATTTAGTCGATCAATTAAAATTCTACACTTTTACCATATTTTCTCTACCATGTGCTTTTAAGATTTTTCCTTCAAATTTCATAGATCTATGTTATCTGAATATACACTCATGTTGAAATAGATCTGTTCTCATCTTAATACCCTTTAACAAACCTGCCCAAGATATGGACATCATAATCATATTCCCAGAGTGTTATATTTATACTGTGATATTTTTCAAGTAATGCCATAAGGCAAGCACAGACAAAATCATGTTTGCATACAAATTACATCCTTGTAGGAGCTGACGTGAGATAAGAATAAATAAAACGTGTCTGAGGCCGACTTTGGTCTTGAGAAGCCACTGCGTTTGTTATCCTCTAAACAAGGACAGCACAGGCGGTTTATATATATAGAACCACAAATTACATTTTCCTGCCATCCTGGCACACTGCAATATGAACTATCATGAGCTGATGGATGCTACTGTTTTCAAGGCATACAACAATATTTATTTTATGCACCATTGTCACAGGTACATTTTACTTTTGTGCAGTTTAGTAACACCTGGATAGCCATTTCAAAGTTGGAACCAAATGAAATATCCCTTAGCCACAATAAAAAGTAAAATACTTTACCCACCCTGTACAAAAAAAAGGAAATAAATCTGTTGTGCCTAAATATAAACATCACATTTAAACAATCATTCCAGATCCTACAACAAGTTCATTACTAATGCTGACATGCCAACAGAAGGGCCCCCAATGAAAACATATAAGAACAAGCAATATGTTTATGCTGTGCAATTTCTGAACAGCTAGTAAACAAAATACAAAACACAATTAAATACTACTACTAATAATAATAATAATACCATGAGACAGCTGTGTTACAAAACAAAATGTTTGATGTGCAGTTGCATAATTATGTAGCATTAAACAAGTGAAAAAAGGCAAACGGATATCTCAGAATTAGAAGAGCTGTGGAAACCTCTTTCTGCTTTCTAACACCGAAGGTCTTTGTATAATGTTCAATGACACTGAAATGATTCATTTATTATTTGCAAACGACAATCTGTTTTTTTACTGTGTCCTTCAGTTAATGCTGCTTTGCATTCCACTGCATTAAAATCAACCAAGAACCTTCCTGTCCATGATTAGCTAATTATGTACTAATCAATAGTGTAGACCCTGATTTTTGGAATGTAAATCAGATAAATGAGATGACAGCCAAGGGTCAATCTCATTTTATTTTCAAAGCTCAATGCCCACATTTATTTCCATTATGCCACTACTACCTGCACAGGGAGTCTTATCAGCTAGCCTGCAGGAGTCTGGTAGCGAGCACTAGGGAAAATGTTTTGCATTTTCAAGGCACACCAAAGGGTACTGAACAGATGCATTTAAGTCACTAGATGTCAAGTAAACTGACTAAGAGCCCACTCTCACAGACAAGGAAAATGATTCAACATTCTCTAGGTAGCAGCCCCAGTCTAGGACTTTTGAACTAACTAGAAGAAAAGTGCTTGGATCTCAGTTTTAATGAGCTTAAATACAGACTTTATAAATATATAGTACGCCCCACACATATAAAGCCCTGATGTATTACTATTACTACTGTGCTAGGCTCTTCATCAAGAGATAATTGCTGCAAGAAATCAGTAGGTGGCATACACTATTCACATATTTTTTCCCTGTCTAAACTATTCCAGACTATGGTACAATTTACTATGATGTTTCTTGTTTGACTGGTTATCCCTATGCTTTCTGATGGTGGTACGGTGTGAGGATCAGGTGACTAGCAGTATATTTGTTACTCACGTAACACCTACATTCTTTGTCATTTTGGTGGAGGGTTTGAGACATACAAATTAAATGGATGGTAATCGGTCACATCATCCAGGATTTTTAATGCCAAATCAGAGTCCTGAACATTTGTGCAGAATCAAACTTGTAATTGTTATATCTATAATAAACGTTCTACTGCCTCTCCCCTGCTAAGAAACTGACAATACTACTGCAGCAATTACACAGAGTAACGCATCAAATTTCACTCCCAGGGGATCCTGTCACTCTTCACTGAATACCAGAATGTCATTATTTGACAAATAAACTGTTTGATCAGAGTGGTTGTTTAATAGTGCAGTTCTGACAAGACATGTATCCAGAATGTCCACAATTAGAGAAAAATCCACACAAATGATGTGCCTTGAGAAGACTTAGAAAATAGAGAAACAACAACATTGTATCTTTTAACAATATGGGAAAAGTCCCATCACAATATTTTCAGAAGACTACAAAAAGTTAATTGAGTAAAAGGTTCTTCTACTGGTAGAATGCATTTGGGAGACCAAGAAAGCATACTGTAGTTGTAGTGATAGAACGTTATAAGATTTTCTTTGAAAAACACCTTAAGAGTTTTTGGATATACACTGAAGAATATCCTAAGGCAAATCAAAACTGACTGAGTATATCTCTGCTGGGGCAACTATTCAAAATGCATTGAATAAATTAAATAAAAGAAATAGACAAAGTTTGCTCCTGAGATTTATCTGCATTTTGAGCACTATTGATGGAATAAATATTGCTTTTGAACCTGGCAGAAGGCGAGATCATAAGCAACAGCCTGCAAAAGAAATGCATACTCAGCAGTTATCAGTCCTTGTTACACTCAGCATGGACTTAGTTCAATTACCACCTATGAATCTGAGTTGCTCAAACACCAGCTACATCCTAGAGGAGTCTTTTAATAATAAATGTTATGTTTAAAAAATCAGTGTGATCTGGTATCCAGAAGGTAATTGTTCTTTGGCCACAAAATATGTATAATACATTTAGCAGATGGACTGGGTTCAACTGGATGGTTTATTAACCAGCCCTAGGACAAGCACAATCATTTAAAATTACCAGTAGTTCAACTGATAATGCGCAAAACTCTTTCCACAAAAAAACAAAAACAAACAAACAAAACAAACACTGTGCTACACTTAAAAGGATTGTGTTGTCGTTTAGTCATATCAACTAATACCCATGTATACACAGACATGATTTGCTATTATATGACAGAAGCAGAAGACATACCTTCCAGAAACTAACAGGAAAGGAAACCTCAAACTGCCTGGAAGAAATGGCAGGGTATTGGGACTATTTTTAAGTAATTGTAGCTAACAAAATAGTTCCATACATTTTCTTCACCATGAACAATTGAAATACAGAATATATACACACACAAATTACAGATCCTTACTACAGTTTAGAGAACAAGTTAATTTCAGAACAAGCCATGTTTTAGAGGATGTATTTGTTATAACAGATCAATACTGTACTTAAAAAGTAACCTGGGCAAAAACGTAAATTCTCTTGTGACATCTTTATAAATCAATTAGCTGGTTACAGTATTATTTGATTTAAGTTAACTTTTTGTTTGTTAAATATTATTTAATTTTACGTTTCTTAAGCTAATGATGCATGTACCAATGCTCATGTTATAATATCATATTTGATCATCCATATCTGGGGATTCCAACTCATAGCCCACAGCTCCCGATTGTTACCTTGTCCTGCTTACTTGACTTTTTCAGCCATGAAAAATAAAATAGGAATAAAAAAATAAATAAAAAAATAATAATTAAAAAAATGTCTTAACAGCAAGATTAACATCAGCTATTTGTGTGAAAAATAATAACAGGTCTGAAGAACAATTGATTCACAGAGGTAAGTATGCATTTAGTGAGAAAGTTGAAGATATTTAAATAATTTGAACTGCTGAAAAGAAGACAAATGGGTAGAATGCTGCAGAGACAAAAATGAGAATAACTATATTGTTATATACTGTATGCAACTGGAAATTCACTGCATTTTCTGCTTTCTGTAAAAGTGCACACATTGCCCTACTGCTGTTCCAAAAACTCAGTTCTGAGCAGTGATGTAGTCCGAGACCAAGACCGAGACCAAACATACCGAGACCAAGACCGAGACCAAACGTACAGAGACCAAGACCGAGAACAAACGTACAGAGACCAAGACCGAGACCAAGAACAAACGTACAGAGACCAAGACCGAGACCAAACATACCGAGACCGAGACCAAACGTACCAAGACCGAGGCCGAGACCAAACGTACAGAGACCAAGACCGAGAACAAACGTACAGAGACCAAGACCGAGACCAAGACCGAGAACAAACGTACAGAGACCGAGACCAAACGTACCGAGACCGAGACCAAACGTACCGAGACCGAGACCGAGACCAAACATACCGAGACCGAGACCAAACGTACCGAGACCAAACGTACCGAGACCGAGACCAAACGTACAGAGACCAAGACCGAGACCAAACATACCGAGACCAAGACCAAACGTACCGAGACCGAGACCAAACGTACCGAGACCGAGACCGAGACCAAACGTACCGAGACCGAGACCGAGACCAAACATACCGAGACCGAGACCAAACGTACCGAGACCAAACGTACCGAGACCGAGACCAAACGTACCGAGACCGAGACCGAGACCAAACATACCGAGACCAAGACCGAGACCAAGACCGAGAACAAACGTACAGAGACTGAGACCGAGACCAAACGTACCGAAACCGAGACCAAACGTACCGAGACCGAGACCAAACGTACCGAGACCGAGACCGAGACCAAACATACCGAGACCAAGACCGAGACCAAGACCAAGAACAAACGTACAGAGACCGAGACCGAGACCAAACGTACCGAGACCGAGGCCGAGACCAAACGTACCGAGACCAAACATACCGAGACCGAGACCAAACGTACCGAGACCGAGACCGAGACCAAACATACCGAGACCGAGACCAAACGTACCGAGACCGAGACCAAACATACCGAGACCGAGACCAAACGTACCGAGACCGAGACCAAACGTACCGAGACCGAGACCGAGACCAAACATACCGAGACCGAGACCAAACGTACCGAGACCAAGACCGAGACCAAACATACCGAGACCGAGACCAAACGTACCGAGACCAAACGTACCGAGACCGAGACCAAACGTACCGAAACCGAGACCAAACGTACTGAGACCGAGACTAAACGTACCGAGACCAAGACCAAGCGTACCGAGACCGAGACCAAACATACCAAAACCGAGAGCAAACGTACAGAGACCGAGAGCAAGACCGAGACCAAACGTACCGAGACCGAGACCAAACGTACTGAGACCACGACCAAGACCGAGACCAAATGTACCGATACCAAGACCGAGACCAAACGTACCGAGACCAAGACCAAGACCAAACATACTGAGACCGAGACCAAACGTACCGAGACCGAGACCAAACGTATCAAGACCGAGACCAAACGTATTGAGACCGAGACCAAACGTACCGAGACCGAGACCAAACGTACCGAGACCGAGACCAAACCCTGGTCCGACATCATCAAAAAGACGCAAAAAACAGGTCTATTATTACGAGTTATTTGAAAAATATAGAGAACGAGGGGTGGGACGGTGCTGGAGATGCAGTACTGAGTGTCCTGTTGATATGCAGTGCCTTTTAAACCTGTTTTACTGTGAAAAAAACATACTTTTAAACAGCGTGTCTAAAATAAACTGCGCGTGTGAAAATAAATCGGACCTGACGCACCTGACACGCGCTAAATAAATGGACCGCAAAGGGTTAATAAACCAAATAAACACAAAAAATGCAACAACTGAAAAATGTGTTCTATTGACTTTTTCCAGTTACAGTCAAACGTACCGAGACCAAACATACCGAGACCGAGACCAAACGTACCGAGACCGAGACCGAGACCAAACATACCGAGACCGAGACCAAACGTACCGAGACCGAGACCAAACGTACCGAGACCGAGACCGAGACCAAACATACCGAGACCGAGACCAAACGTACCGAGACCAAGACCGAGACCAAACATACCGAGACCGAGACCAAACGTACCGAGACCAAACGTACCGAGACCGAGACCAAACGTACCGAAACCGAGACCAAACGTACTGAGACCGAGACTAAACGTACCGAGACCAAGACCAAGCGTACCGAGACCGAGACCAAACATACCAAAACCGAGAGCAAACGTACAGAGACCGAGAGCAAGACCGAGACCAAACGTACCGAGACCGAGACCAAACGTACTGAGACCACGACCAAGACCGAGACCAAATGTACCGATACCAAGACCGAGACCAAACGTACCGAGACCAAGACCAAGACCAAACATACTGAGACCGAGACCAAACGTACCGAGACCGAGACCAAACGTATCAAGACCGAGACCAAACGTATTGAGACCGAGACCAAACGTACCGAGACCGAGACCAAACGTACCGAGACCGAGACCAAACCCTGGTCCGACATCATCAAAAAGACGCAAAAAACAGGTCTATTATTACGAGTTATTTGAAAAATATAGAGAACGAGGGGTGGGACGGTGCTGGAGATGCAGTACTGAGTGTCCTGTTGATATGCAGTGCCTTTTAAACCTGTTTTACTGTGAAAAAAACATACTTTTAAACAGCGTGTCTAAAATAAACTGCGCGTGTGAAAATAAATCGGACCTGACGCACCTGACACACGCTAAATAAATGGACCGCAAAGGGTTAATAAACCAAATAAACACAAAAAATGCAACAACTGAAAAATGTGTTCTATTGACTTTTTCCAGTTACAGTCAATTCATTTACACACTACACACCCTGAAAAGGTGTATGAAATATTTACATGAAATATTTACATATCATTGGCAACACCTTAAGAGGATTTTTAACTTGAAACTTGAATCTGCAATTATTTTACAACCTTTTATACCCCAATTAGGAAATTGCCAATTATTCAACCAAGCTCACTGCTGCAACACCTGTACTGACTCGGAAGAGATTAAGTATATCCTTCCAAACTGAGCAGGACACTTGTGATACAATCACAAGTGTTTGTTGCATCTCAGAAACACCAGAGATGAGAGAAGTTGCGGCTACAGTTTCGCTCGATGTGGTGTTATGATCAGGCCCCTTTGGCTGGACGGTTTCGCTAGATATAAAAGCTATACACATGTAAAACAATTGGCTTACCTAGAAAAAGAAGTTCCCCGCACTTCTGTCACCTTTGTGTTACAATGCTTGCACTTTGCCGTTCATTTATTATTATGTTCATCAATTTCAAAATTGATGTAGGCAAACTGAATGACGACGGCTGCTTCGATGCCATTTCAGCTCTTGAGAAGAGAAATTTGCAAGGTCTGAATTTGTTAAAGCAGATGCTTTTGTCCAAAGTGACTTTTTGTCCAAAGTGAGAATAGGGGGTGAACTATGCATTAGAACTGCAGCTGCAGAGTAACTTACCAATAGGACCTTGGTTTTACGTCCATCCAAAGGACGGAGCACAGGGTCACACTCAGTGTCAGTGGCTAAGCTGGGATTGAACTGGGAACCTACTGGTAACAAGTCCCTTTCTCTAACCACTGGACCACCATGATCATTGTTGAAATGTCGGGCAACTGGAAATGTAGTGATGTTGATTCGAATGCTTTGTAAATGTTCCACCAAGCAGTCCGCTAAACCCCTTTTAGTTTCCCCAGTGTACAGTCTGTTGCTTTTCTTGCAGGTAATGCAGGGTACTAGTCCTTTACAGGTGCATGTACAATGTTCATGGATGTTGAATGATGATTTAGTGCCTCTGATCTCTGTTCGGATGTTAATATATTTACAGGGAGCACATTGTGGTCATAGCTGAAGGACTTTTGTCCGAAACATCCTAAATGCCATTATTTCTTTACACTGCAGTTATACCTCCTTTTAAACTTATATAAAAATAGACAATGTGTATATATTCTAGCTCTCTCCATCTATATCTATCTACAGTATATTATAGCTATATCTCTCTATCTACATATCTCGAATATAAAGTAGCTAAAATCTGATAAACATCAATAGACACAAAGAGTCAACTAAGATGCACTCTTGAGAAGCGTCAGGTAGGTAGTGTACTTTCCCAGTGCCTTCGATAATGTACCTCTCCCCCTCTATCTTCTGAAGAGATTGCACTTACAGACCTTGTCACAACAAGGTCCATGATGTTATCAAAGCAATTTGTGACAACTTTAATCATTGGTAAAATTGAGCATCCTGAACAGAGAAATTTTGGTCTGGCGGAATTCAATCACTCCAAAGAGTGGTTATTGATTGATGTAATCCTATTTGGATGTGAGGCAACACATGTCTTTCTCCTCAAGCTAGTTGTATCTGTTTCATCCAATGTTTAATCTGCAAGGAATTCTTAACAGTTTCCCTGAAAGCAAAGCTTCTTCATCTATGCTTAAGCTGGTTGAAGAATAAATCTTCATGGCCACATTGGTTCATATTTTATCACTCAAGTATTCAGACACACAAAAAATAAAAAAATAAAAAAGACCTAATATCATTGAGTTAATCGACAATGAAACACCAGTGTCATTCACATACAAGCATCTCTAGTTTAAGGAAGAAATATCTTGATCTTATAAATGTCATTGCATTAAATTCATTTTCAAAAGTACCTTAATTAATAGTAGTTATTTTGCATATATTTAATCAAAAAACTCTGTCAGAGGCCATTCAATTAACTAGTACAATACCACATAATATAAAGTATATTGTTTAACCCTTTATTTAATATAGAATTATATACATACATAATTTATTTTTGTGTTGTTTTTTTTTTGGATGATTGCGAGAGCAGAATCTTTTGTAAAATGTTACCCTCATTTAACCAATTTCAAATGCCTAATTCAGGTATCAGGATAAAGAACCTACAGTATACTCTGCTGACAAATGCTTTTATATATAGCAGAGAAATTACAGATGATTCTCACAAAAACTCTCAGAAGTGATGACTCTGAAGCGCATTCTGGAGAACAGACTTTACTTCAGATTTCATTTTGTTCCCCCCACAACAATGGCCACGTGTTGTACAACATAGGTAATAACATTTGTAACAGGTGTCCATTCAAGGTTTATGACATACAGCATGAAAAACTAAAAAAGTTAAGTTTAATTACAGCATCTATAATGGGTCATTCCATTTCTGGCCTGACATCCACTTTGGGGACTCATAACTCACTAATCAATACCCTGCAACTGAGTTTAATAATATATATATATAAATAAATAAATAAATAAATAAATAAATAAATAAATAAATAAATAACGATTACTTTAGTTACAGATTAAAGATATAGAATAAAGTAAACAGTATACTTGGCAAAAGTCCTGAAATTCCTCTTCGTTTCATCACCAAGCAGATTAGTGGCATAAATAACAGGACACATTTATCAAAGAACAGAGAGTAATTAACTAAGGAGTGACCAAGAGATCAGGTCAATAATGGACAATGCACTTCCAAATTGATTAAGGGCTAGTGAATGACATGTTCAGGCTTTTCCTGTGTGTCGTTTGTAGAAGAGGGGCAGATTACCCACATTTGTAAACCTCCTACTTTTTGATTTACAGTCAGCCTTTACTATAATATTAAGTGAGTCTGTTTTATCGAAAAATAATACAACAGGAAAAACCTTGTTTCCTTTCAAATAAAATGATTTGATCAGTAGGTTAAATAAGTTGCAAAAAACAAAACATAAAACACCAAAAAACATTTACCCTATTATTTGCCATGCATGTCGTATATTCCCTACTCAAATTCTGCCAATTGACATATTGTCATTACCTAGAAGCAACAACCACCCACCTATTTTGTAAGATAACTAATCAAAAAGGAAACATCACGTCCAAATCAAACACAGGAATATGGAAGAATATAATTTTTAAAGAATCCCCTCCACTCAACTTAGGTAGAGTCATGAAAATATACTCAAATGTTTTACTGGCAGTGACCCTTCTTGTAACTGAAAAATACCAATTTTGCATAGTATCTAAAATGAGTCTGGATCCAAAATGGTGATATACCCTCTGCTAGGTTGTGCTGTTGGGGCTTAGGACATTTGTTGCCCATCTTGGCCAAGAACTGACCTCAAGGAGTGTCACATGTGAACATGCTTCAAAAAACAGCACAAATAAAAAACAGAGATTTGACTGAAGATTCTGTTTTCACGATCATTCAAAACAGCAGGAAGAAAACACTGTTCAAAATAAGAATCTTTACAATGTATCCTTCATTATCATCCTAAAAGGTAATGGGTATAAAGCATTTTTAAATCTTCATCAATATACTACATGTGTTTGAGCATATTTACCTTCGTCATTGCAGCCTAACTATACCCTTTTGTGTTCTTTCAGCAATGACTTGCACTCCCATTAAGAAAGACCCATTTTTCAAGGATGATGCTGTGAAATGTTCTCAAAACAGCAACACATTTCACCAGCATTTAACGAGCAAACCTGAAGCCACTGAAGAGAAATGTAATGCATTTTAGCAAAGTAATTTTTTTATCTAAACTCCCCTAAATACATTACCTGAGACAATTCATATAGATTTGGCAGTTCTGTGGCACCACTCTCCATAAACTTCCCCCCTTAACAGTTGCTGACCTTTCAGGGTATTAAACATGCTCATATTTTGTTCCCTTTCACAATCACTTTCATAATAATACATCACTGCTTACAAGCAGAAATGGGATGTGATGTGCATTTGGTGCCACATATTTGATGCATTGGGCCTTCCGTCTGCTAATTAGAAGCTATGCACTTCTGATTTATAATTAATCCTTTATGCAATTACTGCACAGGGCAATGCCATAAATTAGCCCTAAAGAACTACTGTAATTGCACCAAGAGAAGAAGAAATGGCAGTGTGGGAACAATACTGAAAGATGTCGGCAATTTTGGTGAATGGCTCTTCAAGCAATAGAATTCAGATGCTTGGTCACTCTCCCGCTACATACCTAACCTAGCTTTTGTGTTCTCTTTACTAGGAAAAAAGGGAGTCAGCAAAACAAAATGCCAACATTAAATCATTTTGCACCATTCTATGTCAAAAATGTAATGGAAAATGCACTCATCATGGGAAAGGTTACTGTTCTTCCAGAACATCTTTCCACTTGGTTCAGGGCTCATCCCTTAATATAACTGTGCTGATACCACAGCTGGCTATTCTCCCTGGGCTTAATGTGGCAGATGAAGGATTATGGCATTTACAGGATGCTACAGTGCAGTGATTTCAGCAGTTACTCGGCTGAAAGTGATTCTGTGATTTAAGGACAACTACTCTGTTTATGCACAAATGCTAAAAATCTGTAGCTATACTATCTTGCAATGTCACATTATGCTGTTAACCAGATGCTCAAGTACAGCATATTACATTAGACCAAGAGTCAACATGAATAAGAAAGCATTTTTTTTCATGGAACTCAAATCAGTTTTATATAGAAATACACTGGCAATGATAAGCTAAGACATGCTTTAGTAAGAAGTGATTTTATGATGCAGTCTTGGATTCCACAGTCATACAAATCCAACAGTAAGGCAGCCACCATCTCCTTATTTATGATGGTCACTTCAATACCTCCTTTTGCCCAGATAGCAATGGCTTCTTAAAGAGCATGCTGCTTTTTACATTTCTTTAACATGTTATAGTGTTTTCGATCATTCTGGGTGGTTCTGGGTTCTGCTAATCCAGTACTAAGTTTTTCAATTTTTTCTCTAAATCTACATTTACCCGAGCTCATTTTGAGTTAGTAGCCGAATCCTAAATGTCAATTGAACAGCCTTTCTCATTCATTTCAAATTATGTGACAATATGACCTTTCATTAAGACATTAAGACAGTAACTCAAAGTGTATTGTCTCTGGGTTTATATAACCCTGCAACTATAAAGTCACTCCCTCAAATGGTTTCAGAGATAAAGACACTGTGTAAGGGACAGTGTAAGTTTTGTAAAATAACTGGCATCTGTTATTTTTTTCTTTCGTGATAACTTGAACTTGACCTAGAGATTATATGTAGCCAATCCTATAACATCCTTAAAGCAAAAAGTTGCTGCATGATGTGCTCCATATTGTAACTGTAACCCATTTTGTTTCTGTTCAAAATAATTTCAATATCTTGCTGTCTTGTCACAGTGAATCAGTGTCCTAGTATTATGACAGGGGCTTTTAAGCAGCATTACACTAGATTTGTTTATTGTTTTGGTACATCTATATCGCATCACACTATACTGACTTAAAACAATTCTGAAAGGCGACATTAGCAAAGGTCAAATTAAATGCCAACACTTTAAAAGGTGTTTTGTCAAAGCTTCATTAATATAAAGTAAATACACAGATGTTCAAGAGCCTATTGTATGTGTTTATATAGAATCCAAGATTCACTGGGGGCGCTAATAAAAAGCTAGGAATGGGTATAACCATTAGCCAAGAAAACAAAAACAAAACAAAAACCATAAAAACTGCTGCGTCAATATTCTCCACACAAGCTGGGTCTCAAAAGGGATGCAATAAAAAAAAAAAAAAAAAAAAAAAAAAATTAACAAGGTACTTGTTAAGAGCTTTACTTGCTCTTATCTGCCCCCTATTTTACTGCACTTAATCCTGTACTTCAGAGTACTGTAATCTGCCAAGTGTTTAATCTGTAGTATTTTGTATTTAATCTTATCCTGATGTAACTATCACTGACACTTATCTGCTGTATTATTGAATTGTATTTTGTCACACTTGTACTTGCTTGAACCAATGTCATTGTATTTATCTTGCTCTTAATTGTATTATTACTTGTACTGTGATACTTGAAATGTATTTGCTTACGATTGTAAGTCACCCTGGATAAGGGCGTCTGCTAAGAAATAAATAATAATAATAATAATACTTGTACCCAACAAGGAACAGTATTGTACACTTCAAGTAACGGACTGGAAGGACAGATGTGAGAGAGAAATAAAACAGAGGAAGACCAGAATAAGGAGAATGTACCCAGTGACCAGGAGCGAGATTGTGAGCAAAGAAACTGGTGATGCTGGATTATGTAATTGATTGGAAAATGTGTTGAAGATACCACTGACAATTTAGAAGTCAGGGAGAGCCAAGCAATATGAACACGAAAAATCTTTACAGAGACCACTATAGTAAATAGTGACCACAATACTGCAGAATATACATCATTTCATAGGCAGTCTAAAGACCATACACAGTTGAAACACTGAAAGGGAAAGATGTTTTAATATAAAAAGCAACCAATTTAATGGCTACACATCAAAAATAAAATCAAATGATACCATACTTGTACCAAAAACTAATGAACAAGATACTATAAAATGCATTAAGTAGAAACACCTTTTTTAAAGAATGGTACAAGCACACTAACTAAAACTAATTTCACTACTGAAAGACATTGATAAAGATTTCCAGTTGAAACCGCAATGAACTTTACTAGTTTATTTTATTTTTGCTACAAAAATCGTTTGCCTCCAACTTCTCAAATCACAGCAAGATCAGTCATGCAGACATATCTGTAATTATTACAAGATCTTTTGAAAGATATATTATTTTTAATGCTTGTAAGCAGTTTTCTTGCGAAGACAACAGAGATGGGTACATACATTCCCTATGGTAACCAAATAAAAACAGCACATAAGCTCTAAGGGATGCAGTTTTTGGGGGATGGATGACATCTGTCAAAAATACTGACAGGCCATAAGGCACAGATATACAGATGACAGCACAGAGATGTTGAAAAAAAAGTAAAGTAAAAGGAATCATAAAGAAAAAAAAAACATAGACCATCTAAGAAGATGTCACATCTAGTCTAATTTGGTATTTACCCAAAAATTACAATCAATCTATTTCTCACTGTGGCAAAGTGGTTTGCAGTGCGCAGGGGTAGAGGTGATGCAGTGCTCAGTAATAACAAACACAACAGTCACGATGAAAAACATATCTTTATTTGTGCTGGGTTGCTTGTTTGGCAAGCTTAAATAATAATACCTGGCTCTACACAATGATGTATATAGCGCAGGCAAATCACAGGGTTCAGTCCCGAAATAATAATACTAAAAACAACACACAATTCATACACACACGATCACAAGTCCAATAGTGAGTGCTCCTAATGCAAGTGGGCAGCAGTGTGGAGTAGTGGTTAGGGCTCTGGACTCTTGACCCGAGGGTCGTGGGTTCAATCCCTGGTTGGGGAAACTGCTGTTGTACCCTTGAGCAAGGTACTTTACCTAGATTGCTCCAGTAAAAACCCAACTGTATAAATGGGTAATTGTATGTAAAATTAATGTGATATCTTGTAACAATTGTAAGTCGCCCTGGATAAGGGCGTCTGCTAAGAAATAAATAATAATAATAATAAGTGGTGATTTAATAATAATCAGTGACAACAATAGCGCAGTGTAGTCTGGGTTTGATGCTGGCTTAGCGCGACAGCTCCCGTATATTTAGCCGTCTAGAATAACAAATAACAACAGTTAAAAAGACAGATAAGACAACACTAAACGCTCATGGTACTTTATCGTTTGTACGTCCTTTACAGGTCTTTCCATAACCATACCAAAGGAACAGATTGTTCGGCCACATCCCCTGATATACCTTCAGCCCCGCCCCCTTTGGTAGCAAGTGCAATCACATCTCCTCCAATTCATGACTGACACATCGCCTACCGCAGTAAGGCGCTGACTTCTAGAATTGTGGCGTCGCCCCCTTTTTGGATGGCCGACTTCCGACTGACCCTGGAATGAACTATCAAACCATCCAGTCCGGGGCAAACTGTTCCTGTTATAACGTGCCCTCACAGGTCGGGAGGGAGATTGTTGACTCGGATTCATTCACTCTCTGTCACACTAACATACAAACACCAGCTGAAATTCAAGTTGTTAAGCAAACGTGTCAGAAAGGATTATCCAAGAAAGGGAACAAGTTAATGTGATTTTGGCATTATTTATGGATAATGACTGATCTCTGTATGACTTACATATAATCAGAAACTCAAGACAGATTAAGTCCATGGCAGCATACTGATAAAAAGCTGCACAACCATGCAGATATCAATGTATTAGCTAATCCTGGTCATGGATTATAAAATATGATAGAGGAAACTGCAACTTCAAAGTTTGATGGCCTAGATTAAAGTACAGGTTGAACTTTTTTTAGTTCTGTACTGCCATAGCTTTTCCAAGTTCCACAGCTTTACATTTTCAATACAAAAGGGGTTTGGTCAGGGTTACCTGAGACACAATAACATTATAGGAGCTAAAATAAACCTACTTTAACCCGAGATCAAGACAATGAATGTGAACATTTATTTGAATTATAGGCTCCAATCGTTAGCCATTTCATCTTAAATGTCCATGGAAGTACGATTTAGTTCTTCTGCAATATACATAATTTATTATGTTACAATAGGTTACATCCTAAACAACATATAAGGTTTGAACTAAACAAGAAACTCAGCACAACAGAAACTGAACATCCTAATCTATTTTAAAAATCATTTGGTACCTGCAAATGACATGTAGCTTTCATACAGCCCAGTTCTTTGTCGTTATTGTTTGCTTTTGGATTACTTTTTCTTCCTCCATCATGAGTACAAACTCAGTTCTGTACTTTTGAAATGAATCACAAATCTGCTCTGTGTCAGCTCTTAATGGTCGACTGGCACTCCAGCTATGATAACTCGGCACTAGGGGCGCTAGATTACTCTTAATTTATTAAACATTTAAACTTTTAAAAATATATAGTTTCAACATTTAAATGTTAAAATAAAACAAATAAAAAATAACACTGAGAAAGTGCTAGTACTTAATTTTAAACAAATAGCTTTTTATAAATTAACACATATGTGCCGATAAACAGGTCTTCTGATTTTCAGTGGTTTACCCTGGCTTTTCTACTCTCCTTTAAACATGCAATTGATACCTGTTAAGCCATTCATGTATCTCAATCACAACTGAGAAACACATTAATAGTAAAATTGATTTAATGCATGTTTTATTTTTTGTTACTTATTCATTTAAATGCAGAAGCAACTCATCTTTATTAATGTAAATACAGTTACACATAACCATTGCAATAAAGTGTGTTCAGCATAAAATACTTTATTTTTCATTATAGCGTTAATAAAAATGAGTCGCTTATTATGAGTCGCAATCTTGTTTATACTTTCTGCTTGTAAATGAAAAATGAAGGGTTGGCCAATTTTAAAAGCCCATTAAGTTGTTTCAAAGAAAAAAAACATAAATGAAATCAATTTTACTCAGTTGTGACTGACATACATGAATGGCTTAACAGGTATCAGTTGAATTCTTAAGTCTTAAATCAGAAGTCCTATATATAAATAAATGTATAAAAACAATGAAGCAATAGGAAACAATACAAGCATCAGGGGTACGATAATGGTCTGTTTTGATTAGAGGGTGAGCATTAAATGCATTATACAGAAATGTTATGCAGTCTGATTATGCAAACAATGCTAAAATCCAAATTGCTAATCTATCCTACTTACTGTATATGAGACAATAACTAGTTATGTTTACACCAAACTGACTTTACTCCATGTATAGTATCATGTTAATTCTTGTGACATTTGCATTTAAAAAACCTGTTGAATCCAGTATCCTCCACAACTGAAATTGGTTGCATGTCAGTTGCGATCATCTCAGTAATCAACCATGTCCAGCCCGAGTTGTATCGCATTTCCTAGCACTACTAGCATCCGCTTGCATTGTTGTTTGTCTGGGGCCCACATCCTCCGCGCTAAATCCAGCACCAGTAGTAGAAGCAGACATGTACGGGATACTTCATTTTCATGTGCTTTAACATTGTTCCCATACTGCCGCTGTAACTAAGCTCTGCAGAGCACAGCCTGATGACATTGCTAGTCATGTGAGCAAAAGCATGCAATGATGTCAAGTGACAAAGGTAGGAAGTAGACAATGAAAAAAAACTCTGAGTAGCCATTACTTGCAAGCACAGTCTTGTTCCTAATATATGACCTGCACATGTTTGACAAAGTTTAAATGGTTAAGCAAAATTAAAAACATTTGACACTTTACTAACATATAAACTCTAAACAATTAACAACCCTAATTGGCACTTAAGTTAGATGTTGAGAAGTGTATAAAGTCAAAAAAGAATTGATTTAACAATGCTTTGGAGACCAAGGAAAATATAACATGCAATTGGTGGAAAAACAACATACAGTAATGGTAATGTTCTGGTTCTAACAATTACTATTATTTATATTCTGCATGCATGTATTTCTATATTTTGTTTTCTTTTCATTTTACAATGACTGCCTTCTAATCATAGTCTATAAACCTTCACTTATCTGTAATCATCCGTAACTCTGACAAGCCTTCTATAAGCAGCAGTGTATTATTATGCTGTTGGTATAAGCAATACTAACCGTTGCAGCTGGCTTTACCTGTTAGATAATTGGATGATTAACAATCACAGAATGCACCAGTAATTGTATAACAAGGTCAACTTTCTAGCTCATAATACCTGCGTTTGAGAGCATTTGTGCTATTATATTGCTATGAAGACATTTGCTTTTTTTATATATACCGGACGTCTTTTTCAGCAGACATTACAGAAAGAATTTAAGACATGAAGCTGACCCAGTGGGATAACGTCACCTTAACTCAGAATCAGATGATGAGTGAGGTTTATAATATAACTTTGATAAAATAAATTGTGATTCTACAAATATCACATTTGCACTACTGCACTGACCTCCTGTGTCCAGAATTCATTGTTCTGAACCTCTATTCCATTAGTATGGACTCTGAGCACTGTCCAGTTGTCAATTAATTTAATTAGATGCATTCTTCACTGTTTTTTAGATGTTTATCTCAAGGACCTCTAAACCACTGACTACGTTCTTGACAAGAGGGATTAATCCCTTTGCATTAGAAAACAAACAGATATCCTACTTAATTACATCTAAATCCACAGTATAAATGTATGTGGCAGTTCAATAAGCCAGATCAATGGAGGTTTCCGAAATGATGTTTCCCACTAAATCAGTTTTTTTTCTCATTTAACATTGCCATTTTCTTCATTACTGACATAAGGTGATCCTAATGAAGATGGAACTTCATCGGGGAAAATATCAACAAGACCAGGCCTACCTGACTAAATTCTCATTGTCTCCTAGACCCTTACAGGTGGCACACTCGGTCCTCAGATCATCTGCTTTTGGTTTCTTCTGCATTACTGACTGTCGCTGTCTTCTTTCTCGGGGAGGTGGCTCCTATGAAAAGATTAGACAATGTATGATGAACCAAAGAAGATATATTTTACCAGAGAGAAAAAATATATTTGTATAGAAATATATCATACCTCTGTTTTTTCCTCTTCGGAGATGGAGACTCGTTTTTGTTTTTGGCATCTAGTTCTCTATAATAATAGATAAAAAATGGACATGTGAAAATGTGTGACATACACACAGACAGACAGTCTTTATATATCCCTAGATTGTGATAACGCTCTCAAATTGAATAAACTGAGAAAAAAAGGCAAAGAATTTGATTAAGTTTCTTCACTGTTACGAAATATCCTACTATTGAGTTTTTTCTTTACATACAGCTACTGTATGCCTTACAATCACAAAACAGTTAAATCACTGAAATCCCTTGTGTGTGGTATGTCCATTATAAACAGAAAAACATACTTCGGAAGTAAATTGCTAAGAATTTTGGAACAGTAAACTTGCAGGATTTGTTTTAATCTGCCTAATGCAGATTAAAACAAATGCTAAACAATATATTAATGCATAATTTAGATCAAAAATACCTTTGCATAGTAAATCATTAAAAATAAATCACACATTCTTAAAGTCAAGTTCAAAATTAAGGTACTCAAGTGATTTTAAAAGAGGAAGAAAAATATATTTAAACTGACTGAATATAATCCCATCTGTTGCCTTTGGCAACAAAAGACTTGGCAGATGGAGCAGTTATCACAAGTACCAAATGCTTTAATGCTGCCAATTGGCAGCTCAATTTACCATCATTACCCCAATACATATAGTGCCAGACAATGACTTCAGGAAAAAAAATTGACAGAGATACATCTGCGGCGATATATCAAGACCAATAACCTTCTAGACACATTAACCTATTTAATTAAATTAAAACATAAGTGATTAAACATTTATGAACAAATACAATTAACCCTCATAGTGAACCACCCTATATTCATGCTGTCGTGTTTTTTTTTTTTTTTTTTTTTTTTTAGCGTCACAAAACATTTTTAGTAGCATGGAATAACATATTTTATCAAATGCTAGTTTCAGGTAGATACTGAAGCTCTGCTATTCAGCTAATAACAAATGCCCATACACAGTTTGGTTCCTATGACATAGCTAACAATACCCCAGCCAGATACAAGACTTTAAACATAAATTGCTGGTATTAATGGGAAACCACATACTTGTCACTCCCTTGGGGCAACTTTAAGCAGGGATCCAGGGGCTGCTTAGGCTGCTCTTGATTTTTTTGCAGATAAAAACTTAAAAATCAGTTTACTGCAGGATTATTGTGATTCATTCCTCATACAATAACACAATTTCAAACACAGAACAAACAGCCAACTTTTAAAGCTAAGCTAAGCAATCTGCACCTGTGGCGTGCAGACCCAGTACCAAATAAAGCCTTATTCTTAAGCTTATATGTAAATTCAGAACACACAGGAGATAATATAGTAAGATATTACTGATGCCACAGCCTTGATGTATCAATCTTGGGAGTCTTAACACAGATATCAGTCACACAGTTTGATATATTGCGCACTATTCTTAGTAGAGATGAATAATTTTGTTTTATAAAATAAAATCTACTTACCCCTGCAATGACTGTTTTTGTAAACTTATGTCCCAAACTGAAGCATTTGTGTTCATCCATGAAAGCGCACCCCTCCCATTAGGTAAGTAATGTAATTTTTTAAAAATGTATTACTTTTTAGTGTTGGCTGTAAAAATAAGCAATTACTATATCTAATTTTGTTGCTATTGCCTTGTAATGCGTGTTTTATTGATCAATACTAACCAGTGGCGTAGCGAGGCTTCGTAAGGCCCAGGCGCAGACTGAAATTAAGGGCCCCCCCTCACAAACACACAGTACACTCACTCAGTAATCCATATGAATACGAAATCAATAATAATTATCCAAAATATTGAAACACTTTATTGGTACAATTTTTATCAAATTGTCAAAAACATTAAACATTAAAAACAAAAACATTAAAACCCACCTATATTATAACTGACGTTTCCTTGCTTTCTCTTCTGTAAAAAGATCTATCATTATTTTTGTGTCCAGTTTCTTTGCCCTTTCTGCTTCAATCGAAATTGTAGCAAGTGCAGACAATCGTACCTGTGACATTGAAGTCCTGGGGTAGTTTTTGATCAATTTCAACTTGGAAAATGATCTTTCTGCAGATGCTACAGTAACTGGAATTGTCAGGAATAAGCAGCAAGCTGCACGTACACCAGGAAATGTAGACGTTATGACTTGGTTATCAAAACAAGCTTTGCAAGATCGCGCCCAGTATCAAGTTTGGAAATCTCTGCTCTCATGGCAAATATGAAGAAATGTCTTGATTATAAGCATTCACCAAATCTGCTTTGTAAAGTTCTTCATCTGACATTGAAATTAAATTCTTCGGGCCGGAAAATGCTTACTACATCTTGAAGACCTTGCGATTTTTCAATTGGCTAATAATTATGCTGAGTGTTGATAAAAAACAAAACTCTGAAATTATTCTCCAGATCAGATAGCCTTTGATCTGTGCAGAGTTCATCAAAGTTTTTCTTGATTCTTGATGTGTGCTTTTGAGAGAAAGTCGTTTCAGCTCCCCAAATTTTTGCTAAATCAGTGGCTTGCATTTTCATTTCGAAGTATTCATTCTTCATGTTGCTAACCTGTTCGAGAGCATTTTGTAATAACACTCCAGCACAACTGATATCGTGAGCTTGGTGTTGAAGTAGCTTTGAGACAGCATCGGTACACTGAAAATTTTTACATTCAAGCACTATTAAGAAAACTGTATCAAATGACTGGAAATGTTTCAGTAAACTTGCAGCTTCATTTCTCTCTGTAGAGCTTGTCCCTAAGAGAGAAATTTTCGTCCGTGCTTTCATCACGTCGGCAGATCTATGTCGCAGCCATCAAACAGTCATACCGAGAAGACCAGCGAGTTGGACAGAGCTTCTTCAGGGTAACACAGGAATCACCTAATGATGATAAAGTAGCACAACTTTTAATACTTGTCCAAAAAAGGTGTACAGTCTGTCAACGAGATCATACAAATTGCATATTTTTGGAATAGACTTTACTGAATCATTTAAAACTACGTTTAAGTTATGACTAGCGCAATGTATGTACTTAGCAAACAGACACTTTTCCAATAATCGAGCTTGAACTCTGGAATATGCACCCGCTATATTCGCTGCACCATCATAGCCCTGTCCTCTTAATTTTGAGAGACTCAAACCTTTGTTCTCTAGGGTTATTTGGGTTTCCAACTCCTGTGCATTCTGATTACTAACTTCCATGAAACCAAGAAATTATTCATTTAAAATGATATCCTCCGGTTTTCCAGTATGAATACTTTTTTTTAATTCCCACATACCGAATTACGAGACTTAATTGGTCAGCTTTTGACAAGCCTTGCGTAGTATCAACAATTATTGAATAAAACTGGGATGATCATTGACGATTTCTACAACAATATTCTGACACAGTAATTTGATTATTTAATTCTGTATTGTAGGACTAAGATAAGTCACAGCACCGGGTAGCTCATCCTGAGCGGGCAGCTCAGATTGTCAGAACACCCCCACTCCCCTGCTGATACACTTCTATATCGCTATAAAACAGTACAACCAGTGTATCGCTGCAACCCTAATCTAGGGCTACTGATTTTCCACGATCACGGAATCCCAGGAATTAGGCATTTTTGTTTTTTTTTCCCCACTACACCCAGCCAAGTTGAGTTAATTCACCATGTGACTTCACTCACATGTCTGCTGAAACTCAACACCAACAAAGAAAAAAGACAGAGCTAAAATCTGATTATCTATATAAGGATGGTGGAATACTATTCTTCAAGTTTTGCTGTCATTCGATTGATCACGTACGAGTCAATACCATTAAAATATCATATTGCCAGTCGTAAACACGTAGAGAACAAGAAAGCAAATAAGACGGCAACAATGGCAAAGTACTGCTTTCTTCTAATTCAGAAAAAACTTAGACATTAAGATACTGCACTCAAGGCGAAGCTTTCCCGAAGTGAGCAAGCCAAATTAATTGCGTATTTAATCATCATTTCCTTTATTTCTTTCCACGCTACCTGCCTTTAATAAAGCTACAATTTGTAATGTTAAACCATAACCGTTTCTTCATTAAATTATATTAAATAACAAAGCAGAATAGCAAAGAAACCATTGGGAGGATTAATTATGCATTTACATTAAAAGGGCCGCTATTTAAATTACAATCAGGTAATACATAGCAGTGAACCTGTTTAGAGCAACAAGTCAGTCAACACACCTTTTAAATCAGTTTTTTATATTTTATCCTGGTTACGTTAAGGCCAGTAAAACGCTAAACTTAATGTATGAATTACTGTAAACAGGATTACTCTCACATGATATTGCTGGACTGTTACTAAACGGTTTAATAAGTGTTATTGTAATGCCAGCAATAACATAAACAGGTATTTTCAAAACACCTTAATTTGCAGACTGAACTACAGTGTCAGTGGAAGACTGTAAATATGATTCTCACAACAGTGCTGGACATTAGTTTTCTGAACTGTTGTAATATCATTCTTAGGGTTTCCTGCTTATTTTAATGCCAGCAATGAGCCAAGTGATGTCTATAAAAATTATAGCAGGTTTGAAGTGTCCAGGTGTTTTAGTTACTATTACAGCAGTCTTATTGAAAATCTTGGCTTTAATAAAAAATAAAGAATTGTGGTTTTATTTATTAATTTAATTATTTTAACTATCAACATTATATTTATGTTGAAATACCATGTTTAATTATTAATAATTAAACATGGTAAAAAGTGGTGAAAAAACAGAATTGGCCATTTTTGAAAAATGAAACTTGCTATTCCCAAGAATGGAAAATCGGTAGACCTACTAATCATCAGTAACCTAAACAATGTCACTGTAGAGTGAACTGTTTTTTTTTTTTTTTTTTACCTTTTATTTCTATTTTAGTAGCTTTACACAAAGATTACCCTAATAATTAAATAGTTTTAGTATACTGAAAAACAAATTAATAAAATTGACATATTATATCATTATAGAAAATTAATTTATTAGTCTGGGCTTTCGAATTGAGTTTTATTTTCTAGACCTGTATATCTATAAAAGTGTTAAAGAAATATATATATATATATATATATATATATATATATATATATATATATATTTTAGACATCGGTTGAATTGGTCTACACACCAGTGACATTTTAAATCGAAAAAACAAGTGATTCACACAATAAATGACAGATGAAAAATAAAACATACTTTCAGATGAGACTGCAAGATCTGTATTTTTGTCACCCAAACTGGGTGAGTCACAGAACAGTTTAGCTTGGCCTTACCCTCCAAATTACATAAACCATCCTCAGAAGTACTGTGGCTGCTTGTACTTGAAGATAATTCCTCACTGACCCTCTCAACCTAGTTATCTGAAAATGCTGTCTTTTGAAAATCAAAACACTTAATCCCTGAGGTGTTATGCTAGTTCGTAGCAGACATGTTCTCATTTAAAAAAAAAAAAAAAAAACAGGAAAAAATCCACAATACTTTATATTACACAAGAATAACAATGTGGTAGAAAAAGAAGCATATCTGGAGGTTACAACTCCTAAGTGGCAGATTGTTCTAATTTCAAACGGAGCTGTGGTTAGGTAACATTCGCACAATTAAATATCACAAAAATAAATAAATAAATAAACATGGTAAATACCCTAAGAATGGCAGCAGTGTGGAGTAGTGGTTAGGGCTCTGGACTCTTGACCGGAGGGTTGTGGGTTCAATCCCCAGTGGGGACACTGCTGCTGTACCCTTGAGCAAGGTACTTTACCTAGATTGCTCCAGTAAAAACCCAACTGTATAAATGGGTAATTGTATGTAAAAATAATGTGATATCTTGTAACAATTGTAAGTCGCCCTGGATAAGGGCGTCTGCTAAGAAATAAATAATAATAATAATAATAAATAGCTGTGTTCCATATTTGAAGTCAACAGAGTGCATTCATTTGAATTCAATGGTGCCGTCCTCTAAAATCACTAAACAGGACCCTATCTGGTGTCTTACATGCACTAAAAGAGTTTCCAAAACCTTGGTACGTGATTTTTATAACCTCAGTGGGAGTATTTAGATTCTCAGCTGTTTATATACATCCCAATAATCTCACTTGCAGTTGTCTTGGTAATTAATATGACCACAGATTAAAATAAATGTCTTGCAAAATGGCTATTCTGTACTGGATGACTTCCATAATCAAACTTGACAGAGAAACCGAGATGTAAGAATACAACAAGGACTATCTATATAGGTGGGACGGACTGCACTTAAACAAAAAGGGAACCAATCTACTTGGACAAAGGATCCTTGAGGAGGTCCAGAAGCATTTAAACTAAAAAGGAAGGGGGGAGAAAACAAAAAAACAGAAGGGAGACCACATCAAAACAAAGGCAACAACTCAGGTAAGACAACTATTAAATGTATTTATCTTAATGCTAGAAGTCTCAGAAACAAAATGTTAGAACTTGAAGCTACTGCACTAACAAGTAACTATGATGTGATAGGTGTTACAGAAACATGGTTGTCTGAGAGTCATGGAGACTAATATAATATTAGTGGGTACACAGGAAAGACAGGCAGGACAGAAGAGGCGGAGGTGTAGCGCTAGACATAAGAAATAGTCTTGAAGCCCAGGTGTTAAATCAGGACAAAGAAAGCAATGCAGAATCAATATGGGTCAGAATAATGGACAAAAATTCAAAAGGCATAATAATAGGAGCATGCTATAGACCGCCAAATTCAGACGCTGAGCAAAATAATCTGTTATACAATGACATTAGAAATGCGTGTAGAAAAGGAGAAGCCATACTAATGGGGGATTTCAACTTCCCCCATATAAAATTGGAAAACCTGGTGCGGAGCACGACTGACGAAATTGAAATGGTGGAAATGACAAATGACTGCTTCCTAACGCAATTTGTCAAGGCACCGACTAGAGGGGAGGCATGTCTTGATTGAGTCTTTTCAAATAACGAAGACAGAATAACTAAAACAGAGGTCAGAGAGCCATTGGCAAACTCAGACCACAACATGGTCTCATTTAAAGTGATTTTTAAAACCCCAAAAGTAATGACTAAAGCTAAGGTTTACAATTTTAGAAAAGCAAACTATGAAGGTATGAAACAGAGACTAACAGAAGTAGATTGGAGTAAAATAGAGAAAACATCCACAGAAAAGGGATGGCTGTTTTTCAAAAATGTAGTACTAGAGGCTCAAAACAATTACATCCCAAAAGTAGACAAATCTAAATCTAAAACAAAATGGCCAAAATGGTTTAATAGATCAATTTAAAAAAAATATTCAGTGAAAAAAGGCACTTTACAAAGCGTTTAAAAAGGACCAAAAACAAAGTACACAGAAAGAGTACTTGGAACTGCAAACACAAGTCAAAAAGGAAGTTAGAAAGGCCAAGAGAGAGATAGACATCAATACTGCTAAGGGAGCTAAAACCAATTCCAAAATGTTTTTCCAATATTATAAAAGAGAACATTCAAAGAGGAGGTTAAATGTCTAAGAGACACAAATGGCAAAATCATAGACAAAGAAAAAAAATAGCAAATATATTAAATGATTACTTTTCACAAGTTTTTACAAAAGATGACATGGACAACATGCCCCACAGGTCAACCTGTTCCTATCCAGTTTTAAATAACTTTAGCATAACAGAGGCAGAAGTGTTAAAGGGACTAGGAGCTCTTAAAATAAACAAATCCCCTGGGCCGGATGAGATCCTCCCAATAGTACTCAAAGAAATGAAAGAAGTTATTTACAAACCGCTAACCAAGATCATGCAACAGTCTCTTGACACAGGGGTTGTACCGACAGACTGGAGAATTGCAAACATAATACCGATCCACAAAAAGGGAGACAGAACCGAACCAGGTAACTACAGATGAATAAGCCTGACTTCTATTATATGTAAACTTATGCAAACTATAATAAGATCCAAAATGGAAAATTACCTATATGGAAACATTATCCTGGGAGACAGTCAGCATGGTTTTAGGAAAGGGAGATCGTGTCTAACTAAACTGCTTGATTTTTTTAAGGATGCAACATCGACAATGGATAATTGCAAAGCATATGACATGGTTTATTTAGATTTCCAGAAAGCTTTTGACAATGTCCCGCATAAAAGATTAATTCTCAAACTGAACGCAGTAGGGTTTCAAGGAAATGCATGCACATGGATTAGGAAGTGGTTAACATGTAGAAAACAGAAAGTACTGATTAGGGGAGAAACCTCAAAATGGAGCGAGGTAACCTGTGGTGTATTAGGTCCTCTGCTATTCCTAATCTGCATTAATGATTTAGATTCTGGTATAGTAAGCAAACTTCTTAAATTTGCAGACGACACAATAATAGGAGGAGTGGCAAACACTGTTGCAGCAACAAAGGTCATTCAAAATGATCTAGACAGCATTCAGAACTGGGCAGACACATGGCAAATGACATGTAATAGAGAAAAGTGTAAAGTACTGCACGCAGGCAATAAAAATGTGCATTATAAATATCATATGGGAGATACTGAAATTGAAGAAGGAATCTATGAAAAAGACCTAGGAGTTTATGTTGACTCAGAAATGTCTTCATCTGGACAATGTGGGGAAGCTATAAAAAAGGCCAACAAGATGCTCGGATATATTGTGAGAAGTGTTGAATTTAAATCAAGGGAAGTAATGTTAAAACTTTACAATGCATTAGTAAGACCTCATCTAAAATATTGTGTTCTGTTCTGGTCACCTCGTTACAAAAAGGATGTTGCTGTTCTAGAAAGAGTGCAAAGAAGAGCAACCAGAATTATCCCGGGTTTAAAAGGCATGTCGTATGCAGATAGGCTAAAATAATTGAATCTATTCAGTCTTGAACAAAGACTACGTGGTGATCTGATTCGATTTTGACCTGAAAAAAGAAACAAGGACCAGGGGTCACAAATGGAGATTAGATAAAGGGGCATTCAGAACAGAAAATAGGATGATTTTTTTTTACACAGAGAATTGTGAGGGTCTGGAACCAACTCCCTAGTAATGTTGTTGAAGCTGACACCCTGGGATCCTTCAAGAAGCTGCTTGATGAGATTCTGGGATCAATAAGCTACTAACAACCAAACGAGCAAGATGGGCTGAATGACCTCCCCTCGTTTGTAAACTTTCTTATGTTCTTATGGTCTAAATACAATAGCAACAATAATAATAATAATAATAATAATAATAATAATAATAATACAACCAAACAAATACAAAATAATATATTGCACAGGGGAGGAGGGGTACCCCGTTCTAAAAATAAATAATACATTTATGGCAGGGCTTTGCCCTGCCCCCTTTTCATGTGCAGGGCTCCTCGTCCTGCCACAAGATTATTTTCTCTGTCATGTTTAATGATGCTTAAGTGCCTAAATATGTGTAGTCATTACAAGGAGGCTGCAATACCCAGTTGCAAAACAAAGGTAAACCCAATAACTAAAGTACAGCAATATTGTCTGTCTTATTTTGGGTTTATTTCCTCCTTGATATTACAAATTCATCCCACAAAACGTTCAGTAAAGACTACACCATTCTGAAGTTTTACTGAACTTTGAAAAAGAGGCACCTTCTGATAAAGCTATTGGATATATTTGGATGGGATTTTTATCTTTCTTCGATACAGAGAGAGAGAGAATGAGAGAGAGAGAGAGAGAGAGAGAGAGAGAGAGAGAGAGAGAGAGAGAGAGAGCAGAGAACTTAATCTCAAAAAACCTGGGTATGGCAGAGTATGATAAGTGAAAACAATAATGATATATAACAGCAGTGTGGTGCTGTCTTATCTTCCTTTGCTCACAATAAAGAATGAAAAAAGATACACTTGTATATCTTTAAAATGTTTAATATCTTCAGGTGCAAAAAAACTAAACTTAACCTGAATAAACCATCGGCGGTCATTATGTAAAATGTAGCGCCCCCCCTCCCCTTTTAATACTTATGAAATAGACATGCCAGTCATCCCAAAAATGCCGCCATGAGTAATTACATCTCCTTTTTAGATACAAATAGTGAATGAAGAGCAAAAGGTGTCATCCTCTTCTAAAATATTTCTCTTTTTGTTGAGATAACACAAAGCAGTCAGCGAGAAAAATAACAGTATATTTTTTAAGTGGCAATTTATTTAATGTTGAGTACAGTAAAGCCTAGACTAGAAGAAAGGTCACCCAATTCATAAATCATAATTGTTTATCTAAAATGTTCCAACTATGTACATGGTGAACCGACTTATGCTTTCCATTAAAGTGCATTATACAATAAAAACGAAATACTTTTTAACCCTCATGCTACGAAGCCGCTAGAAAACGTTCATAAATTAACAATGATGTAATGGTGACGTTAGACACCCATTTTAGGCCTTTTTAAACAACCAATGGTTGCTTACCAAATGAGTGTCATCTCCATAGGAGACTGTGTGGTCCAGTCTTTAAAGAAAGGGGCTTGTAACCAGGAGGTCCCTGGTTCAAATCCCGGCTACAGCCACAGACTTGTGTGACCCTGAGCAAGTCACTTAACTGCCTTGTGCTCCGTCTTTTGGGTGAGACGTTGTTGTAAGTGACTCTGCAGCTGATGCATAGTTCACACACCCTAGTTCCTATAAGTCGCCTTGGATAAAGGCATCTGCTAAATAAACACATTTTTTAAAAAAGGCTCTCTCAACCAACCAGGGATGGTTTTATATACTTTCAAAACGCAAAGTATACAGAGACAGTAAGTTAAATGAGTGAGTGAGTTTATTTATTTTTTTATATATACTTATGGAGACATTTCTAAAGGAAAATGAATTTCAGTGTACATTTTAAAATGTATTTTTTTTTACATTCAAACTAGATAATCGTAGGGTATATTTCATCATAGAGTGAACACATAATTCAATTAATGATCTTCAGATTCTCAGCCGTTTAGAAAGGTATAATACGGCATACTTTCGGTGGATATTTGTCCTGATACACAAGCCGAAAGTAACATTATATCAGTCAGACCTCAAACAGTTCGAATGTTCACCAAAGCAGAAGGGTTAAGGAAGGAATTTACCGTGTTTCTTACTTGGACCTTCTTAGGTTCTGGGGACACATCCTGTGGAACAAATTTTAATGGCTCCTTAATTTGTCTCCTTGATCTCTTAGTCCCATCTGGTTGGGTTTCCATGGTAATGTCTACCTCCATGTCACTGCTACCTGCCTGGTCACACTCTGAACACTGCCTGAAAAAAGTAAAAAAAGATTGCATTACTACAACTACAGAAACGTTAAATAAGGCTTATTTCATGATTTGAAAAAAAACCATCGTATTCAAATGTACACCGTTTGGTTGAGGAACAAATATGAATGCCTTTTATTGCACTAATATTTGTCTTGCACTTAAACGTTTAAGTGTAATTTGTGTGTATTTTAAACAGTGTGTTATTGGGGATGTTTTTCATCAACCAGGAAGGTACATCTAGGTTTTATTTAATTATGTTTTCTCTTTGTCTTCTCAATTCAAACAGGAAAACTTTCTAGAAACACTACTACAGTATGTTTTTTTCCCCCAGCAGACCAACAAAAATATGGAAGATTATTCCAATCAGATGAGAAGAAAATGATAAAGACATAAATAATGAAATGTCAGTTTTGTAATTTGAATCTATTCATTGCAAGTGCCCTTTATACCCACTCACAAGAAAGCACTCAGTATACTTCCTGACAATTATAACCCTGGGCACAAAATGAGAGCCTTTACATGCAGAACGTTAAGTTGGTATTATTATTATTATTATTATTATTATTATTATTATTTATTTCTTAGCAGACACCCTTATCCAGTGTGGCTTTGTTGTTACAACGCATCACATTGCAAAGTATCACATTACAGATAATAGCAGTAATAAAATACAATACAATCAGTAGTAAGAGCAAACTCAAATGAGAGAAAATAAAAAATACAATACTTAATTACGTTTCAAAGCGATTATGACTTAGAGCAGTTAAACTTAAAAACATTTGGTTATAAGAGTAAATTCCATTAAGAGCAAGTAGTAAGTACAATAAATGGATATAAGAACGATTTCAAATAAGTGCAATTACAAAAAACGCGAATACGATTACTTTTAAGAGTAAAATCAAGTACAAGATACAGAACATATAATTATGATTGAGTGCAGTAGTAGAATACAGCAAAGTGTGGAGCAGTTAAGTGCAAGTAAAAGATGATGCAAGTACTGATACAGTTGGGTGCCACATAGTCCAGTCAACACAGTATGCCAGGGCCCGCACTGGGCAGAGCATATGGAACTTCCACTCGGTCAGACTGGAAAGGAGGTGGATGGAAAGCCTCCAATTCCACAGACTGGTTGACATGGAACGCCGAGATCATCTTCGGCAAAAAGGCAGGATTGGTACAGAGTGTAACCTTGTCCTGGCCTTTGTAAAGATTATGCAGGCTTTTGCAATGGAGAATGGCAGCATCTTACTCACCCGCTTTGTGGAGGTGATAGCGAGCAAGAAAGTCTGATTGTTTCTCTTCAGGTCGACTGTATAATTATTAAAAGCGAACTCTACCACCGCAGGTACTTTTAGTGTACTATCCATGTAGGGCAGCAGTGTGGAGTAGTGGTTAGAGCTCTGGACTCTTGACCGGAGGGTTGTGGGTTCAATCCCCAGTGGGGGACACTGCTGTTGTACCCTTGAGCAAGGTACTTTACCTAGATTGCTCCAGTAAAAACCCAACTGTATAAATGGGTAATTGTATGTAAAATAATGTGATATCTGTATAATGTGATATCTTGTAACAATTGTAAGTCGCCCTGGATAAGGGCGTCTGCTAAGAAATAAATAAATAATAATGTTGTTGTTGTTTTGTTTTTTTCGTGTCTGTGACAAAACTCAAAAATCACTATTTTCCTCAGGATATTCTGTGATCAGTGACCAGAAATCTGTCTTTGCTTCCCGCCTACACATTTTGATTCTGGGGCTCCCTGCTGCTTGTGATGTTATGATCACAGAAGGTGCTATGGGCTAGAAAGGTGTTTTCTATTTCCTTAGTAACGGTCTTAACAACCAGGCAAGAACCTGTTTATGTGCAAAATGACAAGATGACTGCGTGTGTTAGAGAGGGGCTGCATGTATTGAAAATGAAATAAGTTTGTCATTGATTTTATCATAAAGACAATGACTCGAGTCAGATGGAGACTTTTTTGCATGACTCAAGTCGAGTCACGTCTTTTGAGCAGGGAGTTTAGTCGAATCTTTGCTTGCAGGGACTCAAGTCAAGTCACGAAAAATTGCAACTTGATTCTGAGTCGAGTCGAGTCATTACAACTCTGGTTAGTAGGGATTTGATAATTCAATGGGCTGGCAGACATGCTAGCTAGGTTTTAAAATGTGCTCTTTAACAATCATTGGTCCAAAAGGAAACAGTTCAGAAACCTCAAAGAAACTGAAAACAGAACCCCATGTTTCACCTCTGTTCTATTAATTTTGAAAGGGACACAACAAAGATGAAAGGAAGACAATCAATATAGCCCCATTCCTTCTACTATAGTCATATCTACCAGAAAATGCCTGGACTAATTAAAAGTGAAAGCTTACTTTGAGATAAGAAGCACAGCTCAACCATGAAATTCCCTGCTAAGACACAAGCAAGTGGTTTAAAACAAAAGCAGAGTACCCACCTGACACACAGCAGCGAAGATCTATAAAACCAATTAAATGTTTCATCATCGGCTGCTATCTATGATTCTTTGTAAGTCTGATGAAAGTGGGAGGGTTTGCTCATTTAAATTACCTTTTTCTTGTTTTATCCTTATTTCTGTAACAACAACTACATTTGTCTTTTTAAAAAAAAACACCTTCATTTTGTTTGTTCATACTATAAGCTGAACATTTTAAAATCTGCATGGTAAACTAGTGGAAAAATTGCTTTGTATATAATGCATGTAATGGAGTGCTCTCAGGCTCAGGTTAACCTCCAGTAACCACAGCATTTGATGTTCTAGGGATTGTAGAGTTTTAATTAAAAAAAAACAACAACAGATCTGAGAAGACCTGGTTTAAGACATTTAGGTTACAAAACATCTTTACAAGGCATGTGCTGTATAGATTTCAGAGCTCTGCCAATCGCCAGCTCTGGATCAGTGGAAATCGGTGAGGATCCAGCTGAATGAATAGAGCACTTACTTATATACTACTTACGATAGAGATGCATTAAATGTGTAATGATGGGAAAGTCAATTCTAAGCTACTGCTTTCTCTGGGGTACTTAGTGCTATCTTGGGGAAAACAGATAATTTAGCAGCATTACCACCCACCATTCCTCAACCTGGTCTTGTAAACATACACAAATACAAATGCCTGAAAACCCACCTGCTTTTTATTTACATTCTCTGCACATGCCACATGTTGGAGCAAATAGGTAAAAATTACACCAAAGTTCAATGGTTTAGAAGCTGAGCAAAGTGGAGGATATATAAACCATTCAATACGATCTACTGCTGTTCGTATTCTCAGCAAACCTGGGCTTGAAACGCGGTAAATAATGTCCATAACAAGTCACTAAAAATAAGGCATCCACCAGAAGCTACTGGCAAGTGAGCCATGAAGAAAGAAATACATGGTCCCATACTGGCAGTGGCAATGAACCATCCAAATCCATAAGATCCTTTGTCCACAGTAGAAATGAATCAGAGCAAAGCAGAGGCTAACTCCTCCCTCTGCAAAAACATTACAGCAATCACATTTTTAGTACAAGTGCCTAATCAGTATGTTGCTAAGTAGCGATGATGAATGCCATTTTATAACAGAATTATGGTACTCCAGGGTGTTGTGATGTGCTGAAATATCAGAACGACTGTGGGCCACAGGCCTTATAGCACAACACCCTGTCGTACCATAATTCTTAAGTGTATTCCGCTTTTGTGTTATGATACTAGCTTATTAAAGCATTTTAAAGCTTTCCTGTAGTTGTTTTTTATTTGGTTCCAATTCAACGGAAACTGTGTCATGCTCTAGTGCCGAGTATCCTCCCCCCCAAAAAAACACTTGGCGAATTGTGCTATTCTTTGTTCTTTTGTAAAAGCAGTGTAGAGTAGTGGTTAAGGCTCTGGACTCTTGACCGGAAGGTCGTGGGTTCAATTCCTGGTGGGGGACACTGCTGCTGTACCTTTGAGCAAGGTACTTTACCTAGATTGCTCCAGTAAAAACCCAACTGTATAAATGGGTAATTGTATGTAAAAATAATGTGATATCTTGTAACAATTGTAAGTCACCCTGGATAAGGGCGTCTGCTAATAAATAAATAATAATAACACTGTCAGTTTTTTAAAAACACACACACACACCAAAAAAATCCCTTGAATTTAGTTTTATGCTTACAATCTAAAACTGGTTAATTAGTGGCTCTACAGAAGCATCTTAAATTTGATTACTTCATTGGATGTTGCGATTGAGTAAATAGAGAGCCTGAAAACAATTACAGGAAGATGTGTTTAGGATAGTCTCTGGTTATAGGACAGAGAAAATTCATATTGACAAGTAAAATACAACGTATCATGGTAACAAGCAGAGCAATAAAAGTGCAGGGAGTGTAGCTAGGATCATGTGTTGATGCACATTGTTCATCCAACCCATCAAATTTTAAATTGGTAGAGATGAAGATTCTAAATTCCTATAATTTGCATTGTAAAAACCATTCATTTTTGATGCTTGCACTCTACATACAAAACTTTTTTTTTTTACTTTGGTAACTTCAAGATTAGGAAAACGATATACATACAGTAGTAAAGGTGAGAATAATTATGTAATATCCTTTGAGAGTAAGAAACTTATGTTTTCAAAGAGCAAAACATGTACTATAGACTAGCAGTCCCAAGGTATTGGTGCAGTGAAAGCCTGACACTTACACTTAATGTGCTTAAACAGCTGCATTGTGGATTTGAAACAGACTGAACCACTGATGAGTGCTCAAATAAAAGATGGAGTATTCCTTGCACCAAAGTAACCGCCATATTCCTCCTGAGGTTCAATAAAGCAAACTATGCTTTTACAGTGAGGAGCTCTCCACATTCAACTTCAAACTCATCTTGTTTCTCTAGAGACTCATTTAAAAAAAAAACACTGAGAAAATGCTGGGTAATTATTTAAAAGGGCATTAAGTGGTACACTTGGTAGTACACTAACCTTTCACCTTAGTCTATGGGTTCAAATCTCATGTAAGAAAAAAGTCACAATTTATTTTGATTTGAAGATTGTGCGAGGCCTGTATATAACAATCTATTAGGAATACAGTCCATCTTTCATGTGATGCTTGCAGCATGAAACATTGATTTTATGGGTAGGCACCACGATCACACGCTGTTTTGATTATTAAAAAATAAAACATTTAAAATAAAAAATAAAAATGTTTTTTTTTTTTTTTTTTGTCGACAATCAAGCTTAACAAGATTTGGAACATAGTAGTTTTTTAAAAAATGTATTCTGGATTTAAATATTAGCAAGAATGAGTTTATTAGGATGTCACAAGTGCTATCAAAACTGGATTTTAAATATTAAAACTTTACAAAAAAGAACTATCAATATACTTTGAGAGAAATACATCATAAGGAAGAGGACAGTTTTGCTGTTGCGCTTAAAGAATGCTTGCTGAAATACGTCACTTCAACGATTTACTTCATGAGTTGATTTCCAAGTGAACTGGAATACGTTTAGTTTCACATGGCAAAAAATTGAAACGGAGCAAAGTGACAAACGTACCGAATCCCCTTCCAAGCAAACCGAGCCCACCATTTCAAGTGATCTCGGTTCATTTGGTTTGATGCGATTATGTGGTTCTCAGAGGTTTCATATATAACTTCAATCAAACTGAACCGCACTTCAATCCGCATCAAAGGGTCAAACGAACTAGGTGTGAAAGTGCCCTCATTTAAAAGTCTATTGAGGGTTGAGTAACATTACCAAGAAAACAGTAACACTGATGATCACACTAAATACAAAATACTAATAATGTTTGCACAATTTCAAAACAAACATCAGTTTAGCATTATTATTTATAAATCAATGATTATTATTATTATTTGTTTCTTAGCAGACGCCCTTATCCAGGGTGTCTTACAATTATTACAAGATATCACATTATACATTATTCAGATATCACATTATTTTACATACAATTACCCATTTATGCAGTTGGGTTTTTACTGGAGCAATCTAGGTAAAGTACCTTGCTCAAGGGTACAACAGCAGTGTCCCCCACTGGGTACAAGGGTACAACAGCAGTGTCCCCCACTGGGGATTGAACCCACAACCCTCCGGTCAAGAGTCCAGAGCCCTAACCACTACTCCACACTGCTGCAATGATGTGAAAACGTAATTTGTTATAAACAGTAGTATATCAAGAATGACTGCGGAATGCCAATACTTAATAAATGTGGAGCCTTTTAAAAAATAAATAAATAAATAAATAAATAAATAAATAAATAAATAAATAAACAAACAAACAAATATTAGGGCTGTCACTCGATTAACAATTTTGATTGGTTAATTTATGGGCATTAGTTGATTACTCGGTAGATTAATCTGTGCACATTTTTAATAAAGGTAACAATCGTATAGCTATCCTACATAGTACTAATTAAATGCAATTGGTATTTTTAAAACCATTTTTATTATTATTTTAATTTTAGTAAATGTAACAAATGTTACCTTTCCGTCCTATTACCCTAATAAAACAGATTTAGGGACCTGATAACACAAGCCCCAAGGGCTAGAGCAGCACAGTTATATGCATTCTGGGGTAACCCTTAAACAGCAGAATTAGTTGACAAACTGCCCGGGGAGATGCCGAAATGACATAAAATTCAAAGCTAATTTGGCATCTGCCCGCTGCAGCTGGGCACTTCGCCAACTGCCTGGGCATTACGGCAACTGTCCAATTTCTGCAACGGTCCGCAAGACAGACAGCGGGAGCTCTGCTAGAGAACGGAGAAAGCCGGAAAAGAAAAGAAAAACAAAACAAAACATAAGCGATCAGTATTGAGGTACCCGAGGGGGACGTGTTATGAGATAGCTGGGGAACCCTGGGCAACCCCACGAAGTATAAAAGAAAGGGAATAACACAGTGTAGGCTGGAGACCCGGGCCGTACGAATAGTGACGGTTGGGGACGCTGCATAATGCAGCACCTTTTATTTTGTAGTTTTTTCACTTGTCCTTTGTGCCTTTTGTTTTCATTATTATTTTGAGCACGTGCGTGTGCGCCACGAGTGAACGGCCAACCTTTTACCATTGCTGGTATCGGGTTGTGCTCTGCAAGCAGTACTATAGTGCCACCTTGTGGCAGAAATAAATCAGTGTGCCAAGTGGCGTTTCAAGTAAAGTTCTGTCTCCTGTGTGTCAGTGAATTTCCCACACCCTTCCACACTAAGTAACATGGTTGTCAGTACTCAGAGCTTCAGGGAGCCAGTTAGAATGCCAGAATACAGCTGTTAAAAGTGGAAATGTATATTTAGGCTAATTAAATTATTAACACTAGAAGGACCGTAGATATACTCATACCTAGGAGCCCCGCAGCAGTCTTTCTGACGGCTGCATTCAAAACATTGTAAATAGTATAACGAAAGGAGAAACCCACCTCAACTACTGAGTGACAGCATATTCCTACATTTCTATTGGAGACTCCGCTTGCAAGATTTAAAACGAGATTACAATCAGGATGGAGGCTTGTTAGCGGGATTTAAAGCTGTATTACAGTTAAGATACAGAGGATTTAAAATAGAATTGTGGCGAAATGTACAAAAATGCCTATGCACAAAAACCCCAGAAGAATGTGCCAGTGACCATAGGGATTTCGTTGTGGAAGCAAAGGAAAGAAGGTACAACTTAAGTGTGCAAGTACTGTCGAGTTACTACTATACATATTTTGACAGAAAAAAAAAAAACGCTCAAGCATTTTGGAAAGTAACCAAAAACACTAATTTCATACAGTATATCAAAAACGAAAGCCCCGGAAAAAAATGATTTACATAAAACTCGAAAATAGCTAAAAATAAGCAGCGAAAAATACAATTAATAAAACCCGAAAAACAGAAGCCCTAATTATACATATATACAGTGCAGTGAAAAAGTACTTGCCCCCTGTCTGATTTTCTGCATTTTTGCACATTTTTCACATTGTATTTGGTCAGATTTTTTTTGTGGATTGTAGTAGTATATAGAGGGAGTCTGAGAGAAAAAATGACACCAAAGTTTGGTGTTTCTTTCATTTGTTTGGTGTGCAAGGTAATCAAACATGCAATCTTCAGGTGTGAAAAAGTTATTGCCCCCCCTAGTTAACTCAACCGAACTAAAGGGATAATTAGAGTCAGCTGTTTGAGTACTTTGGTTAACAACCAGGCCTGATTTGGGCCAGCCCTGCCCAATATAAATCTGACTAACTTTGGCCCTTACCATCAGAGTGAAGTTGTCAGCACACAGGTTCTAGAGGCACATCATGCCACGAAGAAAAGAAATTCCTGAAGACCTCCGGAAAAAAAAATTGTTGATGCCTATCAGTCTGGAAAGGGTTACAAAGCCATTTCTAAGGCTCTGGGGCTCCACCGAACCACAGTCAGCACCATATTGTCCAAATGGAGAAAGTTTGGGACAGTAGTGAATCTTCCCAGGAGTGGCCGTCCTGCCAAAATCTCTCCAAGAGCAAGGCGTAAAATCACAAACAACATCCAGGGATCTGTAGGCCTCTCTCGCCTCGGCTAAGGTCAGTCTTCATGACTCCATCATCAGAAAGACACTGGGCAAAAATGGGATTCATGGCAGAGTAGCAAGGTGGAAACCATTGCTCACTAAGAAGAACATGAATGCTCATCTCAAGTTTGCCAAAAATCACCTGGATGATCCTCAAGAGTTCTGGAACAATGTTCCATGGACAGATGAGTCAAAAGTGGAACTTTTTGGCTGATATGGGCCCCGTTATGTCTGGCGAAAACCAAATACTGCATTCCACAGTAAGAACCTCATACCAATGGTCAAGCATGGTGGTGGTAGTGTCATGGTTTGGGGATGCTTTGCTGCATCAGGACCTGGACACCTTGCCATCATTGAAGGAACCATGAATTCTGCTCTGTATCAGAGAATTCTACAGGAGAATGTCAGGCCATCCGTCTGTGAGCTGAAGCTGAAGCGCAGCTGGGTCATGCGGCAGGACAATGATCCAAAACACACAAGCAAGTCTACATCAGAGATGTTGTTGCAGGACCTGAAACGAGCAGTTAAATCTCGAAAACCCACAAATGTCACTGAGTTGAAGCAGTTCTGCATGGAGGAGTGGGCCAAAATTCCTCCACGGCGACTAATCAATAACTACAGGAAGTGTTTGGTTGCAGTTATTGCTGCTAAAGGTGGCATAACCAGTTATTGAGTCTAAGGGTGCGATTACTTTTTCACACGGGGGCATTGGGTGTTGCATAACTTTCTTTAATAAATAAATGAAATATGTATCATATTTTTGTGTTATTTGTTCACTCAGGGTCCCTTTTATCTAATATTAGGTTTTGGTTGAAGATCTGATAGCATTCAGTATCAAAAATATGCAAAAATGCAGAAAATCAGACAGGGGGCGAATACTTTTTCACGGCACTGTGTATATATATATATATATATATATATATATATATATATATATATGAACATTTATTTTACAACTCAAAACAAGAAAATCTAAATAAGTAAACATCTTCACAGACATCGGTTTACAACATACATATTTATAAAACTGAAACGATAGCAATACATTTAACTTTTCAGCAGAAATCAGTTTATTATAAGATGTGCAAAAGCAACTGAACAACGTAGATAAATAAATATAGAAGACAACATTTTACAGAAGCGCACAGCAGAAGAAGTTATAAAAAAAGTATAATTTATTTTTCTTTTTGTTCGACAAAATGGTACCTTGAGTCTAAATGCTTCTTGCGAAGTTCCTGTACTAACTGTAAAATATATTCTCTCCTTGGTAAATTCTTTTCTGTGCATTCTTTGTAAAGTACCCAGGAGTTGATGGCTGCTAGGTCCAATTGTAAAACACCTGAAAAGGCCACCATCGGGAGCCAGCTTTCACAGAATACTTCCGTGTCATCTGGTCCAAAACATCAACTCCATATTTTGTTGAGTTGTAAAACTCCACGGTCTCTGGTATTTTTTTTCACTAGTCCCAATGCTAACTGACTGACCAAAACAGAACACCTGGCAAGCAGGCGCCAGCCTTTGTAAAGGCTGAATGAAAAACAATAGACTATCAGTCATTCACTCAGGCAGAGAGTAGAGACTAATCTAATTACAGCTAAACACAGTGCGGACTGGTAAATAAAAATAATAAAGTAGAATACCGTTCTGTATAATCAAAATACAATTGTTTTCTGCGTGACTGTCAATGTGACTGCTCCCGGGGCTTTTAGGTATAATGTAATATATCTTCTTTATTTCTGCACTCCTATGTTTCATGCTTTGAGAATATGTAATACATATGCACAGAAAGTTTGGATATACTGCTATTTTATTGATTATTGGCTCGTTCACAATCGTCTTAAAGTAATGCTAGAATATGTTTTGTTTGAAAATAATAATACTTTTTTTTTTTTGACTGATTCAAATTTCGCTGTAGATGGATTTATTTTCATAAGTTTTGTTTTGGTTAAGTGGTGCATCTGCTCACAGTGATTTTTTTTTATTATTTTTTTGGGGGGGTTGTTGCAAGCCAACTAAATGTGATTTTGCAAGTTGCATTTGGTTGTACAGAGTAGTGGCGAAAAAAGTAACTCATGCAAGGCTCTCGTTTCCTTCTCTAGTGTAAGCATTCGTCTTTTTTGTGCATGACAGCTCAGCATGAGAATTAACGAATGGACGTTTTAGTTACGCAGTGTTCAGAAATTAGGATTTAAAAGTTATGTTTTTGTGCACGCTGTACTGGTTTTACTCAAAGTGATTCTTGTTCAGGTATTTATGAATGGGAATAATAAGAGACATGCACTTCTTTCTTGTTTGATGATCAAGAAAAATAACTGCATTTCTAAAATCTTCAATTATACAAAGATACCTAACTTAAAGGTTTTGATCAAAAGTCTGTTTAGCTTTTGCAATTTATTTTATTAACTAAAATTAAAGTGTTTAATTTTTTTTATTCTCACTCAGTGCATATTCTATGTATTCAAATGAATAAAGGACAGTTTAGATTAGGGTTATTTATAATGTTACAGGTTTAAACATATAAAATGTTTTTAATTTGACATTTTTCCAAGGAGTGCTAATAGTGGGCCATAATGCCTAATCCAGCTGAACAGGTGGGCCTCAGATAAAAAAAAAAAAAAAGTTACACGACTGGAGAAAATTAAATTTTAAAACCAAAAAAACGCCACAATGACTGCCGCAGGACTTCTAGTGTTAAATAATTTACAGGAAAATATACAAGTGTCAAAAAAAAAAACAACTCTTCATAAACGTTCATATACCATTTTCACACAGAAATGCAGCTACTGTGCCGTCTCTGAAACGTTTTAACGAGTGTGTAAAATACCCTTTCACACAGCATGAAATTGCGCAAATCTATGCCAGTGTAATACCGTCATAACCCTTTCACAGAGCCAAAGAGATTGCGCAAGTATAACTTTCAAATCTGTCAATCAACAGACTGTTCTCGTGCAATCTGAAACGCTGACAAGACCTAACACATGCATGCAGTGCTTAATTTGTAAAGAGGTGCCGGAGCGCAAGCAGTGACAATAATACCGACCCTAAGGAGCGCATATTCAAAATCATAACACGTTTCTTTGAAAGAGTATTGTACGTACTGGTGTTAGATGTTTACAATCACGTATTCTACATCACATACAAAGTAGTAGTGCATGCAGAGAAATTAATTAAAGGCAACCGCAGGACAAATAATTAAAAATAAAACTAGAGTTGCTAGCAACTATAAAGGCTTCCAAGCAGTTACCGTTTAATTTAAGTGCATTGGTTATTATAGATGAAACGTTATCATCACAACTGTCCTAAATGTGTCAATTTTGGCACAGATATGAGAAGACTTGAAAATTGCGTGAATTTTCCATTAAATCCAAGATGGCTGCCACACCATGTGACCAAAGGCCGCCATATTGACCATGGTACAACATTCCATAGTCCTCTACATCCGTGTCAAATTTCGTGCATTTTGGTGCAGCCGATAAGAAGTTATAGGCAGTTTTATAGCCAGTTGCGTATGTTGATGATGTCATGCATCACGTTTCACCTTTAGGAGAGGTCAGAGGTCAAGGGCGATGACATTTTTTGATAGAGCACATATGACTTCCTATACGTGTTCCATTATAATTATGACCCTGTCGGCACGCCCTAGGAGTTAAAATTTCAACGTAAATTCCAATATGGCCGCCGCGCCGTGCGAGCAATCGATTTCAATCTTCAGCAGTTATTACTTTCCAACGGTCTGTACAATTGTGTTGACACTGAAGAGCATAATTGCAACAGTGTTCTTGTTATGGGTTGCAAAAGTTTTTTTACAATTATCAATATGGCCGCCAAATGATGTGACCAAAATGTGTCATTTTCATATCACCAGTACTTTACGTGAGTCTCTATGGTCATATAAAGTTTCATGACTGTAGTGTATTGCACCTTGGATTTATGCACGAATGTATGAAAATAGAGCCGTTGTGAAACGGTTATTTGCACGCCGCGGCCATGTTTTTTTAGCAAAAAACGGTAGAAAGGACCTGTTCATGAACATGCGTGCCAATTTAGGTGTCGATTGATGTTGCGGTTTAAGACAAGAAGATTGTTGAATATTTGGCACCAATCCAGCGTAGCAGGCAAAGTAATTGTTCAATCGACCTCGATTGAACATATGTTTTTTATAGGCCATTGCTGCACTATCTGCTGCCATTGTCACAGTTCCATCTTAAGTTGTTTTTAAAGGCAAGAGTTTTGAAAAATTCCCAAAATTTCCACGAGATCCAAGATGGCGGTCGAACCATGTGACTTTTTCATTCGGGGACGCCAGTCTGGTTGTCCAGCCATAGGCATCTACTTACGTATGCGTTTTCATAACTCTGCGATGATGTTTGGGAAGAAAAATAATAATAATAATAATAATAATAATAATAATAAACACAGCAATAACAATAGGCTTCCCCAGCCTTTGGCTTGGAAGCCTAATAATAATAAACATAATAATAACAATAGGCTTGGAAGCCCAAAAAGCCTGTATACATGTTTTGTTATGGTTTTGCATTAAATGGTTTAAAAAACAAACAAATTAAAAGGCATTCAGAGGCACTCCAGAAGGACGACATTGATGAAAAAACGCACCCCAACACGAACACTGGTTTAACCCATGGTCTGCACTATTATCAGCGATGTGTATGCAACAGAAGCCGCTGGTAGATTATTCAAAAACAATTAATTAAACTTAGGCTAGGTAGTTGTTAACTTAGTATGTTTTTATTCTCTATTAATTAAATTATATTCATTGAAAAAGGCAAGAGAACCACATTGTTATTTTTTTTTATTGTTTTGGTTTAATATAATATAGCAGGCTAATGTTTCTATTGAAGTAGGCTACAATATATGTAATTTTTTTCATTAAAAAGTTGCCATTGTTCTTTGTTGAAATTAATGTTCAGCTTTCATATTTTGTTGTGTACAACTCATTTAATCAAACCAAGTAGTGTAAGAAGTTGCTTGTATCGTTCATGATGTTTTTCAAATCAAGTAAGCTTATTTATGTATAAAAAACGACAATAGAGTTGCAGCCAGTGTCATCTTACTTAAAGGCACTCAAACTGAAATCGTAAAGTAATTTAAAGTGCGCGCAAGAACTTGCAGACTTAATGCAACTGTGCTGAGAAATAAACACACCTGGCAAGCAAAAATAAAGCATTTTATGAGATTTTTAACTGGAGATACCGGCGCTATGACTCTGCATGCCCAGAGGTTCAGGGGCCCGGCAAACCCCGGCACAAATTAAGCACTGCATGCACACCCCTTACCTACCTACGCTATAGTGACGTGGCATGTTGACTTTGAAACCACACCCACTATAGCGCTTCAGTGGCGGTAGAGCTTTTCACACAAGCAGTTATGACGTTTCAGTGCCGTCTCTGAACCACCTCGCGAGGTGGTTCAAAGACGGCATAAAATATGACGGTTCTGTGGCGGTATAAGGAATTCACACAGACCTATAAGCCGCTTTAGTGGCGGTTTTGAACTGTCATAACTCCTCTGTGTGAAAGCACCTATAGTGTCCTTTACTTATTTGTTTTTAAATACAAATCGTAGCTTAGTACCTCTTTGGCATAGCGCCGTAGCACAACCTGCAATAGTAGCTTTGACGGTCAGATCTGGTGTAGCAATACATTTTAATAATTGGGTAACCTATAAAATGTGCAGCTTCTTAAATAGCACATGCCAAGTTCGTTTTAAATATAAATCTACCCATCCGTTGCTGTACATCCAGTGCAAATATCCACTAGTAAATATTATTGTTTTAAGTAAGGAACTGTGCCAGTGAAATCTTTCTGCATGCAAAACCTCTTTACATAACAGCTGTAACTGGACATTCTTGCTAGGTCCCTAACTTTAGAATAATGATTAACATCACTTATAATGGAGTGCCCTTAAATTTCCACTTTGAAACAGCTACAAGCAATGTTAACCTAATGCATCGTAACTGTTCTAAGGGAAAAGGTTTGCAAACTCATACCAGCTCCCCTTACAGGAATGTTTAATGATGAACTGCACTGTACTCTACATGTGCAGGTCACTGTTTGAAGTATTATTTAAATTTATCTGTGTGGAAATTCAGTTTTTACACTTGCTATCAGTATGCATTTAATTATGATAGAGTGGTGTATATTAAACTGTAGGTTAATACAGACTGCTTGGTTCGGATTAGCAAGATTCGACTGTACATGTTTCAAGTTGTCTCCATAAGCCCTTCGGCAGCACATACTGTAAAAAAAACAAAACCTAATTTGTAGGTACCGTAGATGTCAGTTCATCAGTAAGGACATCCGTTGTATTTTTATTTCACTTCTATCAAATCAGGGATACAATTACAACAGTCAGCCACTAGGTCACCCAAGAGATGAAGCACACGCTCCCATTATGTTAACCATGCAGAAAAATCGGGCAACTGGCTTTTCTGAACTATTTCTATTTAGTTGTAGATACATACTCAGTTGCTTGTGTACACACACAATATGTACAGTACATACAATATATTTTAGGAATCACAACAAATGTAGTTGGTGGATAAACAAAAATGAAAATCATGACAATAAAAAATGTAACACAGTTGACATTGGTAGAAAAAGAGTCAATGCAGTTGTTCTGCACAACTTTACTGTGCCAAAGATGATTGTCGCCAAAAATAACTTTTATAGAGCAGGTTCCTACCCTGCGAAGAACCTGAGCTTAGTGAGTCACCTGACATTCATCCCATTATAGAGCAACAGACAAAGTTACATGAAAGCCATCTGCAGCATTCCAGATCCCTGGGAAAGCTGCAAGAGGAAAGGACTTGCAACGCTCAAGATTGCATAATGTGAATAGATCATTCTTAACTAAAAGGACAGCAAAATAATAAAAAAAATGTTTAATTGATGTATATCTTTATACTACAAAAATGAAGCAAAATAAATTCAGCTTCAATTCCTCTGCAATCATGTGGATGGCATTTTTCGCAACTGCTTACTTAAATGATCTACTTTTCTTTCAAGAATCTTCTAAAGAGAGGGCCTGGCAGTTAAAACATGTAAAAAATACTGTAAGTATGTATTTATTTAAGAAAAATATTCAAACTGTGATTAATACTAAGCCTTTAAACATTCAAAAAGCTATAAATAAAATTGAAGATAAAATCTCCAAGAAAAATGTAGTCTCACCAGTAACTGTTTTCAGTCTTCTTGGGCATTCTTGTGAGGGGTGGGTCTAAGCAGCCCAGGTGGTAATGCAGTTTACAGGTATCACAGAGCAGGAGGAGGTGTTGGTCCTGGTTTTTCTTGCAAATTCCACAGCTGCCAGGAAATACATTTATAATTTGATCTTGTTTAATCACATTTCACACGAGAGTTTGCTTTTGTACCTTTATATGTATGACAAAGATTAAAAAATGTATTACACACATGTTGTAAGTTTAAACATACTGTAGAAGTGACCAGAGCTTCTTTTTAAAGATATGCCATGAAAAGGAGCAATTCAAATGGTCAGGTAGCAACTGTCAACAATTGTAGGGAAAAGGGATTGGCGTAGGGGTTAAAAGGCTTATACTGGTACTGTATGTTCTACAGCTAGTTTGGCCATGACCAATAATTTCAGGATCTACACTTATTCAATTTAATAAAGACATTTACTATACTGTATTGAAAAAAAATACAATAAAAACTAAAACATTAAAATAAATCAAATGAAGCTATTTTCACCACTTAATAAACCATATGGTGGTAAGTTTCTCCACTTTCATAGATTTCAATGGATTTCAATGGCCATGACTATTTTACACCTGTAAGTACCTGTAAGTACCTGTAATATCCGATTTCACTGGTTCCAGGGATTGATTGGATATGTAAAAATAGTGTATCTCGGAGGGAGTCATTATACTACATTGTAGTAGTTTTATTAATGTTGGGGCAATATAAATTAACAATGTCAGGTACATCAGTGTGTCCAAAACACCAAAGTACAGTACTGTGCTTATATTATTCAAAGAAAATCAGTTACAATTATTGCAAAACAAAGCACTGCAATACAGCATTTAGCAATTTACAAAACAGCAATGTAAAAACAGCAATGTAAAAACAGCAATGTAAAAACAGCAATGTAAAAACAGCAATTTACAAAACAGCAATGTAAAAACAGCAATGTAAAAACAGCAATTTACAAAACAGCAATGTAAAAACAGCAATGTAAAAACAGCAATTTACAAAACAGCAATGTAAAAACAGCAATGTAAAAACAGCAATGTAAAAACAGCAATTTACAAAACAGCAATGTAAAAACAGCAATGTAAAAACAGCAATGTAAAAACAGTTCTTACTGTGCTTTCTCAGCCTAAGCCAAAGTACCGCATTCCTTTGAATTTGAGACGTGCTTTTTTAACCATTTTTGCTTCTCAAAGATAGCCTGTGTCTTATTCGAGTACAGTATTGTGATGCGAATATTAAAATCACCAACAAAAGACGTGACTATCCGAGTACACAAACAGCAACATGACTGACTGCCGAGGAAAGACAACAAAGGCGTCTGTCTGAATCCACAAGCAGCAACGTGACACTGCTGAGAAAAAAAACAAACTTCCTGAGGAATTCCAAGAGAAACGTTTACAATTTCAGCATTTCTAACAAACAGTACCAGCTTGGACAAATTGGAAATGCTGATCAGACCCTCGTATTTTTCGACATGCCAAGCAATACCACAGTTCAATGCTGTTGTGGTTGCTGGGTTACATGTTGCCTGATGCTGTGGAGTGATGTGTCGTGCTTGCTGTTGCCAGGATGTGGGATGCCGTAAGTGAGTGGTGGTATGTGTGCGACAGAGATGCCATCTTAAGTATTATACAGTGCACGGCACGATAAACGAGCTCTGTGGTTAATCTACAACAACACTGTTTCGTGTCAGTTCTGTACGACACAACAGCGTAATTGAGGTTGTATCTTTGTAAATGCATATTTATTTGATGTTTTATTTTTTCCTCAAATTCAGGGTGGTAAATTTGGGCTGCGTCTTAAATTCAAGGGCGTCTTAAATTCGAAGGAATACGGTAATCCAACAGGTCTTTTTGCACTGTTCATGTTAACCCGAGACAGAAACAACAAGAAAGCATGCACACAAACTGTCTTTGGAGTCATAGAAAAAAATCACCTTTTTAATGGCAGAGTAATTATATTAATGCCTTGCTTTCTTGTATTTAACATGGTTAAACTGGGTATTGTATGTAGTTTCAGCATGTAAAAAGCGAAACTGAATTCCCTTTTCTTTCTGCAAACTGAATCCATTCTGTCCTGCTAAGAGCTGAATTTACTGTTTTAGACCCATAATACAATGTGCATTGATCAGTTTCCATTAGAACCGTTCAGTTGGTAGCAAGCATGTGTAAATGACACATCCCAGAGGTCCATCGGTTAATATAGAGGCTATCATATCTTACAGGATCGAAATGATCTGCTCATTATCCACATTTTAACAATGGAAAATATGAATAGCAAAAGTGTACCATTTAAATGTATACCCAACCTGGTTGTACCACGTACAAGGAAGTACAATCTATTGATGAAAAAATAAAAATAAAATATTTAGAAATTGTGTGATTAAACTGTGTATAGTTAAAAACTGCAACCCATTAAGTACACAATATAGATTAAACTTAAATGCTTATTTGCATACAAATGTTTACAATTGCTTAACATTTAGTAAAGAAAAAATCAATTTAGGCATGTCCACATTTAAACACCAAGTCATTTTTTATTTTTATTTTTTTGTAAATGAGCAGAACTGCCTATATTATACCGTAGAAAAGATTAAAGTATAAAGACTATTTTATTTCATAAAATATGGTTTAAGGAACCTCAAAATAGCCATGCATGCAGAAACTCCACAAAATAATGCATTTCACAACTTCTGTGGGAATTTTGAAAGTGACAGACTAGGACAAGTTGGTTTAAGAAGGGAGAAAAACACTATCCTTGACAAAAGAATATTGAGGTAGTTTATTTGTCTCAACTTCCCTGCAACACTGGTGCTCTATAGGTTAATTAGAAAAAATATCTCATTGGGCCAAAGCAGACAAGATTCTCTTCGGGTTTCCACTAATCTGCAGCATGCTAGCTGCTCAGACAGCAATCATCTATCAAAGTCATTTCTCTGCAGCCCTGTGGGCTGGCATCTGTTCAGCCAACTGGAAGAAAGTGTCATGCAAGCTGTGCAAATGAATCCTACTGCTGCTTTTCTACAGCTTGCACACAGACATTTATTTGTGGGCTTGTTCTGATTTCAGGTTTTGTTGGTAAATATGAAAAGTCAACTCCTCAGGGTAAGGAAGGATGGAGCTAAATGCTCATGGCCTTTAATTTTTTAATTTTTTTTTTTACAGACAGACAGCGTGGCAGAAATAAAGGATAATATAAAATAAAGCCTTAGGAAATTAAATCTCTTTCTATACAGACTTGAGATCAACCTCTTTCATGGTTGAATTGGGACCTCTAGTTGAATCTCTTATACTGATCAGTTTACCACAGATTCAAACTAACAGCCTTCAAATAATTTGGGTAGACACGCTAGACATGCACTGTGCTGATGGCTCCCTGCAAGCCTCTTCTAATTTTCACCTGCTCAGAGAATGCAGAATTTCTCTTACTGACAACTTTAAGAACCAGAAAAGACCAGATTAAAACTGCTTTCCTCATTTCTAGACATACAAAAAAAAAAAACACATTCAGATGATTGGTCATTTTAAACTGCCACCACACAATGACTAATCCTGGAGATTCTCAATAATTGGAATTTCTGTGGTAATAGAAGGAAATGTTAAATTAGGCATCTGATAATTTGTCTGTGCAGCAATATGAAAAGATCCAGTTCATTGGACTATAAATAATTGTGTTTAAATAATAGTTTAATAACAGTTATGCAGACATGAAGCAGTATTCTTTTTTTAACATGCAATATGTAAATTCCCACTGAATGAGAGGAAAATAAAGCTCTTATTACAGTATATTTATGTACTTAATTTTTTTTCTTAGACTGATTAAATAGCCAATATGTGTGGCTCAGCAGCTAGGCACAGCTGTTGCCATGGCAAAAAGGAGGTGCTAGGTAGATTTAACTTCAGATTCAGGTCCAGCTTCATCAAGAATGACAGGTCAAATCAGTTAGAGCAAATGAAAGGATGGATTTTACAAACAAGATCACTATTACAACAACAAAATGAAGTCTCAAGTTTCCAGTAGGTGGTTTGCACCAATCCACATTTATTTCAATCAGAAATCATTACCCAGCATACCAATGGATCAGATCAAATAGATTTTTTTAAAGCGCAATAGTAAAGGTAAAAATGATTTCCATTACACGAGAGTAGATGTTAAAACTTCATGCTGATTTGAACTCGGCTCTCGCCAAGATAAGCACCAACTAAGACGTAGCTTTACAGTAAACTAATGTGATCCATATGTGTCTCCCTCCATTTACGTTTCCTTCCATATGATGATGTAGATATCCTTCTGTCTGGTGTTAATGGCTGAAGTGTAATGCTGGCTCCAGGGATCAGCTTATTTTTGCCTCCCTGGCGCATCAGCACACACAACGGCTGCGATGCTGGCTCCGGGGATCAACCAAAGTGCGGCCTCCCCAGCGCATCAGCATGACAACCGTCTGGATTGAGCTAAGTAGGGTACATCTCTGGGGTTTTCAAGTGGGCACCTTCCATCCTCAGTGTTTCGTCGACTAGCCCACGACACCTCAAGAGGGCTCGACGGTGATTCTGGCGTCCCAGCATCACCCCCCTCCGTCCCCCACTCAACTCAGCCCAGCTTACTTACCTGTCCCCAGCCAGAATCTTTCCGTCTCAACCACAGCCAGTTGCTGCTCCTCTCTGCTGCTTCAGATAAGTTCTTCACTGTGCGACGCAACTCTTGGCCACTGAATCCGACGTCTCTGAGAAACCGGGTTGTAGAGTGTGCCACAAATCCTCGACAACCCATTTCCACTGGGTAAACCCGAACTCTCCATCCTCGCTGTTCCGCTTCAGTGGCTAGTTGAGCATACCGCAGTTTCTTCCTCTCATACGCCTCATCTACAGCATCCTCCCATGGCACTGTTAACTCTACCAGGTGAACAAGGCGTGCTGATCCAGACCACAAGACAATATCTGGTCGAAGGTTAGTGGTGGCAATCTCAGGTGGAAAAATAAGCCGTTGACCAACATCTGCCAGCATATTCCAGTCTCTAGCAGCTTCCAGTTGTCCTGGGCGAGGATTGGTTTTAACACCTTTTCTTGGTGGTTGCTCTCCTGGGCGGAGGAATGTTGTCTTTTGTGTGTAATGTTTTGATGGAACAGGTGGCAACTTATTGGTCATGTTACGCTTGTCTTCCAATGCTAAGGCCAAACATCGCAGCACCTGGTCATGGCGCCAAGTAAACCGTCCTTGGCTAAGAGCCACCTTACATCCTGTCAAAATGTGCCTTAATGTTGCAGGTGATGAACACAAAGGACATGAGGGATCCTCTCCTACCCAGAGGTTTAGGTTCTGTGGTGATGGGAGAACATCATATGTTGACCTGATGAGGAAACTGATCCTGCTCTGTTCCATTGACCATAGGTCTTGCCAGCCAATCTTGCGTTGTTCCACACTCTCCCATCTCATCCATTCTCCCTGTTTGGCCTGGGAAATGGCCTTTATACACCTCATCCTCTCCTCCTGCTTTTGCACCTCGTGGACTACCAGCTTCCTCCTTTGAGCTGGGGCCGCCTTGTGCCATGTAGGAGGAGTTGAACTGAAACCAAGACCCCCTCTTCCATGCTGAACTTGCCCCATGATATCACCAATTCGAAGGGCAGCCTTTGCATCTTCCACAGCTTTCTTTGCCGCCCACTTTCTTCCAGTTTTCAACACAGGTGCTGCCTCCCTTACGCATTTATCGCGTGACTCTACTAATGTCATTTCCAGTCTGACCTTGGCGCACTTAAACTCCTCGGTTAGAGCAGAGACTGGTAGCTGCAGTATTCCTTTACCATAAAGTCCCACTCTGCTGAGGCAGCGTGGAACTCCCAACCATTTCCTGATGTATGAACTGATTAAAGCTTCCAGCTTCTCTACTGTTGTCAAAGAAACCTCATACACAGTCAGTGGCCACAGCAACCTCGGCAGTAGACCAAACTGAAAGCACCAGAGTTTTAGTTTACCTGGTAGAGCACAGCTGTCTATGCTCTTCAACCCTTCCACTGCTTGTTGTCTAACTTCTCCCACACGAACTGTGTCCTTTAGATCCCCGTCATACCATCTCCCAAGACTCTTCACTGGCTTCTCAGACACTGTTGGTATTGCCTCACCATTAATGAAGAATGTTTTATCTACTACTTTGCCTTTAATTATAGAGATGCTCCTTGATTTAGTGGGCTTGAATTGCATTCGTGCCCATTCAATGTTATTGGTTAATTTGCCCAATAATCGATTAGTGCAGGCTACTGTTGTAGTCATGGTTGTCATGTCATCCATGTATGCTCGAATTGGTGGTAGTCGCATTCCAGAAGCCAAGCGCTCTCCTCCTACTACCCATTTTGATGCCCTAATGATTACTTCCATTGCCATGGTAAAAGCCAGTGGAGAAATGGTGCATCCTGCCATTATTCCAACCTCTAGGCATTGCCATGTAGTGCTGAATTCTGAAGTTGAAAAACTGAATTGCAAATCTCCAAAATAGGCTTTCACTAAATTTGTTATTGTCATCGGTACACTGAAAAAATCAAATGCTGCCCAAAGTAGTTCATGTGGCACTGAACCATATGCATTAGCCAAATCCAGGAATGTCACATGGAGCTCCTTCCTCTCCTTTTTAGCTGATTGAATTTGTTGCCAGATCACATTGATGTGTTCTAAGCAACCTGGGAAACCTGGAATGCCCGCTTTTTGTATTGAAGTGTCAATGAAGCAGTTCTTTAATAGGTAAGCTGACAATCTCTGAGCAATAATGCTGAAGAAAATCTTGCCTTCTACGTTTAATAGGGAAATGGGACGAAACTGACTGATGCTTGTAGAATCTTTTTCTTTAGGTATAAAGACTCCACCTGCTCGGCGCCATGCTCTTGGTACAACCTGTTTTTCCCATGCCACTTTCATCAATTTCCACAGAATTCGTAGAACTCCTGAAGCACTCTTGTACACTCTGTACGGAACTCCATTAGGCCCTGGAGATGATGAAGCCCTTGCTTTTTTCACAGCTTGCTCTATTTCTCTCCACTTAGGTGCACAGTCCTCCATTTGGTATTCTGGTGGATTGATAGGTGGGATGTCTGACGGAACTGACATAGGCTCCTGCCTTTTTGAATCTGTATGTGTTTCCTCCAAATATCTCTCCAGCTCAACCTTAGATGCTTTTAGTGTGCCATTCTTCTCACTGGTGAATAACTTCTTTACAAATTTGAATGGGTCTTTATAAAAGTTCGCTCTCGCACGCTCTTTCTTTTTGTAGCGTTTCCGTAGGCGCTCAGCTCTGCGCAATGTTGCAAGCTTATCTTTTATGACCCTTTGTAAGAGATTGAGTCCCTCCTTCTGACTTTGTTCTGCTCTTCTCCATTGGTTCCTCAGCTGTCTCCTTTCTCTAACTAAGCGTTCAATCTCCTGCTGCCGTCTAGACTTTCCAGGAATAGTTTGTACTTTTTCCTTCCTTTTTTCAACTCCAAACCTCTCACTTCCATATGCGTAGATGATGTCCCCAAATTTATCCAGCTTCTTTTCAACTGTTCCACTTAACCTTTCCAATGCAACGCAGAGATCTGTGTTTACTGTGTCCCATGCAGTTTTCTCACAAGCTCTTGGCCATTTAACTCCAGGCTTGTGCCCGTTGAGGTTCTTTTCTCTCTTATGCTGGTTTGTCTGACCGGGTTCACAAGGATCATTAGGTTCATAGATGGGAAGCAATAGAAAAGGAAGTGTTGAAAGAGATGAAAAAGGTCACCAACCTGTCCAACAATGCTACTGAGTACTGCCCATATTGTTTGCCCTTCATTCCTTAGATTGCCATTGACATTCTGTAAATCTTCCAAAGACCCGCACAACTAAAATAAGACAAATGACAAAAATGAAAGTAGCATATACAGCAAGTACTAAAAAAAGGGATATAAAACAAAATTATTTCTTAACATTTTCTATTACTAACTATAGGAGGTACTCTTGACCTAGACATGAAAAAAAAAAGAAGTTAGTAGAACCTTTGTGTATTTCGGGGGGCTGGAGCCGGGACTCCTCCACTGAGTCATCCCGCTAAAATACCAGTCAGTCAACCATTAATTACTTGTCAGTCACCCTATTTAAACCATAGCCAGCTTCCTAATTCTCGTCTTAATTTTCAGTTTACGGTTACCACGCAGACTTGCAGACCCAATCTTAAAACAAACCTTGTTTTCAATCGGTTTAAAAATGACTACTCACACGAGGCAGCTTTCATTTTCTGACAATGCTGCTGATTCAACATCTGCTTATACAGCTGTGCCTGCTGCCATTCCTCTTCGCCGCTCTAAACATGTTAGACTTTGGTGATCCTCCAGCACAACTTTACAAAGATTGGCCCATCGACAAACTCGTGAAAGCGCTTTTCAAAAAAGGTTTGCCCATTGGAGCAGGGAGCGATCGGGCTGCTTTATTTGTTTCATATTGCAAATCCATATTTGCAAATCCGTCTTTCCTCCTCAGAAATCAAAGCAGAGATCCAAACTAGTCAGTTTACACTCTGCCCCTGCTACATTGCAAGCTTCTCTTGCCTCCGATTCAGCGAATACAACCCCTCATTTTTCAATTTCATCTGATCCTTCCTCCGATTTGCTTGATCAGATTTTTAACGATATCAAGCAACTCATTCATTCTCTTTCCACCACAATTTCTACAGTATCTGATCGCCTAGATGTGCTTGATAACAGAATCACTCGCTTGGAACCAGCAGCCATTTCATCCTCATCAGGGACACCAGCAGCAGCGCTCGCCTCTCCCTCTGCTTCAGCCACGCCCACACCTGCTCTCGAGCTGCCAATCTTCACTCTAACAACTGCCTCTAGTTCAGGATCCTCCTCTGCTTCAGTAGTTCACCACCACTCTTATCTCTCCTCAACTGAGACGCAGTATCATCGAAGGTAAAGACGTTAATATTTAATACTTATTGCAACTGGATCACATGGTAGTTGACTGTGGAGATCTGTCTGTTACTCTAAAATCTCGGGATCATTGGCTGTATAAAAAAAAACTCACTCTTGGCGAATTTGTGCTTGCATTTTCTGTTTTTCGCAACGTCCTTTGTGAAGTTCATACTGATTGAGGACAAGAACTGGACTGGACTGGATATTTATTTAATATTGTTGATCTCTCGGTCAGATATGGCAGTACCATTTTTTAAAGCTTTTTTCAGCCAAAGCAGCATCTCGGTTAGCATTGGACAATACACTGACTGACTGGTCTCAACCTGATCATGATCTCTTTAATATATTCTTCAGTGGTCTCCGTGCTAACGCTTGCAGAGTTTGTGCTTCCAATCCACCGCCCATTCTACCTCTGTGTCCAAAGGCAGCCTCCTCTTCAGTCTCCTCATCAGCCTCAAATTATTCCCCCCTGCTCTCGACAACACTCCTTTTTTTAGGAATCGTGCGTCTGCATTTTCTCCTATTCACTCTTCAGCTCCGCCTGCTTTTTCACCAAGCAAAGATTCTCATGGAAGACCCAGCAAATATTCAGGCGGCAGTCAGCTGTGCAATAATTTAAATTCCTCATTCTGCATTTCCAAAGGATGCCATTTTGTACATATGTGCAGTTTCTGTGGTGATGCTCATTCACATTCCATCTGCCCTCTTTCATCTAAATGACAGCCCCTCTAGCTGAAGCACTCCTAGAACTCAGTTCTCTCTTATTGGGTTGTCAGATGTCTGGCCTCCAGAAATAAAAAAATCTTCCTCCTCAGTTTAAATCCACAGCCTTACTTGAAGTATTCCCTATTGTCGTTGTAGCCTATCTTTGGGGCCCATTTTCGCAGGAAAAAACAAAAAACAAAAAACAAAAAAACAAATATATATAAATATATATATATATATATATTATATATATATATATATATTTATATATATTTGTTTTTTTGTTTTTTGTTTTTTCTAATTATGCAACTTCTTCGCTGGCTAGTCTGGATTTCAGTTATTTATTTATTTTGAAAACCCTACAACCTACAGGTATCTCAAATAACACTGGTGACGCTCTTTCTAGTTTACAGATCTCGCAATTCAGAATTCTGGCTCCCTAAGCTCAAATATTTCCCTCTACCCATCCTTCCATCCAGAGAACTGGTTATCAACTAAAATGTCTTCATCTTATTTTAAAGCTGTTCTTCCTCCCCAATCGCATTTTTCTATTCATTCTGTATAGGTGCAGCAACATCAGCAGCCAACATTAAAATCAACCAGTCCTTCCTCAGCAGTGGAATCTTACATTCGTTCTTCTCTCCTCGATATTATTCCACTAAACAAAGTATTGCTAGCATGCCCGGAGTGCATGCTAGCAATAGGACCAGAGGATTCCTCCCACAAAGGCAGGGTTTTTCCTTTCCGCCAAGCAGTTAGATTAGTTAATATAACAAATAATAATAATTATATATATAATAATTGTAATTAATCGAATATTTATAATTACAGGTGCAATCATTATGATTTCCCCGGACAACACGATTCTGTGCGTTTTACTGTACGTTGTCACTGCGTTGGGGCTTGTTAAGCGTCTTTCTGACCTCTAGAGGGCAATACCTAGTTAGAAACTGCTTTGACTATAGATTAATAGCATGGTCGAGGTCACATGCTAAAACTAACGAATGACAAAAGGGCAAAGCTAACATCTAGTAAACTCTTTTGTGTAAGGCAATAGCCGAAAATAAATAAACTGTACAATAGCATATATCAATAAGTTAAAGCATGCTTTTTCTTAAGAAATGGATACATGCATTATGCACGTGAAGGTGGTTTTACGTTTTCCTAGTTCACGCTATAATAAAACACCACTGACCTAATAAAATAAAAGCAGAGGTAGCCAATTTGATCTAATTTCATTAAACCACAATACTTCATACTGCAGTTTATGTTGTTTCTGAGCTGCAGTGTTTACTGAAAGCGGATGCTGGTGGTAATTTTGCTGATAGAAAACACAATATACGAGTAGGTGTTTTGCTTCAACAGTAAAACTTTATATATTTTTTTTGTTTTCATTAACTTTCTTTTCTAACTAACAATTTTCTCTCCTTTGCATTGGTGGCGCAGTTGCAGGGAGCCGGTGGTCATCTTTTGGGGGCAAGTGAAGCTCACTTCCCGACCTTAGAGGCAGACTATGTTGCCTCGCCCTCCGAGAGGAAGGTTCCCGCTGGCCATCAGGGCCAGTCTCCCCCTTTGGAGAGCAAGCTGCTCCTAACTTTCAAGCTAGTCATTTGACTCAACTTATCGAAGGTGGCTCTTACAGATGGGGGGGGGGGGGGCCCTCTTTATATGTTTATTTCTTCTTCTCTTTTCCAGCTCTTTTGTTCTCCCTGCATAGATCTCGAGGCTCTCCATGCAGCCTCGGAGCACCAGCCTAGTGTTGAAAGTTTACCTACTGAGGTAACTGTATTTTCTATCTTGCTCTTAATTGTACTGTAATTATTGATATATATTTTTTGTATATAACTGTAAGTCGCCTTGGATAAGGGTGTCTGTTAAGAAATAAATAATAATAATAATAATAATAATAATAATAATAATAATAATTAGCTATGCTAAAGATACAACACCATTTCTGAAAATAATCAAAAGAATAAAGACTAAACTGCCAGAGAATACTATTTTATTTTGCATGGATGTAAAATCACTGTACCCCAGTGTACCTAGGAATTAAACTTTAGAAGCATGTAAAGAAGCACTGGATAACAGAACAGATGAGAACATAATATCTACAGAAGAAATATTAAATATAATCAAGACAGTTATTTCACGTTTGGAAACGAAAGTTGCAAGCAGAATGATGGCACAGCAATAGGCTCAAAATAGATATAAAAACTGCATGGAAACCTGGTTTAAGAAAGCTGTACGATATCAGTCGTTGCGCAAGGCCAAATTGTAACTCAGGAGAGAAATATTTAATATACCCTCCCGTATCTTTATATTAATTAGGTTATTTGCATTTCGAAGGAGAATGTATCTGGCTAAAAGAAAACTACAAGGAAACACACGCACAACCCGAAAGTACACCAAAATAGAGTAAGAAAAAGGTGGCTTATTCTTCTTTTTCCACGGAAATTGTTATGATCAAAGTCTTCACTGATAATGCTCGTGAAAACTGGGATGTATCATGATATCAGCAGTCATAGAGCAGTGCACTGGGTAGACAGGGGGTAAACTTATTGTTGCATACTGTGCCATCTACAAAATAATTTCCATTCCGCTTTATACAATGAGTGTATGGTTTGTTTTATGTTTAAAAAAATAGTGCAATGTTGGAGACAAATGACATTTGAAAATAATTAAGATTCAGTGTCCCCCCTACTAGAAGTAATAGAACAAATAACTATTCTCTGTAAATAATATAAAACACATCAGCACTATACAATAGTGTTCCCACTTTACCTTGTTATATTCTATGTAACGTTTTTCCTGTTCATTTTCAAGCTTATCTTTAAGATTCTTCTGGTCTGCAATGTTGTCCTGGATTTGTATCATTCGCATATTCCTTTCTATAAAGAAATAATAGAAAATGATCACTTTCTACACACAGTCATATCAACATTAACATTCTAAGCATTGCTTAATTTGCATTAAACAGTTGGTAAGTTTGTATAGTTACATTCACTGAATTACAGTAACTACAAAATGAAGACTGATGACTTTAGCCTTTGTTTTTGTCAATGGGTAATCGAGTATTTTCAACATTATTAACAGGCCAACCTGCATCTTTACCCTATATGTTAATGATTTTATTTGTATGTATTAATAATTGTGTTCTTCATACCAAGGTAATAATTCACAAAGTCTGCAGATAAGGCTGGCTGCTTATGCTTTCTTCTGCCGTCCACACTGGCGCTGGTATCTGAGGTGTCTACAGGAAAGATGTCTGTGCTGATTCCCATCAGCTCAGCCTTGCGCATAAGCTTGCTTATGGCAGAGGCGCTGCTTGTGAGTGGCCGTGGCAGCTTCTCTCTGGGTACCCAGGCTTGTGGCCTGGCGTTGCGAGCCAGCTCTGTTTTGGCACGGTATTGTTGAAGCCTAGTAGTGATACGGGTTTAGTAAGTTTAAATAATGCCGATGGCTATTATTCAATTAATGATTAACTATTGGATTAATTGATGTCCTTTATATATTATAAAGTTGCGTTTTCTAATTGAACAACCATTGCAACACCTGACGAAGACACACTATGTGTCGAAACGCATTGTATTTGTTTCATGTTTTGTTTTAATAAATAATAAAACGTTTTAAACAAAACGCAAGAGGAATCAGACGCATGTAATGATTACTGGTCAAGTCTAAAAGATTAATCGAGTAAAATATACATGGCTTATATGTTATTGCTGATGACACCCAGCTCTACTTAAAACTCAACACTGGATGCCCTTCTGCCATGGTCTGGCTCTCGGCTGGCATTCAAGAAATCGAGGCCTGGATGTCTGCCAGTTTTCTTCAACTGAACACTAGCAAATCTGAACTCCTTCTAGCAGGATATAAAATTCAACTTAAGAATCTCAATATAGCTAACCTGAACCTTGGAAACTGTCTGCTGCTGTCTTCCCCCACAGTACAAAGCCTTGGTGTAGCAACTTCTCCTTTGATGCCCACATCTCCTCCATGGTCAAATCTTCCTTCTACCATCTTCGAAACATCTCCAAAGTCCATCCCTACCTTTCCCTCCCAGATGCGGAGATACTTTGTCATGCACTTGTCTCCTCTCGACTCAATTACTGCATCTCTATATGGTGGCCTCCCGGCACGCACCATAAACCAACTGCAGCTAGTTCAGAATGCCGCTGCCAGGATCTTTACCAGATGTAAAAAACGTGATCACATCACCCACCGTCTTGCCCAGCTGCACTGGCTACCTGTAAAGTTCAGGATTACTTTCAAAACTCTCCTGCTCACTTACAATGCCCTTCATCACACAGGTCCGCAGTACCTCCTCAACTTGCTGACCCGCTATGTCGCTGCCCGCAAGCTGAGGTCCTCCAACTCTGGCCTGCTTGTTATCCCCAAACAAAAGTGCAGCACACTTGGTGAACGCTTGTTTAGCTTCATGGCTCCGACTCTTTGGAACTCTCTCCCAGCTTTGGTGCGTGATGCTCCTACCGTTGCTCGCTTTAAATCAACTCTTAAGACCCACCTGTTCACTCCTGCTTTCCATGCTCTTTAAGCCTGATATCTGCTATTAGCTGCTGTGTTGCTGCTACTATTTCATGTATTATGCTACTATCATGTATTATGCATTTTGCACTATATTTAATGTATTATGCTTATTTTACTGTATGTCATTTATTATGCATATCTCTGTATTTAAAGTATTATGGATTTTCTTGTTACTGCATCTTGTAAAGCGCTTTGTGATGGTGGTCCACTGTGAAAGGCATTATATAAAGTAAAGATTGACTGATTGATAATAGATTCAGCTTTATAATAATAATAATGATATATATATATATATATATATATATATATATATATATATATATATATATATATATATATATATATAAATTACATAACATGCATACAATGAAAAATAACATACAAAAACAAATTTCTTACTTTGACAAAAGTATTTGGGCACCCTTACATTAGTATTTTGTGTTCCACCCTTTGCTTCCTTTACAGCTTGCAGACTTTTTTTTTGTATTTTGAAACCAGTCACTGGCATCGTTTCAGAGATATTTTTGCCCATTCTTCAACATACAAATCTGGGGACTGAGATGGCCAATCCACAACTGTAATCTTCCTTTATTCAGAAATTCCTTTGCAGACTTGACAGAATGTTTAGGGTCATTATCCTGCTGGAATACAAACTTCCGTCCAATAATCCTTCTAGCACTGGATAACAAATGATATTTCTTGATATTTTGCAGCATTCATTGATCCTTCACAATACAAAGGTGGCCAGTGCCTGAGGAAGAAAAACAAGCCCATACCATCACACAATCTCCACCATGTTTAACACTGGGCATGATTAACTTTTCTTTAAATTCTTCTCCTCTCTTCCTCCAAACATATTGTTGCTTTCTTGGCTAAAAATGTTATATTTTGGATTCATCTGACCATAAAATTTGGTTGAAGAAATTATCAGGCTTCAAGTGTTCAATGGAAAACTCCAAATCGCTTTCTTTTGTGTATTGTTTTTAACAGAGGTTTGCATCTTGGTTTTCGCCCATAGCCATTCATCTTGTTAAAGTATCGTTGAATTGTTCGCTCGTGAATTTCTTGACCATCTTCTCTCAATAATTGTGTCAAATCTTTTGCAGTAATCCGAGGATTTTGCCAGGCTGCTCGAACGATTTTTCTTCCAGATCTGGAGCTCGTTGCAGTAGTTCCTGTTCTCCTGTGTTTGTCAATTTTATGCATGTTATGTAATAATTTGTTGTTTTATTATAAAGCTGAATCTCTATTTAAATGTATATCTTTCAATAGAACAATTAGAAATTATATAAAGTCGCTTAGGAATGGCTTTCAGGAGTTATACAGAATTGACCATTAATGGTTAGCTTTACAATCATTTCTAGTGATTGATGAGTATCTCCATGGATATGGAGCTGTTTGGGAATTATTTATTTCCCTCACTATGTATGTATGAGATTATATATATATATATATATATATATATATATATATATATATATATATATATATATATATATATATATATATATATAAAATCATCAGTACCACTTGGATAAGCCGAATGGCTGGGTTAGGCATGTCATTCTGAAAGTAAACATTTCTGATTACACTGATGAAAATCTAGTTGGTCTTTCAAAGAACATGATTGATATGTAAATAATTTTCATACTGTACAGAGAAATTGATATGTTAGAAAGCTGCTTATCATGAAAATGGCAATGAGCTAGTTGAGCTGTTTACATAAACTGTTAAACCTACTTGGTTCATAGTGCTGCCAATCATTATTTCTCTAGCATTCCTCATTCCTATTTTAGACAAACTGTGACCTGGCTGCCAATCTTTCCATGCTGTCATGGAAAGATTGGATATATCTTCAATTTCTAATTTTTTATTTTAAACCTGTGCTGTGTCTGTAGGGCTGGGTACCGCTGCCACCACATGTGAACAAGCCTTGTGGCTCAGGTTCATTTTTGCCTTTAAAAAGCACAGACACAGACACAGAATGTAAAGTTAAACACTTGCGTGCAATTTTATTATTTACAATAAATAAAATAAAACAAAAACAGAAAACCAAAACCCAGCTCACAGTGGAGCGCTAACTAAACTTTTCAAACAAAACCCTAACCTAACGAACGACCGCTAAGCTGTTTACCAGTTTAAAAAAAAAAAAAAAAACACAATTAAATTTAAACACTAAAGTATAAACACAAAACACAGGTTCACACAGTACCTTTAGTTGCTAAATCAGACTTGAGACTGCCTGGAACAAACATTTTTAATGGTTTATATACCTGCCTGCTAATTGTAGGCAGGTGATAGTAATTACAGATTGGCGCCAAGTGACTCATCCTGGCTCCCTCCTGTGGCATTCTGGGGAATGTAGTCTTTTGAGACCCCTCCTGGACTTTTTATCCCTCTTCCTCCCCCAAGTCTGTCACAATATTATATATATATATATATATATATATATATATATATATATATATATATATATATATATATATATATATATATATACACACACACATACACAGTCACCTCCAAAATTACTGGCACCCCTAATAAATAAATAATACCAGTACCAGAGATGCCAAGTTCTGAAAGTAGAAAATAGTCGCACTTGCCGTAAAAAATAGTAGCACCTGACCAGTAAAAAAATTACCTGGTGAGCTCAGTGAGGCGGCATTTTTTTTTTTTTCATGATCAGGTGCTGGTAGCACCTTCAAATTAAAATGAAATGACCTAAGGAAGAATCAAATCTGGACTGAAATATTCAACCTCCAAACTTTATCAAAAATAACATCTCAAGAAAGATTTAACAAATTGTATTTATTTTGAATTATTTGCATTTCACTTGATATTTGTATTCTGAACTACAAGTACTTTGGATTTCAATTTAATTAATGTCTGTTGTATGGAAAAGTATTTGAAATGCAATTGAGTATACCAAATGCATTTCAAATACTCTTCCATACAACAGACATTCATTTTTTTTTATTTTTTGCATTGGTCTACACAAACATTGGTACAATTTGCATCATTACCAACTTTTAACATGTCCAACTTAAAAGTCTTTTATAAAAAAAAAAGGTAAGAACCTCCTGATCTGTATGTTGGTATTTACTGTATTAATGTAGTTCTGGTATTAAATTCCACTTATTTTTGGTAGCTTGGTAGCATTTTTTAAGCAGATCACAGCCAAACACCATCTTGTAGCACACACTGTCGCGTGCAAGGATGTGGAGCTTCTGGGCAAGCAGCGCCTCCAGGGTCCTATCAGATAAATTGGCCGAAACTGTACGATTCTTGCAAACGATACTAAACACCCTCTCACTATCTGCATTACTGTGAGGAATGGTTAGGATCACCAGGATGACCTTCACCTGCACACTGAAGCTGGATTTCTGTGTTGTACAATTTTTCAATTGTCCAATCATATTCCATGCTACATCAGCCCTGTCTGCTAACAAAATGTCCTCTGAAAAACTGAAAATTTGGTATCTTACAAACTGGGACTCCAGTTCATCCATTTCATCTTCTTTGACCAGCCCAAATCTGTCCACAAAATAACAGACACAGTCAAATGACACCTTCTCCCGCTGACTGATGTCTGCCACTTGGGCATTCCTAAGAAGTTCATCCTGAAGAGGATATTTCTTCTGCTTGTATGTGCATGCCTCTGAAAAGTATGCCTTTACAGAAGAGCAGAAGAGTGTCACATTGTCATGTTGCAGTGATTTATCAGCAATGCAGGCACGCAGATATTGTCTGGTCTTTGTTCCAATCACCAGGTCAAATAATACATATTATTTAGTAATTAGGTTAAGGCTTACATTTCAAAAATACACAATGTACTAATAAATTATATAAGCAACACAACAAATTCAGCCACACAGTTAGTCAACAACCATCAATGTTAAATTTTTGTTGAATCATTAATAATGAAAATAATGATTTAAAAAATTGATTGATTGCTATGGTAGTATTATCAAGAATGACTGATTCTAATTAATAAAAAGGGTAGCCTACCTTGTATTTACATGCTTGATGATTCCTCTGGTTTCGATGTCACAGAGCTGCTGTAACTGCTTTAGTTGTTTATTTCTCTTGCTGCTTTTGTCGAAATAATAATACAAGTCAATCAACAGATATTCCACTGATAGTGGTAGTTTTGCAGCTGCATACTGGGCTGCAAGGTGTACCAAGTGGCAAGCATATCCCTGTACATATACATTTTCATTTTCCTTGCACACAAACGCTGCAACCCCTTTGTGAACTCCAACCATAACAGAGGCAGTATCACAACAGAAGCTCACACATCGTTGCCATGAGATGTTAAATTTCTCCAAATTTCTGTTGAGTAAATTAAATATGTTCTCTCCAGTAGTCGAAACTTCTTACATTGCTGGTATCAATAGTAATTGCGTGATGATTTTTCCAACAGACCTGTCATAATATCTCACTACAACTGGGTACAGTTGACTGGTTGTTGTGTCACTGCTGTCATCCGTGCTTAATGAAAAATAACCCAGCGATAATTCCAAGGCTAAAGACTTTGACGTGTCATTTGAAAGGGTTTCGATTATGGTTTTTGTGTGGCCTGATCCGCACTTGCTGGCGATGTTTGAGTCCATAAATGCAGCTTTGCAAAGTGAACCGATATGATCCAAAACAGCAATTGGAAGATTGTGCTCAACAATAAAGTTTGCAAAAAGTGTCTCTGCCTTTATCACTGCATTATCTTCGTCTGTACCCACCACAAATTCACGCATAGATTTATGATTTCCAATAGATTTTGCAAATTGTTGATGTTTTTTTGTACCTACATGAACGATGCAATCCGTGTTTCACCGAGAAGTCACTCTGGCAATATTCACAGTAGGCATGCCAGTCAGAGATTTTACTTGTTTTAATAAAAGGCCATTCTGTAATGTATTCCTGTCTATTTCTGGCAGGGTAGTCGACTTATTTTAGACGGAGGAGAGTAGAACATTTTTTTATATCTGGCTGGTGATGAAACTTGAACAATTGTATAGGCAACATTTGCATGGCAAAGCAACCTGGCTCACCGCTTTTAGTAAGTTAGGTAAAATGCCAGTGAAATATATTATTAAGAATAATACGTATATATAAATAGACAAGAAAACACACACATGGTAGCCTGCTGAAACAATGGTTTGTATGTATATTTATAGGCTACACGTATATATTTTTTATATATATATATGTATTTTTCGTAGTATCAAACCCTTCATCGTAGCACCGTATTTTACCCACCAAAATAGTAGCTGCTACGGCAAAATCGTAGCACTTAGCATCTCTGCAGTACTAAGCTATATTGTAATTTTCCAACATGTGGAATATATTTGACTTTATTAATGATTCAATGGAATTAACCAAAATTACACATTTCTCAAATTATAAATTTATTTCCAAAAAAATGAAGTGTCACAATTATTGGCACCCTTGTTTTCAGTACTTTGTGCACTGAAGAAATGGGACGGAATTGGATGTGCCTGGCCCAAGACCAAAAGGCTTGGGTACTCCGCTGTGGTCTGCGTTGACCAGACTAATAGCTGGCGACGACTGACAGACCGATTGATTGATTGATATATATATAGTGTGTGTGTGTGTGTATATACAGACACCTCCAAAATTATTGGCACCCTTGATAAAGATGAGCAAAAAAGACTGTATAAAATAAACAGCACAAGTAATGCTATATTTTATGCTCAAATATATGGGAAAACCATAGTCTTTTATTCTAATACAATTGCTCAGAGAAAAAGTATATATATATATATAAATACACACACACTATATATATATATACAGTGCCTTGCAAAAGTATTAAGACCCCTGACCAATTCTCTCATATTACTGAATTACAAATGGTACATTGAAATTTCGTTCTGTTTGATATTTTATTTTAAAACACTGAAACTCAAAATCAATTATTGTAACAGCAAAAAGTCTACAACAATATTTTAAAGGCAACCAGTCATCATTTAATTTACTAAACTCAACAGAAGTAAAACAATAAATTCAGTTTTTCAGTATCTTGAAAAAGAAAGCTGAGGGAGCATTGAAACTAAAAATACATCTTTGTGTCTCATCCAACCAAGCAAAAAAAAACAAACAAAAAAAACACTTACCTGTTTGTGTGATTATTTCCATCTGCTGTATTTAATGTTAATTATTATGTTTTTTACTTGTGTACTTTTGAGACATATATTTAAACTTCAGCTTACTCTGTTTTGTTGTTTGTAAATGGAGAACTGGCATGCAATTAAGAAAGGTTGCTAAGGAACAGGACTATTGCTACTTTACCTAAAGAATAGGAGAAGAATGCCTACTAGGAGGGCCACTAGAATTATTGTAAGGTGACATTGGTTTTATGTTGGGAAATATTTTTAAGAAAAATAAAAAACTGACATATCTTGCTTGCATAAGTATTCAACCCCTGTGCTGTGGAAGCTCCCAGTTTACACAGATGAAAGAAATTGCCCTAACGAGGACACAATTACCTTACCATTGGCCTCCACCTGTGAACCATTAAAGTTGCTATCACATTTTCTGGATAAAAACCCCACTGTTGAAGCATCATTGGTCAGGCTGTGAATCTGAAGGAAAATGAAGACCAAAGAGCATTCTACAGAAGTTAGAGATAAAGTAATACAAATGCATAGATTAGGGAAAGGGTACAAAATAATATCCAAGTGTTTGGATATCCCAGTGAGTACAGTTGGATCAATAATCAAGAAGTGGAAGCTGCATCACACCACCCAAGAAAAGGCTGTCCCTCAAAACTCAGCGCTCAAACAAGGAGGAGACTTGTGAGATAAGCCACAGAGAGGCCAGCAATCACTTTGAAGGAGCTACAGAGTTCAGTGGCTGGGACTGGAGTAATGGTGCACCAGTCAACCATATCAAGAGCTCTGCATAACACTGGCCTGTATGGGAGGGTGGCAAGAAAGAAGCCGTTACTCAAAAAGTACCATCTGAAAGCACGTCTGGAGTTTGCCAGAAAGCATGAGAGTGATCCAGCTGCGATGTGGGAAAAGGTTTTGTGGTCAGATGAGACCAAGATAGAGCTTTTTGGCCAAAACTCAAAGCGCTATGTGTGGCACAAACCTATCCCTACACACCATCCCTACAGTGAAGTATGGTGGTGGCAGCATCATGCTGTGGGGATGCTTCTCATCAGCAGGGACTGGGCATCTTGTTAAAATTGAAGGAAGAATGGATGGAGCAAAATACAGGGAAATACTGCAAGAGAACCTGCTTCAGTCCGCTAAAAAACTGAAGCTTGGGAGGAAATTCACCTTTCAGCAGGACAATGATCCCAAGCACAAGGCCAAAACAACATTGGAGTGGCTCAAGAACAAAAAGGTGAATGTCCTACAGTGGCCCAATCTGTGGCACTATTTGAAAATTGCAGTCCACAATCGTCGTCCAACCAATCTGAACAACCTGGAGCAAATCTGCCAAGAAGAATGGGCCAAAATCACTCCGACACTGTGTGCAAAGCTGGTACATACTTACCCCAAAAGACTTAAAGCTGTTATTGCAGCGAAAGATGGCTCTACCAAATATTAATGTGTGGGGGTTGAATACTTATGCAAGCAAGATATTTCAGTTTTTTATTTTTCTTAAAAATATTTCCCAACATAAAACCAATGTCACCTTACAACAATTGATTTTGAGTTTCAGTGTTTTAAAATAAAATATCAAACAGAACGAAATTTCAATGTACCATTTGTAATTCAGTAATATGAGAGAATTGGTCAGGGGTCTGAATACTTTTGCAAGGCACTATATATATATATATATATATATATATATATATATATATATATATATATATACACACACACACACAAACACACACACACACACACACACACAGAAACAGAATATATTTCCCGACATAAAACCAATGTCACCATGTTTTACAAGTCCTGTCACAACGCTATCTTCTTTCTTTGTATTTATTTTTTTAATTGGCTATTTACATTTTAATGCAAATGCTACAAAAAATAAGTCTTCCTTGTGTCCAGGTTTATAGACTGCCACTCAAGTTGTGGTGACAACAGTCCTCTAAAGACACTGATAAAAACATTTATCAAAATATTTGTCTTCTTTTAAGTCTCTTAGATTTATTGAACTTGGGCTGTTCTGCGTAGATTAATTCTCTGTGCTCTGTGAAGATGTGTGACGATAAGAGAAAGATGTGGAAATGTCCTTAGGCATTGTTGTATAATCACTCCATTGCATTTTTTTTTTTTCTGCAGAGTGTTTAGGACTGGTTCAGTGTATTTCTTCACACTATGGGATTGATTCTCAAATTTACTCCAAGTAGTCGTTAGAGAAGAAACATGAATTACAATTCAAAAAGAAATAAGAACAGCTTCAGAGTACTGGCAGGCCCGCTTCCGAAAAAACAAAATGCACTCATAACAAACTGCAGTAAATCGCTTTGAGAATCTAGCTCTATGTCCTTACAAAAAAAGACACAAAAATAAACAAAAAAACACCAGGATTAATCTTTTGGTAAATACCTTACACAATAAACAGAAACAACTAAACTTTAAACATTTACTCGTTTTTACTTGTGTTGCTGTTTGGACTAGGGCTATTTATTATTTCCATTGTTTCCAATATAGCAAAGGACGATAGTAAGGTCTGCCTTTGTGTATAACACTATGTAACACAATTTTTGTTCCTGGGTAGTAAGTGTTATTTCCTAATTGCTTATGCCTCAAAAGTATAGAAAATGGCTATTATTCCCCACAAACTTTGCTTTTGTGACCAGGACAGTGATCTTTTGAAATTTACCTATTTCCAATGAGAAAACGGGCGAATTTGTGTCTTTTCGTTCACATAAAGTGACTATCATATGAATCCAAATTAACATGTATTTATACTAAAGTAATACAAAAATGACTACAAAAGATTTAGAAGTGAGTAGTTTTTCGAGATTTACGATTATACTGTAAATCACTTTCACGAATCAGCCCCCAAATGTAGTCTCCCATCATGTTCTCGTTATACTGTCCTTGGTAGCGGCGTTCAAAGTCCAGTATATCCTGGTGGAAGCGCTCGCCTTGCTCCTCCGAGTACGCTCCCATGTTCTCCTTGAATTTATCAAGATGAGCATCAAGGATATGGACTTTGAGGGACATCCTACAGCCCATTGTGCCGTAGTTCTTCACCAGAGTCTCAACCAGCTCCACATAGTTTTCAGCCTTGTGATTGCCCAGGAAGCCCCGAACCACTGCGACAAAGCTGTTCCAAGCCGCTTTCTCCTTACTAGTGAGCTTCTTGGGGAATTCATTGCACTCCAGGATCTTCTTTATCTGTGGTCCGACGAAGACACCGGCTTTGACCTTTGCCTCAGACAGCTTAGGGAAGAAGTCTTGAAGGTACTTGAAGGCTGCCGACTCCTTATCTAGAGCTCTGACAAATTGTTTCATAAGGCCCAATTTGATGTACAGTGGTGGCATCAGCACCTTCCGGGGGTCCACCAGTGGCTCCCACTTGACGTTGTTCCTCCCCACAGAGAACTCGGTCCGCTGTGGCCAGTCCCGCCTGTGGTAGTGCGCCTTGGTGTCCCTGCTGTCCCAAAGGCAAAGATAGCAGGGAAACTTGGTAAAACCGCCTTGGAGACCCATCAGGAATGCCACCATTTTGAAGTCTCCTATGACCTTGATGCCATCTCAGAAAAATGCAGATATGTATCCACTTAGGCAGCTGGAACTAAACTGAACTGGTGGGCTTAAGGCCCCTGTATTTATACTACTATTTATATTACTGGAAAGCTCTAGAAAGTTCTAGAAGTTACTCCAAGTTTACTCAGCACTGAATCTATCTGGAATGTTCTGGAAAATAGGTAAATTTCAAAATATCACTGTCCTGGTCACAAAAGCAAAGTTTGTGGGGAATAATAGCCATTTTCTATACTTTTGAGGTATAAGCAATTAGGAAATAACACTTACTACCCAGGAACCAAAAAAAAAATAAAAATTGTTACACGGTGTAATCACACCACTATCAAACATACACATTGCTATGTTGCTAAATGTGCTATATGTACAGGTGTATGTTTTTTTTTTTTTTTTCAAAAGTCCCCAGTGCCTCTGTGACAAGGAAATAAGCAGTCTAAGACTTGTGAAAACCCCCTTAGTATGTGCAAATTACTTTTGAGAATAGCCACCTCAATTTTCTCCTTGACATAAAAGCTTAAATTAAGTGATCCATCAGCCTCACAATACATTCAGCAGAAAATATATCCTGAACATTGCAGTGAAGCATATGCAGTCCTGGATGAAAGGAGACAAATACCTATGATGAACAATAATGTAAAACCTGGATTTATTTCAGTGTACCTATAAGAAACCAGATATTTAATAGAATTTCTTAAAACACTAAACCAATTCTTAGAGATCAGTATAAACTCACTTCTTCAGCAGCAGCCTCAAACAGCAATCCTTCCCTCTGAGCACAGGTCACGTGGAAGTAGGATCTGCACATGCCTGCGTCACAGCTTATGCATACACCGGGACGTGCAAAACGGGGGTCTTCACAAAAGCTGCACTCCTAAAATGAAAGAAAATGTTTTAACTAAGCTACTTCTATCAAATCATTTTTTTCCTGGGAAATAAATATGATTTCATGACTTAGTAATTTAACAATGATAGACTCTGTCTTGAATCAAAACATACAATCTATAAAGCTACAGTATCATGTTACAATACAACTATATTCCTTAGTGTACATTTACTACATGTTTTTATATAATTCTGTGAACAACCTTTCTTGTTTTGCTTTTGTTGAAATGCATACCTTGGCACCAAATTTTGAATAGTTCAGTTCAGTAAGAGTCACTGGACGCAGTTTATCAATGTCTCCAAAGGCTACTCCAGGGACATAAAGGGCACAGACAACATGGACCCACCTACACCAAAAAAGGAAAACACTATTTAAGCTTGCTTGTTTTAGTAGAGCTGTAACAAAGCAGCACCATTTGTTTAAAAAAAAAATGGAATCCTTTTATGTAAAACACAAGACCATTAACTTTCCTACTGACCTTACCCATTTTCACTGATAAAAGGCTGTATACTTTATCACAGTGACATAATGTACTACAGCAAAAGCCACCATCGATCCATTAAATATCTGGACAATAATGCATTCATTCCCAAAAGTTGTTTCCACCAACTTATTTTAACTGCAGATGTTGTATTGAACAGTATGAGTAAAACAGGATTACCAAGGGCAGCACCACACAAATGTAATTTAAGCAAATTAACACATTATCTTTAGTTCAATAGCCTAAAAGCCCACATACTGTATGTTTAACTAAATACAAATATACCAATAAAACAGCACAAGCAAATCAAATCTTTGGAAAGTTGCCTTTTTTTGTAACAAAGGATAATAATTAGACCTACTGTATGTCTAGTACTTAAAATATTTCAGCAAGGAGACCTGACAAATAAATATGACATTAATTTGATTGTATTCATGTTAAAAAAAAAAAAAAAAAAAATGCCCTGAAATTAACAAAATGCCCTGAAAATTAAATATAGAAAATTATAATGAAGGGCTGAAATACAACAAAAAAGTAAATAATTAAACAAATGGATCACTTAAGTGGGCCAGTGCTACATAATGGAGGGCAACTCCTCACAAATCTGCAATTGGAGGAACAGTCACTCAATTACTGTGGTCCTGGATAGCAAAGTCAAAATATTTTTAGACTAGACTAAACAGTTTTACACTCTCAACACCTTTTCAGCTTTGCTTAAAATACAGTATTCCAATTTTCTGTTTTTAAAAAGAAAAATATGTACATATAAAAAGAAAACACATACCAAGGACTGTGCAAAGACAATGCTCTTCACTGTCCAAGATCCCAGTAATTGAGCACCCGCCCACTTAACTGTTCCATTTCAGTTTTCAAAGTTATTTCCATTAGGAATTTGTTTGCATGTCGCCAACTTTGTATTTGCTTGGGTTTTGCTGTTCAGTGCCTCCTTAGGTTACCGTATCAAGTTGAAAAAAATGTTTCTTTGTGAATTCCAATAAACTAAATCATAGGGTGCCTAAATAAAGTTTTGAGCCAACAACAACATATTTTTATTGTTTATTACATGTTTTTTAGCAGCCGCATCTATCCCAGATATAATAGATTTGGTTATATTGTTTACCATCAGGAGTTTGAGGAATTTCTCATAGCAGAATGCATAGAAATACTTGGGACTGTAATTAAGATTTCAAAATAAAGACATTCTCTTGATTCCATTCAATACTGAGGTGTGTGGTCCCGGACAGCACTGGTGCCTTGGTGTAGCAATTTGTGGTACACAGGAAGTAATTATAGTTCATTTAAAAAAAAAAAAAAGACAAGAAAAGAGCAAAACATGGTGATATTTTATTGGCCATAGTTGCTGCCTGTTATCAGATAGTCAATGTATACTTTAATAAAGAGGAGTGGAAGACTTTGTGTTGTAATGTCATTAGCAACGTAATTCGTTTGACTGTGGGGTGTACAGTATACCGTTTTACATTTTTGCTGGGCACAGCTGTTAGAGCATTGTGAGCCAAGACTTCGCAAATTGATAGCTGTTATGATTAAAAAAGAATATCCACACGTTCCTATTTTGATCGGTACAAAAGAATCCTTACAACAGACCTATCTGATTGTGGAAGATAAAAATCTCCAGTGATATCTCACCACACTTGCTGATCACAACAACAGCATATGGTCAAGTTGTGCAGATACATCCTGTGCTGACAAATTTTCAGATTTTTTTTCGATGATTTGGAACGTAACAGATTTAGACATGACATACTACGTTTGCTACCACTTTTAAAAACAACCTCAGGTCAGGAAAATAAATGGCACACACATGGAAATCACTCAAAAAGGCATTTTAGTACGTCATATTCCCCCTCTTTAAAAATGCTGCGTTTTTGATAGAGATGAGATGGTAACAATCTGATCGAGCACCAACGCATTGAAGTCTACTACTGACAATTTCAGGAAGCACACCCAAAGCTGAGAAATAAAACAATTACTACAATAATAAACGTATTAGTTCAAATGACTTGTGTTCGAGTCAACCAGTGATTTAAAAAGTCAAGGTCAACTACCACACGGTAGAGTCTTCATCGAGAGGGCACTATTGCTATTAAAACAGATAACTTTATTAAACAAATAACTTTTTTACTTGTCAAAGCAGCTTATAGTTTATCTGGACAGATATCTGAATTGATTTGTTGTTGTTGAAAGATGTTAAACTCCAGTCGAGCTGACAGGCTGTGATTGGCTAATTCGGAAGTTATGGGGACAGGACTGGTTGCTTTCGTCGGTACAAAGTATTGTTTGGCTGGTTTTGGTAGATAATAAGCTGGCCCTTGTGCAGACTGATTTTGAGTTTGATTCACAGTTGATGTGGTGACATTCCATTGGCTTACAAGGCGAAAAGTTTGTCTGGAGTCCAGATTATTATAAATGCATAAGCCTGAAGTAATAACAATTTATCCTAGCATAGTAAAATCGTGTACTGTAGCTTTCCATTTAAATTGAATGGTACTTGGATTTAAAAAAATAATAATAATAATAATAATAATGTTCTCTTGGAGTGGAAAATCTGTGCTTCTTGAATTTATCTGCTTACAATCCAAAGTCTGCTATTTAGACTGATATGGTTTTAAATGCCAACTCTGGGAAAGGAAAAAACCCAAAGTCCAATATAAAAGATACACATCTTCAACAAGCACTTGCTTCTCAATTTAATTTCCACTGTTTTTCATGCTCTAGTGAAGTATTAAATGCTAGTGCAGGCTGCAGAATTTTATCTGTGATAACACCGCAATTGACGACGTGCTTCATGCTGCCCTTCTCAGAACACTTTAGTATGGATTTCATCAGATTTAAGACTCTGCGCTCTGTACACTGTCCTCATTCTGTAGGCACATGATCCTCAGTGACCAGTATAAAATGTGTTTTTGTTAAAAAACACACATTTACAGGATAACGTGGCAGCTGAATAACAATTTGTTCTCAAAATCAACTCTATGCAGAGCGTAGACAGACACTGATCGTGTCTGTCAGTGACACTATAATCAATTAACAAGATAATTGTCTTACTTTTGCACCAGTTTTCACCAAACATTTATCATTCACTCCTATTCCCCATTGACATTGTGGATTGAATTTGGTTATAATCTGATAATTGTTCGATTTTGAATTACAAAACTGTCCATGCACTCATTCATTATTTTGTTACCTAAAGCAGTTCTAAAGCATTACATCATCACTTTTTGTATCCACCTGCACAAAACATACTGTAGACAGTGGTCAGAAGTTACGCAAGGGTCTTTTGTTTAATAACATACTGCTTCCTAAAGTATGAAGCCAGAGGGAGCTAGTTAAGCACCATTTGATTGCCGTTTAGAAAACGTAAAACCAATATAACACACATTCATATTATCATCTTCTTGAGATTGGACAACATGAAATTCAAAGCCGACAGGTATCTCAGGTCAGATGCTAAGAGTTAAATTGACGTGAAGACTTTAAGTAAATGCAATTTATAAAAAGCATTCACTACAGCATTTTGAAATTTGTTTGTAAGTACATGAAGAAAGTAAAGTATATATATAACATACCTAACTTAATGAGATTCCTGGGCTTGAATCTTTGCTTCCAGGTCAGCAAGGAATGTTGTCATTTTGTGCATTGAAAGTTGCTGATGGCAAAGTTCCTGTTTCTTTTGCTTAAAATTGTTTATTTTTTTCACGTTCTGAATGCTTTGTTGATTAATGGTGTTTCAGTTTTGCAGGTTTAAGAGTTTCGATTTATAAAACCTCCTGACAAATAATGCACGGGCCTTGGGTACCATCCTCAGATCCAGTAAATGTAAATACACGCTGTTCCCTGGTCCCCCGCAACCGTTACCTCGTGTAGAAAATGAATCTATCTATTTCTCACTGATTGCCAACTTCGCTCGATGTACATATAAAAAATCTTGCTCGATTGGTTGTTAGTAGCTCATTGATCCCAGAATCTAATCAGGCAGCTTCTTGAAGGATCCCAGGGTGTCAGCTTCAACAACATTATTGGGGATTTGGTTCCAGACTCCTACAATTCTCTGTGTAAAAAAAAAAAAATGTCTCCTATTTTCTGTTCTGAATGCCCCTTTATCTAATCTCCATTTTCGACCCCTGGTCCTTGTTTCTTTAACCAGGTCGAAAAAGTCCCCTGGGTCAACATAGTCAATACCTTTCAGAATTTAGAATGCTTGAATCAGATTGCTGCATAGTCTTCTTTGTTCAAGACTGAATAAATTACATTATTTTAGCCTGTCTGCATATGACAATATGATATGCCTTTCAAACCAAGAATAATTCTGGTCGCAGCAATATCCTTTTTTGTAGCGAGGTGACCAGAACTGAACACAATATTCCAGATGTCTTACTAATGCATTCCCTTGATTTAAATTCAACACTTTTCACAATATATCTGAGCATCTTGTTGGCCTTTTTTATAGCTTCCCCACATTGTCTAAATGAAGACATTTCCGAGTCAACATAAACTCCTAGGTCTTTTTCATAGATTCCTTCTTCAATTTCAGTATCTCCCATATGATATTTATAATGCACATTTTTATTGCCATTTTGAATGACCTTTGCTGCTGCAACAGTGTTTGCTACTCCTCCTATTTTTGCGTTGTCTGCAAATTTAACAAGTTTGCTTACTATACCATAATCTAAGTCATTAATGTAGATTAGCAAGAACAGAGGACCTCATTCTGATCCCTGTGGTACTCCACTGGTTACCTCGCTCCATTTTGAGGTTTTTCCTCAAATCAGTACTTTGTTTACCACTCCCTAATCCATGTGCATGCATTTCCTTGAATCCCTACTGCATTCAGTTTGAGAATTAATCTTTTATGCGGGACTTTGGCAAAAGCTTTCTGGAAATCTAAATAAACCATGCCATATGTTTTGCAATTATCCACTGCAAATGTGTGATTCTGAAGCTAAATAGCGATCGATCGTATTTTCTCCAAATACACATTAAGATATGGAAAACAATTACCTCAGTCTGCATGTACAGTTTCTTTGGGAAATATCTTGAAACGATCATCAGCCGAAATATACTTTGCTTTTTGTGTTGTCCATTTCTACTATTTTACCTCCAATGCTGAAAACTAGATTTTAGCAACCTAAATCAAAACAATGCAGCACCAACTTTGCCCCACCCCTTACTGCACAGTACTACAGATCACATAAAAGCAGTAAAGACGCACTGGTAGGCTGATTAAAACTTTGTCTTTTGAATAATAAACAAGAACGTTAACTGCTTTGAAGAATTTATTTTGTAAATGTTACTTGTGGATGTTTTTTGTTTGCTTATTTTTTGCTTAAGTGCAATGCACACGGGACGGCGAAGGAATCAAAAAGGGCTATCTACAGAATGCAGATATGTAGTTTGCCGTTGCGTCGCTTGCATTGTGCAGTAGTTAATTTAAACAAGGTTTCTTTTTTCTTCCTCTCCGTACTTGTTTGTATGCATTGGCCCCTAAGAGGTGAATTTCACGGTGACCCCTCAATTTCACGATTTCCGCAAAATCCGCGAAATCGCGATTTAGGTAGGTCCCTAATTATAATATATACAGTAAAACCATCCATACCACTCATGGGAGTTCGCAAAAGTGGTTGCTTGTAAGAGGTGGTCTCTCTTCAAAGGTTTACTGTAAAATGGGCATTTTTATGATATACAGAATGTCCATTATTGTTACCGATGTTTCATGTTCAATTTTAAATTAATGTTACATACAGTATACATTACAGTACTTTACTGTATTTAAAATCTCTTGGTGGATCATGAATACAGTAATATTTATGTTAATCCAAAAAAAAGGAAATTCAGTACTAATACAAGTGTTTAATTTCTAGACTGTGAAGCCAAAAGAAAAAATGTACAATTACCTGTGTTATCAAAAAGACCTGGTTTCAGTCTACAGTAGCCTGTATTTTTTTTGAAAAAGTCACTTATTCTTGTCTGCCTCTGCAACGATAGGAGCATGTTTACCACTTCTACTGCGTCGTTGAACAGTTCTGGAAGTCGGTTGTTGCCCTTTTGAATGGCAAATGTTTTCATGTCTTTAAATCATATTCTTGGCTTCAGGCACAGAAAAGATTTTTCCCCGGGAGTTCAGAGGCACCATTGCTGTCCTCATCATCATCATCATCAACATCAGTTTTTGTGTCACTGTGTGAGTCGTCACATGGCTTTACAATTTCTAGGAGTTTTGTTGCAGGCTGTGATCAGTCTGGGACCTCTTCAGTCATTGCAAGGTTCTCATCAATCTGGTATGTCTTTTCAATCGGCACACCAAAAAGACTTTGCGACATGTTACCTACCACAAGAAGTAGATCATGTTCATCTTCTGAACGAACGTCTTCAGTTGGTGAATCAGCAGTTGACTCGGCAATAGTGAATCCGCTTTTCGCAAATAATGTTTTGATGGTGCTTGGCTCAATCTCACTCCATGCTCAATGAATGCAATGTATTGCATCCAAGAGTGAGACCCTTTTCATAAGCATTGGACCCAATTAAGTTACGTCAGATTCCATTTGATGAAGAATAAATTGAATTTGCCTTTTCAGAAATTTCAGTTTTAGGGTTTGAATAATCCCAGCATCCATAGGCTGTAACACAGAGGTGGTGTTTGGGGAAAAGAAGCAGAGTTTAATGTTTGTAAGTTTAACATGGGGGTGGCATTGGCCGTTATCCAGAAACAAAATAATTTTATGTCCCAAGATTTGTGGTCAAATCTTTGTAACCAGTTTTCAAAAAGTTCTGAGTTCATCCATGCTCTTTTGTTGAATGCATATTCCACAAGCAGCTCATTGATATTTAACTTGCCAAAGCACCGTGGGCATTGGGATGTACCGATCAGTATAGGCTGTTCTTTACCTGTTATTATTCATGTTTGTGCATAAAGCAAGGGTGATTCTTTACTTTGAGCGTTTCCTATTTGAACATTGCTCGCCTTTGACATGGAGAGTTTTGCTGGTGCCGCTGTCTTTAAAAAACAGTCCAGTTTCACCCATATTGTAGATTTCAGATGGTTGATAATCCCGTACGAGTTCAGGTAACTTTTCCAATCTGAAACCATATCTTGGTTAATGTTTCTGCTCTCACCGCATGCTGTATCAAATCCAGACTGTTCAGCAACTTGACGGCAATTGGTACCAGCTTCTATCTGTGATATTGCTTTAACACGTTGCTCCAGGGTAAGAAACACTTGGGTTTGCTTTTTTTATTTTTCACTTCCATGTTGACTTCTTTTAGCTTAAAACTGTAACTTACAGTAGTGTACCTTTCGTTTCAACACATTCACATCTTCCTTTCAAGTTCAAGTCCCTGTTTGTTCAAGTTCCGGTTCATGTTGAGTATGAAGCCGTATAATACAGAAATGGTAAAGAGCAAAATAAAAAATATTTTGCTGGAAGTAAGAAAATGTGGTCACTGGTCGCTCCACAGTTAAATTAAGGGAAAAATATTTGTGGCCTCTGCAAGTAGTCGCTCGTGACAGGTGGTCTCTCTTCAAAGGTGGTCACTAGGCAGGTTTTACTGTATATTATATTTTTTGAGCTCTATGACACCTTCATTATGATTGTTTGAGTATAGAGTTACAGTTAATATTCATTCTTGTAATTGATGCTACACAATTTTCAAACCTGAGGTAGATATGTTGGTGGGTGGGTAGTGTGATGGGGTGTAACTGCGCTACCACAACTTAGGGGTTTTAGGGCCACGATGAGTGGTTCCTGGCGGCCATTTTGAGACCCACATGGGAGGTGAGGAGTCAAAATGGACACCAGTTTCCAAACAACTGGATAGGTGCAGCTGGTCAAGCTGCAAATAGAGCTGTATATAAACTGTATATAAGGGTGTTTGGGAAGGAGGTGAGAGGAGTGTAGGGTACAGACTACCAGTTAAATGATGTGTGGTGTGGATTGAGGGAAAGAAACTTAAAACAAAAGAAAATTAGTATTTAAAAAGACATATGGTTTGGTTTTACAGAGTAAAATGAATTAGCCTTCCCTGCTTTAGGTTTAGGGTCTGTATAAAGAGACATACTGTGTTAGTAAGTGCTCCAAGGGAGCTAGGATTTTGTTTATTTGTTTGTTTTGATCTGTAAATAATAAAAAGTGCCCAAACCACGCTAAAATATAAACACTGACTGAGAGTCTCTTGGTGTACCCACACAAAAGCGATGATAGAGCCTCTGGCCATCCTGACACATGGGGCTTCATCACAGTAGACATATACTGCATGTGGGTAGAAACAAATGGACACATAGTGATTACTTAAGTGTAGAGGCATAAAATATACAGCAAATTAAAATATATCTTTACCCAGTGCTCCAGATAAGTGGCGTATCAGGTGTTTTACACATTGAAAAAGTATGAATTACGTATGATATGTAAATGTAATACGTAAAGAATACCCATAGCAATTTTGCTACACAGTTTGAATTTGCATGTTATCAGGCTTCTTGGACATCGTTGGTTCCTGGAGCCTTGGTGGTCAATTGTCATTATACAAGTAATGGTTAGAGAGAATGGATCACAGAAATGCCAGGACTGCTAAATGTAGCCTGCCTGGGAATTGCCAGAAGCATGTGACCAATAAGTCTGTTTTTTCATTCAAACAAAAAGCGTGTTTGAGACCGGTGAATAAGTGACTGGATTCTTGATCTTTAGGATTTCCTGGCGCCGTCTTTGTCCCCCTTAAGCTAACCTACCAATTTATCTATCTGTCAACTGAATTTTTGGAAGGTAAATCTATATAAATACAATATTCTGTGTTTGGAGAGAGTCGCTATGCTTTATATTGCTAAAGCAAGGCAATCAATAAGGAATAAAATATGATTGCTTTATTTGTATTAGTGCAGTATTGGTACAGTTTTGAAAATATTTTTGGACATTTTTGTTTTTACATTTTTAGAGAGTGTGTCTGTCGAGTTGGAAGTGAGAGCACAAGGGACTGAGAAATGAAGGTTTACAGAAAACAACTATAAAAACTGTAACAGCCTAGTAATAGAGGGAGGAGACTCAGTGAACGCAGTAGCTTACTGCATCGAGAGGAGAAACTGCCCGGACTATTATAATACTATTATTTTTATTACTGGTAAGGCAGAAGTTTTTATTGTTAGACCAAGTTTTTGTACAGTAGTTCAAAGTAACATTACAGTTAAAATGTAAGGCTGTAGTTAATGTGTATGCCATAAGTTAGCATTAAAGTATGTATTGTACTTATTGGTACTCATGACTTCAAAGTAATGTTGCATTTTACTCAACCAAAATACATTTTACTCACATAGTGTCTAAATTGGAGAGTAAATTACTGAATGACTCAAAACCTTATCTGGAGCACTGTCCTTAACCTATCCCTTAAACTTAACATAACAGTCTCTTCTCATCTCATCTATATTCCACTGCCAGCTGCTACACAATGTGCCAAATCCAGGGTTTAAGATACTGTCCCTGCCTTAAGGACATGTGCTACGACAAACATGCTATGTTCATGTTTGGATATCCGTTCAAAATTCAGACAAGTAATAGCTGATCTATTTTTTTTCTAATCTGGCTTTCTGTACATTTAACATGTTTTGAATAGATGTCAATAGAAAAAAAAACAGTGAGTTGTTATGATTGTGTTATGAACGGCTTCAGAGTTGCTAAGTCATCAAAAATGCCCTTTCCAAGTTTCCCAATATAAAACTGTAGTCAGGAAAACACATTTTAAAAAGAATATCACCAATAATGAATACAATTAAACCAAATAAATCACTGAATCACCTTCCAGCATCGACCTCCTTGAAAATCCCATCCTGATTAGGACACAGCTCACAGCTGGGTGTAACTCCATTTCTACATGCATCGCAGAACCAGGGTTCAGTGGAGTTTTCTGAAGCTGAACTCATGATGGAATCACTCTCTCCATCAACACCATAGCAACCTAAAAGAAGTTTCAATATCAGTATGTGCATATATTATTGCTGTTACAATCTACCCTAAAGACTGCTTGTAAAACCAGGATTAAAAAAAAAAAAAAAACATGCTTTGGCAGACCATGTTAAAAAAACTGTGGTGTACGGTGTAAAAAACATCCTGATGGGTGAATAGCATACATTTTGTTTAAAAAAACAAATACCAGCATATAACTGAAATACTAGAAAGGAACTCAATATTACCACAAGTCAATCCTGTGAAATACTTCAAACTTTAAAAATAAATGGTGATTAAATCTAAACAAACGCTGCTAGTAGAACTTATTTGTAAATTAAATAGTTTAGGCCGGTGAGCTGTACAATAGTTCTCACCTGCTTCCTAATTTATTTACAGTATCATAAATCAGTATAGGCTAAATAGTATATTGGAATAATGTATGGTACAGTAGATGGCTTTTGTGGACCTGCAAAGCCTAATATATGCTAGACTACATGCCATTTGCTAAAATTAACTAAATGAGTACATGACTTTATAATCCCAAAATAAGTAAGATCATCCTTTTCAGCTGTGTAACGGTTGGGAGTCAAAAACAAAAAAAGCTGACATTATCAGGTATAGTCTAACTTTATCACTATTTTACTGTGCTAGTGTGCACTAGAACACAATGACAAATGATAAGACTAGTAAGGCCTTTATAAAATAAAGATAAGGGTTTGTGTTTCAAAAATATGAACCTCATGCAAGTTTTATCAGTGTAATATTACTTTGACACTGTGCAGCCGATCTGGTTCTTAATTTTACATGTACAATTAAATGACTGTCCAACTCTTCATTGCTATAAAAATATAATTATCTACTCATGTACAGCTCTTTATGATTGATGATGTAAATATGTATGGAGGTTCTATTAAGTTCCTTTTGCTATTCATTTCCTTAGCAATCCCATGCTTATTTTTTAAAGGTCAAATGTTAAAGTGCATTACTGGGTCATGTGGCACCACATATTAATGAACTGCTAATAAAAAAATGACCTTTCTCCTGCCTCAATCTTATGATCCATTGGTTTATATGTATCACAAATTGTAGTGATTGAAATGCAGAGCTGTCTTAATGTGGGGTGATGCAATGTTCTCAGTGCACTGCCTACAGATGAGGGTATATTTACAGTAAAGCATGCCTGTTACAAGCAGCTCTGGAACTGGGAACATTTGACCGTTGAGAGGTTGCTTTAAGAACAGAAAAAATAAACGTCACTGCAGACAGGGTCATTAAAATATAACTGATCTGATGTACTACAATCTCTACTGCTTAGTTTTATGATGGGTTTGCCCTATGAGCTTGCATTCTAATTCAAAACAAGGAGCTATCCTCATGGTCAGGGGAAAGCCTGAATATTCATCTGAAAAGTAGGCCAGGGTAGTGGGGACAATTCCTCTTACGATTAGAGTCACTGGGAAAGTGATGTAATTGTCCTTGCAGCTGAATTGTTCAGTGAAAACTTTTTTTTGTTGGTGTAATGCTGTTGCACTTCGGTAATGTAATATGTTTTTGTCCTTATTTTTTCAGGTAGATAAATCACCTCCTATGAGTCAAGTGAAAAACAAATTAAGCCCTGAAGGTTCTCTTGGGTTATGGTTTTAAAGAATTACTCCCCCTGATCTCTTCTTTTTTAGCAGAGGGCAGTCCCTATGGCTTAAACACAAACAGACCCATGATGAAATGCATATGTCTTGACAAATGTAAAAAGACTTTGTAAGATGGAAACATACATAGTTAAATACAAAGCAGTCTATCTGAGACAACTGAACTCAAGACCATAAAGCCTTGGATGACTACTTTTTTTAGACATAACATACAATTGAGCTACATCTTTTAAATTGACATGACTTATTTGAAAAATGGCTGGAGAACTTGTAAATTGAAGCTAAAAACTATAATAATTTACAGACCTCATCACCAGAAGTTTGGATTTACAATCCTTTACAGACCTCATCACCAGAAGTTTGGATTTACAATCCTTTACAGACCTCATCACCAGAAGTTTGGATTTACAATCCTTTACAGACCTCATCACCAGAAGTTTGGATTTATAATCCTTTACAGACCTCATCACCAGAAGTTTGGATTTACAATCCTTTACAGACCTCATCACCAGAAGTTTGGATTTACAATCCTTTACAGACCTCATCACCAGAAGTTTGGATTTACAATCCTTTACAGACCTCATCACCAGAAGTTTGGATTTACAATCCTTTACAGACCTCATCACCAGAAGTTTGGATTTACATTCCTATGTTTTAAGGAAGCAGAATCAAAAATCTTAATTTTTCAAAATAAAAAGAAGAAACAGAAATAAAATGCAGTCTATATTTTCATTCAATTGCAAAACTACCCTTGCAATCAAGTCTGAGTACCAACTGAGCCAATTAAATATTAAATATTAAAAAACAAATAACAAATACTGTGGGTTGAAATAAAGGTCGCAAGTCACTGCATTAATCCATCAATTTGGGTATATTTAAATGATCCATCTCCAGTATCTATCATAAATTACAATAAATGAAGAACCCAAGATGCCCAGAAAATAGCACTAATATTTTTAAGAAGACTAAAGGGCACATCTACAGTATCTGCTATGTGCAATAAATGGATATTAAATGGTTAGCTGTAGTCAGTGCAGAACACAGCAAAATGTCACAGAGTAAAGAAGAAAAATGTTCAACAAGATATATAACTTTGTATCTCATTTAATTTACGGTAAATGGACCCAAGGGCACTCGCTGGCAAGTGCAGTACCAAGGGCTTGTGTCACACACTATGATATGTACCAGACATTTTTCTTCAGACACACTGCAATCAATATGTCAGCACTGCTAACATCACAGTTGGGGGTGCGCTGGTATTACAAGCAAGTTACAAGATCTTAGCACAAATGCATTCACCCATTGAGATTAGCCCATGAAAAAGGGTTTAAAAAACAGTAGGATTTCTACATATCTGCAAAAGCCAACTCTTTGTGAAGTAATTGCACAGTGATAAATTTAATGAGCAGTTGCCTTGCATGGTACAAGTTATATTGTTTTAAATCATTTGTTTAACTTACTTCTCCAAGAAAGGAAAAGTGACATATTTTCATGCCCTAAAGCATCCATGATAAATTGCTTATGTTTGTATTTGTATATGTTTGTATAAAACATTGTTTTGGGATGCTTTTTGAGATGTGTGTAATTTAAAAGGGTGTAATTCATTCATTTGCATACTGAACATTACTGATACAGTGCATATATCCATAAAACATATAATAGCACATTAAATGTGTGCAATAAAATCACAGAACAAGTGCCTATATTATTTGTATAGCTTATAGTTTCATTCATTCCAGTTTTCGCTTCAACAGTTCGCCCAATGAGTCAGTATCTTGAATACAATACCTATCTAAGAGTATATTAAATATCCTCTTAACAGTTGTCCAGCCATAGAAAGTTGCATCAAATTAAAAAGGACCTGGATGAACAACAAAAAATAATATAACAGGAAGAGTGAGCCATTACCCTAAATGCAAAGTATGTTGATCATAATGGTATAAATTCCAACCTGTTCTTAATTATACTTAGGGCTTCTGTTTTTCGGATTTTATTAATTGTATTTTTCTGTGCTTATTTTTAGCTATTTTCAAGTTTTTTGTAATTTTTTTTTTGTTTTTTTCAGGGCTTTTGTTTTTGATATATTGTATGAAATTTGTGTTTTTGGTTACTTTCCAAAATGCTTGAGCATTTTTTTTTTTTTTTGTCAAAATATGTATACTAGTAACTCGACAGTACTTGCACACTTAAGTTGTACCTTCTTTCCTTTGCTGTCTTCCACAACGAAATCCCTATGGTCACGGGCACATTCGTCTGGGGGTTTTTGTGTGCAAGCTTTTTTGTACGTTTCGTCACAATTCAGTTTTAAATCCTTTGTATCTTAATTGTAATACAGCTTTAAATCCTGCTAACAAGCCTCCATCCTGATTGTAATCTCGTTTAAAATTTCACAAGCGGAACCTCCAATAGAAATGTAGGAATGTGCTGTCACTCAGTAGTTGGGCGGGTTTAAACTATTCAGAACAAATCAATGATAGATGCAAGTCAGGAAGGCAGGACATTGCCCTGCAGCACTGGGAAATGTATATATTATTATTATTGTAGTAGGTTTTATTTTTTAATGGAAAAAGGGTAAAGTCAACATGAATTGATTAACCATTTCCACAGTTTTGCCGGTGTTTTCCGGTGTTTATTGGCTATCCACCGACTTTTTTTTGTATCAGGGGTGTTTTATCAGGTTTTATCAGTTAAAACCGAAAATCAGAAGCCCTAATTATACTGCTGTTTTGTTTAAAGATGTATGGTGCAAGTATGCACCATTAAAACTATTATTTACTGATCTAAATATCAGATAACTGTCCACTTCTATACAAAACCAATGCATGTAGACGGCATCATAATCATGTGATAATCCCACAGTACCTGAAAGATAAATGTATAAAATGCCAAATGCAATGTGAAACATCAATAGGAGGCTAGGCGTGTTATATAAAAGTTTGATGAAGATTGAGCAAAATCAAGGCAGTTATCATGGTCTCTGTGTACAATGTGACAGACAGACAGATGAACAGACACACATAATGAGTGCTTAAGGGTCCCTATTTTTTGAACGAGGACCCTGTAAATGTCCACTGAGGAAATACAATGTTAAAACTGAAATTTATACCAGGCAGTTGATGAGTACAAGAATGAGTGCAAGGCTGATAATGATGTCTTATAAACTGTATTGCACTCAAACTCAAATCATTCCTCTGGTTAATATACCTTGCAAATTATTTTGTAGCTGTGAAGAAAGAAACAATCTCAGAAGAACAAAAAGTTGAGGGAAATGAGCCAGCATGTTGCAGCTCATTTGTATACATTTGCAGATAGTAAGTAATGATAAATGGCTAAACATTAAGTTGTATCAAACTAAACTGACAAATAACATTTCCAAACCTCAAGTTACAAAAAGGTTTCCATAAAAAGATTACTGCCTCAGGGGAAATAGGCCTATTTGCTGACCAAGCACTATCATGCTAAAAAAACATTGCAATCTCTCTTCACTCCGGTAACAACTAAACCATCACAGAAAAAAAATATATATATTGTACATTTATTTCCTTCTGATGCTACAAAAACGACAATTACATCAGCTCCACAAGAACCTTTTTTTAACCAGGCCAACAGCCTTCCACACCAACACCATTCCACTTCAACCAGTACATCTAACAAATATTATAAAACAGATTGATCACCTGCATGACTATACCACTGTCCTATCCCTGCTGAAGAAAACAACCTGCTGTAGCTCAGCAAGCGATGTTTAGTGGCAGCTTGAATCTGACAACTCATAACTCACATGACAAAGTCACGGCATTAAATATAGCCCCAAGCCTCTTCTGTGGCTGTATGAAATTGCACAGCACTGCAAAATGAAGTGCAAGACAGTTACATATCATTTCTATGTAGTATATAGATAAGTATAGGCAATACGGGTACACAAGGCAGACCACCTCAAAAGTAGCAAAGCCTTGACAACTCTGCTGCAGCTGGAATGCATACCAGTAATGTTTCACAGTTAAAATAAAGCATGTAGTAATGTTGCTCATTAGGGATGTCACACTATTACATTTTGAAGGTATGATAATTGTCAAAAAATATACCATGGTTATAAAGCTATTAAAACCAGTATAAATTCATTAACATTTTTTGAAGTAGCTACTTAAAGAAATAAAACATAGCTGTAAGGCTTCTGGTTTTTTTAAATTTTTTTTAGCTGAAGCATATTTTCCAGTTTACTTTACAACTACAAAATACAATAAACCTCCAATACAAAAGGACGTATTTTAATAAGCTTCCATGACAGTGCAAAGTTTGCATCATTTTTCTAAAAGGAAAAAATAAACCTTTCAATGTTAATTTATGCTTAGTTACAGTACATGCACCCACATTTATTCTTAGCATCTTTACTTGTGTAAAAGTTCAGTATAAGCTACTACTAGATTGAATGTTTAACATGTCTTTACACTTGGTGAATATTTTGTTTAAAAAAAGAATGCTTATCAAGTAAGGAAAGTTCAGAATTGTAAAATTCATACCAGCAGAACAAAAATAAATAAATAAATCGATCATTAATTTTGACAAAAATAAAATAATGACAAAAGGGATATTTTTCATGTCTGCTTCATTTGTAAACAGTAGGAAATAGAAAGATGTGCTTGAGTGATTGTACAGTACTGTAGAGAAGCCAATGAAGATATTGGAATTGTAGTGCAGCAGTAGCATTCGTCTGAAAATACTGCTTTCAGCGTCTTATAAAAATGAAGCTGATGTGCGGTCAGGACAGTTTTAAGACACCACTATGCTGAACCTGGACTCAGTAAGAGTATACTAACTAATTTACAGACCTGAGTTTTGCTGTACAATGATGTACAGCAAATATTCTCGTCAGTGGGTGCACAGGTTAGATGCATTCCCACCTCGAGCTGTAATATAGTCTTGAAGTAAAATGAACGAGAGAGATTTAATGCTATGCCGGGGTACCATGTAGTGTCTAATTTGTACAGACTTCACTGTATACTGACATAGAAACAATTCCTTCCTAAATTTTTGTATTGGCACAAATCTAAGTAGGGCCAAATCAAGCGCCAAAGTAGCAAGCACCAATTATGGGCCAGTGGGGACAAAACACGTAAACTAAATTGCATACCACGGTAAACTGTGAAATTGATAACCATGGTATGGAAAAATTGTATTTTTTTGGAATACCATAAAATCAGTATACTGTGACATCCCTAATGCGAGTAGGGATAACCCGACAGGTACCAACTAAGATGTGCCAATAGTAAGACTTGGACAATCCAAAGTTGCCATTAAAAAAACAATTAATGAGCCATCAGAATTTAACCAAAAGCTACCTTACAATAAGGCCCTGTTGTGCGTCACAAGGCACAACAAAATATAAATCATGACAGATTGAGACCTACAAAACATACAGGACCTTGCAAGAAAAACACTCCTGCACATCAATAACAAACTACTATACATTAGCATTTTCACAGACAAAATCATTCATCAAATTCTGATGCAAGGACTCTCAGAATGTGTCAAGCAACCTGCAGCTTTTATGAGGATGAGGAAGTTGCTCAATGAGTTGAACACCAAACTTCTGGACCACTCACAGAGTAAATGTATGCCCAGCCCTAGTCAGTTACTGAAAAGTCAGTTACTTTGAGTCAGTTCCTAGCTATTGTTGTATAAAATGCTAAAGTATACTCTGCACTGTGATGCAAGTTTGACTTGTGCATTGTTTTTTCTTTTGCCGCATCAATATTTTGTTTGGTTTTCTTGATGCTGGCAGCAGGACCACCACTAGTTACAGTAACAGATGTTTGTCCTGTTGGGGGTAAGTGGCACCGCACACTTTACCTTTACCAGCCAGGCTGAATAGGAGTCTCAGTCCTGTAAGTCATTTGAAGGGGAAACGTTTTCAGGACTTTGCAAATATGTATTGTCTATATTTCCTATCTGGAAACTATTCTGGCTTAATTATATCTTCTTGATGGCATATTTTATTTTATTTTTTATTTTTTTTAATTTAGTCGTTGTCAATTATTTGTTTATTATTTTTCTCCCAATTTGGAATGGCCAATTATTTTTAGGCTCAGCTCACCGCTACCACCCCTGCGCTGATTCGGGAGGGCGAAGACAAACACACGCTGTCCTCCAAAGCGTGTGCCGTCAGCCGACCGCTTTTTTTCACACTGCAGACTGACTCACCATGCAGCCACCCAAGAGCTACAGCGTCGGAGGACAACGCAGCTCTCGGGCAGCTTACAGGCAAGCCCGCAAGCGCCTGGCCAGACTACAGGGGTCGCTGGTGCGCGGTGAGCCGAGGACACCCTGGCCGACCTAAACCCTTGATTTAAAAAAGAGAAGTTTTTCAGTTTGTTCAAATAAACTGAAAGCCTTACAGTAGCCTCTTCATGTGCCTACACTGAAAACCAATTGCTGTTTTTAAATAAAATTATGATGATTAAATATATTTAAAATGGTACTAATATGCAGAAAATAAATGGGAAATAATTCTGTTAGCTTTTCATTTTTCTTGAGACAGTCATATATTACACTGTACTAAAGCCGAGTACAGTAGCTGCCTGGCTTTAGCATTCTGTATGTAGCTCCAAGGGCTGACATTGCAAAGCTGTTTTTGCACATCAAAGCCCCTCGCTGTTTCAAGGTTACACCGATTTAGTAAAGCACGACTACATATAATTTCTTATATTATATGCAGTTGGCAGTTCACACATGATCTTTCATCTCAGTTTTCCCTTTTCTGTTAATCTCAGCCACACACCATTTTAAAAAGATAAATGAAGGTTTGATTTAAAAATGCAACGTTTGACAAGATGTTTCTGGGCACAGTAGAGAAGAAGTCGACAGATAGACATAAAACAATTCTAATGTCCCAACTTAGCAAGACAGAATAACAGCTTCTCCATCGAGAGCCAGAGATGGCAACACTATTATACATTTCATAAAAGTTCATTACAAATACACACAGGTCTGGGAGGTGCACAGATAATATGGTGCAACAGTTATTTCAAGCCTTAATTGATTGTAAATGGATTATTTAGAAACATTTACAAAAATACAGTCAAACCCATTTACAACGTATCTGGGATAACATACACACTGATAAAAAGAACCAGTATCATGGAACCGAATAAAATCGTATTAAATCCTGTTTAAATTATCCTTTTAGTACATACTCTGATAGTGCATACTTCCTGTTATTATGCATGCACCGCGATGGCACGCAGTGGTCTGTGCTGCGCATATTGCGTACTCGTAGGCCTACTTCTTGCTGTTTGAACTTGACCTTGCTCTCTATTACTGTAATTTAGGCAGTATTATCATGGCCAACACTAAAAGATTGTCAATTTCACTTAAGGACAAACTGTACATTATTGGAGAAATCTTAAAGGGACGAAAGCAGTCAGAATTATGCTGTCAAAGAGCTAAAGGCAGTCGCTGAGGAAGTCGTCTAAGGCCTTGTCCACATTACAGCAAAAAAAGTTGACTACCGAGTTCAAAACCAATTTACTTTAACCCTAGCCCAACAGCGTTAGAGCGTCCAGATTGCCATGAAATGAAACCGAGTTAGTTTAACCCAGCTGTTGTTGAAAAAACACTTCGCTGGATGACTGTATCCCAGAAACCACTGTAATGTATACACGTTCTCCTTTCTTTTTTTGCCCCTCGTAAATTGTCGTTTAATTTAATTGAACAAGGGAGCAGAACAGAGGAGCTACGAGAAAGTGCCTAAGTAATAAAAAGGGGAAAAAATTCGTATGGGCGAAAAAATGCCCAAGCCATAGTAAATAAATTAGATGGGCATTTACACAAAGGGAAAATCTGAGGCGGATAAGACGTTCTTTAATTTAATTAAAAGTCGAAATAAAGACCTTTTAACTTACAAATATGCAATATGATCTAAGCTAATTTAAAAAGTGTTTTGGACACATTTTAAGTTTTGTGTGTACTATAGTACATTAGCATATCTGACTGTACCAATGGAATATGACAAGAAAAAATTCTCCTGTATTTTAATTCGGGATTGTCTTTTCTTTATTCTCGTCTCATGTAACCAAGGGGATTATGGCAACGTACTACTGCAAAGCCCTAGGGGATATCGGAGGACACTGTGCAACCAGACTCGAACACGGTTCACATCCAGATTACAGTTAAACCAGTTAATCTAACCCAGTTATGCCGACAACCGAGTTAGAGACTACCCCGAGTATGTGTCAAACTCGGTTGTTGAACTCAGTTATGAACCGTGTTTAGTGTGGATGCAAATCGATTTAACCACTGTTAAACAGGTTTTGAACCCTTAACTCGGTTCTAAAACGCTAATGTGGCCAGGGCCTAAAAGACTTCTTAAAATAGCGTACAGACAAGGATTACTGCTGTTCTGTACCTGAACTGATAGCTTGTATGGTAATGATTATTGACTTATAATATTATTTGTATTATTATTATTATTATTTTTATTTATTTTTTTATTATTATTATTATTATTATTATTATTATTATTATTATTATTACTATTATTATCAGTTTTATTATTTATATAATGTATTATTACAGTACTGTATTTTTTTATTAATTTGTTTATTTTACTAATTACAGTACAGTATTATTCAGTACATTAATTACATGTTTTTCGTTATTTTTTATGATTCAATTAGCTGACCATCTTTATCCAAGGCAACATGGAATTACTGTATTAAATAATTAAAATACAGAACGTTGCATACTGTATAGTAATGTACAGTACTAGTTATATGTTACATTGTTTCTTCTGTAATAAACTTTTATACTACATACATTGTATATGTACATTAATCAATTAATACTGTACTAGGTTTTGATTTTTGTGCTGATTTGGCAGGTATGTGCATGTATCTGGTTATTACATACCTCGGTTATAACATACTGCTTGTACGGTCCCAAGGCAGACGCTGTATCAGAGTTTCACTGTAATGAGATGTACTAAAGCTGTGGGCAATTGCGACACTTACAATTGCATTAATTTGTTAAGAACTTTTGAAAGCATGTTTTAAACAGTCGTAATTGTTGCTGGCATTTCCCAGTCCGCTTTTTTCTTGTGTGTTGCCAGTTGTGCTCAATGTATTTTCGAGACGAACACCCAAGTACCTAATTTTCATTAAAGTCAGTCCAGGGTGTACTTACAAGCCTTGAAAACAATTTTCTATGACATTTCTGGATAGACTGTACACATGTGCCACTAACTCCTCCATCTCATTCTGAGCATCTGTTTAGGACCATGATCTATTGTGTGTTAATTGTCTAGGCTACTAAGTAGACCAAGTTAAAAATAATAATAATTAAAGTAAAATAAAAAAACCCTAAAATCATTTAGTTTCAATTTAAAATAATCTTTTATTTGCATTGTACACCAAAAAAAGTGTGCTAGGTATTCATCTGATTTTACTACTGTACTGTTTAGGCCTACTGTACAGATTAATATTTTTACATAATGTAATGTGTAGCTGTGACGGGGGACTGCCCCGTCTTTATGAACGTGGTTGGGACTGGCAGGGAGGGGGTTAAAATTCCTCCCTGCCAGGAAAACATGTGAGAATGGGGGATAAAAGCCAGGGGAGAGGCCCTGGCTAGGAGGAGAGAGTTCCAGAAGGAGAGGAAGTAACTGTTTGTCTGTGTGTGCTGTTTTGTAAGTGTTTGAAAACCAGTGAAGGCAACGCCCAGCCTGGAAACTTTATTTGTAAGTTTTGTTTTGTGTTTATTTAGTGTTTGAAACCTTTTTGTTTGGCCCTTGTGCCTGTTTATTTGATTATTTTTTGTTTATTAAAAAGCTTTATTTTTAATTTTATACTGTCTCTGAGTCTCAAACCTCTGCTAATCCTGTCACATTTGGTGTCAGAGTGGGACAACGCTACCTGGAGGCTCAGGGCAGTATTTTTTTGTTTGTTTGTTTTTTTGAATTGTGTGGTTTTTTTTTTTTGGAAAAAAAAGAGAAAATGGGCAGAAGAAGCAGGCAGCGGCAGCAGCGACAGCAACACCAAAAGCTGCTGCCACCCCAGCTGGAGGAACCAGCCAGCCTTTTTCCCTGGTGCTCTTGGTGCGGGAAGGTGGATCATCTGTGGAGGTCCTGTCCAGATGGGCCGCCAGCTGACTGGTGTGGGCGCTGTGAGGCGGATGGCCACAGCTGGGCAGGATGCCCCCACAATCTGGACCAGGAGCAGCTGCAAACCCCATCCTCGGCAGCCACCCCACCACTTCCAACATCACCGCCTTCACCACCATCCCAGGAAATATGGGACTGGTTGATGCACCCTGAGGCGGACCTCTTCCACGACCTCCCCATAGTTATCAACACGCTGTGGCGTCGAGATGGGGGGAGGTGGGAAAAGTGGGAGGAACAGCATCACCCGGCGTCCTTCGCAGAGCTTGCCATGATGGTCGTTAACTACCTGGTGGTAGATATGGGAGAGGCCCCAGTCATTCAAACAAAGAAGGTGGAGCTGTCGTCCCGAGAGCCAGAGAGGGGTGAGCTGTCGTCCCGAGAGCCAGAGAGGGAGGAGCCGTCGTCCCGAGAGCCAGAGAGGGAGGAGCCGTCGTCCCGAGAGCCAGAGAGGGAGGAGCCGTCGTCCCGAGAGCCAGAAGGGGAGGAGCCGTCGTCCCGAGAGCCAGAAGGGGAGGAGCCGTCGTCCCGAGAGCCAGAAGGGGAGGAGCCGCCGTCCCGAGAGCCAGAAGGGGAGGAGCCGCCGTCCGGAGAGCCAGAAGGGGATCTCAAGATGAAGAAATTTAATTTACACACTGTGTACATATGGACAAATACAGACAGGATTTGACCTTTTTTTCTTTATTTATTAACTCATGCAGGTGAATCTGTCCCTAGATGGCCCTTCCTAGTTTTACTCCTTAAAAAAAACTGAGTGCAAATCCAACCAACACGTTCTTTCACTGTAAGGCAATACTTTTGATTGGTTTATATTTGGGAAATACATCTCAAGCGGTTAGTTCATTATAATCTTCGAAATCTGGGATGAATTTGAAAAAAGAACTGAAAAATATGATTGCATTGAGAAAATTGAGAAATACATAAATAAAATACTGATTCAAATAAAGCTAAGAAACACTTAATTTACTGAAGAAAATGTAAGTAATATAGTATAATACATTTCCTCTCGCAGCCGCCTGATGTTTTCCAGAAGCTATTTTAGGTCCAGCACTTTAATTGGCTAAACTTGGCAAGTCTTCTGGTGATCAAAAGTGGTTGCCTCAAACTAGGTCTCCCAGTTTCCTGGAACAGTTTTACAGCCACTGTTCCTAGAAAAGTGCATGTGTTCCCAGAGTTTTAATACCATATCATTTTCTTAATTAATTCAGATATTATGCAGTTAACTATTAAGATATGGGAAAGCAATATAGTTACCTTTATGTACGGTTACTCCACAGTTGTCACACTGTATTTTTTCATCTACATCTTCACTGTTATCACCTAGGCACATGCAACAGATCAGTATGTGATCCATCTTCTGAGAGCTCCTGTTCTGGCTTTTGTCTAGCTGCAGTGAATCATACATTTTTTAAAGAAAATCAAGAGAGAATTGATTTTGTATATCTAAAAGCTGGTGATGAGAATTACTCAACCGATGCACATTGGGCCAAAAACAGAACAACATTTTGAGCTACTGCATGGATTTCTTTTGGTGTGTGTTTTTGACAATTTATTCATTTTATTTATATTTATTTGCTATACAAAACACCACCAAACTTAACTAAACAGATTGTTTTTCTTTTGTAATGAATTAAACAAATAATATATATATATATATATATATATATATATATATATATATATATATATATATATATATACACATACACACACACATTTCGTAATTTAGAGGCGAGTGAAAACGTTAAAAAAAAAAAACAATGCCACTCACTGCGCCACGTTTGGCTGTTGAATCAATGAAAACTCACTGGCCTCCCAATAAGCATTTTGAATGAAGCATCTCAAAGTGCTTAGAGCACAACTGCAGTACGATGAGCAATAACCGAAGCTGTAAAATCAGCAGTCTTATTCCACTCAACAACAATCTTTCATAAACCTGAGAAAAGCAGCAGGATAGTAGCCATGTTAATCAATACTGTTTATTGACGATTAAGATATATTGTGCCATTATACTATAATGACTTGTTAATACTTTATAATTTGCAATGCAATGTTTTGTGAATTACAGCATCATTTTTTTTTAGATACTTAGAAAATAAATAGAACATTTAAAAGTAATTAAAAATAGACATCTGCACCTCATTATTTTTGCACTGAGATACTGAGGCTATCATTCGTCGTTTGGTTTTGGCTTTTTTTTTGCTTTCATCCTCGCTCCTGCTACTGCTGTCATCTTCATCATTTTCATCATCATTATCCTCATCCTCATCACTCCCACTTCCACTTCCATCGTCCTCTTCATCCCTTCCCCCTTTCTGCACTGTAGCTTTACCTTTTTTCTTCCCAGCAGTTGGTCGCCAGTCATTGTCGTCCTCACTGTCACAGTCATCCATCTCATTCAGCTCTTCCATTGTGATGAAATCTAACATAGGTCTGTTTCTGCGCAAATTCCACTTTTTGGGCTCTGAGGGAGACTCTTCTGTAGTGGCACTGGCAGTGGCCTCACCTTCCAGAACTTTCTCAGTTTTCTTCTTGCATTTGGTGACAGCCTCCTCTTTGCTCACAGATCCACATGGTTCACTGTCTGTTTTTTCTTTTGTGACAGATGTTTCTTCAGTGTTCAGACTTTCAGGCTGCTCTTCGCAAATCGATCCTCCTTCTTCCTCCTCTTCCAGAGCATTTGCTTCAGAGTCACTGTCTGATCCTCCAGCACTCTCCTTTGACCCATCATCATCACTTCCATTCCCACTGCCTTCTGAGCTTGTCAATTAAGGAGCAAAAATAAATAAATACAAATAACTTGCAAGAATACTGAATAACAGACGGTCTATCGCTATACCTCACAAAACAACAGCAACTTGTGCAAACTCAAATTTTCATCACTTATGAAAAATTATACTTTAAACATATTTTGCCTCCATTACAATATATAACTGGTAAAGTTACAGTCACCAGTAAATAGCAACTAGACTAATCCTGTTGCTATAAAAGTTATGCTGAAGAAAGCAGTACCTATTTAGCCTAGTACAAAAAAGTTTTAGTGGAGACCTAATCAACGTCTTTGAAATATTAAAAGGAGTCAACAAAGTTAATGTAAGTCACTATTTCATAAGCAGCATACAGCAGGACCAGAGGATTCAGTTGGTCCAGGTCAGAGGGTAGAAAACATGGGGCAGCAGTCTGGAGAGGTGGTTAGGGCTCTGGACTCTTGACTGGAGGGCCGTGGGTTCAATCCCAGGTGGGGGACACTGCTGCTGTACCCTTGAGCAAGGAACTTTACCTAGATTGCTCCAGTAAAAACCCAACTGTATAAATGGGTAACTGTATGTCAAAAGTAATGTGATATCTGTATGTATAATGTGAAATAATGTGATATCTTGTAACAATTGTAAGTCGTCCTGGATAAGAGTGTCTGCTAAGAAATAAATAATAATAATAATAATAGAAAACACTTTGTTTATTTATTTTACACAATGATTGGTGTGTTTGAAATGGGTGAATGCATTATGCTGATGCTGTTGAATCAACCTTTCAGAATCAATGTGACAAAGTTCCAAGGTCAATCAGTGACTAGGAACTGTACAAGCATTCAAGGGCCAAATGCCTTTCTCGTGTTTGAAACTTTTCTTATACCATGTATACTTTTTATGTTCACCCACTAATTAATAATGCAACAGAGCAAAACAAAAATATCTTTGCTTATTATCGATGTCAAGATTCTTTTTTCAATACCATTTGCAAATTAAATGTGAGTGGCCTCATTAATTCCCACAATAGCCAGGCAATCAGAAACAATAGGGAGACAGAAATCAAATAACTTGTTGTCAATAACAAATGAACATGAAAAAACCTGAATCAGCCTTTAACTTCCTTAACATCAGTTGCAGATATGCTCAACAGATTTTATCGATAATACATACAAATAAATGGCTACCAAGACTATTGTGAAACAGTTCAAAGCATTTTTACAATTCATTTCAGTAACTTTGGCTATGAAATAAAAAAAATAAACTGTTAATAGGAGTGTTTAGGGCATAGTTCTCAATACACTCTCCAAGGTTAAAGAATAGAGAATTCATCCTGACAGGAGGGGGCAGGACAAATAAAAATATATATATTTACAATTGTGCACAGTAGGCTGCTGAACAAAAATCTATTTACAGTGGCGCATGCTGCTGCCACTTCTGCTGTTCAACTAAAAAACCTGGATGCAGGCAAATTATTTGGCAGACATATACATCTGTGCTGGTACAGTCGGTTGGAGACCTTACCTGATTATGTGTGTATAATCTATTTAGACTGTACTTTAAATACGAAAAATACAAGAGATTGGACAGGAGAAAGGGCCTTCCAAATCAATGAATACATCAATAAAATATGTTCACTTCCTTGAAAGAATTTCAGGTACCACTCAATGAGGAACAGTCAAGTTCATATCAGCACATCAAATCAGTTCTGTTCTCCCTGCCAATGGTGTTCCTACCCCCCACACTGAAAATGAAAGGGGCTAATACATTTTTTTTTTTATAGAAACAGAAAAAAATATACATATTTCCAGCATAATCTTCAACTTGTGAAGCCAGTTAGTAATCCTTTACCTGAAGCATCACCAACTTCAAAATCACTGTCGTCCGAACTATCATAATCTAGAGCTTCCAGCAGAGAAGCTGCCAAGGGCTTCACTTATCTTCTCTTTGAACTGCGTTCCACTGTGAACAATAAGAAGTTAAAATCCATTAAGGTGAGATAATGTTGAGGGAAAATGAGTTCAACATTTGAGAAATCCATGAAATAAAGATCAGTTACAAAGTAAAATTTGGCATTTATTTTCAAAAATGTTTCTCCAATCTTTAACTCCTATAATTAGAACTAAACAACTACATAATATAATTCAAGATTAATCAAGCTGTTTGATTCTTAGTTTTGTAACATTTTCTTTCCTCCTTTCAAATGCTTTGAAAATGCAGTTCATCCCTTATTTGTGTTTTTTTTTTATTTGCATTTTGTGTTAATAAAGCTGACATTTTCAATTAACTGAAACTATTTTCCCATAAAGTTGCATTACATTGTAACAATAAACATAACAATAAATTATTTGGAAACAGCAGAATTTATAAGCTTGGCAATGTGTAATAGTTACAAAGCATTAGTTTGTATGTATATTTTTTTCAGTTTTTATTAATAAAATAAAATTTTACATGCTGGGCTGTTGTTAAAAAAGCCAATGTTCAACAATATGGAACTGTTTCATAACATTCTTAAATTAAATAACTGAATTAAAAAATAACTAGCTTCATGAATAGGGCTCAATACAACTAAATTTTCCTAAAGATCAAAACGAAAAACACCACCATGCCATTTTTACAAGTACAAACCTGACTGTTGCTGCGTCCTGCCTTTACTGTACTGTTTCACATTTAAACAGTCATGAACACAATAGCTTTTAGATTTATTTTCACAATATATGTTGGTTTACCATAGTCACTTTTGTACCTTACTATCATTTGTGAAATGAAAATAAAGCTCTTAACTATACAAAACTACAATAAGTGTTGTATTGCCGGTTTCTGCTTCAGACTAAACGGTTTACATAAAATTACATTTGGCAGTTGAAGATCAGTTACAATAGGGAGTCGAAGATTAGTGCTAATCGGGGTCTTTGAAATCACAGCAAGTCAAAGATAATCTACACTGCAAGTACAGTACAACACTTAAAACTGGCATCAGGTGCGGGGTGGCGCGGGGCGGGGCGGGGCAGGGGGGGTCATTTTGCAAGAGACTCTGGTAAGCATACCTTGTGAAGTTAGAACTTGTATAAATGGCTGAAGGAGGGTGCATGTAATAGATGCAGTATATTAAACACATTCTGTTTTGTCTCTAATGTACTGCAAGGAATATTGTGAACTGACTAATAAAGTCCATATACATGTTAGAGTGTGGGTATAAGTTAGTTCAGCTTGCTAAAAAAAAAAAAACTTTTACATACGAGTTCCCAAGAATTTGATATCTCAAACAATCTGGTTTCAGTTCTGTGAAACCTGACCAACTTTCTGAACCAAAAGTAGCACAATTAGTCAAGTGGTCCAATATAACCTTCAATAGCTCAGCCAGTCGAGTACCATTGATGTGTGCATTAAGTTGCCTATATTACAGCAATAACCTTATGTACTAATATAATTTTAGATGATTCAGTTTCATTAATTCTATTAAAAACAGTTATTAAAAAAGTACATCTAAACTGGTGATATATATATAATGTCAGATATTTTCTTCAAATACATTTTCTTAAAAAATGTGACTCAACCACCAAATTGCTTATTAATAAAATAATTAGAAACAGGAATTATTGTGTAATGAGCTCAAACTACAAAACCTGACAAGGTTTTTTTTTATTAGTAAAAAATATCAATTAACTTTTTTTTTCATCCAGTATAGTCCCCACAGCTGGGCTGTACATGTTTAAATCGGTTAGTACAAATATGTAGCCAAGTGAATTAAAATAAAATAAGGCATACAAGTTGGATACAATATTTTATATACAAATAATGTTGCTTATAATTTAACGTACTACATACATCATGTTGCTGGTTTCTATTATTACAGACAAAGTAACAATGCTAAACAAGCGACGATAAAATAAACAAAACGCAGCCCGTTTCAACGCCAATGAGGTACACCTTCTGACACCTTTGATTTTGTATGAAAAAGAACGAATGCCGTACTTGTAGTTATCAATCATATTCAGTGAGTAACATAACATCAACAGTACAGGTACACGCATTCGTCCCCGTTCTTTAAACAAATGCATTAGATTCGCTTTACTGGCTTAATATAAATATTGAAATGCAACAATAAAAACAAAAAAACACTTACTTATAATTTCACGTTTTTAACAGAACAACTTAATATATTTGCTGTAAATGACTCCTCTCTGAACCAGCAATGTGCTCTACGTTTTGAACACAAACTGGTGACGTTCTTTGTGGGCGGGACTTCTAAAACCATGGCAACAAAGCAGCAGCATACCTTCTTTCGAGCACAAAAATCACAACCATTTTGCAACATGAACTGAAGGTACTGAGATCTCACTACTTACAAAGCACATAAGAATGGACTCAATAAAGACTTAAATTTTTTAAATGCAGAATGTCAAGATCAATTTCAGGATTACTTTGCATAGGGGACAATAATAAAATAAAATAAATTAAAATATTGTACAGATAATCTAATATATAAGCATTTCATTTATATCATTATTAACATATTTGTTAATCTTAATGTTTTAATAGTTCATGTTCAATGCATAACTCATATCTCTTATTTTCAAATGTAGTAGAAAAAAAAAAAGTTTTGGAGTTTCTTTGTAACCAATGGAAGATCAGCTTTTTCCACAGCTAGCCAATCAGAAGTGATAGTGTGTAGGTGCTCTTCAGAAATGTGCATGGCTCTTTCAAAATATATCTCCGGAGTGTTTTTCTAGCAACAGAATACATAAGGGAAAAAAAATCGAAAACAATTTGTCCAACGGGGCAAAGTGTAACAGCAAAACTTGTTGTCCCAAACACAAATCTCGTTGTCCTGGGCGTCGGGCGATATTAATTGCACAACCCTGACTAGTATCTGATTTCTTAAATTGCCTGTACTATTAGATATCTGATTTCTTATATCAATGATTTTTGTATTAGTGGTTCATAAAGTCATCGCCGCTTGCTGGCAGTGCACCCAAGGAGGGCTCCTTCTGGTGGTTTGTTAATTTAGCTATTGTTTTAAAAAGAAACCAAGGATTATCTTTATTTGTTTCTATAAGATTTGAGTAATAGGTTGATCTAGCTGAAGACAGAGCAGCCTTATATTATCTTTCCAGGCGAGTAAAAAAAACCTGCAATTTAGTGTCTTTCCAGCTACGTTCTAGTTTCCGGCGTGTACATTTAAGTGTATGTGTAGTTTCATTAAAACATGGGGAGAATCTTTTAAGAGACACTTTCTTATTTTTGATAGGTGCTACAGCATTAAAGAGATTGGTTAGGATGGTGTTATAATTATCTACTAACATATCAACTGATCCTGACTGAATGGGAACTTGACTAGGTAAGATTTCCAAAAATATATTAGTGAATTATAAGGACGACATATAATATAGCGCATTGTGTGCTTGATAGAACTAGGTAGTGATATTTCAAAAAGGCGGAATGGTCTGAAAACGTGAGGTCTGTAATTAATAGATTTGGAATATTTAAACGCGAGTGATGACTAAGTCTAAAGTATGGCCATGAGTATGGGTGTGGCCAGTAACGTGTAGAATAAACCCAAATGAGTCTAGTGATGACCTAAAAGTTATAGCGAAGGGATCTTGATCCACATCAACATGAATATTAAAGTTACCTAACATTATAATCCTATCATGCTTGACAATCATTGTAGATAAAAATGCACCAATTTTAGTAAGAAAAGGAGAATTAGGTCTAGGGGGTCAGTAAATAACTATAATCCCGGCACTAGAGAGATAATGAAACAGAAAGTATTTCAAATAGCGAAAAACCACCTGTACTTTCAAGATTAAGGTTGAACTCCTCACCAGAAATGGTAGCAATCCCACCACCCGACCTATAGGACGTGCCTTCTGATAGAAAGAGCAACCCATGTGACAAGCCTCTACTAGTGGTACAGTCTCGTCCTGTTTCAGCCAAGTCTCAAAGCTGGACCAGCGAGAAGCTGACCCGCAGTTTGCCAAGCTCAGCCCTGGGAGGGTGAAGCTGAGAGTGGCGCGCCTACACTGTCCTGGCTGCCGAAGGTTGTTGCCTTGGTACAGGCAATAACAACCAGTGGTCGCCAGCGCCTCAGCTCCCAGGGCCAGGTCTGCTGGAACTGCCAACCTGGCACCTGTGGGCGCAATGCCCGACAGCGGTCTCCCCACCGCAGGTTCAAGATCTCCGACAGACTCTGGGCTCGCGTAGATGGGGAACCATGGGCCCACTTCCAGAACCATCGTGGGACTAACATCATCCAACAGCACAGCTGGGGGAGTGGGGCGCAACTCGTCCCAGAAGGAGCTGACATCTTGCCCACCTCCTACATTGGTCTACCAACCCCAGCTGTAGTCGTGGGGAGAACGATGCATTGAAGAGGTCCCCTGCACCGCGGTGGTGGACACCAGGTTTAGCGAACCACCGGGAGCCAGCAGCACCGCCTTGAACCTACTACCGTGCAGCTGCACACAGTGCCTGCTGAAGAATCTGACCCTGGGGGAATTACCTTTTCTATCTACCATGATGTCCTTTGCTCGGTCTACCCACGCCGACGCAACAAGCCACTAGCCATGTGACGTAAATTTAAATGTGTTAAAATTCTGAGTTGTGCTTAGTGGGGTACACATGAACACTGCCAGCAGTTCTCTTTATCAACAGTAAGTCCCACAGTTTGAAACAATTTGTAAGAATTGATCAATTCTGAAGTTTTATATTGAAAGATAAAATCAAGATAGAAGTTCCGCTCATATAATAGTGAAGCCTCAGTGCTTCACAAAATAGGTCTGTTTCACGGTGCAATTAAGGTACCTTTTTCTGTATGCATAGCAATCTTTAGCATATCAAAAAACAGAAAATCGTGCAAAAATTACACTATCATGCACTGCCTATCTTGATTTTAGTGGAAGGCTGCACTGTGTTTCCTATAGGATGTTATGCTTGCGTATTGTTCACCATTGGCTGTATTGGAAGTTCAAGCTTAAACACCACCCACTTTTTCTAAATTGGGTGAGCAAAATAGCTGCAAGCGGGAGTAAGCATCATAAAGTGGACAGTGAAAAACGTTTGTTTAATCCAAACTGGACGGCTGATTTTCTCTTCTTTATGCCATTGCATTTAATTGCAAATGATACCAAGCCACTGTAGCAGTCTGTAAAGTTGCCAATGTGAGGCGTCACTTTGAAACCAAGCACAGTCATTTCAACGCGGCCTATCCTTCTGGCAGTGTAGTAAGACTTGACGAAATTGAAAGCCAGCCAGGAGCCGCGCCCTGCTATTTTAATTAGTTCATGGCATCCGATATCGTAACGTAATGTAGGGAAAATTGATTGTGTAGAATGAGAGAATTGATAGGTCAATGATGAAGTGTTTCTTTCCTGAGTACTTGCGAGTTACGATGTCGAGAGGGTTCATGCAATAGATAGGGAAAGGGGGGGCTATGAGTGGACCGACCATTAAGCCTTTCTTGATTTCGGCTTGAATGAGACAGCTGATGTGTTTTGGCTCGATTATGGTAGAATGCAGATTTTTGCATACACAGGATGATGATGGGATTTCAGAAAGTCTGGTGGAGAATCAATCTGTTCGACAAGCTGTCTATGAGGTAAGCAGTAAAGATCTTGTCTGGATGTTCCTGAAGTGCTCTCTCTAGTGCCGGGATATTGATTGGTGTGGAGAGGGAAGAGGGAAGTGGGATGTGCAGTGGAAGCGCAGACACCACAGGCATTGGCTCAGAGCCCGCTGACTATGCGATTGAAGAGATCTAAGTCTGGGGAAGACCAGTCGATGATGTGGTTGTCTGAACTTAAAATAGAGACGGCTTTAGCTGAAAAGGTTTTGTGGTACTCGAAAAACATGGTTCCCCCATATCTTACAGAGAGTTCCACGATATAGAACAGATACTGATCTAGCTTGTTGCGCCGGTGTGGGTAGACTGAGCAAAGGACGTCATGGTAGATAGAAAAGGTAATTCCCCCAGGGTCAGATTCTTCAGCAGGCATGGGTCACAGGATTTGAGGGTAATGCAGTAGTCAATTACGTGGTGGTCCAGGAACTCGGAAGTCGCAATAAGTATGAAGACCATATTTACGTTGAAAGAGAATGATGCTTGATGCTGCTAAGCGGGAACCGGAGGGCCATTGCTGATGCCAGGTTGTACTCCGGAAAGTCGATTTCTGGGACCGAGGATGAGGAGCCGGATGTGGAGGCTACTGCGGGATTTGAAGATGGAGGAAAGGAGGCCTAAGGTGGTGTGCAATGGAGTTTGCTATGGGCTGTATGAGGTCTTTTAACCCTTTGCAGTCCATTTATTAAGTGCATGTCAGGTGCGTCAGGTCCAATTTATTTCCACACGCGCAGTTAATTTTAGACGCGCTGTTTAAAAGTATTTTTTTTTCCACAGTCAAACGGGTTTAAAAGGCCCTGCATATCAACAAAGCACTCACTAGGCATCTCCAGCCCCGCCCCACCCTTTCGTTCACTATCGCTTTCACATATGCTAAGAAATAAATAATAAGAAGAATAGTCGTACATACCGATCAATCATCTCCTGATCACTCGTTTTGTCACCAAACGCCTCAATAATGCGATCCAAGTCATTATTTTATTACTATAACATCTCAAAAAAGCTCTGCAAATGTCTGTGTTATTCTCTGTGCGCTTTCAGTAACAGGCAGCTTGCTTCCTTATGGCCACCCCTATCTGATGCCAGGGGCAAGTATGACTATTCATGAGATACGCCCTCTTTTTTTTCGGCTTGTCTCGGCTCCTGTCGCTCCCACTTGGCCATTGAATGGTTTTCTCAGCGTTTTCTGGCGGAAAAATGACTATAAACCCGTTTTTTGCATTTTTTTGATGGATCGGATAGGAATAATTGCAATGTTGGACCAGGTCCGACATAGGACCGCAAAGGGTTAAATCATTGAAGATGCTCTGGTGGATTTGGAGGAGAGGGTCTCCAGATGGAATGGGAATTTGAGAAGGCTCAGAGAAGTCATGGGCAACGAGCAAAGCGGGTAGGGTACGACTGCTTAATGTTGCTTGAAAGGGGGGAGTAAATACTGGCTCTGCGGATATAGCTTTGCAGTAAGAGTTGAAAAGGGACAGGCGATCACACCCGGGCAGGAATATTGATATCTTTATCGAAGAGAGTTTTTAGGAGTTTGGAGATGGGCCGATCTTTGTAGTGCAGTTGCAGTGGGAATTGAGTATGTGACCGGCACTTTGAACAGCGTAGTGTAGTTGCTGGGTTCGCTGGTGCTGGTGTTGCTGAAGCCGGCAAAAATGAGACAGATGGGCGAGGACTGTCTTTGCCACAGGAATGGTCAAAAATGAGGAGTTTGAAATCCTCTGAATCGGACGAGGAAGCGATGCAATGATATTTTGACATTGCTGGGGCGGATTCAATAGGCAAGTGTGGCAAAGTGGTTTGCAGTGTGCAGGTGCAGGAGTGATGCAATGAGCAATGAAAAAACAGACAACGATAATCCAGGTACAATGGTGTTTATTTTTAATCCTGGTCTGGTGACCACAAATAATAATCCCAGACAATACATAGCAATGTATATTGCACTGTTCTAAAGCACGGGTTGCAGTCCCAAATAATAACATAGTTACTTTATCACCCATAAATGCACACATGCTCACAAGTGCCTAGTGAGTGGTTTCAGTGCAAGTGGTGAAATACAATTCAATACGTGAACAAAGGTGCAGTGCTGTCCAGGTTCATGCTGGCCTTAATCGACAACTCCTGGATCATGTTTAGCCGTCTAATAAACCACAAACAAGCACAGTATTAGACACGACAAAAACGAACAAACACTCACAATATATTTTAACATGATTCTCCTTCCGGGTTAGTGTTAACCATAACAAAGGAACAGATCACTTCGCTACGTCCCCTTATATACTGTCAATCACGCCCCCTTGGTTAACGATTGCAGCCGCTCCTCCAATCTGCAGCTGCCACATCATTTCCCTTCTGGGTCGATGATTTAGTGTACCGTAGCTCCACCCCCTTTCTAGATGGCCGACTTCTGCCTAACATTGGGAATGAATTGTCTGGCCATCCAGTCCAGACACTCCGTTCCCTTTACACAGCGCCCTCACAGGTCAGGAGGGAGATTTATCACCAAGAATCAGTCTGTCTCTGTCACAGTAAGTTGCTATTCAGACGCAGTCTTAGAATTTGTTTCAACAAAAGGCAGAAGCGGGTTGAATAGGTAGATCCGTATTGCAATCTGAATGTTTCTAAAACGAAAAACACTAGACAGGGAAGGTGTGTGTGATTAGGGTTTAAATATTAAGTCATCTCAGAAATTTGTTTCAGGTTTTTACACATTTATATTGCTTCACACTAACATAAAAAATGATTCTATTAAAAATAAATGGGAGCAAGATATGCAGGTTGAAATCTCTCAGGAACCTTGGAGCCACATCGATTTTAATTATAAACAACTGCCATTGTACACCATATAAACTATACAGATCAAATCTAAAACAGAACTCAAATTGTTGGAGATGTGACAATGAACTTGGAACATAAATACATATGCTTTGGGAATGCAGCAAATTACAAGGATTCTAGTCAAAGGTAATACACTATATGAAATATCCTTGGATTACTTTTAAGAAATGATATTCAACAAATTATTTTGGGGGCATTATCTCTACTTATAAATAAACCTCAAAAAAATGGGAGGGTATGATTGCATATGTCATCCCCCTGACCAAAAAGTGGGGGATATATATACCACCTCCCCCCCCCCCCCCCCCCCGCACCAGATCTACGCCCATGTCTCAGACACATGTTCACCATGTGACCTTTAAGTAAGCCACTTAACCTTCTTGTGTTTTGCTTATTCAGCCATAAAATTGGTTAGTAGGGCCCTTGTGTATCTATATACTGTAAACTGTGACATCTTTGTTGGAAATGTTAAGTTAATAATGTCTTCTGAACTATGCTCTGGAATACATGCGTTATATGTTTTACAGTAGCTTTATATTTTCAGATAGATTTAGTTTCTAGGGTCATGTTAAGACAAACTGTGCAATCAGTAGTAAAAGCCTTTGGCAATTGTGTTTTGTGTTGTATGTTCTATTTACTCTATCTAGGAAAAACTTAAGGGGTCATATATAATATATATAATTGTGCAATATAATATGACTGTTTTTAAAATAGCATTACTTTATCTGAGTTTAAAAGAAAATGCTGTCTTCACCACTAATATTTGTGATGCTGCAGCCCATATTTAAACAAGTAGTACTGCTAGTAAGACACTGTCCTTGATTAGTCTTGTGCAGTACTGAATATATAAGTATTTATTTAATTTTAATGAAAAATATATCTAGAAGATGTTAGAAATTAAATAAAACAACTAGAAAATTAATAAATAAGAATACCAGCAAACTCACAAAAAAGCTTAAGAATGTGAAAAGCTTAAGAATGTTTATCTGCCATGCTGATGTTTATTGTATATACAGGTATATATACAATAATTATTGTATATACTGTATATATACAATAAACATCAGCATGGCAGATAATTGTTTTTATGATCAGTGTTACATGATTGAATTGCTTACAGTTTAAGAAGTAAGACTGGGACAAATCTGTACATTGCCCACAACCCACAACCCACAACCCACACTTATTGTACCTGGCTCTGAGAATGCACCAGATCACTCCACTTTTAAGCACTGTTTGGAAAAAGTTCTTCAATAAACCCTCCCTCGCAGTGTCACTCAAAAAAAGAACAAGTACAAACTAATGTGTGTAGCTCCAGCCCTCTGTAATATCTGTGGGCTACAGCAAAGATCAAAGAGAATAGACTTTTTTTTCTGTAAAGGCGACATGCTTTTAAAGGCAAACATGGGCCCATGGAAACGTAGCCACAAAACGCAGCGATATTAGAAACAGTTTCTTTCTATTAAAAATTAAATGAATAGATTGACAGATGAAACTAACACTAGAAACAACATTTTATCATCCCTTGATTATAAACTTTGAGAAGTCTGTAAAATGTTTTACAGAATTTCCTATAACTGCTGGAGGTTGGGTGTAACAGGGAAGTGAATGGATTCCATTTAAAAAGGCCAGGAATCCTCCTGCTGTTGACGTCATTTATTCCGTTTTTTATCATAGGCACACATAAATCTGAGAAATATCACTACAAGTGATGTGTATTGTATACAGTACTTTGTGTTCTTTTGAAATAAGCAGCAATACATTAAAATGTGAAAACTACTATAAATTGAGTTGTCCTGAACTCCAGAAGAAAACCTTAACCTTATGTATTTGTAACTACAGAAGAATGGCTAATGTTTCCAAGCCAACTAAGCGTGCCTTTCAGCTAACAATTGATCTTTTTTTGGTCTGTATGAGCAGAGAGCAAGGCAACACCTGTTCAGTTAGGCATGTGGGAAAGGTTTTCTCAAGCATGCTGCACCATGATGTATACGTGCCTAACATACTAAATCATTTCATGGATCTACTGTATCATGGCATATGTTGTTGTTTTTTGTGGCAGAAATATTTTTGGTAAAACATTTTATGATTCAGGAATGCCACACTACTGTAAACCTTACAAAAAATGAGAACTTGTTTGCAACAAGCAGTATAGAGTACTGTATATCTGGCCACTGTGAATATGTAATAAAGAGAGCTGACTGTTTATAGTAAAAGGATGATATTGTTAATCATTATGTATTCTGGAGAGTTTGATGCTGTGTGATAAAATGTAATGTTTTATTGCACGATTCAGTATAATTTATCACAGTGCAAGGACAATCCGAATCATCCCTCTTACTTGCTCCAACCATCAGTCTTAAGCTCCCTTCATATCTGAATGAATCTAAGCTCATTTATATTAATCATGACTTGTTTGTGAAACTGAGAAAGTCAAAGGAGGGCAAAAGAAACAAACCCAATATTATACATAAAAAAACATTGTGTGTCAGACCTCTAAAATAACAGTGTTTCTATTTTATTTAAAGAACATATATTCATATATGTAATAGAAAATGTTAAATTACAAATAAGAAAGTGTCAAAAACAATCCTATGCATGTTTTTCTGCAACTATTTTGATGGTGATAGTGGATCCTTGCCGACTGTATCTCCACAAGTCTCAGTTATCCTCATACTGCAGCTATGCTGAAAAGAACAGCGAATAAAATGAAAGAACCATCTAAACATCTTATTCTAGTTGTTGTAATCATGGTTTTCACATGCTTTGCCTAAGAAATACATTAAACAGTGGTAATGTTCACCACTAAATTATACTTTTAAACAAAATAAAGTAATTTAATTATGTAAAATAGAAAAGGCTGTTTTTTTTTAAAGATGCAGCACCCCAATAACCATGCTTGTGTGCAGATTCTTGAATCTTCTAGCGAGGGAACTTTGATCATTAGATTAATAGCCCCATACATTTGGATGAACAATGATAAAGTTAAAGATCCCAGTCTGCTGATCTCCAGAGTGCAGTTATAAAGGATGAGGAAAACGTTAATCATACAACCCTATAAAAGTATAAGTACAGCTTCTTACTGGAGTTCTTATAATGTGAAGGAATGCTACCCTTAGTAACAAAATGCATAATATTAAAGTTAACAAAAGGATAAAATGATGAGACTTTTATGCCTTGCCTTTAACACAACCAAAATATTGAATGAGTGAATGATCTAACAATACCTTAGAGAACCTTGCTCCCGTTTTTTTTTTTTTTTTACATGAAAGGCTTTTTCTAAAAGCTATGTGAAAACACTGTGTGAGTGTAACAGTGTTATAAAGAGTATGCTGTAAAAGTTACTAGATTTATTTTATTGGGTGCTCTATACCCCAAGGGAGGTACCATTGTTGGTTGTGAATAATGGTTGCATAATGGTGAATGGTTGACACATACAAATAAAAGTAAATACTAGTTCAGTAAATAACCTGATGTCTCAATGTTGGTTTCAAATATTTCTAGTTTACCTTTATACTATATAACATTTGTTTTTTGTGGTATTGGTCCAGAGATTATTTATATAAGAATATAGACAGAATAGGGGAGTCTGGTCATATTGTCATGTGATTTGAAAGGTATGAGGAAGGTTGTTAAGTGTCTGCACTTAGGATCTCCAATTCAAGCTCAATGGAAGTTCAAAGCCAAGTAAAGGCGGATTTAGATAAAAATGCTAACAGCTATTGTGGCAGTGTGCCCCGACCATGTGTGTGTTATGTGTTGCGTGTGGTGTGTTAATGTTGGTGTATAGGTATTGGTGCACGGGATATAAATGGGTCTGTGTAGCACGACTGATTTCAAATATATAGTTGTATTTAGGCACAGGGATTGCATAATCACTTCACGTGCAGATAAAGTATGTGAGCACAGGATTGCACAAATTAGTTCACGTGCTGGGATTCAAGTGAATAATTAATTGGTAATTGAATCCCGGCACAATAGTATATATAGATGTACGTTTTACTCACTCGGGGTTGTGTGTTCGATGAGTGGAGAGCGGGTGTGGAGAGAGGAGAAAATAAAAAGTAAGCAAAATAACAAATGCTACTCGTGCGAGAGGACTTGCACAATACTTGTTTAGTGTTCGTCCAATGTCTGTTTTGTTTGTCTATTTATTTTGGCCTCAAGTGCCATGTTCTGTTTTGTTCAAGATTTTATTTTCGGTGTGTTATTAAACGCACTGAGTGCCGGAGCGTCTCAGTTTTACCTGCCAGTACTGCCTGTCTGTGTGTTTCTTTCTGGCCTGATGTCACCCCTACAGCCAGCCTGTTCACAGCTATAAACTAAATATTAAAAGTTATGGATCAGATATTCAAAGATTTTGCTAATTTATGAAACTTTTATGTAACTCTGTTTGCATTGCAAATATCATACATGTACAGTCGCAGAATAAAGAGAGTATTGGCACCCTACACTTAACGTAAGATAATTCAAGAAAACATGTCAAGTACAAGCATTTTGTGAACATTAGCCACTAATTAATTAATTGAAAACTAAATATTTGTTCATGACAAAAGTATTGGCACCCCTGCTTTAGTATTTCGTGTGCCCTCCTTTCTGCTTTTCTTATCGCTTTCAGACGTTTATGATAATTCTTAACCAGTATATTACATCTTGTTGGTAAAATCTGGGCCCAGTCTGTCTGACAGATTGGATGCAAAATGCTTGGCTACAGCTTTTTTCAGATCAGTTCAAAGCATTTCTATTGGATTTAAATCTGGTGATACGAAGGCCGTTCTAGAACTTTTATCTTTGTTTTCTTCAAGAATTCCAGAGTTGACTTAGCAGTATGCTTTGGGTCATGGTCGTTTTAAAAATTAAACTGTCTACCAATCCACCTACGAGCAGATGGTATCATTGTACTTTGTAGAATACAAAGTGATACACGGCTGCATTCATTCAATCTTCAGGCACATCAACGTCTCCGCTCCCTGAACTGCTAAAACACCCCCCTATCATGATCAAACCACCTCCATGCTTAACTGGAGGTATGAGCTTTCTTCATTGAAAGCTTTCCCTTTTTTCTCCAAAGATACTATGGTCCAAATATATATTTTTAATTAGTTCTATTAAAGTTTTACAGACTTCTAATGTACAGGTGCCATTACTTTTGTCATAGACAAATATTTGAAATTGCTTAATTGCTCCTTTTTTTTATAAAGATTGTTTGTTTACCTACCAGAAATGGTCTTTTTAGGTCTTTGTCATATTAATTAGTGGCTAATGCTCACCAAATGCTTGTATTTAACATGTTTTCTTGAATAATCTTACATTAAGTGCACGGTGCCATTTTTTTGTCAGACTGTATTTGCAAGACTGAAATTTAAAAGAGCAGGTAAATTGCTAATATGGCAAGGCTGCGGAAATGAATACATTTCCAAACAGGAAATGAATCACAACTCAGACTATACCCAACTGATGCAGGTGTATTTGCGTACAAGGTGAGACAATGGCTCAGTGTTTAAAAGCATCTGAGGAGGCCATTCAGCCCATCTTGCTTGTTTGGTTGTTAGTAGCTTATTGATCCCAGAATCTCATTAAGCAGCTTCTTGAAGGATCCCAGGGTGTCAGCTTCAACAACATTACTGGGGAGTTGGATCCAGACCCTCACAATTCTCTGTGTAAAAATAGTGCCTCCTATTTTCTGTTCTGAATGCTCCTTTATCTAATCTCCATTTGTGACCCCTGGTCCTTGTTTCTTTTTTCAGGTTGAAACAGTCTCCTGGGTCGACATTGTCAATACCTTTTAGGATTTTGAATGCTTGAATCAGATCACCACGTAGTCTTCTTTGTTCAAGACTGAATAGATTCAGTTCTTTTAGTCTGTCTGCATATGACATGTCTTTTAAACCCGGGATAATTCTGGTCGCTCGTCTTTGCACTCTTTTTGTAACGAGGTGACCAGAACTGAACACAACATTCTAGATGAGGTCTTACTAATGCATTGTAAAGTTTTAACATTACTTCCCTTGATTTAAATTCAACACTTTTCACAATATATAGCTTCCCGACATTGTCTAGATGAAGACATTTCTGAGTCAACATAAACTCCTAGGTCTTTTTCATAGATTCCTTCTTCAATTTCAGTATCTCCCATATGATATTTATAATGCATATTTTTATTGCCTGCGTGTAGTACCTTAACTTGTCTATCTTAAATGTCATTTGCCATGTGTCTGCCCAGTTCTGAATGCTGTTTAGATCATTTTGAATGACCTTTGTTGCTGCAACAGTGTTTGCCACTCCTCCTATTTTTGTGTCGTCTGCAAATTCAACAAGTTTGCTTACTATACCAGAATCTAAATCATTAATGTAGATTAGGAATAGCAGAGGACCTAATACTGATCCCTGTGGTACACCACTGGTTACCTCACTCCATTTTGAGGTTTCTCCTCTAATCAGTACTTTCTGTTTTCTACATGTTAACCACGCCCTAATCCATGTGGATGCATTTCCTTGAATCCCTACTGCATTCAGTTTGAGAATTAGTCGTTTATGCGGGACATTGTCAAAAGCTTTCTGGAAATCTAAATAAACCATGTCATATGCTTTGCAATTATCCATTGTCGATGTTGCATCCTCAAAAAAATCAAGCAGTTTAGTTAGACACAATCTCCCTTTCCTAAAACCATGCTGACTGTCTCCCAGGATATTGTTTCCATATAGGTAATTTTCCATTTTGGATCTTATTATAGTTCCCATAAGTTTACATATCATAGAAGTCAGGCTTATTGGTTTGTAGTTACCTGGTTCGGTTCTGTCTCCCTTTTAGTGGATTGGTATTACATTTGCAATTCTCCAGTCTGTCGATACAACCCCTGTGTCAAGAGACTGTTGTATGATCTTGGTTAGCGGTTTGTAAATAATTTTTTACATTTCTTTGAGTACTATTGGTAGGATCTCATCCGGCCCAGGGGATTTGTTTATTTTAACAGCTCCTAGTCCCTTTAACACTTCTGCCTCTGTTATGCTGAAGTTATTTAAAACTGGATAGGAACAGGTCAACATATGGGGCATGTTGTCCGAATCCTCCTTTGTAAAAACTTGTGAAAAGTAATCATTTAATATATATATCTGCTATTTTTTTTCTTCGTCTATTTTGCCATTTGTGTCTCTTAGACATTTAACCTCCTCTTTGAATGTTTTCTTGCTGTTATAATATTGGAAAAACATTTTGGAACTGGTTTTAGCCCCCTTAGCAATGTTCATTTCTATCTCTCTCTTGGCCTTTCTAACTTCCTTTCTAACTACCTGGGATATCAGCATCCTCTGTTGGCATTTTTGGAGCTGCAGACATGAAAGTGTGCAGTAAGTAAATACCAAAATGGGTTTGCAATCTGTTGTATGAGTTTTATTTTTAATAACCACCTGTGTACTGACTTAACCATTGTAATGTAAATGATTCAGGAATTCTTGGTATAAAAAGCCTTTGTTTTGTCCAGAACAACATACAACCTTGATTTAAACCCATCATTTTCATTGTTTTGACCATTGAAAATCTTATAATTGGAAACTTGCAAAGAACAGTAAATTTGATCAACATGAAAAAAAAAATCCAGAGCATTCTATTTCCAAAATGTTAGCATTCATAGTTTCAGAGCTTGAGAACAATCCTACATTGTCCAGGTTTTTCTTTTTACAGATATCAGTTGGTTTTTGGATTTCTACATTTTAACACTGGAACTTTAATTGATAACATCTAAAATACATCTGTTTAATCTGCTGATTTATTATCAATAATTGATGGAAGAATACAGGGGAAAAAATCTGGTTCACTCGTAAGGCAATTTTCCAAGGATGTCAAATTCCTACTCCATAAAGCATACTCTCAATCTGTCTGCGGATCACTGCCTGACTTATCTGTTATTTGTATTTTTTACAATGATCAAAACAACTGTTGCACAGCGAAAAGGAAATTATATTCATTCCTGTGATACCGGGGACCTGAGAGTAGTTATTTTTTCCGTTACAAGGATACCTTATTACATGCCATCAAGCTGCATTCCTAAAATTACCTGAACAATGCACAGCATTTGCTATGGTTCTCCCTTGTTAATGCAATTCACTCAAACAGGCACACAGCTAGCCAAGATGTATTGCTTAATTATGTGTTAATAGCAAGTTAATATGTAGTTACTGGTTTATCATTTTGCTCAACTGCAAAATAGCTTTTTGGCATTAATGTCGTCATTTTACAGAAAAAACAGATTTCCTGGAATAGAAAACAATCATCTGTATGATCGAAATTTTTTAGGTCTTTTCAAAAGCAGTCCAGGTGGCTAGAAAGCGATTTTTGTTGCTGGAGTAGTTCCATGGTAAATAATAATCTTAGCAGAAACAACAATTGAAGGTGAAACAGTCCTCACATAATATGATATTTAACATGTAAAAAATATGTGATAAAGAATCCCTTTAAGATATGAATGTTGGAACCCAAGACAAATCAAAGAAAATGGTGGTTTTAGTTTTTGCTCAAGATATTTATGTCCTATAAAAAATCAGGCCTCCAGGGCAATATTATCTACCTCACCACATGCTGAGTTTCATCTCATTAGTTGACTGTTTTGTCTGGCCCCTGTTTGTACCATCCATTTAACGTGCCTTAAATTCAAATCAGTCAACAGCAAATCCTATTAACCCTTGGGATACCCTGAAGTCAAAGAGATAGCAATAAGGCAGGGGAATGTCGCTTGAATCAGTGGGAGTGGGAGTTTATTAATGCTGGTTCACTGTATTACATGTTTTTACATATACCTGGCCCAATAATGAATACATTTATGTATTTAATCAAAACACTATTTAGAATTAAAGGCTCATAAAGCTGCTGTAACATACTAGTATAGGAAAAATATTTAATAAAGATCTCAACCATATTATCACTGTCAAATGTGAACCTTCATAGACATTCTAAATCAGCCAATCAGACAGCAGAATTGACAAAATTCTAACTAGCTATAATTTTGTCGATGCTATTCAGACACACATCTAATTCAGTCATAACTGGCAAAAATTTGAAATAACAAACTGTCAAAAAAATAGACACTGAGGTAAATTTAGAAAGCAGGGAACTGTGTTTAAGGGAGAAAGGGACTGACCAACAGTAATAGTTAAAAGTGTTATAGTGTCTTTATGTCTGCTACTGCTACATGGAGAGAAAATGCACACACACACACACAGTAGAGTTGCTTAAGTATTTTATGTGCAGAATCAAGATAAAACAAAGTAATCTATCATTGTCCTCATCCATTGCTGTGAGCAGATTGACATTTGCCAACAACAGAATAGTTCAATTTAAGCATGTCCTACATTGATTTTTTTTTTTTTTAATGGTGCCAAACATTTCCCCCTCTCCACCTGTATATTACAGTTGTTATCTGCTGTAGTGCTAGGCATCTTCGTTTAATTTATGGTCCGTATAGAGTAGTGCAGGGGTGTCCAATCACAGTCCTGGAGATTCCACTCCAGGTTTAACAGGTAAACTGAGATAATTAACTACTTTAGGGTCTGGATGGGGGTTTAATTGGTTCAATTAAACAATATAGAACAGGGTTGGAACAAAGACTAGGACTGGAAGGACCTACTTTGGCAACCTTTGCAGTAGAGTCCTCCTAGTTGTCCAGCGATATGGTCTCTTACTATTATGCTTGTTTTTACATTGTCATTATTAATGTGGACTTCTTTTCTATGCTATGCCTTCCAGTATATTGATCTCTTCAAATCTGTGTCAGTTGAAGTTCAGTCTTTAAACACAGCATGCCAATATAGTGTCTCTTTGTTTAACTTCTTCTGTCCTTATGAAGTCTAATAATTAAAATTATTGTAGATCTTCAAGACGTGTATATATATATATATATATATATATATATATATATATATATATATATATATATATATATATAGTCAGGATTCGGTCAATCACTGAAAACAATAACCATTTCGCAATTTGAGCATTTACAAAAGAGCGAGCAGGAAGATTAACAAAAAGAGCATTACAATAATCCAAATGAGACGTAACAAATGCATAAATGAGAAGCTCAGCATCCCTAGGGGGCAGAAAACGATACACTGATAATTTTCTTTAAATAATAAAACCCTGATTAGATAATAACAGTCAGGTAAAATTAAAGTAGTTCAATCAAATTAGATACATATAAAGAAACCATAATGAGAGCTCATTTTAAAAAAAATCCCAATTTAGATTTAGAAACATACAAATCACTGTATTTGTTTTTGCAAGGTTTGCTGCTGTAGCATTTAGAATTGCACTTAACGCCCTTACACACACAGAAGCGCTTCTTCGTTTGACAAAAATGAAGTCTTGCATAGCACCAGAATTAGCTTCTGCTGCTGTACGAAGAGAAAGTTTGTTTTCTTTGGGTACTTTGTCCAAATTTGCAAATTAGGACTGAACTATGGGACAATTGAAATTCAATTCAACTGTAAAGGCGCTCCAGAGATCCTCCAGCAGACCGAAGAAGCTGTCTCTTCTTTTGTGTTTCGTTCTTTGCTTGTTTGGTATTATACATTTCACAATTTGCTCAAATATATATATATATATATATATATATATATATATATATATATATATATATATATATATATATATATTACTGCTACATTTCATTAGTAAGAGTCAGATGTTCCTTGGTATTTAAAGAGTGGCATGTATAATTCTTAATTAGATTCACTTGATTAGTTGAAGTCATTATGCTATTCTGTGGTCTGTTCATCAGATTGGTAGTTAGCCGTCCTGAGTCATGTTGTTGTTTGACTATTGTAATCCCACTTTCAGCTTATCAATTGTGATTGATACCAACTGTGATCTTGGCATCTTTGGATGTAAAAAATAAAGAAAAAGATTATCCAACAACATACAGGTATAAGTAGTTGGAGAAATATAACACACAACCCAAGCATTGTATATCACTTGTGGCAATCTGGATCTGAGGGTATGATATCTATGTATGTGTATCTACTTGTTTATTATGTTCTGTATCTACTTTTTATACACTTCTATTAAATAGAAATGTTGTGACTAAACTGTGAGAGAAAGCTAAGGTTTACTGTGTGCAGGGTGTTTCTTTGTATTTGTTAATATTCAATATATGTTTGTGGTTATGGTTTGACGACTGTACATTGGTTGCTGTCATGTTAACCAAAGACTAATTTTGATTAAGGATACTAATTTATGAGGTAATTTGGAAACAGCTATCATTGCTGAATTCTGCTCTTACGCCAATCTATCAGGAAGCTTTCCAATATTCCCTTTGACTTAAATATTTATAGACATCAAAATGTCCTGAATGCCCTACAGAATATGTGCTGGGGCTGACATATGATTGATAGTAACATGCTATTTCCAGTCGTTCAGAATATGTTATTCTATTTGTCTTGCCAAATAAAAAAGTAAGAAACTTTTAAAATGTAATAGCCTTCAAATGATCAGATGCCAGGAGAGAAAAAGAGAAAGAGAAAGACACCACGAAGAAAGAATACCTATTTACTTCAAACATTATTTAGCACAAAACAGACTCACTCAGTCAGTGGCTTCAACAATTACCAAAAAAAGCTTTAAACTGCACAGGCTTATTGATATTTAGGGAACATTTGTACAGTATTGTGGCAATGTGGTTAACTGTGTGCGGGTGAAGGTAATGCAGCAGTGATTAATAAACAGACAGCCAATTATAATCCAGTTGCAATGTTGTTTAATGGTTTTTAAATCCAGTGGCCTGATGGCAAAACAACAGTAAATAATAACAATGGTAATGAAGCAATACAGCGGTGTGTGTTGCTTATTTGTAATCCGCAGGTTGGCCCTGAAATAACAGTCCCGCTTTTAGTTCACCTACACGTAACACATACACAAACACAAAGACCAATTCACAGTGCGTGCTCTAGTGCTCGTGGTGAATACAGTTCTTTAGTGCAAACAAAAGTGCAGTGATGTTGATTCAGGTTTAGTGCTGGCCTTTGGCGATGGCTCCAGATTGTGTTAGCCGTCCAAATAATTACAAACAGTATTATTAACGACAAACAAAAACAAACAAAACACTCACGTTTCACCACACACGTTCTCCTTCTGGTAATTTAATATAACCATTCACAGAGGAACAGATCACATCCTACGTCCCATTTTTATAACATCACCCATGACCCCTTAGTCAACGAGCGCATCCGCTCCTCCAATCCGCGGATGCCACGCCGTTTCCCGTCCAGGTCATTGAGTTTGTGTACCGTAAGGAGGCTGTGTGTTCCAGTGGTTAAAGAAAAGGGCTTGTAACCAGAAGGTCCCTGGTTCAAATCCCACCTCAGCCACTGACTCATTGTTTGACCCTGGGCAAGTCACTTAACCTCCTTGTGCTCCGTCTTTCGGGTGAGACGTAATTGTAAGTGACTCTGATGCATAGTTCACACACCCTAGTCTCTGTAAGTCGCCTTGGATAAAGGTGTCTAAATAAATAGACCGTAGCTCTGCCCCATTCCTGGATGGCCAACTTCCACCTAACCCTGGGAACAACCTGTCTTGCCATTTAGTCCAGGGTACTCTGTTCCCTTTACACAGCGCCCTCACAGGTCGGGAGGGAGATCTAACACCAAGAATCATTCGATCTCTGTCACAAGTATAAATAAAATAAAATCGTCCATAATAATATTATGATGGTTGTGTATGTCAACGTTTGAAAAAAAAAATGTTTGGGTTACAAACTTTGATCATATGTTTTATTACTTGTAAGTGTATTTACATAGGATTAATTAAATACATGATAGGGTTTGATGTGAAAGGGTAGCATTGCGGACATGGCTGGATCCCTCCAGGAGGAGACTCAGAGGCAGGAAGCTGCAGTTTAAAGTGTGGAATGCACAATTTTATTTACAAATACTAACAAAACAGGAACAACAACACAGTGACAAAATAAAGTTTTAAGCAGAACAATGTCAAACAGACTACAAATCAAAACACAAGCTTCGGCTGCGATGTGTGTTTACTCACTTTGTTCAGGCTGGGCCTTCGCCTTCACTGAACTCTCCTTCCAACTACGTCCCACTAAAAAAATCAAATATAATTCTTTTCTGTTGGGGTATATCCTGTGGTCATAACACTAATGGGTTTTCTATGTACAGGTATATCAGAAAGAAAAGTAGGAACTGAAGAAGATATATTTATTTTACCATGATATATTTGTTATCTTTGTTGTTACTTGAAATGCATATAGCATAGCTGAGCTTTGGGGCCATTTTAGAAATTCCACAGTGCCACTATATGACTAAGGGCTGTCAATTCATCACACATGATGAATTCAAAAATATATAGTTTTATCATTTACAAACATTTAAGGTTGTGGTAATCCTTCCCTATTATGAGATTCCTGTCCTGTTTTTACACCACATAAAAAGATAAAACATTAAATAATATGCCATCTCTTATGATAAATAGAATGCTCCTAAATCCAACAATTCCTAATACTCAAGCCCAATACAGTATGTGTCTTATTCAGATATAACCTTAAAATGGTTTTTTGGAATTTCCAAATTCTTAAACTAAAGAAACAAACAAAAAAAGGACATACAGTTTTACTAAAATGTTTACTTAACACTGAGAACAAATAATATACTGTGGCATTGAAACTGAAACAGCAGAGGGCTTTTGTGAAAGCTGGCATGTGTTTAAAGGTATTGTTTAGTAGATGTGATTATTGATAGGTCTGATATACAGCCTAGCTTGTCTGACCCAATGGGATATTGTCTTTTTCACAAATCTCGTCTTGCCAGCAGTGCTGCTTCTATAGGGTGGCTTATCAGCTTCAGCCAGAGTCAGCCACACTTGCCTTCATTGCCTGAGAGGAAAATAAATTGTGCCCATGCAGTTAATAAGAAAGAATTGTGAGTGAGATGCATGCTACCATACAAATGTGGTGAAATGACTGAATGTTTCTCTGTAAAGGTAAGTTTCATATTTATACACAATGCACCTGGTCATTTTTTTTCCTTAACAATATGTAAATGTTAATAGAATTCAATAAAAGTGCCCCAAGTCCATGTGAAATTACCCCAAACAAGCATCTAAGGAACTGAAATGGATATTTAACGTTTTTTTTTTAAAATTTTATTTTATAAAAGGTTTACAGTGGAGAGCTATTTCTGTCTATTATTGCCAGGTCTTTAGTTTTAAATAGTGTAAATACATATTAATTTATAAATATATAATGTGAAGAAATACCTGCATAGTTATATTATTTTCTCTCATTATATATAATGTGGTTTAAAGCTCTCAATACACAGAACTGAAAAATGTTTTGCTTACACGGGCCTAAGCTTACGTTTATACAGAAGATACTACCAGTAACCTAATTGCTCAATTACAGTAACACAATGTGGGTAAATGAAGGTACATTTTATTGAGCAAATGGACATTCTTTGAAACTCAACATCCTAGGTCGAAAAAGGTGTAAAACTGTCTCATTGATTATTATTAGAAATTATGAAGTGACATTATAGAAACCACAGTGTCAAAAAGTCATGCTCACTTTTACTGCATGAATTGCACTTCCACCTGATTGGAGTAAATCCCACATTCTTTCTTTCTCTTTGCAAAAACAATCTGCCTGTATCATTTAGTTTTCCTCATTTGTAGGCTCACAGATGACTATAATAACCTTGATTACTGCCTCCATATACACTGGATTTTTTTTTTTTCTCCCCAGAGTAACACATCATTAGTTTATATAATATTTGTTTGACCAAATGTGTTTCTGCATGAACGACAATGGTTTTATTTATTAAAATTAGACAAAGTGCCACAATATGTTTTGCATGATTTATTAGTACACTGTTGTTTTGGGTTTAGAAGTGCTTTGTTAAATGTACAGGGACAACATATATTGATTACCATATTAATCTGCGCCAGAAAGAAGACAGTATCTAAGCAGCAATTAATGAAGGTGATTGTAATTCATTATCAACATGCATTTGGGCATGCAACCATCAACCCTATAGCTATTCAAAGGACATGTCTTAGGAAAACTGGTACAGACCTTCTGTAATTTTGGAACATAATTATAAGACCTTGTGACAAGGATGGAAGAGTGAATGCACCCTCTTTGTAATGCCAAACTCCTCCCCGTGATCAGCCCGGCACCACTCTCTATCCAATCGCTGCGTGGTCCGCAGCTGATCACAATTCATTTGTTTAACCTCATTGCAGCTACGCCCTTTCTCCAAGATGGCCGACTTCCGGTTTCGCCCGACCATCAAGTTGGGCCATCTCTGGCAAAGCACACCGCCCACCTTAACAAGCGCCCTTCCAGGCTGGGAGGTAGAATTACAACTCAAATTCCTTCTCTCCCCATCACAGATCTGTACTGGTGATATTTTCAAATAACACAGTTTGTATAGTAGACTGTTATAAGAAAGTAAAAGAAAAATAAAAGACTAAAGCAAACCTTTGTTTTAGGCAAATATAGCTTAAAATATAACTGCTTGCTATATATTTTCTATGACATAATAAATAGTGAATACTGCTCTAGAAAGTTGGAATTGTGGTAAGAGCATGTATAATTGGCAAACATGTTTGTAATCATAGAATTGGCATCACATACAAGCTGCACATTAACAAAATGAAAGCCTTTCCTGTTTACAAAAGGACAGCTGTTCCCTAAGCACTGATTTCTTCATCTGGCTAATGCACAAAGGGATCCGAGGATAAAGGACTGGGACAGCACACTGTGATTACCACAGTAGCCGGAGCCTAAACTGCATGGAGAATACAGATTCTAAGAACGTGGAGATCTCCACTAAACTGTTTTCGAAGGCAATGGATAAACATAAGGCAAATTGTTTATCCTTTGATCCCAAGCTGTTCATCCATACAAGTATACATGTAGTGGGTCAGATGGCACAGTTTTCAGACATCTACAGATTTTCCAGTCCTTTACCTGAAATGTGAGTTTAATTGTAGGAGAATATATTCTGTCAACAGGGAGTTTGGTAGTTTGTTTTTAGATAGAATACATAGGCGGGATTGGGGGAAAGGGGCAAAGCTGCAGTATCAATTTAACTACTCGTTTCTGTATTTTTAATATTATTTGTTAAACTGCATTTTCGTGTGATACTAATCAAGATGTAAAAATAGCTAAATGTATAATTTAGATTCACATTTTATAAAAATGCACTAGAATCACAGTCACATAAAGAAACAGTAATATCGGTCTCCCAAAGAAGTGAGGCAGATCAGCGGTTCCCAAACTGTGGGTTGCAAAAGGTCCCAAGCTGGGTCTCTCAACAGGGTACAGTTAATATACAAATATACCTGCTCATGTCATGTGACTGTCAAAGGGGAGAGTTCAATAGTCAATCCACCATTGCATTCTTAAATCATTAGGTTTCTATCTGCTCACGTTGTAGCCCTGGAATGCAATATCTTTTCACACCATTACCATTACTATTACCATTACCATCAACCCATAATACAATTTGTTACATTTCAATAAATACATCACAGTTCAGAAGTTCATCCTGTCTTCGTGTCAATTGTTGGAATGGTGTTTAGCTCTCTGTATAGTCGTACAGTGTCACGTGCGATGAGGACAAAATAGTGAAAAGACAGTTACCCAGCGGGCTCAACCACGACAGATCCACGTTCCTATAGCTATGTCTCTACCGATACACCTACCACTACGGCTACACTCCAGACATACGGCCACGGCAAGGATCAGAACACGGACTCCAGGCCTGCTGCTACGTCTACTAGTATGACGACACCAGCAGCCTGCGACCGCAACAGCAAATACCAGCCATCGTCACGCTGACCCGCAGTGATGAAAAATAAAATAGGACATTGGCCGATGTTCTCCGAGGCCTGTTGTCTTTTGTTTGGTTTAAATATTTACTTTTGTTTATTTAATAAAACACTGAGCGCTAATGCGCCTCAGTTTTGCCCGTACCTTTTATTTTGCACTTCTTCCTGGTCCATGACATCACCATCCACACACACCACTCAAGCCCACCTGATCACAAGCCCGTATTGAAGAAGAACAATAGGTGACAGCCGCCGCTACCATGGCCACGGCACTTGATAGTCAAGTGCCCTCAAAAGATCCTGGCCGGCGTACCAGAGACTATGTACTGGACCACTCCTGCATGTACGTCAGCTTATCCTCTCTACATGACGATGAGGGAATAACAGATGCTGAAATGTCGCTGCTTCCACATGAAGTATACACAGCTCCTCCCGATGGAAACCAGTCTAACGAACGCTCTAATATTGGTGCCAGTCACCACTATGGTGATTCTTAAGTTCGCACGCATACGGATGCTCTACATCAGGCTCACAATCCAGGCACGTATGCACGGAGCGACACACTACTTCATGACCACACACGAACCCCTCACATCAATTGGACGCAGGGCTTGGCTGTTAGGTCGCCTTCAGCAAGGGTCGTTGTGCACAACACACATCCCTCGTACAGACCAAATACGTCTGACCAACCTCACTCTATCCCACCATTCAATGCTACCACACCCAACTATAGCACTCTGCACATGCCTCAACGCTTGCATACCGAAGCATCAGGTATGACGGACTTGGCCAAATACCTGGTTCGTCGTGAACTAGTCAACATGGGGCTCATCAAGTTTGATGCCCATCCCGAAAACTATGGAGTATGGAGGTCTACATTCAGGGACGCTACCAGAGATTTGGACATCTCTGAGTATGTGAAGAGGATCAGGTGAGTACATGTTAATAACCCCCAGCAGGACTGAAAACAGTGTGGGAAAGGTTAGAGGAGTGCTACGGCTGCCCAGAAGCCATTGAGAACACACTCTTCAAGAAAGATTAAAACGTTCCTAAAATCTCTAACAGGCAATCAAAGGTTACAAGAGCTAGGGGATTTGCTACTGGAACTCGAGATGGCAAAGTGGATCCACACCTACCAGGCCTCAATTATTTAGACACTGCTGGAGTAAACCCCATTGTGGAGAAACTGCCACACGGCTTACAAGAGAAATGGATCTCGCAAGGCTCAAGATATAAAGAGGCAAATCAAGTCACCAAGTCACAAACTGGACAACTTCAGTGCCTTCACTACAAGCGTGCTAGAGAATGGGCACATGTCTTTTATTAAGCCATGTCCTAATCACTTACAGCCCAGACCTAGAAGGAGATTTTCACACAAGGAAAGTGTGACGGTGGTCTTGGACATACGGTGTTCAAGAGAACAAATGACGACGATAAACCAACCCCTTCGATCGAGGACAAAGAGTTCCTGAAAATAATTAACAAAGAATTCTTCAAAGACGAATCAAACAGCTGACTTCCTAACAACAAAGAGCAGGCCCTCACCCGACTCACTTTGCTACGTCATACCTTGGAGAAGAAACCAGAGGCAAAGTGTCATTTTGTGGCCTTCATGAAAAAGATATTTGACAATGGCCTTGCAGATCCAGCTCCGCCATTGAAGGAAGGTGAAGAGTGCTGGTAAAAGCCGACCTTTGGCTTTGGTACCCATAATACAAATTGTTACATTTTCAATAAATACATCACAGTTTAGAAGTTAATCCTGTCTTCCTGTCAATTGTTGGAACGGTGTTTAGCTCTCTGTATAGTTTTACAGTGTCACATGCGACAAGGACAGAATAAATACAGTACTATACAGTGTCACATGCGACAAGGACAGAATAAATACAGTACTATACTTGGTGACAGTAGGTGGAGAGGAAACTTCTAGTATGAAAGGCTTTTCAAATTTGAAAAAGACATCTGAAAAATGTAGCGATCACCAAAAAAGCAGTTCACATGTTTCAGTAGCTGTGAATTTTTTTCCTTGTTTTTCAAATAAGAGATACAAATTAGCATTGCCTCTCCTTAACAATAACTTGGCAGAGCATTTAAACCCATGTCAAAATAAAATAGGACAGTTTCATACCTGTACTTATATTGTATACATAGCCAATGAAAACTTGGAATTGATATGTTTAAATTATTCATTTGAATGCCACTGCAGCTTGCCACCCTCAGTAGGCTCACCTTGCTGTTTCATGATGGTTAGTCAGCTGAGCTGCCTCTTATCAGTAATGGCAATTTCTCTACCCTCAAGTAAGGTATACTTGCAGTGTAATTGACCATGCAAACTGAAATAGTCCCTGTCAGCTATCAGTTGGGGCAGGAATTTGAAACTGGGACTCTCAGGTCAGAAAGCATCCAGTTTCTAGCATGCAAAGCAAATTCCTCAAAATACATTATTGTGGTACAAGGGGGAAAAAAATGTAAAGTACGTTGGACTCCCCCATACAGACATGTTGTGGATTCTCAGAAAGGTTTCTAGCCCTTTCATGAAATATACTCCTCTTTCCTCCCTCAATGCCTGCAGGTACCCAATTGATTAATTGTGGGTAGCTTTTTAAATAGTTACTTTCTGGGGGCAAAAAAACAGCCAAGATCAGAGAAAGGGGATAAGGACTAAGCTAACCAGAGCCCTTTTCTGGTTAGGAGTCACTTCATGGCTTTTAACTGTGTGTTTCCTGGCTTTGTCCTTTTAAAGTTATATAGTGTGCAGCACATTGCACACTAAAAAAAATAAAGGAAGAAACATTGTGGATGCAGCTAGTTTGCACCCACAGTCCTGGGAAAGATTAAGTTCCACTGGGGTAACCTACACTTTCCCAAGATAGAGAAATATTTCGTAATCTGGTAACTTGTAGTTTCTCATTGCATTTTACCATTTATTCCCATTTCCTATCCCCATGTGATATTTTTTATTCTGTTTTTAATGAAAGCCACTAATATCAGCTTTTCTTTTTGCCTGTATATTTATGCCTTTCTGGAATGATAAAGGTGAAAGTATAAACACATATTTCACCATCAGTATACATACTCCAGATGGGTACTCATGTACGGTATGTTTTCTGTCACTGTTGGGTTTTTGATTTTGTACTTAAAACATAAAGCCTTGAATGCACACGTTATCATTTACCTTGATTTCCGTGGACATACTTACTCTTTAGCTTATAGTTAATCTGTTAATAGCCCAACTGTTATTTGTGGAGTCTTTATTTGGTTATGTGGACATCTGGAGGCTATAGGACTGAATTACAGTTAAATTAGTTTGTGTGAAATCCTCAAGGCTCTAATACTAAGCCATGGGAAAGCTGTTGAGTTGCATTAACATTTATTTGCCAGGTTTGCATAGTAAACATGACATTAACAGCAGTACACATTACTGGAAGTGTCTAGCTTTCACTATGAGATTTTGATATTACAGCCAAACATATACAACTATATAGTAACAGTATAACCCTCCTTTTGCTTGGGAACTTGGAACATACATTGGCCAAGTATCTGTTATCCAATGCAGAGAGTAAACAAAAGCAAAATAAACATAGTTCTTAATACAAATTAAGCAAAAAAATAGTTGTGGCCTCCACAACAAACACCATGGTTGTACATTCTAAATTAGAGCTATTGGGTGATGACCATGACTTACATCAACACTATTACAGAATAGTGTAGAATAACAAAGAGCAATGAAGGGTCCTATTCATAAACAGTGTTTACCAGGCGTTACCAACTGCACCCGGGCCCACTTTATAAATGTAAAAAAATATATGGACGCTGTCTAATCGACAGGGATTAGAAAAATAAACCATAGCATGGTAGTATTGGTGGACTGTCAATCAAAACACAAATCTGCAAATCAGAGCCAACAGATTGTCTATCTGTAGGCAGGACACAGAGCGAACACTCTGGCAATAGGTCAGTGTTGTTAAGGTCATGTGATTGCTTTGCTGGCTGATGTGAGACTAACCAACAGATGGTAAAAATTCAGTATTTTAAAAAATTGCATGATTTTGGGATATTAATTTGTAAGTGTATTTATAGATTTTATATTTTGTTCCCCCACTTATGAGTACTATTGCATGCATTTGTACTGTGGAATCTAGAAATCCAATTGATGCCTATGATTAATACATTTTTGTGACTAATGTGAAGCTATTAATATTGTAGCACTGGATGAAATTGCTATCGGAAAAAGAGGGCAGTCTTGACAACAAAGCATGGTTCAATAGCCGACAGGCTCTTTATTTGCAGCAGCAGGTTCACAGCAAGTAACACAGCTCTCAGCACACGATTCTCCATTCTCTGAATCCACACACTTTTACATGCCTGATGCATCCTTTCTTATCCCCCTCAGACCCAGACACAGAAAACACAAAGTTACAATTATGTGAGGCTTGACCAATCAGTGCCCACTGACCTTTAACTAACAAAAATGTAACAGATTATAACATTCCTCACCCAATCAGAGTCCTGTACAGCCGCATGGGACATGTGAACAGCACCTGGTGACCCCTGTGTAGACTGCCTGATCCAGCACCAAGTCCCAGCACCCTGTCTTATGGTGCAAGCAAAGATCTTCTATATAGACAAGATAGTCAAATCTGCAGTACATCATGGAAATCCAACGAGTTCTGGGAGCGACTTTTCCCCTATCTATATAATGTAAAATCTGCCTCATTTCCTATTCCAAGCCTTCTCTTTTTAAAACGATTGCATTTTTAAAAATTATTCTCCTAGATTTATTTAGAGACACCCCTCCCTAACACATACGTGTTATTATTTCTATGATCCATGTTTTCACCTGGCCTGACAAGAGCTCTTTATCACCAAAGTGCAGACAGAAATTGCATGTCATGCATATTCATGAGCAGTCACGACTGGAGCGTGGTTTGGTTTGGTAGTGGGTAGATTAGGTCTATTATTATTATTATTATTATTATTATTATTATTATTATTATTGCAATCACTACTACAAATAGTACGAATGCCTCGGGGGTGCTCCGTATTTAATTGTGGCAACACAGTAAAAAAAAAAAAAAAAAATCTCTCGTGAGATGATCTTTTGTAAGTTTTACAACTCCTGAATTCAGCTTTTTATTTATATACTGTAGATGCTGCTTGTTAGCCAACAAAAACTTGTCATTATCTGAAAGTTGTTAATAAGCAAAAAACTATAGGATAGGATTGGTTCCTGTAAAAATGTTAATAACCAGAACTTGTCTTTATCAGAGTTGCTAATATGCAGCATCTATTGTATAAATGCATAATTAAAAATGGATTGTTTATTTATTGTCTGTATTCATTAATAGCAACTGCTTCATTTAAAAATATGTATTTCTTTAAGAAGCTTGTCATAGGTTGAAGTCCGTTTCATATCCTTGCTCCTTGTGTATATGATCCAGTGTTTACGCATTATTAAAAATATTTCTATTATTGAAAATAGTGTATTAAAAATACTTTGTATATTTATGTCTTATTAATTAAAGTAACTGCTTCATTTAAAAAGATGTAAATTGACATCTATTTTTTTAAATTATCAGCTTGTATTTTATATTGTGAGCTCAGTTTGCCTCTGATTGAACCATTATTATTATTATTATTATTATTATTTATTTCTTAGCAGACGCCCTTATCCAGGGCACCTTACAATTGTTACAAGATATCACATTATTTTTACATACAATTACATTTTTTTTTTTAACACATTATTTTTACATACAATTACCCATTTATACAGTGGGGTTTTTACTGGAGCAATCTAGGTAAAGTACCTTGCTCAAGGGTACAGCAGCAGTGTCCCTTACCAGGGATTGAACCCACAACCCTCCGGTCAAGAGTCCAGAGCCCTAACCACTACTCCACACTGCTGCCCCATACATGTTTAGGACCGGTAATTTTACAGACATTTATTTAGACAGAAAACTGAAAATACACTGTTGAAATATTAAACTTGTAGAACACACCGGTGAATTTTGAGATATCTGTTTTGTGAATTGATCCTTTATGCCTATTTTAACAGTTATTTAAATAGCCATCCTCTCACTCTTAAGCCTCTTTTACACTGGCATGCTCTACCCAGGTCAGAACCCGGTGTCATGCGGGTCAGCTATGCAATTTTACACTGCTTTTGATAAAGCAGGGTTGACCTGGGTGATAGATGCAAGTACACAATGTGCGTATAAATCCCCAGAAGCAGCTTATTACAGACACATCCATCCAAGCTTCTCTGGATTGAACCGTCTGCCCAAATGTTGATTAGAGCAAATGTTTCTTCATCCCTGCTGCAATCTGGTTTGTCTCAAACAACAAAAATATGGCTAAACAGAATAAACAAAAATGTTCCTTGCGGAAGTGAAACCTTCATACAGGCGTGGCTGTTTGTTATTTCGTAGGCCGTTATGCATTTTGTCTCACACAACCCGGGTCAAAGCATGTCAACCCACATCATGAGGTGGGTCTCTGGGACCCAGGTCAACCCGGGTATGACCCAGGTACGTGGTTTCACACTACGCAGGATTGTGACCTACAGCAACTACTGCTCTCTATACTCCTAGCTCTGCAAGTGCGGACGCTGAATAGACTGATGTGCTCATTGAGACCCTCATTATCATAATTGTGGATCATTATTTGTGCGTATTGAGTAATTTTCATCGCTCTTAAGGGCAGTGCAAAATAATTGCCTGGCCACAATGTAATTTGAATTTTACATCCGCAATTATTTGCACTGCGACATGGAATCTAAATTCCTATATGTGTGATTAGTAGAAATGTTTTTGGTTTTATTAATGCTAACTTTTTGTACACTCTTGCTAATGTAGTTTGTGAGGTTTCCTACTATGTTTGCAACTTTTATTGGATATTCTATAATTGTAAAGTATTGCGAGTTATAAAGCAGTTAAGTATTTTTTGTAACCTGTTATTCATCATGGAAATCTTTGTTTTTCCTAACAACTTTCTTTCCCAGAAAACTATCTGGTATCTGAACATCGCTGCCCGGTTCTGTTTAGATTTTACATATCACAAGCCAGCTGCTGGGAAGTTAACTATACAGTAGGCCTACTTTTAAAGGCTCAAACAGCATACACACAGTACTTTTAATGGGACCATTTTCTTTCTCTCTCTGATGGCAAACTTGGCAAAAAAAAGGTAATGTGTAGGAAAAAAGAAAAAGCTGCGTCACTTGTGATAGATTTTGTGTAATCTTACATTTAAATGCAGCTCTCTAAAGCATAGGACTACTGAGAGGGAACCATAGCAAACATTATTTTATTTGTTCTTTAGCGCAAACAGGCACCCAGCTTTATGATGAAGTTAAATCACTGAGGTTAATTGAAAAATGAGATAAACAAAGCCCCTCAAATGCCTCAGAGTAATTTTGCCTGGCAGCAAAGACAGCCTACTCTCATCATACACTAAACCCCCCCTCAAACTGTGTGCTAGAGATAAAACCCAAAGTTAATTGTCTTGCAGTTCCTTCCACTTCATTTAAGTCCAATTAAAAAAAAAAAAAACTAAACTGGGAAATGTCTTTTTTCTTTTATTTCTATCCATGTACCTCTATAGAAAATAGCTTCAGATGTAGGATTTTTATAGTTAGAGCACCATTCAGTTAATGCTCTTCAGAGATTGGAAATGTTTTTAGAATCATGCTTTTGTTTACTGAAATATTAAGGCTGACTGAAAGCTAGAGTAATCATACGTTAATTTATTTGTTTTAAGCCAGCAGCAGAACTGAGATTTAATTTCTTCAAACTGCTTTAATTCTATCTGCTTTTAATTTTTCAAAGAATATATCAAATGAAACCTTAAACATATATAACAGACTAGGAGTGAATAATAAAATACAAGTTTGGTTACTGTTATTTAAACTCTACAAACATGTCAGACAACATGTGGTAAAAAAAAATGCCTACTTTGAGCAGGCATTGTGATGGATCTGGCTGCCGCAGACGCCTGCTTTATTGCCTTGTACCCATTGCTGTGTTTTGATAGTATTTCGTCACAGCACTGCCATTTCAAACGAAACAGCTTCCCGTTTGCAGCTGGCTTACCTGTAAAGTAGCTGCATGCTCTTTTGTTTGTACAGTCACAAAGGTAAATGATTAGCTTTTCGGGAACCAAAGCCAAAAAGCACTCCAATGGAGAACGCAGACTCTCAAGTTCCATGGCGGGGTGCACATCTGTGTAAACAGGTGCAAAATCAAATGATGGAGGACTGGCATCATTGTAGGGATCAGTAATAAACACCCAGTTCCCTGTTGGTTCCACATCCTCTTCATCGTTGAGTGATAAGTCAGCATCACTGTCGCTGGTATCGAAATCCTCCGAACCAACTTCGAAATCTTCATCACTCCCATTGTTGCTCTCCACGTACGTTGCCATATTGAGCTTTTGCTGAAAACTATATAAACTACAACTAAACAAGTGAAACTTATAATAAAACAAAAAATAATAATTTAAAACACTATATATATATACTTGTAAAATTTGAATGGCTTCCCGCAATATATATCAGTCTTCTAAACATCCACAGGTAGATTGGAATCGCTACATGACACGCAATTGGATACAAATGTCACCTGACCCTCCCCTGACTTTCATTGCACATTCCACAGTACTAGCACTGCCTTAGAGAATGAAACCTGAAACGCTAGACTGAGAAACCGCTCATAGAATAGAATGGGAAACTTGACGTACGCAGGTACGGCATGGTACTGTACGTGGGTTTTCATTTGACATACGTGCGTACATCATTGTGTTGAAGTGGTTAACACATGCTCCTAGTCAAAGGTAAACATACTTCTATTTTGTATCTTTAACCCTTTACGATCCATTTTTTCAGCGCGTCTCAGGCGTGTCAGGTCCACTTTATTTTCACACACGCAGTTTATTTTAGACACACTGTTTAAAAGTATTTTTTTTTCACAGTAAAACAGGTTTAAAAGGCACTGCATATCAACAGGACACTCAGTACTGCATCTCCAGCCCCGCCCCACCCCTTGTTCGCTGTATTTTTCACATACCTCTTCATAGCGATAAATTATCTCCTGATCGCTCGTTTTATCACCAAACTCCTCAATAATGCGATCAAATTCATTATTTTATTACTTTAACATCTCAAAAGCTCTGCAAATGTCTGTGATGTTCTTTGAGCGCTGGATGCAGAAGCAGCTATCTTGTTTGTTTATGTCTGTGTTATCTCTGTGGTGCCGGGGCTATGTGTATTGCTCAGATCCGCCCCTTTTTTTTTTTTTTTTTTTTGATGATGTCGGACTGGAAAGGGAAAATTGTAATGTTGGACCTGGGTTAACAGTACCTTTTCAAACAATCGTAAAAGGAATATGCATACCTTTTAATTTTAACATGTATTCCTTGTCCGATGTAAAAATTGTATCTGAACATTGAATCTTTTTTTTTTTTTTTATAATCTGGTTGTAAAAAAATATACTTTTTCATGAATGCCTATTTAAATGGTATTACAAGATGCACATTCAAAATTCACCTTTGATGTGATGTCTGTCATCCCTGAGCATTAGTTCTGTGTAGATATTCACCTGTATTTGTCGGTTGCTAACCGCTTTAACTTTGCACTGACAGCAATTCAAAACAAGTGTACGGCTCCCTTCCTATTTTTATAGTGAGCGGAAGCAAATGGGAAAATTCACAGGTTCTGTGATGTAATCATATACTTAATAAGTAACACTGAATACATGACCTCTATTTAATTATGTAAAGTATATATTTTTCCCCACTCACGTGTTATTATATTGTCAATGTTGCAGTTGCATTGGGCATTCTGAAGAATGATAAGCTAACTCTGTATCTTAGATGGTTTTAATGTTTTGTTTTTACATTTTTGAAACAACAATCAAATGGTCCCTAACTAGCTTCCAGTTGATTTTTAGTTGGGAAAGTAGTCTTTTATGTGTGAAACACTAAGTTAATATTATGCAATTCACAGGACAGGAGCAAGGGTTGCATGGAAGAGGAACTGCAGGAACTGAGATGGGAGGAAAAGCCTTGTGACTTAGAAAAGAAGACCAGGTCTCCTCTTGGCTCGTGGAGAGTCCACCCTTGAGGATGTGAGGCAGGCACGGCCGGCCTCCAGGACCGGTAAGTAAGATTTGATTCCCCCAAGGGGAAACCAAAAATAGGATTGCAGGAGAATCAAAAAGATGAAGAGAAGTCTAGAGGTCTCCACAGCTTGCTGAGGAAAGCCTTTGCTGAGGGAGCTCGGCGTGGTCAGGCATGTCTTTTCACTCCCAAGCATTTCTGGGGTATTCGCCTCAAAGCAATACCAGCCTTTACAATAAACTATAATATAATATTAAAATTGGTACAATCTGTCCTGAGATGCTATAGTTCAGTAAAACGCTATGATTGGGAGTAACCAAATTAGGGACGGGCGAAAATACAAAACATAATTGGCGACTTAAAAAATGAATGCTTTTAACGATGCCTTTGAAGATCTGTATGGAAATACATATCACTCAAGGGATGAAATGGTTATTGTAGCCGCTGGAAAAAAAGGTACAAATGAAAAGGCGCCCGTGGATAGACTTCATTCTTCCTCCATTTACATCCGGTTCATTGTTTACAAATCATGCTCAAGAGTGCCTTCTCTGGCCACAACATTGCATTTCATTTGGAATTTACCAACTTTCTTTAAGGAAAACTAATCTCAACTCCTATTGTAAGTGACTCTGCAGCAGCAGTTGTTGATGCATAGTTCACCCCCTAGTCTCTGCAAGTCGCTTTGGATAAAAGCATTTGCTAAATGACTAATTAATAATAATAATAATAATAATAATAATAATAATAATAATAATAATAGAAGTCCTCTGCTTTTGACTAACTCTGAGGACACCTGATAGTTAGCCCCGTGCGAATTATGCTTTAGTTTCATTTTTGTAAAGTTGCCTATACAATAAATACTGTTTGTCTTGAGTGGTTGCAAATGGTAATTACAATCTTTTTTTTTTTTTATCTCACAAATCTACAGTATTGAATCCATATTCAGAAATGCATTATATTTTGGTATACTGTATATGGCAAATAGTTCCCCCCAACATCTACTAAATAAAGATTATGGGCCCTAAAAGTACTTGCCGACTGCCGTAATAAAATTAATTTCGTTTAAAACTAACGAAAGTTGTCCATATTGCTATTAATAAAATGATCTGAGAATACGAGCGACTGTCGTAAAGCACTTTATGAATACAGTCGTTCAAGAATGAAAATCTGCCTCTTTTTGATTACATCATCAGCCTGATGATTATTAGTGTTCCCTGGTTGCCGTCGACAGCTGTTGCAAAAAGAAAAATGGAATCCAATGACAGTACTACCGAAACCTGAGGCTGCAGCTGATTCCGATGCCCCTATCACGTCTGCCAAAAATTCAGGACATGTCATAAAAAAGACTCCCTTTCGAACACTGTTCAAGCCTCGCACTGAAGCGCTATCAGTGTTTTTTGCAATACCAAGCAAGCCCAAATTTCCCACCAACTGCATCAGCAGCACTGGTATATTGTAATGCTCCATGAAAATGAACAGGTTCACACAGGCAGTATTCATCCAAACTGTTTATTGTGACCACAGGTAAAGAAATAAAAAAAGGACCTCTGTCAGACGCGGATCACGGCAAAGAAATAATAATAATAAAATAACTGTCTATTCTCAGACTCTCACTTGCTCTCCGCTTCACAGTGCTGTTTCAAAATGATTATGCCAGAGAATATGTTCTCGTGTGAGTATATATTTATATGGAACATGTTCCTTCATATATAGCTACAGATTATATGAAGGAAATGTTAATCACAGGTATGTCAAACTGTATAACAGAGCAAGTGTAGTAATAAAATATGTCTTAAAAAAATAGTCTGCCGAGGCTGTCGTAAGTTTAGACTTGACTGAAGAAAGCGTTCAATAACTCCTAGTTATCGGCAGCCTTTTGCTGTCGTTCACTCTTATGAATAGCAGCTTAGGACCGATGAAAACGTTATGCTCATGAGGTAATCGTTAACCTTTCTCTCAATTCGTTAAAAACATGCCTTCATAGACACAAATCGTTGGGGCTTAATGACGCATCTGAATTATCTCTTATGAATAGCAACTGCAGTTAAATAGGTGGCTATGGATGAAATCCGATCATGTACTCCTGTTTTCTCATTTCGACAGGCGTTAACCCTTTATGAATAGACCCCTAAGTGTATTCACAAACAACTCCTGTCCAGTATACAGTATGTGCATCCTTAGCTGGTCGTTGTTGGATCAGTGCTTTTGGTTCTTGGTCAATGGTACTCGACATAGGATATTTTGACCTACTTATGATTCATGGATTTACTTAAAATGCAGTAGGAACCAAGTCCATACCTGTTTCCTTTTGAAAAATGTTATCCAAATCGCATCGGTTCTATTCCCATTGTGAGAACGTCAAATAGAGAATTGGCTTGGCATTCTTGGTATTTTATATGCCCTACTGGAATGTTGCTGCTTCAATCCTGCAAATTAGAAGTGAAGATCAACAGGCTACCGACTGTACGTTCTCACTGTCAAGCCAATCATCTAGAGGTGAGGACCCTGTCTGGAACATCTGTGACTACTAGGGCACTGAAACGCAATGAGGTGAACCTAATTTTCAAACCCATCCTTTGGTAGCACGACCAAGAATTGAACCATTAAGCCCCTGATTGGATGACTCACCCTGAACTCACACAGTAGTGCATTAACTGGACAAACCACTGAGGATCCTCTTTCTTTTGAAATTCTGAATATACCAAAACACAAGTGAATCACAGCAGAGGTAAAACTTATAAGAAACTAAGTCTAGACAAACGTTTTAGCTTGTGTTTACACTAGTTGGGCGGAGACAGTGTTTGAATTAATATTGTAGCATGCATGGGGGTAGGGGTCAGGGCTGGTAGGTGACGCAATCAATTATGAAGACATAAGCCCAATACCAGCTCCTGCAAGGGAGCCAGCTCTTTTGTATAGTGGTATTGGCACTATGCTTCACAATGGGAGGCCCCGGGTTCATGTCACACATCTGCTTGTGGGAAGCTCCAGCCTCCTGGAACTGCGGTTCGGCACAATACATTATAATACATGGTTGTGGCAGGGCAGAAGAAAATCTGTGCACATAATTAGAGAGGGCAGGGCAAAGCCCTGCTTGTAAATAAATGTGTTGTGTTTATTGTATTATTATTTAAAGGAAAGGTATTGTTTGGTGTATTGTTTGTTTATTTAAGCAGGTGTTGTATTTTGTGTTTAGTTAAAAACACAATGTATTGTTATGATTTAAATGTATTGTTTTGTGTTTATTTATAATGGGTGTCTGTGTGTTATTTGGCAGCATGGATGGGGTTAAAGCCTCATCCTGGTAAACTCATGTGGAATGTGACCATCTCCAAATTGAATAATTTGTTGTCGGAGATGGTCACATGTATAAAACCCTGCAGCTTTTCTATGTTCGAGGTGGGTGTACAGAGAGGAGGTACGAGAGAGAGACATGAGAAAAAAGAAAGTAAAAACTAAACTGAAAGAAAGCAATTGCTACTCATGCTGGACAGACCAGCACAGTATTTGTTTGGTGTCAGTAGTTCTGTTTGTGTTTGTTTGTTTTTGTTTTGTTTAAACCTTTATTTTGCTTGGAGACTGTTTTTTTTTTTTTTGTGAAAGTGTTTTTTTTTTTTTTTTTTTTTGCAATAAAAATGGCGCACCCGCTTTCACCTGTGTCTCTGTCAGCTTTCTGGTCTGGGTAATGTCACAACTCAGCCATCCTGCCACAATGGTGAACAATCACTTTCCTATAAACTTTGGTGTTTTACAGTCTTATTACAAGGTGGCAAGAGACCTGTGTATAATAAGATAAAGTGGTGGCATGACACCCAGAACATGATCCAGATTTTAGGTTTTGTCTGCAGAAGACAGAGAGAACTTTGTAGAAGAGCAGAATACTGCAAATAGAGTACTTAGAAAAACAATAAGAAATGTAGTCAAGGTAGTAAGAAATTACCTCAGCCAAATGCCCTCTGTGGGATATTAGGCAGTGTAGACCGATGACCCACAAAAAGAAGTGACAAGGAAATCGTCCAACTCCAGTTCAAAAATGCTAAGCCGATGTTCTACCTTGAATCTTAGTAATAATAGATATATAATAATAATACAGTAATAATAAGAGTTATCCCGTGCCCCCCCCCGAAAAAAATAAATAAATACTGAAGTTGAAAAATGAATTGTTAATAAGCAAACTTGTAGTTGCATCAGCGTGCTTCCAACGTAACACAAAATCTAAAAATAATATCACCCATTATGTTTTTTCGCTTTGAAATCTGAATGTTTTCATACATATATAGTGTTTCTAGTGAGATTAATAAATATACTGTATTTCTATGTCTGAAACCCTCTATAGAATTACACCCTTTTTATGCACAGTTGGGTGTCCATTATTCTTTATATTAAATATGTATGAAAATATTCAGATTTCAAAGTGAAAGACAAAATGGTCACTGTTATCTTTTATTTCCTGTCAAGTTGGTAGCACACAGACTACAGTGTGAATGAATGGCAAATGCTGTCACAGTTGTGCAATAGTGCGTAAATCACTTCACAGTCATGTGATCACTTACAACTAATAAGAGTCTATTAGAACCATTTTATAATAATCATTATCTTCCTGTTGTATTTCCTGTAGACTAGGAATTTAATTTCATGAAATACAATTCAGCTCCAGGATTGCCCAAGATACCACAAGGAAAATGTGGGGAGAGGACACACTGTGCATACATTCTGTTTGTCTGTGTTCGTGGGAAATCTATTTCTGTGTATTTGTAAATGTTTCTTTTATTTGGAAACAGAATCCTTAAAAATCAACTTGTTCATTTGTGCCAGCAGGTCTTCGGAGCCAAATATTCTAATGTATTAAAGTCAATATAACCGTCAGGAATGAAGACCAAACTTTAAATTGTGCTGCATACAAACCAATCATTTCTGAATAGACAGTAATTGCAATGACAGGCAGGACTTAAGTCCAACACTTCATTAAACATATTTTATGGGGAATGTTTTCCTTTCCAGTGGAATGAGCAAGCCAGTATGCATGACTTCTTCAGCAATGAACTTTGATGAATTTTTCTAAGTGCATAAAATGAGTTACATCCTCCCTTAATCCAAAAAAACCCATACATTTCCAGATAGACCTTTTGATGCATACATAAGGAGCTGGAATAACGGCCATAAAGGCCAATGGTTTATTTTTTTGGTACATAGCAGTAATAACTCTGAACTGCCTACAGCGTTAGTAGTGCCTCTTAAAAGTCAGCTATTGTATTGCATTTGAAATTCTCATATGCTGAGCAGAGGAGAAAAAAAATCAAACACTTTATGAATTGGGCCCAAATACCCAAGGTTAATTTTCTGAGAAAGCTGCAGTGGCTAGATAAGACCATCCTTGCAAATTAGTTTTGCCTGCCTGGATTACAGCTAAATTTATGCAGCATTCCTTATCCTTTCAAAAGCGCCTCTGAAGTGCCATAATTAACTGTGCACATTTTCTGCTTGGTGGTAACCATTCCTTATATTTCATCACTTTCATTTTCAACCCTATTCAAAGGCTACTTTTTATTCTTAAACTGTAAAGAAAAATAAATCAACCCAAACAATATGGCTTGCTGTTTGAGGACATTTAAATCTCATCTGAAATTAAAATGAAATAGCTTACATACACCGTTGAAAACTGACTACATGGTATTTCAGTGAGTTTACAGTGAGTGCTTTACATGTTTGTGTAGAATGAGAGGATTTAGGAAAAAAAAAATGATGGAGGATTTTTGCAGAAGTGAGTAAGAAGTCATAACATAGGGTTATAAAAACATAAAGGATCTCCTGTAACACCTCTCTTTTTTAAATATTTACAAAATAGAAATATATATTTTTTGTATTATGAGTCAAAGTGGAAAAGCAGCTTGTTTGCACTGTTTAGTGACATACAAAATCAATTACCTGCTGAAATCTTGCTTGCCAAAACTTTGTATGAGGTTTTTGCTCTACAAAATAGAAAACTAGTACTCCTTCAGAACATTTAAAATTGAAATGTCAATTCAAACATTATTAGTATCTCACACATGCTGTGCAAGGTGAATGTAAAAGATGCAGTATGTGGCACTAGTTAAACAAGGCTACAGGTGGAGGTGTGTAAAGGTACTGGAAAATAATATGAGGGGATGACGCAGCATAGTATGTGAAGTATGTTAGATGTCTTGGCAGGGATGTAGAAACTGTTCAGGCACAAGAAAGGCTCTTTCTATTTTCAAAGAAAATGTAACTCTCTAATGCAAATTTAATAAGCTTCTCTTGAGGACACAAGCACCCATTTAAAATACTCTTATGGTTTGTTTTCTTTTTCGCTGTAGTCTGCCCCTGAGCCCGTCTTTATCTTGTCACATTCCAAAGTCCAGGAATGAGTGCCGCTAGGCCAGCCATCACCCTAATCATAAACTTAAAGGTTTTCTTTAGTTTGAGGGTTTCATGATTTAATTAATCTTAGCTTTCATGTGCAGTCTCTAGCAATAACACATTTAGAGGAATGATGATGAATGTATGTATGTTGAAAAGTTTCCTGGTGATCTGTAAAACTTTATACAAATAAAATAAAATGACCCGTCAGTGGAAAGGTTTCATTCCAAGTAAACGGTTATAATAGCATACATGTCAACCCCTGTGTTCATACCAGTGAGACCTCTGCTCAAAAACCTTGGGCTTGATGAAAAACCTTAACCTAGACCGGTAGATTTTTTTTGTTTGTGGCGGGGGCGGGGGCGGGGCGGTGCGGGGCGGGGCGGTGCGGGGCGGGGGGGGGCGGGGCGGGGCGGGGGGGTGGGGTGGAGGTGCTGGTGACGGATCAAGATTTTCACACATGGCTGACAGCTACTGCCACTGGCCTAGACTTAAGGGCTATGCACACTGGGAGCGAAGCAAACGACACGAATCATCACAAGTACATAAATTTAAGAAAAAAAAAGAAAAAATAAAACACAACTATAGCTAGTCATCAAAAGAAAATACTGTATGTGTTTGCTCCTTTTGTGTAGATGAAATATAATAAATAAAACAAATAGTCTGGGTACACCACACACTAAAAAAATGACATTTAACAGTGCATGTTTATATGTGATCTGGTCTAACATGTAAATCATTCAAAAATAATACACCTACACATATTTCTTTGTAAACACTGAGAAAATTAGTTTAATATACTTTTTTTTAATTGATTTTCAGTTTTAATAAAATTGTCAGTTAGTGTGTGAATGTGATTATTATTATTATTGGTCAACATTATTAAAACAAAGAAGCGTCATTTTACAGAAATAAGAAACCAGTGTGTGGCGCTCCCCGTCACTTTGACTAAAATTAAGGTGAAATAAAGAGAGATAGACATACCATCAATTTCCAATTGTATTGTTATTTCTTACCATATGGTGTCTTTCTTTGTACTGTCTTTATAACCACTGACACTGGCATCATAAAAAAAAAAAATTAAATTTTTCGACTTTAATAATTCAATTCTCATTGATGTCCATTTCTCTTTTATTTCTGTGGTAATTTCTTCGTGAACGAGACTGTGACAGTCTGACACCCTCTCCTTCGACTCTGCCCGAGGACTGACGTGCTGTGCACAGAAACATAGAAGGCTCGCGCTGTATCATGTATAAAGGGTTTCGCAGCCTAGCAAACAATAACAAACTTATGAAAAAATGTGGTAATCCATTGCACGACCGTGAGACTCTCAATATTGTGAAAAACCGCGAGTTTCACTTCTAAACCTTGAGACTTGACATCCATGTAATAGTAGACTATTAAATACAATAAAGAAGCTTTCAATCAAGCCTTCGATCAAGATGTATTTCCTATAGTATTATACAAGGAAAGAGAGACTCAGGTGCTATGTGGAATGTGGTGTGAGTAATGCAATTGTTTTTACTCGAGGCCCAAATGTCCACTTGTTGATTAAATGTTGTTACCTTGTGTAAGGTTTTATACAGTTATATGTACCCTTAAAAAGGCAAAAAGTGGGAAATCATTGAAACTCTTTGTCTGTGCCTGATGCTCTGTGTTTCAGACAGATATGATTAGCAGCACACCCTTATCAGTGTTGGGCCTTAGTGGACAGTTACAGAAGAAGATAATCTTGGTGCCCGGAACCTTCATTTATGGAGGCTGTGTGGTCCAGTGGCTAAAGAAAAGGGCTTGTAACCAGAAGGTCTTCGGTTCAAATCCCGGCACAGCCACTGACTCATTGTGTGACCTTGAGCAAATCACTTAACCTCCTTGTGCTCCGTCTTTCGGGTGAGACGTAATTGTAAGTGATGCATAGTTCACACACCCTAGGCTCTGTAAGTCGCCTTGGATAAAGGCGTCTGCTAAATAAACACATAATAATAAATAAATAATAATAATTTATCCTGTGAGTAGTATAACTTTTTGTTAACTACTTTCTGATGACCTTGAGTGAAAGCAGATGCTAACTGTCAGTGTGCTTTGTATTACACCATGACACTAGGGAAATATAGACCAAATATGGGCAAGGAAGCAATATGAGTTGTGCGTATATCTGTGCTGTATGAAGTGATTTCTTTGTTTAGACAAGAACATCTATTGACACCATCCGGAGAGACGCTTTTTTGCATTTCAGTTTAAACACCAACTGAGACCTGAGGAGATGCAATTCATTTTTTTTATTCAAGCTATTGCAAGAAATAATAACACATAATACAAATTGAACACATAGGCTTTTTTTTCTGATAAACACACACCTTGTGTGGGGCAGTGTACTGTTCCAGTTAAATTGCACAGCTCTTACTGTTTAATCAGCTGTTTGTTCCTTTCCATTATGCAAACTTTGCTTATGTGCCCCTTTTAAATGGTAACAAAAACATTGAAACTCTTTTCAGCTTGAATGTACACAACAGTTTCGCAGTGATTAGCAGTTCCATCTTTTTTTTTAGGAAACAGGATATCCTGTGTTTAACCTGTGTTTTTACTGCATAGATACTGGTGAAATAAATGGTGTTGACAGTCGCTGATTGGCTGCTAACACATCATGAACTTTCTTTCGATATGATGAAGTATTTTCATAGCCTCAAGTAATTGTCTGCCTAGCTACAGTTGACAGACATAACGTTACTATCGCTGATTGATTACTAAAAAAGGTGTTTAAACCTTAAAGCACTTGCCATTGAATTAATCAAGGAAGGTGGCAGGTAATGTAGCTGTCTACTTCCTATATGTTTAGTATAAGAATGCTTATTATTTCTATATCAGGGATATAGACCACCATCTCTGTCGCCTTGGAGCTTGAAAAACCACCTGTCGAGACCTGTAATTGCCCTGTAGCTCTGTTGCACAGAAACACCATCTCTGTACCAGGGCAGCTGGCAGAGGGAGGGTTAGGTCGGCCAGGGTGTCCTCGGCTCACCGCGCACCAGCGACACCTGTAGTCTGGCCGGGCGCCTGCGGGCTTGCCTGTAAGCTGCCCGAGAGCTGCGTTGTCCTCTGACTCTGTAGCTCTTGGGTGGCTGCATGGTGAGTCCTCAGTGTGAAAAAAAGCGGTCAGCTGACGGCACACGCTTCAGAGGACAGTGTGTGTTCGTCTTCGCCCTCCCGAGTCAGCGCAGGGGTGGTAGTGGTGAGCTGAGCTTAAAAAATAATTGGCCATTCTAAATTATGAGAAAATAATACAAATAATGGCAACAATTAAATTTATAAAAAAAAAAAAAAAAAAAAGAGATGCTGCTGTCGGCTTGGCATGATGACTTACACTGATAGTTACAAGACATCTTTTAATAAACACACTTTGATACAATGTCTTCACACATATTATTATTATTATTATTTGTTTATTTAGCAGATGCCTTTATCCAAGGCAACTTACAGAGACTAGGGTGTGTGAACTATGCATCAGCTGCAGAGTCACTTACAATTACATCTCACCCGAAAGACGGAGCACAAGGAGGTTAAGTGACTTGCTCAGGGTCACACAATGAGTCAGTGGCTGAGGTGGGATTTTAACCGGGGACCTCCTGGTTACAAGCCCTTTGCTTTAACCACTGGATCACACAGCCTCCTCCATCCTTTTACAATGATGTAGCGTCAGAGTGCATCATAATATCACCCTGTCAAGCACCACAAAACATTTTGAGAAATGTGTGCCTGCACCTATTTTAAATTGATATTTCTGTGTGTTCTCACAGTTACATGAACAATTTTTCATATTGTCCTTACCATATGGCGTTTGAATGGTACAGTATGGTGTTTACCGGACTGAAATTATATTTATATTAGTTTTTTTTTTCTTTTTGGTATTTGCTGGTATTACTTAAATTATATATATATATATATATATATATATATATATATATATATATATATATATATATATATATATATATATATATATATATATGTGTGTGTGTGTGTGTGTGTGTATTTTAAAGATTTAAAAAAAAAAAAAACATAATATGTGTTTAATATGACAATTGGTTATACTTTTAATTTTCTGGAAACCAAAGAGTTGTTTTTTCAATTTTCTTCAAATTTGACAATGTGCTATTTTGTGCTACTGTCCTGCCAAAATTAAAACTTGTGCCAATGCTCATTAATGCAACATTCTCACAGTGTTCCAAACAACCACACTGCAGTTAGTTACAAGTAAAATCATTATAATATGTGGTAACTGACAACACCTGAGAATTGAATGTTTGTGTGAGTCTCCAGCTAATGTAGTTGTTTAAGATGAAACCGCTGTGGTAAAAAAAAAAAAAAAAAATTAAAAAAATCTACATCCAAGCTATATATATATATAATCAAAAGTAGCACTGTTAGAGCACTGTCAGGCTCACATGTGCATTGCCAGTGGTGTAGTGCTATATTTAGAAGTGAGGGGTGACTATTATCTACCTGCCCCTCCCTCAACCCTACCATGCCACCTGCCGTCCCCGTTTCCCCATACACTCAGAACCGCAGTTTATCACTCTACAGTAGTTAACGTATTTGAGGAGCTAACAAGTGTACCAATTCTTTACAAATTCAGACAATCAGGTAAGGTATTATTGAAAGCAATAGTGCAAGGAACTAGACTTACAGCTAATTATATTAAGGATACATAAATAAATACATAAATAAATAAATATTTTCATAACCAGTTTCATACACGAATACACACATGATTAAAACACTGTCATTATTATTACTAATCCTATGTGTAACACTCCCTCCCTCCTCGTATAGAGGAAAGTGTAAAGAATTGCATGCAGGCAATAAAAATGTGCATTATAAATATCATATGGGAGATACTGAAATTGAAGAACTATGAAAAAGACCTAGGAGTTTATGTTGACTCAGAAATGTCTTCATCTAGACAATGTGGGGAAGCAACAAAAAAGGCCAACAAGATGCTCGGATATATTGTGAGAAGTGTTGAATTTAAATCAAGGGAAGTAATGTTAAAACTTTACAATGCATTAGTAAGACCTCACCTAGAATATTGTGTTCAGTTCTGGTCACCTCGTTACAAAAAGGATATTGCTGCTCTAGAAAGAGTGCAAAGAAGAGCAACCAGAATTATCCCGGGTTTGAAAGGCATGTCATATGCAGACAGGCTAAAATAACTGAATCTATGAAGTCTTGAACAAAGAAGACTACGCGGTGATCTGATTCAAACATTCAAAATCCTAAAAGGTATAGACAATGTCGACCCAGGGGACTTTTTTGACCTGAAAAAAGAAACAAGGACCTGGGGTCACAAATGGAGATTAGATAAAGGGGCATTCAGAACAGAAAATAGGAGGCACTTTTTTACACAGAGAATTGTGAGGGTCTGGAACCAACTCCCCAGTAATGTTGTTGATGCGGACACCCTGGGATCCTTCAAGAAGCTGCTTGATGAGATTCTGGGATCAATAAGCTACTAACAACCAAACGAGCAAGATGGGCTGAATGGCCTCCTCTCGTTTGTAAACTTTCTTATGTTCTTATGTATATATTTTATGGTTTGGTCCTGAATCAGTTTGTCTCACTGTCCTATTACAGACACTTTACATAAGAACATAATAACATAAGAAAGAGGAGGGAGAAGCATTGGAGGCAGTGAGTCGTCTCTGCCGTGGCACAAAGATCGACCCTGGCCTTCCCGATATGTTCCCATATGCACTCTACCACCTGGGAGTGGAGTCGCCATTCTGACGGGTGAGGAACCTCCCTCGAAAAGAGGTCTGCCACCCAATTCACCACACCGGGGGTGAACAGCCCAGAGGGATAGTAGGTTCCGTTGTGCTCAGGTCAGTAGATGGAAGGACTCCACTGCCTGCCCAGACTGCACCCCAACCTAAGTTGGATGTGCCTGTCGTCACCACCTGACGGCTGTGGATCACTCCCATCCTTATACCTTCTGATAGGTCTGCCTTAAGCAACGTAGGGCTTACCAGCATATAATAGACACGTCACGTTTGGGATGTAGCCGGAAGGCATTGAGCCACACTTGAAACGGGGGCATTTGGAGTAAGCTGATGAAGCCACGGCCATCAGACCCAGCAACTTCTGACACAACACCACAGGCACTATCGATCCCTGTTGAAACAGAGCTAGACACTTCTGAATGGCGGCCACTCTGTCGTCTGACAGGTAGGCTTGCATTGTGAGGGAGTACAGCCGGAGTTCCAGGTAAACCGTACTTTACACCAGAATTAGTTGGCTTTTAGCATCGTTGAGGGTGAGAACCACGATTGCCAGCTATTCGCTGTTGAAGAAGCCTGAAGGCTGTGCCTCAGGTCATCATGCGAAGCAGTGGGGATCAAGACAGTCCGTCTCACCGTGTGTGTCACCAATGGGTACCAGTGTCTCGCGCTCTCCCGAACCAGAACACGGGAAGGGAGCATTGAGGCTATCTGTCGAGACACCTTGCGTTGTTAGTGGGAGTGCTGTAATATCTCCTTTACAGCCGTCCCGAAGGTATGGCTGGGGGATATTGGCGCGTCAATAGCAATGCTGACTTGTCCTTATCCAGGACCCTCGCTTGGGACAGCCAAAGCTGCCTACGAGCTACCATGAGGCTTGCCAGGCTCCGGCCAAGGGCTTGCTGTTACTTAACATGTTCATTATAGTTTAAAATTTAAATGAAAATAACTGAACTGAACACTGTATGCTTATTCAAAGGCAGTCTTTGTCAAATACTTTCTTGACACACATTTGTATATGCAGTTAAACTGGCCCATTGACAACACACTGAAAAGATAACATAATATGCGACTAAGGGGGACTGTGGCGGAGTGTCCTGCCCCTATTTATTATTATTTGTATTTTTGTTTGCGGCGCAGATAAAATCGCAGCGTCTTTTATTATTATATTTAAAAACCCCGTGAGGATGCATGGCTGATCAGCTACTGTGGAGTAGTGGTTAGGGCAGTGTGGAGTAGTGGTTAGGGCTCTGGACTCTTGACCGGAGGGTCGTGGGTTCAATCCCAGGTGGGGGACACTGCTGCTGTACCCTTAAGCAAGGTACTCTACCTAGATTGCTCCAGTAAAAAAAAACAACTGTATAAATGGGTAATTGTATGTAAAAAAGAATGTGATATCTTGTAACAGTTGTAAGTCGCCCTGGGTAAGGGCGTCTGCTAAGAAATAAATAATAATAAATAATAATGCATCCTTACCAAACGCGTGCAGACTCTGGCCGAGGGGTAATAAGATAATTAACAACTAGTTAATCCCTCGGCCAGAGTATATAAACCTGTAGCTCTCTGCACTCGGTGGTTGAGTGTAGAGAGGAGAGTACGGGGAGCGGAGAGAAAGAACAACATTTAAAAACAATTGCTAAAACGTGCTGGATTATCCAGCACGACACTTACTTGTTTGTTTGTTTATTCGTTTGGCCCTCGTGCCCTTTTGTTTGGTGTTTTGTTAAATCTTTTGTTTCTGTTTATTTACTTAAATAACAAAAATAAATAAAATATTCAAATAAAAACACTTGCTCACAGAGCAAAATAAAGGTTTTAAATAAAACAAAATAACAAACACAAAATACTGTGATCAGGCTGGGCAGTAGCCTTCACTGACTGCACTGACCATCCTTATTATTTTATTTTTTTTACACACCTCTCTCGCTCTCCCGTACTCTCCTCTGTACACCCACCCTGAACTGAGAGCACTGCAGATTTATATACCGTGGCTGAGGGGTTTAACTAGCTAGTAATTATTCTATTACCCCTCGGCCACAATCTGCACAAGTTTATTAATTACGTGTGACTGCCGGCTTTAACAACGCACTAGCAACAGCCACACATTACCACAAGGTTTTTAATGTGGATGGGGCTTCCCATCCACGCTGCAAAGCAATACAAAACATACGGCTCCACCTTCACATTTATAAATAAATAAATAACAATAACAAATACAAAATAAAAAATTGCACAGGGGCGGAGGGGTACCCCGTTCTAAAATAAACAATACATTTATGGCAGGGCTTTGCCCCACCTCCTTTTCATGTGCAGGGCTCCTGGTCCTGTTACAGTTACAGTTATAATGTGAGACTAAAGGTTTTAACCCCCACCATCAACCCCCACCCCCTATTGTTGGCAGCTTGTGTTCTTTCATTAATATGTTCTGCAAACCCTTTTAGTCTTTATTTACAATATGTTATTCCTAAACTCATTTCAATGACAAAATTAAATCTACAAGTACACTGTGATACCCTATAGGTGATTTTGTAAAAAATAATATTAACACGCAGTGTGGTGTGTATACTATTTCCAATTTATGAACAAAGTTAGCAATCAGGATAAATACTAATGTAAGTAGTCCGTCTTTGTTCTTTTATAATTTCGCTACAATTATCTAGAGGCAGGTTTCTGCTTCGAGAATACAAAGGGGAAGTCATCTTATGAAATACAAATTGGCTTTGAATGAAACAACACTTATTATCCTCTAATCATGCAATCACATTTCGTCACCTCTGGAATTCATGTCGTGCTGATTATCATTTAAAAGCTTTAATTGGTTGTGCTGAAATTTCTGGCAAGACCCATTTAAACAAAGGTTCATTTGAGATGGCTCATTCTAAACTTCTTTTTGTAGTTGGCTAGAAGATTCCCTCTACTTCTCTATCCTCACCTACACTGATATCCCACGTGTTGTAAACAGCTTGTAGTTAATTGATCAGACAAGTGAACTGCAAAATATTCATTTTCTACTTCAACAGACAGATAAATCTCTTGGGAAGAGGATAAAAATATTGTGTATGCACATTGGGGTTGGAACAGTAATAGCAAGGTAGCTGCTAAGCAGGGTTCTGCTACAGTGTAAATGCTTCGTCCATACCAGACAGGCAGCGATACATTTACTTTACCTTGGGCAGCAGTGTGGAGTAGTGGTTAGGGCTCTGGACTCTTGACCGGAGGGTTGTGGGTTCAATTCCCAGTGGGGGACACTGCTGTTGTACCCTTGAGCAAGGTACTTTACCTAGATTGCTCCAGTAAAAACCCAACTGTATAAATGGGTAATTGTATGTAAAAATAATGTGATATCTGTATAATGTGAAATATTGTATAATGTGATATCTTGTAACAATTGTAAGTCGCCCTGGATAAGGGCGTCTGCTAAGAAATAAATAATAATAATAATAATACCTTAACACCAGCATGCTTGTCACAACTGCCGCAGAGATGGTGCTCCCTGTTTTAATCCATAAGGTTTGTCCTGGTGTGTGAATAGTACCTTGCTGAAGCAATCAATTAACTACCAGCTCTAGAAACTGACATGTTAAATGCTAAGATGTCAATTGGAACATATTTCAGAAATACAACATTTAAGTTTCAATTTCATTTTCACAGTACAGGAAATGTAATTTGAACATTTACATTCTAAACGTATCCTTGGTTACTGTTGGCCGTGATTTGTAATAATATTATTATGAAATCCCCTTCAAAGGGGATATGGTGGAGGCAGTCCTACATACATATTGCAGCAAGCTGGCGGGTGTGCTCGCTGCAGCACTTTGGGACCACTGTGACCTTTACCCCACTTGGCATTGTGCCAGCCCCCAGTAAGAGACTTGCAGGCATTCAACCAGGACCGCTTGTCTTGTACATGCAAGCACCGGGAGCGTTCTGTTTCAGTTATCTGGTAAGAAAAATATTCACTCAGGACCACCTAATATGAAAAAGTTGCTCTTGATATCTCAATGCTTGTTGTAAAACAATGGATAATTGGATATTATTTTATAATTATGTGTAATGATATATTATGTTTTTGTCAAATGTCACCAAGTGCTTTTATACTCAAATCACAAATTGTTTTTAAAGTTTTTAAACATTAAGTGGAAACTAGAATAGGCATTTTAACTGTGATCTATATTGTTTAATTCTCTGGGGAAATGGTCACAGTATGCACTAATATAGGACATATAAATAGTAATCTGCACTGTTAAATTGAACAACTTTAAATGAAACCACCATTCTGCATTATTTAAATGAGCTAAACAAACGTATTTATATTCTGTCATAGATAAAGAAGCAATTAATTGCCCAAGTGTGGTTCTGCAGCTTGCACACCCATTCTATTCATGAATAAATGTAACTAGTTTATCTGCTTCATTCCAGTTTAATTCCAGTGGGAAGCTGGAGAAACGATGGGCATTAGCCAGCCTACTGTGTCTAGGGTGCTGATAGCTGCTTAAATATTTCTTACCAACATAGCATATATTGAAAATGTAATTAGTGTTTCTTTCCCCCAAACCTCAGCAAACAAAAAGCAACTTTAAAAAAAAAAAAGTCTGCTTGTCTGAATACTACAAGTGTAATTGAATATGCCGCAGAGATGGTGTAATTGCAATTCAATATAAATCAATATACCGGATTCTGCCGAGTTAACACCCCGGTTTGAACGACACCCCCCACAACTTTTAGCTGCAAGTAAAATTTTCACGATTAATTTCCGGTTTTTAATATCCATGATGAAGAGATTTCATCGCTCCAGATATCAGTGTGCCTTGATTTCTGCATGTGACGTCGGCATTTTACAACAAGTCTCAGAAATTGTATATGGTACAGCAGTATTGACAGTCGTTCTCAACTCCTTCAGGGTCTGTTCTGAGTACTGTTTTTGTAGTCCACGTGCCAAAACATCAGAAAGCATTTTGGGATATTGGAGGATACACAAAAAATGTAGTTCGGTATTACAGCGTCCACACTTCTGATAAACTGCACTGCCTGATGCGATCTAATTTAGAACCAGACTCGAGACTACCCCCTGAGGTGGTCTCGAGTCAGATTCTCGAATACTGTATTAAACACTGCATAGTGTAGACGTTAATCGTATTTAGCACTTTTAAGCTGGTTTAAAGGCAACTAATACGGTTTCAAAACATAGTGTGGACAGGGCCAAAGAACAAAGGAACTGGCTTTCCAGCATGTGCCCAGGGGTTAATTGATACCCAATCAATCAATTAACACCTGACCACATTCCACACTTGTTCTAATTAGGGAAGGGATTCTAACCTCAGCCCTGCCATATATAGCACAAATTACATTTTCAAATTAAACAAACTTTATTTACAAAAACACACCGTTTACATGTGCAGGGCCTTAGCCCAAATTATGGCAACAACAAATTATTTACAGCAAGACTAGGGGTGGGGATTGTATTACCCATCCTGTCCTCTGTAATTCCACAATTCCAGGGTTCATCATTTGGTATTGGAAACGATCTTACAGCTGCCCTAGAATGACTTAATACAACTTATACAATTATACAAATGATGCAGGAAAAAATAATATTTTAACAATTTCTTTGGTAATATTTTTGGGGAAATAATGTGAAAACTGCTGGCACTCAATGTGTAATGCATAAAGTCAGCATTTAAAAAAAAAAAATAACGAACAAAAAAACAAGATATATGTACAGTCATGGTTCTGGACACATTTTTGTAAATTACTTCTTATAATACTAATTCACTTTACACAAATTTCAAATTTCCTATTTGTACAAATTATTTTAAGACGGTTACTTACCGTAACTCTGGTTCCCTGAAAGAGAAGATGACCACCAACGACATTATGTATGGGATATGCCTGCCCATTGGGTAGGTTATTGCTGAGCTCTCTATACCACAGCTGCTGATAGGCCCCTTCCTGGGATGATGCACTCGGTCCCGCCCCCCGAGGGATTAAAACCATCATCCTGAGGAAGCCATTTCTTTTTCTATCGAACCCTTGAGGACGATTGATGCGACCTCGCGGTTGGTGGTCGTCTTTTCTTTCAGACACCGAATCTACAGGGGAATGACATGCAGAAATAGCTGCTAAATACACCTTCAAAGTGGAAGGTGACCTACCAGCATCAAGCAGTTCTTACAGAAACTGTAAGATAACTGACATAGGGCAAGAGATTGGGTCATGGCTTCCAGCCAGGCACCAAGCTTGGAAATACCGCCACTTGTAGGTGTACAAAGACCTAGTGGAGTCTGCCCTAGCATTCTGCAAAGTACCCACAACCGCATCTGATAGCCCAAAGGCTAACCAACGGTCCCTTTCAGGGGCCAGACCCATAGCCGGAACGTGCCCGGTTCCGGGTGCCAAAGTGTGCCTCTTGCCTGACTGAGGAGATCCATGCACGCTCGCCGTGTTTGACAGGCGAGTTGCCTGCACCTCCGCTGCATAAGCCCGCTTAATATGTGTTTCTGTCACCCTGCATTGAGGGTTCGGTCACGCCAGGTCTCTGGCCAACCCACCCACCGGCGGGGCCTTAACCAGGGCTGCAGTGGTGGAGTCTACTGGGGAAACTCCGCTAGGCCCAGCTTTTCCGTGCCTTCTAGAGAGGCAAGCGGTGTGGCCTGTTTTAGCAGGCATAGTACCTGAGGTCAGACAATCTCAGGAGAAGCGTACCTCCTCCATGAAGTCCGAGAAGGCCTTGAACTTTTGAGGGCGAGGAGCCATCGCCTGCATCGGGAAAACAGACTGGCATGGTTCTGCTGCTGGCATCCAGGGGACCTGCAGGAAGGTTGCAGCGCGTCCCATCAGTGCCAAAACTGAGCTAGACTACAGAGGAGCACTGGCTTCCGAGGCTACCTTGAAGCCAAGTTCTTCCTCAGCAGGGGTTCGAGCTCCCCTCCTACCTGCATGTCAGAGGAGAAAGAGGCCCCATCCCCAAAGGCTGCTATAGAAAATGTGTCCTCTTGCACCAGCTGGGATGCCTCTTCCCATCCACCGTGATCTCCCCTGGGGGAGGGGGGGTATGGCAATTGGGGCTGCAATGGAGCAGGGACTGCGGCCGGGGCATACCCTCTCGTGGGCCAAGGTGGCATGTTGGATGCCCAAGCACCACGCACAGAGGGTATGCTTATCCTCCTGTGGGATATTTGTATTGCAGGCCATGCAGGGGTGGAACCCCGACTTGCCTGACATGAGTTTGGTGTTCTGCATCAGCTGTGCACCGAACACCGTTTGCACTGGTTGTAACGGCGCTCAAGCAATGATTAATAGTGCGCCGCCATGCGTTCAGCCACTAGTGCTGTAGCGGAGGGCACCGAACACTGTGCGCACCGTGCACTGTGCATACCGAGCACCGTGCGCACAGAGTACTGTGGGCATCGCATGCCTGTGGAGTAGTGTAGCGGTCAGCATCTAGCACTGTGTGCACCGTGCGTACCGAGCACCATGCACTCCGAGTACCGCAAGCACTATGTGTACCATCTACCGTGCAGCACTGTGATCGTGCACTGACGTTGTCACAATCAGCCAATCACCGTGCGCACCGAGTACCGTAGCACTACGTGCACCGTGTACCATGCAGCACTGTGCGTTCTTGCAGTAGCATTGAGCAGTGGGCGCCAAGCACAATGTGTACCGTGCGTACCAAGCACCATGCACACAGAGTACCGTAGCACTATGTGCACCAAGTACCATGCAGCATCATGTGCTCTTGCACTAGCTTTTTTAGCAGTGGGCACCAAGCACCGTGTGCACCGAGTACCGAGAGCACTATGTGCACCATGTGTACCGTGTAGCGTTGGGCACCATGTGCCATATGCAATGAGCACCTTGCGCACCGAGATACCGAAGTACCAAGGGCTATGCGTGCGCCGAGGCACCGAAGCACCGGGGGGCAGCTATGCAATTGTGCCTACCCTAACCATGCGGTCACACACCTGGTCAGCGCATAGCATGCACCAGGGGGACACAAGGGCCAAAGCCGTGAGTCGGAAGTGGACAGAGAAAACCGTCGTAGAATAGATAGGGGAGAGCGCACTGTTTGTTTACAAGGCCCGACTCACCAAGGTGGCCGGGCCTACGCAGCCAGCGAGGTCTACTCGACAGCAATTATTTTGCATGTGCTTTACCTAAGACAAGTTAGTCCAGTTCATTCTGCTAAGTTGCTATTTAACATACATGGACATATATTTAAAAAACATATTTGAAAGTCTAAATTTACAAGTGGCTTAGTTGCATTAAAATAAAGTCATTGTAGTACAGTTGCAAACCGTTGTACTTAATTCTGACTTGGAGAGTCAACAGCCTGGGACTATTGCTTTGTTTTATTTCTGACAGGGATACCTTAACTCTTGTAAGGTGTTGGCATTTCTATTCTCCAGTACCATAACAGCCTAATTAAAGGAGGTCAACTATTAAAGTGTGACTGTATAAAAGTGCAAAGTTTTTGACAAATATACACTTGTACCTTTTGTGTTATCTGCGCAACACAGACCATCTGGTGCCCTGAGTAAAACCATTCCTTCTCTAGCCAGTGGTGCAGAAAGTGGTGATCTCAAACAAAGTGACTAGATCTCCTCAGGCCTGACAATTCACAACCAGCAGTGTGGAGTAGTGGTTAGGGCTCTGGACTCTTGACCGGAGGGTCATGGGTTCAATCCCTGGTAGGGGACACTGCTGCTGTACCCTTGAGCAAGGTACTTTACCTAGATTGCTCCAGTAAAAACCCAACTGTATAAATGGGTAATTGTATGTAAAAATAATGTGATATCTTGTAACAATTGTAAGTCGCCCTGGATAAGGGCGTCTGCTAAGAAATAAATAATAATAATAATAAAATAATAACAACCAGTCCCAGCTTTGTGTGTGTGGAGAGGATCCTTCACCTGTAGGGTGAGATAAACCCTGGTGCTGTCCTTTAAACTTAATGAAGACAGGGACTTTGTTTCATCTGTGACAGATTGGTATCTGTTTTCACAGGTACATATAGTGTCCCAGAAGGTAACTTATGCCTACCTGCTGAGAAACCGTCTGCTGCAATTATTGATAAACTCATGTCCATGTTTATTTTTGGTTACCAAAGACCTGTTACATGAACCTTCTCTTGACTAGTGTTTAACATAAATTATAAGACTAGAAAAGATGCAATAAAAAAGTGGGAGTATATGAACTAATAATATGTAATGTCATGTTCATTGAGCTTCCTGTGTTCTGGGTATCTGTGTAGTCACAGTAATCATATAGAGATCTATATACATTGCACGGAGGGAGTAGACTGCTTGCTGCAGTACCACAGAACATGCTTCTCTGACCTTTTTAACTAGGTGTGTGGAGAGGGGCCATTACTCATACTCATACTAATTAGGCTATGAGAACTCAGGTAAAACCAGAAGTGTCATAAAACTAATTTCTGGGACCAGTGCGTAATGTTTGACAGTGATTTTAGTCAGTTTTGATTTTGATCATTTTTATGTGTATTTTTAATATTGGAAGCGGGCAGGGATAAAACCGTACGCACTCTACACATTTGTAATAACCCTTGTACTTGTGAATTGGTTGTATCTGGAAGAATCAGCATACTCATTACTGCTGCTCATTCATACATGTTACTCCTGCTATATATATATATATATATATATATATATATATATATATATATATATATATATATATATATATATATACTATATAGATTAGACCGAATGCAAAGTTGGGGTTTTAATCGATTAAAGATTAATCGATTGATCACACCTGTGGGCTTTGATCGAAATAATTGCAATCAATCTTGTCTACCTGAGTGTATCAAATAAGAAATCTTGAAAAATGGCAGAGGGTACTGGAGAGTACTTACTGGAAGACTGCAACTTGCAACATTTGCTCATTGGTGCTTTCCTTCAAGTTTGTCATATCATCTTAGTCTCAAGTAAGTAGATTTTTATTTTCTTTCAAGGATATATATATATATATATATTGTGATAAAGTAAAGGGTGTGGTTGTAGATGGTAAATACGTCAGGGCTGAGGTTTTGACAGCACTTTCTACTATCACAAAATGGCAGCAGGGAAAGGACTACATGTCACAAAATGGCCACCCACAGCACACTACAATTCCCACAATGCAAGGTGCCCAGGGTGTGGTAGCCACACCTGCCCTGAATTAGACATAATCATCCACCTATAAAAGGGCTGGGGCACAGCACGGGGAGAGAGGAGTACAAGGTGGTTAAGTGAGTGAGAGTGAGAGTGAGAGTGAGAGTGAGAGTGAGAGTGAGAGTGAGAGAGTGAGAGAGTGAGAGAAAGAGAGAAAGCAAGAAAGTGCTGGTAAGAGTTATTGCTTTAAAACTAAAAGGAAGAAAAATAATTCTGTGTATGACTTGGACTGTTTTGACCACCCTTCTGGCGGATTAACCTGGATTGCATGAGAACCTGAACTGTGTTTGACCCCTGTATGGATTATCCCCTAAGGCTTTGGATTGTCCAATAAAAAAACAGACACCGCCCTGTTAAACCAAACTGACAGTCTTGTGGTCACTGTTGATCTGGAAGAGGAGGGGGAACAGAGTAAAAATATACTACAGCAGAGTGTATTTGTTACAATATATATATATATATATTGTCAATGTAAAAAAACAAGTTAGAAAAACGCAACAGCCGTTTAAAGGGGTGATATCAAACACAAAAGCCCAAGTTAGGAGAAGCAACTGGGGCAACCTTGTCAAGCATCAAGCAAACAGGCACAATTGGAAAGGTGCTGGGGCCCAACATTCACACAATTCTTACTTCTAACTTGGCGCCTTTTTTTGATCGCTTGCTCCACTTGAAATGCTCTTTGTATGATTTGCAGTGATTGAGACACATACACTGAGACATACAAACACACACACTGAGACACACACTGAGACACACACACACAGAGTCTCAGTGTGTGTGAATGTGTCTCAGTCACTTCAAGTCATACAAAAAGCATTTCAAGTGGAGAAGTGTTTTTATGTTTTTATACTGTTTTGATGTCTACAAAAAATATCGTGGCCTACTTCAATAGGAACATTAGCCTGCTATATTATACATTATACATTATACATTATACATTAGTGTAAACATCTAACACTAGTAGGTACAATGCTCTTTCAAATAAACTTGTTATGATTTTGAATATGTACTTCTTAAGGTTGGTATTATTGTCATTGCTTGCGCCCAGGCACATCTTTCTTTACAAATTAAGCACTGGGTACAGAAATATTTCGGTTTTGAGGTGGCTGATGATGGAATAGTATAACAATATAACAAGACCTTGTTTTTCTCCATGGATTTCGTGAAGCAAAGCACCACTAAGTAAAAGTAAGTTATTGCTTTTCATATGTAAATATCTGTTAAGGTCTATATATGTATATACGTTTGATATTGCAATTGTGTTATTATATTTTTCTGTATTTTGGACGACTTCAATATTATCGATACCAAAATACGTGCACAATATTGATATACAATTTTCATATCGTTGTCCACCACGTGTTATTAGTGTGATTAATGGGGTCAAAGCTCACCATCCTCCCCAAAAAATATAAAAGGTGATTCTGCTATTTCCTAGGTCGCTAAATGTTTTAATGGTGAGGAATTTAACAATTATTTTATTATTTATCACTGATTTCTGCAAAAACGAGATGTGACTTGCTCTCAGCATAAATGACCCTTTCACAAAGCAAGATATTATAGAACACTGATGCTTTTAAAAAAGAAAAATCTTAGTGGAAACAGAATAACTGCAATACTTTGCTTCAAATTGTCATGGGATGCAAAAAGAGCTTTGAAGCAGTACAATTACTTTTTTCAGGTGCTAAAGTATTCAGTAATATAAAGCCTTACAGTATAATCGCTTAACACACCCGCTGTTATTTCTCCATTATTCTGACAATGACTCACCAGTATTCTCTGGTGCCTCGGCTTAAAAAAAGAACCGTTCGTAAGTCCTCCCAGTGCTGCCACTTATATGGAAGTTTCAGCTCTAGGAGGTCGCAAGTGTGAAGAAACCAAACCTCAAAGGTGCTCATTCAATAGCTAAGGCGCTTCAGCAGTTTAGAGGAATGAAAGTCAGCCTGTTCCTTGTCCCACTGCATACATAACCTTGGAATGATTTAGTAAAAAACACAAAAATGAATTCCTTGGTTGGTTTCAATATGTAGGTGTTTTTGTTACAATTGAAACATGCATTTTTAAATAATACACACTTTAGTGCAAGCACTACTAGGACTGTATCTTGAAAACCTTTATTCTCATTATGGTAACATCCATTTGTTATATGAAAATATATTATATAGGGCTGAAGGGCTATTCCATTTCTTAAAAATGTCTTGTGTGATAGTTTAGCTAGTAATTAAAAAAAAAAAAAAAAGTGAATACAGGACTGGTTTATCACAAGTGCCAAATTGGATAACTGAACTCCAGAGCCGATTTATCTGTTTAAATTAGATTGGCAAATGGTGTGTTAAGAAGTAGTTTTGATGGGATGAAGAGTCTCTTCTCGTTCACAAACTTTCAATATTCTTATGTTTATTCTAACCTGAAATAATTGTTTGTGAAAACAAAATGTGTGTGTTTAAAAAAACAAAACAAAAAAAAACATATTAATACAACAAAACAACATTAACATTAACAGAACTCTCATGAGGGTTAACGCTGATTTTTATTTTTGTTTGTTTGTTTTTTTCTGATAGGATGTGGCTGATAGGATTGAATACCTTATCTGTATTGTGCAGATGGTACATAACCAGGGGTGTCATTTTAGAAAAGTTCTGGGGGGGGGGGGGTTAGGGTTAGGGTTAGGGGGAGCAAAGTTGTGTCAACATTGAACATTCTCTGTCCCGAATAGTATCATGAATGAGAACAAACAGAGAGTAATTGGACCAGTTTAGAACGAGATTGCATTGTTATTCTTAAAATAAATGATACAAAATGTGCAATGCAAGTATTTTTAAAGCACAGCACTGGTTAATACAAACACAAAAATGTTGTTCCACTAAGTGTCATTGTATAGTAATAAAGTGTGTAATGTGGGTAAAAGCCTTAACACTAATTGAATTGCTCTGCTGCCAGCTTTCAATATCCCAGTTAAATAAACATGTCATAGTTACATACTGAAATTAAACAAATACTGGTACAACATCATCTTTTAAAAATCGTTTTACAGTAGCAGCTAGGGACATTATACTACTCTTATTTCAGATCATTGGAAAAAAAAGTTATGTATTGCAGGGACTTTACAAAAAGAGCCAGGGGTAAGAATGCTGTTTATTTTAGACCATCCATCCAAATACATCTCACCAGATTTGATACATGCTTACAACCTCGAGTTAAGTTTGATACATTTCACCTGCTTTCCACAAAGAATGAAACTTTGTATAAAATATAAACCAATGAATATAAACTGCTAAATAAGCATCACATGCCTGTGAATGTCGAAAATAGAAATATGTAGCAACGTTTTAAATAACATGTTTACATAAATAAATTAAAATAAAAGGGGGTGGCGTCTCACTTTCATCTTGGCAAATTTGTCAACACCAACCTGTAAGTCTAATGTTTTTGCTTGTCGGGTTAATCTCTCATCCCCAGTAGCTGTGTTTTGACCCTTTTCATGCACAAAAATAACCTTTCATTTGCCTAACTAATACCAACATTTGCATACAGCGAAAATATGTTAGAAAAATAACTAGATTTGCATGTATAACATTGCCTAATCATTTATTTTCATATAAATGCATATTTAAGCAATGTAACATTTAAAAAAGGGATTATAGCACTACATTTCAACCAGAATGTATCTAATACTGTAGTGTACCACCTTAATTTAAATATAGTTTTCCGCTGATCCATTCCAGTACCAAACCCAAAAACGCACACAGCCCTAAATCTGTGGTACCTTTTTTTTAGAGCATGTATAAATAAGGGCATCAGCAATATTCATAGTGAATCCCTCCTTGTTGTCTCACTGTGTTTAATTTCTTCTGTTTTCCGCCTGCTGTGGCAAACATATCTGACATTTCCCTTTGACTCATAATGATATAATAATATTATATTATTATAAAAATAATAGAATGCAATGTAATTCTGTGTTGTCTATATAATCACCGGACAACAATGAACTGTCAATCAAAAATGAATGAATGCTGCCGATGCCTCGAGACTTTGAGTTCGAGCAATTATATCACATAGCAACCGTCGCTAACTTCACTCCGGAACTGGGTTAGATTAGTAAAGAATGATGTGAAGAAAACTTCGACCATCTTATATGTGATATTATGTGTCTGGGGCGGTCAAAAAGTGGAAGACATAATGTCATAAACCTGCCCTATAGCAAATTACGCCCCTGTACAAAATAAATATCAAGCTGCAACTCTGCTTTTCATAACATTTTATCCAACAATAAGCCTACAACTACATAAATAATGAATACTTTATAACCATAACCATTTTTGTTTTTAAATTCCACAATATTAAAATATCTAATTGATTCTATGTATTTTGTAAAATCCTTTTTATAATTCCAAATGTAAGCCTAGAGATGAGGGTGGATTACATTTTCTATTACTGAAGGATTTATCTATTGGATATTACAATATTTAAGACATCAACTTCAAATGAGTTGGACTCTGTAGTCATATCAGACATGATGTTACAAAGTAACATAATACAATATAATGAGGATACATGTTCATGAAATTAAGAATCATAATTGTTTTTGAAGGGTGACATATCTAACATATGGAGCTTGTCGTGCATATTCATAAATCTGTTCATGCCCGTGTGAATCGATGTATACCATGGAGTGAGCCGAAAAGAACCTGTGCAAAGATGGCAGACATGTGAACCAATCCAAACATTAAACTCACTGGGAACCAAATGACACAAGTCTGATGTAAACAGTGGAATGCAGTGATGTTGACATGGAGTTTTCATGGGCAAACTTGATGGGTGACATGATGGAAAACAAAGCAAAAAAAACATCAGAAGCATTTATGATCATGGATATGTGAATTAAAATACCAAAATAATCTGTTAGGATGTGCCAAGTAGTCAAAGATGGTATTGCAAGGAAGCACACAGACAACAGAAGTTTTGTTTGCAAAATTTTGTTTTTTCCTTTTTATTTTTTTAAAGTTCCAAAAAGTGAACTGAACAAATAAATCCTAAATGCAGGATAATTAAACAGTTTTTGCCAGTAAAACAGCAAAGAGATATATCTATCTATATATTGAGTATAATTTCATTCGCCTTTCCCTTGTGGAACTAGAGTAGTTAATTGTAATATATATATATATATATATATATATATATATATATATATATATATATATATATATATATATATATATACACACACACACACACACATGTCTATCCTGGACACTCATGCAGCACCCATCTCTCTCTAAACCCTTCTCCCCAGTACTCTATCAAAGCCTTTCTTTTATACTGAGGCTTGAATCACTCCTCCCCTTAGAACAGGGGTGCACAATTCCGGTCCTGGAGGGCCGGATCCCTCCTGGCTTTTGTTCCAACTGTGTTGTAAATTACTTAATTAGACCAATAATTGGTAATAATTGGTCCAATTAAGTAATTTAGGGCAAGGTTGGAACAAAAGCCAGGAGGGACACCGGCCCTCCAGGACCGGAATTGTGCACCCCTGCCTTAGAAGAAACCAAAATCACTAGGTTTTATATTAACATTCCACTGATAATTATTTTAATAAATGTGCAATTTTATGTTTATTTTTTTATAAATCACAACACCCCTTTACTTTAATCATGTCATGATCTGTCCTTCAGTTACACACCGATAACGTTCAATTTGGCATGCACATTGCAAGCAGGCTTTACAGTGCAACCGAGGTATGATCTGTAGGGTCCTGTGCTTTACGCAACCTGTTTTTTTTCAATTGTAATTCAACTGCTATCCCCTAGATGTCTGTGCAGCCACTCCAGTTATAGTAATCGAATTCACAATTAAGAAATCAACACATTACGCTTTGACTAATTAGAAAAATAAAAGCTAATTATGATGAGTATAAATGGCAATTGAATAAATTGATGTGTTAAACGAAAAATCGAGAGACCTAAACATGGAGTCAAAGACATTGCAATCAAAAAGCATTTCATTGAGCGAACGCACACAACAATATCCACCTGGTGTTTTGTACACCAATGGGTATAATTTAATTTGCACAACTTGCAATTTATCTTTGGGCCACACTCAAAAGTCAACAATAGACCAACATTTATCATCAGAAAAACACAGAAAACAAAAGGCTGAGATTGACAAGTATGAGACGACGTCTCATAGCTGTCAGTAAAAAACGTCAGTAAAAAACGTAAGGGGAACGAAAATTATGAACACCGACTAGATGTTATTTTCAATTTGACTGAGGCATTTGTTTGTGCTAATAGTCCTCTGGAAAAAATGGATAATCCCAAACTACATGCATTTCTGAACAAAGATGTAATAAACGCAGGAGCAATTCCTACAGCAGGTCAACTGAGAAGGGAATATCTTCCCCAAATTGTTGAGTTGCACAAGATGAAAATTGTACAACTGGTAAAGATGTCTGACAGTGTATCTGTAGTTACTGACGAGTCTACAAATTGAAAAGATCAGTATGTTTTCCACATTTTTTTGTTCTCCAAGGACTATCGAATACCTTTGAACTGAAAGTAATATTAGCCGATACAGTTAATCTGCATTCTGTGAATTACTCATCGGTGGCACAGGGCGTTGTGAAATGTTTAAACGCATTTGAAGTTAATCTTAATAATGTCACTGGATTTGTCTCCGATAATGCCAGTTACATGATCAAGACTCACGATGATATTCTTCGAGGTTTACTGCCAAATTCAGTATATTTGACTTGTAATGCCCACATAATAGCCCTTGTAAGCAATATCTGGGCAAATAATTTTTCGAAAGCAGACAAGCTGGTTGCAACCATTAAAAAAAATGTTTGAACATTGCCCAAGCAGAAAACTACGTTTTAAAGACCACCTGAAGCAATCCAACAAGAAGGCTGTACTTTACCCATAAAGTTACCACCTGAGCCATGCATAACACGATGGGGCACTTGGTATTCTGCTGCTGAATATCATTCCAAATACATCCCTCTTTACGCAGGCTTCGTGGAAAAGGAAATGCACATTTCACCAAACACCGTAGTGTTAAAGGACCTCCAGAAATTGCTTAAAGATGTGCAAAGTTTAAAATCTCAACTCTTCCTAATTGCGATGCATGCCAAGGGACTGGTCAATCTGATTCAGTGGTTTGAAAGCCGTGAAGTGAGAGTCTATCAAACATATAATAAAGTTGCAGAATTAATAAATACATACCAAGCAATGACACAAGAGGTACACAACACAGACACCGCAATAAACAAACTATGTGTAAAAACCTTCCATGACGTTTCTGAAAAACTGACTAATTACTATAAACCACGTTTTTTTCAACCAGCTCATAACTTTCTGATGGCAGTAAGGATATTCGACCCACAACAAGTGTGTAGTTTGGATCTAAAAGCCCTCCCATTATATTCTATTCCAGGATTTGATGCTGACTGTAAATCAGAAATGGACAAATACCTACCATATGCAAAAGAAAACGGATGTATGATGACTTTGAATGAATTTTGGATTAAAGCTGAAGAATTATTTCCCAATTTAACACAAAAGGCTTAAATATATTTGTCAGTTGTTCCCAATTCTGACTGTAGATGCTGAAAGAAGTGTTTCTTCTTATGGCCAAGTTTTTACAGAACAACGTCAATCTATGAATGAAGGCAGTGTTAACCAACTGACGATGCTTAAGTTTAATAGCAACATTTAATGCATGGGACATTTTCTTTCATGAAACTGTAAGTGACACTTAATGTGCTGCTTGCAAACAACCTTGCATTATTATTATTATTATTATTATTATTATTATTATTATTATTATTATTATGTTATATTTGTAATTTACAGTATATGTTACAGCATTGATGTTATGAGTTCAGTATTTTATATAAATTGTTCCGGGAATCAGTGCTGTTTTTTTTTATGTTATATATTTTGTTGACAAATTATGTGTTCCTACTAGTAAACTGAAACATTTAAATTATTTATTTACACATTCTAAGAAATAATATTGAATAAGATGTATTAGTAATAAAGGGATGCATGACTAAATAAATGTCCGTAGCTGCTGCTGCCGCCTAATCAACGCGCCAATGCGCGTTAATAGAATGACTAATTGAGACGATTAAAGGAATCGTGAGATTATTAATCAATAAGTGGTTTAATTAAGCAGACTACGTGACCACCTTGCGGTCACGTTTGAAGTGCGCCTAAGAAAGCAGGTCGCCTAAAACGCAGGGCCCTATATATTATTGATATCTTTCCATTTCTTGTTGTAGTCAAAGTTGCTACTGTGTCCCTTTAGTAGTGAATAATCGGGTGGAATATTTATCTTTATGATGCAAGTGTCAAAGTAGTTGTGTTTTAGACTAGTGTACTCACAGTAGTAGTCTCCCTTTCACTATTACACCTTCATCCTTAAAGCACAGTAGGTATATATTGACCTTTTGAATAGCCCTTTTCTGCAGTTGGCTTTTGATATTCTACCTTTGAAATATTCTACAGTATCATTGCCTTGTATTTTTACCTGGGTTGTAAGAGTTTTCTCTTCAATCATTTGAAGACCACTTCTGTGTACATTGACTCACACTATGGCTACATACAGTGTTTTTTCTGCAGCTTCTTGACCTTGGATTTTACCTTCAAAGTCCTATCAGCTTAGAACATTACTCACTGAGTGCCCTACAAAGCTACTTAGAAAATCATAGACAGTGCTGTGCTGCATATTATCATCTGGGTAGTACCATGAGTTGAGCCATTTATGTGTGTGCCTAGTAAATAGTAAGATCAAATAAATAATATAAGCAATCATCAGAAGAAGAAAAAGTAATTTTGAATTAGCTTCTCCCTATGCAGTGACTGTGAATTTTACTGCAAGTGGGTGTATGTATAAAAACAATGGGAAAGAACACTCTAAACATGACATACAGATGACAATCTACATTTACTTAAAATCATGATCATTATCTAAGTGAAGCTCATGGACTGTTGCTGTAATTGCTGTTTTTAAACTCATTTATATTTAAGAAACATTGATGTCTTCTTCACAATTCCAATTCCGTTTAAAGAGAAAGGCTCATGCAAATAAGTGCATATGATCAAGGCCCTTTATTTTAATTTTTTTATGGATTTTTGTTTTGACGGGGTTACCGAAAAAATGACCAGGTTTAACATATGCTATAAGCCCGTTTTATCAGAAATTTCACTCCCTTAAGCATATGAAAATACTAATGTATACCAAGATAATCCATGGCTTTACATTCAGAATATATATCCGTCCCCCAATTAACCCTGATATTTACCCAGAACACTGGGAAAATAATATTTTGCATTGATTTCCATCTGTTTTAAATAAATAAACACAGATACATTACCAGGACAGTTTGTTTAAAATACAAAACAACCAGATTTTGACATACATTTGTGATTATTTGCATAGTCCTTATAAGTATATTAGTCGTAGAAATGTGCACAGGTGAATACATTCTAGAAGAAGAATAAAACTAAGAATTTAAATGTTGTTTTAAAAAAAGTAAAATTTAAACAGGCTTACTGAATCAGGTTAATGGGAGTTCAAAAAGAGCCCATATACACCTTTGTATTGATATGCTGGTGGTAAAAAAACAAACAGTGACATCATTGACTACAGGTGTCAACTGATCTTGTTAACATACTCTGTAGCTTTTGTTCTACTACTGCTCTTAATTATATCTACTTCCTGTATCTTATATTTGACTTTACTCTTAAAGGTATCTGTATTGACATCACTACTGGTGAAATAAACTAATTTACAAGTTATTCTGTAATGCCATTGCAAGGCAGAAATAGACTGTATCCATAACCCCAGTGGAGGGCCACTGATGTCAATCAGCTCATAGCTGTAGACATTTGTGTTGTCATTTCAGTGCTGTATGTCATATCTGCTACATTACCCAGCATCTTTTACCTATAGGGTGTTGGTGTGTAGATATGGATATATAGACTAGTTTTTGGTTTCAAAATAGGGGGCTTGATTTTGGTAAAAGTGAAAAATTAATTTATATGTATAAATTAATATGTAGACCCTAATATGTTATCAATATTTCAAGAAAACTGTATGTATTCTTGAGTTTCTTTCTATTTTACTTTTAGGTATGCCTTCAGACTTTAGTGGTGTCAGGTTTTCAAACGGTGTCATGGATTAAAAAAACATGTATATATTGTGTGCCAAACTCACTCAACTCTCATTTTGCTAAGCAACAGTAATTGGAATTTACTGACTGCACCTTGTCTAGTAGCCCTTAGGGGATATCTGTTAGCTGCCACTGACAGGTAATCCATCTCCAATATCATACTGCTTGATATGTTCATGATGAGGTGTTTTTCTGTGTTCCCTTCACTATTGTCTTGATCTCCAGTGACTCCTTGCTGCTATCCAACAACTCAACAGTGTCTTTTGGGAATGTGGAAAGGATAGCGTCACAGAACAGGCTGGTGGAGATCAGGAAGGAGAGCCAGAGACAGAAGCTGCAAGTTTGAAGTGCGAATGTGCACGTTTAATAATAAATAATAAACAAAACAAACAGATAGGCACAAGGGACAAAACAAACAGTTTCACAAAAACAATACAAAACACTTCAACTACAAGCTGCCGTTTCCACTGAAACACGGCTTCACAACTCCCCTAAACACCAACAATAATTCACAATATATCAGAGCACCGAAAAACACACCAACACAAGCACTAACATTCACCAACATTAACACCCATGAACACCCTTTTTATGCACCCAATTTACGGCTCCAGCCACATCCCCACATGTTCTGACAGGGAATTAACCCCCTCCTTGCCAACCCAATATCTCCGCCCCCCCCCCCCCCACACACACACACACACACACCTCTGCACAGGCAGGGCTTTCATCCTGCCACAGGGAATAACTACTCTTGAATGTTTTTTGTTTTGTTGTAACCATTTGTTCAAACTGGACTGATATATAACATATATTATGTAAAGTATGGACTGTATATGGAATGAGTCATACAATCAGGAGCTTGCTGCTTCAAATACTGGTCGCATTGAGCTCATGATCTTGCCTAGGGTCCACAGGGATTGCTTCATTGGCCTGTGTGCTCCTGTAGATTACGGCATAAAATGAACTGGAGATAGTTTGCCTCATTGCTTTTCAGTGAGGCCAGTAAGAGCTGAGCTAGGCTTAGGTTTATTGGATGAAAAGAGCCGATTGGCTTAATACTGGGTTAGCTGTTGATCTCTCGTCCTCTTGATCTGTAAGTGGGGTGGAGTGGTGAGGTGAGATAACTGGCTTACTAACACATTACCAAATGTTGTTCATTTTGTTGGTGAAAGTTATATATAGTAACATATTTATAAACCTTAAAGAAAAGTAAAAAAAATATATATATATATATTCACCCACAGACATCACTGAAATGGGTAAAATTTAATGGGTTTATAGCACTTTTAAATACGTTACAGTTTTTTTAAATGAGACATTTTTCTTATTTTATAAACTACTAGCAGACCACTACATTACCAGCAATGAATCAGGAACAGAAACATACAAGACTGTGAGCCCTTGGTACTAAGGCTTGCAATCATGAAGAATTAAAATCAGTGGAGACCTGTTATCTGAAGAAAGAATTGATGGTACAGTGACCACATCGCAAGAGTTCAGAACACTATTATTATATTTTTTTTTTTTCATGGCAAATATTCTACTGTATATGCTTTTTAAATGCAAAGAGGACAACACATTGCTGCTCTGGTTTTACAGTCTGCATGAGTTCAGCTGCTTTAGGTAATGGTTACTAGGGGGGACCCAAGAATGAATCCAATCACAACCCTGTAATTTAAAAATAAAACAGCTGGCAAAACGTCCTCTTCTACAACCTGTTCATTTACTCCAGAGACACTGTGTGTTTCTTCAGTTGAAGGAATGCATTAATGACCTGTTCATTTACTCCAGAGACACTGTGTGTTGCTTCAGTTGAAGGAATGCATTAATGTGTTTTCTGTGCCCATATTATTTAGATGTCAAGAAGTCCTGATCACCTCACTGGAGGTGATGGAAGGTAATACATGATGGAATAAACTAGTTGTATCTAAAACAAAATAATCAGCCAACTTTATATATCTACTTTACATTATAACAGCCATCCTTATTAGATTCATTCAGTGGCCACATTTTACCTGGAAATAAACCAGAAAGCCTTTTGGTTGTAAGGACACAGACAATGACATAGAGAATTATATATATATATATATATATATATATATATATATATATATATATATATATATATATATATACACACAGTACTGTGCAAAAGTTTTAGGCAGGTGTGAAAAAATGCTGTAAAGTAAGAATGCTTTCAAAAATAGACATGTTAATAGATTATATTTATCAATTAACTAAATGCAAAGTGAGTGAACAGAAGAAAAATCTAAATCAAATCCATATTTGGTGTGACCACCCTTTGCCTTCAAAACAGCATCAATTCTTCTAGGTACACTTGCACAAAGTCAGGGATTTTGTAGGCATATAGTCAGGTGTATGATTAAACAATTATACCAAACAGGTGTTAATGATCATCAATTCAATATGTAGGTTGAAACACAATCGTTAACTGAAACAGAAACAGCTGTGTAGGAGGAATAAAACTGGGAAGTAAATTTGTAGAGCCTAATAATATAAGTGTATTATACACAGATATATAACTTTTAAAAAAAGTTGGGTTCACATTTATGTTTGACTAATGTTGACCTTCACAAGATTGCAGATCTTTCCAGTTGTATGGTCTCTCACTGTTTTTGACAGTAAGGCAACATTTCTGAGCCAACAATGTGACTACTAATCATTTTATGTTCCCAACATGATGGTTTGCTTGATTAAATTATAATGCAGCATTGACACTACATTATATGTGGATGTTTGATAAGGTTGTTGCTATTGAAGACTTGCGGCCAAAAAGCCATACCTCCGACGTGGAAACAAGGCCAAGCGACTCAACTATGCACACGAAAACACAGGAACTGGGGTGCAGAAAAATGGCAGCAGGTGCTCTGGACTGATGAGTCAAAATTTGAAATATTTGGCTATAGCAGAAGGCAGTTTGTTCGCCAAAGGGCTGGAGAGCGGTACACGAATGAGTGTCTGCAGGCAACAGTGAAGCATGGTGGAGGTTCCTTGCAAGTTTGGGGCTGCATTTCTGCAAATGGAGTTGGGGATTTGGTCAGAATTAATGGTCTCCTCAATGCTGAGAAGTACAGGCAGATACTTATCCATCATGCAATACCATCAGGGAGGCATCTGATTGGCCCCAAATTTATTCTGCAGCATGACAACGACCCCAAACATACAGCGAAAGTCATTAAGAACTATCTTCAGCGTAAAGAAGAACAAGGAGTCCTAGAAGTGATGGTATGGCCCCCACAGAGCCCTGATCTCAACATCATCGAGTCTGTCTGGGATTACATGAAGAGAGAGAAGCAACTGAGGCTGCCTAAATCCACAGAAGAACTGTGGTTAGTTCTCCAAGATGTTTGGGCCAACCTACCTGCCGAGTTCCTTCAAAAACTGTGTCCAAGTGTACCTAGAACAATTGATGCTGTTTTGAAGGCAAAGGGTGGTCACACCAAATATTGATTTGATGTAGATTTTTCTTCTGTTCACTCACCTTGCATTTTGTTAATTGATAAATATAAACTATTAACATTTCTATTTTTGCATTCTTACTTTACAGCATTTTTTCACACCTGCCTAAAACTTTTGCACAGTACTGTATATATATATATATATATATATATATATATATATACAGTATATATATACACCGTATATATTTCTGTGATGTTTGGTTGAGTATGAAATTACTGGAGGGAAATATATTATGATCCTTAAAATACAAAAAAAAACCAACCTAAAAACAAACAAAAAAAAACCCTGTGCTTGACGGTGCATTTAATGACTAGAAAACTGTTCTTCCGGAAATGAAAGTGTATTTTCATTTTCTAAAAATAATGTGATAGTAGCCATTAATGCCTGGAACAAGGGCTGCTTGATTCTTTGTACATTCAACTTCTGTTTGCTCATACACAATACTTAATATTAATCTTTGTAGCTCCCAAGACACATATGTTATAGAAATATGTTAAAATCGGAAGTAAATTTGTAGAGCCTAATAATATAAGTGTATTATACACAGATATATAACTTTTAAAAAAAGTTGGGTTCACATTTATGTTTGACTAATGTTGACCTTCACAAGATTGCAGATCTTTCCAGTTGTATGGTCTCTCACTGTTTTTGACAGTAAGGCAACATTTCTGAGCCAACAATGTGACTACTAATCATTTTATGTTCCCAACATGATGGTTTGCTTGATTAAATTATAATGCAGCATTGACACTACATTATATGTGGATGTTTGATAAGGTTGTTGCTATTCATGAATATAATCTCCTTGCATATATTTTTAAAAGACTATATGACATCTAAAGTTTACATACCAAAAAAAAAAAAAAGGTTTTAAATGTGTAAAAAAAATTTAAAAAAATAAAAGATTTGTCACTAAAATATTAAAACTTTTCAAAGGGAAAATTCACTCTAAGCTAGATTGTGATTTTAAATTGAAAGATTTGAGGTATGTCTACCGGACTCATAGCATTAACAAATTATATAATTAATTTTTATTTTTTAAATACCAGACCCCAAAAATGTAAACTCTTTTTTCATGTTCCGACTGTCAGAATAATGTAAAAACAGGGACTCAGAAAGACTAAAGGGTATTAAGCTTATTTTAAAGCAGTTTGTATGTGTAGTGTAATGAAGTCAGTGTGGTTTTGTCGAAAATAGGTAAACTGCAGCCAAAACACCATGCCACAGACCTGGCGCCACAGCTAAGTCTGGAAATTCAATGGCTGCTTGTCATAAAAACAAACTTATACAATACAATCCACTTAAGAAAATATGATTTATTTTGTGCCGAATGTAATCTAGGTGAATAGTACAATCCAAAGAATGATATTTGTGAGATTTATATAATACTTGGAGAAATTATTATAATGATTAATAATTAGGTTTCATTGTCTTTTGTGATATGTAATGACTTTAGAGTTCTGTAAATGTAAAACTACTCAAACATACTTAAATATTTAACACCCTATTTTAACACCCTGTCCCGTCCACTCCAACACAAGAGATGCAGATTATAGGTATGTAACCCAAGCATGCACAGTGCATGTTATATACGGACTGTCAGCTTTACTATATTCTGAAAAAAACAGAAATGTTTTCAGCAAAATCTCTTAGAACAGGCATTTTGGGACATTATTGCCGTTTGATATACTCTAGATCAGGGGTGTGAAACTCTTTTCATTTGGCGGGCCTGATCCGATAACATGGCGCTTGGCGTGGGCCGAGTGACAGTTATAAAAATACAAACCCAAAACTTAAAAATGATTGTATTTAACAAACCTTATCATACGTAGCATATTTACATTCACCTAAATAACACATGTTGATTATTTTTGAACATGTGTGCAAACATGCCTCCAGCGAGTTCCTTCGCATGAGCAACACACATTGTCATGTTGCTGTGATGGCTGTCAATCGCCGACCATGTGGGTGAGACGGCAGTGCGTCAGCTGATTTGAGTAGACGACACCAGTGATACCAGAAAAAAGGTTTTCAGTTCTGATTTGTAAGTTCTGTAGTGACAAGTGTAATTTTGGAGTTAATTTTTCCAATGAAAACTTTTAATATTTTAATGATAAATCTTTTATATTTTTTTAATTCTAAAAGCTAAAGTCAGTAGAGTCAAAGATGGCCACCGGATGGGAACTATAGTTGAATTTGGTGTGTAAAAAAGCATTTTTAAACGTTTTAAAACTTGTATTTTTAATTTTCATTTCAGATATGTTTAAGTTAAGTAAAAACTATTAATAATAATAACCTATTTGGGGTTTTGTTTGCTGAAATTAAAAAAAAACAAACATTTGCCCACCCTATTGTGAGTCAAATCTTTTCTAACATATCGGCTGAGAAAAGTATTTTATAGTGTGTAAATAAAAGAGAAGTGCTGTAGAGCAACTGAATTTGGGAGAATGGACTGTTTTAGAAAATACTTACCAGCGTAAATAACCAACGCACACCGAGTTAACAAGCAGCAACAAACACATGTTGTTTTAAATCAACGTTATTTTGCATCCACGTTAAAGAACAGCACACTGTGTCAGAAGTAATACATTCTGTTGTATTTGTTTGGGCTATTGTGTGAGCTACAACCAAAGTGCTTATTGGAAGCAAGGACTGTGTAAGCTAGAGTAAAGCGTATAGTAAAAATACAGGCTGACAGAAAAACTGGCCACTGTGGAGTTCAGTTTTACAGTACCCCACAGACTGTGGACTTGTCTTAAAAAAGGGGACACTGCAGCCAATAGTTGTCATGTTCGTGGCCCCGCAGTTGAACCAGACTTACTGGATTTCATTAGGCCGCTGTTTCAGTTCGTTTGGTCTCGTTGGGTTTTCACAGTCTTTGTAGTTCCTGTAAGGTAGGAACATTGCTCTGGGAATACATGACTCAGACAGGTTTAACTTTGAAACAATACTTAACATTTATTAATGAGTCGTGTAATCCTCATACAAATCCGAACATGCTCTTATCAACACTAGCTCCGCCCCGAGAGCACATTGCGTCCTGCGTAGTGACGCTGCTCAACATAATGTGTATTGCATTATGTGACAATAGTAACTACACAATACAGGTGTGTGACAGTCTGGCTCGCAGTGGTGAGGTTGATGACGTCACGGACCAGGAAGTAACTGACACCAAAACAGTGGATGGGCGGGTGAAGCTGAATGCTATTGCACTCAGCGTGGATTTATTAAGTAAATAAACAGAAACAAAAGATTTAACAAAACACCAAACAAAAGGGCACGAGGGCCAAACGAATAAACAAACAAACAAGTAAGTGTCGTGCTGGATACTCCAGCACGTTTTAGCAATTGTTTTTAACTGTCCTTCTTTCTCTCCGCTCCCCGTACTCTCCTCTCTACACTCAACCACGAGTGCAGAGAGCTGCAGGTTTATATACTCTGGCCGAGGGATTAACTAGTTGTTAATTATCTTATTATCCCTCGGCCAGAGTCTGCACGGGTTTGGTAAGGATGCATGACTGTCAGCTAGTTAAATAATCAGTAGCTGATCAGCCATGCATCCTCACAGGGTTTTTAAATATAATAATAAAAGACGCTGCGCTTTTTCCCGCGCCGCAAACAAAAATATAAATAATAATACATAGGGGCGGGACACTCCGCCACAAGGTGGCTTTATGTTTATTTATTATTAGTTGTGTTGATTTAGTTGAACGTGGCTATTGGGCCAGTGAGCTACGCAGTGGGTCTGGCTGCACTTCAGTTCAGGCTACCAACAGAGATCAGTACTGAACGACAGACTGTAGGCTTGGAAAACGTGGAGCCCAAGCATACCAGCATACCTACCGGATTCTACAGGAACCTGTCTTCTACCCTGCAGGAAAATATGCTTACCAACCAACATAGTTTCCAGTTCAAACCTGCAAAGGAGTACAACTACAGTTACTGAACCTGTTCCAAAGGGATTACAACTAATCAATCAATCAATCAATTTTTATTTTATATAGCACCTTTCATAGTGGACCACCATCACAAAGCGTTTTACAAGATGCAGTAACATAATACTTTAAACACAGAGAAATGCATAATACATGCTATACAAAAAATAGTCGTAGTAGCAACACAGCAGCTAATAGCATATATCATGCTTAACCCTTTGCGATCCTATGTTGGACCTGGTCCGACATTGAAATTATTCCTATCCGGTCCAATGTCGGACCCTCTCCGACATCATCAAAAAGACGCAAAAAACGTGTTTCTAGTCGTTTTTTCTCCGGAAAAAGCAGAGAAAACCATTTAATGGCAGAGTGGGAGCGACAGGAGATGAGAAGCGGGAAAAAAAAAAATGGGCATATCTCATGAATAGTCATATTTGCCCCTGGCATCAAATAACAGCGGTCCATTTATTAAGGCGCGTCAGGTCGAATTTATTTTAACACGCGCAGTTAATTTTAGACGCGCTTTTTTTTCACAGTCAAACGGGTTTAAAAGACCCGCATATCAACAAAGCACTCACTAGGCATCTCCAGCCCCGCCCCACCCTTTCGTTCGCTATCGCTTTCACATATGCTAAGAAATAAATAATAATAATAATAATAATAGTCGTACATATCGATCAATCATCTCCTGATCACTCGTTTTATCACCAAACTCCTAAATAATGCAATCCAAGTCATTATTTTATTACTATAACATCTCAAAAAAGCTCTGCAAATGTCTGTGATAGTCTCTGTGCGCTGATACACTAACAGCCAGCTTGTTTCCTTATGACCGCCCCTATGTAATGCCAGGGGCATGTATGACTATTCATGAGATACGCATTTTTTTTTTTTTTTATCAGCTTGTCTCGGCTTCTGTCGCTCCCACTCGGCCAGTGAATGGTTTTCTCTGCTTTTTCCGGAGAAAAAACGACTAGAAACCTGTTTTTTGCGTTTTTTTGATGACGTCGGACAGGGTCCGACAATGGACCGGATAGGAATAATTGCAATGTCGGACCAGGTCCAACAATGGACCGCAAAGGGTTAACCTATGCGGAGAATAGCTCCAGCAAGGCTAGATCGGGAAAAGACAAAAAATTTAGACAGAGCCCAGTGGGGCAGGTTTTTTTGTTTCATTAAAAATGAATTCTTGTTATGCTCAATAAAACTTACCAGTTTATTGTACTGTATGTATCCTTTGTGCTGTCTCAGGCTGCCAGATTGGCTACCACACCAAACAACTGAACACAAATAGTTCACAATTTTTATCTTCCAAAATAGATGACTATTTCATTCAGCAAATAGAGGGAACAGCAACACTCACCAGCGCGTGGGGCTGATCTTAACTGACAGTCCGAGCGCACCGTGATAACACCCTCCACTGCTCCACACCTGCCAATGGGGCGCCGGCAGGACACGCCCCCCCACTCACAGCAGCAGCAGCGACAAGCAAGGTAAAGCGAACAGCGGCTCTAGCAGAGTAAACCCCTCTGCCGGCCTCCGTTACAGTATATAAAATCTCACACAGAAAAAAATATTTGACGGACAAGGACATTTTTTGTTTGCCTTCCAATATTCCGTGGGCCTGGAAGAGGAATAGCACTGGAGGCTCAGCTTTTACTGCAATGCATGCAGATGTTGCAGCAAAGCTAGGTCTTAGTTGGTCCCCACCATTACTATCTCATTTTATCTTGGCAAAAGCTGAGTCCAGTATTATCATGAAGTAAATATCAGCTACTCTCATGTATGGGCAGCAGTGTGGTGTAGTGGTTAGGGCTCTGGACTCTTGACCGGAGGGTTGTGGGTTCAATCCCCAGTGGAGGACACTGCTGTTGTACCCTTGAGCAAGGTACTTTACCTAGATTGCTCCAGTAAAAACCCAACTGTATAAATGGGTAATTGTATGTAAAAATAATGTGATATCTGTATAATGTGAAATAATGTATAATGTGATATCTTGTAACAATTGTAAGTCGCCCTGGATAAGGGCGTCTGCTAAGAAATAAATAATAATGTAATAAAAGACTGTTACTTATACATTGTAAAGTTTTCTATTCATTTTTGAATATTTTAATTGCTAAGTAAAGGTCATTTTTAATTGACTTTTCCTTCACAGGTGTAGTGTGCTACAATTAGGATAGCCTATAATGGCTTTATTATACCATATTGATTCTCAATTTACTGCTTCTTGAGAGAGCTGCTTTTTCATTTTAATTACTTGTACGATCCTTACTGTGAACACAACGTGCTAAAACATTATGCAAATTAACACTTGACTCATCCAGCAGTAACAGTTCTATTTTTTTTAACCTGCTTCTTGCAAAGAAAAATCATATCTGGATTTGTGTTATGGTTTATATGTATATGCAGGTTTCTAATTTCTAGGTTTAATCTTATTTCTGGACAGACACACAGAATAGAGGGAAATCAGGTATAATCAGACCCTAAAAATGTTACAGAACACTCTGCAGTGTTTACAAGAAATTGATTACTTTACATTTACTGTAACCTGTGCTGTCCAGTATCTTGGTATATTTTTAAACATATTTCTCATTGGGCTCAAGTCTAAAATCAGAGCCCCTGTTTTTATGATATAGTTTGCCCTAAATTTATGACGAGATATTCATCACTTTGCAAATTCACTCATAATTAACTAATCATAATTTACAAATTATTGCTTCATTATGGTAAAGTTTTATATTTCTTTGTAATGTTTGTGAGTTATAAAAATAGAAATGTATAGTATATTAGCAGTGCCAATGTTGTCTTTCGGTCAGTGGTAAGATCAAGTAAGTATTATATTAAACTGACACACTTCTATAGTGATCTGCTTCTGGAGCAAGTGGGATTTAATAATATATTTTAATCTCTCTTTGACACATTTCTGTATTTTGTCTTTCTGGTGACATTTTCTTTCCTGTTGGATCCTATTCAGCTCTTCAAGGCTTAAGACAGGTCAGTTAATCTTCTTTACAATGCACTAGGGAGAAGCAAGCATACTCTTTTAAATACACAGCTTGCTACTATATTAGTGTTAAGCCCAAATATACCTTAGAGGATTAATACTGTTCAATGGCAAAGTCAGTAAATTCATGGTGAAATTAACATGGAATTAAAACTGCATGTTAAAATGGTGACAGTGTGGCACATTACTGTCACCAGGCCTGACAGCAAATGTATTTTTGCAGGAGCTGAAATGTAATTAATCTCCACTGTGGGAGAATTCTATTACTAGTAGCTATTCTTCCATGCAAAGTGCAGTGCATGGAAATGTTACAGGCTGTCAAGCAGAAAAGGCAGACTTGTCTGCATTTTAAACTAAACTTCCAATTTTCTCCTTCTATCTCTCTTCATCTGCACTGAAGCTGGAAATTGATAGAAGTACACTTGTGCGAAGGAAAAGGTAAAAAGCATTAAGAGTTTCATAAGGTATTTGTTAGATTTAAATGACCTTTCGGGGGGTTTCAAATGACTGTTTGTTCTTTATGGAAGGCAGGCTGTGATGCACCAGAATGACATTCAACCATGAACAGTTTCACTGCAGCCATCTATGAGAAAATGTCATGGAATCCTCCCCAGTAATCAATTATAAGCATTTTCACTGCTTACTCTCATTATGAGACAGAATGAAAAATGGTCCTCCATTCTTTGCCCGTTTAAAGTTAGTTAAAATAAAAAAAAACAGCAGGTATTCCTTTGAGTGCTTGGAAGGATACAGTATACTGTTCTTTGAGATGGGAAGTAAATGGTACAAGGTAGAAAAGGCAATTTGAAAGCCAAAAGTGCAAAGGGCAAGCTGGAAATTACAGGGCATGTACATTTCCTCTCCTCACTATGCTTTGAATGACAGCCTTTCTATAAAAGATTGTTTTACTCCTCCTGTTCTGGAAAAGTGACTTGGCAGCAGGTATAATGCAATAGACAAAGAAACAGGATAATAAAGTATTTATATTGAGAATTAGTCTACATGAATCTGAAGATGAATGCACTGTCTGCTTGTCTCATAAGCCTATTGTCAGATTTTGGACCTGCTAAAATGACCAAATCCATTTTTTCTTACAGCTGCAAATAATAAATAAATACGCTTTCAACCAGTCCCCATGTTTGCTCAGTTTTTAAATCTGTTAGAATGTCGACAGATGTTTGAACAGTTTTGAGGATCATCCACTTTGGTCTAAAGAAGGACATCGATTGGGAGATGCAAATATTGTATTGCCATAAGTAGTTTATTTCTACTATTGTTTTTTTTTTTTTTTTAACATGAGCTTTGCTTTGATAATGACAAAACACAACTACTGACTAAGGTGCAAAATCTGAATAAAATGGCCTTTACTGGTCAGATGGAAACAGCATCACAGGAAACAAGACATGGTTGCTTGCCATCGGTAAGTCACATACCAACAACATCAAACATAAAACATTCATGGTTTGATGATGACAAAATATATTTTTTTCTGGGAATATTTATGAAACTTTTGTCACAGATTTGTCAGAAACAGTTTGATGAAACCATTTGTGTTTATAACACAAAGCTTGCAAGCAAAACACATTAGCTCCTTAGAAACAACACTTTAGCTCTGCAATGAACAGCTGGGTTTACTTTCCTAAAAATGCTGCCCTGAATAAGCCTAGAGTAAATAAATATAAGGAATGGTACATTTATATAGCACCTTTCACACAGAGCATAAGTTACAACTAACTCACTTAAACTACCTACTGTGTTTAATTCTCATTTTTTAACTTTTAACAGGCGTTCTCCTTCTGACAAAAAATGTTTTGGACTCTTTGCTGTAAAAGGATTTGAAAATCAGCCCTTTCAGCCATTTTACTATCAGCCACCCCTAGGCAGCACTTTCAACAACAAGGAGCTCCTGCAGCATCTGCTGCTCATTGGCCAGGTCTGACTTTGCTTTGCTTCAGAGATAGGAGAGGATCAGGCTCCACAGTGGTAATTCTGCTGCCAGTGGTGGCCACAGATGATTTGGTATTGGTATTCTTTAATTACCACATATCATACATGTTATCCAATATATGTCACCAAAAGTTGCAGAACGTTCCAGATACTTTCAGAGCATGCAATCCTGTCATATATAATAGCTCAAGAACTCTGTCTTTTAAGTTGTGTACATCAAAGAATACTGACTGTATATCAGAAATTGTCAATGCTTTCACAAATGATATCCCTTGTACTTTGTGTCTTTTTAAATTAAAAAAAAAATAAAACAAGATTAAACATTGAAAATGAATGATCTTTATATCACTGTGATGCATGTACTGTAAGTAACAGGCAACTACCACGACAGAAAACCACTATAAGACTTAATTCCACACTGTTTCTGTAGCAACAATGAAGAAGACTGTGCACTGTTCACTGTGCTGGTTTAAATGGTTGTGAAGCAGCCATTTTAAGGCCTCGAAATAAGATAAGACAGAAGTGGATCACACTCAAGCATTGTAAACAAGAGATGACTATAAAAATAAACACCCATTCAACATAAGTTCATTCCAGTTACTAGGTTCAATTAAATGATGGACATAGTTAAAACAAGGTCCTGGAATGGAGTACTGTTGAGAACAAATGCTTCATTAAAGTGTTAATAATCAGTACTCTCATTCACCAGGGAGGCAACTGAGTTGATGATCTGCAGAAAATTGCAGGTATGACAGCATTCCATATGGGTTGCTGTCTGATGGTCCAGGATGCTTCTCTAGATTTTGCAGATTTTAAGTTGAATTTAACAGGACAAGGTGGTATGGTGTATTCAAAAGTACAGAGAATCCCCTGCAGTCCTGATATGTCAGCTGTTGAATTTATCTGCAATTAAACTGGATAGAGAGGTGGAATCTACGTATACACACAATGTTGAACAAATGAAGATTGGCATGAATTGTCAATAGTCAATCTTGGGAAGCTGACTGATTGAATAGCTCTTATCTGCCAAGCTGTCTTTCAAACCAAGGAGAACTTTTTTTTTTTTAATTAGGTAGGTTTTTAAGTGACTGGAAATGTCTACCCGGAAGGTTCAGATTAGGTTACCAATATGTTTACCCAGCTGATGTTCCTCTTATTTATTTCAACTAAGAATATGAAAACATCACATTATTTAACACTGTAGGGACTACTATTATAATGCATTTGTATTTCCCTTTGGTTCCAGAAGAATAAAAGATTTAAAATGTTTAACCATTTGTCTTTAAAATGTTTTTTTTTTTATTCTCCAAGGCCTATATTAGAAAATTTGCAATTTGCCTGTTTTTGTGAAGACCTTAATATTGTATTGCAGTGATATTTTCCATCTCATTATTGCTCTTGTTGCTTTCCTTACTGCCTGTATCAAAATATGTTTTGATTTCCTCTGATTCATCTGTTTTGTCTTTGATAATAATGGGTTAAATTTGGGGAGCAGGATCACTGAGGGCAATCATGAAAATACTGGATTTCTATTATGTGTGTCAATCACACTGGGCAATCAAACGGGGCTGTTTGGAGTCAATTTCCATAATGACTATGTTTCAGTGTACAGCTACACATATATTATACAACAGTATGATCATTTCCCCAGTGGTCTTGTTACAGCACATCAAGGACACATTTAGGTATATGAATACAATATTGTTATTTTTTGTTTGTTCTTTACTGTTTACTTTTCTACAGCCTAACCACCAATAAAAACCTGCATTCATTGTAATCACGAGACTGTCTGTCAGAGTTCTGTAGGCGTGATTTTTTTTTTTAGGTATGTTTTAGGTATGTTTCGGGACCCTTCAGAAACCTAGCTGCTGCCCTGATCTTACGTATCATTTTTATTAAACAAATCTAATTGAATGTTTCAGGTTAATGTTGTACACCTTTTCTTTGTAGGTCCTTAGAACAATGACATGCAATTTCATACTCTGCAGCTAAAACAAAATAAACATTCTGAATATAGAATTGTAATTAAAAATAGGTTAATATGCAAAAAATCAAGTGAACGTGTGGCAACATGAACAGTTTTGATCTAGAATACTGGTATCTGTTAAGTAAGTGAGTACTTTTTTTATTCAGAAAAATAACATGTCTCATTAGAGTAATTAATTTAGTACAGAACTATTGAGGCCAGGTGTAAAAATAAACAAAAGTAGGTATGCCCAAGGTATATATTTTTGCAGTGGCAATCTCAAAATCTGAAAATTCTTGACACACAGAAATATAATACAATAAAATCAACTTAGCACCTTTAATTCAAATACATTTGTATAATGGAAATATAAAATGAAAAATCTATTTTAATACGAATCACGTAAAAGATATGTTTATACCGCACAGAATACACCAATTCTCAGTGTCATTTCTCTCTGGTTTAATAGAAGTTTTTTCTTCGTGAAATAGCATTCAGCATACTTTATATAAGACTAGTTATTTAAAAAAATCAGAGGTCACTTAAAAGCATTATATGTATTCCCCTTTTTTTGGCAACAGTCAAACATGCAGGGCTTAGATTTACCATTGGAATAAATGTAGCATCTGTCTTCAATGAAGGCATTTTACATGTAGACCTAAAAATAACAACTACGTAGACATCAACTTACCAGTCAGGTATGTTTTCTTTAATATAATCTATACTCCACACA